>NC_084678.1:16054898-17394898 GCF_028389875.1 Rhea pennata
TGCAGAGCTGCTCACATCATTTGTTGACAAGGAGAGTTTAAAAGCTTGAACAAAATAAGATATTTTTGCTCACGCATTTAGTCAGCTACTGCTTAACTGCTTTTGTGGTAAAGGAAGTGAGGGGAAAGCTATTTAAATAGTCTATGAAGATTTAAAAAAATAGCTCTAGGATGATCATTTTCTTTAAAGTCCAAGTTGTGAACGAATGATAACACATTGCTGTAACATTTTCTCCGGGATAAGGCTTGAAAGCTAACACGGGGAATAAGTTAAATAACCACAGCTCTGCTCTCATAAGAAGTTATATGTTTGTGTTTCCCCCAAAGTTTTTTTAGGAGGCAGTAGGAACTGTTTGAAGCCTGACTTCAAAAAAAAAAAAAAAAAAAAAAAAAAAAAAAGACTATTTTCGCTCTGAGAGGAGCTCTCAGAGCCTGAGCAATGAGGTTGAGCAAAGAGGAAACTTCAAAAGGTACCAAATGGGATAGGGGACAAGTACCACGGAACTGAGCTTCGATCCACCTCTTCTGAAGTGGTTTCTCAGCAGCTCAGAAAAAGACAGCACAATTCCTGCATTTATTTAGGCAAGGCAATTTTGCAGATATTTGTAAAGCTCTAAACTGACTGAGGCAAGAATTTTAATATTTTGCCTTCCTGAATGCTCCTGAGGCACTGGCATGTAGAAAAGCAAATGTTTGTCAGGGAGATATTCCTGCCTTTCAGTGAATGATTTGCTTAATACGTTTGTTCTTCGGCATACGCAGCAGGCTGCCTTTCAGGAGTGGAGGTGTGCTTAGCCCGTAAGCTTGGATGATTTTTGCTTTCAGATGCTGTTATTTGTCTCTTAATTCTAGATGTTCATGGTGGTAAGAAAAGAGCCAAATCCAGCACAGTTTGAACATAACCCTGAAGCTCAGGGAGCGATGTTAGCTGGGTTTATCCTGTCACCTCCATCCAGGCACAAACAGATCTGGGTCATCCCAGGCAAGCTGGAAAACAAGTCAATGACAGGAGGTCTTCAAGAGCTTTGTGAAGTTCGCAGCCATCACGGAATAGGAATCATTCATCTAGTCTACGAGAACCAAGTTCCTACAATATCTGTGGTAAAGCAGATCTGTCAGTTAAAACATAGTATCTCAGTCTAATCTAGTGCCACTCCTTTCAGTCTTCTGACCAGACCTGAAGTTTGTCCTTTCCCTTCCACTCCATTTGTCATGAGCTTAAAGATACATTTTACATATTTTGCCTGTTCTGAAAATGTGAACTATGTTGAATTTGCCTATAAAGCATCTATGAGGCTCCACTGTTGTGTGCAAACAAATATGAAGTAAGTTTGTTTCCAGCAGGACACTGATATTCTTCCATACCGGTTCAGGAGCTCTAACTTCCGTCAGCTTTGCGTGAGCAGGGCTTTAAACAGATGGTTTCAGCAGAGCTGCTCTTGCCTGAGGGTAGGTGAGTGCACTAAGCCATCTTCCAAGGTCCCAGAATTTCGTGCCTTCCCCACTCTTCCAAGGAGGCAGCCCACACCATGGGTACTTCCCAGGAGGTTTCTTCCTAAGGAGGACAGCTGTACACAAGGGCACCTCTGTGTGGAGCAGTCTTCCCGCCTGATGGCTCGGTCCTCCCTCACAGCCTCCTCTCTGCAGTGCAGAGGCTCTTTCACCCCTCGCTGCAGCATTACATGCCACTCTGGGCTGGATGTACTCCGGCAGCATCTCAACCCCATCACAGGGCAAAGGGCTTCTAACAAAGCCTGTCAACTACCGAAAAAAAGAAAAAAATCCTTCTCGTCATCGTACTTAGCCCTTCTTCATGGTGAGTACACACCTTTACTAATTGGATCTCAGAGATCAAAAGTAGCCTCAATAGTCATCAAGAAAGCATAAACCCTTACCACCAACTACCAAACCACCTGGCAATCCTTGTTTTCTCTGGTTGATGAATAGGTCAGCTAGGACTTGCTGATCCAAGAGAACAGCTTGCCTCCAAAACTGTGAGGGCAAGAAGTGGCAAAGTTAGGAGAAGAGCTCAGGAGCCTGTGACTTCTGGCTACAATCAGATATACACTGGGAGGCACCTCAGTGCAGTGCATCTTCGGGGGGGAAGGGATCATTAAAAGGACAAGGAGTAAAATGCCCTTTGCTGTGTTATGTTAATGCTTCAGTTCTTCCAGAAGCCTGGGGTGTTTAGATAGATTCGAACAAAGTTATCTAGATGTTTTTAAATACAATGTGCTCTGGTGAGGAAGTACACAGATCAAATACGGCAGTGGGATGTGTAGCTGGACATTAAGCAGTGGATGGTTTCACACCTGATAGCTGCATGACCAACCTCATGTTTGCAGCATGAAACAAGTTTCAAAACTGAGCAAATAGTGCCAATACATAGCAGAGATATTTGACTGACAGCCTGCACCTCAGCAAACCCACATCAGCATCGAGTCAGGAAGGGATTTGAGGTTTTGAGAAATTTGGACCTTCCCTGTAGAAGGATCATCTCCACACAGGATCTCCTGCAGAGAAGACTCTGATGGTAATTCCCCACCTCATTAAAAGTGAAACAGGAGACTGGAAAGGCTTCAGCTGGAAGGAATTCACTGAACCCGAGCAAGCTGTGCAGTCTGTCTTAAAAGGGTTAACAAAGCTTTATGCACTCATAGAAATGTGCCTAGGGAGAGAGAAAGTCAGTTGTTTAGGGTTATTAGCTCTAATGCCTGCTTGGTTGGGATTATTGCACAACAGAGAACTGCAGTTTTCCTATGTTGTAAGTATTTTTCAGAAAAGCCTGGAGCATTTTGCATAGAGGATCTGGTTAAAAAATATGATAGAAATTAAGTAAATGAGTATGCTCAGATTTGAGTTGCTTGTTCAGCCTGAGTTGAAAGAGATGCCTGATTCTTGCTCCTGTTGTGTAAACTGGTGAGTTGGCTCAGTCTGGAGCAGACCTGTGCTGCTGAGTCTGGAGCAGCTGGGAGACAACCTGGCCCTACAGGAGCAGATGGTTCTACACAGCTCATTGGGGCTTTCACATGCAACACGGGCATAACAATGAGTTGCTACTTCCTTTCTCCCTTTAAAATCCTATATTTTTATTCTGACAGTTGCCTTCTTTTAAATCCCATGAAAGAAATTCCTCCCAGAGACTTTTGGGAGCCATTACCACAGGAGGGGGCCATCACTTCTTTAAGTCACCTATAATATGGGAAGGTTAATGCCAGCGAGACCATGCTGTTAGCTGACATCTTTTAGGATGATTTTTCACGCCAAGGCTTCATTTTCCTAAGCACTGACACCCAGCAGCCCTTCCTACGTGAGTGTATGCAGCAAAGGGGTTGTATATCCAAGCATTTGGGGTTGGGGTTTTTCATTCACACAAAACATCACCCTTGCTGAAAGCTGCCACCAGATCTCTCTGGGTGGTCATTTAAAATCACTTCTGAGGACTTCTCTAGGAAAGAAAGGAATAGAGAGCCCAGGAAAGAGGCATTAGTCTCACTTCAGACTAACTTCCTCAAGTAGGGTAAGGAGACAAATTTGACAGGACACTAAAAATTTAACTGAATTTTCAGTAGTTTGCACATACTCAATATATTGTGCTGATTACATCTAGCCACAGAGAAGTCAGGCACACCTTCACCAGGATCTTTAGGGTGTTCCCTAAGCTGTGAGTTTGTATGACCTAGGACCAGCTTGGTCCTCAATCTTCTTGCATTAGGTATAACAGATTCTTCCTTCTAAGTGGTTTTCAGCTCAGGAGGCATTACTTGTCCTTGGAGGATGTGATTCATCATTCGGCCTGTCTTGCAATTCAGGCAAGACATCACTGAACTCTCTGCCAGCACAGGGCCACTCTGGTAGGGATTAGTGAGAAATTGTTATTCTCCCTGGCATAATTGGGTCTCACAGGAGGAAGCACCTGGTTTGTTAATGAGCAGACGTGGCAGAGTGCCATTAAGCCCACTGCAAACATACTGTCTGACTGACAGCTCAGAAAAAAAGGATACTCTGAAGTGATGCCCCTGGTCAAATATTCGTCACTTGTTATTACACACCTTGGAAAATGGAGACTGTGGTGGCTCTCAGATACTCATGGCTTAAGGGCTGGCAAGAGTTTTTCTTAACAAGAGCTTGGTGTTGATCAGGGGCTAGGGAAGCTAGACAAGCTGCTGTCCTTGTTGGAAATACAAGTTACAATTTTCAGTTGCTTGGGCCCAGGCTGGTCCCTGGTCTGAGCTGGCACATCAGCACTGTGTTTGCTGGGACAAGTCTCCTCGCTGCATCTGGAAGGGCCCAAGTGTCATGCATCTCATTCTCTCAGGCTTAGCAAGATTTACTGTTCCTTTGGCAGAAAGAAACCAAGTTAATGGGAGAAGAGGGAAGGGAAAGCCCAACCAAGCCCTGAAATGAGCTGAGCAGAAGCCCATGGGTGCTGTTTCAAGCAACACTCATGACAGGCCAGCATCGCCTTCCTTCCCATTGCGGGGTGGCCAGCAAAATGCTGCCTGGTCCCAGTGATCGGAGAATTGGCTGTGTCCTGGCTGCAGGTGTCAAATGGTATTAACGCCCCGTTGAGTCTCCGTCATCTATCAGGCAGCTAATTTGTTCTAACAACGGGTGAAGATGTTTCCTCCCCTTCCCCTCTTGGTTCATGTTATTAATATCTTTTTTCAACAGTCACTTTGGAAAATGGCTAAAACAGTTGAGACGAACGAATGCAGGATTTGGGGAAGATGGTTAATCACATTTAATTGTATGACATATTTAAGCCTTGTTGCAATAATATGGTCTTATGAATCATGTTCCCATGGGATGTGAGGGAGTTGCACTGGTTTTAAATATCAGTATGCATTTGGACAATAAATTCCCCATGTACTTCACCTGGCTGGCTCTACAGATTCCTGTAAACACTGTACGTGCTGCTGCTTCTTTTCTTTTTCTTTCTTTCTTTCTCTCTCTCTCTCTTTTTTTTTTTTTTTTTTTTTTTTTGATATTTGGATTCATTTGCACATACGATTAGTTTGGCTGATGTCAACAGGAGCTATTCTTAGCGCAGGGCAGGCAAGCTGGAATTTTAAATAAATACACATATGTTAGACAGAATTCATGTCAATCAAATATTTCAGCTCTAGTCTTGGCAAAACCAGAAGGCAGCAGCAGGTTTTGATTTTTTTAAAAATTATTTTTAGTAATCAGATGAAACTTAAAGCTGTACAGTGCTGAAGGTAAAGGGGAGAAGGGAGAGTCTGGGCTATTACTGCAGTCCCAGGTTTTCACATGGCAATAATAATTTATGGCACTGACATGCTGGGGACAGAAACCTGAGGGCAAGTCACTCCTGGGAGCGGAAGGACGTGTCCTAGGTATGTGCTGGGTTTACTACAAGTGTTGACACGTGTGATGGATGGGCAAGAAGTTCAAGTAAGGGCAATGATGGATTACGAAAGCTGTCTCGACTGTGGGGAGAAGAATTGCCCAGGGGCTGAAAGGACAAACACCCTGGGTGCTGCAGGGGATGAAACCCTTTATTTGTGGGCCCTATACAGTGTTATTTCCTTTCCTTTTTATTTATTTATTTTTTTTTTCAGTTTCATGGGATAGGGCACCAACTTTCCTGAGAAGCTGATGAGAGGTGACTTGACCTTAGAGACAGAGTCTTGCCTGCTGTTTCTACAATAATTTACAGATACACTGAGGAACCAAGTTGCTATTCATAATCCTGGCACAACCTTGCCACAATCAAGGCTGTGGTTTATTTACGGAGAAAAAGCAGTAAGGAAAAGGGGGAAAGCAGAGCTATGATCGTCTCCGGCACCCTGCTGCTGTGCCGCAGACTTTGCAACCTCCTTTTCCTTCTCCCGGCTGCCCTCCCCCTTCTCTTCCCCTTTCTTTTCTTTTTTCCCTCCCTTCCCTGATTCGCCTTTCCCCTCTGCTGTCTCTCCTCCCCCCCATCTCAAATCGTCCTTCTTTCCGTGGCTCTAAATCCTTTCTGACGTCTGAGCTTTTGTTCTGCTCCCTCCTCGCCCCTGCTGGGACCTGCGCTGCCTTTGCTGTTTACACGCACGTCTCTACAAATTGTGTGTCTGGCAAAGCGAAGGGGAAAAAAAGCCCCTGCGAGACCCGCGTGCTTCTTGCAGAACAGACTGTCCCTCGTGGCAAAACAACGACTCGGCAGTGCCGGGGGAGAAGGGCCGCGCGCACCCGCCGGCACAACCGGGATGTGGGACGGGTGTCCGGAGCGGAGCAGCAGCCGGGCTTTGGGCAGGGTCGGAGCCTAGGAGACTGCACGACGCTAGCAGAAGCAAACAGCAACTAGGCAGGGAGATGAGAAGGAGGGGAAATCATCCAAAAGCATCAATTGCACTTTTGCTTGTGTCCCCGCTGCACGGTGAGGCTGGATGACGAGCCGCCCCACTCCTGCACTTGCCTGCAATACGAGGCGGTCCCATTCCTCGTGCGTAGCCGGAGGCATAATCCCCTTATATAAAGAAATTGGAGCATTTTGAAGCTTCAGCTGAACGTTATTGAATGGTCAGTTGCCATCGGGACTCCACGGACCAGTTTAGCAGTGCCTTTTTCCGCAGACATTTTATTTTGAAGGTTATCACAGCTGCACCTCTTAGCACTGCCTGCTTGGCCTCCTGGCCCGTTTCACTTTGATTCATGCTGTTTAAGCAAAAAAGAGTCATAAAATATTTATCCTTTCTTTTGGGGGGGGAGGGATCTAGAACTTGGCCTCCTTTAAAGACAGATGGTGCCAGTCCCTCTGCCACCAGCAGGAAAAGGGAGAAAGCCCTGCTGAGGTTCCTCGGTGGCCCTGTGCAGGGATGTATCGGGCACGTGCTGATTTTACCTGCATGAGATAACAGGAAGCCCGTGGGAGTGGGTGATTAGCGGAAGGGATTCACAAGGCGCCCCACCGCATCTAATCCGGCCGCTGTCGTTCTGCCGAGGCCGCGATGCCCAAACACCTTGGGAGCAAGCTGGCTGCGAATTTCTGCATTTCGTGGGGTTTATGTCAAGCTTCTGACTTTTCTTTTTAATTTTTTAATTTTTTTCATTTTTTTTCTTTTTTTTTTTTTTTTTTTCTTTTTTTTTATTTAATGTATAGTGTTGGGCCTGGCTTGGGCTGTGGATAATCTCTGCTTAGAGCCTTTTCATCCATTTTCCAAAAAGATTAAAATAATCTCTTTCTCCCTTCCCCCAGCCTGTCTCGCCACACCAAAAAATAGTTGTGTATCCCCTTGGCTCACCTCACCTCCACCAGGCCACCGCTTAATGCCAGCCAGATGCTACGAGCAGAGGAGTTAGGTCAGGCATGTGCAAGGGTGCAGCAGAATGTTTTGAGACAGTCGGATAAAAGGACCAAATCCATGTTTAAATGACCTTTTTGAAAACACTTCTTAGCTGATTGCCCGCACTTGGGGCCAGGCAGAGGCCAAGATGACCCTGGCCCAGTTCAGAGCAATCCCTGGGCTGCTCTAGCTTGCTGCAGCAAATTGCTCTGCCAGGGGAGCAGATAGCAAGCAAACAGGCAAAGCTGCTAGCTCGTCCCTTCCCCGCTGGGTCTGCAGCATCCAGCACTACCTCCGCTCCTTAACTTTTGCCTAAGGGAAAAAAAATCTACAGCAAAAATGTCCTGCCTGTTCAGCTGCACAATTGTCACAGCACTGAGCTTGTTCTGGAAGAAAAGATCATATTCATGTGCAAGACCCCTCACCATCCCCAAACACGTCAGTTGTGTTGCTTTCCAAGCCTGCTCGAAAGCCAGGCACCAGAAAGGGCTGGGTTTGGTGTTCACACTGGTGGTTAGGGTGAACGTCCCAAAAGTTCAAGCCAAGCAGAGCCAAAAAGTTTGCACTGGCTGATAAAGGGAATTGGAAATTATGACTCAGAATGTTTTCTTTTCCCTTTCTCCTCTTCCTCTTTTCATCTTCTGAGAGCCTCCTCTTCCCATATGCCAGGTCCTGGAGGGTAATTTGTCTGCTCATGGCTTGAGGAGGCTATTTGAAAATATTAGTGCTATTAGTGAAGAAAGGGTCTTGCCCTGTATTTGTAGCACTTCCATTTCTTGGTTTTGCTGAACCTCTGTCTTCATGAAGATTACACACTCATCTTAATTAGGAAGTGGAAGAGGAAAAGAAGGGCTTTTTAGCCTGCATCGGAGTCGTTCCTTTTCACTGTGGAAAAAAAAACATTTCAAAGCCTTCCAAGAGTCTTGGTCTAATGGTATTGACCAGAGACACTGTCAGTGCTGCTGGAGAAGAGAAAATACAGGGTTACAAGCGGTTTCTCAGACAGTCTAATAATGCCCTTCCTAGCAGCTAGCTCTGCTTAGGCATATTTTTAAATTTGAGGTCATATGCATTTCTATAGGTGATTTTCATAGAATGAGATGCTTTATTGCAATGTTAAATATTTTAGTTAACTCTTTAGCCAGTGGAAGAGTAAGGCTTGTGGTCTCTTCATTTAGATTTTGGGGGCAGTTATTAAATACACTTGAATGTATTGACTATTTAAAAAAAATGCCAAGCGTCTTATCCTTAAAAAGGAGCAGGATATCTACATGCAACCTTCTTTCCTTGTGGAGTAGCATCGACCTGTTGATTTATTTTCAAGGTGGACTGAGCTAGGTGGTCCCAGCCCACTCTCTAGTATTTGTCTAACTGGTATCACAAACACAACCAGCTTGAAGGGAGAGTTAGCTTCCATCTTTTCTGGAAGGTGATGTTAAATGTGTAAATCTAGTGACAGGGGATGGCAATGCATTGCTTGGTAACCCTGGACCCTGTCACCTTCTGTAGAGAAAATGCTTAAAAAACCCAGACCATTGCATCCACATCAAGCCGTGCTAGGGATCTTCATAGCCACTCTGATTATTCTGGTTTTAAGCGTAAATGGTATGATGGAAACTTACTGACTAATGTCTCTGGTTTTGGTGCTCACATTTCATGCTTCACTGCTTTAGTCGCTCTGATGTCCTTCTCCCCAGGCTGGGTATAGCCTTCAGCAGCGATACATTATTAATATCCTCTTTCTGGGCATCAGTAATCCAACATCAATAGACTCACAAAGTGTTTAAGTGTAGGTTACTCCTTTCTTCCTCTTTTTTGTTAACTGATGTTGTCAATACAATGCACTTGCTGGTCTGGGAATTGCACTGAGCATGGAGCTCATTGCAGTGAAGCTACTGTCAAAGAGAGGGGTCCAGTGACATTTCAGTTCACTTACTCAAAACTAATATATATGTTTACTGCAAGAAGGAAAAAACAGATTTTGCTAATCTGTAAAACATGGGCCTTCACCTAAGGCTTAATAATAAAAAAGCTTTGCCTTTTTGTGATCTTCTTTTTGAGCAACCTGAATAAGTTCTCACTGGGATCTCCCACCACCTCGATAAAAAACTGTGCCTGAGATTTCCAAGAGCAGACAATATCCCCTGGCAAAGCTCCCGTTCAGAGCAATACCTGTCGACTTCAATAGAGGGAGAACTGAGGTGGCCCTGAGCATGTGTAAACATCCTCATTCTCTCTCCGGGAAAGAAAAAAAGCTTTGTGGTTGGCTAAACTTCCTCAGTCCCTCATTTTTCCTACTTCTTTCACAGGAGATTCACAAATCTCTTCTCTTCTCAGATGACAAACAGTTGTTCCTTGCTAGACAGCCCAAGCCATGATGGCCGGGCTGTCTCTGCAGAAGAGAGTTCCCAGTAGAAAGAGCCCTGCTAAGCTGGGCAAGGGAAGGGAGGAATCGAGTTCACTAACAAGCCTGCTAACTGTTCTTCTTCTTAATTACAGTTAACTCATGATAATAAATATAATCACACATAATAAGCAGGGTAGATTGAGGAAACCAGTCTGTCCAAAATGTGTACTATCTTGTGGCTCTAACCCTAAACCTTCCATCCTTGCAGAGTAGCTTGAGAGCTTCTTTGAGGAACAGATCTCAGGATGCTCAGGTGGAGCTGCGAGGCTGGGAAAGAGGCCAGAGTCAGTCATCTGAGAAGGTAGCTGAGGACCTCGTAGCAGGATGGTTGTGTTGACCAGTGAAGAGGGGACCCAGCTCACGGGGGCTGGGGTAGAGCCTGCCCTGAATGGAGTGTGCAAAAGTCCAAGTCCCTGTGGACACTGTTGGAGAGACCTGAGCTGAGCTGTGCTATCTGCAGTGCCTTCAAGGGCCTGCTGAGCGATGCCGTGTTGTCAAAACCATGTCGCTGCTGCCGAGTGTGAATATCTTATCGCACGAATACACTCATTCCACGTGTAGAGCCAGATCTGATTTGTCTGTCATCTAGAGAAACCGTTAAGATATGTATAATAAAGTGATTCTACTGGTGGTTCATGGGACCTAGGTCACATGAATCAATTATCTCTTTCAAAAGGACCCTGAGATTTGTCAGCCTTTTCTTTCTCTTTAACATGACCCAACAGGAGGAGAGATAGAGAGAATCCTCAGATCATGCTGCGTTTTACTTTAGTTCCTGCAACAATGTAGTGCAGGAAAATGAACTACATTTCCAAGTATAGCAGTAGAGATTTTTTATTTAGGAAAGGGCAGCAGTGAGCAATTCTCCATTCAGCCAGGCTGAAGAAGGACAATTTCACAGAAAGCAAATTTCCAAGTTGTAATGATGAGGAAATAATTGGTAACGGGAAATGTTTATCCTTGAAGAGTGGCCTCAGGAAAGGGGAACCTGCTTGCTCGGCTCTGGTGTGCTGGCATACGCAGCGCTGTCATACTGAAGCACATCAAGGCAGCAAGAGCGGCTGGCAAGAGTCTGCAGCTCAGCCAGTCAACTGGGGCCATGAAACACCCCAAAGTTGTGGTGGGGTGGAGGAGAAAGGGCAGACTTGCCATGCAAGAGGATGAGCAATATTTTCTCCATTTCACTTCCCAAGCTTGCAGCAGGTTGCTGCAGGTTGCTCTCACTCCTAGAGGGGCTCTAGGGCTTGCTGCATTCAAAGGAAGGGATCCTGCTCACCATCACTGTGAGACAGATGTTATTCAGATCATGGTGCTGCTGGCTACAAACATTGCACAGATTTCTACATTTTGCTTCCATGGGGTGGTTCCTCCCCCACCCCCCCACTGAATGAGGCACATCCAAATGGGACTTATACCTGAGTGTCTGCAATCCAGCTTCTTCCTCTGTATCTCATCAAGATAGGATACTCTCCTCTGCCTCCCTAATTGCCTCATTAGCTTCTTCTGGGAGCCAAATAAGCTTTTGACACACCTTAGACTGTACGTGCCAAGGTGATTCAGAGCCTATGAAGGTGGGAATAATGGTTGGTTGTAAATAAAATTTTACTTTTTCCTTTATTTTCTTTGTAAGTAAAGAATGAATCCAAATCCTTTTGCAGTATTTTTCCCCTTGCGTTGTAACTCACCCTCCCATAATGGTTTTCCTCCAAGGTGGGAAAAGGGGCATCCTTCACTACATAATATCACCGCAGGGATTCCAGTTATTTTGTGCAAACCTGCATCATCCAGCTCAGTCAATCCAGTCCACTGAAGCTTTTTTTCTTCCCTTCCACTTTTTCTTATCATGGGTTGGTCAATCCTAGGTGGCCGTGTAAATAACAGATTGAGACTCTAATCATATGATGTCTGCACTGAAAACAAAATGCCAGAGAGAAGGGAAAAAAATCCAAGTTTAGTACTGCTAAAGGAGGGGCTGTGGGTGTCAGGGAGGTGGCTGCGAGGCGAGGAAGCGAGCCTGGGCTCGAGCCCCCACGCCAGGGCTGGCCCTGGGGCATGCTTCGGCCAAGGCAGGGCTCCCTTCCCCTCAACGAGGGAGCCAGTTTGATTGCATGAAGCCATTGCCACTTACTTTTGAAGTGTTCGGTGAATATAATCTTGTTTTTCCAACTCTTATCCGCCTTGTATAAACTAAGCGTTGGCAAACATTTCAGCTTTGCTGAGGAAGGTGCGAGATGCAGATTGTAACACCTTTGCCTTTCCCCTTGCTTGCCCTGACACTGGTGGAAGCAGGCATCTCGCATGCACAGCCTCAAAAACCTTTTCTTGACAAGGATCTCCCGGCCGTGAGCTAAGATTCAACGGAAATCTTCTATTATTACAGTGTCCAACTGCAGGTCAGAATAATACAGTGCTAAATATAAGACATTGTCTGAATAGAGTCCTGCAAGCTCCTTCCTCAGAGTGCAAAGCAAACCATGGCGCAGCAACTGGCACCCATGGGAGAAAGGCTGCAGCCTCCTTCCATCCCTCCCAGCTCCATGGGGCCAGCTGAAATACAGGGATGCAGAGGCCCTTATCTCTGAGGAGAGAGAAGGATGCTCTGGGATCAGGGCTGAGCACAATAAGAAGTCTCCAAGGCAGGCACCGTGCCCTTGGACCTTGCATCTTGATCCACAACGTGGAGATGGTCTTCTGTTTTCATGGCCTGCGATTCTGCAAAATTGGCTGTGAATTAAAACTCGTCTTTTGTTTTTTTCCCACATTGTGTTTAAGGCAAGACTTAGAAGCCAACTGTCTGAGACAGGGGTGCTGGGGATGGAAGTGAGAGTGGGAGCAATGGGAAGGCACCGACCACTGCCCAGCACCTGGGGCAGGAGGTGGCGGAGCCCCGTTTGGTGAGCAGCCATCGACGGAAACAGCTGATGACCAGAGGCTCAATCGGAGAGATCAGCATCTCTCTCTCCAAAGAGAGGCAGGAATATGCACAGAGACCCGGGAGCCGTCACGAGCTGCCTGCTTGCAACAGATAACTGTTCTGCTAGATTACTTTGCGTGACCAGACGAGGCTTAAAGGATAAAGGTAGAGGCTTTGTATTCAGGTGACATAATGCACTTTCAAAAACAGAAAGCAATGAACTCAGCTAGTGACTTTCTCAAAGCTCTCACTGAGGGCAGGTTTTCCCTTCCATAAACTTGCATTTTAGTGGATGAGGGAGGGGACCTGTCCTTTTTCTGTTTTTTTTTTCCCCCACTAAAAGAAATATTTGGCCTTCAGACAGAACTCTGCTGCCTCCTTCCTCAGGCCGCCACCACCCAAAGGACCTCAGCACCTCACAGGCTGAAAGGCAAATGGAAAAACATGACCATTTTTACTTTACCACTGGGGAACAGAGGGGCAGAGAAGCAACGTGACTGATCAAGATCTATTTGTAACAGAGCAGAATCCCATAGTTTCCAAACCTGAGCCCTAACCTGCAGATTATTTTTGCCTGGTATGTCTTTAGTAGGAACAGATTTGGATCTGCAAATCAGGCTACATTCATGTTCAGTGCAGCATGAAATCCTCTAGTATATGCTACATCTCTGGAGATTTGGGCTGCTTGTATGCAAGATCTGGCTTTCAGTCCTGGCTCCTGATTTTAATTTCCTATCATACACAGGTGCTTGGCTCAGGAACTTGCTTTGCTGATGGTCCAAATGCTAATTCCAAGTAAATGATATGAAAGAGCTACTGTAAATGTGATAAGCAAGCATTGGGAGCTAGTGTCACTGTCTCAGCTGATTGTATACTGATAGAGTTCCTTTGCTTAAGTGGAAAATTATCTAGAAAAGTCATTAAAATATGCTAGACATTTTCTTCAGACTGTTCTGAGGACCGCTGTTTCTTAATGCATTCAAATAAGATCTGTATTCCCTGTGCCCTTGTAATATGGAGCAACTGTCTGTCAAGGAAGGACCCGACTCGCTGCTATCTATTCTCTGCTCTGTTGTAATTAAGGCACTAGGAATGTTTATGGGATTTGGGCCCTTGCATTTAATGAGTGTTGGACTCGTGCCTCTACCTCAATCAAGCATGGGACTGTTTATTATTAACATAAGACTTCGGATGCACACAGCTGCTTGCAGCTCTAACAAATATAGATCCCTTTCCCAAAATTCAAACTGTGATCCTGCAGCCACAGATTACGGGGAGTGCCTGGTGGCTAAAACATTGCAGAAAACCATGGAGTGCTGTAAGGTGACCTAACTTTGAAGAACAGCAGGAGTTGCCCTGCTGAGTGTGTGGGTGTAGTGGTAAGTGACTTGGAGACCAGAGAGTTTTTCTGTCTTTTTGAATGAAAGGATGGAGGTAGGTCTGACACCTACAAGACAGGAGATAGTAAGGAATAGTCCTGGACAGCAAAGGACCATCACCTCGATCATTTCAGGCTGTGATGAGCCAATTTGTTCCAGGCATCAGGGTATGGAGCCCCTGATGTTTTGCTGTGTGTGCTCCCCATTCATCACATCCGTCAGCCAGTCCGTGTCCTGAGACACAAGCTCAGGGCCTTTTTCATCACAGTCCTCCTTCCTCGTGTGTCCTTTCTGCCCTTCACCTGGCCTAAGGCAAGTAATGTATGGATCTGTACCTCCGTGTGTCTCCAACTGCAAAATAAAGATAGTGCTATTTCTTGCTGACCTAGAGAGTTTTCAGGCAAATCACATCTATTACGAATCTGTGCATCTCTGCACAGTGGTGCATGATGTCAGTTAGGGTTTCTTAGATGCAAAATAATACAAATAATAATCAAGAGAGAAAAATAAGGGAAAAGAGAACAGTTAATGGGAAGTGCACGGATTATAGTTACACAGTCAGGAATTTAAAGCTGTGGCTGGCCTCACCTTGCATTGGCAATAGCCCTGCTTCAAGCTGGAGGTTGGAATAGAGACCTCCAGAAGTCCTTTCCAGCCAGCCCCGCTGTGAGTCTGTGATTACTAAGGAAGTTGGCACACACTGAGTTTTGTTACTTTTAAGTGAGACCAAATAAGCAAACAAACTTATGTTTCCTGAGATTCATGTCTGGACTGCAGTGGAAGAAATATCTTTGGTATTTAACTTGTTGCAAGGCAGCTCTGCAGCCAGATACCTGAAGGCACCATTTAACACAGATTGAAATGATGGGACAGATGAGAGAAGTTTTTGGACTACTCTGGACAGCCATGTAATGCTGTGGCTGTAACATCAGTCCCAGCAGCCAGTGTCTACAGAACTGAAACTTCAGTTCATAGTGACTCTTGGTTTTAGGGTTAGATATTATCAAGCTCGGTTTTCTTCTGTCAAAAGTTTTTCTCTTCTCACACACTGGGAGTGAATTTCTGCTTCTGATTCTGTTCCTGGAGATTCCCACAGACACCAGGTCTGTCAAATGTAGTGCTCCAAAAAGCTTTGAATGCAATCACTATTAATGTGACAAAAAAATGGATGCTGATTATCGAAGTCTGAAATCACACCGCATTATGTTTCTGAGGACAGTAAAGTGTCTCCTTCTCCTAGCTGTCTGCCTGGATGTTTGTGTCCAGGTGCTATCATGCCAGATAGGGTTGTGCTTTCTCTTACAAAAACCACTAAATTAAAGCTCCCAAATCATTTCTTACTGCCCACAGACTGTCTCCCACTGCCACATTCAAGCCTATCATCATGTAAAGCAGAATAGCACTGACTTTTTCCATTTTCCTAACAAAACTGCATTAATTTTGCATTATTTATCTTGTCTTGTTTTGAGGAGATGGAAGGATGCACAGGAGAGCACTGATTTGTTCCCATAATTCTAGCTTGCACATTGGCACAGGCTTGTTTGGGGTACTGGCAAATACGATCACGTTAGATTGACTTGCTGAGAAAAGCCTAAACAAATAGATTTCACTGGTGTATGGGATAAAAGCATGTATATGACTTTCTGCTGTGCCTCATCTAGTGAGCTTAAACTTGTCAGGCCATAACTTGATTTCATTTGATGGTGCACTTACTCACATAATTCGTCAGAAAAATTGGAAGAGGAGAGTGTATCAGCTGCACGTGGGCCTGTGTGGTTTAGAAAATTGAGTGCTGTCTCTCTTTTGATGAGAATGGCCACCACAGGGTCATCAATGCTGATGTAGTGACTATCGTTCTGCTTCTCAGCTGCATGTTTCCCATGCGACAGACTCTTCGGGCTGCTCAGGAAGGATGAGGAGTCTCCAGCCATGGAGACATTCAAAATCAGAGTGGAAAATTGAGCAATCTGGTCTAAATTCAAAGTTAGGTCTAACTTCATAGTCAGCCCTGGTCTCAGAGCAAGGATTGGACCATCAGGCCTCCAAAGATTCCTTCCAGCTTCAGTGACTCTCTACATCATATTGCACAAGGGAAATGAGCTATATATTCCTCTGGCAAAACACTCATTTCAGCACTTCAGTGGTTACGCACAATGGACCCATACAAATGACAATGTCAAGAGAAGTTACCAAAGCATTAAATTCCTTCCTCACCCTGAATATATTGGAACTGATTCATTTTCATGAGGAATGCATGCTCACGGTTCACACTAAATCCTTATACTTCTTTCACTTCACACCGAACACCTACGTGCAAAAGTTGTTTTTTCTCCAAGTGAGACACTAGCATTAATTCCTGTGCAGGTTTTTAGCAGCAGAGGGAAGTGGGAGCTACAAAGAGTTATTGCAGTAAATGTCCTTACAAAAGAGTGATGAAATATCCTTTAACTTCCAATCTTGCAAATCTGTTATCATTCTATGAGTAAATATGGTCAGCTTTGTGCAATCAAATTCTTATTTTCATCTATATAATCTGAATTTTGTTTTCAAGCAAATGACTTGAGTAAATCTTCAGGTTGATTAGAATTTCAAAGTTTTTTGACGTGAATCTCAGAAGAGGGGAGGAGAGCAGTATTGTCCTTGTGCTGATCTGCTTCAAGAATGGCTCATCTTAGAGACCCAGGCAAAGCTCCCAGGGACAACCTGGTGTCTCGAATGCTCCTATAAAATTACACAGTCTATGTAGCTGCAGAGAGAGGTGGCAACAGAGTTAAAGAAACTCAGATCTCATTTCAAATGCAAATACCAAGGCAACAGTTTTCATTAAAAATTAGCAGCTCTGAATGTCAAGGAAAAAGTTCTGCAGGCTTCATCTGCCTCATTTCAGGTAAGGTGTCCAAATGTTGGCAGGCTGCCAATGAAAAGTTGTCTAGTGATTTGTGCTAGCTCTGGGAGCACCCCTATAAACCAGCCTGTGCCCCCATCACAGGACAGCAGCAGCGGGAGCTCTTGTGTGCTTACTCCTGCCTTTGTGGTGGTAGGGTGAGCTAACAGCTCTGCGGGAACATACACCAATATAAGCCACCAAGAGGAGAAGAACAGGAGATGTCCAGCAATGCCAAAAGGCTGCGGATTGAAAACTAGCAGGATAAGCACAACGGATGGGCCAGGATCCGCATTGCTAGGGAGAGGAAGGTTCGAGAGTCTTGTCTCAGCTTGTGACTCAATCCTTCACCCTCTTGTGCTTCAGAATCTCTTCTTTTCTCATTTTTTTTGTGACAAGGTTTCAGGTTAAAAGGAAAAATAAACACAGCTTTCAAATGAAACCGAAGCTGATGTTATCTCAACAGCTTCAGTCATCCACTTGCCAAGCTCTGCTCTGGCACAAACGGGTCTCTCCCATCTGGTGTGTATTTCTAGCATTCTAAATTAAATTTCTGTCCATATTATCCATTTTCTGTAACAGAAATCTTTACGGGTCATGTTTAGCAGCTCACTCTGTCTCTCTTCCTCTGTTTCTTGGCTGTGCAGGAGAAGATACCGAGTTTCCAGCAAAGGCCACCAGCATTGCGTCGTGGCGTGGGGATGGCGCTAAGCACGTGGGGTTGTGATCCCACAGAAGATCGCTGGGAGTCACTCTTAGAAATTTAACCTCATGTGGAACAATATCTGTGGCATATGAAGAAACAATGAGATGCAGGATGCTTGGTTTCTCCATGACTTCTCCATGTGCTTTAGTCTGGAGAACTGAATTTAAACCTTCCAAAATCTCTACCCAATTTCTGTTGGTTTCACTCATGTGTCTTGGCTAACATTAGCTAATAATAGTTGTAACTGTTGTTACTGCATACATAATTACACACACACACACACATTTTTTCACAGAAAAGCAAACTTTCACAGAGCTCTCTTAAAAAAAGTTTTCTACTGAAGGAAGACTAAAGGCACTGGATAACATTTTCTTTGAATTATCCTATTTAAAACAGTGTCCAATGATTAATAACCGAAGCAGACTTTTGCTCAAAATCTAAACCAATTATTTTTAATATCTGCTCTTGATTATATTAATGTACTATTTTATTGTCATAAGAAATTGTAGCTTTTGCTGACCATTTTTTAATAGTTTGATTGTTTAGATAACTTTTTTTGTGCACATGTGCCCGTTATAAGCATAGACTTTTAACTGACTAGGCAAATAATAGTATGACAGTGACCTGCAAGACTCTGTGTCTGCCGCTCTACAAAGGGCACAAAACTGGAGCTTTCAACATTTGAAGAACCTTTTAGAGTTTGTATGAGCTCTTGTCAACATGGGAAATTAATGAGAGCATCTCCAGCAAAATATTTCTTTCTGTTCTCACAGCGAGCATCCTTGGATACACCCTCAAGGAAGCTCGCTCAAATGTAGATACAGTTGGCAGCTGGGCATACAAGAATTAATGGAAGGCTATATGGTATTTATTTATTGTGTATGCCCCATTTGCTGCTCAAGAGAAGGAGGAACACTGGGGAGTGAGCAGAAATGTAATTCTTCAGCGGTGAAGAGCAGGCCTGCCGAACGCCTGTGGTGCCACTATGCTGGCATTTGATTTCTGCACAGGGAATTCATTAAACGCTTTAAAGAACTCTGGTAAAGAAAGCAGTTTCTTGTCTAAACCCCCAATCAAAGGGAAAAAGTCTGCACCTACGAGGGAGAGGTCATGAGTGGGTTGGGAGCTTTCTTCACAAGCCCTTTGGCTGTTTGCCACCTGTCCATGAACAACAAAGCTTGTTTTCGTTTTTGTTCTTCTATTTTTCCGACATTATTAGAGACACTTTAACCAAAGGCAACAGAACAGAACTTCTTTTTCTTGTGCTGAAATTGTTCCATACAAATAATGCCTTGCACAAGAATGAAAACTAGGGCCCGAGGACTCACAAGAACAAGAATTTCCAGTAATCTGATATAATCCTCAACAGTCATCACATCTGTGAGATGTCTGGGAATTTCTCTGACTGAACCTTAATACATCTTCTGTAAGCAGAAAGGTTTTAAGACTTTCTCCAAAGCCTGGTGAGCAGTAGTCTGAGCGTTCCTTTCTATGGACTATGGCTGTACAGATGCTTTACTGGGAGGAGCTACCAAACCGTGTCTATGGTCAGTGGTGATCTCTAGGTCACCGGTCAATTCATGTGACTTATGTCCATCATATACCACTATTTACTAAGGATGTGCCTGGATTTAAGTGGGATGTGAGCAGTGCTTGGGGTTGTCGTTGTTGCTGTCCCGCAAGCCCCGTGCGGCATGAGGATGGTGCCCCTTGGCACAGCCCATGGCAGTGCTGATCCTGGGGAGAATGAGGGGTCCCACCCAGGGCGAGTCAGAGAAACAGAGAAACGGATCCAGCAGGTGGTAACGGGGGAACTCAGCAGCTCTTACCCACAAGAGCAGTTCTCTTGTTTCCAGTGGAAGTGCACGCGTTGTCCAGCTGGCAACTGAGAGTCGCGGCAGACAAAATCAGTGATCTGAACTCCTTGTCCAGGTGGCTGAAGAAGGCAGAAGAAATTATTTCATGCAGCCCTCTGGAATAAATGTCCCCTCAGATTAAAGAAAGAAGTTCTGCTCTTTGTGTTTTTCCCCCCTGCCTGCATCAGCTCCCCTGCCTTTCCACTCCTGAGCAGCTGAAGAAAATTACCAGGCTATAATCAAGATATTTTTCAAGTGACTCAGACTGTTAAATAAATGTGAAGGTCACAGGGTTGTTTCCCCCACCTCCCCTTTGTAAAATCCATTTTTATACAGATCAATATCTGAGACTGAAGACCGAAGGAGAAAACAGACTTTGGGAAGCAAACCTTGTCTACTCAAGAGCAGTGCAAGAACATGACCCTCCCCAGCAGCATTTTATTAAGGCGCAGAATTTATCATCTCAGGCCATGGTTGGCTTCTCTGTCATTCTTCAACTCACTCCTTCCTTTGTTCCCTTTAGTGCCCCTCCGCTCTTCCCAGCGCAGCAAGAGGGTGGATGGTTGAGGAAGCTCACCACCTGGCACTTCCATTCCCCTGCCTACAAGGATCATCCCAAATGGCTTTTCTCCCTCTGTGGTGCAGGACCAGGAATAACAAGGAGCTGGCAGAGCAGGTTGTTACCAAGGTGGTCTGAGGCTCGAGGAAGACCCAGAGTGTTCATCTCACCAGCTGCAACAGCCTGGTTTCTGATTACTGGAAATTTTGGAAATTAAAAGAATGGGAAATGTTCTTACTTTCTTCCTGACACCCCCTGAAATTTAGAATTTTAGAGAATTAGATTAATTAGATTAGTTTAGAAATTAGAGAATTTTTGAGATTCAGCTAGTTTGATGAAGTCTTCTGTTAATTAGACTTTTCTGCACATTGTCTGTTCAGATCTACTCTTTAAAAATAAACATCACATGGCAGATGAAATTCCCAAATGCTGCTGAACTCACATTACTGATCCAGCGCTCAGCTCTTTTCCCGGCTCTCTGGCAAGCCTCCATTGCTGGGCCCATTCCTATTAGCCGGAGGGAAAGGGATGCGATGCCGCCGCATGCTGCTGAGCCCAGGAGCTGACCTAGCAAGTCCTTCACACTGCCCCAGGCTGGCTGTTTTTATAGACTAGTGCTGCCAATTGCCACTCAGTAAAAGAAAGCAAGAGGTCTGTAAAAATAACTCTCTTGGCACTTTCATTGCTGGCTTTTGACCAGCTGTGGTCCGTGCTAATATTGATTTGATTTTTTGTGGTGCGCAGCACTCAGTTGGCATTTATGTCATACTGGGCTGAGACCTCCTGCAGTGTGTGACAAGGGTTAGATGCAAGACTTCCCTGGGAGATGTCCCCTGTGATTTCACAGGGTACTTTGTGGTTGGAGGAAGCAGCTTTGGATGCTGTGGCTGAGTGAGGAAATGGGATTGCTCGATATCTTGCACTTCTGCAGAACAAGTGGTATCAACTCACCTCTTTGCAAAACCCCAGCCTCTGTTAAAACAAAAACAGCTTCACTTGCTTTCCAGATAAAAGTCTTGCCTGCTTTGTGCTTTAAAAACCTGCAGAAAATTGATTTGCAAAAAACTACCTCTATTTTTCTCTAAGCCATCCCATTTCTTCATCAAACCACCCTCTCAGCTGAATCCAAGATCGGTCACAGGACATATCCTTCAAAGACTGGTGTCAGCCTCCCAACTTGCCCTCCATTAGTAAGAAATGAAGTAAATCAGCTCCCCCTCTGGTCCCGAAAGCTTCCACACTGTAGTGGAAGACAAACTGCATCATTGCCTTTTATGATTAGAGCAGAGAGTAATCATGCTAAGAATTTACAAAGTGCCACACATCTTCAAAGAGCTGTATGTCCGGTAGCTAAATAGCACTGCTCAGTGCAGGCAAGCAAGCAATAATGTGAGATGGGGGGTGTGTGGAAATAGTGCACGTTTCTCCTCCATCTGAAATACAACTGAATCCAGCAGGAAGCTTCATTCACCTTTCGCAAGATAGTGTTGCAAGTCTCTGTACGCTGATGTGAAGCGCAAACCTCTGTGCTCTGCAGGACAGAATGCACATGAGAAAAGGCAAGAACAGATCACCACCACCAGACTGATGAATATCGCTAATTAACCAAGTGAGGCATGATCAACTATGGAAATAAAGCTCCTGCACCCTCTACTGGGGAGAGGTTTGTGGATGAGTAGCCAGGCACTCCAAAGCCCTAGTCTTTTCACCCCAACTTTTGCCAGGTTCCTAACACTAGAAAACAGTATAGTTGCGTGAAGATGAGGATCAAGTGAGCCCTGTGCAGGTCCTGGGCCTTAGTCCCTGCTCTGGTACCCCTCAAATTGGTGCAACCCTGATGATGTGCAGCAGCCTAAAACTAAAGTTTGGCCCCACTGAAGCTGGGCCGGGCACCAATCTGACATGCAGAGACCTGTGCCTCTATTCGGAGGTGTCCATGGCTGCAGCATGCTTGGAGGCATCAAGGTGCCTGCAGCAAAACCCGGGATAAAATTCAGTCTGGGGAGCAGAGACAGGCTCTCTGCCCACCCTTCTCCCTGCCTCCCTGCCGGCCCCAGTTCAGAAGGCAGCTTTGAATAATACTTTCACTACTATCAATAAATTGCAGAATTAAAAACAATTTTTTTTCTCCCTCTGCTGCCCTTGGCTTGAAGGGAGAGAGATCAGGCGATATTAAACCTCAAATCTTTGGTAGTTCCTCATCCAGCAGCTTTATGCACTTAATAGAATAACCCAAGAATGCATTTGTAGGTGTTTTACCCCATTTAGGAAATGAGTCTCACTGAATTTCTGTATTTTTGTCAACAAAGCTGTTTTCACTCTGCAAACAGCAAGAGAGCAGCTATTCTGAGTGTTTACTGTTGTTGAAAACTGAATGCCTGGATATCTGTTCTCAAAATATTTCTATTGTGATGGAGAAACATCCCCCAAGTTTGTTCTGTCTGAGCTGAGAGACTTCCTAAAACTTAGGAAAACCCTCAAATTTGCCTATAGTCTCTCTGTAGCAAAGAACAGCAATGAAACCTGGACACTTGGCACTGCAGCCTGTGGCTGTGCATGTACCCTGTCCTTGTACCTGATCCTGTGAGTGGCCCTGTCCCAGGAACAAGCAGCTCGACTTGCATCTCCGAGGGATGGTTTTCCAGGACTCCCAGGAAACTCCATGTGTGTTTGTCCACTTGGTACTTAACTAAAATTACTGAGCAGTGGTAGGTGGCTCTCTGGACACCAAATGACCCAGAAATTGAGCTGGAGAAGAAAGCAGATTTGTCTGGTCCCATTTGGGGGATGCTCTGCTGCTTGTTCAAGCAGCCTCGAGGCATTCCCTGGAGGAAACCCAGACGGCCCTTTAACTGCACAGCAGTAATGAGATTTTTGTCGTCTGGTAAAATAAACAAATTAAGAGGCTTATTATCATTACTTAATCACGTCAGCAGCTCCTGGGAACGGGAAGGCTCTGACACGCGGCTCCCGCTGCAGCCGCCGGCCTGCGGGCCCTTGCAGCAGCGGGCGCTTCTGCAGCGCGGCGCTCAGCGGCGGGTTCGCTCTGCCATCTAGGGTCCAGGCTCTGCGAACCCGCTGCCTCGGCCCTGCGAACCTGCTGCAAAGAGGAGCTCACAGGTCTCCGGACCTCAGCTCCTTCCCATCCCCTCTGGTCGGCCCAATCACCGCCGTATCGGTCGCCACCAGGCTGGAGCAATTTGGGCTAGAGGTGGTCTTGGGTGGCTTTTTCTGGGGTGGTTCAAACCTCCTCCAGCCTGGGTCTCCATGTGTTCACTCCGGCAAAGCAGTGGCTGATTTAACTGAAGCTGAGAAATCCCCAAATGCCTGGGGGGGAGAAAAAGGATGGCAGCATTTTTTGTTTTCTTTAACAGCTAAACTTGGTGGTTTAAAGAATAACCTTACAGAGATTTACTTGTATCTGGAAAACTTATCTCTACATCTCTGACTTTCCTACTGTTAAAAGTCTGTCAGGTGCAAGGAGATTAAAAAAAATTGCTCATGACTTGTGTGTGAAAATTTTATGTTCTGTAATTGATCAAATTCCTTATTTGTGCCAAGTTATGTAATCCTTTAAAGCATGTCCCGTGCCCTCTTCTTCTTACTTCAACTTTATTTTATGCTTCTCTTCCTGTTTAGCTATAAATAATTGATTTGCCTACATAAAAGGGGAGTGCAGGCTAAAGAACTCGTGGCCACTTTTGCTGAAAAGGTTTCCTTTCCAGAAAGTTACGTTATCTGCAAAACCACCACTACGCTCCTATTGATAGAAATCAGGGAGAGCTGCCAGGAACTTAGTAGATATAAGTTAGAGAGATGCTTGAGGAGCCAGTTAAATGGGTCTGAGAGGAAATGCCTTCCCTTCTTTCATGGTTCTGGTGCTAAGTTATTGCATCTTCTTGGAAAGTCAAAAAAACTG
The DNA here is from genome assembly GCF_028389875.1 of Rhea pennata. Lineage (NCBI taxonomy): Eukaryota > Metazoa > Chordata > Aves > Rheiformes > Rheidae > Rhea > Rhea pennata. The sequence continues at coordinate 16,078,814 of NC_084678.1, forward strand.
TGGCATGTAGCACGCTGCTTCTGCCCACGGCTGGAAACCAAACGGCTGGAGTCAGATACGGTGCTGACATCAAAGGCCAGAACTGGCTGGATTTTGCCTTGGACGCAGAAGCTCCAGGTGCCTCAAACTGGACTTAAATTTAGGACTGAGTTTTTAAAACCTAAGTTTCTTATGGCAACTCATGTTTACCCCTCTAGTGAACTAAGGGATAAACCTTTCTTTACCTTTCAAGGGTGGGATATGTTTTAATTCATGAATGAGGCAGCAGCAGCACTACTGCTCTATCAGGAAGAGAGCCTGGAGCAGTATTTGGGATCCTGCCTAAGAACATAGCCTAAACCTCGGCAGACTTTCTGGCAATGTCGTCCTCTTGCAGAAGTTCATGCCAGGAATTCGCATGTTTTGCACTCACACGAATTTTGTATAAGGCCCCATCGGCCTCCCGGGTTTTTTGCAGCTTACCTGGAAGCAGAGCTGGAGGACAACACTGGGGCCCAGCAGACACAGACACGCCGAAGCACTGGCAGGTTTTACAGCACGTGTGATGGGCAACTCTAGGGGCTCACAGAGTATTTAAGGGGTGGTACATGGTGTGCTGACACATCATGTGGGAAAGCATGAGTTACTCTGCTCTGAGCATACCATATCTGCTTTACTAGAGACTTCTTGGGTGTACGGGGAAAAAACCTGGCATTAAGTCTGTTCAAATGACAGGGAATGGGATTTAGCAAGCTGAGAATTTTCCTGTTTATCTCACTGGGGAGAAGTATAATGAAATAAATACAGTGATGTTATTTAAGTACACTTGAGTGTGCTGCATCCATGTGGGAAATGCTTGCACTTGGGTTTCTTTAATAGCTTCTGCAAAGAAGGGCCATCGCTAAGGGCCTGGAGCCATCGGAGCTAACACAGGGTCTGGTCTGCCCAAAGCAAACTGTCCATTCTGCAGAGCCTGTTTCACCGGCCTGGCAGGCTCTCCAAAACCCAGGCGCTGGCTTCTCACCTGGAGTCTGGTCCTTCATCTTTCTGGCAGCACAGCAGCGCGGGGGGACGGGTTTTACTTTTTTCTCTTTCTTTGCAAAATGAAACCGCTGCTTTCTCAGCTAAACCTACTATTGAAAATGTTGTCTGTTCGCCTGTGTTGTTCCTAGAGAGAGCCAGCCTGCATTTTCTTAGGATAGATGCTCCATAAAGCAGACAACTCGGGACAGATACAGGCGTCTCCAGTGCTGCTCGTTGGCTCTGAGCCTACTTAGATGACACCAGCCTCAATTTTTGGAATAGTGTTAAGTACCTGGTGGAGACAGGACAGATAGCAATCTGTCAGGAAGTGCCTGATGTCAAAAAACTTTTTTAGAAAATCAACATTTTTAAGGGACTCTGAAGGGGCAGCATCCTTGTAACTGATGACACTTCAGATTTGTGAGCTGGATTTCATACATCAGAAAGAAGAGTGTTGTCTAAACTCAGGAATAAGAGAGGTGGAGAAGTTTAATGCCAGGAAGGGCCAGGCCCTTGGGCACCTTCTTGCTCCTCCTTAGCTGCCATTAAGAATAAGTCTTTGTCCCCAGAGCGCTAAGAAGTCATCAGAAATAACCAAACAACGGGAACGGAAGAAGTGCAAAGAAAAATAAATGTGTATTTCATCTCATGAAGGTTAAATCTCTGGCATTTTTACTGAATTCAGATTTTCCATTCTGATGCTTTGAGGCTTTAATTAATGATTGTGATTATTTAATTTTCCTCCGTTTCCCTTCTGACTGCAACTTTTTTTTTTTTTTTTTTTTTTTTTTTTTTTTTTTTTTAATATCACACATATACAGTTTTGCAGCTGCCACAGTCATTCGTGTGAAGGTACACGCTGTTTCATGCTCAATGCTTCTGTGTCTGGGCTACGTTGCTTCTCAGTGGTGCTAATGTAAAACCATCTGTGACTGTGCTGTTCAGCATCTAGCTATTCCGTTAGAAAACTACAGGTCATTCCCTTGGCATCTGTCCCTATAAAATGTACATTGCACAAAGTCGTGATTGAAATGTACAGAGAAAATTACACATTCACAGGGAAAAAAAAAGAAAAAAAAAAAGAACTCCGATTGCTATTTTACAAGAGAAAGTGTGTACCATTCAATACATACAAAATGTTTTAAAATTGTACATAAGTACCAAAGGCATTATGAGAGATTCTTTGGAGATGAAACAAAAGTGCAAAAAAGCCAAGGCAACAGAGCAAATGAAAGGAAGCAAAGCAGCAGCTGTCTTTGCTTTCTAAAGGACAACCAAACTTCAACGCTCGACTGAGCCCGAGACTGGTATGACCGGGAGGCCAGAGCACGCGGCCACCTGCACCCATGCGAAGCCAAAACAGCCTCTCCCAGGATGAGTTTCACATCCTAGCTCAGGATGAGGGCAAACCCAGGATCAGAATTAAAACTGGATCCTGTTATAAACCGTGGGATCTTCAAGGTACTTCAGGGAAACTACACCAGGCTTCAGCGGTGAACATACACTTTGCTTAGAAATATTTTGGAACATACACTTTTAGGGACGTAAGTGGCTATTAAAACTGTAATAATTTTGGACCAGGACACAAATTCCAGGTCAATGCAAAAATCTGATTACTGTTCTTTTAATGGTATCCAGCAGCATTCAGCTGAAAAAGTCAATTTTTCATGGCGTGGTTAGATCTAGATTGAGCACTGAAGGATAAATTCTACCCAATCTAGATTTTACATCTGTCAAAATATAGGTAAAATTTTAAAGCTAGATTAAATCTTAGAGTATGATTAATTGGATGAGAAAGACAAGATCTCGAGATAGAGGCAATTGGAGTCTGGTGGGCTGACTAGTTTGGAAAATCAGGCCCTTGGCTATGTAACGTCATTTCTTTTGAAACTCTAAGATCAAAAAAAATGGGCTTTTGATGATGATACTGTTTCCTTTTTTTTTAAGGAAAAAAAAAAAAAAAAAAAAAAAAAAAGTGAATCCTAAACAGACACTTTGAAGTATATAACTAAGCATGTGGGTAAGGGTAAGACCAGGACCCACAAAGGCAGCAGGATCTGCCCCGTTGGCAGTGGCCGGTCCTGAGGGGGACTTGCTGCAGGGGGGTGCCCATTTCCCAGCAAGCCAAGCCTTTGCTCTTGGCCACTATACTTTTTTTTTTTTTTTTTTTTCAAGAAAGCCAAACAAATAATCATCTAAACGAATTGCATCACTTGAAGTGGGCTGTTTTACCTTCAGATTTGGGATTTCTCCCTGGGATGGAAGTTATATATCATCCCATATTGCAAACCTTTTTTTTTCTTTTGAAAGAAATATATTATCAAAATAGTCTTTTGTTTTCATTTTAACTCACTCTCCCACCTCAAAAGAAAAAAAATCTTTTTTCTCCTGTTCATCTTGGATGCATTTTTCTGCCTTAAAGCTTGTGTGTGCACGTGTATGTATATACACACATACAGTAATGCGTATGAGCATATATGCAAACACCATTCACACACTTTTGCAGCCAAAGTTGTGTTGTCCTTTTATCTTGCAGGTTATGACAAAGATAAACTGTGTATTTCATTCAATCTGTACAGAATTTACAGTTCAGATGTAAAGTAATGAAGAATGCTTAGAAATACAGTAGTTAGTGCTTTAGGGATACGTTTGTTTTGTTGTTTCTGGAGTGTCATTTAAAAAAGTACCAGAACAAAATCTCACTTACTTTTGCTTCCTGGTAAAATACATTTTCAGAAGCAAGCAAACACAAGGTATTTCTTAACAAACCGCAGTCTTTCTCTTCTTTTCTCCTAGTTATGTTGAGTCACATCACGAAATAGGCAGGTAACTTTGGTGTCTGGTCAACACACATACACTTATTACATGGAATGGTATCTGTCAGCATTTGGCATGTAATGTGCAGTTTGTGTGCAGTGTATGTGGATACTGTGCCAAAGTGACACTAAGCAAGATAAACCTCATAAATACCATGTCTATACTGGAGAACCAGGTGTATAGTTTTAGTGTAAGGGGCATTACTGTATAAGAACAGTGGCACCCACATATGAATTATTGATAAAAGAATAAAACATTTATAAGAATAATTTATTGAATCTCCTAAAGCATTTGATATACCACGCAGCAACTGTAACTATATTTAAATTCTGCTCTTGATTTAAAGTAACCAACATAAACCCTCTGTCATTTCTCAGCTATATCTTTTCTTGTCACGATGTTACCTGCAAGCCTCAGGTTCTCTAAGTCATGTGTGAAGTTTTGGAGGAAAAAAAACTTGAAGAAATTCTTACTTTAAATTTTAGGGGGTTGGGTCAAGTAGTGGGGAAGACTAATCAACCCAGAATGGTCCACATGCCACCTGCTGACAGGAGCATGGGCCATCTCCAGCTCCAGGAGAGGTGTGGAGCCAGTATAGATAACCGGGTAGGACAGAAGAGTCCGGTTACCAGTGCTTTCAAGACCTTTCCCCAGGTCATCAGCAAGGACTGAGCCAGGTGTCCACAGAGCAGGCTCAAAGACTGAGCACTCCACATTGACATCTGTAACAGATCTATAACCATCTATAACCATTTCATGACCATCACTGCACATGTGAAACCCGGTCACAGTCACTGTGTTGGTCAGATTTAAAAGATTACAGTGAAATTGCTGCTTCTACTTTACACAGAAATGAAGCAGAAAGGAGAGTGACTCCTCAAGCCCAAAGAGCCAATGGATCTGAAATTCCAAGGAGACTTCACCGGCAGTGTGACATTCAGCCTTGGCTTTGGCCAAGGAAAGTTAGCATGTTTCTGCCTTATGTCATTAACCCTGCCTTAAAATTATAGACTAAGCTGCCAGTGAAATCTAGCCTGAGCTTGGCATTGTGTTTTGGAAAGCTTTGTGGTTACAGATAGCTCAAGTTTCTCAGGACTAGGCAACCAGATGCTGCTTGAACAATTCATTTGAGGCTGTATTTACAGAAGTCAGGAGAGGGCAAGATGATTCCAGGTTCACCAGCAACTTTGGCAGTGACACAGGTCAGACTAGCTGCTTTACATTTCTCTCCATGATCAAGATTAATCATGGAGTCTGACATGTGAAGCCACATTCGTGCACTGCTCAGTTGGTCTGGGCTCTCGAGAGCAGCTCTTGCTTTCAGGGAGCAAAAGCATCAACACTGTTAGAGTCTGTGACACAAAAATGGGAACTCAACCCTCATCACTGTTTCACTGCAAAGAGCTATAGCCAAGGGAGCAAAACCTCACAGGGTGCTGTACAAATGGGCAAAAACAGCTCCATCCGCACACTGAAAGGCTCCAGTAGAACAAACTAGGGATGTGTGGAGCCTACAGTAGCTCAGCGAAGAAGCAAACTGCCAATATAAAGCAAAACTGTCACGTTAACAAGATGCAAAGGCTTCCTGGGGCATCTAGTGATGCCATGTCAAAAGCAAGTCTCAGGAGTAGAGCTCTGGCATTACATGTTCATTTGTACATAGGCCGGACAAGGAACATGAGGATGTGGGCCCAGTGGCAAACCAGATTACAACAGAAGCACTAAGAGCTGCGAGAGATGGCAAACACCAGCAATGTTGGCAAACCCCGAGAGTCTCATGACAGTCTGGTATTATAGGGGAGAGAACAGTGGCAAAACATTTATTGAGATATGAAGGTAGCTCAGCACCTCTCAGTGAAAAGAGTAGAGGATGCTTCCAAAATGAATGGATATGGCACAGCTACATGTCCCCAAGATACCCACGGACTGTAGACATGAGTGGAAGAAATCTCCAAAGAGGGTTTCCCAGAGTCTGGGAGCCCCTTTCCCCCAGTCCCTTGGGGCTGGGCAGCAGGCACAAATGCACACTGGAGCGCAGTGCAGACGTGCTGCTTTGGGCTGCTCAGGTTGATGCACACCAGACAGCCCTATGGGAATTAAAACAGAGACATGGCAAGGCCCACACATGTGGGCTAAAATGGCATCTCTCAGATGAAGTCCAGGCCCCACCCTGCTCTGCCTGCTTCTCCAGCCCTCAGGACGAGGTGTCCAGGATGCTGCTCTGTAGAGGCATCCAGGTGGAAAGGTTATATTATATACAGCCAACACAGTCCTTGGTTTTTCTTTTTTCTCCCCATATACACATTTCTATGAACCACTAGTTACAAACATGTAATTTTTTGCCCCTTAGTTACAGGTAGTAGCAGTGAAAGTTGTGCATGCTGTATCAGAGGGACAGGGCAATGGTCAGTCGCAGCATTGAAGACACTTGTATATCAGTGTCACCTACAGAAGCACCGCAGCACCCTATGGGATGGGGCGGCGAGAGAAAGTCCTCGCCCAGAAATGATGCTTTTGGCAATGTCACCTCTTTAAGTACTACAGCAATCTGGGAGTGCAGATACAGCTGGAGCATATCGCTGTCTACTCGTCTCAGGCTGCATGCAGCAGCAGGCAAAATTGAGAGTACAGTCAGTGAGATAGTCTGGAAAGCACATTCAAACGTTAAAAAGGAACCGGCTGCTCCTCCTGCAGCAGCCGCTCCTTGCTGTTACCTAAATTATGAGCGTGATTAATACGGTATCAAAAACGTGTGTAATCCCTCCCTCTAGACACTAGTATAAGGCAAGCAGTATTGTGTCACTGGGGCATCAAACACTAAGATATACTAAAGAAGATTCCTATGTATTATTATTATAATTGTTATTTAAAAAACTCTATTGTTATTTTTTTTAAAAAAAAAAAATAAAGTCACAGCCTTGCTCTACGGAGCATCCACGCCGTGGCTGCGGAAAGTCGGGGTGTTTGCGTTTCACACCACCAAGGAAGTGGCCGGCACGAGGCTCGGATGCGCTGCTGCCTCCTGCCCCGTTCAACGTTACTGGCAGCTGAAGGAGCTTTTGTATCTGATTTCCTTGTTTTTGGTCTCATGAAAAGGAAGCTTACCCCGAGAAATTATTGCCCCAAGAGGGAAGATGAGGGCAAATAAATAAATAAATAAAATTAATAAATAAACCAACTCACTGCTGTGGATATTTACACAGGAGAATTCTTGCTCGAATTCCTTGGGAATTTCTCATTAAAGTGAGTCCTGAAGCAGGCTAATATCACCTTCCGGTTTCCTAGAAGGTGAATTTTGCACAGGGCCATAGGAATTGCTATTCAGGCAGGAGGAAACCTTTCTGGGGAGGAGCAGGGCTCTTGCGTGGCAGCTCCGTGGGTTGCGTGCCCACGGAGAGCCCGGCCGGCCCGGGAAGGCGCTGCCCGCGCGGACCGGCCCCCGCGGCACCGGGCTGCTGCAGCCCAGCTCCCGATTTCCTCCTCCTGGTCTCTGCAGCACAGGAACCTCAGTTTCTCTTAAAGTATCTCCGTACCACGTATTTCTATGGTTTGGCCTCAGCATTAAGTTTGGGCTCGTGTTTTGTTCTTGGCGATAATGTTGTGACCACAGTGGTCTAGGGATATAAGGGAAATGCGGTTTGCAGTAATTCCCTCTTGAGAAAAACATTAGCAAACGTGTTTTTCCTTTCTCTTCAGTAACTACTAGGTAAGTGAATGCTTCATCTGTGGAGATGCTCTGGCTTCTCAGGAAGATTATATAAACTTGTTCTAAAAATTTACATAATTTAAAATCTTAAAAAATCAATTAAAAAAGTAAAAATGCACCAATTTGTCTGCAAATAGGAATGACCCGGCTGAATTTAGTTGGATCGACTAAGCAGCATTAAAAAAACCACATTTTTAAAAAACCTGATCCATCACATAGGTTGCCTAAAGAAACGCAATGGCCGTCTGCGCTGAACAAGAGGTTTTTTGGGGTGAGTTCCTTGACATTTTTGTTTCAAAAGTTATTAATAAGAAAATGAGCCAACAAGGAAATTCACATACAAAACCTGCACTTGAGTAACATTAAAGACCTTTCCCAAATGTTGGGAAATTCAACTAATTCCAGCGCTCTGTTCCTCAGCCTCCTCCAGCTCCGTTCGGAGACGAGAGCGGACCCGGCGGCTTGAAATCACGCTCGGACACACAGCTCCCGACACCCGACTGTGGCTCCAGATCCAGATTTCAGGGATGGCCCCATTCCAGAGGTGGGATCATTTGTAATATTTCTGGCCAGGCTTATACCCAGATTCTGAAAAATATCCCCAAAATATGCTGGAGCGCAGATGCTGGGCTCTGATGCATGCCGAAACCCAGCCTCCGGGTGCCCAAACACCCCGAGAGCGGCTCAAAACGGCCTGTTGCAAATTTGGCCTATGCCTGTTCATCAGTTCTCCTTGGCTTGTGTCCAAACTTGGTATTACCTCAATCTTGCTTCTGTCCTTTAGGCGTTTTCCAAAAAATACAGATGGGGACACGGGAGGAAAGGGGAGCGAAGCCCAGCCTGGCAGAGGTTCAGCGGGGGAAAAAGGTTTGCCTGGTCATTTTTTTTGTTAAACACCTGCCATATTGGGGCTCCTTTATTAGACCAAAATCTAGTATTTTATTTAAATTTAGTAGCTAGGACTTTTTTGGGAGAGGTAACACCAGGAGCATGTCTTACGGGCATGGGAGAAGCGAGAGGTGGAAAGCGATGACTTTGCAGGGAATACTGGATTACAATTTGGAACAGAGGAAAAAAAAGATTTATGCTTATAAGCAGCAAATCTTTCAGTTACAGCAACCTCTGTTCTCATTTATTCAGGCATAATTCAGTTTGACTAAAATAAGGAGCATTATTTGGGGTTAATTCTGGTGTAAGTTAACCCCAGAACGCACCTCCGACCTCTTGCCTGGATGAATGAGAAGTGACGACTGGTTGTGGATGGAGGGGTGCGTGCGTGTGAGAACTTCTACGAAACGATGGTGGGGATAAAGGTGGAATCTTTCTTACATCTTCAAAAAAAAAATCTCTGTGAAGTTCGTAAAAACTAGATACGATCTGTGCCACATAAATATAAAACCTTTTAGCCCTGACTGTGGGACAAATCCAATACCTCTTAAAGTTACAAATTAGGAGAACTTTATAAATATTAGTGTACTAATTAACTTGAAGAGGGAACAGACAATTCTACCTTCTCAATCCTTGAAGGACTGGGAAATGGGAATCTGGATTTTTTTTTTTTTTAAGAAGAAAATTTCCCCCAGAGTTCAGCATGTGGGGAGGATACAGCGGGACCACTTCTCGTCAGGACACATGCACGCACATGACATTACCCGCTTTCAAGGGTATAAGATCATGTAGGCAAGGAAAGGGATTTTGCAATAGGAACCGTAAATGGGCATTCAAAACAGAATTAATGGGGTTTCAAATTTAGGGCACGATGAAAATTGCACCACACAGAAACTGTGCCTCGATGCCCTGCTGACTGCCTCCAGTCTTGGGGCTACATTAAAATCCTGCCATGTACCTATGCTGTAACAGGACTGCACAATATCATCCTCAACCTCAGCTACAGTTACTGCCTTTGTATCATACCTTTCTGTGCCAAATTTCCAACAGGCCTTCCAAGAGGCACTTTGCACTTGCAAGTGCAAAGGCAAATGCTTGTTTGCTCTGACTTGGGCAACATCAGCAGTGAGCAGCTGCCTGGAGCAATGTGGATTTCTTCCCTTACTCAATGCCATTTCCATTCCTGGTGTCACTAGAAAACATGTCACCAAGTCCGATTTGGGACCTGCTGACATTTCTTGCTCTACCAAAAGGCATCTCATTTTGCAACACACAAAGGTCAGATACGCACAATTTACAACCATTTTGCACTCCAAAATGAAAGCTTTCTCTTTATGGAAGTTTATCACTGGGTTCACTCTGCAGAGAGAAATCTGGAGCCAAAGGGAGTTTGGGAGCACAAGCAGAGAGGGGAAAATGGACTGAAAGGGAAGGAAGGGACCTAGCAGGACTGGAACTCCAAGTTCTCCCTAGGAAAAATGCTTTTTCCTCCTGAATGGAAAAAAAATGGTAGGAAAAACGACACAAAGCCTCTCCCTACTTTTCACTTCCACGCGAAGATCTGCATTGGTCCTTAGCTGGGGCAGAAGGATGTTTTTATTTCCTGTCTACAAGCTCTCAGACTCCTTTCCTGCACATACGTCTTCCCCGGGGTCGTAAGAGTCCTGTGTCTCCCCTAGTTGCTGCCTCTTGCCAAGCAAACTGGAGGACAGAAAAACACTATGACTCTCCCTTCGCCCCAAGCAAGTCAATATTCAGCCTCTCAACAGCCACACTGAAATGGAGTTGTCCCCCAATTACCCTTAACAAACTCCTGACAACGACATGGGGAGAATGTGGAGAGACGAGATTTGAAATCATGGACGCGGCTGCAACTCCACTGCACAAACACACGTGGGATTTGGGCTGTGGATGCCTGGGAGGAGTCAGGCACAAAACTGGCCATGGTGGCCCAGCCCAGGAGACGGATCCCAAAACACACTGGCAGATTTTTTCTTAATCCATCTCTCTGCAAGGAAAAAAAACCAAAAACCCAAACCCTACTCAGGTCTCTGATAGTCAAAGGATCACTTTGTGACTTGGTTTTGGTCCCAAAAGAAATTTGAGCATTGTTTTCCCCCTTGCCTTCCCCCAGCTGAATGCACTGCTGAGGTTCCCAGTAAGGACATAGTGATCTTGCCAAGAGAAAGCACTTTAACGACAACGCAACTGGGCAGACTTGAATTGGCACAACTTGCGGGCAAGCACAGGTAAGAGGCTTCTAAAAGACGGTGAAGAAACAAAGAAGCACTTCTTAACTCAGCTTGAGGGATCAAAACAAAACTGTAAGGACATCCTGAGGACACCAGTGTGAGAGTTTTGGCAGGGCAGAAGAAGAAAGGGAAGATTTTTGTGGGGCATAGTGTGTGCAAAAGTGTTCAGGCACAATGCAAATTGTGTAAGAAAAGGGCACCGCTCTGGACAGCAGGGCTTCTAAGGCTGGAGCTCAGCGCTGAGTCCACAGCAGCGCAGAGACCACAACATCCGATGCGTCACCCTCTCCCTTCGGCACCGTGCCGCTGTGGCTCCACAACAGCACTGCTGGCCACAGCCTAACTGTGAGAATAGCTTCACGCCCATCGCAACCTCTCACCACCAGCTCTCATCTGCAGGACCCTATGCAACTTTTCCATGTATTATACTGGAATTTTACCACCCTCCCGATGAGGAATTATGGACTAATAACCCTCCAGTAATTACCACATAACCTGAAATCTAAGCCAGAAACAACCATGTGTTCATTCTGCGACTCCAAAATGTGTAAAGGTGTCAACTCCATTGACAACTGCCAACCAACAGTTACTGTGACCTCCAAAAGCCCTGGCCAGGTGATTCCTTTGTGCCCTGCATCTTAAAAGGTTACCAAGAAATGTAAATTGCCTACCCTGCACCGTGAAGAAATTTCACCAAATGATCTTAGAAAGACAGTATGAAAGAAATCCAGACTCTTCAAGGCTCCAGTTAGCTCACCACAGTGGCCTCTTCCACAAATGCAGGCTCAGACCTGCTCCCTCCGCCCCCCCAGAGTAAGCTGCAAGAAAATAGCCACCAGCTAAGGATGTCCTAGATGGAGGAAAACCTTAGCTGTCAATCCCCTTGAGAAGTTCAGCACATGGACAGCTTGAGTGGGCAGCTGGCCACTGCTCAGACTTGGCTCGGCGGGTGCTAGGAGGCTTCACTGTCTGGGGGCTGACCAGCCCATGTCACTGAAAGGTCCCTCGCCCGTGGCTGACCTAGGAGGAGGGCCGCAGGGCGTGCAGAGGTCAGAATCGGTGTCCGATTCCCCTTCTGCAATGTAGGGTCTGATTTTGGCCACGGCTGCATAGCAACCGTTGTTAAGGATGTCCAAATTCTCTTTGGACTGGGAAATGCTAAAGCCACTGAAAGAGCGCTCCAGTTCCTCGTGGTCTACTGAGGGGATGGAGATTGATGTGTCGCTGTCTCTCATGGCACTCTCGTGGTGTTTGGTTGTAATGTCTTCATTCCTCAAATACTCTACACTTGCCCTGTTCCCACCACTGTACGCTGACAAGGAGCGCTCATGTGAAGGCGGAGGTGGGATTCGAACCAGCGAGCCGGGGTCTCCGACGGGCGAGGAGCCGTGACTCTGTCGCTGGTAGGCCTGCTGCTGGCACGATGTTGAAGGCGGGCATGTGTTAGTCGGGGCTGGTGGAGCAGAGAAGTTCTTCTGACCCATGGAGCTGGTGGACCTGATGATCTTGATGATGCAGCCATTCTTATCGATGTGCTCCCTGCTGTCTTCAGGGCTGTGGTAGGGAGGTGCTGGGTCTGGTTCTTTGGACCCAAAATAGGCCTCTGTCTCTGTTGGTGGGATACCCATCCTCTGCATGTAAATGTTCACCAGGAAATCCAGCTTCTTCTCCATCGACTGAACCTGCAAAACATCACAGTTGCAGTTACAGGTTTCTGGTTGAAGCAAGTTGACATCCTGTGTACAAACGACTTCCAACCCCATCTAGGTATAAACAGGGGTCTGGGAGACCTCTGCCCACACTGATCTTTACCAAACTGGGATTTTAGTAAATATTTAATTGTCCTACTCTGAAGCTAACTTTAATTCTCCATCTGTTTGTAGCGTTTTCCTTCGGCTTCTCTGATATCTGAGACATGCATTGAATTCCAGGAAAGCTGGAGGACAACCACATCCTTCTGGTGCTTTTCAGCTCCTCATGGTCTTTGGTGCTTGTCTGGGCTCAGATGGTCATGGGGATTTCTCAGCCTTATATTCTGGGAGAAATTTCACCTGCTACAGTAGTCAGGCTCACAGACGTGTGAAACACATCTTGGTTAAGGGTATGGTGTCCAAAAGAACACAGATGGAAATGGAACCAAAGCTCTGTTTTTCAAAAATAATTTAGACTCCAGGTAGGCTCACAAAACAAGGAAGTCTGTAAGAGACAGATTCCAAAGTGCCTAAATCTGCTTTGTGACTAGTATTAAGCTTTCTACAACATCTAATGTTGTTCCATAATTTCCTTGGGTTTTTTCAAGATATTCTTAGCTTAGCTTTTTTTCTAAATGGCAGTATCGCATCAGGGGAAAAAAAGCCCAGCAAAGCAACACAGTACATACAATACCCTCTGACAAGAAATCCCTCCAGCCCCAATGTACCTGTTTTTCAACTTTTCCAAGCCTGCCCATCATGCTCGGGTCTTCGGGCAGCTCCCCCTCTGCCGGCCCTTTGGTCCGATCCTTGTCCGTCATTGAGGATCCTCTCCCAACGATCTGGTCAACTCTAGCGGGATCAGAAAATCCCCCCACCCCCGGAAAAGGACCTGGAGTCAGTCGGAGACAGCAGGCAAGGAGGACTCTGCTCGCTGCCCCTCCACGGGACAAAGCGACAGCCTCTCTCCCAACTATCACTCCAAATTACTAACAGACACGGAGTGGCACTGAAGTGTTAATTTAGATGCAAAATTCTGAGTGGTATTAGCAGAGTATTAAATGATCCACTTCTGTTTATACAGATAAAATCTGGCACATTATGCACAGTAAATTTACCCACTGCAAATAATTTCTTTAACTGGCTTTCTTCCAAATCAATTAACTTTTTGTTTGTACTGAGAAATTATTATTTTGGGGGAAGATCAAGATCAAGCCTAGCATATGTCTATGATATTCTTTTTCAGTCTCTGCAGCAGTTTCCTCTCCTCAATGCAAATGTAAATGTGTAATTCTCATGTCCAAGTAAATGAGACTCTTGCCCTAAGACTCAAACAAACAGATGTAATGCTAACCGTTTCAGTGGAATTACATCAGAGCTGAATTTGGTCATTAAGTACCAATTGTTACTAAACTGTTTTTTTTTTTTTCTTTTTTAACCACCTTTCAGGTGTATCATGAGAAATTTTCTATCAGCAGGACTCCAAGCCAGTAGCAGCAGAGGACACACACCTGTCAAATCAGTAGCTAAAGCTACTGGGCATGTTGCTTGGCACTGAGTTACACGTTACATTTGCAATTCCTAGTTCCTAGTCTAGGAATACTTGGGTTGATACACAGCTCCACCTACAGAGGAGGAAGGATGACACAACCAGACTAGAGGCTGGAAGTCAGTTTTATACGGGGCATCAAATCAAGATTTTCTGAAGAGTAAACATTGGAGCTTCTTCATCCCTCAAAAGTCAGGAGAGCAACTCAGTCTTGGATCATGTTCTTAATGGTAGCCCGATTTATAAGCTAATTCTAAGCCAGGCAAACTTTACTCTTGCATAATGCACCAAATGTAAGGGTGGCAGGGAAAGAAAGGGTTAATTAATCTGACTGGAACCAGGTTGAGGTATCTTGAGCGGAAAACTCAAAATGCTTCTTATGCAGTTCTGCCGTGTGGGCCATGGATCCATGCACCAGAAGGAGGAAAAGGAAGGAGCTGAACACAGACACACAAGGGAAAATGAACAAACAAAAACCAAGGAAAGGAATGAGACGTGAGGCTGTTTCCAACAAAACAGCCATCTACTTTCTTTACATTTAATGGGGCCTTAATATACACATTTGCTGCTGACATAAAGGGACAGGTATCAGTGGGTATAGACCAGTGTGGCTCCCTTGGCTTATATTAGAGTGACAGCAGTTTACACCACCAGAAGCTCTGGCTCAAAGAGATGGAGTGGATGAACATAGCACACCAAAGACAGAAAATACAAGCCAACTTTGGAGTTTATCTTTGATCCCAGAAGATACTTCATCTGGGCAGGGATGTGACAGAATACTGTTCTATTTAAAAAGTCATGTTCAATCCTTTGCTTAGCAATATAAGCGCAGGAGTACAAGGAGCACCAAGTGCTATAATTACAAGTGTGAAGAATATGCATGCCTTATTTCTCTCTTGTAATGGGAGAAGCATATTATTCACATGTACAGGAACTCCTCGTAAGGGATGCAATTACTGACGTGACATACATCACAAGAAATCCTACAACAATATTGTTACTATGTAAGCAAAGAGGTATTAAATAGGATACCTCGGGCTACCTGGGTTTGGAATCACAAGTCAAGGCGTAGTACAGTCACTGTATGAACTCCTCTCCTGTATGTACAAGCAAGTAGACTAGTAAAACAAAGAGCATGCATTTAAAGAGGTCCAAAGTCTTATCACTACTGGGTATTTGGGAAGGCTGAGAAAAAACAGAGGGTTCTCTGTCCTCCTATCACATCTAGCACAGTTCTAATACTGAAACGTGTCCACTAATGAGAATGAAATGTCCTTTAACAGTTGTTGAGTACAGAAGGGAGGCAGGACAGACTGTAACAGAGAATGCAAATCCGAATGTAGACATGCTGTGGTTTACCATAATAGTAGAGATACTCTTTTGCAACCCTATTTCTTGCAGAAGTTGAAGAAGAACTTCTACTCTCTTCCGTGTCCTTAAGAGAAGAGTTATGCAGCAAGTGGGCCTCACAAGACCCACATGAAGCACAGCAGACTTGGAGGCACTTCACAGATTGAGTGATCACTGGTATTTTATATAAAGTGCTGACTTCTTCTGTCACCTTCAGGCTGATCATGACTTGCCTGTATACCTACTGTGATATAACTGGGCTAAAAGCCCTTTACTGAACTCACCCTTAAAGCATTCAGAAGCCCTTGCCCCTGTGCCATTGATACTAGAGCCTTTCAGTCTTTGCAGGTGCAATCCTGCTTGACAGGACCATTCACTTCATCTCTATGCTTTAAGCCAATCCTGACTGCTAAAGTGGTCACTTCCTGCAGCTAAGAAACCTCGGGGGCATGGTCTAAACCAAGCACAGTGCAGTAGAAAGCTGCAGGACACTGACCTCAGTGTACAGAGGGGCAAATGAAGGTGAACTGAGCACTTCTCTTGGTTCCTGGCCCACTTCATGCGCAAGGCTGATGGAGAAACTGGTTCGAGGTCTCCTTTCTCTTTGCTTCCCAAAGTAGAAGCTAAAAACCAGGGGAGAATATTCCTACCTTCAGCAAAATATGGAGATTTCATTTGTGCCTTCTCTGATAAAACAGGAGATGAGAGGAATTTGCCTGTGCTAGCCTAACCCATCTGTGCCTACCTAGGCACCATGAGGACATAGCCATCAGCAAAGAGCAAGAGATCCTTTTAGCCACTAGAAAAGAGTTCAAGGTTTTGTGTAAATTGGGCAGCAAAGCTCAAAGGATGGATATAGAATATAGTCAACCTTTGCAAGCAGTGGTGGAAAGTGTATGTTCCTACTGCGTGACAAGGGACCACAAATCTTCCCAAAGATGCCAAATCCCACTTATGCACCATATTTTGTGGGGAGCCTTCTGCCTTCCCAATTCCTATCTTGGCTGTGTCAAATACACATACGTGTAGGGAAGAATTCAGTGGAGGCTTTGGAGGAATCGTCTCCCTACTCTTCCCTCTGTGGCAGAAGAAAATTCAAAGATTTCTAACGATGCATGACAAACTGTACCATCTGGTGCCTTTGACAGGCTCTGCCGCGCCCTTAGTTTGGGAGGGAGAGAGAAGAGGGTTGTTCTTTGATGTGGACTTTGAGATCTTTCCTTCTTTCTAATGATACAAAAAATAAAAATAAATCTTGCATCAGCCACAGTGCAGGTTTTCTCATGCTTCATTACGCTTCATGCTAACAGTACATGCAAAGAGGTGTAGTATATCACCCTTGGGCCAGAAGCAGACATCAAAAGGTCAAACGGCTCAAATGAGATAAAAATGAAGTGTTTGGGAATATATATTCAATTCTTTTCTGTTTTCTTTTTCTTTTATATTTTTTTACACAATCCAAGCATTGAAGCCAAACCCCCTTCATCCAGGTCACATGACTGGCTACTTACCTTCTTATTTGACAATAAAGTTTGCTCTAGACATGTTTTGATCAATATCTAATGTCTAAATATTACAGCTGAGGTTGCATCTGTTTCAAAATAGGTCTGTGTTAAATCAGCTGGACAGGAGAATTTATTCCAGCTTCTCTGTGCATACAGCATGGAGCAAACACCTCCGACCAAATTACGGCCGTGAACAGACATCAGCATCCTGCTGCCTTCACTGCGAGTTATCCACATAAACCTTTCGCTTGACCTGGGCCCCTGGTGCAGCCCACTGGGCTGAGATAGCTCACAGGGCATCACTCGGTTTTTTTCTCTTCCCTCACTGGATGTTTTGTCCTGATTTGGGCAGCATTTGGCTAAACAATTTGGCAATTGAAAAGGCAGAGGTTGGTGTGGCGCCTGGGTACCACGTGGCATGAAAAGGACCCGGCCATCTGCAGCGTGCTGGGGCCTTTCCTGCAGCCTTCTGTGCTCTGCTCCTTTTTGCAGCCTCTCAACTGCAGCTCAGTAAGGAAGATATTAGAATATTCATTAAAAAAAGGGAGAAATTATAAGGAAACTCCCTAATGTCCCAGGAGCCTAGTGGGCATGAAAAAACAAATTTTTGAACTGGCACTAAGTATTATAAACTGCAAAAACAGAAGAAAAAATAAAAGCATTAACATTAATCTGAAACTGTAAGAGAATTGGAGTTGGTAGAATAAATACTCCTTTTTGAGGCTATATGGGTGTCCTTCCTAGCATCCATCAATCACCAATTCAGTGTGTGAGGTGCAAGGTTTCATATGGAAATTGCACCTCTAATGAAGACTTGCTGCACACCTGACTTTCTATGTAGATATAACAAAATCCATCTGAATGCATATTTTTATAGTAATATCAAAATGTTGCTACAAATAAGAAATTTATTTCATTTTAAAGACTAGTTTTGGGTCTCATTGTTTGGAGGGAGGAGAAATGCATTCTCCTCAATTTCTCAAAGCATTTTTAATGTTTTAAAAAGCATCTTTTAATTTTCCACCAAAAGCTTGGTGCTTCTGGAAAATTCACTCTCTCTTTTTCTCTCTCTCTCTCTATATATTTAATCTTTGAGCTAGCTGAGTGGCAAAAAGTAAGCTTTCAATATTCTTTTTACTCACATTCCTTTGGCGAAGATTACTCAGAGCTGCTTAAATGAAAATAAAAGATTTGTCATGTATTAGCTTTTAGCGAGGACAAGTATATTTAGAAAAAAATATCTGAGGCTAAGATTGCTGCATTTAAAAACCACCTGTTATTTGTGCATGAAAGATGACTGTCTGTCAAATATTTGCACCTGCCTCTGGGCCCTGGGGGTTTTGAGACAAGGTGAAAACGTAGCTTGTAGCCTGCCACGGCCCCCCTGACCAGCCTCACCAGGGAATGCCCTCAAACAGGCTCCTCAGAGTCAAGTCAGGGGCACAGATTTACCCAGGGTGAGGACTTAATAAAGGCAATGAGAAAAAAAATCTCGCTTATTGATTGAGGGCTGGGTTTGACTCCTGCTTTTCTTTTTGCATGCAAAATCAGGATTCTCTGAACATTAAATACATGGTTGTAATGTTTTTAACACAATCTTTTCTCTATGGTCAGCAGAGTTGAATCAGCAAGAAAAACAGACCATGACATTTATTAGGTTTGAAACACTTCATTGCCCACTGAAATAAACTCCTCTCCAAGTACAAAGAGCTGCAGAGGCTCCTTTGCTTGCACATGATGTGAAGTGTTTCATCTTTTAGAAAGTAGACAGTTCAGTTTATTTTGGCTTTGTGGGGAAATATTCCATCTCTCTACATTTGAGGACGATCTGATAAAATATGAGATTAGAAAAAGATGCGATTTTGCTATCAAACACCTAAAAGAAGACTGAAAAAATGCTACTGAAGAAATTGATGGTTATTGACTGTATGAATGTCTCCCTCCCCCTCCCCCCCCACCTTGGCTTGCCTAGTGTGAGAGCCCATTACTGAAAGTAAATCAGAGTATATCGAGTGTAGAAAGCCCTTCTGAGTCGTGATTTAGCAAGCCGCATTGCTAAGCGATCTATGCCGTCATATAATTGGCATGAAAGGGGTTTGACATTAAGCAAATGCAAAAACCAGAGAAAGCGGCATTTTGGTGAATCCTAACCTAGGCGAGTATTGGGGAGATTCTTTAGAAGAATACATGGGTCCTTTGGTTGGATACTTCTTATGCCGGGGAGTTGAAGGGGGCGGGGGACCCACAATCATATCTATCCTGGCAAAGTAAATAAGAAAAAAGACACCAGCAAAACGCATAATGAAGCAACATGTAGAGAAAAGTTGGTCAGAAAGTTGCAGAAAGAAACAACTGAAAAACAGAATGACAGAGAGAGAAAGAGAGAGAATTTGAAAATATATTCCGCTCGAAACAGAACGCACTCCTCTATCGCCTGGTTGCTGCTGAAAGATTCGGAGAGTGGGGAGCACAGACCTGTCACTACCCGTGACAAGGAGACTCCCCCCGACACGTAATAGGAAACATGCTTTACCCTCTGGAATATATTTGCATTTATGTAGCAGTATCCCATTGAAACAGTTGGATATAGAGCATATATTCTCTTTCAATCACAGTGATAGATAACACGTCCTCACTAGCGCAGAAAAGCAAGAGCCGTTGGAGTCAACGAGACAGGCCGCAGGATTTTGTAACTCAACGGGTGGAAGACATCCATAGATGGGAATGTGTCATGATGAGACTCAAGACAGGCACAGTACTGAAAAGAGCACGTTACACACAGACCACAGTGACAGAGGCATTCATGCTTAAAGAGGAAAGTGCATGTGAACATCTCAGAAACTGGCCCGAATACAGCTTTCATCCAACACACCCCTGGCTAAGGGAGGTCACAACCAGCCCCGTGGAGCGAGCTGGCAGGGAGAACACATTGCTTTGCTTGCTGAAAAAAAGGGAGAGCAACAGATGCTGCCCTCCTCTGCATTGTGCTATGACAACCTCCCCGCACCGTGCTACTGCCTTTCGGGCTACAGTCAAGCCAAGGCTGATGGATGCACCCCACGTTCACACTAGGGCTGGTCGATTGTGCCACAGCCGTCCCACGTGCACATCCTCTTGTCTAGAAGGTTGCCCTATTCCAGTTTTAGCACCCGACAGCCAACTAGGACATCTTGTGGTGCCCATTCAGCTGGGATGGTCAGTGCATCCAAAGCTGAGTGCTGGCTCTGCTTGTTTTCCCACCACTGATCTGCTCAACGGACACAGTTGTGGGGTTGGCAGGGATTTGGGGCCTGGTTCTCAAGGTGGGACATGGAGGACTGAGCGAGTTGTCAGATTAAAATAATTAGCTCAGCTCCTCTGCTGAGGGAATCACATTCATCTGTTCTTTCTAGGGAGAAATATTTTGGTGATCATCATGGAAATCAAAATTTAAAAGGCCCTTCTCAGTTCTCTCTCAGTTGTCCAGTCCTGAGACCCCTTTTTTCATGTCTTCTTCTATTAAAACTAACTCATCTGCCCTTACCATTTCAGCACACAGGCTGAAATCCAGCTCTCTTAAACCACAGCTACCTCAGTGGGTCCAGATGTGAAATTCCCTTCTGCACGTAAGCTTGTCAGGCCATGCTCCAGATGGGTTCCTCCTAAAACAGCTCAGAGGACCAAACCCCTACAGGAAATCCCTGCATCATCACTGCCACCTCTGCTCTTAGAGGAGCTTCAGAACACCAGGATATCAGACTTATTTTGTATCGTTCCCAGAAAGGTAGTAAATAAGCTATATTCCCCTTTGGACCATGACATTGAAGCTTGCTATCCCGCAGGGAGCAGCGTGTTGCAGCGCAGATACGCACCAGCCCACACCCTGTCCTACCTACGTGATGTACTGTAACAGCAGAAGCTGCTAAAGGAAGCCCTGTGGGAGGATGCGTTTCAAGCACTGTGCTTTGTGCAGGTACCAACACCGCGGGGAAGAGGGAGAAGAGCTTTCGGGAGCTCCCAGGGCAGTCCTGGAGCGGGCAGTAAGGCAGTTTTATTGGCGCGGTACCACTGCTTGCTCTATGTGTGCTCCCTGCCACCACCATCTCCACCAGTCCTAGGCACAAGCACCAATCTTTTCCTCCAGGCTTTCTCTTAAGAAGAAGAAAATAAGTTGCAGCTGCAAAGGAAAGTGTGTCTATCATGGCAATACCTCCACAATTAGCAAAAGCAGTGAAAAAGTGAAGCAAACAGAGGAGTCTCTTGCCTGGACTGAAGGTTTTTAATCCGGGAGAGCATGTCCAGGTGCCCAGCCGAATACTGTTCGATGACATCCATCACGTCATAGGGCCGAAGGCTCTCCTTAAACTTGCGCTTGGAGACGAGAAATCTCATAATGCTGCAGGGAGACAGAGAGGAAGAGGCAAAGCTAGTCTCCGAGCTGCTTCGCGACAGAAAAAACACCGCGGGGAGCTCCTCTGGAGGGAAAATGGAACAAATCCCGGCACTGCGGGTTTGGAGAGGATGCGGCAGCGGGCAGAGGAAACGGGGGGACCTGCAAGGGTCCCGCGGCGCGGGTCTGGCTGCGCGGGGAGGCTGCAGACGCCCCTCGGACCGCCAGCTGCACGAGCCACCCCGTTGCCCCGCTTCTGGCAACGTCAGCATTAAAGCTCGGAGCCAGCGGGAACGCTGATCGGGATGGATCGCTGCAGGGGATTATCCTGTTTCTCCACTTATTCCTTCCCTCAGCAAAAATTACTCTTTCTCACAGAATTTTCTAGGAAGGAGGGCAGCCCACCAGGGGAAAGACAGCCAGCAACGCGGAGATGGCAGCATTTTCCACCACTTTAAATTTCCTTTTTTTTGCCTTTCCCCTCCCCTACTCTCTATTTTTCCTGACCACCGCCCTCCTCTCCCGCTCTTACCACACTGCCCTGATGCTGACTTTCAGTCCCGGCGTCAAATCTTCCGTCACAAACTCACAGTTGCAGCTTTTGTTCTCATCGGGAATGTCTTCTCCGGGGAGGCTTGCTTCTGGGTTCGAGAGGGAGAGGAGTAAGAGCCCGGGCGTCACGACTTGCGCGGGAAGGAAGAGCGCGGCGCCGGCAGTGGGACGCGTTTGCTGAGCACCCCCGACGCCTTTCCCTGAGCCAGGCTAAGGTGACATCCTGCAGTGCTCTATCTGTCTCAAAGTGCTTCAGATGTCTGATCGCTCCTCTCCCCCATCCCTACACGCTTAAAATACTACCTGGGTGTTAGCAGTGATTTTTTTTTTCTCTTGTTTATACCCCTACCATCCTCAAAGCTGAAGGGCTGCAAGGGGAAAGTCCTACGCCAATGCCGCTGCTCACAGCTCTAGGTGGGATGGGAGAGGGTGGCTAGGGACCAGCGGTCCCACACGGCCACCCCAAGGTCTCACCTTCCGAATTCTGCCGCGACGCGGCGCCCTTGATGCGGAAGGCTTGGCGGGCTCGGCTGCGGTCCCCAAAGCTCCAGCTTTTGGGCACTTTGCTGGGGCTGTCCTCGATGCTCTGGTCAGCGCTGGGGGATCTCCGGATGCCCTGAGCCTGTGGAGAGCCTTTCCCTTTGGTGCCAGCACCGCGGGGACTGGAGAACACACGATCTTTCAAACTGACCTTCTGACTGTTCAGAGAAACACGGTGAAACAAAGACAAAAAGGAGACAGCAGGAGGAGTCATTCTGGAAACCACGCAGTCCTTCCCCACCAGCCATTAGAAACCAAGAGCGCTTCGAAGCAGCAGTGAGATATAGCTTGGCCGTTGGTACTTTTTTTTTTTTTTTTTTTTTTTTTTAATATTATTTTAAATCATTTTATTTGATTTTTGCTTTTTGACAAAGCGCTGTAGAAATGTGTCCACCACAATGAGTGAGATGGCAATGATCATTAAGAGAGAAGAAATAATGAGGACTTAAACAGAAGCCCCTTGTGGGATGCTAGGGCTGGCGGGACAGAATGACATCAAACGATGAGGTTATGATTCCTTAAATCACTGATCGGGGCCGATCAGGAGCCAGGAAGCTTTTCTTTCACAACTGCCTTCCAAAATCCTACAGCCAACAAGAAAACACTAATAAAAGCCTTCACCTGCAACTTTTAACGTTGCTTGGAAACAGCTCAGTTCTAGCGTTCAGACCCGTCCTGTCCCCTTCTTTATAGCCCGTCTTTCCTCCCTCCAAAAAATATAATCTGCCCTTTTTATATTTTTAGAAGAGTTTAATCTTTTTCTCATCACAAATCTTAAGTGAATACTTAAATATACAAGTCCTATATTTCCTCAAAAGATTCAATCTAAAAGGTAACTAACATTGATCTGCAGGTGTAGTATTGGTGTCATAAATATTTCCAGCAAAATTTTAAATACTTCAGAATATTGCATTTTGTTGTTGTTTCTCTGTTAGAATGCTAGTTCTTTAAAAATATGCTGATTATTGTTTGAAAAGAAGATCACTCTTGGAACAGAGATAATCTCACTGAGAAATGGTCTTCTAAGCTGGCTTTACTTATTCTCAAATTTCCAAAATTTGAAATTAAAAACCTTCATCAAGTGAAGAATATAAACTTTCACATGAAAATTGCAAAAAAAGAAAAAGATTTTGTGAAACTTTATAAAATGGCAAATTTTACAGAGATAGCATTGGCAGAACCAACCTGCAAATAGTTTTAGGTAATTTGATTTTTTTCTAAATAGCAATTGATTATCAAAATATATTAACTGAGATTAGACAGCTACTGCAACACACTTGCACACATAGCTATTGGCTTACATACGGCAAATCAAAACTGAGTCAAAACATGGATTTAATTTCCAAGTACTCTCTATTATTGCAGTAACCACTTATCCTTCTGGTGCAAATCATCTGACTCAATCTGAGGGAAGAACACTACAGGAATTTTGGCCTCCACATCAAATTTCCAGGTCACCAACCAAAGACTTATTTTTTTTTCTGTCTCTCAGCAATGCCACTTTAAAACTCATAAACAAACCATCCTCCTTTGCCCCCAAAACTGGCAACAAAGCTTCTTCAATTAGAATTTAGCTGCTGATACTTGAGGCAAAGTCAAGTCTAGTTGCCTTTTCCCCAGCCGTATCAGCTGTACTGTGCTGACAGGAACAGACATTTGTTTTTGCCAGTAAAGGAAGATGACGTGACTTGGAGACACACAGGGAGCAGATCTGTTGAGTAAGAAGGTGCTATTTTTACAGAGTCACATTACATTGTGAAACACTGAACATTTACACAAAGAGAAAGGTGCTTAGGCAGCATTTTTCTGCACTGCTCAACTTGATCCTGGGGAGGGACTGCCGGCCCCACGCAGAGCCCCCGGAGCTGAGCAGGAACATCCCTTCCTGCCCTGCAGATTGACAGTTACTCCTGGTCACTTTTTGGACAACAATCTCAAGTTGAAAGATAACATTTGAGAAAAAATAAGATTAGTCTGTGATCAATTTGCAAATAAAAAAGGGCAGAATTAACCCAATAAATGATGTATTTTTAATTTCATGAAACTGCGTAGCATACTGGAGGTTTCACTTCCAGAGTGCTGCACACCTCCAAAGCACAGTTGAAGCCCATGGGCTAAGAGATGTCCAGCATTTCGGAAAGCAGATCAGAGGTACAAATCGGTATAGGAGTCTAGGAACATGTATGTGCCTAAATACCTTTCCGGACGTAACCTTAGGCCCTGGTGCTACCAAAATCATTGTCTATGATAAGTCAAATGCTTAAAAGCAATTCTTATCCTGGGTTTCTTGAAGCAGAAGTCAGATTGAAATTGTGTTTGACATTTGCCTCTAAATAGGTCATTCAGATTTTTTTTTATTTTATTTTAAATGAGTGTATTCCTGAAATCTACTGCATTTTAGTAGTATTAATGATTTGAACAACAAAGTCTTTTCTAAAATAGGTTCTATATAAATCAACAGAACAGCAATATTCAGAATTCAAAGCAATCTCTTAATGCCTCATTCTCCAACGAGCTGCTCCCATCACTGATCTAAATGACAACTGAACATCCTCCATATGAAAAAACAGTTGCCTATCAATGAGTAAAGTGGGGTCTTTGTGGCCCCTCTTCCACTCTCACAATAGATGTGCGGGAAACATTTGCAAGACTCACAAAAGGCAAAAAAAAAAGAAAGCGCTGAACTCGCAAGGAATATGAGAGAAAGGTTTCAAGCCTAATACCATGAGGTGTGAAACTCTTCCTCATTAAAAAATCTCCTACAAATCTCATGAAAAATTAAGATCTGTGTATTTTTTTTCCCCTGAGTATCCACTCCTTGGAGAAAAAAAAAAACAACAGAAGATATAACTCCTTTGGTTTAACACAGACAACATGAGAAAACATGAACCATTCACTGAAGTTTTCCTTCTGCCATGCAATTCCTTCACTGGAAGTGACAGCTGGAATTCACATGCAAGTATAGTCCCTGCAGAGGAGAGTGCTGTTGGAGGGCTGCAGGAGCTGGTAGGAAAGAGTCCAAAAGAAATGCATATGCACACACATATATATATATATATATGTTGTCAGCTAATCCAAGATCATGTTCTCATTCAACCAGAAGGTCATGCAAAGTGACGCAGAGTGTCTCAGAGAAGTGGTATTTAGATATCATTCAAGCAGATGGGCCTCAAGTCAGTGTAAGTGAACGTGTTGGTGACATGACCATGAGGAAAGCAGCAGTCCAGCCACACGCAACACCATGAACGGAAGCTGGCAATCATGATGACTAAGAGCGATGTGAGCACAGGGCACGCGTCCTGCTCATCCTAAAGGGAAGGGAAGGCAAAGAAAACTGCAGGCTTCGTAACCAGAGACACGGACTACGGGAAGCTGGAACTACAAACAGGGACATGATATAGTTCCTAGATCTTCATGGCCACGTTCAGTGGGTACCTACTGAAAACTTACTAAATGAAAATTATGTTTCCAGACCAACTTCAGGGTAAGTTTACAGGACTTCTGGTTTATGGTTGTTTTGTATCAGTACTTCTTTAAAATGTGGATACCTTACATTAACAGTAATTTTCATTCAATAGAAACGACCACCTGTAATCTATCATTGATTTTAAACTACATTTGAGCAATTCTTCTGTTTTCTCCTTCCAGTTCAGAGGCAGCAAATATTAGCCAAACTGAGTTAGACTATCATGGAATCAGATCCATCTCAGCACACGAACTCAGCTAAAATCAGCGTTTTTTCTCCTGACCTTTCTTCCTATGGTCAGGAGAAAGAGGTTACCTCCTGTTGGTAAATGAGGCCATTCTTCGATCCGGAGTTTGTGCTGAGCTCACGGCATACGAGAACAGCTTGTTAGAAACAGGTAGGAGTGCTAGGAGTTAATTTTAGCTGGACTCTTCTCTGGTTGCAGGTGTGAATAAGAGACAGAAACCAATTACTGGAAACATCACGGAAAGGAAAATACACCTGGGTGTGCAACACTTGCTGAGTCCTACAGCAGAAATCAAGAGGACCAGGTTCATGCATGGTTCACCCCCCGTGATTTCAGAAAAACCACTGCTCCAAGGATGGAGTTTCTAGAAACAGACAACCTGGGCATAAGGAAAAAATAAAGAAAACAGCCAGTGATTGTCGTCCTGGAAAATAGTCTCTTTTCCCTTCCTCCTACCATCATGGCAGTGTTAGACCCGGGATGAAAGGCAGCGCTGAATTTGTGATAATTGGGAAGCCTGGAGCCGCACTGTCCCTGTGCCACCATGTCAGCCTGGGGTCAGGCTGGGCACAGGGCCCTGGGTCCAGTGAGGGCATGTGAAGGGACACCACGGCCAGACACATGACTGGCTCCGGCCTCTAACCTTTCCCTTTGGCATTTTTCAGCGTCACTGAATGCTCAGGAGAACTTGATCAGTGCGTTGTGCTGTCACTTCTCTGCTCCTACCACATGGTTTTTGTCCCCCTGGTTTTGCAGTGGCTCGAACTGTGTCAAGAAGATCGCTGTCAAATGCCGCCTTCCATATGACCTGCATTTTCAAGAAATCTTTTGCTGTTTTCCAGCTTGGCTGTTCTGCATTTCATGAGCAAAGCAAAACAGCTAGACTACATCTTTGAGCCTGGCCAGTTACTCTTTTAATAAGACTTTTAGAAATACACTACACCCAGACACCCAGGCCAGTCAAGGGGTCTGCAACCACCCTTCCTTCATGGGTCTGTGTGCCATTTCTTCCTACTGTCAGGTACAAATCTCTGTGGTGACTCCACATCCCCTGGTAGACTCCAGATAAATCTTTTACAAAGTAGAGTATAATAGACTTGCTAATCTGGCTTGGTATAGTTACATTATTGACTAAAAACGCATGCGTTATTGCATTTATTGACTAGAGATCATTGTTTTAGTACATTAAGGAACCACTGCTCGTAAGGAGTTTTCTATTAATTTACCTACATTGAGCTTTCCATGATTGCCCCGTTGTACTGTAATGTTCAGCTATTTCATCATGCGCATCCTGTTTGCAGGTGCCTTAGCACTCACATCAACAAGGAAAAAAATCTGCTTTGTGTGAATGCAGGCAGATAGCCCAGGGGGTCTAGCAAATTCAAGATTAATCTATAGTTTTACTAAAGCACTGTATATACGACACTATGCACGTCCTGATGGATGGATGCAGGTAACAAAGATGCCCTTGTAGCTACACAAAGTTCAAGCCTTCTTCATGACTGGAAGAACTGCATTGTGTAGTCCTCCTTCTCAGGATCTCCAGTGGAAGAAGAAGATGTTTAAATAACAGTTTGTTTCATCTTGCCTTTCCCTCACAGAACTCAAGATGGGGGAGATGATATGAGGACCAGAGGGGGAAGGAATTCAGTAGAATATAGGAAAATTTGTAGTGGCTTTATCAATTGAAAAATCATGCCTAGGAAGACATGCAACTCCATTTGGCTAACAAACACAAGACTGCGAACAGACCAGTTAAGATCAGAGTGGCTGATTTTCCAGAGAACAGAACTGGACATGGACAGGTGAGAGGACAGCATGAATGTCACTGCTGGTTTTGAACTCTGCCAAAAAACAACTCCAACACTAACCAATTGAAAGTGCCTTTCTCCAGGGAGGAGGCCCTGCTTGCAACAAGCTTCTGCCTCCAAGGACAAAACAATCTCACCCGGCAAATGGAAACACTGCAGATGATACAATAAATTTTTCAGCTAGACTATTAACCAAATCTTTGCCTCCTGGAAATTTGCTGAAATACTCTCTCTGCACCTGACGATCATCCAATATTTAAGCCAGTACTTTCAAGGATAAACTCCAAGGGAGGTCACAGTACCATCAAAACACATAGCAGGAGGCTAACTCAAAGATTCAGGCTATTTACCCAGGTACAGGGGAGTTTCTTGTAGGGAAAACTGCTTATCATGAAACCTAGATCATGCCCCCTTCCTCTTTGTTACCCATTCTGAGATGGGATTTACCATGCTAATTCTGAACTTACACTGTAAGTCTCATGTATGAGTCTCTAGCCTCTTTCTGACGGAGAGTAAAAATAGCCAGCAAGAAAAAAGAAATAGCAAGAAAGGAAAAGATACAAGTTGGAACAATTAATGGAGAAAACCATAGATACATGTACTGTTTAACTGTAATTTATAGGCTTTCTGACGGAGACAGACTGGTGATTTTGAGAAGTAGAATGGATTCCAAAAAAGAGCATGCAAAAATCCAATTTCACAAACATGCTTCATCACTCAGTGCCCTGCCACTCCTGAGCTTACCATCCTGCACTTGCTTCGGGGGGAAGATAGCTGATGGGGTTTACCTGAGAGCATTCAAAGCATGCAAACTCTGGGCATTAGTAATTCAAGAAGGTGCTTGTTTGCTGCTGAGGAACAGTGTCTGGGGCAGGGGAAGAGACTCTCTTCCAGTGTAGGCATGAAAGTATCTCTACATAAGGAAAATTATACATATATATGTGTATATATATGTATCTGTATCTGTGTACCATTATGGTTATCAGATGGGTGCATTAAGGGACGCACACTGGGAGTTCTTTGAAGCTGCCTAACAACTGCCGACTTGATGAAAAAGAGGAAATCACCACACGTACAAAACCCTCTGCTCTATTTATCTGTTCCCCCCTGGATCTAGACACAGAACCATTCCCAAGCGTACCGTCAACGCTAAGGGGAACACATATCCCTACGTCTGGTGGGATAGGCTGAGATTAGTCCTTCTCTAACTGCGTAGTAGAGGTGCTAGATAGGCAATTCATGGCTTCCAAATGCCGTAGACCAGGCAAGGTCAATTTGCCAGTGTTCACAGAGTCAAAGAAATGGTGATCAAGTGGAGGTGGGAACCTGGGATTTCTGATGCTACTAACTTGATATTGCTGCATAGTGCAATTTAATTTGCAAGGGTTCCCCTGGACCTTAAGGAGGGATGGAGCAATAGGGAGGAAGGAGTCTTTTTTTTTCATTTTCCATCATTTATGAAACTCCAGTTCCTGACCTCCTTCATTACTGAAGAGTCACTGGCTTGCTAGCCCAGACCAGATTCCCCATCCTCATCTCTGATTCATGCGTTCTGCATGATTGGCAGACAAGGAAGCCTCTAATATCTGAACGGGCAATGAGGAGGCTCTTTCACTTTTTTTTCTTTTTTCTTTTCTTTCTCTCTTTTTTTTTTTTTTTTTTTTTACTCATCTAGTACCTCTATTAAGCAGAGAAGTGATCAGAACGGGTGGTAGCAGGGTAGAGGGAGAATGAGCCGTGCAGCTTTTGATTAGTTCCGTGCGACGCATTTCCCGTGGTACCTAGAGTTTCCTGAGCAGCATCCGCATAGTGACTCTCTGCACGGTTTGCTTTTACTGGAAATGAGGGGAGAGTAAAAATTAGACCTAGAAGCAAATGCCAAACAGGAAACTTGATTACTGACTCTAGGTTTAAAAGACAGGTGTTTTGAGGGCCGGGTTCATGACAGGATTTTTCCATTTGAGTTTTAATTAAAAAAAAAAAAAGTTCACAGGGATTCCCAAAATTAGGCTGTCTGTGATCAAATGCCATTATCTGAATCACCCATTCTGCACTGAATTGGTGGCATCAGTTCATCTACAATTGCCGTGACCGAGTTCTGCAGGAAGATTTTTCTTTCCATTAGAAATAAAGTGCTTGCTTCTTCCCCTAAACAGATAAAAAAAGACCTCTTTTTTTTTGCCTAAGTTATGGAGAGAAAAAAATTTAACTTGTTTTCTCCAAAAATATCCCAAAAAATCTTTTTTCCCCTCATTTTTCAAAAAAAATCACCAAAAATCTAGTTAACTTACGAATAAATTGCACTTCTATACAGGTAATAGCATTAGATTAAGCCTGGCATTAAAAAAAAGTATATATTCAGAAACGGAGTGTGGTGCAGTCCCTTATGGGAAAGAATTTGAATATGGACGTTCACATGTGTGTTTTTTGCAACACTTCTCAGACAGGCCGCTAACACTTGTGGGGAGTTACTGACTGTTAACGCACCACCACAGCTCCCACGAACCCGTCCCAAATCACTGCTCAGGCACTCCCCAACCAGTAGATCACCACTGAGACTAGGGTTCTCCATGCCATGGAGCAGCCCTCTACCTGCGGAATGGTAATGAGGTGGCCCACATCACCCCACCTGGAAAGGATCCACACAGCCATCAGCGGGCGTTACATGCTGAGCTCACGGATAGATTGAGAAGGCTGAAGGGTGTAAAAACCCAGTCGGATTTTAAATTTGAACTAGGCAATCTGCAGAGCCCATGGCTGCTCACAGAAGGAATTTGCAAGTATTTGCTGTGCTCCGCAGCATCCCATTCAAGTTTGACTGGCACCACCCTCTCTTTCCTTAGGACTCCTAAGGCACCTGCAAGGAGCCCCCGCATTTCCAGGGAGCCCCACGGACCAGCAGTGCTACTGGAGCGGCTCTAGAGCTGGGGTCTGAGCTTCACGGCATAGGAGCGGGATATTCGGCATGCAGAGCCTTGGGGACACATTGGTTACCCAGCTGCTCAGTCTCCTCTGCAGTCGCTACAGAAAGAAGCGGTCCCTTCTGCGCAAATAATCTGCTCCCCTAAAGGCAACTGATTATTTCCAGATTACTGTCAGTCCCAGCATGAGTCTTTGATACCAGTTTAATCAGCTGAAAGGCTGAACGCCAATCCAGGCTAACGTGACCCATTGGGCTCCTGTGGTTGACATCAGTTTCCGTGGGCAGCAGTGGTTGGAGTCCCACCTCTGACACCCTAGGCTGGAAGACCAGGGGCCCACTGAGTCGACCAGAGGCATCCTCCAGTGCATACAAAAGCTTTAATCACACCCCTGAACAGAAATATCAATCCAGTGTGTATCTCAGACAGACACATACATACATTTTTATATACATATATACATATGTATATAAAACCAACACACACACACAGATACACGTACACATTACAAATTGGCCCAGTCCAGCATTCATTCAAGGTAAAGGCCAGGGTTTCACTGAATTCACTAGGTCAGGGACAAATCAAACCCGAGGACAACCTTTTAAAGAGGTTCCCCTCGTTACCTACTAGACTTTAACTCATGCTGGACAAAGTAATCTGATCTTTAGCTTCCCAGTTCCCTGGAATCCTTCTGTTTCTTTTTCTCTGATATTAATGTATTACTATGATCATTTGGGTCATTACTTTTCTCACTTTTGCCCAATCATGTTATGGAAAGTACCAGTGGACCAAATCTGGTTACAGATGCCTTCAGATCTTTATCAAATAGAGGAGTCTCCATAGTCTGGACTAACCATATGTTTGTCCTTTTGATGCTACAATGAGAAGACAAAATAAACAGATACAAGACGCCACCGTGAATTTTCAGCTTGATTAGCGTATGAGTAGGCAAAGCCTATTAACCACTCTGAATCGCTAGCTTTCCATAGTGGCAGCGGTGAGAAAAGCCCCACCGCTCAGCAGCTGTCCTCTGCTGGCATTACGAGGCAGGCAGGACTCGTGGTCAGACCCCTGCTCAAGAGCAGTGTGGTCCCACAGACGTGAACGGGGATAACTGCTTCTGCAGCACGAGTGGGCCTTAGGAAGTGCAGCCAGCCACTTCTCCGGGCCAATGCAGATCATAGGGTGGACGCACAGACAGCACCCAAAGCCGTCGACAACAGAGGAAACCGTGAAAGCAGTTTTTAAAAAAGGAGAGAAAATAAAAAGGGGAGGGTATGTAGCAAGTAGCAAAAGGCCAGCATCTTTTGTGTTCATCACAGCTCAACTCCACGTCATGGGGAACGAGCTCATGTCTCCCAGGAGCAGATCAGCACACGACTTCACGG
The DNA here is from genome assembly GCF_028389875.1 of Rhea pennata. NCBI lineage: Eukaryota > Metazoa > Chordata > Aves > Rheiformes > Rheidae > Rhea > Rhea pennata. The sequence goes on from NC_084678.1 coordinate 16,110,868, forward strand.
TACTTGGGCATAGATGGATGTAGACAAACTTGTGGCAGAAAACAAAACAGAAATGAGAGAGGAAGGACATAACCCATTGCCCAGATAGGCTGTCCCATTTATTTCCAAGACCAAATCAAAAGCCACTGGAGTAAAATAGGTGAACTCCAGCCTACAGCATGCTAAAGCGCTCGCTCCGGGATGGGTAGCCGTGCCTGGGAGGCAGCGAGACCTCCCAGCATCACACCTCACTCCCTCAGCAGCAGCTCCCATGGCAGGAGCCACCATTGCTGCAGGAACAATCAGACTCGGAGACAGCAGAGCCAGGACCAGAGCCTCGGAGGCTCCTCGTGGGCTCAGGGCTGTCGGGATGCACAGGACGTGCTCCGACTTTGCAAGACAAAGCTTGCTTTTCACGCTCACATGAGCCGTGCTGGTATCTCCACTCAACTTAAAACTAGCTGTTGATAGGTAATGTAGCAGCAGAGCCCTCTCTGCTTGCTCTAAGGACTCTGTGGTGTTATGCCAAGAGGTATAGAGGAAATCAGCCACTCCCCACACACAACTACAGCACATGGAAGAGCTAGGTGTGCCTGGATGCAGAGACTGTACGTGTCCTTACACCAGTGGAAACAAAGTGGTAAATCCTTCACTAGCTGCAGCAGCAGCAGTGTCCACTGTGAGGGTGAATTCACACTGAGGATTTTCCTCAGTGAAACAGTTGTTAGTGACAATCCATGGCTGGATGATTAATCATCGGATGGGTTGCTAATTGCAGCTCCACAAAAGGGATGTATTTTCTCATCTTATGGCAATCTAAATCAAACCAAAACTACAGCAAGATGACACACCGAGTATCACTGCAAGGCTGACAAAAATCAAAGAAAGATGCTAGGATGTGACTGTAAAAGATCCAGAGACTTTTATTCAGAGAATATCAGATTTGGGGCCCCATGAACATAGGGTCGTCTGAGCAAAATGCCTTCCTGGGGGCTGAGGCATGAGCAGACAGACAAGAGCAGCGGGAGAAGGAAGAAATGATACGTCCCCAATAAAATACAGAAGGAAAGAGATTTGACCATTCTACGGCTGCTGTCCTGAACCATCTGGAAAGTACTTTAACGCTATATACATGCCAGCTGCAGATCCTCAGCGTAAGCACTCCTGGGTTCAGGTTTAGCATCTCGCAACAGAGGGCAACAAAACCTATTAGCACTGCACGAGGCGCACTATAGGACTAAGAAACCAGTATTTGGAAATGACTCTGAGCTGAATGTAGTAAGAAACACATAAGTAAGAAAAAAGTAAGAAATACAATGAAAAAGGGCAATGGAAGGGCATTTTTACTTCTTTTTGTGACATAAGATTAAGAAAAAAATATAGAAAATTAACAAGGAAAAATCTACAACCTATATGAAGAAATATGAAATTTTGCTTAGTATATTAAGTAGTGAAAACAAACCCTGCAAGACGGATTGAGATTCAAAGGGAAACGTGCACAGAAGTAAAGACAGTGCCTGCAGCCACAGGGAAGCTGGCTGGTGTATCCCTACATGGGACCATCAGTCCTCAGATGTCTCAGTTGTGATTGGTTTGAAAAGAGATTTCTTCTCACTACAGTCACATGCCGCTGAGAAATGTGGGTTTATCCTTTGATGCGCCCAAGGACAGGGGGTCAAGATTTCAGCATTGGTCTGCTCCAGCAGAGCACTTCTCAAGTAATGTTCCCTGTTTAAATCATGCTGGATGGAGGCTGCCTTCCCTCTCACTACACCGGCTGAGACCTCAAGTAGGAAAAAAACAAATTCTGGGTAGCTGAAACATGATCTTGGTGATTAGGTTTGTTTGGCAGGAAGTGGATGGAGTGCTAAGGAGATTCTGCTTGCAAAGAAATGCTCAAATGAAAGACAGAAAAAAACAGTAGGAAAAAAAGGAAGGTTGAATTTTTCCTCCCTTTAGCTGGCGCCGTATCTGCCCAGATATCTTTGGTTGGATTTTGTGCAGGAAAAAAATTAGTTTCTAGGCTCTTATAAGCAAAAAGACATAGCAGAAAGTTACATCTGTGAAATGCCAGCCTTTAGTTATACTTCTGAAACCTGGCAATACAAAACATAGTCAGTGTTTAACACATTTAGGCTGTAAGGTAAGTTTTGTGGTATGGGATGGAAGATCAAAAAGACAACCTCCACAGATTATCAGTCTTGTGTCTTGGTTCCCAAGAAAAAATGGAGAGCCAGTCCCAGAATTAGTTCTTAAAAGAACTGGGAAAATATAAGAAAAATCCCCAGAATTAAATTCATCCAATTGGATGAAAAGTGTACACCAAATACGAGCCTCACTGCTTTCCCTGGGACGTGCAGATAGATAAAACTCCACCAGGTCAGGATTACGACTGGCCAAGGAAGGCGCTCGCCACTTCTCAGAGCGTGCCTGGCCGAGTACGCTCTGCACCGTGGACGCGAGGCGTGAAAGAAAGACAAAGCAGCGACTGTGCTTTATCCGGGGGTTGTGAGGCAACAGGGAGAGGGATCAGGAAAGGGTGTCTCTACCATGCACCGTCGCGCCACGTCACGGACCCCTTCTGCGTCCGACTGAGCAGCAGGGCCATGCCTGCACCGTGCAGTGCCCTGCAGCTTGATGAGCTCCGAAGAGCCGCTCAGGAGAACTTGCTAATTCAGTGACATGGGGACAGCTTTGGTCTCCCATGTCACCTCTGCCCGGCATGGCACTGAGTGGTGGAGATGTATGCAAAGCATCTACTATCTAGTGGCATTCACTGAGCCTGCAGTATCTACAGGCTGATACGTGGTTACAACTCCAGCAACAAAAGAAATAAGCAGCATAAACCAACATCCTGCCATCACCCCGGGTATGTGTCTACCAGCTCTGCCCGTGCTGCCCACCTAAGCCTTGCCGTCACTCAACCCCCATAACGTCCTTATCCTCGGAGCGACAGCTCGAGGCAGGTCGGAAGGAAGACATGATTTAAGGCCCAGCATTACACGTAGATACGTTGGACTGCCACAGCACAGAACAAGCACGTAATACCTCGGATGCGTCCCTCAATGGTGCCACGACATGGTACACACACGCACACACGTACATAGAAATCTACACGTAATGCATGGGAATGGCATGTCGGCAGTGATACAGACCTTGGCGATGGTTCGGGCTGCTGCTCTTTCCTTTAAACAGAAGCAATAGTACATTAGCATGGTGTCAGGTGGCAAAAGATGTTGCTGCTTCACTGTTAAAACATAACGAGAGGACAATACCAAACAATACAACTAAGTGGAAGTTGTGGACAAAAGAGAGGGCAAGGAGCACCTTATTCCCAGAGTTTCTGGCCCGGACAGAAGATCATTGGAGACTCACACAACCTCAGAGAAGACACATACAACGTACAGGGTTGAAGAACTTATGCCAACCCATCTTTGTGCCTACGCAGGACTGAGACACTTCACGGTCGTGTGATTTGTGTGAGCACAGGAGGACTTCTGTGGGCTCAGCGAACGGCCCCCTTCTTTTGGAAATGCACTGCCTGGAGGTGTCCCTGCACAAAGCGAGGGATGCGAATGGCTCCCATGACCCTGGTGTGTTTGCTTTTCCTTTCTGGCCAGTGGGACTGAGCTGACAAGATCATTTGGCACCTGCCTTCTCTCCTCTGTGCTAACAAGTGGTGCTGGGGTTGAGGTGCTGGTGGGGAGGGACACAGACCTCAGTCCTCATGTCCTGACATCCTGGGACGGATGGCTCCATCCATATGGCTCCAACACCTTTGACAACTACTTTTCCTGGGATACAGGGTGGGAGGAGGGAGCCACAATTGTTCTAGGCAGTTTCCTGTAAATCACTGAGATCTCAAATCACTTGATCGCCCTGAAAAATCACTGATGTTGAGGACACAGAAAAACACCTGCAAAAGGGCAGGCACAATGCTACAAGCCAAGCTAAGGCCACACTGAAAACAATCTCGTCGTCACTGACCAGGTAGTTGGTGGCATTTCTCTCCAGCAATGAGAAGAACCTGCCCTACCTTAAACTAGTTTGATTCATTGCTTCCGCACACTTGCAAAGTGCTTGTGATGTGGGGCTCCAAACCAGCTTGGTCTGTGCAGCCCCAGAGGGAGCAGGTTTTGTTTCTCAGCAGACAGGAGTCTGTCTAACTCAAACATCAGACAATTTAAGGGACAAAACATCCCTTAACCACGGGAAGAGCTAGATGGGGGCAGTTTGATTCTGTCTGACTGTGATGGGGTGCAAGCCCTGACCCTGCCTCTGCATGGCAGTGAGCATTTAGACACTGAGACCTGCATGGCCCCCTGCCCTCTCCCCCTTCAGCTGAAAGCAGCAGCCTGGAGAGGCTAAAAAATGTCCCTGCACCCTCTGATCCTCACTCAGACAAGCTAGAAACCCCAGTCCCAGCCACCAGCTTGAATACTCACGTTTTAAAGTATGTCTCCTTCTAAAGCCAGACTCATCATTAAGTCTCAAGATCTTGACTACCTGGACAGTGACACAGCCCAGAGATGGCCCCACCACCGTCCTGCTGGCCCTGGCTGCCCGTCATGGAGTGAGCTTCTCCTCTGGCACTGCCTGGGCTCAACACGCTCTCAATTTATCCAACACCCACAAGGCATAGAGCAGCCTCGCTTACATAAAAAACAAGAAACAACCCCTCTCGAGTGCATGCCTGAGCTGCAGGTTTCTGGGGCAACAGCCTATACCTTGCCACGGCAACTTCAGCAGAACTGATGGAGGTGGATGCTTCTGACTGACGCTGCGGCGTCAGCAGAGAGCACAGGGCACGGCAATGCAGCAGTCCCAGCCTGGTGCCTATCTGGACGTGCTGCCATACATCTGGGCTGGGGCTAATAATTTGGCCTGATTCACAGCGCAGACACCGTCTCAAAGCAGCATGGTTCCCAAAGAGGAGGAGGCTCCCAGCTACCCCAAGCTTGTGCAGCCCAGCCTGCAACGTGTTCAAGGCTTTACCAAGATGTGCTGTGTTCACAAAGCCCCATCCCAGCTCAGTGGCATCTGCGATTTTTTTTTTAACCTGGTTATGAAGCTCTGGGAATTCAGGATGTGACATGAGAGTTGGGGGCAAGAGGCCACAGGACTATCCCTGTCCTTTTTCTCACTGCTTCTACTTTGCCTGTCCTTGAGGGAAGCTGAGGGAAGGCAAGTGGACTGGAGGAAATAGGGAATGAATTAACACGTCATGGATCAGAGTCTCTTCTGAGAGTGGCGAAGAGCAGAAATAAGTCAGAGGAGAATCAGGAATGCTACCTCAGTCAGACCCTTTGAAAGTACGACTGCATTTTCAGCCAAGCACTATGACATTACCCCAGAGACAACTTAGGGAAAGGCTGAAGAAATGCATGTACAACATAGGAGAGGAATGGGGAGGAGATCACTGAATGACCCATGGGGAGCCAGCTGCCAAAACCTCTCACATCTTCAGGCTGTCCATACGAAAAAAGGCAGAGAGGGGAAAGAGAGAGAGAGAGAGAGAGAGAGAGAGAGAAAATAATAATAATAAAAGATTTCTGAGCTCTCATAACTCTGCTGCTAACCTGAAAGTCAGCCCCGATTTGCTCTTCAGGTTCCTCAGGAGTTCCAGCTGGTTCAGAGGTGGGATGAGTCTAGAGGGAGAGAATAAAGACAATTAATACTCTTAACACTCAAGCAGAGCTGACAGTAGAGCATCCTGTCTTGGAAACTTCACCCACTGCCCCACTCTTTCAACCAGATTCAGCTTTGTGCCACTGTTTACAACTGGGAGACAACTCAGGAAGGAGGGTTTTGGGTGCTACTTCCACCATTGCCGTAAGGTAGAGCTACGGGGGAAGAGAGAGAGAGAGAGAGAAACAGTGAGAAAAAGAGAGAAACTTGTCTGCATCACTGTATATTTAACCTCCCTGAAGACAAGCATCTGCCAGGGTTTCGGCGCAGCATGGCAGTGTTTTGGCAGGAGAGCTGTTTTACCGCCTGCAGTTTAGCAGGTGGCATGGCTGCGTCTGGAGGTCAGTGATTCTGCTGTGCATTTAGGGCAGAGAAGGTCTGGCAAAGGCAAAGGGAAAAACTTGGCCTGTGCTGGGAGGAATGCTGCTGCCCTTGGAAAGGGGGGTGCGTGGGAGGGAGCAGCTTGCACTGTGGAAGAAACAGGGATTCAGAGGCTGGGAAAAATGGGAAACGAGAAACATTTTTCCCAGGAAAAACAGCAGTGTGGCCCAGCATCAAGTTCAGCTGATTGCTCGTGCTCTGTGTTGGATTAGGGGGTTCAGCCCCCAGAAGAGGCATCCTAAGGCATCATCGCCCTGGGGACTGAGGAGAAACTACAGGTTTCCTTTCCTTCCCAGGGCTGACAATGGGAATCCAAAAAACTGTTGCCGAACCTGCTTTTTGCTTAAATTGCGGGAAGAGCCACTGAATTAACTCCCTCATCTGCCTTCAGTTTCTTCTTTCAGAAGAGCAAGCGTCAAAGTGCATGAAGCAGCCAGGGCGCTACAGCACACCACGTTAGTGCCTCTGTTCAACCCTGAGCAGCTGGGGATTGCTCCATAAATATTTCACACTGATATTCACAGTCAGATTTTCAACCGAGCGAGAAGTGAACTGGAGATGTCAGGGGAAGGACACAGAAAGCTCCATGCAGCTGCTTAAGAGCGAGCTCTGGGACTCCGTATTCAGGGTCAAGGCTGACGGCGCTCACCCCCATGGCTTCCTGCAACTTTCTTTCTGGGCCACCAGCATGCCCTTGTCAAATCGTAGAAGTGTGACATGCCATCTCTGTGCCCAGAGGGCGTGAAGCCAGCACAGCCATCCCCTCCGGTTGTGCTTGCAACCAACAAGCAGGCTGATTTAGTCTCTGCGGCAGGGATGAAGAGGAGGACAAGGAGGTTCAGAGAACTTCACTCTTCTCTTGGGATAGCACAGCCACTTGCTGCTTTTTCCTGTGGTTGGGCCAACGCTTCTGAGCTGAGTGGCCTATTCAGGAAGGGATTCTCTGAACACGTACATTCTTGGCCATTTAATAAATGGGCTTTAATAGCCAATTACTCACTGTAAAATCTCCCAGACCCCATGGGAACTCTTGGCATCTTCAGGTGAAACAGCAAACTGTCTTAGACAGTGAAATAGTCAGGACTGGAAGGAAAGGGCTACAAGGGTTTGCACTCCCCTAACAGACTGGTCACAGCTGAGGTGCTGTGAAAAATGGGACTGCTGTTTATTATAAAAAAGATGGGCAAAAATAGTTATGCCTGGAGTTCTTCAGCCATAATGTAATCAATACTTCAGAGATCTCCTCTAACTGAACACAACCGAAAAAACTTATGCACAAAACCCAAACTCAAAACTCAGCTGTTCGAAAGGGCAGATTTTGTGTTCTCAAAATGGAGGCAGTTGGAAAATTTTCCAGTCTTAAGCAAGGAGAAAAGAATAAAAATAGGCCTGAAAATTTTGGCTCAGCTCCCCAGTCCAGCTCCATTTGCTTCCACCCAGAGAAGAGCACATCCTGATCTGATGAATTAATGATCCTCTTCACTCAAGATGTCAGGAAGAAGCTGATCGTGGTGCAGCGGAGCAGCGCACAGAGCGCAGGGCTATCATTGCCATTCAAACCCACTGCACATCGTTTGGCACATTGATGCCAAGATGGGAGAAGATGGTGCATAAAAATCAGCACAAAATGTACTCGGAAGTTAATGAAAGGCACACAACTGTTCTTTGGTGAGTTAGTTTCTCAGGGAGGTTCATATCCATCAAAACATAGGACAAGAGCAGGGACAAGCTCAGGACTGCCAACAATGCAAATCATGGAGCTGAAGAACTCAGTAGCTCACTAAGCTGGTGGATTCAGGATCCCAGAAGGATCTCCTCCCTTTGCATTAGCTCGTAACACAAGGTTTGCACAGTGCTGAAAATACAGACCTCTTGGGTCACCATAGGTGCTTCCACACAAAAGTGAAGAAGCACAAGCAAATACACAAATTCACCATTTCTTCAGGAAGGTGGTGGACCTGTACATGTGTGGTGAAAAGGGGGACGTTTTCCTGAGAAGAGCATTACTGAGAATACGTATAAACTCAGTCAAGTGCCTGACCCAAAATTTAATCTGAACGTAGTGCTCAGACTAACGTGTCGCAGCTTGGGAAACAGCCCCAGCACTGCTGTCCTGTGGCAAGTCCTGGCAGCATTTATTCCACTAAAACCTCAAAAGAAATGCAGGGCTCGTTCACTAAGGGCTCTACATAGCAGTTTAACTGAGTTTTACTACAAAACGCTGGACGGAGAAGACCCTGCCCTGGGGTGAGTGTTCAGGGACCCTGCAAAGCAGGTGCTGCTGCATCCACTGGAGACGCAGAGGAAGGACCACCACCCCCCCCACCCCGGCTAAGGCACTGCGCGTTTTCTCTCTCTCCTCCCAGCCCGCACGTCACTTGTTAGCAAGGGAAGCGTGTCTCGGTTAAGGGGAGCTAGGTGAGACGATCCACACGCCACGGGAACACACGCAGCTCATGCTACCCACCACAGCAAGGCATCCGAGTCGTGGGCTGCTGTGGGGGGCCCGGTGGGACCTACTGCCGCTTCCCATCAGCACGGAGAAATACCACGCACGTTCCAGACACCAGCTCCCCCCAGCAAATGGGAATTTGCTAATGCTACTAGCACAGATCACGCTCAAGCATTTAGGGACAAGGGCAACATCATGCCTCTGGCCAGGATACTACCAAAAAACCACAACACGAGGGAGGGCAGCAGCACAACACAGTGCGTGGGAGCACACACGGGTAACGCACGCGCACAACACGCACAGAGCCCACGATGATTTTTTGGAGCAGTGATTAGGAGCACAGAGGGCAAGGAGAAGGATGCTGGGATGAGATGGGGACTCCAACGGAAGCCTCCGTGCTGTGCCAGGGTTCCTGCGAGGAGCCCATCCTCCTCCCTCAAACCCTTTCGGTAAATCTAGTCTTTGTGAAGCAAGGATAAAATAGCCATGACGAGCCCAATCTTGTAGCCCATGCTCAAACACAGAGGCCCATGGGCTTGAGAACAGCACAGCAGTTGTAACCATAGGTGCACGTGCCTAGGAAAGTGCTCGGAGCAGGGAGACCTAGAACCAGTCACTGCACATTTTTCCATCTATTGCTATGCTGCAACACCGAATTTATCTGATTTCAAGGAGTCCATGGAGATCTGATCCCAAAGGAGATTAGGCTCCAAATTCCCACTCCCTGCAATGGAAGTGGTGGCCAGCCCTTCCTAATTACACATCCTTGGCCATTCACATGCCCAAGGAGAGAACCAGCCCCTGGCAAACCTGGCAGGAAAGGCTGTTATTTCAGAAGAGAAATCAGAACTCAGGTTCTTCATAACTGCATAATAACCCTGTATAGAAAAGGCTTTAATCTAAGAATCAGGGGATATTTTTTTCTATAAAAACAATTACTATTCTAAGTGGGACTTTGCATCTCCAGCCTGAGTTTTTCTTTGTAACTGGGAACACTTATGAAACTTGTAAAATACTTTATTTTAGGAGCTGGGTTGGAAGCATCACATTCTTATTTTACTTTCAGCAGTACAAAAATGTCTGATTGTCAAACCAGGCTGTTGTTCTGCACAACAACAGCGAAATGCATTCACAGCTTATACTTGCAATTCTCTGTTGCTATTTGCTGTAAATTAACCACAAGGACGAAGTTGTGAATGTGATTTACTGAGGCTGTAAAACTTGCAGCTATGAAAACTGGAAGCAGGTTTGGAAATCAGGCACTAAATCAGATTGCCTGTAATGACATTAATGCGTCTAGCAAGGATTTTAACTGCTGTAACTAAGAGCAGAGCTTGGCCCACAATCTTGAAATTCAAGGCCGTTGCCCTTCTTAAAATATTGACTTCATTACAGCTTGAGACACCCACCTCATATAAAATATGCCTGTGATTTGAAAATTTATTCTATTCTGCAGAACCTGGGGTAATATTATTTATAGCAAGGCTTACCTGTTTTTCAATCAGAACTGCCATTCAGAAAGACCTGGACAAGCTGGAGAGTTGGGCAGAGAGGAGGACCCTCATGAGGTTCAACAAGGGAAAGCGCAGAGTCCTGCACCTAGGCAGAAATAACTCCAAGCACCAGGACAAGCTGGGGGCTGACCTGCTGGAGAGTGGCTCTGAGGAGAAGGACCTGGAAGTGCTGGTGAATGACAAGCTGACCCTGAGCCAGCAATGTGCCCTTGTGGCCAGGAAGGCCAATGGTCTCCTGGGGTGCATTAGGAAGAGTGTTGCCAGTAGGCCAAGGGAGGTGATCCTGCCCCTCTACTCAGCCCTGGTGAGGCCACATCTCTTGTACTGTGTCCAGTCCTGGGCTCCCCAGTACAAGAGAGACATGGAGCTACTGGGGAGAGTCCAGCGTAGAGCTACGAAGATGATCAGAGGGCTGGAGCATCTGCCCTATGAGGAACGGCTGCGAGAGCTGGGCCTCTTCAGCCTGGGGAAGAGAAGACTGAGGGGGGATCTTATCAATGTGTACAAGTACCTGAAGGGAGGGTGTCAAGGGGATGGGGACAAACTCTTTTCAGTTGTCCCGTGTGACAGGACAGGAGGCAATAGACAGAAACTGAAGCACAGGAAGTTCCGCCTGAACGTGAGGGGGAATTTCTTCCCCGTGAAAGAGCACTGGACCAGGTTGCCCAGAGAGGTTGTTGGGTCTCCTTCTCTGGAGATCTTCAAGGCCTGCCTGGATGCAACCCTGTCCAACATGCTCTAGGTGACCCTGCTGAGCAGGGAGGTTGCACTAGATGATCTCCAGAGGTCCCTTCCAACCTTACTGGTTCTATGATTCTGTCCCAAAAGGTTAAGCCATAGAGTGAATAACTGGAGCTAATTAACTTCTTGCTTAGCTCTGAATCAGTCTTTGAAGGAAAATCTGAAATGTTAAAATGCTGCTGAGATGGGACTCCCCTCTTCCAAAAATCGGACTGGACTACTAGGTGAAATCCTGACCTTGCAGTTTCGCATATTAGATTTGCATTTGATCTTTCCCTCCTGCAGATCTGTCCTCCCACGCAGGCCTGGCTGCTCTTGCAACTTCACTCTGCACTATCGCTGATGTGTTTCCCAAGGTGCCACGACACTATGCTGTCTCTTACACCAGCAAGTTCAGCACTTCTGGGGTTTGCTGGTGGGCACAGCTCCTACAGTATGGAGCAAAATGAGATAAATGATGAACTGATGGATGAGAAAGGGGATTGGAGGAAGGGGAGCATGCATGAGGGACGGGAATGGGAAAACGGAAGTAGGAAAGGGGAATTTTTCTTGTTAAGTGGTGCATGACTTGGTGCAAGTTTGTTAGACCATCAAGAAATCACTTTTTAAAAAAGCAAGCTTATTAAGCACTCTCCTATTCTCCTTCCTCAGATTGTCATTTTTGGCAGACGGTTTCCCAAAACTTGTGTGTACCAATAGCTAAACTGTTAATGAAGGTGCATGGAGTTAGTCTGCAGGCAGCAGGATGGGGAGCCTGGTTTGGGCTTTCCTTCATTCCTTTGGAAAACCTGATCTTCAGAGGTTTCTTTTTCTTTTTTTTTCCTTCTTTTTTAATTACGGGCTTTGCACGTTACAGTCCCAAATGAAGAACAAGGAGCGACATGACACATACTTTCAGAGCCACATGCACTTCATACCTGGAGGCACCATACGTTTGCGTTTGCGTGCTTTTCAAGTGTTTTCACCAAAGAAAACCAAAGGGACAAAAAAGAAAAATGGGGAGGAGGGGGGAGGAAAGGAGAAAAGAAACAGAATAAAGAAAATTAGCATACGAACTAAGTGTACTCCGGTTCGCAGATGCACTGTGACCCAGGCTTACAGACCACAGGACAGCTGGCTTAGCTTTTCTCCACTGCAGAAGGCTTAGAAATCACTGTGTGGCTCTGCCACCTTCGGCGACAGACAGCTGGCACCTTGCTCCGAAAGCAAACGGGCATCACCAAGCAGGGAAAGTGCGGGGGCCTCCAGGCAGCCTTCGGAGAGGTGCCTTCGGCTCCGCCAGCCGGAGACGGCTCCTGGCCTCGGGAGCCAACAGGTGACTTCCCCGAGTCGCGTCTCCTGGATTCGGGATGCCCGACAAAGGGCTTCCCAGCTGAAACATCCCAGGGACCGACAGCACTCCTATAAATTGCAAAGGCCATCGATTTTTTCTTAATGAAGACCGAGATACTAACGTCGCCCAGATCAAGTCTTTGTTCTCGTGAGTGAATATGAAGAGCAGGTTTTGCTAAGCGGACGCAGCGGCCGGGGCGCGCTGGCCACCCGAGCCTGTGACTGCATCACGCGCCCAAACCGCACCTGCACACCCAGGACTCTCCTGCGCTTTTCAGATTCGGTCCCACCATGATTTGAATTTGAACATTAAATACCAGATTCTCTGAGAGGCCAACACATTTTCCCCAAAAGAGTGAGACCAGCTCGACTGCAGCGATCGGAGAAACAGGAGCTTCTCCAAGGCGTGTGTAGCCAGGAAGCAGCCAGCCCTCTAGGAGATGCCTTGGGAGGACACGTAAGCTCACGTCACAGGGCTCCTGCCAGCTCAGGAGGAACAAGCAGTCCAAAGGCGAGCGGTGCCAAGGCAGCCGGGGCTGCAGATCACCCGGGCACCTGCGAGGCAGCCGGAAACGCCGTCTTCCTCCTACCCGCTTCCTAAACGGGCCGTGCGCTGCCGCGGCACGACAACGGCCGTGCCCTGCTGCGGGTTTGGCTTTCACGGCACGGGCGCCGCGCACAGCAGCGGCAGCGCCTGCTGAGAGCCCGGCTTAGCGAAGCGGGTAGAGATGCAGAGATGGGCGGTGTGAGAGATGGAAGCCACAGCCAGAACATAAAGCTACCCCCTTCTTTTTTTCTTTGCTTTCCTTTTTTCCCCAGGGGAAAACAGCTCAATTCCAATTAATTGAGCTGAGAAAATCCAAAATATACACCAAAAGGATTCACTGCTCTCTTGGTAAAAATTTTCCATTTTGATCAACGGCTTAACCTGTTGGTGCACCATGGTTTTCCATCGGTAGGTCCTACCCTGCCGGGTGACATTCCCTTTCCCTACACACAGGTGGAAGTCAGGAGTTAAGAGGCAAGCCCAGAGAGAAGAGAAACCTGCGGTGCCTCCGGCCCGGGGAAGAACTGGGGTGACGCTACTGCTTGGGGCTGGCGCCAGCCACCGAAACCACGCTCTCAGAAGTCAACTCCTGCAGCAAGAAGTGACCCTAGAACGGCCTCACGTAAAAAGGTGTCGCTGTATGTCTGGCTGTGCAGCACGTTTAATCTTTCAAACAGCGGTAAAACCTGACAAAGCCCACTGAAACCAGGATCTGCCTTCCTGGGTTTCGCAGTGGGCTTTCGGTCAGGCGCCGCTCCTCATCCTCTCCAGTGGTTGATCTCGGCCAGCATCATGTGTCCAAAGTGAGCGCAAGCAGCAAGGTCAAGTACTGAGAGGAAGAGTTTCAATGAGTGGGTTTAATGCTATTGGGAAACAGTTTTGTTCTAGTTTTGTTTGTTTTTTAAACAAAGTTTTGAAGCTGGTTTGTCTTTGGGGGAAAAGAGCAACCAATCAGACACACACTGGGGATGAATCCAATGAGAACCTACTGACCATGGCAATGGGACTTCTGGGGGCTTTTACGATGGATTACAGGACTGGCCGCTGGAGTTTGAATACGAGCTGATGCTTACCCTACGCAATATATTCACCCCATCTTCCAGAGGTCTAAACACACCAGTAACGAGATAAAAACCAGAGGGATTCGGATTCCCAGCACAGATCTCACTCGCTGCCAGGTAACACCCCTGCAGCGTCCCAACGCAGCGGGGGAGGGCAGCTCTGCCCGTCCGGGAGACGGGGGCACGGGGAACGCCACCACGCGCAGCGAAGCCCCGCGAAGCCCCGGCACTCCGGCCGAGCCGGGCACGAACCCAGCGCACCTCGGAAACGGGCCGGGGGCGCACGACCCGCCGCGGGGATGCGCCGCGCGGCCCGAGCCCTGGGAACGGAGGATGGACGGGAACGCTTTGCTCTTCAGCGTCCCGGGAAGTCCCCGCCGCAACGCTGCCAGCCCCGGCGGGGAACGGCGGCGGCAGCGCTTCCCGGCAAATTCCCGCACCCCTGCTCCAGCCAGGGTCATCCCCGCTCAGGGGGCTGCCTGGGCATGACGACAAGCCACGCCGGCCTCGGGGGAGCCGGACCGAGGCTGCTAAATCCACCTGTCCCTACTTGCATTAATAGTTTGTGATGGATAAATGAAATGCAAGAGAGAGGAAAATCCTCACTTAATCCTGCTTTGATTTTGCTCCTTTAGGAGAAAACCAAGGCGATGCCAAGATTGGGGAAAGGGGCCCCGGGCCACACGCTGCAGCTGTCTGAGGACAAAGTGCTGCACTTGGGGCGAGCGTTGGGCCAGTTACGGAAGGAACAGCACTTCGCTGAAAGGCGGAAGAACCATTAGAAACCAGTTAAACCAGCAAATACAGCACGAGCCGGAGCGAGGACCTGCACGCCGGGCAAGGGAGGCATTTACCTACGATCCGGGGCAGCTCGGGAGGGAGGTCTTCATGCTTTGGCCCGGCCACTGTCACAACACAATGCAACTACCAACGGACGTGGAGAAATCAAGGTGAAAACAAGACCACGTACACACACGGACACGAAAAGAAAACATAATGTGGAAATTAAAATCGAGTCAAAAAGAAACACATAAAGAAACACACACACACAAAAAAATTTCAAAATAAAAAGCATACACCGGACCTTAAGAGCTCTTGAAATTAATGTTTTTAACCCAAAAAAGAAAAGGAAAAAAAAAGCTAAACCAAACTAGCTAGGTATCCAGGTAACAAAAATAAATATGGAAACACGGGCATCATGACACGGGCAGGCAGTGGCGGAGGGCGCTGGAGGCGGAGGTACCTGTACATGGGGACGGTGACTGTGCGCTCGTAGTACTGCCAGGTGGAGTGCAGGTCCGTGCGGGACAGGTTGGTGGCATAAAACCTCCAGGCTGCCTGCGGAGGAGACGGGAGCGGGCTGAGCAGATGCCAGCGCCGCCACGGCCCCGCTCCAGCTCGGCGAGCCGCGGCCGTCTCCGACGGGAAGCACGTGCTGCCCAGCCCGGAAAAAGCTGAGCTCCTTGAAGGCTGACACAAACGTGCTTAATCAAAGGTGATCTGGGATTTAATCTCGGTAACAAGCCTCAAAAAAGTAAAGGGAGGATTTCTACAGCTGATCTGCTTTGCGTTTCGCAAACTGCAATTAATACGCCAGCGCACGTCTACTTTTGCAAAGGCTCTGCTACAGAGCAAGCAAAACAGCCTCACAAAAACCAGACTCAGGTTCTCTTCGCCCTATGCCTTTTCAACCTGATTACAAAAGGTATTGTCTGTCTCAAGAGAAAGGTCTTATATTCCCTTGAAGCTGCAGTCCTGTGCTTAAGCCGTAGCTCTGCGAGTACCGGGTCTCCCCCTCCCTTCCCTGGTGCTCCGCGCGGTTTTGTAATCTCAGCCCACGCAGAGCCCTCCGCCTGCTTGCTGCGGGACGGGTCGGGCGTTCTGCCTTTGGCTTGATTTAATACGTGACAAAGCGGCGACGGTAACAAGATCCTCCCGCAGCCTGGCCGCGTGCACCAGCCAGAACGGCACCGGGTACCAGCCCCTCGCTGCCAGGAGCGGGGCATGCGGCAAACGCGTCTTGCGGCGTGTTGGGGAGTGAAAAAAATTTGGAGGGAGAGGATCTGGGGAATGCTAAATGCCTCTAATCTTTCAATCTTTAAGACATGCACTAAGGCCAGCCTTCTGTGCAGACATCTGCTATCTTTAAGAAAAAGCTCCTAATTGTAACTTTGTATCAGTATAAATATTCTCTTTGAGGAGAAAAAAAAAAAGAAGAAAGAAAAAAATGGTGAAAACAAACTGTCTTAATGTATTTGTCTTACTGAGTTGGGTTGGATTTTGTTCCTTTTCTCCCCCAGACTGCCTACCACATATGCTATTTTTCCATGGCTGATTTCCTGGCATTTATTTCCAGACAAGACCAGTCACCAGCTGCTGTCTCACACCTTCCACACACTGTCACATTTTTCACCTTCCCTTCTCCTCCTCAGCTTCTCAAATTCTAAGACCCCCAAAGAGGGAAAGACATAACACCAAGTCTCCTTGCTCGTGAACCTGGTCTTCTGAAATGTTTACAAAACTCAAAATCCTTTCCATCCATTTTGCACTCTGATGCCTCTGTGGGGTTTCTTCACTGTAAGAACCAGAAGACCCTGTAAATCATGAGGCTTGTCATGGTGCGCTTATGGCCTGAGCTAATTAAATGCAATTAAGCCAGTGGAAAGTCTCCCTTAGGCTTTCAAGGGAGCTGAACCAAACCCATAGCAAAAGTGGGAACCAGAACTGGAGCATTTCTTCATATAGTCTAAAAACACCCTCTCATAGTCCCAAGCAAGGATCTCCTGTCTCCGAGATCCCCGGAGCCCCCGAGGACCTATAGCCCACCACTTCCATCAGCGCAAGGCTGCCAGGCCTCGGGGTTAGCTTCCTAACCTGAATCAGGCCCGCTGCTGGGTTTCGCCTCTTCTCGAAGTGCTTCTGCCGATGCTGCTCTTGAACCTTCAGAGCAAACCCCGAACCCAAGATGCCCTGGGAAGAAGAACAAAGATTTGCAGTTAGCAGGATGTTAGACTAAGTTTCTACTAGAAGGTTGGAGCCAGCTTTGCCTCCAATAGTTTGTTCACTCCTCAGTTCCTGCCCCATCTTTGGCTTCAAAGGTACCTGGGAAAGGAAGGAGGAAGCTTTGACCAAGACAGTCATGAAGGGCAAATTCCCAGGGAAGGGGCGGCACTGGGGAGGACTTTGCTGGAGGTCACTGGAATGACTGGCTTTCCCAAACTACCTCCAGTTGGGTAATAAAAGACAAAATAGTCATACTGTGCTGGTGTTCAAGATTTTCCCATAAAGAAAAGTCGTACAGTGCCCAAGCTGCGGACACGCAACAGGGATTTCCTGTGTCTCCCTTCCTGTAGACTCGGGGAACCTTTAGGTGCATTAAGCCGTGGACGCAGCTGCCACCTCGCCATTGACGAACCTCAGACCTACTCTTAGTGATGTCCTGCAACCTTTACTTACGGCAGGAAGGGCAAAGAAGGAGACCCCAATGAGCGTGAACGTAGCCGCAAGGAGCCGCCCGTTCCAAGTCTGTGGGTACTTGTCCCCGTAGCCGATGGTGGTGAGAGTGATCTGCAGGGAGAAGAGCACCGTGAGCCCCTCAGTCACACACCCTTCGGTCAGCCCTGTCCCGAAAGTTCAGATAACCAACTGAAACTCCTGCAACTCTGCAGCTGGGTGGCCGTGGCTCGGCACCCGAGCTGACATACTCCAAAGCATGATCTGGCCACCACACCAGGACGCCGGGCTGCTCCGTTTCTCCCAGGGCCGATGCCCTTTCCAGCCACCCGGCTCATGCTGCCAGCCTCCCCGCTCGGTACTGGAGTCTCAACATTCACCAGGCAGAAGAAGCATCTTTCTGCCAGTGGGCTGACACAGCCAGAGCTGCCATCTGGTAGAGGCGCTCGCGGCAGCTCAGCGCTTCCCGCAGGAGATGGCTTTGCTCCTTCAGTACGGGAAACGCTCAGGCAGAGTTCCCCGAAATTCACTTTTGGCGGTTCTTGAAAGAAGACAGGGTATTTGCACGCCTAAAGATCTGGTGCTGGTTATCCCTAATCTTCCCAGTGGTGCCTATTAACTGTTTTCCCTTCCTATTTAAAAACAGCATGTTAGCCTGACGGTACAAATTACGACTGTTTCATACATCCTAATTTAGGGATATTTTTTCGCCTCCTCAGTATTATTATAATGCACCAAGAGAGTGCTGGCAAGCTGTCTTGTGTGTTTTGAGGAAGATTTGCTGGATACAAAGGATCCCTTGAGCTTCAAACTGCGGGAAAAGACGCATTTTCCCACCTCAGTTCACGGACCTCATTAATGGGAAATGTGAGGTATCCCTGAAGGCTTCTGAAAGGATTTGGGGAGCCTCGGATTGGTAGGGCAGAGCAGGGAGAAACGGACCATTTAAGAAAGTCTTTTGTGATATCTGCCCACAGGACCCCCATAATCTCCTAAAAAACAGCCAGTTGTCCCCCACCATCCGTAGCCTCTGCGGCTTCCAAGGGAAGGCAGAGCCTCGCCGCCACCCCCCTGCTGCGGCTTTGGAAACCTCGCATGTTTGGTGTCAAGCAAAACCATTTTTAAACAAATGCATGTTCGATCCCAAAGTGCTGTTTAATTGGACACGCTAAAAGCACTATCAATTAGATGCCATTTTCGCAACGCATTTAGCAAAAGGCATCTAAACAGCTGTTCCTTACTGAAGCACGAACTTGAAACAGTAATCTCTCCGTAAGCGCTGCAAAGTTGATTGATAACTTTTTATGATTTATATTGCTCATTACAAGGATTGGAGCCACCAAGTTCACACCCGGGGATGAGTTTCTGAACGTGGAGTTCGATTTCTCTTGCCCATCGGCTTGCACTGGCCCCTAGAACCGGACGAGTGACAAAACCTGTTGATTTGACTGACGCTGGAACTTCCCCCCGAGCGCGGCGGAGCAGCGCGGCGGAGCACCTCCGTTCCCCGCAACGAGGCGGGCAGCTCCCCGGCGCTGTGAATCAGGGAGGATAAATCCGAGCACGGCTTTCCCAAGCCGGAGCTCTAATCTTGGCTGTCAATTCTACCTCATTGTTTATTTTCTAGTTATGGCAAATTGGGCTTTGTTTTAATTCTCTATTGCAACCAAGGGGCTTGAAAAGCAATTTACTGCCTTCGCATTGTTCCCGCGCCTTTGTCGAAACGGAGGAGCTGCTTGATCAGCCGATTCCGCCCCAAGCCTGTTATTGGGATTTGATCAGATCTGGGATTTTCATTACATGCTTTGTAATCAAGGCCAGACTAGCTTGCACACTGTCGGAGCAGAAGAACAATAACCCAAGAAGATTAGAATGTCATTAATTCTCCCTTTGTTAATTTGGTAATCCAATAATCCACATGCGCGCGCACGGGCAGAGCAAACTAGAAGTATTGCCCTTTCTTTTTTTGTCAGCAAGGATTTAAAAGAGGAGTGCTTTCAGCAGCAAAGTCTTTCTGGTACTTAGACTGCATTAATTTTATAAGATATATTCCAGTGTGTTTAAAAGCACACTATCCAAGTATGATTATAAATAATTTAAAGGCAGCAATTTCTTTAAAGTATAGAATCAGAACCACTTGTCAAAATGATGATCAAAGCACCCCATAGCACGGGGTCTTCATTAGATCGAGCTCAACTGTTGTGATGGAGCTAAATATTATAATTAAAAGTGTGCAAGTTCCTGATTGCCTTGCAACTCCAGCTAATTCAAAAAATGCAATCCTGTAAATTTTTCTACAAGGATTATTTAAGAAAAAAATAGCTATGTAGAGCAGCCTGAAACCACTGAACAATGTTAACTAAGCACTCCATAAGTCAATTCCTCACGTAAGTGATAGAAGATGGAGGGTTAATGGACATTTTATATTAATAACCAGCAGCTGTTCTATGAAAATTACTTACCAGACCCCACCAGAGTGCATCTGCGTACGTATCAAAGTGCTCATTTTCTCCTTTCTCGGCCAAGTATACCAGGAAAGAGGCCAGAATGAGGCACAGGAAGCCAATGTACCAGGCAGTAATCAGCTCCTGCAAGATCATTAAAGGACAGAAGAGAATAATTGCAGTCCTGTTGTGCATCTCCGAAAGCACAGAGTTACTTGCTTGCGGTCGGCCTCAGATCTGAACTTTCCCAGCACTTGTGCACGTTTAGCCTCACTTTGAGATTACTGGTGTTAATTTGAACCTAGAGCAGAAAGGAGACCTCTGAGGTGGGACCACATCCTAGTGATGCTCCTAAAACACACACAAGGCAACTCTCTCCTGAAGAGCTAATCATCTACGCAGACACATTAAATGGAGCTGGAAAGGAAGTATCATTTACCCCATTTTTTAAAGAAAAGGAATTGACAGACAAGTGATTTCCACAGATCACACCAGGACTAGGGTTCAAACTGAAATGTGAACCCAGAATCCTTGGGACCTTGCTTAGAACTGGACCCTCCTACTAAACAGGGAGGAGCTACAAAGTTGCAATCTGAATCTTGTATCTCCCAATTTCAGGAAAGTTTTAACTGAAAAAATCACAAGAGGTTTTAGTTTTGGATCAAATTCATACAAAGGTGAGACCCACAAATTTCCTGGGATTTTCATAGGACTCTGGGTAAGTTAGGTAAAGTTCTTGTGGGGAAAAGTACAGGAATCTGGAGAAATGTCATAAATTTGGCAGCCAAAAACAGAAATGTGATCAACAAACTCTTCGCAAACCGGACGAAGGCCAGACTCACTTACACGGCGGATCAGTTCTGCCACTAGCACATGATCTCATGTTTGGACGAGGAAACCGGTAGAGGAATAATGTCCACTAATGGCTGGTGCTGTGGGATACGTTTACAGAAACGCATCCTCTTAGAAGCGCACATGCACTGCAAGGAGCTTGCACAACACCTCTGCTTAATGATGCTGCTGGCTCGTTTCTAACCCTTTGCAATAAGCTGCATCAGTGTGCAGGTAGCCACTATGTTCGGGGTATTTCCTGCAAACTGAGATCAAACGTGCATCTAAACATCCTTCCCTTCTCTCTGATGGTTAGGGACGCCTGTTGGATGTCGTGCCTCCGACTCCGCACTGCTCTCTGTGTCAGCGTACTGTCTTTGCACCCTTCCCCTACCTGGGAGATGTTTGGGGGGAGAAAGAGGGAACAAAGCAATGTTTCTAATGGGGGGAAATGTGAAGAGTGACTCAAACTCTTCGCTCAGGACTTGCTCACCTTACTGTGTGCATAGACCACAGAGCCCAGGAGCTTCCAGGTGCCTCCCCTCCGGTCCATCCGTATCATGCGCAGGATTTGCAGGAACCGCAAGCTCCTGAGCGCTGAGGTGGCAAAGACATTTCCTTGGGACCCAGCCGCCAGCACGGCAATGGAAGCGATCAGCACCATGATATCTGCAAGAACAAAGTGCATAGGGCTCATTAGAGAAAGCGAATCTCCTTTCTCCATGCACAAGACATCCCCTCAAACACAGCGTTTGAGGGGCCATCTCTTCCTGATCCATCTACCCTTCCAGTGCCTTCAGCTCCACTTATCCTATAGCTCTTCTCTGGGGATCTGAACTTCAGCTGCTGAACCACCATCAAAGATGATGGCATTCCTACTGCCACTGGCAGCAGAAGGACATTCATAAAAGTGGTGGTTTATCAGCCATATCTTGTGGTGCAAGGAGGCAGAAGAAATCTTAACCCACACAGCTTATGGAAACATCCTGTTCTTCTGCACAAAAGTCCTTCTCAGAGAAAACATGCCCCATACTCTAGAGCCTATGATGCAGTAGTAACATTGCCAAACCAGATTAAATAGTTCCAGAGTGGATGCCCTTTTTTTAATCCACTAGAGCTGCCTGCTACGTAGTGCTGCCTAGAGGGGTGAACTCCCACTGCCTAGCTAGGGAATGGAAACCTAGAGGTCCACTGTGGTAATCACAGGATGCTCAGGGACAGATAAAGTTTGAGAAAGAGGCCTAGAAAAAAAGCCTTTCTCTATATATCCCAAACCTGAGGATTCTTAAAACCCCTGTCCTTCCTAGTTTTCTGTGTAAATTTTATAGGAATGCTTTTCTG
Organism: Rhea pennata; assembly: GCF_028389875.1. Taxonomy (NCBI): domain Eukaryota; kingdom Metazoa; phylum Chordata; class Aves; order Rheiformes; family Rheidae; genus Rhea; species Rhea pennata. Next base: position 16,132,632 of record NC_084678.1, read on the forward strand.
TGGAATAAGCTAGAATCCTGTGTACATCCATTCCTACTTCCTGGACATTTAAAAGTAGGCTGCATACCAAATGGCATGGTCCTTCTGCCCGCTCCTCACCCTACTACTCTGCGCACAGACGGCCCCTTTCACAGGAGGATCGCTAAGTACTTTGCAAACAAGAATTAACTAAATCTCACAACTCCCCTGCGAGGCATCTCATTCACACAAGGGAAAGCGAACTGAGACGCAGCGTTCAAACGACTTGTGAGCGACTCTGCATCAAAGTTGGACACAGCACCCCAACGCTGCACTCAGCTCTTCCTGGCTAAACACCTTTTCCACTCCCGGAGCACTGCTGCAGCTGGCTCCGAGCGATGCCTGGGCTACTCGGAGCACTGGGGACATCTCCCCACACCTGCAGAGGACAGGCTGGGGCTCGTGCAACTTCAAGACAAGGAAAAGTGGTGAGTTAGAGCCACTTCTGCCCTCACGCTCTTTCCCCTGCTCAAGGTGACCATGAAGTAGCTGAGAACTAATCCTCAAAGTGCCTACAAGAACCAGAGCTCTGCGTGCCCAGCCCCGGCCCTCTCGCAGGGCTCTCCTGCAGAGGCACGTCCCCTCCGCAGGGAAGGTGCTGTTCTCCATCCGCCGTTCCCGCAGGCTCTCCTGCTCCTCTTCGCGCACCCTTGGCAATAGCCGGTTCCGTTTGCCCGGTCCCGGGCGGCACGGCAGAGCTTACCGATGACGCAGAAGGGTTTGCGAGCGAATTTTAACCGTCCCCTCCAGCCCCGGTACCGGCAGCAGCAGCCGGCCGCCCAGATCCGCACGAAGTATTCCACGCCGAACACCACGATGGTGACGATCTCCTGCAAAGGGGACGAGGCGATTAGTCTAGCGAGAAGCCAAGTGGAGCACGGGCTTCACAATTCAACGCACAATTCCGAGTGCCTTGGAAAAGCTCCCAATAACAGTTTGAGTTTTTTTCCCCGTATATTTTCTGGTCTGACAAGGCCCTCATTCGGCTGCGGTGTCTTTTTACGCCTGTGTAGGGTAGGGGCTGCGGAGAGAGGAAGAAAGGGCCGGAGAAAAGGCAACGTTGTGCATTCGGGAAGCCCCGCGCCGTAGCTGGGCGTAGAGGAACTCTGCAGGCTCTCGCTCAGCGGGAGCCGTACTGTCAGCGCGAGGGATGCCGGGCTATTTAAGGAATCAAACTTCAGCTTTATGTCAGATCAAATAGTTGCAGAAATGTGTTGTGTGGGAGAGGAGGTAATGACGCTGGCTGCTTCCACTGCAGCTCGTTGGCAGCTTTAAATGCTGGGAACTGCTAAATGGACATCAAACTGCTTTTCAGTTTGCATCTATCTTGCTACCATACTATGCAATTGGAGATAAATGACAAGGGAGGAAAAAAAAAGAAAAAAAACATCAGGAAGAGGGTTTTTAAGGAATCATTTAAAAATTGTGCTCAAATTATTTCTGTACATCCTGATAAAATTCCTTGCTTTTTTCCATTTTTTCCTATTCCTTAGCTGTGGCTCCAAAAGGACCTTTGCAAACACGCAACAGTTTAAATTCTCACTCCAGTTACAAACCTTCAACCTCAGCTTTTTGTGTTTGCTTTTGACTTGCCTTTAATATCTTACTGATAGTTTCATTTGCAAATCTCGGCTTACCAGAATGTAAAGGGCCCCTTCGGAGCTGTTCTGGTACTCATCAATGGTTGAAAAGACTGACAGCACCAGGCAGGAGAAAACTAGTAGAAAACTACATAACACACATACAGGAAAAAAAAAAAAAAAAGGAAAGAAAGAAAGAAAAAGGAGAGAGAGAATGTCAGTCTTCAAAGCAGAAATTCTGTGCACCTGATCAAACTAATCCAGAGCACGTTTGTGGATATCCCTGAGAAAAGCAACGGCTGCTGCTCCTCCGTGGCGCTCGGCCACTCCGAGCTCTTGCAGGGTGTAACAGGAGCTTCTGGGTAGTGGCTGAAGCTGCGTCAATCACTGCTCTGCATTCGAGGCCACCCGCTCGGTCACAGATCCGCAGGTAAAGCCAGGCTGACTCCCTTCCGAACGGTTCGTTCTGCGCTTTTCACAAACGCTGGATGCACCAACGCAAATCAAGAGCCACCAACTGAATGACACGAGTTTGACTACTGTCTGACATTTGATGCCTGAGCCCCTGCTACGAGGGTGTCCTGGCATCTGTGCACGGAGGTGGTTTCTATCCGCCAACAGTGACCACCGCTTGCGCAAACAAAAGGAGGAAAATTAATTTACTAAAGATCCATTTACTGATACAATAAAGTAGGCCAGCGCAGGGAGAAACTAAAAGCTGCATTCTTTAAAAGCACTAAATAATTCAGCTGTCTGGCTTTGCCTCGCATTCCTACAAACCAGATTTTGAATATTTATAAGGTATGGTTCAGCTGGCGGGTGCCGTTCCTTTGCTTTAGACAGCGGCGCTTCACACCACAGGCTCGCGTTTGTGGCTTTGCAATGACCGTTAACCTCACAGTAACGAGCAAAAGGAGAGGGATTTGCAGCATTTTATTTGAACCACAGGCAAAGCCGAAAGCTCCCTGCCTTGTGGAGGGTAAGGTGCGTTCAGACAAACCGTGGGGCAGGCTGCGCTTTGTCAGTAAGAAGGCAAATTCTGGGCAGACAAGACAAGGACAGGTCCCTCCTTGCTCACTTCAGAGCAAGTTCCTCTTCCCACACTGGTTTGGTACCTGGGGACTTGGGACGACCCCAAAAGAGTAATAAAATCTCCCTTGCAAGTTCATCCATGATGTCCAGTCTTGTCATCTGTGGTCTCACTAAAAGTAGTTTTTCCTCCCCTAAACTAGCCAAGGTGACAAGGTGTCTGTCCCAGGGGACCCCTGAGTTCAGCATGAGTGAAATCAAGATGATGTTTCCATTTTAAAGACATTGCCATAAACAAGTCCCATCACAAACTGCTCTGCAGCTGAATGGACTCCATCCATCCATCCACACAATTCCTGTGGGTTAGACCCCTTCCACTCAGTGACCAGCAAAAGCTGCTATCCAAACCACCGCAGAGGGAAGCAAAGCCTGTACCTGCTGACGGAGAGGAGCTGCAAGTGGGTCAGCCAGCCCTGCTCTCAGTGTGGCCCAGATTTGCTGCAAAGTGCTACTTCAGAGTGAGAAACAAATGAATAATCAATGAAAGAAGAAAGGAGGAAAAAAAGATACTGTAAAAGGATTGGGGAAAAAGAAAAGCCTGTTTTGGTTAATGCAACAGAATGTGGATTGTATTCTTGGGACTAAAAGCTAAAATGCTTGGAGAGGTCCTGAAAGCCAAGTGCCAGTGTTAATGCTTACTTGCACAAAGTGTTGGCTAAGATGATCCCCTCAAATGGATTCAGCATCAAGCAGCACTGGAATGAGGGAGAAGCAGTCGTCACCTCTGTCCAGCTCTCTGCACTCCAGACTTTGCCACTTGCTTTCTTCTCCCAACGTGAACTAGCAGCCCCATTCCCGAGTGGCTCCCCAGTTCCCACATCCCCCCGAGCTGCCTCAGTGCTGCTGTAATTGAGGCGAGCTCCAGCCCTGGGTGCTTTGGGCTCCATGTTCTCCAGGGTCTTGCTGGGGAGCCCAATTAAGATCGCGCTTGCGGGTCCAACATTAATTACAGCACTGCCAAGCGTGGGAGGCACCGCAAAGGCGCCGGCTCCCGGCCCCGCAGGCAGGCTGTTGGGAAGTGCCGTCTCCTATTCCCATCTGCCACACTTTGATTAACCACTGGAGCTCCACAGCCAAGTCCCACGCAGAGCAGAAACATACCCCCTGCTCACCCGTTCCACCTCAGGCCTGATGGGGATGAGCAGCCAGTTGTCCTGCCAAGGAGGAATGCAGACCCTGGCTCCTCGCACAGTCATCTGCCCAAGCATCTCAAAATAGTTCCTCGGTGATGTACAGCTGCCACGTTGAAATCTGTGGGCCACGAACCTCTGGGAGGCTCAAAAAGGAGACCAGGAAAATGAAACCTTTATGCAAGGATACTGAATTCACATAGTGAATTCACATACTGGTGTCTGCGTGTCCTCTGGAAAGCTTTGCTGGGGTTCCAGATCCCATCACGGTGGGGTGGAAGGAAGAAGCTGTGAGAAGTATGTCCATACTGGGGATGCCATGTCCTCTCCTCTACTCCCACAGAGCAGGGTAGGGAGAACAGCAGGGCTGAATCTGCTTTGATTTCACCTAATGCACCCAGACAGTGCAGGAAAGGGCTCCAGATAATAATGGATAGCTAGGGAAAGGGAAACAGGCCAATAAATAGTGTAGAGGTTGGGAGGAATCTAATTTTTAAAGCTACATATCTAATTAAAGTAAATTATGTCTACAGCCTGACTCTGGGTAATGTTAATGTGCAATGAGGAACGTTAATTATGTCCCATCTAATGATTTTTACATTAAAGATGCCAATTCTGCTTAGAACTTTGGAGAAGACAATATCCTCCTCCAGAGCAGACAGGAGCACGGTCCTACATGATGTATGGTTGGAGACAGCACCAGCGTCTCTCAAACACTGGGCTGGATGCAAAGTTTAGACTAGTTACGGACCACCGTCTCCTACACGGGACAGCAGCGTGGAGAGAGCTGGGAGGTTTTGGCAGGATGCTTCGTGATGCTGCCTTTTCCTGCCCACCACCCACTCCTGCATGAGGCTGTAAAGGGCACCGAGTATCTGCTGCTGCTCCAGACCCCCTGACACCTCTCGCTTAGACATTTAAGCTCAAGCAAGACTCAGCTATGCAAATCTCACTACAGGTAATACTAATAAATCCAAAGTCCTCCAAAGTCTGGCTTTACAACCAAAGGTTACCTTGTCTTACGACACTCATGCAAGCTTCTTATTACGATTTATAAATCCAGGCACAAAATCTGCATTTCCAGAATTCATACCCACTGTACTTCATGTTAGCAAAGGAAGAAAAAAAATACTGAACTCTCCCTCAAAAGTAAATATTCAAAATGACCTGTCAATGGGAAAGGTTTGTTGTTGTTCTTGGTAAAAGCTTTTGAGGCTAATGTCTAATTTGCCTTCCAGAAGAAACACCCTTGAAATCTACCCATCCATTTACATACAAATAATAATAAAAAACCCTTCAATTTGTTCCTGAAATATTTTCAAATAATGTCTGTGGACAAGCAGAAATACTGGGCTTCCTCTGACAAAGCACCAATGGGATAATGAACAATTAGCAATTGAATTCCAGGACATAATGAGGATGGATATGACAGAAGGAAGAAGCACAAGCCACCACACTTATTACAAGGTTCCTCAGATTTCACTGGAAATGGGAAGGGAATTAATGCTTCATTTAATTAGAAAGAGCAAAGCTGGAAGGGAAGGAGTATTTTACTACAGGCACAATAGAAAACAACTTAAAACATTTTAAACACTTCAGAATGACTTTGAGGACATAAATAAGGCATTGACAATTCTGCTAAAATAAAACCAAAATGTTTATGAGCAATCCATCTGTAACCTCAGCAACCCATTTGCTGTGGTCTCTGTGAAATGCTTGCTTCCAAGTATCTTAAACTCCAGTGTAAATTAGATGCTGTGAAAATGCAGCAATGACAGTAAACCAAGGTGAAAGGACATCTATACTGAAGATGAAAAGAGACTGTAAAGTGCCTTTTAGCACTCAGAAAACATCATAATCAGAACTGAGGTATTTATGGCTAAATTTAAATCTCTAGTGAATCTTAAAAATATGTGCTTATAATGTCATGATCTGACAAGGGGTAAAGGTGACGTCGCACTGCACCGCTCCTTAACCAGGAGCGCCCATCGTCTTTATTCAAGTAAGCATTCTCTGCCCGATTTCCAAGCCAGCTATTTATTTATAAGGCTAAATATGAGCCTCGATGCCTCATTTTGGGTTTCCACATTCCTCAATCTTAGCCAAAAATCGTCTCCCAAGGCGACTTCTGTCACTAGTAAAGCTGAAAATAGAAGCTGGGAGTCCTGGCTTTCAGTCCTGTGCCTTAATATATGCTCTCCTTTCCAAATACAGCTCTTGATTGTGTCTCATTTGTGACAGTTAAGTGTGCCCAGCTCTTTCCCATTGCCAGAGCCTGGCCAAGCACTGAGGAAAGCCTGTGTAATCCTCTGCTGAGACATCACTCCTCTGAACACCTGGAACCCCCCTAAGCACATCGCTTATGGGCAATACAGACTCTGGCTCTGGGGCAAGAATTTTCATGGTTTATAAACTCTTAAAATAAATCTTTAGCCAAGACCTTCCTGGGACACCATTAATAGTTTCTGGGCCTTTCTGGCATGCTGCGCATCCTGCCAGCTGAACATCTCAGAGAAGGAGCACTCTGTTCACGCAGTGCCATAAACTGTATTTAGGACAGCAGTGCAAAATGTGCAATGAAGCATCTCTAAGGCTAAAAGCAGGTCTCTCCCAAGGAGGTCTCAGCAGGGACAGCAAAGGAGGCCCAGGAGGTGCAGTAAGGTAATATAAGGAATACATTAGTCTGGAGAGTCCAGATAATGTTTTAGGGATGGCACTAGGATGGGAAGGAAAAGAAGAGGGTTTGCTTTCCTGACCAGCCCACACTGGCCTTCGCCAGTGAGCCCTAATCCACCACTGCCACCTGCAAGCTCAGGGACTAGTGCCCTTGGCTGCGTTTGCTGAGATGAAGAGCAGACCTGCTCTCCTTACTGCATGACAGCAGCTTGTGGCGAGGATGGGAGGACATTTTGAAGCAGATTAGGTTTGCTAGGGTCTTCTGCAAAAACATGACTAGAAACAGGAATGTTGATGTCCAAGCACAATGTCTTTCTTCCTGCAACAGTAAATCTCCTTACATCCATTGAAATATGCCTTCATGTTTATGTCCCAAGGAAATCAGGGGGAGAATGAGATTTCATTTGCACAGAGTTTCAAGAAGTTCCCATTCTGCTTTATGTGCAGATAAAGAGCATTCATATTCTTCACCTCAAGTTTTTCTCACTTGGAAAAATGGCAGCATATAGAAGGAGAAATGGATGAGCCTATGTCCACCACTGTTGAGAACTGCTCCCACAAGAGCTTCCTCAGCCTTTTCCTCCTGCTCCTAACCCAGCTGGACAGCAGAAATGGCATCATATGTCCTGACTGCCCAAAGACAGAGCCCCAAGCCAAATTCACGATCCGTGGAAATTTTAACCATTTTGCATGACACTTTTTGACTCCAGTCCAGCAGAGTATTAAATGTCTCCACACTTACAAGCAAGAGTGAGCTTAAGAGCTTTCCTGGATTTAAGCCTCGAAGAACAAAAGCAAGCCAGAGAGGAAGGATAATGGAGATCTGAACATTTACAGCAGGGAAAGGGGTTAAATTTAAGGAAAGCCTTATGAAAGGCTTGCCTGGCTCTAATTGTTTAACTTACTGAAGGCAACTCAACTCAGAATAAAAGCCTTATTAATAATAATCAATGCAAGCAAAGTTCTAGCTCAAACCTTCCTCCTTGTCCTCAGCTACCATGAATCACTGGGTAATGCCTGTCTCCGTATTCACTTTGCACTCCACACGCAGCCTCAGAGGAGCCAGATGTCTGGAGGAAAACCCTAAGTATTAATCAAAGCAGTGTACCTGCCAAGAGAGTCTGCCACTGCTGCAATTCAGCACTGTTGGGCTGAGATTCTCTTTTAAAAACTTTGTGGGGAGAAATATATTCAAGCAACTGAATAAATAGTTGATACGAGAGAATCCTAAAGACCAAGGTGCAATTACAGTGCATTAGGAGGTAAATTAAGAGTATAAAATATTGGACATTTAAGTAATTCTTAAAATCTCTGTGCAGGCACTTACTCAGAGCACGCTCATTGATTTTAATGTAAGGGAAAGTTGCTGTCTCATGCAATACCAGTATTATTCAGATTGAAATCTGAGCACTGCCCCATGCTTGATCCCGCAGGGCATTCCCCAAAATCTCTGCTTTCTGCCTCCCTGTGTGAAAATATTAGCAGTGAGTACAGGAATACAAGCCTTCTTAATCAAACCTTTATCATTATATGGGGATAAAGGTTTCTTTCCATTTCTTAAGGGCAAAGCCCTGTTTTTCTGCAGCACTTTGTTAGAAAGGTTCACAAGGAAAAAAAATAGTGAATGCATTTTAGAAGCTGCGAGTTGTGCTATGCGGTGCAAGAACGCAGGCGTATGAATCGTCTTGCTGAGGTCAAGCATCTTTGCGAGTCTTGGGCAAGGCACTTGACCTGACTTAACCGCCCTCTAAAACTGGGTTAAAAGCAAGATCGCCCTGTAAAATGTAATGCTGAGTTTCATCTAAACATTCCTTCAGGGAAAGGGAATATATAAAAATAGGGTCTCCGAAGGCTCTGGTCTAATTGCAGATAGGAAGATTGTCTCGAAATATGCAGGGCTGGTTCCTGCTGCAGACAGGAATAGTAGCCGATTTTTCAAATATCTGCCCCAGAACCAGCTATGCAACTCAAGCCTGAGGTCTACTCCCCGTGAAGGACAAGGTCTTTCCCTCAGACCACCTTTAGCATCCTTTCCTGGTGTTTGACTTTGTACTACTCGACGGTAACAAGAGTTCCAGCACCTCGAAAATGAGCATCCTTGCTGGGAGCATCCCTGGAGAAGGGCCGACACGGGAGGCGCAGGCGCTGCAACGGCTCCCCTAGCCTCAGAAGCCCTATCAAACCTCCCAGACCCACGTCAGGCAACTCAGTGGCTCAAAGTCCTTGTGTTAACTTTAAAACCTCTGCTTCTGCGTGCCTCGGCCCGTGGCCTATGCCACCTTAAAGACGCCTTGGCAGAGCCAAGCTCCCTTCTGCAAAGCGGTGCAAGCTCTACCAAAGACGTACGCTGGCTCAGAGAATTATGTTATTTAATAGTAGAACAGCAAACACCAGTGCTTAACGGCCACAAATCGCTATTAAGCAGTTTTTCCAAGGTTGCACCAAAAGCAACTACTGCAGCCCCCCACGCAGCAGGCTCCAACTCGGAAAACGGGCTCGAATCCCAGCAGCGCCTCCGGCTTGCTCGGCCGCCGCGGGCAGCTCCCTCCCTGCCTTGCGCCTCGCCCCTTTGCAGTCCCTGGGTGCCTCGCGAAGGGCCTCGGCCGCCAGCCGTTTCCCGGTATCTGTCTATCCCCGTGCCTCAATAATGGGAAAATAAGAAAGCAGTGCCTCCGAGCTGGGGGCAAACGGGTTGCATCCAAGTGTAAAACACAAACATTCCCAAAATGCTGCTAATTTCTTTCACTCTTCGGACTATTTATTTAATTAACCGAGTCTTGGGGAAAAGAAATAAAGAAGTATTTGCAAACCTCCTATATAATACATCTCAGAGTTGGTAATTTCTTTATGCATTTGATTTTCCTTCTCTTGTTGCAGCCAGGCAACTAGGAAGAAGCTCGGAGGCAAAAAGCAGGAGAGCAGCTTCGAAGTCTGTTCATTTTAGTCCCCCAAAACGACGACCAGCAAGGGATTTTGATAGAGAGGGTAATAGGTGCGCTGCAGCCGGTAGGACCACGTACCCTCCACCCCCTTCTCCCCCACCAGCGCAGGTTAAATAAACAATTAGGTTGGTCCAGGAATAGCGGGTCCAAACCATCCTTGGGGCCATCACGCCGGCTCCGGTGAGCGGGACGGAGGAGCAGCTAAGGGCAGCCCTGCGACGGGCTGCAGAGCAAACCGAGGTCTCCGGAGAGCTCCCGCCGCACGGGGCAGCGCTCTCCAGCCTCGGAAAAACCGCCGACACAGCCCTGCACCTCGGGGCAAAGGAGCAGCGCAACAGCTGGCTGCCGAGCGCTGCTCATCCGCTCCGCCAACATCACCGTTCCGCGTCTTCCAGGAGAAGCAACTCCAGGAAGTCCTTCGCCACCAGCGAGCGGGCGACCGGGTGCAGAGCGAGAGCGGGTGAGGGGCGCCCAGCGCCGGAGCGCTGCGTCGGGGGACATCCCGGCTCGGCGAGAGCTGCCCTGGGGCAAGGGGCCGCACGCAGAGCTGGGCGGCCACGGTAACCTGGCCGTCCTGCCCAAGTCAAAAACGGCGACCTCACTCGCAAGGAAGCCTCATTTTTCAAGCCTTCCACGTTGGCTGGCTTTGGAGAGTGGCTCCAAAGTCAGAGCTGCAAAGGGCTGAAGGGTGAACGCTGGCTGTGCAACCAGCGGCTTCCAGGCTCACCGGGATGCATTCGGAGAGGGAGGTTTTGCATCGCCTGTAGCTCCCTAAAAACCCCAGGCAGCATCGGTGGTACACGGAGCAACAGCGCCCGTCCTCGCCAGCCCCTGCAGCGCAGAGATTCGCAGGCCAGCACCGCACTTTAAGCTCATTTAAGCCCATCCGATGCGGTTGCTTTCCGAGGCCTGGGATTTGCACGAGCTGCTGCTCGAATCCGCCTGCTCCAAACCGCGCACCGTGCGCCAGCCCCAGCACCGCAGTGTGTGGATGAAGCTCTCCCACTATTTTTAGCCCGGTTCCTAAGGCAATGAGGAGCATGTGATCACCCCTGTCTGTCTGTCTCCATCTGTCCCCACCCCCCCCCCAACCCCCGTATTTGGACCTGTTGGCCAATTTTGATCCAATGGCACAAAAGACAGAGATCCAGCTGCTGGAGGAGCAGCATCAAGGAGAAGATGGCACCAGGTTTTGCTTCTCGGAGAAGTGGCCGTGGTGCAAGGTCAGCAGCGCTGGCAGACACAGGAGAGCGAGCGCGAGCTGTGGAAACTAGCTCCCCGAAACCGCCCTGCTCAGAAAATGCCACATTTGCTCCCTGTCCTTGTTTCCCCACAATAAACAGCAGGAGGAAGGTGACTGGCTGGTGAAAGGTGGAAAATGATTTTAAAATGATTTAAAAATGGAGAGGAGCAGAGGAAGAGAGGGCTGTGGGTAATTTATGTCCTCCAGGAGACCAAGGCACGGTGGGTTTTCCTAGCCCACCCCGACGATGCTTTTCTGAGGGTCCCCTGTGCCAGCTCCCGCTTCCCAAGAGAGGCCACGGCCCAGCCCCGAGCCCAGGATCGGCCCAGCTCCGGCTTGAGACTGGGTGGGAGCGAGACCAGGGTGGCAGGAGCAGAGCCACGGTCTTCTGAAGCTTGTGAGCAACAGGGGCACGGAGGCACGGGCACGCAAAAAGCTGAGCAGAGCTTATCTAGCTGCCGTTTCAACGCTCCGGTGAATCAAAGGAGATGGAAGCCATATGCTCTGCTGGGAAGCATCCATCTCGTTGCCAAGGAAACATCCTTCCCTTTTAAAATGGCAGGCAAAAGCTGGCAAAAACCTGCTTTAACCTCCTTTTCTCAGGCACAATCCGAGTCCCCAGACAGCTTGCCCGACGCCCTGCAAGAGCCTCCCCGGGCCCGCGCCGTCGTGCCGCCCCACTGCGGCGGGTTAACTCCGGGGAGAGGGGACGGCGCCTCCTCCGCCGGCTCCGGGAGAGACTCAGGCCGGCAGAAGCGCGACCCTATTTCCAATTTCCAGTTGACCCTGAAGCCCGTTTCTGTGCTTTATGCCCTCCCCTCCACTCAGCCTGGGGATGCCGCTGTGCACGGCCGGGTACCGACGCGCCCGGCTGCTGGGGCAGGAAAATACGCTTCCAAACCAGGAGAGCAACGAACAGCAGAGTCACGGCCTGGGTTGCTCCTGCAAAAATCCCATCTCCTGCAAATCAGCAGGTGCCAGGGGGATTTCTCGCAAGGGGTGAGCAAGGATCTGACCCTGGGAATCGCAGCCACGCACAGCTGCTGAGAAGGCACCAGATCAGCCACCACCTCGGTACAGGGGGAGAAAACTCAACACCCGTTTGCAGAGATCCTCTGCATTATTTCCGTGCTTTCACTTTTGACTCCGTTCTCTCTGGATGATTTTTTTTTAAACTCTTCCTATTTATTGTACATCCTGCAAGCAGATGAAGCCAACTGTTAAAGCAGGAAAATACAGTATCTTCTATTCTAACAAGTAGCTTTGCTCTAACAACTTGTATAGTGGAGATCAGAGACATCATTTAATAATCCCAACCCTGGGCAGGCCTGATGGGACAGAGGAACACACTGAGGTCTCCTTGTCCCTATGGGAGACCATCATCAATGCTGGAGGAGGAAGGGCAGCATCATCGTGTTCAGAGACATCAGATCATGCTGCAGGATCACCAAATTCCTCCATACTACAGGTCCCAAACTGGAAAACGGGGATAACGATTCTTCCCCTTCATGCGGGGACACACAGCTGCTCAGTCCAGACATAACTCGAGACACCCACAGCCCTCAGTGAGCAGATAAATCCTGCTAGAGTAGCTACCTCATGCCTACGTGAAGGCCCTGCACAGGGAAAAGTAACCGAGACTTGCTTGGACCAAGGGGCAAAGACCGCATCTTATGGGAGAGCACACGGGCGCGCGAGAGCAAGCAGGGGCGATTCCCCCGCGCGCGACACCACCCGCAGCCGAGGTCCGCGCACCGGCGCCGGACCCTCCCTCTCTGACCGGGGCACCCGATGCTGCAGAACTAAATCCCTTTCCCAGCCGTTAGCTCGGCTGGTCTGGTTTAACTCTCGCGGACAAGGGAACGAGCGCTCTGCAGCGCGACCCTTCCCCGTCGGGGCTTCCCGCCTCTCTGCTCCCGGCTGCGCCGCGATGGGCTAGCCGGAGCTCCTCGGCGACCCGTCAGCCAGCCCGAGATACGTCCAGGCTCTCCGGGAATTATGTCACCACCGGGCTCCATAAATATCAAATGCCCTTTTCAGGATCCTGCACGCTCTTTCCTGCCTGCTTCTTGGCCCGCAGCCGTGCTAGTGGTCCGTGCCGTGCGCCGGGGACACCGGCAGGGATAAAAGCAATGCATGGATAAGAGCCAGATAGTATTCTGAGTTACAGCATCATCCGCACAACCTGCCCTCGCAAGAGGCTGCCCGGGATCACGGGGCCCTTCCCCGCAGCCCCAGGGGCTCTGCTCTGCACTCATGAGAGGATGCGCAGGGTTTAGCTGCCTCTCCGTCACATTTCCCCAGTCCTCCAGCAAGAGAAAGCAGGGAAGGAGGGAGAAAAAAAAAACGCTTAATTAAAACTTCATTCAATTAACTTCTGCTGCGCTTTCAGCAAATGAAAAGTACCGGAGCCGTGCCGCCAGGTTTGCGCCAAGCCGGCCCCTTGGCAGGGCTGCTCGCTGCTGACTCACGCTCTGCCCTCCCGGGCCGCGGCGCTCAGTGCCCGGTGCTCAGCGCTCGCCCCACCAGCCCCGCGCCGCCCGGCCAGGCGGCCTCTGCTCCCCTACGGCCGCTGCCTCCCCGGCAGCTTTGCGGCGAGCTGGGGCCGGGCAGGCCCCCCCCCGCGTCGAGCGGACCCCGAGGCACGCTCACTCACTCTGCAGAGCATCGGCAGAGGAGGGGGGCAAAAAGAAGCAAAACCAACAGAAGTGCTTCGCGGGAATGTTCCTCCCAGCACCAGCTAGGACACAAGCTGCCAAGGTCTGGTCAGCAAGATTAGCGTAGCACTTTTTAACTCTACCCTTTTACGCAGGTTTCTGTGTGGGCAATTAATCAGATTAATGCACAAGAATTTGCCATTTCCCTGCTGGGAGGGAGCAAAGACAAGGGCTGGCAGAGCAGGCAGATCTCCTGGTACCCACACGGAAGAGTAGAGACATTTGCTTGCAACTCGGGGGTCTAGAAGGAAGGAGAAACATGTCCCTCGGTGGAAGCACCCTATCTGTATATTCCTAGTACGGAGAGGATGAAACCTCCCTGAGAAGCGTGTTGGCAGCAAGGTGCCAGGGCATGAACCGATTGGAGTCAGAGCAGCTCTGTCTCATCTGCACCAGGGAACTAACTTCAGGTCACAAAACAGCAGGGAGTAAACAAACCCTTGGGAATGGGGCGAGTTTTCCCCCACAACAAATGCTCAAAGGGAACCCAGAGTCTCCCAAAGGACTGCTCAACTGGAGGTGTCCCCATGGGTCTCCAAACCCAAAGCAACACCCCTGTCCCTGCGAGGCAGGCATGGAGCTGGACATGCTCTCTGGGGACGAAGAGAGCCCCCAGACAGACATTATCCCTTCCCACGTCTGCAGCATGAGGAGCTTGGGGCAGCAGCTATGCTTCTCATCTTTTCTGTGAAGCTGTAAAGGGAAGGAGGAAAATCTATGTGCGCAGGAACAACCGGAACAAACCAAAAGTGACATCTGTGCTCACAAGAGGAATTTGCATCGGCTTGTTTTAACTCGACGGCTGCGAAAGCGATACACCTGCCTAGAGCAGGAGAGGAGGTGGTTTTGGCAGCAAAGTCAGGGGATCCTAATGGCCATGTGCAATTGAAGATGACAGAGATGTACCAGTCCTCACCAGCTGAGAGCCTCAGGGAAGAAAACAATTAAACCAGAGACAAAAGGTGGGAGGAACTCTGGACAGGACCATTCCTGTCCATTGAGCACCCTGCAGATATGAGCACTCGTATCAGCTCTAGAGAGCAGGGGGCCTCCAGCATGCTCAGCCCTTTCACCGGTGCCCAAGTTCTTGCATGTCAATGGATCAAGCCTAGGCAATGTCAAGCCCAGTTTACTAGTGGATCTCCTGAATTCAGCACAAAGATGGAGACCTGAGGTTGGGATATGTGTTACCTGCTTTTAGATATCAACATCTAGAGTAGACAGCTCCCCTTAGAAAGCCCCATCTCCCTGTAGAGCCACTAGAGACACTGAGACACCCTTTGAGTCCTATTCATCTGTCCCGTGTAGACATTCTCTTTACCTTGCCACATAGACACAATCATAGATCATTTCCCTCCCAGCATTAAGGCAGATTAAGCCATTGTTGACTTAAAATCAAACTTCAGTCTTGCACGGTGCTATTTATCCCAGACGTGAGATTGCTGATTCACAGACTGAGGCCCATCAGCTTGTTTTGCACCACTGAGATAATTCAAGGTGCACCCACCTCCTGCAAATGTTCACTGTGGGAGGAAATACAGGCTCAGGGCCTGGAGGGGAAGCTCAGAGGAGATTTCAAATTATATCGGACTTCTGTTGTGGAACAGAAAAACAACAGCAGCAGCAAAAGGTCAGTGCAGGAATTCTTCCCACTGCTCATTAGCTGGTATGTTAAGAGAGAAACTGCTAAACAAGAATACCATTAAAAATATCTAGCTGCTAAAAGGAGGAACATGAAAAACAAGGAAAATTCAGCACAAAAGACTATATGACTGCATGTCATGTCTGACAACTTAAAGACAAAGAGCTCAGGAAATTCTCTTTCTGTCTAGGTCTCTTTCTTCCACACAGGAAGAGCCACGACTACAAAAGGAAAGACCACAGCCACAAGGACCAAACCACAAGGTCACATTAATAAAATTTGTTTAGGGCTGGGTATGTACTAAACGCATGCATCGCTCAGGCTTTGGAGGCAGAGCCCTTGCAAAGTGCTAGCAATTTAGTTTTAAAAGATAATGACACGAGGACTTGTCCCTGTGGCTCAGGATCATGCTTAACTGGTCGTGAAGACAGCTTTAGGACAAGCACACTGTTATTAGCCTGTCCTCTTTATGGACGCTTTATGGGTTCTTCACAGCTCTCCAGCAAGCTGCTTTGTGAGGGCAACTTTCCCTGCTCCTCCAAACTCCTACACTCATACACAGCGAGGCAGTTTTCTGAGGGGTCGTCAAGGCCACCAAACATGGGAAGTATCTGGGAAGGGCCAACCTAGGGGAAATGAGCCCAATATGCAGCAAAGTTCTCCTAACCAGGTGGCTCCTGTGCTCTAAACACCTCCGAGGAGCCTGTCTGCATTTGTGCGTGGCACCTCTGGTCTCCACTGTGACGCCAACAGAAAATTAGAGCCACTCAGATATCTCTCACTTCTCCTAAAGAAGTCACACCAACCAAAAACTCAGAGAGATGCGCCAGGGCTTCTCAGGGATGTTATTGCCATGGTGTCTATAAATCATACTCCTCCCTTGATCACAAGCCACTGTAGAGCAAGGAGTGCTCCCAGACACAACCAGCCAGCAAGCTGTCCCAACAGTCTGTCCTAGAAGCTCAGTGAGCCCTAGGCAGACAAATATCCCATGCAAACTCCTACCAATGCTGCATATAGCCCTGGCTTCAGCCAGGAGAGATGGGCCTGGCAGCAGGAATCGCCCAAGCGATGCAGCCAGTTTTAGGGTTGGTTTTGCTGCCGATTCAAGCCTGGAGTCTATATAAAGAGTCAGGGCAGGATCCAAAAGCGGAAGAGAGACACCCACTCCCAGGGAGTGTAACACACATACTGAAATAAATTGCTGCCTGCCTAAGGAGATGACTCAGGAGCCTCACTAGATCTTAAAGCACAAATCAGTGCTAATAAACCCAAGGAAATTTGGAGGAAGGCCCAGGGAGAGGTTAGCTGGACGACGCATGGCACTTGCAGCCTTGCCAGACACACAGGAAGTGGAAGAATGAGTGGCAGCAGAACTGAACCAATGGTCCACAAAGCAGGAGCCACATCAGCCTGAGCTCTCCTGCAGTCTACCTGCTTCAAGAGCAATGATTGGTGCTTGTGGTTGGGAGAGGTTTTGTCTTTCACTGCCCCTCCTGCAAGCATTCAGTCTTAACCAGCATGTGGTTCGAGATGAGGAGGCAACATGGCCTCACTCTCCGTTTGTCCAGCTATAACATATTTATGTTAAGCTCCTTGGCTCCCCTCTTGAGTGAGGGATGGAGTGCTCTTATATCCCTTATTACTTTACTTGAACCAGATAAAGAACATCTGAGCAAGCATAAACTCAATTAATGGCTACTTTGAGACCCTGAGATGTGCAAAGGCCCATAAATACGCAGGAGAAAGTCTCCCTTTGCTGTCATTCGACTGCCACATGTAACACTAACAGAGAGAAAAACAGTAAGCCTAATTCACAGCCCTTTGCACACTGTATTTGTGATGAACAACAAGATTACAGGAAACAGACAAGTCCCCACAGTCCAGGAGGATCCATTCCCAGGAAAATGGTCCCTTTCTACTCCAGGCCTGAAGTTAGCTCTACTTAGGTCTTCAGTATATAGGATTTCTTGCTAAGAAAACAGATAAGCTGGCCTATATCTCTGAGAGTCTGCTCTTACCAAAGTCAAACCATCCATAGGTTCACCTGTATTTCTGTTCTAACACGGAAAAACTAAAGACATGTTTGCTGCAACTGTTGATGCCATCTCTGCCTTGCCTCACACGCAGATATACCAACTGACAAATAAATTAAGCAGCAATTTACTTATACTGCACTTGATGGACCAAATAGAAACACATCTGCCTCTCCTAGACCATCAGAATTCCCAGGGAAATTCAAGACATCCAAGTCAGTAAAGATGCACCCAGTGCCAACTTTTATCAGCACTGCTTGAGGCTCATCACTCACTGAAGCGGGATGTTTCACAAGGGCATGCCTAAAATCCTCCATCTCCCACGCTCAGATTCCCCTCCTGAGCTGCGTTCTCATGCAAAGCCTCTTTCTGCAACCTCAAAATCTGGGCCAGCCAGGATCAGTTAGAGGAAAAGCCAACTCTGGCCCAAAATGCTCTTTCCAGTGACACCTGCAAGATCTAAGAGATCATCCAAGATACTGGCTCATTCCTGCAGGTTATCTTATCATGTACATAGTTTTCCATTCATGAACAGGAAAGTCATTGGGATACCCTGAATCTCCATATAGGCATTTAGCTCGGAAGATGCTCGAGGGCAAGCAAGGCTACCCCAGGGAAAAGCACTGATTGCCTGGATAGGGCGGAGAGCTGGCAGCTACCAGCTTTGTGCATGTCTCAGGTGCTACGTTCACCAGACTCACAAGATGCAGCCACAACAAAACCAGAACAGCTCCGCACTCTCTGGCATGGGAATCCAGTGAGAGCAGATGTCCTGCAGATGTGGACTCTGGAGGGAGCCCAGCTGGCAGCAGGTTTTCCCCCGGGACGACCAGCCTGTCTGTCTTGTGTCCAACGTCTTTCACTGCAGGCAACAAGAGGGTACAGGTGTAAGCTTTGCAACGACATTGCTCCTAAGCAGGATAAGGGGGATCTTTTGGCAGTGATTTCCACATAGTTTGGAAAATCTGTAAGGTTTCTCCATGGTTTTTAACCACTTGCTTGGGCTTTTCTTCCCCCCTAGTACCCTTTCTAGTCCCCACTTTCTTTTGTAAACCCAGTGAATATGAACAGAGAGAAACCAATCCACCAACTGAAAAGCAAGCAAGCTGGGCAAATATCATTAAAAAGAAAAGTAGAACAAAGACAACATTTACCAATAGTCCACCAACAACTGCTTTATGCCCTTCATCTGTCTTGTCTGCTCTATGCAATAACATCCTCATGATGAACTGTATCCTTTAGGCTTGAAGTGCAGAACATAAGCTTGTAGAGTTCTGTTTCCATCAGGGGTGCTTGCACACCACTGTAATTATTAATAGAGTATTGTTTTCCCTTTAGTATTCATTTTAACAATTATTTGACTGAATTTTTTATTTTTCTTTTGCACCATGAATTAGTTTTCTAACCACAGAAAACAGAAGTTGCAACAAACACACACAGCAGGTATCTAGACAGAAGCTACTGCATTCATACTAGAGATGGGGAAGAGGTGTACATGAGTCACCTTTGAGTCAGGATTTTTTCGAGGGTACCATAATAACTCCCCAGAGAGTGACAGCGTCTCCATAGAATCTGCATTCGGATCGCCTGCCCTGCTGCGCTGCTCTATTGCGGCGTGCGACAGCAGCTCCAGCTATCGCCTCAGCCGTATTTTGCTTCGACACTGTCAGCTCTCCAGGCTGTTGGAGCTCTATAGCCAGAACGCAGAACTGCCAGGCGAATCAGCATTTGTTTACAAATCAACCATTTGCGAGTCCCTAGGAAAGATGGTCCAAAAGGCAAAATCTCTGCCTCTTTCAACTCGATTGCAGATCTGCCTGTCCCAAAGTGATCAAGTGCCAGCAGTCCTATGGTGGGTAGCTGGGCTTCAGCCAGAGAGCAATCACCTCCCACCCCCGCACCAGGAGAAGCAGTTATTTCCTCTGACCTTGTCTGTCCTCATGTTCCTTTGCCTATTTTCATCCCCTTCAGGGATGCATTAGGACAGAAAGATCTTTGAATGAAGACTGACCATCCCACCAGGCATTTACCTCTAACAGTCTAAGCAGAACTGTAGTTACTTCATAAGAGCATTCAATATTTAGGAGGCTTGATTATCATCCGATTTCCCCTTATGCTCAGGTTGCAAGGTCCACCCATTGATTGGGGTTACTATAGAAGCCCCTTCATCAAACCGTTTCTCAAATGCGGCTGGGTAAACGTGGACCTTTCAGTTCCTGGACAGCCTATTTCAGTGAGAACCTGACCCATCTCTCATCTTGACCTTACCTATGGGGATTTCCCTAGCGTAGTTCTGGCTTCGAGTGTCACAGTTCCTACAGACCATGGCAGAAGATGAGAGATGCTTAATATCCCTTCAGCTCATTCTGGTTTTCAGTTTGAAAACTGAGGCCAGGCTCTGTTTTCTGTTTTTGTTGGCTGGGCTCATCTGACTGTTTTCACTACAAGACTGAAGTACACGAGGGAACTTAGATCCCTGCCATCACTGAGAGAGAGAAATGGGCATCTCCAGAAGGCAGATCTGCCCATCTACGACCTGAACCTGCTTTGAGATTTCTACAAGGATCCCAGAACTCAGTGCTCCACCCTGCAGGTACCTGTGCATCTCCGACTCAGTGCTGAATTCAAGCTGAAAGCCCTGAAAGCCCATTCCACCCCCAATGCTTGGACACCACAAGCATCAAACCAAATGAAGTGATTCCTCAGGTACAGGACTTGCAAAGCTGAGGCTGATGCTGCACTTAGTAGTCCCAAAAAGCCTGATGTAACTTTAAATCATCTCCCTACAGTAGCAAGAGTGTGAGGCGAGAAAATGTCACAGGTCTTCTCTTTCATTCCTCATGCCTTGGAAAAAACTGCCCTTTGCCTGACACCCAATACACCCATCCACTCAAAAGAAGTGACCATGCTGATGCTGAACAACAGCAGAGCTTTACAGGTTGATTCCAGTCTTTCCAAGTAGCTCTCTCAAGTCTAGAAAAGAAAACACCCCGATTTCAATCCCCCATACACTCCCATTGCAAATGTTGTCCCCTGTCACGTCACAGCGCAGGACAGCACAGGTCTGCTGATTTGTCTCCCTTGCTCCACACTGCTGTTCCCCTGCTCCCATTGCGGCTGTGCCCTGGCCCTAACCAGGAACACATTAGGCAGGGCTTTGATGCGTGGAGAAAGTTGGTTCAGAAAAATCGTAAGAAAATAAGTCAAACACTCAAGAGATGTCCAAAAAGAACATTAGAGGCTGGAGTGATACTGAAGCAAGATCACAAATAGATGGAGAAATGCTTCAGCTTTCCTTGCTTATTGGCAGCTAGGCAGTTAAAAAGCCTAGAGGCTATAATAAGGCAGCTCTCTTCCATCCCTGCTAGTGACTTCTGCATGAGATATTCCCCGTCAGACAGCCCTATATTTAATTAATTCAGTGCTTTAGAATAAATGCACATGACCTCCAGAAGCATCTTCAAATTATGTATCATAGGATGCTGCATTCACAGTTTACCCAGGGAAGAGCCGAGAGGATTGTGTAGAGACCTGCGGTCACCGGGCAGCTTCAATGAGTTGATGATATCACGTAACTCATTCTTACGAGAAAAAAATGACATTTTCCTTTTATCTGAGTGGATGGGAACATCCACCAAGGGGCTACATTTAAATAACTGTTCCTGCAGTTCTGGTAGGGACATCCTTTGCCACAGGTGAATGTCAGAGCTGTCCAAATGTTTTGGACCTGGAACACAGTTAGAGGCCATTTAAACAGATGACAGTGGAAGATCCAGCGACCCTGGCCGGACTGCGCATCGATCCGCTGGCATCGCACCCGGCTGCCTTTCTGCGTTACCTAATTTCACCACAGCGTGCTCACGAGTCAGATCACCGTGCAATACAGCTCATTTCTAAATACATTCAGGAAACTCAGTTAAGGCCACTGCAATAATGTTTTCAAAATGTTACTCCTTTTTGACTGTTGGGGGCTAAAAGCCATTGCGTTCTCCTACAGCAATGGGAATCATGACG
The DNA here is from genome assembly GCF_028389875.1 of Rhea pennata. Classification (NCBI taxonomy): domain Eukaryota; kingdom Metazoa; phylum Chordata; class Aves; order Rheiformes; family Rheidae; genus Rhea; species Rhea pennata. The sequence goes on from NC_084678.1 coordinate 16,153,719, forward strand.
GAAAGAAGGGCTTACCCTGCTCAGTGCTGAAGACTTCACCTCTCTGATGCACTGGGAATCGGGGGCACTCACACCAGGTGGGATCAAGCTCACGTTTGCACGAAAAGTATGCTATAAACAAAATTACATTCTTTATAGGAACTACTCTCGGCTTCTCCTGTATCCGCTCTATAGCGGATTATATACAAGAAAAACTGAATGGCACATCTGCCTGCCGCCACAATTTTAAAGAGGAATCTGTCCCTCAAGAACTGAGGGAGAAACCAGTGCAGCATTTGGGTTACCTTAAAAGGGATTATGCAAGGCTAAGTGTTTGCTGCTTAAATCACAAAATGCAAGATAGAAACTTTCATGCTTTGTTATCCTGGTTAACCCCACTGATGTCTAACTGACAGACTAGCCCTCTATCCTACTTCTCCTGCCTGGCCAAAGCAATAGTAGAGGCATACTCAGCTGCTGCACTGCAACGCAATAAAAAAAATAAAAACTTTAAAATTTTAAAAAATAAAATCACTGATTTTCTTTAGCCATATCTCTTTGTTTAAGCAAATAGCCATTCTCCCTTAACTATATAATTTAAGACCTGTTTTTTGGGTTATTCTTTCTTATGACAAGCAGAGTCAAAGGAAGACTCATCTTGCTCAGCTGTCTTGCAACGCAGAAAGGAGGTCACTCAGAGGATTGGCTTGTTTCTTCATTTTGCTCAAGTCAGTGAGGGGTGAATGTGATGCCTGGAACATGACACATTAAAGCAAGTGAAATCAGGTTGCTCCCACCAAGCTCTGACTAAGCAGCAGGAGAGGAGGTCATGAGACATTATACCCTGGAGCTCTCCCTGTTCCCCTGGGTCGCTCAGCTCTGGGGCTGACACGACACCCAGGCTGAGGGCGCCAGGGCTGGAGGCCAAAGCCCAATGGTGGTAACAGCCCTGCAGGTCCATTAAACTCAACACACAGGAGTTCTCTATGAGCAACTCCATACCACATGCTTAACAGGACTCTCCAAACCAAGGAAGAAACAATCCTTACAGCCATGGTCAGAGGAGAAGTAGTAAGAAAAAGAAAACTACCAAATTCAGACTCAGTAAAGCAAGGTTTCACTGAAACTACCCCACCCTCCAAGACAGGAATATTCCCAGCTCTGGGAGAGAGATCCATGGATTCAGCCCTGAATTTTGCCAGCGCTGCAAAATTTTGCAGGGAGCCAGCCCAACGCACAGACGCTACTACCAAGAGTCATTCCCAAATGACAAGGCCTGTCCTTGGCTCTGCCTGCCCACCCTGTCCTACTGCAGCAACCACGCAGCCTCCAAACAGGGCGAACGCAACCATGGCGGAGTGCTCTGAGGGAACCAATATTCAGGAGGCTCTGAATTGGCCTCAGCCTCCTTCCAAGAGATTTGCCCACTTTTGAGATGGTCTCAGATAATTCTCCTTCTCCCTGATAGGGGGGCAAGTACAAGGGTTAGTGCTGGAGAACACAGTACAACCGAGGGAACATACATGCCTATTGCAAAGACATAAAAATCAGGATGACTATAGTTCATGCTCTACCATAGATCTGCATGCTGTTCATGCAACCTTCTGTCATCCACTGTCGAGAGGGAGATCGATGCCACCAAAGGGCAAGGAAATAGCCTGCAAGGGGATGCAGATGGAGCCCAGGCTGGGTCTCTCTCTCCTGCAGAAAGCAGATATTTCCCAGGCACTGCTAGGCAGGAACAAAAAGGAGCCTCTCATCACCCAGCACAGCATTTCAGCCCACGCAGAGCTGACCAAGCGTCCCAGCTCCCAGAGCCCTTCACTAGCCTGGCTCTGATCTTCCTTTTTCCTTACAAACTGACATGTTCAGCATCAGCATGTTTTAGCTGGCGGTGGTGGCCCATGCAAACACACCGCACTTGTGTAAATGAGCACGGCGCTGGGACAAGGGTGGTCCTGCCGGTCACCGCGGCATGGGCCGAGAGGTTGGTGCCACCACGACTGTAAGCGGCATGACTAACTGGGCGAGCGCTTGCCACGAACCACACGACCCCTTCGGGCTTGGGGCTGGGTAGCCAAGAGCCAAACGAGCAGAAGGAGCAACGCCAGAGGCCACCTCTGCACTGAGAGACCCCGCACCTCCCGGGGAGCAAACCATCTCCGTCCTTCTCTCGCCCGCGGCGGTGCCAGGCTGCGGGAGCGCGGGGCCAGCAGCTCCCTCGAGAAGGCGGCACGCAGCGGCCCGGCTCGGCAGGGGCCGGCACCCGCGACGTTGGGCTCAAATGGAAAAGGCAAAGTGGTAGGGGAACGACATACGAAAATTAAAACAGAATTAGGCAGAGAGGAAACCTTCTTCCTCTTCATTAGAATTTAAGCCTGTGCCCGTGCTTGATTAACTGAATGTATGGTGCACGCTATGCGGATAAAAAAATGCACCCAAACTATTTTTAACTCAGCTAAAAGACACATTCAGGTTGTAAATTTAAAAGTAGGAAACTAGGAAATGCAAGAATTACATTTGCCCTGCGCATACAGCTTTAGAAGTGTCTAAATGAGTGAATACATTCTGTTTTCTTATTACAGCCCCAAGCCCAGCCCTCCCTTCAGCCTAGGAGCTGAACATGAGTAGCTCACCCAGAGGGTTAGAAAAAGCGTCTCCAGACACATTTAGGTTAGGTGGGTACCAGCATAAATACCTGGTTTGGATTAGCACTGAGCATAAGTCTCTCCTGAGATAAGATGGGTGGTAGAGGGGAGTGGGAAAAAAAAATCACTTTTACATATTGGAGCCTGGAAACTTAACACTATGAAACACAGAACAGGTTACAATAAGCAAGGCACAAGGATGAGGAGAGAAAAATTACTGAACTATCAAAGGTAGCAAAATGGAATAATTTTGGAAGTGAAATGCCTCCCTGCGCAGAGAAATACCTCGAGGTCCAAATGCTACTATCCCCCTCTAAAAGCCTGGGCTACTCTTTGGGCAGGCTTGACTTTCCAAATTTCAGCTGCATCTTGCACAGAATGAGGCCATGTACAGCAGTGCTAAGTCTGCCCATTAAAAAAAAAAAAAAAAAGAGAGAGAGAGAGAAAGAAAGAAAAAAAAAAAGGATCTGAGAGAAAGACTGGAGGATTCCCATCTTCCCAGGCTCCCTGGGATGCAGGAGGCCCAAACTGCTGTGATCTGTGGTCCACCTTCAGAAATGGGCCCAGCGCACATATATAAGTATATATATATATAAATATATACATGCATATACACACACAATGAGCAGGTTATCTGAGAGTGTCAGTGTGGGAAGAGCTGTTAAGTATAAAAATGAATCACAACATGGGAACATAAAATACTACTTTTGCTCACAGAGGTTAACATAGCGCTTTTACAGAGGCAAGGTTTGGGATGAGACCATGTTGACAAACCTGGGGCTCGGGGGCAGTTGCACAGAATTTCCCCATTTTCTCATGCATTAAATGATGCAAAGAGGAACAAGGGCAACAGAAAGAAGTGGGGGGGGAAGACAAATTGGAGCCCAAATGCAGCAACGGGAACAAATGTGACTTGCACCAGATCTCAAGGCAGTGCCCCAAATGCACCATGCAATATCAGCCTGGCAGACGGGCCTCTGCGGATATGTATTTAACAGAGGCACTTCCAGAAGGCACCTCTCATATTGTTACTAAAACATGTCTATGCTGCAAGTGTCTCTCTTGTTTGTGCTTTAACACTCAGATGCAGGGAGGCTGCTCAAGTGCCTGACGATCAAAGGAAGCAGCTGCCTCTGCTCTGCTGCATGCTGTGCAACGGCCACGGCATCTCCCCAGCGCTCGCGAGCCCCAGGGTAACGCGGGGAGCTGAAACGCCTGCGGATGGAGATCTCCGGGCAACGGGGGCTGAGAGCAGGCAGGTCCACATCTGGAAATACCTCCAGGTCTATAAACAGCTGACTGTACAAGGTAAAATCCAACGCTGCAGGGTCAGGACTCATTTATGCTGGAAATGCTTCCTAACTCTTAGTGCAGAAAAAGTCCCTGTGAGTAGCAGGACCAGAGGAACGGGATTGCTTTTAGACTGGGGTCAGCTACAGAAGGATTAAGTGATGCAATGTCTGAGCCAGCCAGCAGGATGGGGCTCCTGGATCCAGAGTCTCCTTCAAGACTCTTGTATCCACACACCTAATATCAAGGCCAAAGGCGCATCGGTGTTCAAGGTTTTGGCACAAAACGGGGTTCCAGGTAGGAGAGGACAGTGTGACCTCCTGGCTGGGACACTGCACTGAGGGCGCCTGGGCTGTCTCCAGTTTTCCCAGACATCAACTTTATGACCTTGAGCCAGTCACTTCACCCTCTTTTTTTGGTGCGCATGTGTGTGGGTGGGTAAACTGTCGCTAAAGCTTTTTGCCTGTCCTGTCTGTCTGGATTACAGATCTTCAGGAAAAGAAACCTAGGACACTGTCCCCCCTCATTCAAGCATGTACAAACCTGGCACCAGCAGTGCCAGACTCGCTCAGGCAATCCCAGTGCGCGGCAAAGGAGGACAACTGGTGCATAGGCTTTATCCCGATAACTTTGCATGCTGTTTATCATACTTTTCACTTTTAAGTAATGTATTAGCAAACTGCCAAGGCTAAACCTATCACACAAACAGTTCAGAAGACTGAAGCCCACATAACTTCACCATATGCAACTATTTGTATCGCTGATGCTTCGCAGACTGGTGCAATTCAGCCTCCACTTCTTGATGGGTGCTCAGGGAGGGGACAAAGGAATGGTTTTGCAGCAGATACTCCGCACCAGCACGGGAAGGCAGGGAGGCAGCCTCAGCTCCTGGCACACCTCAGGCCAGCAGTTTCCAAGCAGAGGGCATGACTCCATGTGGCATCATGGCAAGTACAAGTGGAATCGCAAGCCCAGCAGAAATGCAAGGGCTTGTGCAGGAGCCACCTGGGGCATCCAGCGCTGGTGTGGCAGCAGCAGGCAGCACGGGGTAGCTCGCACGGGAAAGCAAGCCCAGCCAGGAGGCAGTCGGGGTGACCCAGTCCTGCCTCATGAGCCTTACTTGCTGTGACAGCTCTGCTGGGCAGTGGGACCAAGCAACTGCCAGCTGCCACTCCAGACAGCAAAACACGTCAAAAGTCAAGACAGGGTTGCTGAAGACACCGAAGAAGCTTATAAAGCCCATACAGTCCTGGGCTATGCCTGCTGTGTTGCTCTCAGCCCTTTGCACTTCTCTCACTGCCACCTCAGTATTGCCCCAGCTGGGCTTTCACCTGTGTTTAATAGCACACAGCCCATGTCGCACACAATGACGGCTCCATCCTTGGTGCAACCACCAGCAAGCAATGCAGACTCTCGATCCACCTGCAAAATCCTCCAGGATTTCACAACACAAATCACCTACAACTCCAGAGGACGCCCCTAAGCATGGAGGATGCTCAGGACTCCCGGTGCTGGACTTAGGACTCCTAATTTTAGCAGCAATCGAGCTCCACAGCTGCTCCCTCTTACCCTCTCCCATCTTCTCCAGGAGGGTGGGCTCCTGCAATACCCCAAGCTCCTCAGGGGAGATGGCAAGGCTCCTACTTCCCTTCAACCCAGGCAGCATTTCACCTCTCAGACTGGACTCAGCAAGACCTCCCTGGAAGGCCTCAATGCACAAAATGGCTGAGCACCAGAAAATGTTTCCCACCACCTTTTCTGAGACTATTATGTAAAAGAGAGAAAAAAATAAACCAAAAAAAAAAAACCCCAAAATCTCCTTGTCAGGGCTTACAGAGGCCCTAGCCAGGTTGAAAACCATGCACACCCAAAGCCATCTGCACCAAGGCAGTGAGCACCCGAGCCCATGCCTCTGTCGGCACCCAGGCCTGCGGCAGAGCCTGGTGGGACTGTGGGAAGTCCCAGAGGGAAGGGAGTTGCAGTAACACAGCAATTTATCTTGACCCTCCCTTTGCGATCCCCTAAACAACAGGAAGTCAACGGTACTCCTCATGCAGTAATGCCTTCAGATAGGGGTGTTTTTCTGCCAAATGATGGGTCAGATGTGGCCATTTCTGGCTTTTAAAAAAAAAGGAAAGAAAAAAGGGGGGAGGGTGGAAGCAGGGGGAAACACGCACCCTGGGACTGCTCCTTTGTTTACCGCTCCAGCTCCCTGCCATCAGGGAGCCCCAGCCACTGATTAGCATTTCTTTCTAGACACATCTCCAATTCAGCCGCTTCCCACGGGGTGGGAGGGGGGGGGGGACGAGAAATACCTCCAGAAGCCAGAGCAGAGCCACAAAAGCAACCCCAACCCCTTCCCAGCCAAAGATGGGGACGGAGGAGAAGGAGCGTGGGGGGGGGGGGGGGAGGAAGAGGAGGGAAGGAGAGACAGTGCCTGAGCAGAGCTTTTTGTTCCTAGCTGCTCACAGCATTGCTATGGTGATTTCAAGCAAGACGGAGGAACAGTCCCTACCCATCACTCCCGCTGCTCCAGCCCCCTGCACCGACCGCACGAGCCTCCCCTTCCCCCGCAAGCTGGGGCGGCCGGGCGAGATCCAGGCCGGCGCCCTGCCCCTCCCCGGGGGCTGCGGGGACCCTGGGGAAGGCACCGCGGGGGCAACTTGGTCCCCTCCCCGCCCCGCGGTTTCCTTCATCCCACCACCACCACACGCCCCTTCCCTGGACGGCGCAGCCCGGCCGGTGCGGGGGCTCCGGCCCGGCCCGCGGGCAGTGCAGCCCCCTTCCCCGCGGCCGAGCCCCCTCCCGGGCGCTGGGGGAAGGGGCTCCCGGGCCGCCGGGGCCCCGGCTGCGCTCCCTCCCGGCCCGGGGACCCCATCCTTTGACTCACACGTATGCGTGGTAAATGAACGCCCAGCCCCGCGGTCTCTCGAGCACATTGTAGAGGAAATTCTGCAGCTTGCGGTAAAAAGCATTCCTTTTGGGGGGCTTGCCGCTGCCCGAGACCCCGGAGCGGGGCTTGCTGAGGATGCTGCCCCGCTTGGTGCTCTCGGAGCCGGCGATGAGGAGCGCCCCGTCCCGGCTGGAGTCCGGAGCGCCCGGGTCCAGCCCCACGAAGCCCACCTTGAGCTTCTTCTCGGCGGCGGGCCCCGGGTAGACGCCGCCGTTGCGGGATTTCTGCACCATCGCTGCGGCGGGCGGGCGGGGGCCGCGGCCGCGGGCACGGCCGGGGGCGGCAGGGCGGCTCCGCCCGCTCCCCGCCGCCGCCGCCGCTCCGCGCCCGGCGCAGCCGCCGCCGCCGCCGCAGCCGCTGCAATGTGCTCAGCCCACCGCCGGCCCCGCCGCAGCTCCGCCCGCCCGTAACCCTTTGCGGCCCTCGGCCGCCCGAGGCGGGGGCGGCGGCTTCCCCCTCCAGACACCACCCACCAGGCTCTGGCGTCCTTCCCCCAAAAGCCGGGCTATGCCGTTCACCCCAAATAGGGAGCTAGCACCCTATTCCCAAATCAGGCTGCGACCTACCCTCCTCTAAATCAGGCTCCAGCCTCTCCCCACAAAAGTCTGACATCGTCCCCAAAAGTCAGCTGCAGGGATTCTCATCCCCCCCCCCCCACCACCAAAGTCAGGTTTTGGTATCTCTCCCCACACACACCCAGTCAGGCTTGGGCATTCTCCCCCCAAATCAGGATCCAGCAGTCCCCCCTAAAATCAAAATCTGGCATCGTCCAAAAGAGAGTGGTGCATCTCTTGAGCACCGCTACCCAGCCAGGCTCTTGCATCCTCCCTCTAAAATCACACTTTATCATCTTCCCCCCCCAATCAGAACTCTGTCTCCCCCTCCCCAAATTCTCCCAGCCATGCTTCTTCAGGAAGCCTCCCATGAGAAGGGCTAGGTAAAACACGTGTGAATTATTTTCCTCTCTGCACAGTGAGAGCTGGGTGCACCCTGCAACGAGGTGCCTGTCCCTGGGGCTCCAACGTGGTGCCATTGGAAGATGGTGGGGTGGGTTTGAAGGAGGGCCTTGAGCCCATGCTCCCCTCTCTGCATCGCCATTTGGACACCGGACCCTCTTAATCACACGGACAAATTTCCAGGTCCAAAATCACTCCATTAGTGCACTCTTCCCAAGGGTTCAGGCCCAAATTTAGCTTGTTTCATGCACTGCAACTCCATCCTGATGTGGCCACCAGATTGGACAGAGGACTGAGCTTCCAACTTATGAAATCCATTTCCAGGTATGCTGACCAAAATCAGCTCTTTAATGTAGCCTTTTGGTCATGGTCCAACTTCACCATTTCCCCCCATACAACATTGCTGGCTTCATGCCCCAAAGAGTATTTCTTCCTCATGCACCTTCACAAGACTCTGAAGAAAACATTTAGCCTGAGATAATGCAGATACATGTGCAGCACACAACTATACTGCTCAAAAAGTGATGATTACAGTGCAGTGGGAAGAATGGCAGCCAGAATCAAGCTTAAGACTGTCAGCAACTGCTTTGGGGAGTTTTCTATCACTTATAAGCTGACAAACTGCAGATGATCTCTGACCTGCACAATCTTCTTCTTCATAAGTAAATGATGCTTTAGGACAAGGTTTTCTATATGTAAGTAAAGTTACAAGCCCAGGTGAGCCTGTTCTCTCACTACAAAGTACCTTGTCACAACATGGGTATTCGACAAGCATCAAAAGAGTTGCCCAAGATTTCATCAAGCACAGGAAGCATGCAGAGCTGTGGTTCAGTCCCCTCTGTTCCTGGGGGCAGTAGCTGGAAATCCAGTCCTGTCAGTCTGTATTGTTGGTAATTTTTCTTATGACATTCATATTTAAATGAGAATATCAACAAAGCCTTTCAGAGTGCATTTCCTAAGTCCTAGTTTTGGCTTTTTGGTCCTCTCCTTATTCCTAAGGAGAAGCCCAATATCATCTAATGGACTAGAGGAGCATTGAGACTTAAATTCCTGCCACTTACTCTCCAGATCCAATCCTGTACATTACGAATCGGCATGGAACAGCCCCATATTTTTACGAACAGTGTGTTTCCTGTGACCCACATTCTCACCAACGCATAGCTAAAAGAGAAGTCATCCCTGCAAGTCAGGCAGAAAACTAAAGCTGGGTTAAATAATAGAAAAACAGATCTGCAAGATGTCAGTGAATAAATTACTCAATTCAGCAAGGGGCCATTCTATTCATTATTTGTGAACACTTGTAAGATCATTATTGTTCTTTAATAGGGTAGCCAATTACAAATGTGCCTGGCACTAATGTACAAAGTGCATTATTATAGATCCAGCTACACAGTCCAAAAGCAGGAAATAGCCCCCTCCACAAAAAGGCCAACAACAGAGGAAGCAATTTTCAATTAACAAATTCAAGATTACAAATAGTCTGCGAGCCCTAAAGAATCTGAATTCATCTCACTCCTCTTTGCCTAATTAGTGGGTGGTTGCAGTGTTGCACTGCAGTGCAGCTTTCAGGGTCGCCTATCTCTGAGACCATCACAAACATAGGAGTGGGGCCAAGGGAGAGCATGGGATTTCTTCCCTCCTGAGCCCTAGATGGGCTGAATGAGATACCAAGAAGGAAAGAGTGAGGTTGTACCAGCTCTCAGGGGTTGTTGATTCACTTGGGAGGGAGGTAAAACCTCAGGTGAAGACAAGTAAAGTCCTGTGGGCAACTGGCACCAAGAATGTTGCCCTGGAAGGGGGGGAACTCAACTGTGTGTATTAGCTGCAAACAGAGCAATCCTTGGGGAGGCGGAAAAGGCCTGAAACTGTAGGTGTAGACCCACTCTAGCCTTCCTCCTTCCCTCTCTTCACCTTGGGAACTTCAGGTATCCTTGATTCCTTCTCTAGAGATAATGCTTCACGGCTTAACACTAAATATAATAGTTGCTTGTTTAGAAGTAGCTTGCCTGAGTGGAAGGGGCTTTGCCTTGGGTGGCAGGAGAACTGTTCTTTGATTCCTCCATCAAAGTGCTCTGGGCCTGACCACATTGCCACCCACTTTCCTCCTCTCTCCTTCCACCTGTAAGCTCCTAAGAGCACGACCTCAATACACTCTTGCACTGCACCTAGCATGTCTCTTGGGAATGACTGGAATAGAAACATTCATAGAGCTGAGATGTCCTGCCCCAGCATCCGGAACAGGGCAGTTTCGAAGATGAAGTCTGTTATGTTGGGGGACAGAAGAAAAGACATAACCACTAACGTTGTGTGAATTAATGAAGTACATAAAAGCAGTGCTGGGAAGGTTCTTTTATCTGATCCAAGGACATTATGTCGCCACAAACAGAATTATTGAGTTGGTTCTTTACTTTCAACACTACTGAGAGCTTTAAAACATGAATATCATAGCAGGTAAGTCAGACCCTGAAGGTAAGATGAAATCTATCAAGCAATATGAAGATACAGGAAGTTCATGCTCTGTCCTTTGGCAATTTTTGAGGCATAGTAAGAAACGACTGGTGTGAAATGCATGGAATGACTCCAGGGATAGATTCCTGTTTGAAATACAGAATTGATGCCCTTTCTTCAACTGATGCCCACTCAACAATTGAAGGTTTGCACAAACTGTGCAAGCATAACCTAGGTTTGGTAACTCACAGCTTGCTCCCAGAGCTATTTCCAAAACCTAAAGCAGATGGCTTTGTCTCACCTTGCTCAGTGCTTGACTCACTGGTGGCTATACCACCCTAGCAACACCAACCTCACAAGAGCAAAGGTGCGAACAGATCAGTCATTTCTCACCCCACATCCATTCATCTCCATCCTTCACCTCAGCTACCTCCCTCACACCCATATCCTCTTCTCTGAGCAACGAACTGCCCCCTGGAACCCTTGTTTATTGATTAGATTGTGATGATTGATAGAGCTGAATTTTGGGCTAACAATGACTTTTGCCAATGCATGCCAAACTGTTTTGAGCTTTGAAACTAGGAAGGCTGACCTAGAAGAAAGCTCAGTTCATACAGAGGGATCCATCCTGGGATGAGACTGCACGGAATAATACTTAACCATTTCAGATGCCTCTACCGTTATGCCATGTTTAAGGGAGAAGTTCTTGTGCCTAAATGAAGAAATCCGCAGATGACCCAAGTGAGACAGATGGTTGCAGTCCCTTCTCACTGACAGAGCATCCTGCCTCAAGCAGGGCAACAGCTCTTCCAAAAGCTCCGAGACAGGCACATCTTGAGAGGGCACCATGCTTCAGGCACCTAACAGCAATGGGCTATACTTTCTCTGGAGGATAGAAGTGATCAGTACCAGCTGGTCATCAGACTATGGAAAAGCCCACCAAAGACTTCTGGATGAATTCACATTATGAAGTCTGCTGCCTTTGGAGCAGAGCAGCACTGAGATGGAGCAAGTGTAACTCATGGCAAAGATGTCCACGGCAAGGAGGGTACAAACTTTTGGCTGGAGTATAAACCAATGTTCAGCAGAGGTCCATCTCATCGTGTTGAGGGGGAGATTTGGAGGCAGTGGCAGAGAATCTGGAGTGTGGTGGAGAAGGAAACATTAAGATGAGTGCGTGGTAAAGTAAATTAGAGGGGAGCCTGCTTATCACTGCTGTTAATTGAGCCATAAGGAAATGGGCCTTCAGTGAGAGACAGAAATTGGCTGAACAAGCTTAAATTAGATTGAAGATCCATGCTCCGTTTATTGGATTGAGGAAGGGATTAAAAGCACATTATAAATCTGTAGTTGCTAAGGCCACAGGGTTAATGGCAGGTGGAGCAGCATTGTCTCACAGCTCTGGAAAGCCTCTCTCCTACAGCTGGCAATGGCTTGGCCTGAGGCTTCTGCTGGGGGTGAATGTGGCGTTTGCAATCCCTTGCAGGCGCAGGAGCGGATGGTCATTCCAGCCCGCGTGGCTGGTCAGGCTGTGGCAGCGAGTGCAATTCCTGTGGTACAGAGACATACACACTGGTGTGGAAGATCACACGGGAAAGCGAGTTTCAAAATGAGCACTAGGCAAAGAGTAAAGGCCTTTCTTGGCACTCGCTTCTAGCCACATCAGCACTGACTATTTATCAGCCTAAGATGTATGTTGTCCAGTTTCAATCACATTTGACAGACAGCAGCCTCAAAGCTAATCAAATCTGTGTCATTTTTTTCATGAGAAAAAAGTAGCGATTCCTCCCTCCTTTTCCCTTCCCAGGGGATCCTGAAGCATGAACTCATCTTCATTAGGCATTAGAGAAAGTTATCATGAGAAAATACCCACTGCAATTAAAATGTTTCAGTTAGAACTCATGCTCAACATGTGAATAATAATAATAATAATAATAATAATAATAATAATAAATTGCTTTGCTAGTGTTGGTGCTGAGAGAGCTACTTATCCTATAAAAAAAATTTCTGGATGCAAGATTTCCGTGCCACTGTCCTTTCTGTCTTGTTCTTAGCTCCTAGCTCACTGGAGCCTGCTCCAACAAATACTGGGGCAAAATAATGCTCTATAAAATTGGCTAGATCTGCAACTGGGAGTGCCTCACTACATTAACAGAAGTCTCTCCACACCACAGAAACTTGCACTGGATTAACCCAGAAGGGAGATGCACCTACATCCTTTTAATCCAAAGATGTTATGTTTGTCCTTTCTAAGAGCAATTAAAATTGCTGGAGTTTCAGTATTAATTTGTGACTTGTTGGCCTCACTGTAAAGCTGGACATAACAAGAACTTACCAGGACACATGAAAGAAGAAGAGTCAAACCCAGAGCATTCATAGAGCTAAAAACACCCTTCTCCCCTCAGCAAGGACCCAATTAGCTATGGCTTGGGGAACTTCTCCCAGCACTTGCTGAGCAGCCCACAGTAGGGTTCCTCAGTCACACAGGGACCTGCATCCACCTTGGGCCCCCTGCACCCAGCCAGCACTGTCCCCTTTGCCCAGCTCAGCTTCCCCCACTGCAGCTTCTTCCCCAAACATTTCCCCACCTCTCAGGTCTCTTTTCCAATCTCTTGCCTCTATTTTTCCTTCAGTAGCCTCCAGCTCTGGCTCTTTCCCTAGCCTCCTTTGAGGCCACACACAATTCCCCTTCTTCATTTATATTGTTACCTTGATGGTATTTTTAGCCTGTGTCCATGTTGCCCCTGAGTCTTCCTTTTCCTAGGCTCTATAAATTTAGCTGTCTTAGTCATTCCTCATGCCTGACAGCACTCACATTGTTCCTCCTGACCTTGCTTTGCTGCATCCTCCCATACTGGGAGGGCCACAGCCCCACAGCAGCCAACTCCAGCCACAGTCCCCTCTGTACTCTAGGCCCCATCCTTGTGGACAAGGCTGCTCCATGATGTCCTCTCTGCATCCCATTCTATCACTACCAGCCTTTCAGATAGTCACCTCTCCATAACCCTCTTAAGAACAAATTTACAGCTTTTTAACAGTAAACACAATCTAGTCTTAGCTTGGTAGGTCTTCTAGCCTTACCAGCATGGACTGCAGCTCTGAGCAGACTTTGCTCCCAGTAAGACCAAGAGCAAAACACTTGCCTTTAACTGCCTCTTGGCTGAGGCCCAGCTTTACAGAGACCATTAAATACTTTGCATCTCATCAGGCACCTGCCTCCCACCAACCTCAACACTGAAGTGAAACCTGCAGGAATATTTAGGACCTGGAGATTGTCATCAGAAGAAAAAGCCTGTGCTGAAAGAGCTAACACCTCTGACACATCTCTCTCTCTAACAGAGATGAACAGTGCAGAAAAGCACCGGATTTCTGTGTTTTATTTGGCAATGAAGTCAAAAAAAAAAAGAAAAAAGAAAAGAAAAAAAGAAAGAGAAACAAAAAGTCAAATAGTAAGCTTCAAATGGTCCCAGGTGTTACAGATTAAGCAGCTCAGGAGCTTGCAGAGAGCTGGGCTCTGCTTCTCCCTGCCAGGCAGCTGCTTGCTGCTGAGGGGATAAAGAGCTGCAGGCAGTTGTGAAGGGAGTCTGGAGGATTTAGGAGCTGGTAGGAGAGATGTTGGTGCTGCTGAGGTATTGGTGCAGGGTTGCAAGGGGAGGGCAGCGTGTTTAGAGGGAAAGAGCACGTTCTCTCCTGGACACAGGGCCATAGCGTGGGTCAGTCCCTGGGGAAGACAAGTGATGTGCTGGGCTTGGAGGGTCCCTCCTTTTGTAGGAGAGCCTGGACCTGGAGCATGCTAGCTGTTCAGAGGGAGCAGGGGTTGTTCAGATTGAGGGTGGGATGATGAGCGGTAGGGCATAAATTCTCCAGGTTCAGCAAGCAAGACCTCCAAACACAATCACTAAAATACCAAGGAGCCTTAAAACTGATTATTTGATTTCTTTGTTATTGAAACAAAGAAAGCCTTCCAAATATAAAAACCTATTTTCCAGTTTTTTTGACCTTTTTGCTTTTCCAAAATATTGAAATGAGAATTTTAGTGTAAACTGACTGGGTCACTTTTGATCCAAGATTCATATATGAAAGCTGTTATATAGAAACAAAACTTAAAAATATATATTTTGTTGGAGAAACTCCCCGATAGACCTGGCTGCCTCTGCTACAGCACAAACTCTGATGTCGCCTGTGAAGATGAGCCCTTGAAGTAACTTAATTCATAGTTTTTCTGCACCGTGGGCTTTTGCTGAAGGACTGTTTCAATCCTTCAGACCGGACATGAAGGAAACAAAAAGAACACAAGGGGAAAAGGATTTGCGATTTATGTGATCAGGCTCTGCATGTGTCTCTCTCCCCTCCTCCGCTGTGGAACACATGGGCAATTTTCACTGAAGCTCATTAAGGGTAGAGGGGATGCTGCAAATACTTGCAGGTTTTGTGAGAATATGTCGTCAGAGAGAGGGCAGAGACCTTGACATTTCTCCAGTGAGGGAGATGATGACCCAGACACACAGCCTTATTAGACATCAGAGAATCCACAAATGCCTGTTGCCTCAAAACCCAGATCCGTAGCGATTTGGAAGTCCTGGTCCTGCTACTGGTGCCACTCTTTCCTTCCTTGCTGGCTTGGTTTAGCTCTTTTTCGGGGCATACCAGGGAGGTGCTGAGCACCTCTGTGCTTGGGGATGTTCGATAGGGCGGGCGGGGCTGAGCTGGAGGCACAGACCCTCTGCGGGCCATGTCGAGGCTGCGCCTGCCGGGTGGCATCTCCCGATTCCCTGCCTGATTTTCATGCACCCTCTGTTTTGTTCTTGCAGCTCTGTCTTGCATGCACGAGTCCAAAAGGTCTTGCTGTCCTCTGTGCATCCAGATGCTCTGACTGTGCCTGCAAAATGTCTCATTCAACATCTACGTGTCCTCACCTGTGCATGCCGACGACAAGCAGAGCAGGGAGGGTGGGTTTTAAACGAGCTGTGTTTGTGCCCTGATCATGCGCTGCTGCTCTGGCAATGGCCCTGTTATCTGGGCTGTACCATGAGAGGAGCTTTGCCTCTACCCAGATTTGCAGCCTGTCTCTGCCCCTCCGCATTTCCCTTCTCCTACAGATTTCCTCTGGTCCACATGGAAATTTATAGCAGGAGACGTCCTGGGATGCCAAAGCGCATTGACCTGCAGCAGCACACCTTGCTCACAGCAATTGCTCTAATGGGAGCTGTTCAGAGCATCCAGGAAAAGCTCATTAATCATCCCCACCTCCGCCTGGCACGGGATGCCCTCGCTCGTCACCAAGATCATTCAGTTCAGTCCCAGGGGATAAGTCCACAGTGTGTCCTTGGAGCTGGTGTGTGTCGCTGCCTGTTGATGATGGGGATCTTCCCATGACAACGATTGCTCTGTCGCTGGGACAAGGTCAGGAATGACAGCCAGCATCCCTCCCCTCCTGGAGACCACTGCCTGAAAATAAGGGCTCAGAAATCTGCAGCATTCGCTAAGAAACTGTTGTTGCACCTTTCATCTTGCAGTTTGGTGACCGTCCTCACCATTAACACCTCTATCAAAAGGCCTTGCAGGATGCCCTGGCTGTGGGGTGACTGCACCCAGGCTCATCATGCCTAAGTGCTCGCTGGGCAGGTGTCCACCACGGCTGGAAGAGACAGCAGAAAGCATTTAGAGGATATAAGGTTTAAAAAGAGTGTCAGACAAGTGGTGATCAGAAATCTTTTAGACTAAGCAAAACCTGGCCATTCTCAATGCGCAGGCAGCCTAGCCCATGGTGGGAATGTTTGAGACAGAGGCTGAAACAAATTACTTGAGTCTGCAGCAGCATCTCCATGTAAGACATTGGAGCGTGGAGAGGTAGTTTCTGAGTGATTGGCTGGAGACTGGGGAGCGGGTTATGGAGGGTGCGTGGGCAGGAGAGGTCCCCTCCCTCCTCACATCCACAGGGGCTAAATCTGCACTTGCTTGAAAAATGCAGGTCTCAAATGGGGGGGGGGGGGGAATGCAGAAGGGGGGAAGGTGGTTTAAGGAGATGATTAAAAAGCACCTGCTGATGCCTTCCCAGGTGTGGTCTTTGGTGCACTACAAAACACTCAGGTGTGCCTGCTTTGCAAATGAGGTGAGTAAATGCAGGAAGGAGAGGTGAGGCACACTCAGGTAGGGATGGCTTTTCTTTTTCTTCTTTTCTTTCTCTTTGCCCTGTTGAGCCTTTTCCCCCACTTCTGATCAAGCCTATCCTCTGTTTCCCAAGGAGGTTTATCTCAGGGGTTTACATTACTAGCTTGCTGTACAGAAAGTCTGTCCCAAGGACAAAGAGACCAGAGTAACCAGAGATCCTGCCTTTGGCTCTTCTTCAGCCTCACTGTGCTGGGGGCTGTTCAAAGTAGGAGCCCCAACCCCTCTGCTCAGACTTGGGGGCACTTTACACCTCGCAGATCTGCTCTGAGGAAGGTAGTGCCTGGCTCCATGGTCCTAGGAGACATGCAGCCCCTTGCTTCCCTTCCCTCCCCTTCCTCCATGGAGGATGCAAGGGATGTGGTGCCAATGATGGGAGGGTCTAGATGCCAGGGCCTAGATTCACCTCCAGGGAGAGAGAGAGAGGCATCTCCAGACATGCCCCAGGCTCCTGCTGGGGGGCCTTATCATCCGGAGGGGTGTAGTGCTCCACACTGATTTAACTGAGGGGCTAGGGTGGCTCCATTCCTGTGGCCAGGTGAAAGGAGTTGAGGAACCATGTTTCCCACCCTGCTTGTCTTATCCAGCCCCTGCCAGCTGGGATGGACAGATAATTGAGTGCTGCCCTTGGCAGTGTGGCATGCAACTCTATTCTAGAGATGTTTTGGAAGTATATTTGATGGATAGTCTGGAAGTGCGTCACCTTGGCAGGCTAATAATTGCAGCCCGGATCTGGTGGTGATTTATAAGTCTGCGTTAGATGGAGAGCTACCTATTGGTAGAAGGGCTTTGCAAGGTGCTCGTGCTGTGCGTTTTGAAGCAACCCAAAAGGAAGGTGAGAGGATGCTGTCAGGAGATGTAGCCCCAGAACACAGATCTCTGTCAGTGCTGAACCTGCTTTCCAAGACCACATCACATACTTTGTGCTACATCATTCCTATGCCTACCACAGACAGCTGGGTCAGTGCCTCTGGCAGTAGGTGATGGTAGGACCAGATGGGTGATGTCCCGTGACAGTGCTGGCTTTCAAATGGCTGGAAGCATAACTTAGCCTTCCTAGTAGTCAGGGGCAACGTGTTCATTGATTTCCAAGGGAAAACAAATGGGATGGAAGGC
The DNA here is from genome assembly GCF_028389875.1 of Rhea pennata. NCBI lineage: Eukaryota > Metazoa > Chordata > Aves > Rheiformes > Rheidae > Rhea > Rhea pennata. The sequence continues at coordinate 16,171,277 of NC_084678.1, forward strand.
CAAGAGACCTTCACTTGTTTTTCACCCATAGCAGGGTGCAGCTCCAAAGGCTACCAAAATAACCCAGGCATTACCATGCCTTTTGAGTCAACATGAGATGTGCAGGACCTCCCTGGCCACACAGGGTTAAGGTTCAGTAAGATATGTGGGGGAGGTGGGTAATCAATGGAAGCAACGGGAAATGTTGCTGTTACTGGCATCCCTGGAATGAATTTGATGCTGAGAGCCTGGAAGCAGTGCAATTCATCTCCACATGTTCTTCTCCTCACCGCATCCACAGCCTCCAGATGTACACCACACCCCTTCCCTGCAGCGAGGAGGTGACAGGGATCATTTCTGGAAGAGCCGTGTGGATTTGCATAGGACCACTGCTCTGTTTCCTACTCCTGCTGAACTGGAGAGGTTTTCTCATGCCACGGAGCCGTGCAGGAGGCCAACAGCCTCCTAGGTGATGTGCTACTGTGCGCTAGGTTTTTGCTGAGACGTGCCCGGTGACTGGGGATTTTGTGGCTGCTGCCTTCGCTTGCCTCTGAGCATGGAAGAGCAGCAGGCGGCTCGAATTCACCCAGATCAGCAGCTGCAGCGTGGATTCCTCTTGCAGCCTTTCAAAAGCTTCATAAATTTTTTAGAGCAGCCCAAAGTGCCTGCTGAGTTGGCCAATCAACGCTGGCAGAGTAAGGGAACTTACTTTAAATTATTAACCGTGCGCAGTCAGACACAGGGATGGAGGTGGGAAAGGCAAAGTTACTCATTACCCCTTCTCCAGGGAATGCCGCAGGAGCGCCCGGCGCCGGCTGCCCCGAGGTGCCGCAGCTCCTGCTCCCTCGCCAGCACCGAGGCTGTGCCCGAGGTTGCCCGAAGCAAAGGACTGGCCAGAACTCATCTCATAGCTGGTGTTTCACCCCTGGACGCTGTCACAGGTGGGAGCCAGCCAGCAGGTGCAGGAGTTACTGCAGGCATCATCCACCCTAAGAAATTCCCTCTTCCCGGGCCCATAAGTTTCTTAAGCCCCCTCTTAACAAGCGGATCGGGAGTAGCGAGCAAGAGCCAGACCCAGCACTCTTCGACTTTCCTGTAACCTCCAGTAATTTTCCCCTCCCGCGCTTTAAATGTCACGCAATGTAACCAAGTTTGCAAACTCCGTTCCCCGAGGAGATGCTAACAGGCGCTTTGCAGCCTCCGAGGCTCTGCCCTTCTCTCCGTTCGTGGGTCGGGCTTTATGTCAGCATCGGCGCTCGGTGGAGCGGCGGGAGCGCGGGCGCCGGGAGCCGGCAGTGCCTGGCCGGCAGCGCGGGCCTGGGCTGGGCGCGCGGGCAGGGCGTCGGGGAGGTAGCGCCCTGCCGCTGGCTCTCCCGGCCCTGCTGCCGAGGGACTTGGTGCCTGTTTCCACGAGGTGGCATCCTGAGACTGACACAGAGCGACGGCATCCAGCGCGGTGTGCAGAGAAGACAGGGATGGAAAGCATCTCCGAGAAGGGGGAGGGGAGGGAAAGTCTCTAGGACAAAAATATCAGTGCAACTTTGGAGTTGCAAGGTCCTCGGGCCCCTGGCCGTGGCAGGGAGGAACCGGAGGAGAAGCCACTGTTTTAAGATGCATCTTTCCAGCACACCTTATACCTCCCGCCAAAGAAAGCATTGCCCCCAACGTACCTCCCGAGCCCTGTGGGGCTGGGCAGTGGTTTGCACATTACAGATCATGGATCTGGGCACAAAATCTGGCTGGGTCCATGGTGAGTCTTCAGACCCAAGATTTTGTCTGGAATCAAGTCATGGCTTCATTTGATTTTTATTTGAAATCCTGAGAAATTTGGCATACATGGGGGATTGCTTGATTTTTCTTTGAACTTTGTGTTCTGAATCAGAACATTTTGGTTTATTCTGGACCCCTACAGTAGAGCCCAGCTCCAGCCACCCAAAACGGGGGTGAAGTGCTGTTGCAGATGTCTCCATGTCCCCATCTCTTCTTTCCAGCTGTATGGGTTTCTTGGGGGGACAAACAGTGCTGAGATTGGACTGAATAAATAGGACCTGCTATGAGCTGTAAGCGGGTTTGAATTAACCCTTAGGGGCTTTAATTTTTCCTTTGCTGAAACTGCACCATTAACTACTCTGCCACGTGCACCTCACTCCCCAAGCATCTCACTAAGCTCCCCCTGGCATGTTTCTATGGCAATATCACCATGGTTTTGTCAAACTTGCGTTTGCAAGAGTCGACCAGCAAAACAAGGGGCCGGCTTTGTGCCTGGTGCCCCTCTGCACAGGGAAGCAAAGCACCCGCTGCGTCCATGGTCTGGCTGAGCCAAGGCTGGTCCCTTGTTTGGGGACTCGAGGACTGGAGGGCAGGTCCCTGCCTTGGAGCTGGAGGTGATGTTCCCATGGGAACTCCAGCTCCTGCTGCTACAGTGACAGAGGAGAAACCTGCACGTGAGGATGTTTTCCTGTTTGGAGAAACCCAGGATGGTGCAAAATCTCCCCTGCTTGGCATAGTGACAGTCGGTCAAGGAAGATGGGAAATGGAGGAGGAGGCTGGAACATGAGATTAAACCGTCAGTGGGCAAACAGCCTCTCAGACCATCATGTAGCATGGCAGTTGGGCATAAACAGAGGCATTAACTCCCTCTCGAGGCACTGAGAGCTCAGGTTGCAGCCCTGCGGTTTCCGCAGTGACTCAAGGCCCCAGGTGGGAGCAGGGCACTGCTCCACGTAGCACGTGCCCGGCTCAGGACGAGCTTTCCTGAGATGAGCTGCCCTCCTCTGTTGCGGCCGTGCTGTGCTGTGCCAACCTTGGCTGGCTTGGTCAAATGGCCACTGCGTGCAGGGACATGCATGTCCTACATCCAGCTTGCTGCATGCCAGAGGCATGTTGCTAAAGGAATTACCTTGTATGGCCACGTCCTCCCCAGAACCCCTACGTGCTGTTCTCTGCCCTGCAGCTCCTGGCGCCAGCTCTTTTCCTGAGAACTGATTTACGAGCCCAAGGATGTTCCAATACACTGCTAAACCCACCTTTGATGAGGAGAGGTCCCCCTGGCCCCAGAGCATCATGGTGGGGGTGTACAGCAGCCCAGGGATGTGCCAGGGAGCCTGAGTCATCCTCCCTCCCCACTGCCCCCGAGTTCACTCCTGCTCCCCCATGTTGGATAATCTCATGCAGAGAGAAGGCATCCTCCCACCACTTCTCCCAGAACTACGGGTTATTACTGAGAGTAAAAGAGATGCTGCTAGCCTTTCTGGGAGCTGTGAGAGGCACTGTCTTCTCTCTTTAAATTATGTATTTTTAGGGTTTAACTCAAGTTTATTTTGCATGGAAAACCTGAAATTAAAGGGCTGTATAATTGGTGTTAAAGGGCTCGGTTGTTAACAGAGCAGAGTACCAGAACCCAGCTGCCATGGGAGCAGCATCTGTGTTAGGCCAGGGCAAGCAGCCCGGAGACCTGCATCCATGGAGAGGCAAGAGCTTGGGAACGCCTGGGCCCTGGCTGCCCACCTGGCCCTGCAGTGATGAAATATGGGTCTCCAGCTCTCCTGCCTCCAGATGCCCTTGCCAGCCCCACCAAGCTCTCCCGTAAGCGGGACCACACAAAACCCAGGCAGCCTTCCCCTCTCAATGACACACACGCACGCACACAGAGCTCCACACCTTTGGGGTTGGTTGTTGGTTTTTGTTTTGTTTTGTTTTCCCACTGTGGATGTTGTACCAGTTTTATTGGTAAAATTGACATGAAGCCTCACAAACGCTGGAACATGCTTTTCCTTTTAAAGAATTTCCACTGGACCTTAATGGTGAGCATCCAGTCGTTGACATATAAACTCTTACAAGCTGATGTGCACACATGCGCCCGGGGGAGACGGTGGCAGCGTCCTGGTGTCAGGGATGGTTTCTGCGCTATGCACGGGGAGCCTACGATTCATTTGCCAGCCTTCTGGGCCTTCTGGGCGGACTTGGTGACTTTGCCTGCCCCACCGCTCTTCTTCTCCACGTTCTTGATGACGCCCACGGCCACGGTCTGCCGCATGTCACGCACAGCGAAGCGACCTGCGGGGCGGAGAGCAGGGTGATGAGAGAGGTGATGCCACATTACCCGCTCTAAGACTGAGCCCTCTCGGCTCTGGTCTCCTTTGGGTGGGTGAAGGTGGGATTTTCATAGCTCCAGCATAGGGTAGCTAGCCCAGCTCTAGTGCCACTACCATCACTGCTCCCCTCGGAGCAGGGTTCCACATGAATTAGTGCTTTCTGAGCCATCAACCCTTGTTCTGACCATCAAGCTAGTCCTGATGTTTTCCTCTGTTTAAGCGACTGTTTGTTACATTTAAATCAAATCTGTTCTCTGCAAGCTCCAGGCATTGCTAAAGCTTCCAGGTGGGTAACATCATCCAAAGGAAGAATTGTTGTTTCTTGTATAAAAATATGCCCTCTACTGAGCAGGTTTCCCTTTTTTTTTTTCCTAATCAATTTTGTTTTAGGACAGAAGCAGGGAAGGTGAAAGTTTGCAGGAGAAACATCACTGTGTGGCAACTATGGAATTTAGTAACCTTGAGAGAGAGGCCCTACACTTAACTCCTGCTATTCCCAGAGGAAAACCTCGCTCTGCCTTTGAAAATAGCTACTCAGCTCAACAGCAAGGTGGCCTGATCCTTGGTGACCTTGGAGTTAATGCATCAGATTTTGGACCCACAGCACATGGAGAAACAGCTAAGGCAGGAACGCAGTGGGCTCCCCAGTCAACCTAATGGGATGGTCTGGGAGATGCTCACAGAGAGTCTGCAGTGAAATCTATGCCCACATGGTGAAACACTTTGATGTGTTCCACCTTCCCCAGCAAGAAGCCACTCACTTACCAAGGGGAGGGTACTGGGAGAAGCTCTCCACACACATTGGCTTGCCAGGGATCATCTCCACGATGGCCGCATCACCGGACTTCAGGGACTTGGGGTTGTCCTCCAGCTTCTTGCCGGAGCGTCGGTCAATCTTCTCCTTCAGCTCAGCAAACTTGCAGGCAATGTGTGCAGTGTGGCAGTCAATGACAGGCGAGTAGCCAGCGCTGATCTGGCCAGGGTGGTTCAGGATGATCACCTAGGAGACACAGTAGCGTGAGAGCAGGCTGTGGGCCACTGAGACACCGCAGAGGGCAACCAATCTGAGGCACTTGTCCCAGGGTCTGGCACCTCCAGCACTGCCAGGAGTGCTGTGATGTGCATCAACTCCCTCTCGTGGCAGACATCCTGAAAAGCCAGCAAGCCGTCTTTCCTGGCAGCAGCCTCCCTCAGCTTTATTCAAGCTATTATTTATTTATTGCATGAGTGGAAGGACATGGGTTCATGTCCTCAGTTCCTGGAGGTTACTGTGTCCTGTTTCATCCCAGAGGTGGCTGCATTTTGGCAGAGAGGAAGCAGATTTTACATGCACACATGCGGTGGATTGCTAGCCTGCTGCTTAAACCCTGGGAAAGCTGCCAGGTAAACCTAAACCAGCCAGCCTTCTTGGGTTTATCCCCTCCGGCTCAGCCCCGTGATGTGGGATGCTGGAAGACCCCATGGCCGGCAGCCCATACACCCCCCAAAACCACCTGTGCCAGCTGCTCTGCCGACCTGAGACGTGAACTGTGCTGCCTCCTGCGGCGGGTCCGACTTGCTGTCGCCACAGACGTTGCCACGGCGGATGTCTTTGACGGAGACGTTCTTCACATTGAAGCCAACGTTGTCACCGGGCAGAGCCTCGCTCAGGGCCTCGTGGTGCATCTCCACGGACTTCACCTCAGTGGTGATGTTCACAGGCGCAAAGGTGACCACCATGCCAGGCCGCAGGATGCCGGTCTCCACACGGCCCACGGGGACCGTACCGATCCCTGGGGGCGGACAGGGTGAGAGCAGAGCAAACCGTAATTGACTTGCATATTGCTTGGGAGCATGGCCAGAGTCTGGCTGGATGTACAGGCAAGATATCCAATAATTTTCACCAACAACCAAGAAACACATGCTGCATCTAGGGTGGCTAATTAAACGAAGGGGACCTTTTACACCCAGGGTCTTTAGGAGATTTTGGGAAAGCCCAGAAGTTGGGTGAAGAAGCATCAAGAGAACCAACCACAAGAAGAGGCTGGAGAGCTTGGTTGGATCGGCTGCTTTGCATCAGCCTTTGTGCCCCTGCTATCCCCCTTTCCACCGCGGGAAACAGGGACTTGTCTGGTCCAATGACGTGATCTCTCTCTTCCCTTCCAGAGGAGCGGGGGGCACAGACCTGTTCCCTGTCAGAAGCATGTGATCTGCCTTTCCAAACAACAGACGCTGAACACTTGTCGCAACAGCAAGAGAGTGACATTCACCTCCTGCCTGGTTTCTGCACGGCACACGTCCTTGGAAAGAGGAGGAAAAGGGCTGGGAAGGGTTTGTGTCTGCTCACTATAGCCCACGGGGAGGCAGCACAGAGCTGCCAGCGGGCTGGTGGCCATGCTGGGTATTTATAGCTCAGAAATGTCCCCATCCCCACTTCAGCGGGTAAGAGGAGATGGCCAGGCTGATGCCCTCCATACATGGCTCGTGTCACAGTATAGCTCAGTGGACAGAGGTGCTGGTGACTGACACCAGCATTTGGAGGGCACAGCACAGGCACAGCTGCTGCCAGCTGTGGGCCACGAATATTCCACCTCATCCCAGCCTGGGCTTACCACAGGCAGTGTCCCCAGTTGCTGCTCTGGTGGCCTCTTAGCTGGCCTTGCCCCCACCTGGTGCCCCAACAGGTTTTTGCCATCAGACTTCATTCCTGGCAGGCCCCCATCTTGTCTCTCCAGCCTCAACCTCTGGGATGCAGCCAGGTCATGGCATCACAGGTTCCCTGGAGAACGCTCATGTGCTTGTTGGTCCTCTCCAGTCTCCAGGCACCTTCTGGCACATCTCTCTCCAACCCAGGACAACCCAAGGCCAAATGGGGTCTCTGCCCTGCAGCTAATATCCCTCTGCCCCAGTATCACCTGTCATAGGTGATACTTGCTCCTATGGAACAAAGTCTCTAGTTAAAGTGAAGGTGAGGGAGGATTCAAGAGGGCTTTTGCTCACCTCCAATCTTGTAGACATCCTGGAGGGGAAGACGCAGAGGTTTGTCTGTGGGGCGGGTAGGAGGCAGGATGGTGTCCAGGGCCTCCAGGAGAGATACCCCACTGGCGTTGCCTTCCTTACGCTCCACCTTCCATCCTTTGAACCATGGCATCTGGAGAACAGAGCCACAAAAAAGATGCACTGAATGTGCCACTTCTCAGTTGCACAAACCTACTGATGCCACCGAGGTGTCCTGCCAGGAGGGAGAATAGTCTGAGGGCTACATGAGAGCGACCGTGGCCCACCCTCTTGCAGAGGTGGTGGTTTGCTCCTGGACCATTCCTGGAGCTATTTCCACAAAGGCCCCACCAGCTGCTGACCCATTCACTCAGCCTTAATTGAGCCAGTCCAGCCCCATCCTCACTTTACCTGGGGGCTTGAGGAGCTCTCCAACCCCACCCTCTCTGCAGGCTTGTCTACACCCCCTTGCTCCATCTCCACCCTCGTTCTCCCCTTTCTCCAAGAAATGTGCAAATCATCCCTTAACAGGAGAAGGCGAAGGAGGGAAGCAGTTAAATCCCTCCATCGCTTCCAACAGAAGGCAAAGGAGGGAAGCGGTTAAGTGGCTGCGCGGCCGCAGCGGTGTCCCCCCTTGCCCCCCGGCGACGCGTGCCCCGTCCCCTAACCCTGCCGCTGCCGTTCCCCAGCTCCTAGCAACGCTCGGCGTCCTTCCAGGAAACCCGCCGCTCCTGTTCCCAATGCAAATCCGAGCGCTGCCTTCCCGTGCCAGCAGCACAGTTCCTGCCTTCTGGCGCAGCCGCCTCCGGGCTGCCGGCACGGCGACAGCAAGGCCCCCAGCCAAGTCCCAGCTGCGAAGCGCCCAGCCTTCGGCCCTGGGAAACCGGTTGCTTTGAGGTGAGCTGCGGACAGATGCTTCTCACTGCTCGCTCCTCGTCACAACCCTCCGGGGTTTTGCTTTCTTAGTTTGGGTGCTGGAAAACCAGGGTTATGAGGGGCAGTAGCACTTTGCATCCATGCTTTCAGCTCCTCTGCCTCTGCCCTAACTTGACCCTAGAGGCTAAAAGAAAATTGGGCATGGGAAGAAAAAATTAAAAAAGGACAGGGAAACCTGTTCAGTAGAGGACACTGCTGCAGGAAAGCGTAGTCCTCTCTTTGGATGCTGCTGCACCCCCTGAAGCTTTCGCTGCACTTGGAGCTTGCTGGCTCCTTCCATCAGTGCCTCGAGGGTGCAGTGAGCACGAGTCCCCATGCGACTGTGGCTCCTGCTCCCAAAAGCCCATGACACATTGCTCACCGGAATAAAACCCTTCAGCCAGGCGTGCGGGAGACCCCCGTCACCCATGGTGCAAAACAGCCCCGATCCAGCAAACTGAGGTTAGACCCTGGTAACTGCTCACCAGCTGATTCCCTCATCCCCAGCATGGGAGGGTTTAGACAATATTTCCCAGCTTGGATTTAAGTTACTGGCTGCGCGCCCCAGCTCCCATCCCACGCCTGTCCCCTGTGGAGGTGCCACGGCTCTGCTTTCTGCCCCGCAATCTCTGCCGCTGTCTCATCGACCGGCCAGCGAGGGGACAGCGGGGCAGCTCGGCCGCCTGGGCTTGCCAGGGGGGGCGAGGTGGCGGGGCCCTGCCTGGTGGAAATTACAAACCCGCTGAGACGGTGACGGAGCTGCATGTGATGCGTGGGATGACTCAGACCTTCCCTCGCAATCTGCTGTCGCCCGGCCCCGAACGCCGGGCAGCCGCCCGCGGCGGCAGCTGTCGCCTGTGTCCCCGCGGCCCGGGGACGGACGCTCTGCTTTCGAGGGCGCCGCGTGTCCGCGGGGCTCCCCGGCCCTCTGCCCCCCTCCGCCGGCTCTCCCGGGGCGCCCGGCTTTCCGAGCCATCCCCTTCCCTTTCAGGGCTGCCCGTTACACTGGGAACTTCGTTATCTGCCCAACGTCCCAGGAGACAAATATGGAAGTGTTTTGACACATCCTAGGAGAAAATCCATTCTGCAAAACCTCATGCCCTGAGGCTGAGGAGAATCTGCAAAAACAGGCTTGGGCTGCCTCCTCGAGCTGTCCGAGCAAAACCTCTGCTATTTATTCCTGTATCTGCTTCCCAAAGGGCAATTCCTATTTCACTGCTCCCATGACAGAAGCAAGATCTGACCCAAACCCCAAAGTTAACTGTTAACCCTGTACTACCTGCTCTGGGCTGCTGCCGGCTCAGACCCCGCTTAATTAACAAACAGGCTCTACCTCCTAACGAACACCAAGCGCATTGTACAGTGCGGTCGCGTTTCTCTGCTTTTACGCAGCCTGAGAGCCCCGTGCGAGAGCTGAGCGTGAGCAGCCCAATGCACACACGCGTGCACACCCGCACCGCACGCGCCGCCCGTCCCCCACCTCTCCGCAGCCCCCAGGACACAGCCCTCTCCTACCCCCAACATTGTTCCCATTTGGGTCACAATATCCTACAGAGCAAAATTCTCCAAAACCGGCCTCCAATGGCCTCGTTCTGTCAGCTGCCGCAACAAAAAGCTGGCTTAATATAAAACCTCATTTGCCAAAAAGCTCTCAAAAGCCAGCCTTTGATTTGCGTGCAGCCTGGTGGTCATTCTTCCACTTGGCCTTGCACTCTGGCCTGACGGGGATTCGGCCTGGAGTCTCCCCTGCACTTTTGGTTGCAGCCCTGGCAGCCTGATGTACAGGTTCACCCACCTCTCGCGCATTGGCTATGTGTTGCGTTTCTCTGCGTCCCCCTTGAAGAGACCTTCTGCTTCCGCCTCTGGATGAGGACTCAAAAATTCCTTTTCCTGTACAACTTCCTATGCGACTGTGGTTAAACCACCGAGCGCCTCAGCTTCCCTTCAGTAAAGGGGAATATTCCCTTTGCCCATTGCTCACTGAGGTGGGAAAATCCAGAGACCGGTTCCCACTCGGCACATGCAGCCCCTACGACACCAGAGACTTTGGTTCCTCAGAGCTGCTGGAAAGCATCCAGCCCCATCCTTTGTGTTTCAGACCCTCTGTTTTCTGTGCTCTTGTTCTCCTCCCAACACGACACTCGGTCATGCTGTATCCTGTTTCCACCAGGTGAAACCCGTGCGTGCTCAGAGGCGAGAGAAGCTGCTGCACGTTGCAGCAACGTCACCGCTTGTAATCCTGACAGAGCCACAGGACTTTCTGATAAGTCCCTTGACAGATAGACAAGTCACTTGACTGTCTTGTGCTGTAATGAAACCCAACCAGAAAATGCAAGTGGGGGAAAAAAAAAAGTGCTCTTTAGGGCAAAGAATGAGAGGAGAGAGATCTGCATCAGATTCCTGCATGAGCTTTCCCAGAAGGGAAAGGCAGGGAGGGAAGCAGGGAAAGAAGCAGGGAGCTGTCCCCATTCAGGGTCCCAGTAAAGGCAGGAGGTGGCACTTTCTCCCTGGGGATCCCTCCTACAGCGGGGGGGGGGGGGGTTCTCTGCACCCTCCTAAAAACCCTGAACCTTTGTGGCCTGCCCAGCCCTCCTGGTGGGCTTCCCTCCCGACGCCCCAGCCTTGGCTGCTGCTTACGCAGCTCCCAGGAGTCACCCTGGCGACAGCTGCCTCATCACGGCATGGGGTAGTTATTTCTGCCTCTACCTCCATACGGGCAGCAAGTCACATTGGGAACATGCTCTGAGGTCCATCTGGATGGATGAGGCCAGCCAGATCCATCCCGTTCAGTGTCTCCACTACCCAGCCTATTAATAGGAGAATTGTTCAGGATCATCTTCCCAGCCCAGCAGCTGCTGACATTTGGAGCCTGGCTGATTTGAAGGCACCTCGAAACTATGCTTCTCGGTTTGGCATGGCCAGGGCTGACCTTTGTCCCAGCTCCACTCTGCATGGGACAGGAATTTCCCCAACACCGAAAAAATTCTCTCTTCCAAAGTAGCCCCAGGTCTCCTGCGAGCTGCCTCTCCTATGGAAGGCTATGAGCTATGGTTCCTGGAGCTGTGACCTTGTGCTGCAGCACTCCCCTGACTCAGTCTCTTGATCCCTGACTTCCCTCAGTTGCTGCTCTGAGGTTATACACAGACTTATTGCCTCCTTCGTCACAGAGCTAAGACCCATAATCCACAAATGGAGTGCACATCAGAAGCCCACGTAAGCATCGATTTCTCATTGGTCTCAGCAAGTATCTTTCAGGGTTCTGGCCTGAGCAACTTGCTCAAGGTCACCTAGAAACCCGTGGGAGGGCAGGGATGTGGAGTCAGGACTTATATTCCTTTGACCAGAGCTTCCCTGGCCATCCTTCTTTAGGAGGGTGAAACTGGGGTAGCTTATTCTCCAAAAAATAGTGTTAGTTATTGACAGCCTGTCTGTCAAGAAACCCTCATCCCATTTCAGGCTCTTCTTTCTCTCCGGCTGTCAGGCAAAGCAATGGCAAGTGCCTGCCCAGAAGCCCCTGCCTTTGTATCCCTATAGCCCTCATCACGATGCACCATGGAGAGGTCGTTTCCAAATCAGTTGAACGAGGAGCAACCCAAAATGGATGCTCAAGTAAACCATGTTTTTCATAACCAGCTTTGAGAAACTTTGTATCTCCCCAAGCAAACGGCATGTTAATTAGTAGGATGCCAGCACTGAACCAGAGGTATGGCTGCCACGCTGACAGGAGGTACTGCTGGGGAAAATGCACCTGATGATTGACACACAGGAATTAGGCTGTGCAGTGGGAGTCATTCCAAGCCTACAACCAGATTGTGTTAATCGCCTTGAAAAACAATGCACGAAAATATACATCATGTTCCTACTGGGTGTGACAACTGCTGTGGATGACTAACATCACCATGGATCTGAAGATGTAAAACCTTCAAATTACATCCCAGAAGCAAAGTCATACGGATCTTCTCCTGAAGAGGTTCATGTTTAGCCGCTGTGGTGTCTGGCCATGGTACAGCAGCCATCAGGGCTATGAACAGTGCGCCCATTCATACTTGTCCAGCTCAATCGGAGCTACGTGACAAACATCTATATTGGCAGCATGGATCATCATGCACAATGGGTGTGTGAAACGTGCCTGCGATTTTCATGGCACAAAGGTCAGCTTCCGCCTGGATCAAGATAGTTGGGGGGGAAATTAATAAAAGTCTAGTGCAATGCACACACTTACATTGGGAGAGGGTTCCAGCATGTTGTCTCCATGCCAGCCTGAGATGGGCACGAAGGGAACTGTGGCTGGGTTGTAGCCGATCTTCTTGATGTAGGCGCTGACCTCCTTAACGATCTCATCGTAGCGTTTCTCGCTGTAGGGGGGCTCAGTGGAATCCATCTTGTTGATGCCCACAATGAGCTGTTTCACCCCCAGAGTATAAGCCAGCAGGGCATGCTCACGAGTCTGCCCATTCTTGGAGATGCCGGCTTCAAATTCACCTACACCAGCAGCGACGATCAGGACCGCACAGTCAGCCTTAGGAGAAAGACGATAACTAATGAATTGCTCTTGTTCCCAGAGAGCTCTGCTCCAGTTGACATCCTCAAGAGCTTTGAATAAGCCCCAAATGAACATTACTCAGGAGTAAGCATGGCTTGGGCAAAGTCCCTGACAGCTGCTACCCATATAACCCTGCTGATCCACCTCAGTCCTCACCTGAGCTAACTGCTATTCCAGACATGCCAACAGTGCATGGCTTTGTGATATGGACTGGAAAGCAGAGTGGGTTTCTCCAGGTTGTGTGACTCCAACTAGGACCTCTGGTCCTGACCACTCAGGGAGGTACAGCAAGGGCTTTATCTAAAACCCCATGAAGTCTTGGGAATCTTTTAGATAGTCTCCCTGCATACTGGATCAGGTTTCAGCAGTGCAAACTTTTCCTCAATTTAATTTTTCTGTTCTCAGGGGCCACAGTAGAAATTGCCTGGGTTTGACAGAAGGCAATGCTCAGCCCCTGCTAGTGCTGCAATTGTCCCCCTCTGAGCATGTAACAAGGCTAATCCTGCACCTATCAGCTGCAATGAGATGCAGGCGTGTCCTATAACATGATGAGGGAAAGCCCTCCTACAGCAGAGGGGTAGACCATGGAGTCTGTCCCATAAACCACATCATATCACCAACATTAGGCTGTCTTGAGAAAAAGGAAGATGAAAAGACCCTTGCAATCTCATTTGGCCAATAAAACCTAAGGGATAGTGGGATGGTGCTTCCATATGTGAGCTGGCTGAGGCTAGAACAATGTGGGAGATACTCTGACACAAAGGCATCCCTCCTAGGGCCTCCCAGGAATATTCATCCCCACCTCACCCAGGTGAGAGGGAGAAGACGGAGAAGTGACCTCTTTGTGCCTGAGAACGCTCCCAGATGGCTGAGGAAGTGCAGGGCCTGAATGCCCTGTCACCAACAAGACATGGGACCCCTGCAGCAAGGCAGGACCTAGTGCAATGTGGCCTCTTGTGTGGGCCCCTCTCAAAGATGCTCAATGGCTGTTTGGCATCTAAACTACCCACTTCAGAAAGGACTCCAAGAGTATCTATGTGACACTGGGCTTGCTGGAAAGCCTGCTCTAGTTCTCGTGTCTGGCCTCCCCCCTGGTCTCCTAGCCCTGGTTACTCACCTGGGATGTCCCAGTGATCATATTCTTGATGAAGTCCCGGTGGCCAGGCGCATCAATGATGGTGATGTAGTACTTGGTGGTCTCAAATTTCCACAGCGAGATGTCAATGGTGATACCACGCTCACGCTCAGCCTTCAGCTTGTCCAGCACCCAGGCATATTTGAAGGAACCCTTCCCCATCTGATGAGTGATACAAAGGTAAAAGCCTCATGAGAAACCTGAGCATCAGCACTGGTGCCAGGGCCAAGGCCTGTAACCTGCCTTCCTTGGGCTAGGTAGGTCACAAGCTCAGATGAAAACAGAGTCCCATGGCAAATATTTAGAGCAACCTTCCCGAATTCAGTGGCACCCATGATCTATACACTGCTAAATACAGGTGAGAGGAGACATTACTGTCCTCAACAGATTCCTCAGGTGGGTGAAGAACAGCCTAGAAGAAAAGCTCTTAAATGAATTTGGTTGGGATTACACGGCAAGGAACTGCCTCAGTGACCCAAGAGTCTCCATGAAACACTACCAGCCCTGCCTTCTGGCTAGCTGTTACTGGCATGAAATCACACTGGTAAAGAATTACAGCACAATTCTGGAAAAATTATGATACCATTTCAATTTATTAGCCAAAGCAGTGACAGCTGGCTAATAGAAAAGGGCATTGCTTGGTGAGCAAATCCATAGCTGACAGGAGTGTAACAGGAGAATGGGTTAAAAGAAAATGAAATGTGAAGTGGTTGCTATGATCAGAATTTTTAAAAAAATGCGATTGATTTTTTTGCTACAGAGTGTGTGAATTCTCAGGAAAAGCTACTGTTAGCTACAGTCTGACCAACTGTTGTTGCCAAATGGCCAAAATCACAGCCAAAATTGTGTTTTAACAGAAAACATGATGCATAAACTTGTGCTGAGCAAGATTAAGCACAGTATTTCAGTACCATGATAAAGCACACTCCTTGGTAAAATCATGATGTAATCCCTGAACCAGTATCTCCTTTGGGTTGGTGCCCCTTGAAATCCTGGCAAGGAGAGAACCTGACTTTCATCCCACAACTGAAGGCCTGAGAACCCAGTCTGCAAACAAGCTCCTGAAGGTGAAAATGAAATGAGGCAGGAGGGGAGAACCAAACCACCCCTTCGAGGCTGTGCCTGGCCCCAGGGCTGCCTGACAATTCGGGAAGGGGGTTAACCTGCTTGAGCATCACATCTTGGACTGAACTGCAAGTTTTTAGCTTGGATAACGGAATTTAGCTACAGAAATAGGTCATTTGCCAATGACTTAGCACGCTTTAATGCGCAAGGAGAAGATGCTGCACCACGTTCCCCACTCCCCCTCACCCAGTGTTCCCTCTGACAGCGATTTCTTCTGGAATATCAAAGGCTGGCACATAAAATCTGTAACAGGCAATGATAAATCACCTGACCAGAGGGAAACGTTTCCTAATTGCAGCCAGCTAATTGTTTGGTGACGTTGCACAGCAAGAAGGTTAATACCAGCCTCATATCTAAATGCCGAGGGAGCGGCGGAAACCCCACCAGCCCAACGCGCACCTTCTTGCTCTCCTCAGGGTGGAAAAGGGAGGTGGAAAATTCCAGAGGCAGATCCCTGCTTGGAAAGCCCCTCTGCCCAGGGAGCGCGGAGGCTAACCCCTTCCAGCCGCCGCGCTCCCTGCCTCACCGCGGGAAAGCGAAGGGGCTCGGGAGGGCGAGTTCATTTACCGTGCGCGGGAAAAACCGGCTCATCTTGTGCAATGCGAAAATAATCAGGGGCACTCGAACCGGACCTCCGTGAGCAACCACACGGCTGTCCCCAGCCCCACGTTTTGGCTGCGGAGAGGGAAACCGAGGCACGGAGCGGGGCCGCCAGGGCACCAGAGCAGGCGTCCGAGGCGGGGAGCAGCCGTGGCCCCTGCAGGAGGCACGCGCGGGAAGCCGGTCGGCTCGTGCGAATTCGCCCCAGGACTCGGTGCCGGGCATAACTTGAGGACGAACGAGATGCTTTATTTAGCAAACAGTTTCCCTCCTTTCACTGGGTATATTCAGTTGCTCAGAGCTGTTGTTGAAAAAACATGGTATTATCTAGCTTTGCACAATACCTTCACTGTTCAGTGCCAGAAACTGCCTGTTTTCTCTCGATCAAACTGCACCCGAGGGACAGCTTCCTATTTGTGGGCTACAAATAATGATAAAAAAAGAAACAAAAACAAACCAAACCAAAAAACTCTTTTTTTTTCTGAGATACTGTTACCTCTGTCCTCAGGTAGAAAGAAATAAACCCTTCTCCTTTATCACTTCCCTTAAAAAAAAAAAATCGAAAAATCAGTGCCTGTTTTTTGTTGGCTTTTTGGGTTCACACAGGCCTCCATTTCCTGCGAATGCCACCTAATGGAAGAAAACCCTTCCCCAGCCCTGCATCAGAAAATGGAGTCTGCAAGCTCAGTCAATAGGCTATTAATAGCAGCCTCGAGTCCCTGCGTATTCTGGCAAGTCAGGGAAAGTGTCTCTCCAATTAAAATAGCTGCAATCGCATCTAGAAAAACCTAATGCCACCACATCTCATCCGGAGGTAGAGGTGTGTGTGGGGGGACATATAGAAAAACATCAGTTATGGCTTTAAAGGGATGAGGGAGAAGCATCGTTTTAGCTCGGGGAAGAAGCTTGTCACCTGAGAGCTGCAAAAAGGGGCCAACAACGCGGTAGGAAAATAGATGATTTATCTCAGCAAATCCCTAGGGCTAAGACAGACGTACAGCAAAATGTCTAATCAAGACCAGCAGCTCTGAAAACCTTGTCTTTTTTTTTTTGTTTGTTTGTTTTTCATAAATGTGGGGCCTTATCCACAAAAATCGAGGGATATACGCATCAAAGATTCCTAGAACGATGACGACAGGACGCCCTTTGAGAGACCAGATCCGCCCTATAAATAATACATCACGGCTCCTCATCATCCGCTTCTCTAGAATTTACCATCGCTGGCTTCCGAGAGCTTCTAATTCGCAACGTTTTTCCATCTGTCCCCAAAACTATGCCTTCCTCGTTAATCTCGGTTTGCCATTTTTTGTGTTGGGGAGCGTTTTACCGTGTGACGGTCTGACAAATGTGTGTATTCTTGCAATTACCCTCCTTACAAAAGCTGAACAAAAGAATTTAACATAAATGCTCGTGCTTCCAGCCAGCTTTTCTATGTCGAAGACTGCCAGTAAAGCTATGTAGCAGACTGCCAGCCTGAGAAAAATGGGAACATGGTTTCCTGCAAAATGGATCAAACTGGCAGTGCAACCGTTCCTGTAGCTTTTTCCCAGCAGGTGCTGGAATCGGGCGGTTCGGGGTGAAATCCAGCAAGTCCTGCAGCAGGCAGCGAAGGATGACCAAGGTTTCCTCCTCATCTGCAGTATTTAGGGAGAGTGCGATGCCCGGAAGCCCTACGGCTCCGAGCTCTCCCAGGATCCCTCCGATTGCAGGTGGTTACCTAATCTGTCTTCCAGACCTCGTTATGCCCCTGCCCTCATTAGCAGCCTGCAGCAACGAGTCCCACTAGTCCAGAGCTAAAAATCCAGACAACAGGGTGACAAGAGCCCAAACGGCCTCTGTCCCCCAGGCTGGAGGGGATGGGAAGGCCCCGGGGCGCAGGCGAGGAAAGAAGAGAGATGGGAATGAAGGGAAGCAAAGGAAGAAATGGAAGGTGCAAGAAGGACAGAGCTGGAAAAAGGAAAATACTCCTAAGGGAATGGTTGTGCTGGCAGGGGAAGGCAGTGGCGGGGCAGCCGGGGCCTTGCAGAGCCCAGCGGGGAGGAGGAGGAGGAGGGCAGGGCACGCTCGGGACGGACGGACGCCTCACCTCGGCAGCCTCCTTCTCAAATTTCTCTATGGTCCTTTTGTCGATGCCGCCGCATTTGTAGATGAGGTGCCCGGTGGTGGTGGATTTGCCCGAGTCCACATGCCCGATGACCACGATGTTGATGTGCGTCTTCTCCTTGCCCATGGCGGCGGGCGGTGGGTGGGCGCTGGCGGCGGCAGGGAGGGCAGGGGGAGCGCGGCTGCGGTTTCGGGGGGGGCTGCGGAGGAAGAGCCGGACCCATCAAAGGCGTCCCCGCAGCGGCAGCCGCCCCGGGCTCCCAGGCTCTCCGCGTCCCACCTCCCTGTGCCCCCCCCCCCCCCCCCGCCCTGGCTCAGGTGGGTTTTCTGCAGTGAAATGGGCTATTTCTGGCCACCACATCCAGCCTCCAAGGCTTGGTGAGATGCTGCGATTTTGGCCACGGTGAGGTGTCCCCCCTCCACCGCCCCCCTGGAGACTCCCCATTCCCAAAGCTACGTCATCGGTGCTTCGAAGGTGCCTTTCTTCCCCCACCCCAAAACCCCTCCCGGGGCACTCCCCTGACCTCGCGGGCAGGGGGTTGCTGCCGAGACCTTCTCGGTCTTTCCAGACCCAGAGGATCTCCGTGCGTTTCGCCCCGGGAGGAGCCGTGGGTGCCCGTCCCCCGGGGCTCGCGGCGGCTCAGCGGCAGCCAGCGCAGCGCCCAGGCGGCTCGAGAGTCTGATGGTACCATGGTGCCCGCAAAAACGGGACGGACAAAAATAGCCTGCGCTGAGCCCTGCCGCACTCGCAGCCCGGCGAGGGGGAGCAGCAGGAGCTCCGCAGAGCCGGCTGAGCCTGCCGGGGGACGGGGGGTTGGTGTATTTTGCTTCCATGATCTGGATGAAACAGAGGGAGGAGGCTTAAAATGAAAATCAATATATCTGGGGAGCTTCGCTGGCATTTGCCATGGTTACCAGGGCTCTGCGGCTGCTGTACACAAACCGGGTACAACCAGGAGCTTTAATCTGACATCTAATAAAATCCAATTTTACGAATCCGCCCGTCAAAGCAAAGGAGGGCAGGAAACGTTTGCTGCTCCAACAGCGACGCAGGCAATAACGTCCCCGGGAAGAGCCGCCGAGGGCAGCGAGCACAGCCCCCCCCCAACCCCCGCCCCGGCCCCCCTGACAGCTCCAGCCCCGGCCCTGGCACAGCGGTTTGGGGCTCCGCTTTGGGCACCACCGATCCTGAGCGGGGGGGGGGGGGGTACTATTTGTTTGTTTGTTTGTTGGTTTTTTTTTTTTGTTTTTTTTTTTTTTTTGCAAAGGGGCTGAGGGTTTTTTCGGGGGGGGGGGGGGGGGCAGGTTATTCCCAGCCGGCGGCCACAGGCACCTGCTGGGTGCAGAGGCTCGGCTCCGGCTCTGGCCCCGCTGCGGGGTCCCCCCACACCGGGGGGAGGCTGGCAGCACCCAGCCGCCGGGGGGGGGGGAGGAAGCTGCATGTCGGGGCGCCGCATTGCCCCCTCTCCCCCCCCCCCCAGCCCCGCACCCCCCGGCCATGGGGGGGGGAAATCTCCCAAAACCCCGATTCCCCCCGGTAAGGAGCGGCAGCGTGTGCGCCCCGCGGCGCGGGGCCGGGGGACGCGGGGGGGGGGGAGCCCGAGGGGACCCGGGGGGGCCCGGAGCTCTTACCGGAGCGGCGGTAGGGGCGGCAGAGGCTGCCAGCTTGGGCTCCGGCGGTTTTATCTCCCCGGGAGGGGGTCCACCTATTGACGGCGGCAGCGCAATGCAGTGACCCCCCCGCACTACGGCAATGCGGTACCGGGGGGGAGGAGGGGGAGGAGGAGGAGGAGGAGGAGAGAGAGAGGAAGGGAGGGATGGGAGCAGGGCGAGGCGGAGGGGAGAGCGCTGGAGGCGACGCGGAGCAGCGGGAGCGGGGCTGGGAGGACGGAGGGATGGAGGATGGAGGGATGGGGAGAGATACCGGGATGGAAATGGGAGGCACGGGAGGGAGGTGGAGGGATGGAAGATGGAGGGATGGGAGGAAAATGGAGCAATAGTGGAGGCAGAGAGATGGAAGATGGAGGGATGGGAGGGAGACGGATGGGGGAAATGGAAGGATAGAAAATAGAGGGATGGGACGGAGATATGGGAGAGGGAGGGATAGCAGAGCTGGAGGGTTGGGAGAAAGATATAGGGATGGAGGGATGGAAAGTGGAGGAATGTGAGGAAAACGACGGGATGGTGGAGGTCTGGAAGATTACAGCACGGGTGGGAGATGGCTGGACCCCCCCCCACACACACACACGACAGCCCGGGGGTGGAGGGAAGGGGCTGGCGTGGGAGCGGTGGCCGGAGTGGCCCTCGCCCCGTCCCGCAGCCAGGCCAGGCTGCGAGGGCTGCGTTCGCCGGCCGCGCCGGGATAGGGGGGCTCTGCGCGGGCCGACCCGGGCTGACGTTCGCATCCCCCTCTTCGATGCTAGAGCGGAGGGACCTGGTCCCAGGGCTCCAGCTTTTCGCTTCCTGCCTCTCCTTAGCCATCTAATCCCGGCCAGGTCGTCCTCCTCCCCCGGGCCTCCGTTTGCCAGTCTTGAAATGAGACGTATGTAGAGGGCAAAGCTGACTTGGGTTTAACTAATGCCATAACTGCCCCAAGTCTGTTAGACAAAAAGGAGAACACTGACATTCCACATCTGTCGTTAAAAAAATCAGCACAAATGTGCACAGCAGCGAACAGTAAAGCATGGAGCAAGTAAATCAAAGCATGTTCCTGCATCTGTGTTCACTCAGCATGTGTATTGGTTACTCAAGTACCTGAAGCTTGTTGACACCATTTCATTTAACATGAGATGGGGTTCACGTTCTAGGGAAACAAGGAAACTAGAAGTCGTTTTTTCCTCTGCAGTGCCATGATACTTCCTTTGCATAAAAATGCATCACGTAATGGCCAGAAAATTCATGCCCTGCATCAGCTGTGCAATTAAAAGGCTAATGCAAAATCTTCTGTGTCCTGAGGCCAAGTATAGGTCAAAAGAAAGGTAACTTTGAATTAAGCTATGTAACAGTGCAGAAAAATGTTGTGGTCTAGGCCATGTTTCAGTGACCTTAGCAACTAAATCAGATACTGTTACCTTCCTAGGCTAAGAGTTAAAAACTTCACATCGCCTATTAACCTCTTATTAACATTTAAAGGGACACTCAGGTTTTTTTCTGAATGTGGCATTTTCTTAGAAATATAACATGATAGGGAAGATATCCTTTGGTTTTATGCAGCATTCCTTGTGCAAAATATAATTCACTGACTGTCCAAAAAAGTAAAAAGAAACTTCCTAAAGGAAGGCCACAGGCCATGTTTAAAGGGACTCACTCGGAGCTGTTCCTTGCTGGGAGCATCGGAGTTGCCACAGGTTTGGGTACCCCAGTGCCTGGGGTTTTGCTGCCACGTTGGTGCCCGATATGGTTTAACTTTAACCTTTAGTGAAATCTTGGCATGGCCAAATACCCACTGAGGCTCCTTCAGCCCCTTGGTGCTGCCCAGCTCTGGGGGGACCACGCCACACGGGAATGCCTCCTGCTCCGCGTCTCTGAGCTCCTTGTTCTGCCTGCCCGTGTTTTAGCGCTTTGCCAAGAACAATCTCTCCCCTGTCTATGCAAGGAGGCAGCCTGGGGATTGCCCTAGGTGGGACCCAGGCTGTGTCCACTGGTGACATCTTTGGCCTTCACTGAAGTCAAAGGATAGAGCAAAACCCAGGGCCCATCTTCTTGCAAGCCCAGGGAGACAGAGAGGGTGTGATGGGCCTCCATTTTATTCTTTTTTTTCTCCAGCAAAGATAGCTGGTTTGAATTTTTACCCTTTTCCCCAGACAAGGGAAAGAGAAATGGAGAGTGCATCTTGGGAACATCAAATA
This sequence comes from Rhea pennata, assembly GCF_028389875.1. Lineage (NCBI taxonomy): Eukaryota > Metazoa > Chordata > Aves > Rheiformes > Rheidae > Rhea > Rhea pennata. Next base: position 16,192,595 of record NC_084678.1, read on the forward strand.
GCATGGCACGTAGCCTTGAAGGACGCATCCACGAGAGCATCGGGGAGCCCACGGCCCGTCTGAAGCCACGAGACTCGGACGAGCAGCATCCCGTGAAGCTGGCTGCCATCCCAGCGCCGCTCAGGGAGCGCAGGTGAATTATCCTTCCCGATCAGCAAGGCTGGTCTGCGGTTTCATGGCTGCTTTGGCTGACGAGGTGGAGCGCCGTGGCGTCCAGACTGCCTTGCTGGCAATCGCCCGGCACCTACGGAAACGGGGCCAGAGCCTGCCCGGAGCGTGCATCTTATTTCTGCAATGAAACGGAGCCTGACAGCCCGTCAGACTATAAATAGTCCGGGGCACGGAAAGGATAGAGCGCCGTCAGACCTGGCTAATCTGGGCTAGGTCAAGCTGCGCGACGCCCAGCCTCCGCGAGGCTTAAAGCCATAGCTGTCCGCCGAGGTCCGCCGGCGTCCCGCGGGCCTTCTGGCTCCGGAGCAAAGGGTTTCCCATCGAACACGTTCGATCCCTTTGGATCATCAAGCGCTTGGCGTTATTTGCATGCCGGAGGGGAACCACTTCCCCACAGTGCTTGACCAAGCACCTGCAAAATACTGCTGATCTGTCTGTAAATGCTCAGCTAGGCACAAAAAAATAAACCCGCACAGCCAAAATCCAGGAGCGGCTGGAAGTTTAATGCCTTGTCTCCATCCATCTGGCTCGGGAACGGCTCCCAGTGGCAGGCGAAACCATTCCCATGCATCCTATTCTGTCTCTGGTACCCCCACCCTTCTTTTAGCCTAGCAAAAAGCCAGCGCCAAATGATTCGGGATCACTGGAGCAAACGGGGACTCCCGTCTGGACGGCACTGCTTCCTGCGTGCTGCGGGCAAGAGCCGATGCCAAGCCGTGCCCAGAGCAGCGGCAACGGCTCCCGCCGGCTCCCCCTTTCTGGATCCCAAGCCCACAGCCCACAGCTTCTTTAAGCTCTGCTAAAATTCACATAGTAAATGAGATTTTTTTTTTCCCTGAAAGGCCCAGCATGGTGCGCTGGGGAGAGTGAGTAATCCGCAGTCTCTGTGATTTGTATGTAACTGGGCTGCAAACACCGCAGGCTGCCTGTCTGAATTCGCCCTCTCGCCGGGGGTGTTCGTTCCCGTGAGCAACGCGCTCAGCTCGCTGAGCTGTTGCATTTTTGCCGCTATCAGACGCATCAGCTCTCAGCTGGAAGGCGGCGTTTTCAGCAGGGCGGGCGTCAGCCGCGGGGGATGCCCGACGGCACGGCTTCCCGGAAACCCTGCCGGCCGGGCCGCCGGCGGCGCGGACGGTCTCCAGGCCTGGACCAGAAAACCACATTGCGTGGCTGCCACAGATGACCTCTTTGAGCATCTCCCAAGGGCAAAAGCTGTTATTTTCCTCTCTCTTTCAAAGCGAGAGGGATATTTGCCTTGAAAAGGAGAAACGTGGGGCCTGGTGCTGTTTTCTGCATCCCCTTGCGCAGCAGGCGCCGGCCCAGCGGCCAGAGAGGCTTGGGCAGCTGCTGCCCCGTGACGGGCAGGGAAGGGACGATGGCTCTTGGTTTCCATCTTTGCACGATCAGGGTTTCAGCTCCCTCCACACCCCTCCTGCCTTTGCACCCCGATGTTGCAGCAGTTACTACTCTCTGCCCAAACCGGTCACGGTCAAAGAACCGGGAAACCGGCCACCGCGGCTCTTCTGCGCGATGCTCGTCGCGGGGCGACGCCAAGTGCTGCTGCTGGGGACACGGGGAAGGAATTCGTGTTTAAGTAAAATATCAGCTGTTAGGGGATGGATTTCTGGGTGTAACAGCAGCGGATTTTAGTGTGTATTTACACCAGGATTCGGGATGGCCTTTGAGGCGGGCCAGCAGCGCTGACGAAGGAGCAAGGGAGAAGCAGGGAAGGGTCCGAGATCCGGCAGCAGCACGTGCTGCTGATCCCACTAAACGTGAGCGGGAGGTTTGAAAATAAACCTCGCCGGTGACACCAAGCTCCCCGAGCAGCCCGGCCGGCTGGGGACGGCGTCCGGCGGCGCCCTGCTCAGGGCGAATGGCTCCTGCGGGCTCGGGCTCGCGCGGCCGCCAAGCCGCGCTTTCCCCCGACAGCTTTAACCCCTTCTCCGCTCTTCCCCTTCCCCCCCGTTATTAGGATGTTGCTGCTCTGTTCCTCCGCGCTCCCCCGAGACGCGGTTGACCAAAAAGAGGCCGCGCGGAAGAAAACCGCGCTGCTCCATCCGACTCTCTGCTGAGCCGAGGAGCAGCCCGGACAGACGGCTGCACGTCGCAAAACCTTTCCCGGCTCGAGGGGAGGGGAATATGGGCATGTCGGCCGTGTTTCCTTAGGGAGGCCGGGCGGCGCATGTCTGCGGGTCGCGAAAAGCCCGTGGTGAGCCGGGGCACAGCGTTCCTCATCAAACCTCAGCTGGAAGAGCCCTGGCTGCCCGTATCTTCTGGTCTCCATAGGTAAAGGGCTGTTAATGGAAGTGTCTGGCTAAGAACATAAGCTTCAGCTGCATCCAAAGGGAGAGACTAATGAGCAACTTCACTGCTGAACTCGCCCTCATCAAAGCCTGCGGAATTGCACTAGCCAGCGATGGGTTTGCATGTTCCGCAGCACCGAGCGGCAGCCGGATCGCCCCCCTCCCTCCTGCAACGGAGGCACTGGCCTAAGAGTTGTCTGCAGAAACACGAATCCCGACCAGCTCCTCGAGTGGTTTCTGCAAGACAGGAACGGCAGGCGTTTTCCCGGCGTTTCCCCTGTTCCCCTGGTTTGGGGGGGACCGGCGAGCGGTTCGGGGGGGTCATACTAGAGCCAGCGTTTCTGTGGGTTTAGAGCTTTTTTTTTTCCTGGCAACATGTCCTTCCCGTTGGGGTCCAAAAGGAGAGAAATTTAATTTTGTCCGGAGGAAAGGAGAACGTCGCTCCTTCGGGACGCGCCGCCGCCACCGCTCAGCCCTGCACCCTTTGTCACCTCCCGGCTGTTTTCGCCAAGGACACGGCTGTGTCCCGTGTCCCAGCTGCGCACACGACCAGGAGGTCACGCGAGCCGGCTGCCAGCTGTGACACGGAGCCCAGAGAGCCAGATTAAAAAAAAAAAAGAAAGAAAAAAAAAGAAAAATATTGCTCAAAAGCAGACTGTACAGAGAGTCGCAGTAAACTCAGCTGTAATTTGAGGAAAATCGAAAAGCGCATCTGTCTGAATCTCATCGTCCACCTGCTTTGAAAGCTATTGATTCTTGATCGATATAAATGAAATTTATCTTCTCCTCAAGCTGCCCACATGGGCTTCGCCCTAGGAAACCAAACCGGAGTCTCGGCTCGGCTCCATAAATCCTGCCCAGCTACTCTGCAGCCCCCAAAGTTTAGGCTTTCCTTTCTTTTCCTTCGGGGGCAGATAAATTTCTCGAGACCCAGGCACCAAGGCTCTCCGCGCCCTGTATTTTGGGGTTTGGACCAACGCTTCTGGCATTTTAGCAATATTTATTTGAAGTATTTTATTTATTTATCCAGCGTACCGTACTGGTGTCCAAGCGTCGAGGAGCTGTGCTTCAGCGCCGGTGGAGCCCAGGCTTTTTCTTCTCCGGTGAAGCTTTCTTACATACAACCGATACAGCCAAGGCAGTTCAGTAGCCCTTCAAGTTTCATTTATTAATGATTAATTCTAAATGTGGCTGGATCAGGTATATTTTGCTTGAAATTTTAAAAATCCTTTTCTCTCACAAAGTTTCAAATATTAAACTGTGTTAAGGGACTTTTTTGTCTTTTTTTTCCCCCAGGACTGCAGAGCAAGCATTTCAGAAGAAAGGCTTTCTTGGCTCGCTCTCAATGCCATGTTACGTAAAGTGGTCACCAGACAGCGTGTTTATTGTTTTCACTATATTTTCACTAAATATTAACAAAATACTGAACAGCATCACATATTTCAATTCTTAAACTTTCCAGGGATGGTGATATTTTTAGGCTGCATTTCAAGGTTTAACTTTTAATAATAAATGTTAACTATTAAAGTTTTAATGGTATTTTTTGTATATGCGTGCATATTTTATATATAAAAATATACATTTGTACGTACAGATTTGTGCATATATATTTTTCTTTTTCTTTTCCTTCCTCCTGTTTTGCCTGGGACAAGAGTAGCCCCAGCAATCCACGTGCCGAGGGGTGAGAGGCACCCGGCGACAGGAGATTTCTAGGGAGAGCATCGCACTTTTTATCAGCCAGGCGGGAACCACCTCCCGGCGGGGGTTGTTTGATTTGTTTTGCTTTGTTTTTGCTGGTTGGGGTTGTTTTTTCCCTGCATTAACGCCGCTCCCCGCCAGCCGCCCCGCGGGTGCTCGGCGCTGCGCACGGGCCCCTCGCGGGTGGGGGCGGGGACAGGGGGCGGAGTCCGGAGGCCCCGCCCCCTCCCGGGACAGAGCAGAGGGGCGGAGCCTCACACCTCGGAGCCCCATTGGCGGCGGCGCGCTGCGTGGGCGGGGCCCGAGGGGATATAAGGGGCGGGGTGGGGCGGGGCCGGCAGCGCCGCGTCCCAGGCCGTGCCGGGCGGACGCGGACGCCAGCGCTCCCCGGGCGGCGCCGCCGCCGAGGGCCCCGCGGTCCTAGCGCCGCCGCCGCCGCCTTCCCCCTCCTTCCTTCCCACCCAGGTGCGCGGGGGGCCGGGGCGCGGCCGGGGATGCTCGGCGCTGCACGGGGGGCTGGGGGCTGCCGGGGGTGCTCGATGCTGCACGGGGTGCTGCTGGAAGTGCTTGGTGTTGCACACAGTGCTGGGAGCTATTGGTGGTGCGGGGGGTTGCCGGGGGTGCTCGGTGCTGCACGGGGTGCTGCTGGAAGAGCTTGGTGTTGCACACTGTGCTGGGAGCTATTGGTGGTGCTCGGTGCTGCACGGGGTGCTGGGTGCTGCTGGAAGTGCTGGGGGTTGCACAGGGTGCTGGGGGTTGTTGACGATGCTTGGGGTTGCACAGGGTGCCAGGTGCTGCTGGAAGTGCTTGGGGTTGCACAGGGTGCTGGGGGCTGCTGATGGTGCTTGGGGTTGCACAGGGTGCTGGGGGCTGTTGGCGGTCTTGGGGTTGCACAGGGTGCTGGGGGCTGCCGGAGGTGCCCGGTGTTGCTGGAAGTGCTTGGTGCTGCACACAGGGCTGGGAGCTATTGGCTGTGCTGGGGGCTGCTGGAGGTGCTTGGTGCTGCACAGGGTGCTGGGGGCTGCCGGAGGTGCTCAGTGCTGTGCAGGGTGCCGGGGGCTGTTGAGGGTGCTCGAGGTGCTCGGTGCTACGCGGGGCTGCCAGAGGTGCTTGGTGCTGCACAGGGCACTGGGGGCTGTTGGAGGTGCTTTGGGTTACACACGGTGCTCGGCGCTGCACACGGTGCTGGCGGTGCTCGGTTCAGCACGCTGTGCTGGACGCCGTTCCTGGTGCTCGGCGCTGCACATCTCACCCTTGCAATGCAGGCAGCACCGTGCATGATTCAGGGAGCAGGAGAACCCGCTGCCTCTTTAGCCCTCTCCTCCATCCACGAGCCTTTGGTGGTGTGTGGTGGCTCCGTGCCGAGCGGGCCTTCGGGGCACCCCGAGGTGGGGGCTTTTGTTCTGCCCTGGCTCAGGGCACCCAGCAGGTCCAGGGGTCTGACCTGGCCTCGGCTGCCCTTTGGGTTAGGGCCTGCCTCACCGTGGGCTCCCTCGGGGCGGACAAGCCTGTGCCTCAGTTTCCCGCCTCGCTTCCACCTGGTGTGCTCATGGCATGGGGGCTGTGGGGGGCACACGCGTGTGGGAGGCATTGAGCAGCAGGAAACCCACCAAAGTGGGTCAGCAGTAGAGAGAGAAAAGCCTCTTTTTCTGGCGCAGGGGGAGGCCTGAGCCGGAGCTTTGCGGAGGGGGCGGCAGGGGTGCCGGGCGCTGGGTTGCCTCTGCTGCGCCTGGCTGGCGCCCAGCACCAGCGACTTCCTCGCTCTGGCCTCTTCTGAGCTGGGTGAGGTTGTAGGGTGAGACCGGAGAAAAGTCAATATTTTTGCACTCAAAGTGGTTTATACCAGGATGATCCCGAAGTGCGGATCCGGTGCGCGCTGCTGGCGCAGGCTGGGGCCTTTCCGGGTGCCGGGGACGAGTCCGGCCGGACCCCAGCCCCGGTGGGAGCAGCCCCCGGGGTGTTAATGCCAACAGACTGCAGGGGAATCGCTGCTGCCCGCGGCCGGGGTGGGGTGAGGGGAGGAGGTGCCGCGGAGCGGAGCGCGTGCCCGGGCGTCGTGCCGGGGCCGGCGCGTCCCGGCGCCGCGCGCTTACGCAACGTCGTTCGGAGATTTCGTAACTCCGGGCTGTTGATACAGCAAAAGTAAGCGCAATTCTGCAGCGAGGCCAAACGTCCGCACCTGGTTGGGGAAGGAGCTGCTCATGGAGGTGCCAGGTCTCCCTCCTCGGCGCAGGCGGTTGTTTTTGAGGGAATTAGTTGGGTTTAGCATGTAGCTCTGCGCTGGAGCTCTCCAGCTGTGGGTTTAACCTGCAAGCAGCCCTGTAAGTATTAGGCTCTGTGCACAGTGCAGCGTTGCTTCGAAGATCACAGATACTGCGCTTCTTGCAGGAGAGGTCGTGCTGGTGCTATTTAAACTGCCTTGCAGCTTTCTCGTGCTGCTGCAGCTCGGGGGCGGTGGGTTTCTGCCCAGTCTGTACCGAAGCAAACGGGCACGACCTCGACCGCTGTCCTTTTTCTTACAGCTTTTAGATCTGCACCAGACCGGAGCCCAGCAACATGGCAGCAATCCCATCAAGCGGCTCGCTCATGGCAACACACAACTACTACAGGAGTAAGAGCGATGGCTCGAGCTGGCGCCGTGCGGGGAAGCGGGTGCTTTGCTCTGCCGGGGCTCCTTCGAGGAGGTGGTGCTGCTGCACAGAGGAGGCTTTCGGCCCCGCGAGGGCTGGTGGCCTTAGCTGTCCGTCAGCTGCGCGTGGGTCTTGCAAGGTCCTGTGCTCCTCATTGAGGTTGGAGGTGTGGGGAGGGGACAGCTGAAAACGCAGCTGCGCTATTGCCTGGGGAGTTGAGGTCTCTGGAGAAGCTGCAGAACCAGTCCGGGGAACGGCCGCTATTGGTGCCTCTCCAGGGGAGAGACTTTCTGCTTTAATGAGTTGCTGAAACCGAAAGGAAGTAAAATACTCCCCTCCACTGGAACTAGTAACAGGCTTTCAGCAGTCAGACTAAAACTGCGTGGATTAGGGCAGATTATTTGCAGAAATCTGCAACCTCCTGGCCTTGGGGTGTTGGTAGTGGCTCTAGGTGACCCTGTGTGCGCAGGGGGGTTGGACGAGGTGATCTCCAGAGGTCCCTTCCGACCTCAACCATTCTGTGATTCCCAAGTGTCACGTGCAAACGCAAGGCCATTAAGTAATGTCCTTGGAATGGAATTTTTTCCTGCACTCATGCTTTTCTGGCCAGTTTGTAATCTCCCCAGTGTTTCCTTCCTAGCGTTTTATCGGCTTGGCATTAAAGCTGGGCAAATACTGGAGCTGGCGATGGGAGCAAGCCGCGTGCCCAGGGCTGGCCGCAGCCCGCCGGGCATCGGGTCTCGCGGCGCGGCAGCAGCAGCGGCCGGAGGTGCCGAGGGCTGGGGGCGGCTCTGACGCCCCGCTCTCGCCCCCAGGGCGCCTGAGTTCGACATCGAGCAACAGCTCCTGCGGCAGCTCGGACTACGCCGGCGAGGTCATCCCGCACCCGCCGGGTGAGTGCCGCCGCGCCGGCGCCGCGCTTTTCCGAGCGGGAGCTCCCGAGGCCGTTCTGCCGCGGATGCCTTGGGTTTTGCGGGCTGCCGTGAGCTGCCTCCCCTAGGGATCCCGGCGGGACCGTCCTGCGTTTGAAAATCCACGCGCGTTGGATAAAAGCGCTGGTGGAGGCGCCACGCACCGAGTCCTATTTCGCCTTGCTTTTCTCAATGAACTGCAAATCTTGCCCAACCTTCGCGCGTGCTGCGGGATGAGGGTGGAGCGGTACCTGGGGCGCGGGAGCGGGGCTGATGCGCGCCCGCCGGCCACGCGCTGTCTCCTAGGTCTCCCCAAGTCAGACCCGGGTCACTGGTGGGCCAGCTTCTTCTTCGGGAAGGTGACTCACCCGGCCATGACCACGGTGTCGGAGTCCCCGGAGAGGTGAGTGCCGAGCGGCTGCTCCCGCGGGGCTTCCGCTGGAGCGCCGAGCCCCCCCCCCCCCGGCGTCGGCGTGACCCGCTGCCCGCTCTGCCTTGCAGCCTGGGAGCCGCCGCGCCGGCGGCCGGCGCCGGCTTGGCCTGCGGCACGGTGCCGGCCGGCGGCAGGAAGCGCCACGCCAGCGAGCCCAGCCAGCCCCGCGCCGGGCCCTCGGCGTGAGCTGCTCTCCCACCTCCGCGGAGCGGGCGCTGCTCTGGGTCACCGATGCCGGCTTCTAAGAAAAAGCAAGAAAAACCAAAAAAAAAAAAAAAATTCTACACCAGCCTTTTTACTGTTTTGTAATGCCGCTTTCTTTCCTTACGGACTCGGTAATGTGTTTGTTTACTTGTGCGATGGCAACTAATAAACTCGAGCAGCCTTTTAAAATGCTCTGAGCTGTTCTTCGCCCGGCGCGGGGGGATTTGGGTGCCCGCGGGGCCAGGCCGCCGCCTCGGAGGCGGTGCAGTCCCCAGCTGCTCCTGCATCCGGAGACGAGCGTCGCTCGTGATGCCCCGGTGGGTTTTGTCGCGGCTCTGAGCCAGGAGGAGGTTGCAGCGCGGTGAAGCCGCAGACGCCTGCTGCCACCCTTCCCTCTCGCCTTGGCCCGGTGGGTTGGCATCGGGCCGGTTTAGCGGCGTTAACGCGAGCTGGTGCCGCAGCGCTGCCCTGCTCCCGGGTCCGACGCGCCTGCGCCCGCGGTGCAAGGTGCTGCCTGGCCTGAGCCTGCTCTGACGGAGGTGCGGGGCGGCAGCTTGGTGCCGGCGTTGGACGGTAACTCGGGGGGTGGTTCAGCATGAGACGCCTGACAAAGCACCAAGAAAACAAGAACCTGCTGGTCCGCCGCGTGCAAGAGGGGCAAGGTCCCAGGTCGCGTTGCAGGCAAGCAAAACCCTGGCGCGAGTACATTTAAGGATGCAAATTCCTGATGCTCTGCAGTTTCCACTGTGTGGGGCTTGGCTTTGGGGTGGTGGGGGGGGGGGGACACGGTCTGCGCGGGAGCTGTGCCCGTCCCGGGAGCAGGGAGCGTTGCCGGCCCCTGGCGCTGTGCCGCCGGGTGACGGGAGGCTGGGGGTCAGCCGGGAGCACCGAGCGGTGACTTTGCACCCGTGACATCACGCCGGGGCAGCAGGCAAAGGGCGAAGTTGTGCGTTAATGCGGCGCCCAGCAGGCTGCCTCGCTGGGCAGAGGAAAGGCCGGCGGGGGCGGTTCTGCTTTTGCCTGCGCTGCAAAATGCCTCCCGGGTCACTTCTAGCTTTGCAGCTCCTTTCTGCTAGCAAAAGTGTCTTCTGCGAGCTTTGCCCCGAGATGCGGGTGTCGTGCGTGTGGCTTTGCCCCCCTCCGGCGCCGGGGGAAGGCGTCCGGGCAGCGCCGCCCGCCCTGCGGAGACGTGTCCGCGGCGAAACGTGGGGCGGGCACGGAGCCAGCCGCCTCGGGCGCCCGGCTCGGGACGGTCCGCGGGCGCCGGGGCCAGGCTGGTTTGCAGCCCGCCGGGCAGCCTCCTCGCTGCGGAGGGTCCGCGCGGCTCCCCGCGGCCGTGCCTTGCGGTTGTTCGCCTCCGCCGTGGCCTTTTGGGGGTACGCTGGCCCAAAATCTCTCCTTTCTTAGTGAAAACCTGCGTAGGCGTTTTGCGAGCTTTGCCCGTTTTAGCGCAGCGACAGGGCTCCCGGCTTCGCGTGATGTTTGTTTTAGGGACCTGCAGGCACAGGGGCTGCGGATTAAAACGCGCCCGCAGGCCGTTAGCCCCTTGCGCGTGTGATTACCAGCACTGTGCTTGCGCGCTGGGGCAGACGTTCTCCTTTCCACTCCTTGAGCCGCCTCCTCGTGCCCGTTTCCAAGGCTTTCACTGTTGATTAACTCACATATTTAGGCAAAAACGGCTCATGCTTTATATTCTGCCTTGGCTGTCGCTCACACCGCTCCTTTGCCATAGGAGGAGCCCTTCAGGCAGACCTGGGATGATAAAATACTTGCTTTTATTTCCTGCGTCTTGTTGCTTTTTTTTCCTTCTTTTTTTTTCCCTTCCAGAAGCTCGCTTCCTCCCATCCCCTTGCAAAGGCCAATGTTAAAAATAGACTCCGGCTCTGCAGCTGAAATCCACTGCGTTAGACTGACACTGTTTTCTAATGTCAGCAGGCCAAGTTTAATCCACAAACAGAGCACAGATGGGACAGAAACCAGGGTGTGGAAATGCCTCTGAGAGCACGTGTTCGCCAGAGCCGCTCCGGGAGCAATCGTCTGAGACTCCTCAGGCTCCGTCCTCACTTGCTCACCCGGAGGCCGGATCGCGGGAAGGCCCCCAGGATCGCGGCAGTGCCATTTTTTATTATTATTATTATTATTATTATTATTATTATTATATCTAGCTTCAGCATGCCATCCCCGCGCTGGGTGCTGGTGCACCGGGAGGGCGCCCCAGGAGCTCCCCGTCGGCAGTGGGGCGGATTGCTGCCGCGGAGCTGAGCTGCCTTTTCCAGCTTGGGTATCCGCTGGCACGGCGAGGCGAGAGGCGCGTGTGGCTGCTGGCCAGGCTGTTCCTGCTCCGAGCCCGGCGCTCGCCGCGGAGGCCTCCCGCAGCGCGGCCGGGGTGTCCCGGCAGCGCGAGGTGACACCGGGGGCTCGTCGTTGTCTCCCTCGCCCCGGGGCTGTGTAAATACAGAATATTCCCTTTGCCCCCACACAGCTCGGGCTTTGTTTTGCCCATTTGTCCTTTAAAATGTGCTTGGTCTCTGCACTCCTGATGCAGCATTTCAGAAAGCGTCGGGGCGGGGGGAGGTGGGAAATCAGCCCCGATGCTGAGCCAGAGCCCGTCGCGGCAGGCAGAATTGAGCCTTTCTGAGCATTTTTGAGCCTTGCAAACTTCACCCCCTTCCCCCCCCCCCCCCCCCCGCTCATCCTTTGCCTTCCTCTGAGTTTTTAGCACCATCTAGTAGCAGCAAGACCTGCAGCTTTGCTGTCCTTCCTACTGCAACAGGCCTGTCTTGCATGCTTTGGTCGTGGGTGAGCTGCTTCTCAGCACGCGATACGTTGGTCACCTTCTGGGTGCTGCTGAAGTCTCCAGCTCCAGCTGGAGGAGAAGCAGGACGTGCCTGCCTGTGGGCACAGCCCTGCAGCACACTCGGTTGGACACTTGACCAGGCTGCGAAGGGGTCTCCCACTGCAGCTGTGTCCAAGTCCTGGGGTAAACCCCAGCTGAACGGGTGCCTCAGTGGCCTTTGGCCGGGTACGTGTCCCACCAGTGAGAGCTGCCAGGGCTCTCCACGAGCCCTGGTTCCTCCAGACCACATCACCTCATCTACTTTCAGTGTCCACCCTGGGCTGGGCTGTTGCAAGCCCTAGACACATCTGCACTGAGCAGAAGGGGAGTCCAGGCAATGAGCCGCCACAGAGCGATTTGTGTTTCGGCCCTTTAAAACAAGAGCACTGGATCTCCCCAGGGTGTGAACGTCCCACCTGAGGCTCCTGGAGCTTCCAAAGCTGCCCATGCCCACAGCTCTTCCCAGCATCCCCATGGGGCTCCACAGCCAACTACCAACCACCCAGAGCCTTTGGAGCCACCATGAGCAGCAGTTACTGGCAAAACTCTCTTTATATTTGTAATTTGGTTTTAAAAGAGGGTACAAGATTCCAGTAGGAACCTGTGGAAGACTTCCCAGCCGTCTTGAGACAGCTTGTTGAAGGAAACATGGGCATCCACCTAAATATTTGAAACAAGAAATAGACTTTTTTGTTCGTCTCACCTCAGCTATACTTGAAATAACCACAAGATGGTGGCAAAGACAAGGCGCTGGAGCAGAGCAGCCCGTAGGGCAGGGCTCCTGCTCCGTGAGCTGGCCCTGTGGGGCAGAGAGCTGCTGCTGCAGAGGCTTTAGCTGTCAGGGAAGAGGGGACTGCCAGAGGCACCTGAAGGCTTGATGCACACTCGGACGAGTGGAGGCGACAGAGGCAGAAAGATGGTTCTAGAGCTGTGTGGTTGCAGAAGGGCTGCAAAAATGGGATTTGCTGCAAATTACTGCATTCAGGGCACGGAGGAGAGGACAGAATATCAAGCCGATCAGAGACCACTACCCAAACCAGTGCAATGCCTCAAGGACCAGTGTCAGCCAGCGTGACAGCGTGCGGGAGCGTGACGAGGGCGGCGTGCGGCATGCGAATGGATGCACACACATTTATTGATAAATACACCGGACACTGTAAGTGAATCCAGCAGAGCCACAGATGGACACAAACTGCAAACCTTCACTCTGGGCACGGCGAGTGGCAGGCGAACTCCCACCCTGCGGGCTGAAGGAAGATGTACTTTCTGAAGGATGCCTCTGCTAGCACGTTGCTTTTCAAGCCTGCTGCTCAGCCAGGCGACAGCAAGAGTTCGCCAAAACTCATTTCGTTTTCCCTCAGCCACTTGCCCACGTCCTCAGCAAGAGGGACCACGGGCTCTTTCCAGAGATGTGTATTCCTTGGAGCCATGTCTGAGGGCAAACCGAAAGGAAGGACCCATTTGGCAAGAGTCGGTCTGTAGGTGAGTTTGGAGGAAGGGTGGTGGGAGGAGGCTGCCCTCAGGACAGAGACCCGAGCACCCGTCTGTAGATGAAGCCGAGTCTCTCGCGCAGTGTGCAGAAGGTGGGCCGTGCCTCCGTGTTGCCGTTCCAGCACTCCAGCATGATGACGTAGATCTCGGGAGGGCAGGTGCTCGGCCGGGGAAGACGGTAGCCCCTGGTGATTTGCCGTATGGTTTCCTGGTTTGTCGTTCCTGCAAGGAAAGAGAAGATTTCCCCTAACTCTTCGTGCCACTGACCCATCCCCAAAGGATGCCCTGGGGGTAGGAGGTCAGGCAGCCCTCAGCACCTCCAGCTCTCCACACTCCCACCAGCCTCTTCTGCAAGCAGTGACAATGGCAGTTACTGAAGCATCTTCCAGGTTGGACAGTAATTTTTGCAGGCTCCAGAAGCTGCTTCCACATCAGTTACAGATGGGGAAGAGACAATACGACAAGGCCTTCGTGGCATACTGGATTTCAGCACGTCAGGGAGCCACCAGCAAGCTGCCTGGTGTGAGGAGGGGAGCACAGCAGGAGGTGGCACAGCAGCTCCCCACCCCCTTGGCAAGCTGGGGGGACCCGTCAGCCCTACCTTCATATGGGATCCGCCCATATGTGAAGACTTCGTAGAGGAGAATCCCATAGGACCAAACATCGGACTTCAAGGAGTAGGTATGGTAGTTTGCTGCCTCCGGGGCTGTCCACTTCACTGGGATTTTTGTGCTGCTGCTGGTGGAATAAATATCATCCTGAAAAGAAATGGGATATGGGTCTAGAGCGCTGTGAACACAGCTGCTTCATCTGGAAAAGCCGCAGGTGAAAGCTGGGTCTCAGTGTGCATTTAGCCTTTCAATGTCAGCGCTCACTGGGATGAGACCCGGTGGTGTGGACCTGCTGTCTGGGCCTTGCCCATGACACAGGATGGGGAAGGGAGAGCAGAGCAGAGAAGGCTGTGGCCAGCTGCAGCTCTTGCTGCTGTACCAAAGCGGTGCAGAGTTGCTCTGTGGTGCTGGGTAATGGGAAGGACCTGCAGCTTCCCGCTGGCTGACCTTGAGGAGCCGGGCGAGTCCAAAATCAGCGATTTTGCAGGTGAGTTCATCTCCCACCAGGATGTTTCTGGCTGCCAAGTCCCAGTGAACAATGTGCTTCTCTTCCAGGTACCTCATCCCATCTGCCACTTGGCAGGCAATGTTGACCAGGTGGGAGGTGCCCAGGGAGTTCCCTTCAGGACCTGTTAACCCAGGAGAACCACATGTTTAAGGCAATCTAGCAATACCTATTTCAGGGGCTCTAGTGCCTTCTGGTTTGGAAAGAGACCCAGTGTAGGCAACATGGGCAAAACTGTTGTGGAGGAATATGTAAAATCTGTGTTACATGTCTGCATCACACCAAATTGAACTTGAATTTGAGGTTCTTCCTAACTGTCTTTACTGTGATGTGTGTGAAGTTCAGCATGTCTCAAGCGCTCCTGAGGAACTGGACTTGGTTGAGCTTTGAGAGCATCCTGGGTTGCAGTAAGGAAGCAGCTGTCTTTAACTAGTTCAAAGCTAAAGGTGACCTTCTGCCATGCCTGGGTCCAACCTGGCAGCCAGGCCTCTCACCCTGTCCTACCTGTGAGCTCCTGCTCCTCTGACACCAAATACTGTTGGAGCCCTAACAACAAATTAGGTCAAATTACTTAGTGCAGGAGCGGAGTGGGGCATATGCAGTAGAAAAACAGGTCTTTCTTGGTGGGAGCTGTTTGTCTTTTTGCCCTTCAAGACTGATTACCAGGTCAGGCATGAAAGAAAAGAAAGGAGTAGAAAAATAAATACCACAAGCATGTTCTTCTTTGAGATGTTGAAGGGCTGACTCACCAGGCACTGAGTAGAGGCCTGCCCTGTTATCGGTTCTGCACGTGAACAAAAATGTGTTGCCTATCCACAGCAAGATTTGGCAACGTCATTCAGAACAGAGGCAGCATTCCCCAAACAAGTGCTGCCGAGTGCTGATAGCCCACTGTCCAGTGAGAAAGGTGGGATGAAAGGTCCCAGCAGCACAGCTGGGCTCTGAAGTGGCTGATCGGACCTAACCTGGCCCGTGCAGGAACTGCGGGTCACCAAAGAGCATCTCTGCTGAACACCTGTGGATTGCTCTGCATTAGCACAGGCCTAAATAAGGCTGAAACAGGGCTCACTCTCTCTTACGGTCTTCATCTGGGTTTGTAAGGTTATTCTGGGGTGTGGAAAGCCCCTGCTGAGTGTGGGTACTTAGAAAGAAGTGCTGCCTCTGGAGGACCTCTCCCAGCTCCCTCCTGGTGCTCGTGCACTGGTACTCACTGTTGAGGTAGCTGTGGAGGTTGCCTTTCCGCATGAGTTCGGTGATGATGTACACTGGCTCGTCCACCGAGCACACGGCATGGAGCTGGATTAGCTTCTCATGCCTCAGGCGCTTCAGGTTCTGAATCTCCTTGGTGAAATCTTCTGCCTTCATGTCAGCTGAGGTAGAAAGCCAGCTCAGCCTTTGTGAGGGATTTTCTCACTCGGAGGGTGAGATGCTGGGAGGACAGCATCTCCTCTCTCGAGTGAGGACCTCTTTCCTTCCCATAGGCCACCCCTGTTTTCAAGCACCATATCTCCAAATCTGCTTCTCAGATCCAAACACCCAAGCGATATTTTCCACAGGGCTTTGGATGCTACTTTCAGGATCATAGTCTCATCAGGGAGAATGCACCCATTTACCACAAACCCACCGAACAGAGCCATTTTATAAAGGTGCCAGTCCACGTTTAGGTGGTTCCATACACACACAGTCCAATGGCTATTTGTCAGGTCCTACCACAATTTGATTAGTAAGATGGCAATGAAGAGGGATATGAAAGCAAAGGGGGTGATGCAGCAGAGAAATCAGACTGAGTAGGGCATCATTAACATTTACTGCCTCCTCCTCCACACACCTTTTATGATCTTGATAGCCACCGGCACCGTGTTCCTCCACAGTCCTTCCCACACCTCTCCAAAGTAGCCTTCGCCCAACTTCCTCCTCAGGGTGAATTCCCAGCGCGGGCGCTCCCATCCGTCTCTCTCAAGTGGCACCTGTGTGAAACGAGCATTGCATGCTCAACTGTCCAGCCAGATAGTACCTGACTGCAAGACCCTGGACAAGCTTTTGGTGTCACGAAGGAGTGACCAGAGCATGGTGCTCCACCACTTGACTTGCACTTGCATTGCAAAGTGTGCATCCCCTTCAACTCAGCTAAAATTTTTCACTTGGGGCACATAAGACATGGGGAACCCTCTGCAGTGGCCGCTTGGTGGAAACATCTCAGACCCAAGAGTGCACAAAGGAAGAGCTTTTGGAGGCTCTGTGAAATACCAAGAATTTGGGCAACCTTAGTTTTTTCTTGGGAAAAATTTGGACCATATAAGAAGCACAAAGTAGCCATTGTTGCAATGGAGCTTTTGCTTGAAAGTCGCCCAGCTGAGAGAGGCCATTTCATCTGCCGCTGCAAGCCAAGGGAGCTGATTAAAACTTGGCTTTGCTGTTCAGGAGAGATTCAAGTTATAATTCACTCCAAATCAGCCACCAAAGATAGATAGCTGTTCTCCATTTCCCATAGACATCTGCTTCCATCAATTTAAAAAAAAAAAAAAAAAAAAAAAAAAAAAAAGGAAAGAATTACTGTTGCAGGTTGTGGCTGATTTCGACTTCAATTCTTGGAGCATTTCTTTTTTTTTAATCTCATGCCTTTCAATTTCACTTTTGAATTATTCACACGTTTAATTTTTTTTTCTAAGTCATAATCGGTGAACGGCATGTGCTAATCGGGAAGTGAGTTGGCAATTTAGGATTAATACTCTAATTGGATTTGTGTGTGCTACATTAATTGGCACAAAAAATATATAAAAGGAATGTGTTCTTGTTACACTCTAGAATAAATTTGGAAGATCTGGTACGTGCAGACTCAGAGCCGAAGGGACCTGTAACAAGATGGTTTGGGGGGGGGGTCTTTGACGCAGAGAAAAGCCCGTGTGCTGCGGCCTGAGCAGGACAACCGGACCAACGGCCCGGCGGGCGCCGTGCCCAGCCCTGGCGCGGCTCAGCGGAGGAAAAGCTGGTAGTTTGCTACCAGGGCGGTTTTAACGTTCAGTTTATGAAAGACTAAATCTCAGCCGGCTAGACTAACCGGATGAGTAAATATCGAGTGACTTTCATCTTCTTTTCGCACTGCGGAGAGGAGCGCGGCGGGGCCGGCTCAGGGCCGTGCTCCCACACCGCGCGATTTAGCCCCGCGGCTTATCCATCCCCCCCCCCCGCCCCGGTCCTTCTCCTCCCGCACGAGGAAGGAGCCGTGCTGGTTGGGAGGCGAGAGGAGGAGCCGCTCGGCTTCGCTGCGGCTGGGCTTGCCGAAATACCAGCTGTGGAGGGAGAGCGGAGGCCGGTCAGCGTTGGGAGTCCGGGCACGAGGTCGCAGCCGCGGGAGAACTGCCCGCCCGGAGCTGCCGCGCCAGCGTGCCCGTGCCGGAGCCCCTTGCCAGGGACAGGGCTTGGGGACGGGGCGTTTACTGGCTTTGGCCTCTTTGCACATTTGCGCTTTTATTGCAAACGTCCTAAGTGCAAAATATTGCCTCATTTTTTTTTTCTAATGAGGGAGGCCAGCACCGCCGTCAGACACGCCAGCAAAGGGCCAGCGCCTCTCTCAGACCTGCTCCGCGGGCCCTCTGCGAGATCGCCGGGCTCTTTTAGATCGCCGGAGCAGGGGCGTCATTTGCCATCGAACCACCGCGTGAGCCCTGGGGGCTCCTAAAGCCGCTGCTTTAGGCAATCGAGTCCATGTCCACTACGGGAGGGGGCAAAGGGCCCTTGCTGCCCGCCCGGCAGGGAAGGGCGGACGGGCGCGGGGAGAGGCTGCCTGCGGCGGTGGCAGGACAGTCACCGTTGCACCGTTGGCGCAAGCTGGCCAGATCTCAGCCTGTCCTGAGTCTCCTCTTTGACCTGTGGCTCGTGGATACAACCAAATTCCTGCCTACGAGCAAAAGCTCGTCAGCGAAAACCTTGCCTGGACCTGCCTTCTCCTGCTCCAGCCACGGGCAGCTCCAGCTCCGGGCTGAGCCAGCCAACGTCTCCTCCCGATCCTGGTTGGGGGGAGAGGAGCCGGAGAAGCAGCGGGCGGGTTATTCCGTGCAGCGAGGCGCAAGCTGCACCAGCAAGGTCTCACCACGGCCGTATTGGTGCGATCCCCGTCTCGGAAGGGGCCGCGGGGCAGCGGCTGCTGTCGGAAACCCACCGTCCGCACGCCGGAGCCGAGCCCGGGTACTTACGGCCGGCGAGCAGAGGTTCCCTGGCTCAGACTGGCCACGTACGTCGCAGGAACGTAACCCGTGGCCGGTTCCCCCCGCAGCCTCCTGGCTGAGACATACTCGCCCTCTTCCTTGAGGACACGCAGCTTGTCCCCTGCGCTAACGCTCAGCTCGTCCGCGCTCCGGGCTGCGAAAGCGTATAAAGCGATAAAGAGAGAGGACTTTGGGACGAGGCACCCGCTCCGTGGCGCGGGGACCTGCCCGCTGCCGAAAGCGAAACTCGGATCGGGTGGGATGGGTTTGCAGGCGGCAGCCACCCGCTCAGACCTGCCCACACAGCTGGCGAGCACAGCTGGAAGCTGCTCCTTGGGGTAAGGCTGGCTGCACTCGAAGGAGGAGAAAGGAGCTGCTTTTTTTTCCTTTTTTTTTTTTTAATTATTATTTTAAAGTGTGCTCTCATGCTCATTACTAGAGCACCGGTGAACGCAGC
Organism: Rhea pennata; assembly: GCF_028389875.1. Lineage (NCBI taxonomy): Eukaryota > Metazoa > Chordata > Aves > Rheiformes > Rheidae > Rhea > Rhea pennata. The sequence goes on from NC_084678.1 coordinate 16,211,053, forward strand.
TCTGTTCTCTAAGCAGCTCTTGTGACAAGTACCAGACTCCAGTTAATAATCTTGATTGCACTTGTGGAGGAAAGTGTTTTTTTTTCCAAAGGAAAATAATTGCATCCACAAACGTGCAAGAGTTAAAACAAAGTAGAGAAATACCCTCCAAGAGATCTGATGGGGTTTGGAGAGCTGCTGCTTGGTCATCGATTCGCGGCGCCGAGCGCCCGGCGCCGGCGGCCGAGCGCACCCGGAGCCCGGTCGCGCTCCGGCGCGGGTGCTGAAAGCCAGCACGGCAGGTCAAATTCAAGCGTCCGCCGAAGGCCGGCGATTTACACCTCGTGCCTGGCATACGCAGCATAAACTGTCTCAAGATCGCAGCTCAAATGAAAAAAAAAAATCACAGTTCCACGTGCTCCCTGCATGGGTTTTGTCCCTTAAGGGTTTCCAGGTTTTCGGCTGGCAATCCTCGGTGCCACCCGCTCTCCGGGAACCCTGCTCCTGCGCTTGAGCCTGCGACTGTGATCCTCCTCCGCTGTAACCGGTCCGTGTAGCAGACTTGGGTGCGCAGCTTCGTTTTTGGAAGAGACTGGTTAAAGAGCAGAAATTTATTGCACTGGCCTGGGCTGAGGGCTGCTCTTGATGTCCCTCAAAGAGCCTTTCCCTGCATGGGTGGGCACACGCAGACGCGCCACTGCTGCACAAGTGACTTTGAGAAGGTTTTATTTTTTCTGATGACAAACTCTCTTTAGGATGCCAGACTGGCAAACCACCCTATGTCTAGTATTTGCAGAAAGGCATTTTTGTTATAGTAAATAAAATCACGGATATTAGAAAAACAAACTGAAAGATGCTGCACGGTATACGAGGAACAAACCGGTCCAGTGCTTGGGTGAACAGCGAGGGGCCTGCTGCAGGCTGCTTCCTGGGTGTCCCGCGATGGCCAAACAAGCTGCAAAAGCTAGAGCTGAACATTTGGGCCCCACCCTTCTCCCGCACAGGAGGAGCAGGAGCACCCAGTGCTCCAGGAGGGCACTCGGCCACCGCTGCACAGGAGCAGGGAGTCTTTAACAAAATATTCTGCTCCCTCCATGCCAGAAAGTAGCTCTTGGATACATGGAGCATTCCCCAAGGTCTTGCCCCACCTGCCCAGCACACAGCCTTGCTCTTGGCGTTGTGCACCGCTGTTTAATCTCTGGGTGTATTTTCCTCACTTTTAGCTTGGCTGTAGGAAGAGAGGGTGGGGGGCATCAGAGCTGGCAAACGTGGGAAAAACGTGGAGGACACCCACTCCTGATGTATTTCCACAGCACTTCTGCTCCTCATGTCACGCTCCATCAGGAGGAAAATGGCCTGCTTGCTTATGCATTTAGGGAGATTATCTGATTAGGTCAAACACAGAAGGTTTTTATTCTGCTGTTTTGAATGGGGACTTGGTAAACTCGTGGTTTGCAGACGAGACTGGAGACTGATTTACCCTTATTGACCTTTGCCAGATCAGATGCTCCAGTAGTACAAGTGATAGACAAGTGCAGCCGACCTGTAACATGCAAAGCTTTGGATCTTGATTTGCACCTAAATGAAAGAGTATTTGATAACAGCAAACAGCCCTGAGGGCTAAATACTACCTCTGAGCTGAACCTATCAGACATGCATAACACACTCATCGCTGCAACCTCCCCTCTCTCTACACAGGACATGCACACACAGCTCAGAATCCCACACTAGGAAACAGCTGATAACTCACAACCTTTTTTTTTTTTTTTTAGTATTTTTTTATTTTCCTATTAACTTCCAGGAGCATCCCTGCTGCTTTAAATCCCTTTGGAACTACAAAACACCTTTAAAAAAAAAAAAAAGAAAAAAAAAGGAGGGAGGGAGAGAGAAAGAAAGAACAGGCATATTCCTAAAAGTTTCTGATTCTTGCACTGTGGGAAGGAAGAGGAAGGACATAGGAAGAGAAGTGAAAAAGAAAGGAAAGCAGAGTCTAAAGGATCAAGTATTTCTCTTAGTCCCTGCAACTAGTTTGCATTGATGTATTAAAATCCAAGCTGACCACAGATTTTGGGCTATGGTAGATATATACAGGGACTTTTGTTCTAGCACCACTAAAAAGCACCTCAAAAGAGCAACAAAACCATAACATCTATTCAGTTCAGCTGGTTACACAGTCCTGGTTTAGTTGCAGAGCACCTGGGAGCAATAAACACCAACAGCACTTTGCATTCATCAGTGTGTCAAATACTGCACACAGTGTTCTCCCGTACTAATTGATGGAAACCAGCAGCTCCCCTCCATTAATGAGGGCCCATTACATTTAATTATCTGAGGTTCTGTTTCAGGTCCTCTTACGTTCACATTCTAAATACATCTTCCAGCTACGAGCCTTTTGGGAGAAAGAGGAGGAGAAACACAAATCCAATTAAAAACCCGAAGTGTAGAAATTTAGAGAATGCAGTTCATGTTTAGGAAAAAGCTTCTTAGCACTGGGCACATAACAGCAGATTCACTCACACGGTAATATAATCGAGGACGCTCCACTCATTAGCGAGTGGTTGGCAAAGCACAGTGGCTGATCTCAGCATCGTGGGCCACTGTGCTCTTCTGCCTCTGGTATCTCGTTTGGAGGCATCCAAACAGCCAGAAGATTCCCTAAGCGTTGGGTTTATCTCGTTGCTGCCGGCACGAACTCAAGCCCAGCCAACGGTGCCTTCCAGCGCCCTGCGGCTGTTCTTGCTCTTTTTGCTGGCATAAGAGGACATAATGTTTAATTTTTTTTTGAACCACAGTAAGATTACTCCAGGGGCTTCCTGGCACCAAAACTTGGGGATAGATTATCTGAGAAAGATTTTGCCTCTTAATAAATTGTTTAGCCTGGGTGCCATGGGACATTGCAGACAAGAGGTGGTGGATGATGACAGCATTGCATGGGAAAAAGAGAAAAGCAGAACAGTGGCACTAAAGCAGCTTCAATTCTCCTCCATTTCCTGTGCTGCAGACTATGGTAGAAAGCGGCATCTTGGCAGACTGCTAGTCTGTCAGCATTAAATGGGGCAGTGCAGAGGGAGAGCCTATTCCCTGGAGGCTGACGAGCATAGAAACAGTCAGCGGCTGAGGGGGCTCAAACAGTCAGTGCAGAGGGTTTGGTACAGGCAGAAGTACAGTCGTCCTGGGACAGGGAGCCATACAGGAGGTGTGAGAGGAGGCAGAGCATTGCTGGGTCTTGCAGGCTGCTGGTTTGGAGCCCTTTAGGCGGGGATCGGACTGGCTGGTGGAGAGCAGGAGTGCAGGTCACGGGGCACCTGAAACGGCACGGGAAAGCAAGCTGTATTGGAGAGTGTTTGAGGTAGAGACTGCTGTTTCTACAGTGTCTGGCAGGTCTGCGGCATGTGCGACTGCAGTATGAAAACAGTAATAGCTCTTTAAAATCAAGGAGATACTTCTGACAAACTCTGTGAACACCCCCTTCTCCCCCCTCCCAGTGCTCTTCAAGGATCTGCAAAACATGACAAGAAAAAGCTAATTCACAAGTGTCATATGCATACAACCATAATATGGTTGTAAAATTTCTAAAGAGGATTGATGTTCCACCAGAAAGTCTGCAAGGACCCACAATATAAAATCAGACTGGAAACCAGTGTGGTGAGTCTACAGGCTTCCCCCTCTGCTTTCCACTGAGATTATCTGGGCAAACCAGCCTTTGCTTGCCCTCACCTGTGACCTGACTTCCAGAGGATGCTCATTACAGCACAGACTGCCTGGTAGAACAGCATTTCTGCATAAGTCGTCTGCTCTTGTCCCTGGAGTAGCCATTTGTGACATATAAAAACAATTAAACACCTCCTCCAGACTGGTAGGTGCCACTGAGCTGTTCACCCTCTCTCTCTCTCAAGGCTGCAGACACATTCACGGAAACTAGGATTAAAGAAACTCATTCTGTTTCCCCATTGCCCCTACGTACAGTGAACGAGGACTTGCAGCCTTCTACCAGCACCTTGGAGACTGACCCTGCCACAGATGAACGGCAGCAGGAGTCCCCACTGCCAGGTGCTTACAGTGACTCTACGTGCACACTTGAACCGTCTCTCTCCCTTGGCTAGTGCTGAGCCAACAGGGGACTGGTGCTCTCAGAAGAGACGTGCATAGCGACTCAGTTCCTGGGGGAGAAATCTCTGCCAATGCATAAGCAAATAAGGGATTGCTCCATCTGCCAGATGTCCTTGATACACTGAGGAGGAACCAGTCCATCTACTCCATGACTGCGTCTGTGATATCGCTCCCAAGGAGGCTGTTGGATTTGGGGTTGTGGTATTAAGTGCTGCTAGAAGAAATATGCCCAGAGTCCCAGGAGAAAAGGCCTGAGAGAGACCTCATCCAGTCTATCCCATACTTATGTCTTTCCCCATCTTTGCCAAACCAGTTCTTCCTCCAGGAAGACCTCCAGGAATGGATATGCCACAATGTCCCCAGACAACCCTCTCTAGTGGCTCACTAATCATTACTGTTAGAAATGGTGTCTAACCTGCTGGTGTCTATTACTCTTGTCCCATTCATCACTGGATTGCTCCATTCCTTTCTGCAACAGTCTTTTATGTACATGAAGACTGTTCAGGTGTCCCACCATCTGCTCAGCAATGTTGCTTTGATCTACTTGTTGGACCCAAGCCCAGCTCAGGGCAAACATGCTGACCTTGTATGAACGGGTAACATGGTTATCTTTTTCTGTCTCCAGTCCTCTTCCCCTGTCCATACGTGCTAGTGTTCCTGTGGTGCCACCTCAGCTGACTCTCTAGTACATTTACCTATCAGGGATGACACAAAAAACATTAGTTATAGCTATTCTACCCCCCTCATGCCAAATATCAGACCTGAGAGGCATCCAGGCAAGTACAATTTAATCACCATTCATCATTTGAGCTGCCAAAACTGATCATACAGATGATCTTTCACTTGCCCCCAAACAAATTAATATCAGCTCAAGTTACCTTCTCTGAAGGTTCAGACTTGCATCTCACCTTGCAACTGTAGAGGTATGAGCTTAGCTTCGTCTCTTCTCTCCTTACTTTACTTCTTCTCTACCTGATTGCTAGTTCCCTCTGATCAGAGTGTTGCTGTTGGCTCTTAAATGCACAGCAGCTGCAGAGGCTGCCAACTTCCATAGCTCGCAGATAAATCCTGCTCATGGTGTGGCTCCACAGAAGACAAATACTGGAACACAAAATTTTACCTGTTTCTGTAGGGAAGCAACTGTCTTCTCTAGTTCGGCCACAAGGGACTCAAGATTCTCTCTGGAGGAAGGGCTTGGAGAAGGCACCTCATTTCTGAAGTCGGAGATAGAAAGTAAATTTTGAGATAATGGAGATGTCAACTTCCTGGTCAGGAGAACTGTTCTACTTTCTCTACCATCATCCTCAGATTAAGCACCAAAATGGCCACAGGAGGGCCGACATGCCAAGAGATGCCAACCAAACATTCACATTACTGCCTGAGTTGCCTAAATCCCCTGGCTAGTGTTACATGTGGTTAGAAACAGTTTTGAGGATTTTCAAAACCTGTCCCTAAAATGGTCTTCTCCATCATTCTCCCAGGACTGTGAAGGTAAACAGGGACAAAGGATCAGCAAGAGTATTCACATGTCCTCTCAGTAAGACAGAGCTTCATCTGGTGGCTGTTCAAACAAAGGAAAAATACCCTTACTCCTGTTAGAGGACTTTGCATCAAGCTCTGTATTTAGTTACTGAAACACTCCTGATCTCCAGGCCTCAGTGCAGAATGCCAATTTCAAAAGCCTGAATGGACAAGAGTTATTACACACTTCTCCTACTCCTCAGATAGTGGAGGTATAAAAAGATGGATCTACCAGACCTGGGAAATGCAGGCTTGTGCTTAGAAGGGTTTTCTTCTGGGTAGCTGAATCTGGGAGATCTCTTGCTTTGGAACCGCTGAGAAAGAGCCTTGAATTGTCCACGTGTCTGGCAGTCTTGGGAAGGAAGGGAGAATCTGGAATGAGCATTCAGAACCATTTGGCTTGAACTGTCTGTGAACAAAGCAGCGCTACCCTCCTTCACTGTCCACCCTCCACAAGTCGGTTACGCTAGAGGGAAGGAGACTGCAAAGGTATATGAACGAGCATTCATCAGAACAGGGGGGCTCTGAGAGCTGCCTAGAGGCTAGCAACAAACCAGAAGAGATGTTACAACTTCCACACACTATTAAGCTGGAGGTTTCGTTGCCATAGGATGTTGTGGAAGCCAGAAACGGGGATGGCTCAGATAGGCTAGCCAGAAGGTAAATCCACAAGTCATGATTAAACACAGTGCCCTCAATGCCATTTTGTAGCTCTAAGTTCCTCAGTTGTAGGGACCACTGTGCCCATGCCCTGTTTTAGTCTCTTGCCCTGAGCATGAGCTTTTGCCTGAGCGTGAAACAGAAGCCCTGAACTAGGTGGACCTTCAGTCAGATTTGAGGCAGCTATTTTCCTCTTTGCATCCATTTGCCTCACCGCTCTATTTCCCACAGAGAAGTGTGTCATTAAACCAGCTCCAAACATGTTACATAAAGCAACAACATAATGGGAGTGCCATCCAGAATCATCCCCACGTCAGTCGGTGCTAGAATGGCCTCATTCCTACCCTCACAACAATCCTGCCACAAGCGGAGATCCACTGCCGGAATCTCTTCACAACCAACCATGCCCTGCGGGTATGATGCCACCTGGAAGACGTCTCTCTGGAGCTGTTGAATGTGGTCACTGTTGTCACAGATGATACGAGCAAGGGATGTCTGTCTGATCTGAGTTAGCTGTGCTGGCGTGAAGACCCCAGGATTCTCGTACCAAAATCTGCAGAATTTGCAGATCATAGTGTGACTCAAGAGTACAAGACAACGATGGATAAATGGGGCTGAGAGGGAGAAGAGTTGCCCTACACCTGTGAGACAGCACACAGACCTCTCAAAAGGAGCTTCTATTCCAGTTTCGCATGCTATGTTAAACTGCAAGCAGGGCCTGCCTGTAGGAGGGCTTCACATGAATCCCTGTGAGTTGCTGATCTGGGCTGCAGAGTGACACCACTTACTCCAGATACAATCACTTGCATGGGAATTCTGAGGCTCAGACAACTCTACTGTAGCAATTAGGACATGGGTCGGTGGGTCCATAAAGCACCGGCCCTAAGTGCATCACCAGGAAAAGAAGTGATGCTAGCATGAGCAGCAAATGGGAATGAGGAGGAAGCTCCCTGAGAGATGTTCTAGCATTTTCATGAAACATTGGACATATGTTCAACAGTGTCTGGTGTCATACAGTGGAATGGAAATTATTAAATCAGGAAAGGATTGTAACTGTTGCAAGTCCTGTTGCAAATGCACTGGACAGAGGAGATCTTTCCCTGTATCACAAGATGAGGAACAATTAGAGAAAATCATAAGTTCTGTTCCCTCCACATTTCCTGCAAGGAGCCAACCTCCCCAGGTAGAATACCATAGACTCTGGGTTGATTCTAATTACAGTACCTGTCTCCATCCCTTAGTCTTCTGAACTGCGTTGTTAACAGGCACATCAGTGTTGGTCCAACTCTGGTACCAGGGACAAGATCCTCCACCATCAGTGCTGGGAACAGGTCAATATTTTTGGTAGTTCCATATAAGCTTCAGAATAAAAGATTAAAAAAAAAAGTAAGGGACTATCAAAGAGTGAAGACAAAAGAAACCTGATTACATTTTAGGAATGAGTACACAAGGAACTCATCCGGACAACATTTTAATAGTCTTATCTGAAAAACAGTGGCTATGCCTTAGAAAGAGTAAACTAATGTCAGCCAGTGCAGATAAGATGCAATTTAGTCTCACTGGAAAATAGCTCCAAGGCTCAATCTGCTTCCAAATTATACCGCACCAGTTCCTGATGACATTCCACTCAGAACTAGACTGATCACTCAGAGAGGCCTAATTATTCTTGCATCACTCTTAAACCAAAGCTATTATCCTATCTGAACATCTGTGGGTAATAATATCTAAGGGAGGTTATTTGACAGGAAGAGCAGTAACTTCTCACAGACTGAGTTTCAGTGACTGTGATGCCTCCAAGCCTGGCCAGGCTACTGTACCTCCTGAGCTTTTCCCTGATCTCCAAGTTCTTTATCTCATTTTTGAGGTCCTCAAACTCTTGTGCAGATGAGAGGTTGCAGAAGACCCTGAAATCATTGTAAGGTGGGATGCCATGGTCTCGCCCTCTTTGGATATTGATAGCAGCCAAGTCCAGTGAGACCGAGTGTGCCATTGAGAAGAGTTTTTCTGTCAGCTCCATGTTGAGGAGTTCTGAGGGTACTCGCATTTTCCCAGGCACCCCAAACAGCCCGCGGAGGAGGGGGTCAATCCCACCTTCCTGTGTGATCCTGAAAGGGGAGAAGAAGGCCTTGTGCAGAGGGATGTGGCCTTGGCGGATGGGCTGGAAGGTTTCATTCAGTCGGTACAGGATGGGGTTGATCAAGGTGTGGCCAAAGCGGAAGGCAGCGGTGGCGAAGGCATTGAGGATTCCCGCATTGATGTTGGGGTTGTAGCCTTTGTACTCACCCAGCATCTTCATTCCAGCTTCCCCAAGGATCTTGGGGAGCCACTGGGCATAGGTGATATGTTGCATTTGGGCACCCACAATCTTCCGTGCCTCGTGATATATGAGATCTCCATCCCAGTGGGGATTGAGGGTCAATAGCTCATTGGCAATACGGTTGTGCTCCCGGAACCAAAGAGTGTGCATGGATGTGAGACCCAGCTGCTCATTGGCACGGTGGTCTCCTGCTAGGAAGCATGGCACAGGGCTCTCGTTCTCGTCTCTCATGCATTCGGTGGGTGGCCCCACAGCGAAGGGAAGAAGGTGCTTCCCCGAGCTGGGCACAACTTGCCCTTGCTTCAGCAACCCATTCTGGTTGCTTAGATCCCTCAGCTCCTGCGATTCCTGCTCAGTGCTGCCATAAACATTCGAGGCATCAATGTAAGAGGTCAAGTGGTTGATCTGCTCCCTGGCATAGACAGAGTTCATCAGCAGTGAGGTCATCCCACTACCACACACAGGGCTCGAGCGGACAAAGAACATGCAGCGCCCATTCCTCACACGGGGGTCATTCGCAGGAATCATGACGGAGAAGCAAGGAGGGTCATTGCTGCAGACCTTGCTGCAGGGTGCCCCGTCCGAGAAACGGGACATGCTAATGGCAGCCACTGTCTGGTCCATGTCGTGGTCCAGAAACTGGCCCCACTGCATGAGCATATGAGTGAACTGGTCATCTGGGGTGATGGTCTCAGTCCCAATCATGGCAGTGGAGACAAGGCGAGGTAATGGAAGAGGCAGGTCCCTGGAGTTTTCTGCCAAAGAAAATCCCCGGGGGAGGTTAAATCCATTCTGGTAGGCTGGCTTGAGGAGTCGCTGGAAGGCTGTGAGAGACGCGCCCCACATCGGATGCTGGAGGTTGTTACAAGAGCCATCGTGGGTCCTGTACGTCTTGTGGAAGCAGATATCTGAGCAGTTAGGTGTACGGCGGTGGGCAGAGCAGCCAGAAAGATTGGCAATCATGTTCAGGTAGTGAGGGGAGACCAAGTCATTGTAACGATAGCCTGCAAAGGCAAACGCAAAAGCAACACATCAGACCACGGCCATGTTAGCCACCTACTTCCTGCCATCCCATGTAAGGGCTCCGATTTGAATCTGTTTCTGGCATTTTTGCGATAGGCATGAAGACCTAACCTCTGATCTTGGTATTGCTATGTGATTTATGCAAGGTAAATCAAGCACGGGATCATATCAGGCCCAGAGAAAGTAACAGAAGGAGAAAAGTTTAGTATAAACTGCACAGAGATCAAAACCCAAGACGTTAAACAAGACCAAACTGTGGAGGTGCTCTTGGTCTCCACTCTGCAGTCAGCACTAGGTTTATTTTTATGTCTGAGTTATTACTGCAACCTCAAGCATAACTGATCATCCAAATTATACGGGACAAGCAGCAGGGAAGCTGTCAGTGGCTGCCGGGCACTACGCTCCGCGGAAGCGCTGAATAAGGCTGAGTTGTGCGGATGCTGATGGGGCCAGGAGAATAAGAAGTTGCAGTCCGACTAGCCCAGACTAGACCTGCAGCTTGGAGCGAGACTGCTTGCAGGCTGGAATAGATCTAGACATGCAAAAATATTTATGCTCTCAAAAGTACATGACGACTAACACGTATAGGTAGGAACATGCACTGTATGAGAATGTCGATGTTACATATGGGAAATGTCTCTCTTCCCCCTGCAGAGGGGCTGAATCTCAGACCCAGAAAGGTACTTACGTGCCCAGTCCTCATTGGAATTGATGGAGGTAGATGGCTAAATATTTTTATGAAGAATTTATGATGAATTATGGCTTTAATAGCCACTCAATATCTTTAGCAAAACAGGGAACTGAACTACAGTTTTCTGAGTACCAGATTGGTACAGTTAGACACAAGACCAGCCCTCTGGCTGTTATAAAAATCATTAGATATAAGATAGAGAATTGCAACCCTGCCAACCCATTACCTGACATACTCATAACTGATCTGGACTTTTGGTACAATGTTGAACATTTTAGCTTTCTGGATAAATTGTTGCTTTAATTAATGCTTCTCCAGAAATCTGTTCAGAATTAAGAAGGGAAATACATCTTTTATACCTGTGACATTCATATCCACAATTAAGCCTTGTTGCACATGTTCTTGAATCAGCTGCAAGGTTCTTTCAAAGATCTCACCCGCCCTGGCTGTTTCAATAGTATAGGGGTCTCGGGGGTAGCGGAAGAGAGCCAGAAGGTCATTGGGAGTCTTGGGGCGCCTGTTTCAGGGAATCAAAAGTGATGCAGAAACATTAAAATGGGTATGTTGTTCAGAGCAAGGAGACACTGCAGGCAGCAGGAGGCAGGTTCTAAGCCTTGTCTGGTGCTCAACCCCAAAATCTAGTGCATACGAATGATGCGGCTTGCCTGCATATTGCAGATGATTAAAGACAGAATATTTTTCCCCAGGAAAACGCACACACTGAATTTCCTCAGCATCTCTATTTCTTCTGTTTCAGTAATGTATTTTTCATTTTTAAATAGCTGACATCCAGAGGTTTTTTGGCTTAACCCAACTGTTTATCTTTTCAATAAAAACCTTATTTTTGGATAGAAGAGAAGGGAATTTCCATTCACTCTGAAGTCATTTTTCATTAAGGAAATGGTTATAATTATATTATTTTTATTCACTCTGCACTAAGTTGCATTTATAAAATGACTATGCTGATTATTTTCTTTTCTACACATTGTCTCTAGAGCCAACTCCAGCTGACAAAATGCATGTAGCAGATATATATGAATAGAAGTTGGTATTAGTATATAGGACGGAATCCCAAACACTTTCCTGTTATGAATCTCTATCGCATTCTTCGATCTACATGGTGTAGCTTCAATCTTCAGTACTGAAACAATACTGTAGCTTTTATTTATAGATTGTCACTAATAAGATTTCAAAAAGCTTCATTCAACATCTCTTTTATCTCTGTTCTGCTTCACATCTCTGATCTTGGTGCTTCATGCACTTACTTGCTAAACAGCTCAGTGCGTGTTGAATTAATAGCATGGTCCACACTGCTGATGGCTTCCCGTATTGATGTCGCTACAAACATGTCACCACTCCGACCAACATCCATGGCTGTCCAAAAGGGAGAGAGAGAGAGAATAACAATTTCTTAATTTACTTCGTTATTAATTTCTCTTACAAGCTCAAGAAAATCTACAGATCAGTATGAGCATCATAGTAACTTCCACTGCATGAAGAACACCATTACCATGAGGTATCAATCAGGCATAAACCATAGAAATTATCTTATGAATAACCTTAAACAATAAAGAAGTTACAGATTATTCTCAGCTCCTTGCACACAATCCCCGTATAGGAAATGATATTAAATCTCTCTAATAAGCTACTCACTATTCATGCTGCTTATTCCTGTGTGCTTGAGAAATATGCCCCTATTTAAGTTTTTAACCTTACTTCTTGCCTTTGAATTTTTCTCCTTATCAGTTCTTCCTTACCCTCCAAGCAGTACAATTTCCACACTTGGCCTCTTGATTAGCAGAAGAGTGCTCTTCTTTATTCATTACTGTTTCTGTTCAGCCTTCCCTAACACACAGAGATGTAGTTTGAAAACTAGAGATTCATTTCCCAGCCCCAAGGGATTTAGCGAATTTTTAAAACCCTATATTCGCACTGACAATGTTGTTCTCATTCTGCCCTCCCTAGTGCACGAGGTTACGATCAGACAGTGATTTGCGAGTGTGTTAGCACATTTTAATAAGTTACTGCCTCTCAGCAGAGACGCAGTAACTACCAGTACGCTGTCAGCACACTGCGGTGTGAGACGAAGCAGGCTTGCAGGAGGTAGTTTAAGATAACACCTTTTCCTTTGCACTCCACAATCGCATCTCAGCTGAGACAACAGTGAGGAACAGGGAGGTGTATGGGGTTACACCATAAAGATTGTCTGATCATGTCTGTGAATGACCTCTCTGCAAAGAAGTTAAAGAATTAACAGAATTTCCTTCAAAGCAAAGGCACTAATACAGCATTACCCCTCCTGTACATGAGATCAAGAGAAGTGAGAAGGTGCTCAAGTTTCACAGGAGATACTCTACCAGTGATAGTGAGTTGCATCGTACTGGAGGTGAAGCCAAAGGGGTTTCTTGCTATGCACTCGTATCTGCCCTGATCAGCCACGCCGAGGTCTTGGATGGAGAGAGTCCCATCTGGACTTACGTGGAACTTGCCGCTCTCTGTGATCTGAATTCCCTCCTGTTGCACGATCAAAAGACAAAAAAAGGTGTCAGTGTGTGGAAAGCCTCCTCGCATCCCAGCCTTCACCCTTCCCAGCAAACCCACCAACAGATGCAATTAACTAGTCCCACCACCAGATGTTAGCATTGCTCTTCCAGAAAAATCAGAAAGGTACCGAGCACATCTGATCCTGCCTTACTGAACCCACTGCAATGACATCCTTGTTCAGCTCCTTCACCCTGATCTGCCTTCAGGCACCCGCTGCAAGGCAGAGGCACTGCACACATTTCACTGCGCTTCTCACAGACCAGCTGGCAGGATTGAGTGCTGTACCCACATGCTGTCACAGAAATTTAGAGCTGTGTTAGCTCTAAACACCTTTGGTTTGGGGGCAATCTGAAACGGATGGATTTTGCTGACATTGAACTGCAAATACACCAGCTTTGCTGGCTCTAGGCAGCAACATCGAGCAAAGTGCTGAGAGCAGCTGCACACTCAGTCCTGGGTCTCTCCCGGCATCTCTCAATCTGGCCGGCTGCAGAAGTTGCCTCAGCTCTCACGTTTTTATTCTTGTTCTTAGCATCTTTCTGCTGCGCTGTCCCCAGTTTAATGCTTCTTGTGCTGCCCTCCCAGACTCTTCTCTTCAGCTCTTACTGTTGGCTGGAGCCCAAGGCAAGCTGCAGATCACCTCTACGAGACCTCTGCAGGGTAACTGAGGCTCATGCATTTTCCCTGTAATTTCTTCCATGCCTGACTATGCTCACAGGCAGGGTAGGCCCCAGTGAAGGTCGTAGGTGTTGTGGCACAGCAGGATAAAGTCTGAAGAGCTCCACCTAACGAATTTTTTAAAACAGTAGCCAAACAACAGCATGGTTGTGATTAACTATGGCTTTGCCCCATCAAAGCTGTAGCCAGCCAGAACTGTTACACAAAAGCATCACATCCCACTTCTGCCAGTGGGAAACCTGGAAATAAGAACAAACTGCTTAAAAAGTATCTTTTTTTTCAGTGTTTTCCAGGAAGAGTCAAACAATGTTTATAACATCCTGGAAGGTCAGTTGTTTGGAAGGACATTGCTTGTTTGGAAGGAAAAGCAAGAGAAAAAGGCAATCTGCATTGCTCAGCTTCAAGCTTGAGAAAAAATAAACATTCTTTTAAGCCACTTAAAAACACCATCAGTGGAAAAGTTGGTCTTAATATTTCCTCAAGCACAACTTCTTCCACTACTGTACAAAGCAATTAAGCTGGGAAAGATGTTTAACTAGGGAGCTTTGCAGTGCCTATGCTGACTGTCCAGCAACAGAGTGTCTTACTTTGACCCAGGTTATGGTGGGTCGTGGATCTCCTTGGGCAGCGCAGGTAATCGCAACATCCTGGCCTGTCTCTGCCACCACATCTTGCGGGGGATGAAGAAACACAGGTATCACTGTGCAACACAGGAAAAAAGAGTCACCAGCACAAGAAATGCATTGAGGAAAACAGACATATCCACGTTTGAAACATCTCACTATTACGAGATCAGAGCTGCTGGGCATTTTCTGCAGCTGCAAGAGCTCTTCAAAGGGGTGTCAATAACCATGTTCTCTCTCTACCAAGTCCTTCATAATTTACATTCATTATTTTCTGCTACTGTTCATGTCGTGGGACAATTACACATGAATATATCAGAGTCTTTAAGTTAAAGGCTTTCTGGAAGAGATGCTCTAGCTGAAATAACTATTGTGAATTGATTCAGGAATTGCTATATACTGTGGCATGTGTCAGTCAGGTCATAGTAATGGATCATACTGATCCCCCTAGTTTCAAAGTAATCTGAGAATTCTTCTGCGGCATCACAACTTGCACGTGTTCCTAGCTGGTGTCCTTCTCTATGGTTTCGCATTGGTAAAATTCTAGAGTGCTTGTGAAACAGCAGGGATGTCTTCTTGTTGAGAAAGATAATTTATGTGGGAATAAAAAAGAGAATTAAAATATGAAAGCATTTCTTCATGATTTGTTTTTATGAAGGCTTGATTCTAGAACACCTGAATTTAGGTTGAACTACAATCTGGTAGCTAATGTCTAAGACAAGCATATCTGAACCAGAGGTAAATCTTGCTGGTAAATAATTGCTTTTTTTTTCAGAATATTTCATTTAAAAAAAAGCTACAATTCATTTGGTAAGAAAGCCAAAATTAAAAATAGAAAAATAGAATTACCAAGAATTTAATTAATAAACCTTTCTCCAAAGTCTCCAACAAGCATCCTCTATTTCCTTTTCTTTACTAAAAATCATTATTCATAATAGCTCCCAAACACATGAAAAAGCACACATCTTCATTTTGTACTCAGCTGGTCACATATTATCGCTCGTCTGATGGGTGGTAACTTGCCAAAGTAATTGCTCATTTCTGATCATACAAATCCTGTCCTAATGTTTATTCTTTCAGCTGCCAACTGCTACAGCTCCTTCTCCCTTTCACTGATCATATTAGATGAGTTTCATCCCCTTGGCTATATACTTTCTAGACAACAAAATAAATTTTAAAATAACAAACACTGAAGCAGCTTCTTCCAATTTATAGATCTTGACACTCTAGAAAACTTGCTGAAGTTTCCCACCAATTGATGGAGCTTTTATGGCTAGACTTCTGCTCCCAGGCAAAAGCAAAATCACATTTTAGGGGAATTAGAGCAGTTCCTTACCTCGTAAGACAACACATTATTTAGCATAATATAAACATAACAAAACCCATTTCCCAGCCCTTACTACCCACATATTCTAGCTTTCATCAGCTTACCTCGGGGGGTCACTGACAGCTGTACTGGGAGGCTCCTTACACCGATGGCACTGATAGCATGGCATTCATATTGACCTTGGTCATGTAAAGCAACCCTCATCACCCGTAGGGTACCAGTGGAGAGGATGCTATGTCTCCGGTCATTTGGCAAAGGCCCACCTAGTCCAAAAAAAAAGGCAGATTTAAATACTTGTTAAATATTTTACTAAATCAAGTCAGTTTTTGCACTTTTCAGCTTACTGATAATTTTCTTAAAATATTCAGTTTCACTCTAAACCAAGGGGTTTGCTATTTAGTCATCTCTAATACCAAAAGGAATCTGATTTCTTTGTACACTACCAAGAGTGGTTTTGAGAACGAGCTATGTTGCATCATTTTTCTTCCTCTTGCCCTGTTCTTACTATGTCTTCCATTAAAGCACTGTAAAGGTAAGTTAATCTTTGCATTGCTGAGTGACCTACCAAGCCTGGTTATAAAATAGTCTTATTAATCCTAGTCCTTGTTACTGTGCTCCTTTAAATATCTCCTCCTAAGAGATATCTTCTGAAATCTGAGGAGGGAACAGAACAGGTTAAAGGAGATGGAAAATGTGTTGGTGAAGGAGAATTTCATCCAGTCCTTCTCAGCTTAGCGTTAGGGCTATTGCTGTGGAAGCTGGAATACAATAGCCATGAATTCTCCATAGCTCTAAACCATTAATTATGGCTTGTGAAGCATAAGGAAAAGTTGGAGGGCCTCTGGGCCCAGCATTATTGGCTTCTGTCCCAGAAAGTGTTAGATGGGATCAACTCAGTGGAGCCAGAGCTAACAACTACCCGAGACTTCAAAAGTTCACCACGACCTGTTGGCCTAAAGTGTTTTTTCCTAAGCAAAAAGAAAACGCAGAGGTGTGTCTGTGGAGAACTAGTGCTCTCCTGCAACATTGTCCCCAAGAGGACAAACACAATGACAACGATGGAGAGCCGGTGTGTAGTGATACCCACCAACCTGCCGTGTCCAGACTTTGCCCTTTCAAAGGAGGTAAGAAGCCACAGCAGGAGGAAGTTCAAGGCTTTGACAGTTTTATGGGGATGCAAAAATGCACACTGCTTCCTTCCGACATGACGATTTAGGTCATCTTAGGTTACATTGAAGAGTGTATTTTTCTTCCCTGATACTTAACATTACCCTTAGTGATCTAAGACAGCTAGCATGACTAGGTCTGTGCTGCAGTGCATACTAACTCACCATCTGTTATGCGTCACCGCTGCAATTAATTGCCCTGGATCAGTAGTTGAACTGTTCTCACCTGCACCCCGCAGAGGGTGGCATGGAAGAGAAAGAAAACAAAGCCAAATGAGGAAGTACCTGCCCTCGTCCAGGCAATGACAGGTGGAGGGTGACCCTCAGCAGAGCAGGGAAAATCCACACTTTGCCCCTCAGTTACTGTCTGATCGGTGGGGATAAGGAGAAACTTGGGAGAATCTGAAGGGGAAAGCAATGACAGAGCGGTAGGCAAAAATTCACACAGCGAGCTTGAATTAATTCCCAGTTCACAGAAACAAAATTGGTCACAATGTACGTGGCTTAAATACCCACGCACCAACTGAGCGTTTATTCCAGAAATAACGTCAGCCAGGGACTCCTCACCTTGCACTATGATCTTTGCTGTAGCCTGGATGGATCCCTCAGTGTTGCTGGCATTGCAATTGTACTGCCCCTGGTCCGAGAAGGTGACGTTCTGAATGTAGAGTCCTCCAGAGCTGGTGATGGAGAAACGGGAATCTTGTGGTAAAGGAGAGCCTGCGCCAAGTGTCCAGCTGATGCGAGGGTGGGGGTGCCCAGAGACCCCACACTCCAAGGTGACGCTTTCCCCAACCAGTACTTCAGTGTTCTGTGGCTGGATCACAAAAGTGGGCTTGGCTGGAAGGAAATTGAGAGCATCAGAAACCAGAAGCCACGCTGCTTGCCTGGTTTTGGACAGAAGTCCCTTGGACTCTCCATGCAGCTCAGCTAGTCTTCACCTAGCTCTTCCCTGACCTCCAGATCTTCAGCGTGAATAATTCCCACAGCACTATTTCCTTCATCTCATTTCCCTCCTCTCTGTCACTGACTGCTGACATATTCTCCACTCCTGCTCTCCCTTCCCTTGCCCCTTGACACTTCTGTGCTGCAAAATTCTCTCCAGTCTCTAAATTCCCCCCCCCCATCCCAAGTTACCTCCAATCTCTAAATCCCCTACTTCTCACTCCCATGAAGAACCACCTTGCAGCTCAGATCACTGTGCTGCTAGGCTCCATTTTCAGCCCCAGCACTCCCAAGCGGAGCCTTCAGGAGTGTGCAAAGCTCAATTACATGCGGTGCCAAAATAGCGCAGAACAACTTCTTGCGTCTTGACCTCCCCAGCTATGTTCTTGGCCATGCACTGGTAGACGCCCTTGTCTGACTCCTTGGTGTTCTGGATCATCAAGGTTCCATCTTGCAACAGGTTAAGGCGGTTGTCATCTTTCATGTCAATCTTGTTACTGAAAAACAGCCACAAGGAGGCTAGGTTTGGAAGGAGAAAAAACTAGTGTTCCTCTTACTAGATGTCAGGGGACAAGGAAGGCTTTGTACACATTGTAGTAAGTTCGTGTTCCCTGAAGCTATTTTGAGACTTCATGAAATTTATAGCAAGAGTTATGATTTAGAGTGCTGAAATTAAGCTCCAAATATGATTTACTCCCTGGGTGAGCCACTCTTTGTCTCAGCACTGATTACTTATGACATTTATAGCCCATTGGGACAGAATACAAAAGTATTGTTGCTGTTCTCAGGACATCTAGGCCTGGAAATTTATTCTCATTGTTTACTAAAAGTAAATATAGTAATGAATTAATACTGTTATTGTGTACAGCCATTTCTATTTGAACAAGGCTCAAAGGCCTCAGGGGGGCAAAGAGCTCTGAGTAATTCACCATGGGACCTCAACACAGTTTGGATTCCTTTCCAAAATCTGAGAGCTGTGAAATATCTTCTTTCTTTCTACAATGACCTGCAACTCCTGGAATCCAGCCCGTGACAGAAGGTCCCATTGCTGTATCCCATTTGTCCCAGCATGGAGGAATCCTGGATGGCTGCAAATGACTGAAAAGAAAGAAGCTCTCTACCCTAGGACAAAGGCTGAATCCACTATGCAAACTAATATGCTTGCTGGGCATTTAATTCTCTTGGTATCTCCTCATGGTGGTCATACCTAGCTTGGGGAACATTTATCATCACTACCCCTCTTCCAATGCTATCATTGGGAGTCTGCCAGCATTTCCCTAACCAAACCTTCCTTCCAGGGGACTTAACTCAGCCATAAACTTTTGCTCTGTGCTGAAACTTTGCCTAGAGGGGAGTTAGCTGAGGAATCACACATTGATCATTTTTATTAATATCTGGGCCCTACTCAGGCTCCCACAGACAAGAAGCACATAAAGCAGCTAAATAACCACTTCCATAATGGCCAACTGCTCAAGCACAGAATCTTTTATTGTGTAGCCTTTCCCAGAAATAATTTGGCACCTAGAACAGCCATATATTTTTTTCAGTGTTGCTGTACAGAACATTAATCCATATACTGCTTTGCAATATCTGTCTTTCAGTTGAATATACTGATTTTCCCCTTGAAAGAAAGGCGTTCTCCCAGCATCCTAGTCCTTCAGTGAGAAAAGATCCAGAAACAAGCATTTCAGCAGTTAATAAATGGCAAGCATGGTGTCTTAGAGTGACATGATTTTTTCTTCTTTTTTGATCAAAAGACAATGGCTTTCAGCCTGCAAAGTATGTTTATGGGAAAGTTATAAACTCTTGGAAACCATTACAAATGCAGATGAAACATTTCAAATGCAGATGAAAACACCATTGGATTACATGGTCACCAGAGAATGCTATTAAAAGGAAGGTAAATACAATTCATGGAATATCCATTTTTATTCTTTCATGTTGTGTGAAATGGCTTTCGTAATTACAGGCAGTAGCTGAAGAGCTTGATGCTTGGTAGAAACCTTTGCTGCCCAAGGGCTCATTGTGTGAGACTTACTTGTTGTGCAGCCATATAATCGCTGGCTTTGGGTTGCCTTCTGCCCTGCAGGTGAAATAAACAGTATTTCCCAAGTGGACGTCAACATCGTGGGGCTCTGAGGTTATGCGAGGGCTCTCTGCAAAAGACCATTTTAACACAACCCATTCTAGGTAGCACAAAGAAAAGCCTACAGTCCGCACCACTGGCTCCCCCAGTCAGAAGACACCAGTGGCATCCCCACTTGGGTTGATCTTCTGCCTCAGCAGCCTGTTGCTTTCAGCTAACGGCTGTTTCATCTGAATATAAAGTCAGCTCTGTGCAAATTACACCACTTCTCTTTTGACTGAATTTTACTCATTATGTCCCTAATCCACTACATGCTTCATTTTAAGATGTACTCAATTCCTAAGCAGGTTAAAGGATGTGCTAAAATGTGAAGGAGTGTTTACGTTCGTGCTTTGGAGCCCTTGACCTTGATTCAGAAAAATACTTACATACTTTATGCTCACCAGTAATCCAGTAAAACCAACCATATTACTCATAAGATTAAGTGAGAACCTGCCACCTTTCCAGTGAAAGGCTGCTGCTCTTACTCCTTAGACTACAAGTCAATGACTGGTAATTGGCTTCTGGGACTCCAGTGGTGGACCAAAACCACCACAGCCATGTGATCAAAAATGCTGATCCGATACGAACTTGCTCTGCTGCCTCACATCTGTTAAAAAGGGGTGGATTAACTTTTTGCCAGCAGGCTTCATACTAACTCAGATATCAGCTGGCTGCATCATTAGAATTTTATGCTGAATTATGTATCATTTGTCTTCCTACAGCTGGCATCGTACCAGCAAAAAAGCCTGATGCCAGCAAAATCTTCTCACCAGGTGCTCTGCCTAATTTGACAGACTTCCCACTGTGCACCATGCCTAAACCAGAACAAATTTATATTAATGGCTAAAGAACCATGGCACTGGGTACGTGTCAGGGACAACCCTTGTGCAGCATGTCCAGGTTAAGTGAGTCTCGCCTGCACCCACAACTTCTGTCTCTAGACCCTCTCCTCCTCACTGGGGCTTAGCCGTCCTTTTTGGGCCAGTTCTGCTTTTTGCATGGCTGCCCTCTAGATTGAGCTATAAAACAATCGAGATTAAAAAATTAAAATCATGGAAGCAAAACATAATGCTAGGGAGAGTTCTTCAAAATCCAGCTGATCTCACATATCTGGCTGACAGTGTGGCCACACACACGGTTGAACGGGCACATCGAAGTGGGGTGCTATAGCGTCAGGGTGTGTGGAAACACTCCTCTACATGAATCTTCCAACAACGAAATACTATTAGGAAACCACAGTCAAAGCTTGCACCTTCCTCTACTGATGCCTGCAAGTGAAAGCCTCTTTTGTCTTTTTCTTCATGAAATATTCCATTCTGGAATTTTTCAGAACAAAATCTTTAATTTCAAAACAGCATTTTTCAGTGAGAAATTATCTAAATTTAGAAAGAATAATGAATTAAGTAAATGTTTTCTTTGGCTGCGGTAATATATTCCATTTGTTATGTATCTACTATGTGTTTCCTTCGTTTTTTTCGCTGTGTTTTCAGTGACTGAAATTTCTCCAGTTTTTGCCTTCTGTTCCACCCAAAGGGCACTTTTTCCGATTCCTGCTCCGGCCACTGACCTCTAAAAGATCCTCGACCAACCTACTCCATCTAAACACCAAGAACGCGACTGCCAGGCAAAACAGAGCTGCTTTCCACGGTGTC
This sequence comes from Rhea pennata, assembly GCF_028389875.1. Classification (NCBI taxonomy): domain Eukaryota; kingdom Metazoa; phylum Chordata; class Aves; order Rheiformes; family Rheidae; genus Rhea; species Rhea pennata. The sequence goes on from NC_084678.1 coordinate 16,232,417, forward strand.
CACGCGACTGCCCACTTCCTCGGCGTTATATTCATCAACCTACGTGACAGCACTGCGGCCAAAGCAGACCGCGAGCAGGACGACGGGACAGGGAAGAGGGACGGAGGAGGAGGTCCTGGGCCAGCGCCTGGTCCGCAGCGCACGCGCACCGAGCGCGGGCTGCCCTGCGGAGCGGTTTCACCCGGCTCACTCACCGCAGTGAAACTCTCGGGCGGTGAGGGTAGCGACGGAGCGGCCGTGCAGCTCCCTCGGAGCCTCGCAGGTGGCAGCCGTCTGGACGCTGCCTTGCTCCGCGGATTTCTTCAGCAGCTCCGCCAGCCACATCAAGTCGCAGTCGCAAAGCAGGGCATTGGAATCCAGCCGCCTACGAGACAGATCGAGGAAAAAGCCGTTTCCTTTCCCCCCGCCAACCCCTCTGCCAGTCCGCCGCCGGGGAACAGCCCTTCCAGAACGAAGCACCTCTGGGCTGCTGCTCCTAACCTTCGATTACACCCCAAGGGGAAATTTGAGAGGTTTCATTCTGACAGCGTTTAAATAGTATCCTTAAGCAGGCTGAACCTTTTTTTGTTGAGAAACTAACATAATTTATCAGCTGTTCCAGTTTCAAATGCAAGTTTATTTCTTAAGCTGAACTATGCATACTTACCCTAATTTTAGGCAAAAGGAGGTACCAAAATATTGAAATCTCCCTCAGGGTGGAGATTTCAGCCCTTACTGAATTCTGTAAGAATGGCAGACAATGTTGTTCCTGTTAAAGCTTTCTATACCCTTTTACTCTTAGTTCAAATATCATTGCATAATGTGCAGATATTTCATCTGTCCTGAAGCCAGAAAATTGTGCACCTAACTGCCCAAGTGCTAAAATTTAAATTCACAGTTTATTTGTAGGAGCAAAGACAGGCATACATTTTTATTTTTCTTTCCCAGACATAGAAAGAGCACAAGACTTAATGTATTCAAATGAACACGTAGTGAATAACATCAACGTGATGTTGTACACTGACAACAGTATACTGAAATCAGAAAAAAAATGGGAAGAGAGAGAGAGAGAGAGAGAGACAGAGACTGACTGACTCCCCATTGATTTTAGTGAGCTTTGGATCAATCTTTTTCTGTGACTGATTGCTAGATGTTATATCACTTCTGCATGTCTGGAAAGAACTTTTTATTACTGCAACATATGCCTGAATTATGTTGAATGACAGCAACTGTGACCTCCCAGTCCACCCATGCCTTTCCTTCCACTGACCTCATTACCATGTCTAGCACTATGCATAAGGATAAAAGAAACTATAGAGAAATCAGTTTATGCCTCCTTCCCCACTGAGAGCTTTGCTGTAGATGGGTCTTGGCCATCTAAAAAAAATTTTTAAAATAACACACCAAAGAAAGGCCTAATATTAATAGATAAACAGTTGAGAATGGGAGATTTTATGCAATGCCAAAACACAGCATTTTGTAAACCTACCTTTTTTTCTGACACACACAAACAAAATTTCACAAGTTATTATCTGTTAAAGAAACATGACGCATTGTCCCTGTTTGTAGAACGTGGAGAAGGCTGCAGCGAGAAACACGTTATTCTCTTGTAGTTTAAAGTCATGGCAAAATCCCCAAATTCTTCAGTTCTTGCTTCTTTCCCAAAACTTGTCATAGAACGCATTTCCAGAGATTATAAAAGACAAACAAAGCTAAGCTCTGAAGAATTTAAGCAAGTAAAAAGTAAGTTTAAGAGACACTAAGGTTAAGAGGGAATAACACATCAGGGCATGCCTTCAGTGGATAAGAATCATGCACCTTGGCAGCCTTCTGAGTATTCTCAGTCTCTACAAACAAGGCTTCTGTTTTACAATTATGATTTTCCTTCCATGCGAATAGATTGATCTGAAGTCGTGATTGAGGTCATATCTGTGACCTGAACTTTCCAGGTTTTTAAATGATGTTTTACAGGCTCAAATCATGTAGGACAGTAGAAGGCTGTGAAGACTTTCCCGGAAAAATTTCCTGTAGCACTATAAGAAGGTTATAGTTAGATTATAGTTAGACACCTGCATGAAGAAACTACTAACTGGTTAAATCAGCTCTCGCATCCAACCATAACCCTCTACTACAACTAACAGTGGTTTTAGAAGTGAAACAACAAGAATCTTTGCCAAAAAGGCAGATTTTTCCTCAGCTCCTAGCCATCTGATCAAAGATAAGCAATTGTTCTTTGCAGGCAATGTTTTTTACTTACAGTCGTTTGAGGGACTCCAATTGAGAGAATGTCCCTGGATGAATCCTAGAAATTTTGTTGTTGTGCAAGAATCTGTAATGGAAGAGCCCATGCCAAAGCATTATTCATTATTTACACTACTCAGATGATAACATCCTAGGTCAAGACTCAGTTCAAATACAAAGGCTGCTCATCAAAACGGAGCTCAGATTTAGAATTTACTGTGTTTGTTTCTATGAGCTATAGGGATTTCATTCATCTGCAAGAGAGCGCAATGCAGTATATCAAAGCGGAAAGTGGGTGTGCACTGGAAATGGTGACTCAAGATGTGATGTAACAGATTCAAACTGGAACCTTAATCTGCTTCGTGCTCTGCAAAGGGAGGAGAAAGGGCATGAAATCCCCACAGGCTGGACCCACCCTGTGTTTTCTGCCCCTGGGTCAGCCCCAGCATAGAAAGGACCTTTTCTCTCCCCCCTCCTCCAAAACACACACACACTAGATAGGAAAATTTTACAAGCGCAGCCATTAAAGTAAGGCTCCAGCAGAAGCAGCTAGACAACGTATGTCCTAGACACAGTGGAGTTGTTAACCCAGACACATGTGCAAATCTAATTCAAACAACACTCTCCCAACCTGGGGTTATCTCTGATTTTTTTCTTTGTGGCTACAACATTACTATAAGCAATATCAGGGAACAAGAGGCACAGCAGATACTTTCCTAGCTGCTCTGAAGAAGGATACATACTTTTCTTGTTAGCCTTTTTTCTGACTTTGTTCCATTTCCACTCCTTTTTTTCATATACACTGCCCAATAGTGACTAATGTTGACCTTAAAGCTGGAGTAAAACTGCAGTATTTTGACAGAGCTTGGCCAACTGTAAGGATTTCTGTAGATTTATCCCTACTTATGTGGAAACTTGAATGTAACACAACATGGGAAATTCCCTTCATAATCTCAATGACCTGTCTAATTCACAAATACACAAAATACCCTAATTGAAGGAATTATTTTCTGCATTTTGCTCCATTTAGGACATCATGTAAGTAAAGACCTAGTAAGATTCTGGAATTAAAGGTAAAGAAATGTCACTATGCCACAAAATTAAGTTTTTTTCCCCACCTTCTCCCCCACACAGTAGGCGAGAACAATTATTCACAAGCAAGATCCCATCTTTACTTACAGTCTTTCAAGTTTAGACAGGTCACTAAAAGTCTCTGGCTCCAGGGTTTCCAGATTGTTGAAATGCAGGTAACTGTCACACAGAAAATCACAAAGGTCAGAGTGGTACATCACAACTTAGAAGACCTTTCCAGGTCAATCCATAAATGGCCACTAACTGGTCATCACACACCTTGGTGCAGACTTATAGAAGTCATCGTCCTCATCAGTGTCTCTAATTCCCATGTGCAAAAACAGTAGCCAGCATTGTTTTTTTCCTATTCTGCATTATTTAGTCTTTCTCTTAATAAATCTGAAACCCGTACATAGCAAGATAAGATTTTCTACAGTCTTCTCTCAAACCTAAGAACATCACCATCTTTATGAATTACCTCTTATATGATTAACTTTCAAGAAGAAACTGCTGTTCATGGAGAGTCAACAGCATTTGTTCCCGATCTGTCTACTGTAGAGGAATTTTGGCTGCCTGATGCTTCAGCCTTCCCCAACACATCTTTGGACTGCTGGGGAGTAAGAAATAGCCTCACTATAAGGCACTTGTTCCCAGACTAGGAATCACAACACTTCTGAGTAGAACCATGAGTCTGCTGAGAACTCTGTTATTGTAGCGGACTGCTTTGAGAAATAATTGCATAAGCCACCACATGGCTGCTTGATTTGTAATGGAAAGATTCCTGATAAATGGTTCACTATCACAAAATAAACCAAGACAGTGACACAAGTTCTGTAGTGAAGGTAAGGGAAATATGTATGCTCTAATAAGTCTCAGATGCCTGCTGTCATTACTTTGGACCTTGAGAAAAGCATCTGATACTGTCCATCAATCAGCTTATATTTTTTCTTGAAAAGCTGGCTTGTGGTGTACAGAAAAATGGGACAGGATTTGAGCAAACCTAATTCTTTTGGAACAATGCCTGCCTGCGAGACTGGAAACAGAAGGACCTTTCAGAGGTTTGTTGGGTTTTTTATGTATGTGTTTGGGGAGGAGGTTGGTTTTGTTTTTTGTTTTAAATTCACGACTTCAAGCCTGGTGTGTTCACTGCCAATATAACTGTGGCCAGCATCATCTCCTTTCTAAGTACAGTTGGCCATTATCTGCTTCTTACATTTTCTCCTAAGCCTCTTTGCTTAGCTGGCTGATGGAAAAAAATATTGAACCCAATGCTGGTAGCACACCTATTATTAAGCTTGCCTGATGCTTTCCATTATAAATCTGTCTACTTACTGCTGTTAGAATGGAGAATAAGCTGGATCCTATTCTTTGCACAACAAAACAGTTTTATTTCAGTCCTATAAATACTGTCTTTGGGATGACACATGCATTCAAAAAGGGTCCACCTTTGGTCTCTCTTCTCTAACACATTCAAATAATCCCTATACTTCAAACACTCACTCTCACACTTTCTCCATATGCACACACTTGCACACATACATCAGGGATTCATCAAGACCCACTGCGTGAAAAAGCCATTCCCAGTTAGCAAGACACTTTAGAAGATTTATACCTCAGTCACTCCATCTCACCTTGAGCATGGAGTGCGGAGAGTCAAAAAAACAATTCCTTTGACTGACCAAACAACACAGATTGGCTACAGGTGGGAGGGAAGTAATTAAGGAATGCTAAAGTGTCATTGCTACAGGATCCAGTTTCCAGCAAAACACATCAGGCTTCTTTCATCACCAGTGTGCCCTGTAGCTTAGAAGGAAGGTCAGTACTTTGTTTGATATCTCAGTCATCTTCCCCCAGCCTGAATTTCCAGATGCGTCAAAGCACACGAACATCACCATCCTGATAGCTATTATAAATCACTGTCCTGATAGCTTTCGTAAATACCCAACTTCTCAGCTTTCAGCTTGCACTGCATTCATTCGCTTTCAGCAAAGGTTTGAATAAAAGGAAAACTGAGCTGGCACTCTCATTCAAGCAAAGTGCTAGATCCTAGGCTCCGCTCCAGGAGCGCATAGCAGATGTAGACACAGCAGATCAACTACCTTCTGTTTCAAGTCATCCTACAGGCCCTTACTTCCCTCCCCTCACAAAGAACATGTCCTTGGACATAACATAAGCACAGCTGGGCACTTCCCATGCTCCAGAGGTTTAGTGTCAGAAGAAAGCATATAGGATGTCAATAGGAAAAGTCCTCAGTATTAATTAACCAAAATCAGTATTGGGACCAGTCATAATTAAATGAAGTCAGGGTAGACTTGCAAAGGTGGAAGATAAATCAGTAGAAGCCCTACCTTACTCCTTACTAAGTATCTGGTACTCTCCACTGCTAGAAACACAGAAGCTGGGTTAGATGACCCTTTGGCCTGAGCTACTAAGTGAGCAATTATGCTCTGAAGCACATCACACTCCTAAGAAACAAGCAATGCTCATTTGTACTTACAGCTGTTCCAGAGAACGGAGCCCATGGAAAGCATGTTGCTGGATACTCTGGATTTCGTTTTTGTAAAGGTAGCTTTCAAATGGAGAGGGGAAAAAAAAGCATTAAAATAATTAGTCAGCAGTTTCATTTAAAAAGACATTATGAATCTCTATGAAAGCGCTATGAATCTCAATTCAAAGCAGAGCTTTCCAAATGGATTCAATGGCGATACTTTATAGCTGTGACATCATCTAGAAAATCTGAGCACAGTATGTTTTTGACTGGCAAAGGTTAAAAGCATGCCGCTAAGTTTCAAAGAGGTTTAAAAACTACCGAACTACCAACTCACAGGTATTTCAAGTTCTCCAGATCTTCAAAGGATCGTCTCACAATTTGTTTTATCAAATTATTGTTCAGCAGCCTGTTTCAAATCAAGAAGGAAAAATACACCATGTAAATTCAGCACATCTGAGATTTGTGAAGTTTGTGTTCCTGGATGCTTACTAATGAATTCTTAATGCATGCATTTCCCAGAGTTTAAGACTTGAAGGGACTGTTACATCACAGTTTTGATACATACAACTTATGTCAGTGAAAAGTTCTCTCATCTCGAGGTGCCAAGGGCTTCTCACACATACTATGGGGTCAAGGGCATCTCTTCACATTTGTCACAGCGTCTTTCATGCAAAAGTTACAATTCTGGTCAGGAAAGGGGTTAAAGGAAGCAGAGAGAAGGGCCACATTAAAACATTGCTGTCATCTTTGTACAACTGCAATTGTTTTGGAAGGTGCATTTTTTTTAAATGAAGTGTAAGCAGGCACATGCTTAGACAATTTTCAAGAGAACAAATGATTTTAAAATGCCATTTCATAGGTTATAGGAATTATAAAATGGTAACAGATTGTTCGGTGATCTAAAATTTATATACAAACATGTACAAATCAAAAACAAATAATACAGATTTGACTCCTGAGGCTGTTCAGAAACAGCCTCTTTCCATCTAGAGAGACCTGTGCCAGATTTTAATATAAAAGCTATGGACAACATCGCATTGGCAAGCGGTCTGACTCGTATGTGCAGTTGCCATGACTGTGCTTGCAAATGATTCCCTGCGCCAACGACCAAAAATGCCTGTTCGCCTTTGTAATAGCCACACTCCGCGTGCAGTACCAATAACCACATGTCTGAACACTCTTCTGCAACCACTGCCAAGTCCAGCACTAAGAAAACTAAACAAATCACTTATAAATAGCTCTTCAATAGATGACATTAAACTATTCATCGTGGCTGCATATCTGAACTCCTGTGGGTCTTTCACTGTGGTACCCAACGATGTTCAGATCTGGCAAACCTCACTACAACCACTGAGATGGTGGATTTTATAGGCCAATGGCTCACAGTAAGGATTTTGCAGGATATATTTATTTTTAAAGTTCCTAAATGGACGTGTGAGAGGATCGCTGTGACCATGTATTGCAAAGATTTGCTTTTCTGGCATTGTAGGAAAAACTCATCAGCCAGATTTTACGATATTGGGTCAAACTCAACACAAAAGCTCTAAATTGTCCTGACTGTCCATGGCTGCAGCACTGTTTCCTTTATAAGTTGATTCTTTTCCCATTTTTGATAGCTGCGTTCCTCAAATGATCTGCTGCCTGGGAGCATGCGAGAACACAGTTCAGAGCACACTCTGCTGTAACCATTAATTTTCTGCACCCCTTTGCTGGAGGAAAAAAAAGGATAAATGGTGCATTACACAGCCTTTGGCACTGCAAGAAAAGTTCACTTTCTGAGAACAACAGTTTGCACAGGTAAGAGATGGAGAGAAAAGACAAAGAGATGGAGAGCAATGAAAGAGAGAGAGAGAGAGTGGGAGATGGAGAGAGAGATGAAAACACAATCAAATGCCCCAGGCATAAAAAGATAAAATAAGATCTCATGAACAGACACCCGTTATGGCAGCTTCACAAGTTATCATCAGCCGCCTGGGCTGCATAACCCTCCATCAGCATGTTCTTAGGTAGATTATTAAATTATGGGCCTAGAACATACATAAGCAACTGGAGGGCCAAAAAAAAATAAAAAAATAAAAAAGTGGAAGTCAGAGCAAAAAGGGCTTGAGAAAAATCTCACTATCCTGCTTCCTTAGAGTTGGGTGCCATGACCAACCTGTAGATTGCAAGGTGGCGGGTGAGGAGCCTGAAAAGATTAAAGGCAGAAAGATGCTAGAAAGTTTCTCCACAGCTGGAAGCAATGGCTCAAGACACATGGCTGAGGCTAAATAACCTGATTTCACTCATAAAGATGCAAAAATGATGTCAAGGCCTTGGAATATTTTATCCTGCTTTGACAGCCAGATTTGCTGAACGAAAATACGGCCCCTGAAAACCAACCCAAAAGTTTATTTGATGACTGAACACTCAAGGGCTGGAAATAACTGAAAGCAGGGCAGGAGAGGGTTTTTGTCTATTTACCCATAGCACAAAGACAACACAAGCACCAGCCGTGCAAGCTCCCTTCCCTGCCCTCCATCAGACAGCTTTCATCTAGAGCCAGAGGAGAAAGAAGGCAGCTTGTTCTCTATTATTTGATCCTTGGCCCCACTTCTGAGAAGGCGAGATGGGCTGATAAACGAGTGCCAGCTCCGACGTCATTCCCGTGGAAGCAAACACCTGTCCTCTAGCAACGCAGCCTGCATCAACCCTTCGTTCCACAGCGCTGTGCAACAGCTACCAGGCGACTGCACCTCTGGGAGGCACAGCCGTGCCAACGACCCCAAGCACGATAGCATCCTGAACTCCTTTGCCAACTCCTTATCTTTAAGGCAGCGAGCTCAGATCAGAACTGACATCTGAGGGAGGTTTCAGATTGAAACGCATCGTCTGGCTGAATTCTGCTGCTATTTTAAAACATTAACCTAGTCCATTTTGTTGCATCAGCTATTTAGGACAGTTGAAGGGGAATGTAATCAGTGATCTAAGCCAAATAAGACAAACTGTGGAAGTTCAAACGGCATGCAGTAAGCAGGCCTCTTATCATCTGATACTTAAAAAAAAATCATTCACTGCCTGATTAAAGGTTAAAAAGCGTATGGAAGAAGCAATCTCCATTTCCTGTCTCAGGATTCCCCATCGTAATAGAGGGATATGTCCTGGAATACACTCAGAAGTGAGACAATTTATAAAGTTCATCATATTCCACAGAGCCGAGAAAGCTGATCCAGACAGAGACGTAATGAAATAACTTTCCTGTGAATTTTTAGTTTGTCACAGATTGAATTATTGCCTGAAACTACAATAAAAATGGAAAACGTGAACTTTGGCATTTCTTAAAAAAGAAAAAAAAAAAGGCTTTTGGATGTGGCAGAAAAATCGCACTGTACTGTGCTAGGTGGGCGCAGACTCACAGAAGAGCTGCTGTCAGAGAATCAGTAGCCAAGACAGCACTTCTGGATCCTAGAAAGGTTTTAGTTGCCATGAGGACAAACTGTGCAAAATCCTGGCTATGGTTTGCAAGACTGATACTGATTCCAGCTGAAATCAACAGCAAAACTTCCAAATTTCTTACACTGAAAAGGATTAGAAGATAAGATCTACTGTTAACCAGATCTGCTGGGAACACGTGCTCTGGCAGAGAAGAGCTGATAAGATCATTATTTATGCATTTCTTAAGGATACCCTGAAGCAAAGCAAACTAAAAAGATTAAGAAGCTTGTTTCTTTGAGCTTATCAAAAGATAGCAAAATGGTGTGGCCTTCCTCTACATGCCAGCTAGTGACCTGAGCTCAAAATGAGTAGGTGAACTTAATCACATAAGTTTTATTCCTGCAAAACTCTTCTGTGAGGTTTGAGATACATAAGCAGCATGAGATCTAGCCCAGATTCCCTAAGAGAACATTTCAAGTTCATTTTCCTTTAGGTTTTGTGTCTCCACTGCCTCTTCCTTCTTCTCCACTCTGTTTCACAGATGCCAAGCACAGGCCTAAGTTGCATTAAATGAGTCGTTTTTCTATTCTGAACGTATCAAGTGGTGGGAGAGTACAGAATTCAGCCTCAACGCATGCAGTCTTTCCTCTTTTCATTTGACAAGCCACGTGCTATGACCGTTGTGACATAACCACTTTTTCCCTCATGCCATTAGTAGAAATCACCACGTAGCATATTTAAAGGGGGAGAAAAAGTTAGGTTAATGTTCCACCATACAGTCTCTCTTCTTGACAGAACAAGCTGGAATTGCCATTTCCCATAACTGAGAGAGTAACTTGGATTCCGAAACGCAGGAGGCTGCCACTTCCCCTCCTTGCTTTCAGGAGCACGTTCATCAAGAACTGCAGTGGGATTCCAGACAGAGCCTTCATATTATTCCCGTCTTTTCCCCCAAACCCTTTACAAGCTGCATCTAAAGGAGAGCCACAGAGCTCACCAAAAGCGCCTTTTGCTCTCACCTAATGCTTCCTAAATAGTTTTCAAAGCACTTCACAGGGACAGACAAATATTGTGAAAGCAGATGGATGAAAGAAGGCAGAAGGAGAAATGCAATGTGGCCAAGTCAGAGAGCCAAGGCAGGGACAGGCACACACACCTTTACTCGGTCTCCAGGCAAAAAACCTGCTGGGGAAGTTAAGAAATACAGCTTTGGTCTCAGGGCTGGAAATTTCCATAGATGATGCTAGGGAGACACAAATAGGTTGCAAACATTTGGCTGAGAGAGCCTTGGTTTGAAAACCAATCAGCTAGCTGGGTCAACACGGCAGGGTGCTGACCCTCCTGGGGGAATACATAAGAGGACGGCAACGCAGGGGCGTAATCATCCATCTCCATCCAAAAATGATCTAAAGGAGCAAAAACTGGAAAGCCAAGAGATGCTGTGCCTCACCAAGGGCTTGCCATGTGTTTGCTCTCTTCCCCAGCACACCACCTGCTGTGAGCTAATGCTGGGTTAAATGATCCGGCTGGCTTTGGCAAATTCCAGCAAAACAACTGCAGAAGAACTGTCAAATTGGTGGATGGCATGCAAGATTTCTTTTTTATTCCTCCTTCTCCCTCCTACGTTAACCATTAATGAGGGGACATTGTAATAGTTTAAAAATAGGCAAAGCACATTCTGACACCAACATCTGCATGGGGACTGAGAAGAGGCAACAGGAGGGGACTGGGACACCTTACTGCTACGAGACCTTTGGAGGAAGGGAACATCCCTGGTGCACACAGGTAGCTGGTAAGCAAGCTCTCACTGCTGGAGCATTTAGAATAATTGCTTATCGCCTGTGATGCTGTGCCAGGAGTCTCCAGCCAGAAGCATATAACGATCATAACTCTTCCACAGACAAACAGGGCTCCTGTTTTTAATTTTAAAGAAGTGCTCTCTAATTTATCAAATCTCCTGTACCAGGGAGAGAAAAGAAGAGAGGAGAGCCAGGGGAAGGTCTGAACTTCACTCAACGCTGTTTAAAAGCCCCACTGGACATTCACGGCAGGCTCCTTTTCTGTCGGTCTCACAGCTCACCTCTCTACCTCACTCTCCCTCCAATGCAGACTACAAAGGTTTCCTTATCAGGGTGGTTTATAAACTGTCAAACGTGGATATATTGCAGCCATCCTGTCTGAATGGAGATACAGAACAGAAACTTCACCAGAACCTGCTGCCCTTCCTCTGCCAGGCTAAAGCATTGTAAGAAAAGGCTCTTTTTAAAGTATTTATTTAAAGAACATTGAATTCTGCAAGCCTCCTGGCAGACAGCTGCAAGCTCAGAGCTCTTGTGCATGGAACCTGAGCTGTTCCATCCTCTAAACTGCTCAGTTCAAATATTCTGGCCAAACTTCCCCAGTAAGTCTCTCAGGGATTTTTAAGGATCTATTCTCTTTATCACTTCAAAACCTATACATATCCTCAGGCAAAGGTTTATCATCTAACAAACATCAGCAAATTCCTCAGCTCTTTTCAGTTTTGATGTGGGAATTGGTCTAACCACAGTTCCTGGAAAGAAACTTGCATGAGGAGCGCGAGATCTGGCTTTCTCTCCCTCAGTTATCAAGTTCCTCATACGTGGGAGTTAACTTCTACAAGTGTGAGAATAATTGATTTTTCAGTTTGCTGGCCAAACCAAGAAACACAAGACAGCATATGAAGTACTAGCTAAATGGAAGAGTTTCATTCACAAAACCATTGATTTTTAGCATTTAAACAAAAATGTCTTTGTCAGAGCAGCCAGCAGTCCATCTAGCCTGGTACGCTGGCTTTGACGATGGCAATAGGACACACAATGTAGGAAATGCATGAGGCTGGCTACTGTCTGTGCAAACTGCCCCCATTACTCCCATGCCATTGCTAATCATAAGATAAGAGGTGTTAGAAAGTACATTGCTGCTTATCCCTTTACCTTTAGTATTTGTTCATGGATCTGCTGTCCCTGAGGTCCCTGTCCAGGAGTTGGCAGAGACAGATAGCAAAAAGGTTTGGACAAATTCTTCGACAAGTTCATGAACAGAAAATACAAGGAGACAGGTTTTCTACCTCAGCTAGGTTGCGTACGCACATCTGCTGGAGCTTTCAGCAAAATGGCAGGAACCAGAAAAAACACAGCAGAAGTCTTGTATGTGTCACAGACCCGTCTAGACGAAAGCATTGATAGGACAGGAAGGGGGACATCTTACAAAACTTCACAGCTTAGGTGGAGTGTCTCTCCAAATGAAGGCCTTCCAGCCTCCTTAGTTTCCCTAGGGTTCAGCCAGAACGAGCTCGGCGGTCCTGCCTTCCTCCCCGCCAAACATCTGTCTGCATCACACAGAGATGACATAATTTGGAATCGTTTGTTTTCCTGACTCAGGAGTGCTTCAGTTGTGGAAGAGTAAGTCCAGATATCAAGATGCATTAGCAGAACTTTGTGATAAGGTAAAATCCTAGGCACTCTCCATCTGTTTTCTCTCTAGATATTTTAGTCACCTTTCTCACCCTATCCATCTTGAATGACAAGAATCAATCTGTATTAATATTCTAGATACCAAAAAACCCCTAGTACATCATCCACTCCTGATGACTACAGAAGACTAGATTCGCTGACCCAGGAAGTTTGTCCCCACTATCTGCCCTACACTTCCAGGGCTGAATTCTGCATCAGTTCTACTTTAAAGCCAAACAAAGATTAAACAAAAGGAGGAGTGAGAATGACCTACACTCAGTTTGGTTATTTGAAATTTTTATCGGCTCACCAGCAGGGCTGAGTAGATCGCTGCAATACAGACCTCTCACTGAATCACCAGCCCAGACCAGTAAGACTGAACTTGCCCTGGCTGCTGTACTTTCTGTTAATCCCAGTTCCATTTTTTCCAGGTTCTTGAGTATAACCAAGCCTTTCCTAAAATGGGCTGCATCATCCTTTCTCCCACAAGTCCTAACAGGCCAAATATCAAGGGCAGCCGGGAGTCTGCACGTCCTCCCATTTTGACAGACAGATACCATAGTCCATCTTCAGCATTCAAAAATTTAAAAGAAAGCTATTAAGTAGGTCTCTGTGATAAAGTCCTGCTGTATTTCTACTCTTTCAACAACTTCTTAAAATTTACTGAACTTCTCATAGAGAAGACGGTCTTCCTTCCATAATCCTTTCATCATCTTGGTATTTACTGAATCAGGGACTTCAGTTCTCTTAAGGTCAAAAAAAAAAAATAAAAATAAAAATAAAATAAAACCGCTAACCTAGACACTCTCCTGACATCTGGGACCAAGAATGTAAGAACAAGGAAGTATGAATGCAGATCCCCAAGCTAGCTAGTTTGCCTAAAAGAGAAATTCTAGCTTGAGCAAGAAGATCTTACAAATCTTAGTGCCATGCTACAGCTTGAATAATCAGATCTGATCCTCTACAGACCAATTAAATATAGCACAGTGCTGTGCTGACACAGCTTCTGTTTCTGATTTGGGAGCTGCTTTGTATTCAGCTTCTTAGCTACATGGTACAGATGTACTCAAATCTGTCTTTATAACCTCAGCCTTACCCAGGGCAAGAAGCAGCAAAGGCTCCCATTATTTCCTTCTAGCAGAGTGAGAAACTCGTTAGTAAAGTCCTTGGTAGCGTATTACAGACGTGTGAGTGTGCCTACTCCTGTGGGGGTGTAACACTAGAGGAACTGTGTTCCTCTCTGCAGTAGGGTGCACACAGGCATTTATCCTGGGGCAAGGTGTAGTGACAAGAAGGCATTGGGAAGGATGCACTAGCACTTCAGTAAAACTCTTGTAGAATAACTAATGTGACTTAGGCACTTGGGGAGGCCACAGAAAGGAAGAAGCTTTTAATGCATTGCTATGCTCTCTTGACTGCAGGCCAAAACTGTTTTTACAGGCCCCTCTAAAGCTCTATCTGCTGAAACACTCTCAGGCAGCAACAGTATGCACCAGGAAAATTTTTAAAGCAGATAATTTAATTGCCAAAACGGAAGTTATTAAACTGCACATTTAATTGAAAATGGTAAGAGACATGATCCAGAGCAGAATAGAGGGAATTTTATGCAGAAAGCTTTAGCTGGATATACACAACTTGGCTAAAATAAACAAAAAGACTAAGGCCATCTTTAAGCCATTACAGAGGTTAGTACTAACGTGTGTAATAAACGGATATCTTTACTGCAGTCTTAGCCTAATTCAAACTGTCCAACACTGTGTATCAAGCAGTCCTGAACTAGGGAGCCAGGGAACAGGGTGGGTCCTCCTGGTACTGAACCAGCACCATGGCTACAAAACCTTGGTGGCCTCATTTTCAGATTCCTTCCTTTCTTACAACAATAGTGATACGACAACTGGAAGCAGGGGAAGATGAGTGGAACTTACAGCGTGTTGAGGTTCTTCAGTTTCCTGAAGGCTCCAGGTTTTATCTCCTTGATGTGGTTGAAACGTAAATCTCTGAAAGTAGAGAATATAATCAGTGCACACACAATAAAAATGGACCATTAGTAATCAGCACCTTCCACAAGAGGAAAGGTGCTGCGAGAATCTATTGTACAAGGCCTACAAAAACTTGAGCAATAAAGACATAGATCTAGGGAAAGAGGTGAGGGAGGAGGAGGCTGGAGGACTGCTTGTCTGCAAAGTTGGCCAACAGCCAGGACAACCCCACATTTACAAAACCTACAGACATTTCATAGGAACCGAAGACTGAAAGAACACGCATGATCATTTGCAAGAACTCTGGACAAGGTCTGCTGCCCTAGATCAACACCCCAAGTTTATGTGCAACTACACACATATCTCAGTCTCATCTGTAGAGGAAAGCACTTAACTGTGTGAACCCATATTTTAGGTCCCTAGCAAAAATCATCTTTTCTAGGGTTAAAGCTGATCAAATAACCTCATATAACAAGCATTTCACAATCTGCTTCAGAATGCTCCAAGACTCAGAACAGCTTATCGCTGCCTGCATTTCCAATTTGTGCCAACTTTAATTACAATTAGTGGAGTCCAGGGGATTCTGGCAAATTTCAAGGGCTGTCCATGTAACTACATCGACTTGGAAACTTAAAACATGTTTTTTGATTGTTAATGAGATAATAAAATAAGAGCTAAGTGGTTTAACCTGGTTAACCAAGTAGAAACACTTCTATAGGGAACGAGCATTGATCTGGCACCTTCCTTGGTCTGGCACATTGTAACAAACTGCAAGACTGACAAATGTTTTTCTGCTGTCACCTTCTATCCAAAGCACAAAAATAAAGACACATTTAGAGAACACACAGCTATTTCTCTGTGTAAAACAGCCATTTAAGGGCACTTGTTTTAAGGGGGGAAAAAGCAGCCAACGTGAACACACTGAAATGCCTTTCAATCTGGTGGCAAGTTACAGAGCATTTGGAATCACAGTTTAAAATAAGAATTCTACAAAAAGCTACAATTTCAGCAATTGTTTTTAGGAAGAGCATCACAGGAATCTCGGCCTTAGTAAATTAAGATTAGAGAGAAGAACATTCATTGCAGGTAGTTCTACATGGGAGATGAAAGTGAGTCTCCAAGGCAGCTGAAATATCTTTGAGCAAGTGCTCGAGAATACACAATAAGTATAGCTGATTTTTATTTAAGATACGTTTCTTGAGCTGAACAGTCTGCAAAGTAGGCAATTTTCCTGTTTAAAAGAAAAAAAAATCAATTTTCTAACATGGATTCCCTCTGCATCTTCACATTTTTTGGACAGAAAAATCTCACCTTTATTTAACTCGGATTAAATTGAAGGATTAAATCTCTGCCTTGATACCCTCCTTTTTTCTTTAAAAAACCCCACTGACTACAATAAAATACGTGACAAAGCTCTATTTTCTCTTGTGGTTTTTTTTTCCATTTCTGTAATTTTTCAGAGTTGGGGAAAAAAAGAATGGTAAGAGTAATTTAGAGAGAAGTCTATTCCCTTTGTTAGTTTTAAGTAGTGCATGGTGAAGAGCTAGAAGGCAGGAAAAAAAATACAGCTTCAACATTTCCCCCTCCCCCCCAAAAAAAGTGTTTAAATCACAACTTACATGAAACATTCTTATATTGCAAACTCCGCAATCCCAAAAGATCACCTTCTGGAACTGCAATTTTTAACAGTAGCTTTACCTCTGACATCTCCTGTTGTGATTATTTTTTATTGTTCGAATTATATATTCCTTACTCCTCTTTGTTTGAGGGTGATTTTACATATACCTCTTCCCTGATGATGTGAATTTGATGATATATGTTTGGATTTTTCAAGGCAATAGCTGACTCCATGAAGCCAAATACAATTAAGTATTGGCAGAGGTGATAGCACAATTCACCGACTATTCTCTACGGTCTCATTAAACGAAATGAGGAAAGACTAGACCCTGAAAAGAGGTGAAGAAATGCAAACTTGATTTATACACTGTAACACACAGGCACAAACTCTGCATCCCCTCAGGGGCTGTAAAGAACTGTGTAATTAGTCCAGGCAGCTGGCTACAGGTAATAGGAAACCTAACAAATAAATGGAGGAAATACACACGGGTCAGGGCTGAGGCTGTTGATGCTCATGAATGGCAGCAGGAAGCAGGCAGTGAAGTGTAAAACACCACTCTGGGTCACAAATTGCAGGTGGAGGGAAAAAAAAAAAAAAAAAAAAAAAAACCTAGTGAACAAAATCCTTCACACCTCAATATTCATACAGAAGAGCTCAGCTTCCACTGCTGAAGACCCAGAACGACAGGTGACTGAAAACACCTCTAGAAAGCCAGCAAAATGAAATAAGCTCCTCTGTCCCCAGGAGTCTTTTTTCACTCTTGGTCACATACTGAAAACAACTCCACAGAACCAGCGCCGTGGAAGCCTGCGTCTGGTCTCCAACTCCCTAAGCAAGTCTGACCTCCCAGGCTGTGGGCTTCCTCAAGGGGGTAGCAACGAAGCAAACCCGGGCTGTGCAGTTTGGCAAGAACGACTGTGTGTCGCTAACAGAGGTCTCACGTTTGTAGCTTGGCTGCACCATTTATCCATAATGCTCCTGCTGATGAGAAGGACACGGATGGAGAAATGCTCCCATAGTTCCCGTTACTGAGCGAGCAGCGAGGGTTTGATTTCACGTGGCACAAATTCAGAAACTCTAGTGCAAGACTGATTCTGGCCCCTCACTCCCAAATATCGCGTAAGAAACTTAGCTTATTTTTTTTAAATGAAGCTTCTTAATTCTTTCCTTTTTCACTCCAGATGAGCTCTTCAAACGAGTCCACGGACACCAAGTTCCGCACACAGCTGTCTTGCACGCCTCTGAAAAGCTTAGCTTTGGTTCACCCTCCATAGCATAATGGCTACAGCCATCCCTACAGACAAGAAAGGGAACCGACAGCGCGCGTTTATTCTGAGCACTTTGTTTCAAGGCAGACATGAACTGAAGAGAATCCAGAGGAAAGCCACAAGAACGATCTGAGATGGCTTATTTGACACAAAAGCACTTAGAGGAGAAGAGACGATACAATAACTGTGTCAGAAGTGTTACAAACAGAAAAGTGCAAATAGTATCAGCTAAAATTGGACAGATTCAGATTTTGAAAAAAATATCTTAAGCAGTAAGGTTAATAAAACACTCAGACTGCAGGTGAGACAGACATCAGCTGCACATAGTTTGCATAGTGTTGATCCTGCAATGAGGGCAAAGGATGGACTTGATGACTCCTTGAGTCTATTCAGCAACCTGCATCCAAGACAGCTGTAAACAAACTGGAGTGGGTGTCTCCACATAGCAAAGAATTCCCAAGAAGTCTGAGGAACTTGCATCTGCATCCCTACCAATGCATATAAAAATTGACTTCGGCTAATCGGTAGACTTTTCCTCCAGACCTTGGCTTGGCCTGAGGCTTAACTGGTGAAGAAATGCAATCAATGTAGGACCACACTGGGAAATTCCTGCCCAGGGTGTATTTGACAAAGAGCATCTCCTTCAGATTTTGTCCTTTCTTACACAAAAATACCTTTTTCTCTCTTCTCCCAGGCTCGGCACTTTGAAAATTTTCCATTTCTTTTCACTAACAAGCGTGCTTTCCACTGGGGCTCACCACACAGCTTCTCCTGTGCCAGCCAGTTCCAGCTGCTTTGTATACGAGCAGCTGGACTCCCTCATTCCCACCTGCTTCTTTTCACCTTGGAATCTGCAAAATGGAAAGAAATAATAACAACAATAATCCCTTGTGATTTAACTCTCCCCTATGTTTTCAAGGCTGACAGTCTGGGCTTACAAGGTACCCTTCTGCAAGGAACAAAGGAGATATCTACTGCTAAAGGATCTTAGATCCTTTTCTACCTTCACATACCCAGTGCAGTGTCAGAGCGCTCAGAGGCCGGGGATGGCAGCTGTCCTGCGTTATTCAATGCTGATCCCTCCAGACAATACCACTTTGAATGGCTCAGAGGAAAATCTTCCCAAATCCTCGTGCCCAAGCACCATAGGCCAGACAGGAAACTAGGCTGAAATATATGGATAAGCTAGGATCTGCTATTGAAATACCTCACCTTTTCAGAGGATGCTGAACCCCATCCAGGGGGCTTACAAAGAGTGATAAAATTGTAGATGGCTAGGGGAAGAGACTTTTACAGAGGAACGACACTCGAATCTTCCTGATCCGCTCAGCTTTTGACAGAACAATTGTTCCTCAGATCACTGTATTGAATAATTGATAGTGATTAGCATGCACAGCAATCAATGGCTTTCATAAGAAATTTCCATTTGTTTAATCTATTTACGCTTTTACATTATATATCACCATGTTATCTAAGCAGATAATCAGCTACAAGACACATTTACTGCAGTTCCACGGAAACTATCGAGTTTGTTTTACTGAAGTATCTTTTATGTTCAGAATATGTGCATCAAAGATGCTGGTATTCTGGACCATTTAACCCAGAACTAGCTGAGCAAGCAGCAGACACCCAATCATTATGAAAAAAAGAAACAGACAGTAAAGGTTGCTTTACAAACAGGGATAAGTGCTTAGGACACTGAAGTTCCTTCCAGTATTCTCTTGGGAAGGGAGGGAGTAAAAATTACCCTAAACATAAAGTATCCCATTTATAAGAACAGTCAAAACACTTGTCAGAAGATGCTCATTTCCTTTACTTATCCACAGAGCGTCAGAGTCAGCTCTGCAGGTTCCCCTGTCCTGCCAAACAGCTATAGTCCTGGCAGGAAAGGAAAATAGTCTTGCTGAGATGGAATTGAAGGCTTCCAGACCTGCTGTCATCAGCTTCCCAGCTCAGGAATGTCCATCTCATACACAAGTCCCCAAATGGCTTTAATAAATGAGAGTCTTCATCTCTGAATCCCTACATGGACAGCTGAGCTCTGTCATCTCTGCTAGACAGATGAGGAGACCACAGGGAGACTAAGGGCTGGTTTTTTTCCAAGTGCTTGCTATTTTGGGGGTATATCAGCTCAAAACATCAAGCTTTGACCGTTCGAGGAGTGAAAACGAGAGGAAAATATGTTCAACTTGGAAATACTGTTAAACCAGATAGTAAGATCAAGGATAAAACATAAGAGAAAGAGCAAATGCAGAGACCCTCATGCTGCAGAACAGGGTGCTGTTCTCCTGTACTGCCATACTGGTTACTTTTTAAAGTTAAGGGCTGTGAAGCATGATGTTAACAGTGCTAAACACTGAGGGTCTTCCTTGAGGTTTAGGAGTGCTCTGTCATGCTTTGCAGCAGCTACTCACCTGGAACACTCTCAGATGTTTTGCATAGTCTAATATCCTCCAAACTAGGCCAACTAAAGCATTGAATAAAAGAGGGAAAAAAAATAAAGAACTCAGTTCTTGATACCTGAGCTTCCAGGAGAATTATGGGAAGTGGGTCACTGCCTGGGGTGCCCACCACTTGAAACCACTCATTTTTAAGTGAGCACCATGGGCTTGCACGGACACCCACAACTGGACATAGACTGACTGCATGCCAGCACATGTACACGGAACAAGTGGGAGCAGAAGGACTTGGTATGCTGACAGCTGAATCACTATCGCTTCCTTGTCCCAGTTGGCACTGGGAGTGCCAAGCCCTTCTGAAAATCTGACCTCTGTTTGTGGGCACTGAAGTCTTAGAAATCTGTCATCAAGAGTGCCTGTGGTAATTTTTTTAATTAAATTAGTATGCCTATCCCTGGCCCTGTCACCTGCCACAGAGCATCTCTACCTCTTGCCAATAAAGGCAGGAGCAAGGAATGTCTCCAAAACACAGCTTTAGTCCTGCATACATGTTCAGGTAGGGAGATCACACAGCAAACTGTTGACCTGGACAACCCCAGATAACTTGAGCTATTACGTATTAACAGCCCTTACAGAGATTAGGATCTGATCCTAATCAAATCAGCTAAACCTATTCTTGGGTATTCATGTCAGCAAGGAGTAGAACTCTTTTAACCTAATGCATATCTCCTAATGCTCATCAAGATACTGCTCACAACAAATCCAGAAAACTTTTGCTCCTCCTAAGCTGTATTCTGGCATGGATCCAGAAGCAGTAAAAGGAAGTTTCAGAACATAAAGGTACATCTACCCTCTGCAGGGAGCCCAAGAAGCAGTCACACTTTGCCAGCTGACGTCAACTGCTGTGGCATTCTTTAATATTGATTTTCTTTGAGCACGAGTGTTAGATTTTTGTTTACGTTTTTTTTTTTCAGACCACCAATCAAGACCTTATCCAGAATACAAATCCATTCTTTCACCAAAAAATTATTGACTTCTCCAATCCACTACTCTACCCTACTTCGAGAAAGCTACATTAAAGAACATAGCAATTTTGCTGAAGGACAAAAGATCTGGTACAGCTAGGGGAAAAGGGATGTGGTGAGGCAAAGGTAGTCAACGAGAATGCAAATACTCGAGCTGGAACCAGATGATGGGACACTATCATTTAGAAATTCTGCCTTCAAAGAACAGTTGAGAACCACAGCCTCAACAGTGAAGATGTCTTCATCAAAAGACACTGGAATGTTTTTACAAAGGAAACCAAAAATGTTTTGAATATCCTTCCTTTCCATTATCCTCTCCTGATGAAGAGGCTTCTATAAACAGGACACACAAAGGACTCTGGCCACCTCTAAAAGGTTTCATGAGGATTAGTTAGATACTCTAGTAACAGCAACCAGAAAGAGATCACACCTAGCACATCCAGAACGTGTGGGTGCATGCTTAATGACTACATAGAAGACATACACACACAGGAAATGACTAATCCATTCTTCACCTGAAAGTCCAGAAACACATGACAGACCATAACGGGCACGGCAGTTGCAATAATTCATTTGCTCAGCAAATCTCCCTCCCCACAAACGTGTAAGGTTCCTTCACAAAACTATGATCCTTAAGATACACCGAGAAAAGCTACATACTGTCCTACCAAACTTCTCTACTGCAGCAGAGTGACCTGCAGGTAGGAACTGAGTGGCCAATCAACACACACAATGCCACACAGCGATGAAGGGAAATAAAAATTGTCAAATTGGAGATGCTTACACTGCCTGATTAGCAACCAGGTCTATGCACAACTGGGTCACCTTCAGTTCATGCCAGCAATGTGTTCAGATACTGTGCCATCTTTGCTTGTGCCCTGAGCTATGTTTCTCAGGAAGTACTCATTCATTATGTGTTATGCATAATGCAAAAAGGAAAAAAAAAAAAGAAAGAAGAATAACCCATGGATAATTGGATTGGAATCCATTAGCTGCCAGCCAGAGGGCAACTTCTTTCCATAGATTTCTTCTTCTCATGCCCACATGTTTCAGAGTTTATTGTTTTAAACATCAAACTGTAGAACAAATGACTTAGAAGGTTAAAGAGCTATTGAAATTTTCCGAGTGTATGTTTCACAGCTGTTCCCCCCTTTGGGCTGCTGGCTAAGAGAACTGCTTGAATCCCAGCAGTAACCAGCAGATCACATCTGGATAATCATGTTCCAGTTGAACAGACAGCAGCCAAAATACATTTGCAATTATACACCATGAATTTTTATAGCTTGCTTATCTGTACACATGTAGCCATTACTGCCATCCTGTTCTCCACTCAGGATAAAACGAACAGACTTCATTACCAAAGATAAATAGTCTATTGCTAAAACCAAACATTGGGCCAGATCCTCAGCTGCACCCAGCTGGGGTTGGGGAGGGGAGGAGGGAAATGGAAACCAAAGAGGAGCCAATAACAGCTCATCAATCCCGGAGCTGGTTCCATGCCAATCCCAGCATCATTCAGAGAAGGCAACGGGCTGCTCTAAGTTAGGCCAGCTGGCTACAACCCCGAGGGAGCCACCTGCCAGCAGGGCTTGTCGAAGCATAGAGCATGCCTGCTAGAAAACTTTGCCACTCTTCTTCAAGGATTGTTAAGGAGAGGGTGGCACAGAGTCACAGAGGTCAGAAAGTCCCAAACCCCCAACTTCAAAACAAACTTCATCTGGGAACTCCAGCTGTTCTGCAAGGCAGCAGAGCTGAAGCCTCAAATCAGTGTTTGTATTTAGAGCCAAAGAGTAGGACCATGGGGTCCTACTCATACTCCATGACAAATGTGCAAATATTATAATTCCAAATTTTCTATTCAGAATATACTCCATGATCTGTTTTTGCTACAGCTCTGGATATTCACACTGATATAACAATTCTCATCCCAAAGAAAGATTAACATACCAAAAGGCTGGAGTAGTTAGGGGTTTGGTTAAGAAGTATTGTTTTTTCTATCACAATTAAAACAAAATTTAATTATTCAAGCACTATTTATAACAGGCACAATGGTACGCCAGCTGGCAAATGTATTTATGCACACTAGATCTTAGAGATAGCCAGACAGCCAGTATTTTCACTTGCCACATACCATGCAAAGGCATATGATCTGCCAACAGAAAATACTTAACAGGCTCATATTACTCTCTGTTTATGAGGAACATCATTTATTAGTATGGGTTTTGCTTTTAATTATGCAGACAGTATTAGAAAATAACAAACCAGATACATATCTTCTGCAAAAATGTGTCTATAAAGAAAGTCATCTCATTCTGGATGCATCTCATGCTTCTGTATCTCACACCTTTACCAGCATAATCCCACTTAATGTTCAAAAACCCCATTTCCCACTGAAATCTGTGCCTGTCACATTAAACTAAAACAGCTTTCCTCACAGCTAAGTATGCAAAACATTGACCATTTATAAGCAGCCTGCATGCAAACTAGTTTCGTGGCTTGACAAGAGCCAGGGACAGGGAACCAGCGATTGCATATGCTGTACCTGAAAATCTGGCCCCTTGTCCAGATGGAGTCTCACAGACAACTCAATGCTTCCTAAAACGCAACGAGATACTACTTGGAATTTTGCCACAGGTAGGAGGACAAGCCATGGATCGCAGTCACTTTTTGTTACTTGAAGCATAAAAAGAATGAAGTGTGGTGTTGTCTGAGGGCATTTAGAAATGCACCACCCCAAGAGAGGAAAAGAGTGACCATCATAAATGTCCCTTCCTCTGTAATCTGTACAGGAAACACGCTCAGGCTATTCTGTGCAATGATGTCTTTTTCTGAATAAAGAACAGAAATTAAGCTCTTAGACCTCAGAAATGTCTTCATTCAGCTGGCAAAACAAACACTTTCCCCAATAAAATCCATGTTTAAACAAGAAGAAACAAACCAGTCTGTTAAAAATCAAACAGAGCAAATGTATTTAAAACACATCACTATTTCAATCTATAAGGGGGAAAAAATATGCTTGATGACAATTTTGACAGACTCAAAGTTTTGGTCCTGAAAGAGTAGGACCGATAACTATTACCTATATACTTTGCAACGACCAATACAGTACAGTTCCACATTGCACAGTAACCATCCTATCACTGGCCTACAGAGAAAGCAAGCCCAAATTCTGATTTACCCCATGTCAGGGGAGGTTCCAAGTAGTCCAGCTGCAATCTGTTTTCCCACCTGCATAATTTTATCAGTAGCAAGCACAGACATTTCCTTGAGTGCTACTAATACTAGAACCTCAGTGTATTCCATCGACTGAAACCTATCTGGACGGCAGCAATTAAAATGCCAATATCCCGGTCGCATGTTCCGTAGGCCACCAGTAGAGAAGTTGCACAAGCACTATTAACGAGATGTTTACAGGAGAAACGCTAGTATAGATACTCTGGTTGAGATCAAATTCAATTTGTTACAGGTTCAGGGAAAGGCTTCTCAGCCCACTGGTGTAAAACAAGTTTTACAATCAGCACTCATTTAAGCAAGATGAGCATGATTATAAATATTTGACAATTCTTTCCTACTGTTTACAAAAAAGGTCCTCCAAATGAAGGGATCAGATAAGAGTGCCATAAAGAGAAGTATTTTGTCACGTTACTGCATCTTAAAGCCACCTCTAAGTTTAGAATTGACCACTATAGAATCCAAAGAAAGCGCTCTTCCGAGTCCATTGGTAAACACTGTTTAGGAGTCCCCAGATTTTACATGCCCTTTTCTTGCAACTTTTCTATTCAAGGGACTAAGACAGCAGTTCCCTCTCCAAAAGGCAGTCAGCTCAATCAGTATTTTATTTCTTAAAAATGTAATCTGTGAGTTGTCACAACTTTGGCATTCCAAATAAGTTTTAAGTTTGGCTTGTGTAGTTCAGAACCTACACTCGAGGAAAGAAATGGGGTTGTATTTATTACAAAGTGCTTTTTCTCTCTAGAGGCAAAAGCTTGAACTACTTTATTTCCTCTCTTACATATCTGCATTCAAAGCTTTCTCAGATGAAAACGGTGTACTTTTCTACAAGCACAGTTTAACATCTGTGACTTCTGACTCTCCAAAACTATCCTGTCTTCTAGTGATTGTACTGGCTTTTTTTTATTATTATTATTATTTTAATTTCCTTGATGGCTGTATTAACAATTAAGTGATGCCAAAAGAAGCAGTTTCTGTTTTATGCTCTAAAACATGAAACAATCTGCAACACAGAAAATCTGCAGGAAAGAAAGGATTTAAAGGCACGCTTTTAGATGCCTTTTGCCTTGCCTTTTTCTTTCCTCTTCCTAAAGACTGACCAGGTAAGAGAGACAGTAAAATGAAATGGCTACTCACAGTATGCTTGTCTGGGGTGGGATATCAGGGATGTTTTCCAACATCAGATGCATGCATCTTACTGTAGTCCTGAAGCACAAGCAGCGACTAGGACAGGAGCAGGAGAAACTAGGCAAGAGGAGAAAACACAAAAAGCCTAGAAGAGCTGAAGGCTTGATCAGCATGGTGTTTGCTGGAGTGTATTTTCCTCCGTTCTGAGCTGCAGGGAGCTGACACCAAAAAAAAAAAAAAAAAAAAAAAAAAAAGTTTCCCAGCCCTGAGGTCCAGGAGGAGGAGGGGACTCATCAGCATGTGTTTGCAATTAAATTAAGGCAGTTTGACAGTCCTGCCGCCCACCCTCTCTACCATTATGTACATCATTGAAGATCACACTGTTCCACACCTCCTTTAATTGGGGTGTTTAAGTACAAATGCTTAATCTTAATTTATTCTTGCCTTTTTCTTAGTCTAAACAGCAAGTTAACTCTTCACCTTCTCCTTGGGTTATCTAAAAGCCTAGGGAACGTACCAGTGCTTACAGTGCTGCGTTGGGACTCAGAAGGCCTAGGTACAAATTCCTGTGCGATTTTGGGAACGTCAACATTTTTACTTTATTACAGTCCTTGCACACTAAGGATAGCATCCCATCTAAGAGCCTCTGTCAAATGTATTAGGCAGTAAGACTTTCAGAATAGAAACTGCCTCTTATTACACGTATGCGTAACATCTGGCAAAATAAATTTCCAACCATAGATGGAAACTGAGTGCTACAGATAAGCGAATTTAAAATGGAGATGGCTAAACAGCGATAAACAACCTGCAGATAAATAAGACAAAAACTGACTGCTGGCATTGACAGAACGCAAACAGAGTAGAAGCTAATTCATTTCAAGGGCATTTCAACTAATACAAAGGTATCATTTAAAAACAATTAGGATTCTGGAGAAATGAAAGACAGTTGAGGGGTAAAGAGGGAAACAAACAATGAAACTATCTTTGAGTTTGAAATGCAGTAGTTCATGTAAGAAATGCAGACCTCAATCTCTGCCTTCCACTGGGCCACAAAAAATTGAGGTGCAAAAGGCAGGACATGTTTCCCATGATCATCTTTTTATCATTATAAAGAAACTTACAGTGAAATAACCCGTTTCAAAGCTTTTAGTTATCACTAGACAAGATAAGTGTGTGATTTCAGCATAAGTATAAAACATTAAGGCTCATAAGGACATGACTGCCTCTTGAATTCCAAACATCGCATCATCCCTCGCTACCTGGAGAAACAACCCAAAGTTTTCTCTGAATCTGCAATTGCTCTACATTGTAAAATGTAAGACACAATGTGACAAAATAGTAATTAGCCAGAGTAATATTTAAACCTCCAAAATATGGAGAAACTAGGAAATAAACTGAGGAGTTCCAGTCATAAGATACTTTCTCAACAGCAGGTTGACTTGAACGCTACATTCCTACAAATATCAGAATGAATTACTGGAACACTTACCTTTCATCACGTATTTTCTTCCTTTAGTTGTTCTTAAACAACCAGATGAGGGGAAAGAATACTGAGAGGAATGGGTTGGGGCCTTCTCAGTAAAATTGTAAATCAAGGATTTCATGATATGTTAGAATATCAAGGATTAGATAATATCCAGAATATATTAATGATTTATTTCCCACCTCATCCTCACTCAGAAATCTGCCAGGTATTTAAATTTTGGTGACGGGTAAGACATTGGGCAAACGATCATTATACAGTAGCTGATGTCTTGCACCAATCACTTACAAATACCTGAGTAGTAGTCACGTCTTAGATGGTAAAAGCAATTTTTTTTTTTACTAGCCAGAAAAAGGTCACATTATACAGTAGGCTTTTTGTGTCTTACCCTCAAGCAATTGTCTGTTTTCCTAGATTTCAAAGAGGTGCCAATACAGGGATTGTTGGAGCTCCTCCATCCTCCCTCTGCAGACACAACTCTTGGTTGTGACCACAGTGTCCTCTAGTGGTCACTCACCCCACCTTACGACTAGAAATCATAAAAGGCTAAAAAAGTATCTGCTTCAGCCTTTATATAACAAACTAATAGCAGCTCAGAGCAGGTTGCTCTAGGTAAATGACAGGTTTTCATTCTAATTTGAGAACTACGATTTACTCCTGCATCTGCATTAAAAAAAAGACAACGCAGATTTTGACTTAAGTCCTACAGACTTTGACGGTATGTTTTTCCAGTCTGACTGTTGCCTGTATCCACTCTTTCCCAAAGCACAGTGAACTCTCAAGACAAAGTAACACAACTTCCTAACAGCACCTCTATACGGAAACATTCCAGGAAAATAAGCCAAAAGCATCCTCTTCAAACCATGCATTTAGAAAGTTTGTCAATATCTTCCGTGGCACATCTAGCCAGTTTCCAAATGCAACACTGCTTCCCTCTGCCCCTGTTATATATTAGGGCATAAGAACTGAGCTCTAAACTAGCCATCAGCAAAAAAAAAAGCATTCCCGTCAAGGTTTGTTTACTTTGTTAACAGGAAAGCTGGACTAGATATCAGTCACGTTTCTACATACACTTTCTCTAGAACATCAATTAAGGGCCTGGTTGTGCACTTGGTGGTAGATTCTGGCAAGACTGCTAGTTATCTAACTTACTATTTCTTGGGATACGAAGGGGTTTTTTTTTCCTTCTTTTACCCACCTTTGTTTTACTTTTTAAATAGCACTTCTGCTCGAGTAGAAGGTTCCACTGAGCACGGCCTCTGAAAGATTCATCATTATCTCCCAGGGAACTGTGACATTGTACATTTTACTCGATAGCTTTTCTTAACAAAAGAGCAAGTTCAACACATTTGAGTTACTATTTTACTCCAACATCTTTTCAGCTCTCTCATCTTGGCTTCAAGTCAAACAGATATGGATTGCATTTAAGCTACACTCATTATAAAACCCTCATCAATAAAGAACTTTAAAGTAAACAAACATCACCTGTCTTATATATTTTGTTTACTTGATAGCATTGGTAAAACAGTCATAGCTTTCCAAAGCAGAAAAGGATTTTTTTTCTAGCAAGCATTGTATGAAGACAGAAAGCATGAATACTAATCTTATTTAACAGTTGGTGAAAGGACATCTATTGTAGGTGACAGGAAGAAATAGTCTTTAGACAACTATCCTAGGGATGAAAGGTTAACAGATTTACTTAATTAGTAATAGCTGTATTTGCTATTATGGTTATTTTTCTATTACAGTTGAAGCCAAAATGAAATTATTCTCGGTACTAGTGAAATGAAAACACTATCAGTTCTTAAAATCTGCATTGAACACTGAAACGGAACACTAGAAACATGAGGAGAGTTCCAGAAATAGTGGTAATTCAGAATGGATTAAACAAACTCCTGTCTTGTTTGTTAGGTGATCCAGCCTTGAAGAGGAGAAACGGACTAAATGACCTCTTGATATCTCAACTCTTTAACAGCCAAGGGAATTCACTCTAAGTTTTCTGATATATTAAGCCTGGACAAGTGCTGTGTGTGCTAATTCTAAAACGCTTCTTGCACAATTCCACTATATAAAGGTTTGAAAATCATTAACTAAGCAAAAATAAAAACAAAAACCACCAAATCTGGAGAGACTATATTCTGGGGAGTTCATCTGCAACTATGCACCTGCATCGCATTAGTAAGTGCTTTTTCTAGCATCTTAACCTTCAATTATGGAAATAAGTACTTATCTACAAAGCATTCTAATCACAACATGATGCAAAGTCATGTTAAGAAGGCTAAAAAGTCTTTACTGAATTTATTGATACAGAAACACTTAAAGTTTTAAAATTGCATAACATTTTTGCATGCCTCAAGCCAATTTTACTGTAATTTCTATACATAGTTTTTTTCCAACTTACACACTGATGATTAAAGCAGTTTGAAGTTTTTTTGCACATTTACTGCACTATTGAAACCTAGAATGGAGTCACAAACAATTAAAATGAAGACTACTTAGAATACAAAAAGAAACAGTAAAAGCAGGTAAAATTCCTAGCGACGTTACAGATAGACTACACAAAAACAATTATGCTACAATTACTCTACTAAAAACACATACAAAACTACAGTGCAAGTGCTTGTGCACAGGGAATATGTATTTACAGTTCCCCTCCATTTACAGGCTATAAGTAATGCTATTTCACAATTATATTACACGTTAAGTTTCTGCTATGGGTTTGTTTGGATCCGTGGGTTTCTTTTAGAAAAGGGGACAATCTGACAACCTAGAACATAAATTGCTTGTACATATATATTTATTCAACCTTATCCAGGAAAAATAGCAGTATTTTATGCAGTTTAGAGTGCTACAAAAATCTAGTAAATGTAATAAAAAAGGCAGATCTGGTGAAAAATCTGATAAAATATCTTTTATAATTATGGGGAGAAGGAGGGAAGAATTGAACAGGGCTAAATGAAAGACATTCTCCCTTAACTAAGTCAGTTTTCACAGAATCTCAATGATGTTCATAAAAACCTCAACTTTAATGGTAATTTTTAAAGTAACTTCTTTATGACATCCACAAAAAGTTTTGAAATTTATAAACTAAAGGATGACCTGATAGGCTAATGTAGGAGGCACCCTATACTATGCAGGGGCATGGAAATTGTGCCATAATATAGAAAGGCACATTCCTAGCATGACAGCTATTAAGCAGAAATGCCTAACAAATGTAGAAATAACCGCCTTTGGGGAAGCACAAAGAAATAGTATATATAGATTCTATTAGGCCTCCATTTACCACCATATTCAGGATACACATCTGTAGAAAAAGATTCATGGTAGTTGCCAAAGTCATAAAATGGCTACTTGTAAATTTACAGAAAACCATCAGCTCAGAGGCCACAAAATTGCCCCATTTAAAATAGAGAAACAGAAATCTAAGGAAGGAGGATAGCTTGGGGGTTCCATTTAGACCAGAAGTGGAAAACTTAGATACTAGAGGCAAGATATAGCCTATGACTATTTCCTATTATAGGACACTAGCCACATAACACTGTATTATCAGATAATATTTTCAAAGATACACAAAAAGCCTATTAAGCAAGGAAGAATTCTCCACCTCTGGCTTAGATGTATAGGAGTCATTCATTTAGTTTCAAAGCTGTGCCAGAACTTTAAAACACTTTTTATCATTAATGCAAGCTGTGCAGCTCAATGCCTTTCACTGAATACTCAGCACATTTTTGGCAATACAGTCTTCATTCACTTCTCTTCAGAAATCAAGACAGCATTAAAAACATCAAAATGATATCAACACAAGTGTTTCTGATGGGGCAATACTTTCTTAACACAGCTGTACTACCTGCTGTGAGGATTTTGTCTTCTTCCAGCTTTAGGAGTACTCCATATAACACAGGTTCAAGGGTTTCTTTCCAGCTTCCAGTAGTTTAGATAATGTTTTCAGACATGCTGAACTACGTAAACTCACTCCTTCCATCACCACTACAGGAAGACTGGAGAATAAAGATCAGAATTCACACCCACAAAACTGCAGAGTGCAAAGTCCTTCTGTATAAACCAGTTAAGAGCATCCACTTAATTTCTACAGGCATAAAATGAACTACCAAGATCTCATTTTGCCTACTGTGCGTGGGCAAGGTTTACCCAAGTCGTATTCTAGTCACCTTACTATAGCAGAGGCCCAGAGAGCAACACCTAAGAACTAAATCAGTAGCACAACCAGTAAATTTGGCTTTCTAGATTGTTTCCAGTTTCTACACACTGTACGAAACTAAGTTTGGCTGATTTCCCACAATACAAGCCACTCTGTCCAGGCTAGCTCCCTGCACTCCACTTCATTCAACCCAACAGACTACCTCACACAACAGAAAAATCTGCAGATTTTGCTTTCGTAGTCAGTTTTCACAAACTTGCTGTTACACATCTTGTCTGCTCTCTTCTCCATTCAGAATTACTCTGTAAACATTTCCAGAGACACAGTCACAAATTCGACTAGCCAAGCATCCTGTCAAAGCCAGCTAAGCAGCTTCACAGTCCTTATGTTCCATTAAAAGCCCAAAAAACTCCACATCTCATATTAGACTGTATTTCATTAAAATAGATGTTTGCCATGAAGAAAATCAGTGCTTTGTAAGATGTTTCTACCTTTTACTAAACATATATATTTTATAAGGAAAACTGAGACCAACCAAAGGGGAGCTGATGCTTTCCAAAATGCATTCAAAACCTGGATGCCTCAAGGGTTAATGCCAAAAACTTTTCTTTCATGTCTGTAAAAGTTGTGCTTTTTCAGATTTCTGGAAGAAACAAGATTTGCCAAGTCAGTTTTTACTAATAATCTTCATCCTCCATCAAACACACACCTATATAAACCCATTGCAGGTTTAGTGGGAGAGAGCATGGACAAGGGTCTTTGGGGAGCTGCTTAAGAATATTTTAAAACTGCTATTTGGTAGAGCAGCCAAGAGATTTCAAAACATCTCTGTGCAGTTAGTTTCAGGGAATTAAACCCTCCTTTCTGTAAGCAGCCTAGCATTTCACCAACTTGCTTCCTAAGGAAACCCTGCTGTAAGGATAAAACTATAGCACACAACTAAGAAAGAAACTTTAAAAAGCTATCATGTGTAAGTATACAGCAGCCACATTCCCCAGCCAGCCTACTGCCTTGTTTGGTCATATTAGCAGGCAAGCAAGTGGTATACATTTGTCAAGCCCTAAGTAGTACTTTATTTTCTGTCTACCCCCCACTTTTGGGAGAGAAAACTACTTTTCTCTATAATAAAGCAGGTAATATTTCAAGGGATCAGGCAAAGGCAGACTTAAGACCTTTTCTCTCAGAAAGTTTACAGGGGGATCTGGCTTTAGTTCAGAGGGTTTAGTTTCTTCCTCTTCTCGTCTCTCATCCTCAAACTCCTCACAGTTGTTGTTATCGTCTGATGGGTTGGAGATACGACTAGCGAAGACCTCTTTGTCCAAGAAAACAATAGTTTCCATGCGACGGCGACGCACACGTCTTCGTTTAAACCTTGGGGGGTTCTTCAACCCATTTCCATTTTTGCTCATTGTTTCTTGATGTATTATCTTTTTAATGGTTCCTCTGATGGCTATGCGAGCCAGATCCTGGAGGCTGCGAACAGCCACTGGAGCTAAAACAAAATGAAAACCATGAACAGATATTGAGGAAGAAAAACACCCCCAAGAGTACTCACAGAAAAGTTATATTCACTCAAGTTAAAATCAGGCCACTTGAATTCCCTGCTGTGATTACAAAACCAGCTCTATTCAACTCCTGTCAGTTCCAATAAACTACACTGTAACTTCCCAAACAAAATTTAGTTATACATTTCTCCCATTAACTGAAGAAAGAGAATGGGATGAAAGAAGAGTTTCATATTTCAGTGTCAAGTCCCCACAATTATTTTAAGATATGTGTCTTAAAAATAGGACTGTAGATTTAGTCACTGAAACTGATTGTTCAACAGCATAGATAGAGGATGTTTTCTAGTTGTAGATAAGTAGGCCTGAAGCCTATTCAACTCTTCCACACAATGACTTTCCTATCAGGAAAATACTTCAGCTTTGCCAAGTTCTCCATTTATAAAATATGGGCAACACTTATGCTCTTCAAAAACTGCTGCCACTTAGTGGGTGAAGACTGGCTGGAAATCATTTAGTAAAAGTAATTAGAAGCATACAGTAAGTTATTGTATTAAAAAAATACCTCCTACATAAAATGGCTCCGCCAGTACACAAATGCACAACATAACATGCCTCTCATAGGAAGACACTGACACACACACACACACATCTATAAACTAAGATGAATTGAAACAAAGTTTCTTCTGCTGAAGACTAAATATTCTTCTCATCCAAACAAAGGAACAGGGGTGAGTAACACGTAATATCTGCGGGCCTCACCACAGCAGACACCACAAAAAACATGGTCAAATGTGCACTTAGTGAACTTCATAGCACTGTATGGACCGCTGAACTACTTTTGGTCACGCACAGACACCTTTCCAGAATAAGAACAAAGCCCTACTAATCTCTTTATGGAAGCATCTCTGCCTTCATGTGTGCTTAAGAGGACTGACCACACAGAAATCTTAATCTAAAGATTGAGGCCACTGAGTACAACATCCCCTTGAAACAGCTAACCAAAAAATCACATAATTTAGGTCCTTGAAGTGTTTCAGGTTCAGGAAAATTCTAGATAGTTGGGTAGTGAATGCCATCAGGCAGATGCAATGTTTGTTCACAGGTACAGCCCGTGCATTTTCCACCTGTAATATGCTCTCACCATGGCATGGTGCCCAAAAACCATGACAGTATGCAACTCAGGGTGGAAACAGATGCCTGCGTATACAAAAACTGCAACCAAGCATCCCACAAAGTTCAGGTATAGTTTCACAACAAATCATTCTTATGCAATTCTGATTTTTGCAGCAGGCTTCCTCAGACATACTCAGAAATAGACTGAATGAGATTAATAGGATAACTGTTCAAAGGAGGAAGCAGCTGGAGTAATTTTAACAAAAAGAAAAGGAGTCATAGGCATGTTAGGCCTAAGGAAGCAGTGTACAGCTAGCAATCACACAGCAAAAGAAACAACCCCTGTATTTAAGAATGTTTGTACTCACGCAAGTGAACAAGTCTCGATTTTCCCGAATCTGCATGGTTAGGCTGAATCAAAGGAGCAAAAGAAACAGCAAGGATCTTCTTCGTTTCCCAGGCAGAAGGACCAGTGCGTGTTATCTTAGTCAACTAAACAAAAACAAGCAGATCATTGTCAATTGTGTGAACTACGTCAAGACTTTTAAACAAAAAAAGAACAAATCTCCTTGCCTCTGCCAGGACAAATGATTAAAGTACTAGAAACTACAATCCCTAAAAACTAGGTAAAATAAGGAGAATAGTTGTTCTTTTAATAAAATTCAGAGCTCCTGAAGGGATTAGCCCTAAGTAACTTCATCCATTACAACAGAACATGGGGAATGGCAGTTTGGGTGACAGTGTTCTCCCAGCTCCTCACTATGTCTGACCCAGAAGAGCTATGTCTGACTATTGAGAGAATATATCAGTCACTGATAAACACTCACTCTCAAAAAGGGTCTGCAGATCATGTAGATTACTGAATTTCTGCTACAACTCAAATTTCTTACACCACTTAATTTCACAGTATTTTACTGGGAAGATATTCTGCAGTCATCTAATCTGAATTACCCAACTAAAGGCAAAAGGTTAGATACCTATCACATCGAGGCATTCAAGTTTATTAAAACAATATACCTCTTCTCCAAAAAGAGGACCTGAACAACAAGCTTGAGTCTGCACACAGGGCAAGGGCAGATGCCCACTTTTTATTAAAAAGCAACACATTTACATTTGCAGATATGGGCATCTTTGATGCTCTTTCACAAACCTGTGTGGGCAGAAAACTTTCTAAAAACATTTTAATAATTTGCAGTAAATATATCACCTGACATAGTTTGAACAAAGCCTTCTTGCATTTTTCTGTAGCATGAAACTAACTTTACAATTAACAACAGAAGAAGAGACTATGAATCTCTTAAACATTAAGTGTGCAGAGTTCAGTTTCACTCATAGTGAAAATTGGTATGCTGCTACATTAGAAGGGTAACTCAAAAAAGAGCTGCTGATAAAGTTAAGAGCAGAATTAGAATTATCTGAAAGGGAACCAGAGACAGAAAGGCACCTCACCTTTTCCTCCAGAGGCATGACAAGAATTCCCCCAACTTTCAGCAGGTTCTTCATGTAGTCTTCATGTTCCTTCTGCACTCCTGCACCACAGTAAACACGGTCATACTGAGTACAGTCCGGAGAAATCTCTAAACAATTGCCGGTAACAAAAGATGGCTCACAAAATTCAAATCTGAAAATGAAGACGTTAAGACATATCATACACAAATATTATTTATCAGATGAATTTTAGTGATTCTGGAAGAAATGAAACAATGGAAAAATACTGTTTCACAAGATTTCTTCTCTCAAGCCCAAGTATTCTACAGATTTTCAGGTCAGACTACAGTTGCAAGTCTCAAAACCTTAAAAATACTGAAATTAGAACTCACAGAGGAGAATTTCCAAAGAGTACATATGCTTAACTTCATATTTGATTTGCATACAACTGTTCAGGACCAACCATTTTTAGTTACCTGAGGCAGGCTCAGTTATAATATACACATATAAATACTAAACCTACAATTCCAACTGTAAAAGTCTTTTGAGGACTGCACCAATGTGTTTTAGCACTTTCATAAGCTTTTAAATGGCTTTCAGATGTTCTGCGGAACTACAGTCTGATGCTTCAGAAATATGCTGGCTTTACCGAAGCCCATGGGAGTTTTGCCACTAGCCTCAAAGGAACCATGATTTCACCCTTCATATACAGAATTTGTCTGCAACATTTCTGATTCCGTTTAGAAGCAAAATTAGTAATTCCATGATGCTTTTTATATACTCCAAATCTACAAAAACATTAAGCCCTAGATTTAAAGGATGTTGTTGATAAAAGTTGTACAACATACCCATTCCTCTACTGTTATCTGGAGAGAGGCAGCTTAACATAGTACGTTTTTATTCATAAACACTTCCTGAAACTTCTTGCTTTTGCAAAGCATGCTAAACATTTTTAGTATTTGGCTAACAATTCCCACACACAGTGTTCTAACAACATTACCCAGCAGCTATTTCTGTCAGCAATGCCTATTTTTCAGTCATATTGATTTCTGAAACTCTGACTGACTCTAGTTTGTTTTTAATGTATTTCTCTCTTGCTGAAGGCAAGGCACTTTATAAAAAAATTAAACTATTGGCCAACTTACCTGTGTAATTACTGCAAAAGTCATTGGCTTTTATAGAAACGTATCAGCTTAAATGATGTGTGTAAGTAAGACAAGATCAATATTCAGTTTAAACAGAATTTCAGTGGAACACTGATGTCTAGAAAACCTGTCATCTATACAAACTCCCACTTAATGCTATGGAAACCCATTCCTCACGCACTAGAACTGTAGCCTCCCTCAATTTTTCCCCCCAGTATTTATCTAGCAAATATTCTAGTTCAGCTGACTTTTTTTTCTTTTTTTTGCCCTATAACTACTACTTAGTAGCTAAAGAGCAAAAATTCTTCCTTAGAATATTTGTTCAAATAATAGCAACGTGGTTCTTAGAGGGGAAAAAACTCAAGCAAACAAAAAACCCAGTCATCCATGTACAAGTACTTTCTATGCAGAAAACCTGCAGTCTGCTACCAATATCAAGAAAGTACAGCCCTGTCCCCCGTGGCTTTCCAGTACAACAGGAACAGCATAAAGCTGAGCAGTTTAAATTCCAGTATTAAAGAATTTTTATTCCTCACACAATAGGAGGACTTTCAGGTAGCCAGAAACACTTACTTCATGTGAATGAACCATGAGGCAGATCCAAAAATGACAGTTGCAACTTTTATTGCTGAGGTTACTATTGGCAATGCTTAACTTGCTAGAAAGGCTTACTTGTGACAGCAGTAGATGGAAGGTTGTAAAGAAGAACAAATCAGATCTCAAGCAGCTTTAGTACCAACTTAATCAAATACCTTCATATTTTAAAACACCCTTGCTTTTGTCTCATACAGAACATATTAGACTATCACAGAAATCTGTTTATATTCTTGTGCTAATAATGCTTTTAGATCAAAGATTTAGCTATTACTATTGCAAAGTGCTACCCGCAATTAGACATTAAATTAAGATTTTCAGTTTCTTTTAAGCTATGCAACATTAAAACTGCTACTAGAACACTACAAAAGTGTCTGAAAAGCCCTCCTTCACAATTCACACTGGCTTAGAAGGTCACACATTTCAGCTCAGCAAGCCTAAGGAGCCAGAATCCTCAGATTACCCTGGAATCTGGAGCTGCCGTGTGGGAGCAAGAGCTGCCACAGCTAAAACCAAACACAAAATGACACCTAACAGGTAGTCTGCATTCTTACTTGTCAAAGCTATCACTCGTTTTAATGAAGAAGTCCAGTTTCTGCTTCGCATATTCAATCACATCGGAATGAAGCTCCACACCGTGATTAACACCAAAAGGACCTGTAAATGTAGAAGAACACAAGGATAACGGCTAAAATTCAATCGTTAAATCCAGCTGAACTGAACACAATTTTGGTTACTTCTTATTTGAGATGGATTACTCCTTAAGTGTCAGTCAGTGCTTGCCTAGGGTAAGGTATTTTAGTAATACAATGTGAAGTGCAAGGCTATACCTGCCATTTCTGACAATAAATAAGGCTGTTTGTACAGTCTATTTTCAGTCATTTACTTACATGGGAAATTCCTCTCTAGTAAGGAAGTATTGATACTGAAGAAACACCACTGCTGCAAAACTGACCACACAGAAAAATCTCAGACAAAGCATGCACACGTAGAACCATAGCCTGCTAGTTTTAATAAATTCCTCAAAAATCTTCATATAGTTTTTACACTCCCTTGCTGATATGCTAAAAATATCATCAGCAAACAGGAACGGTAACCAAATATCATACCTCAATTAACTCCAAAAATAATTTGGAAAACACAGATGTAGTTCATCACTTATGTTTTTTTATTCAAACTGAGTTGATATCTTGTCCAGAAAAAGAATTCAAGAGCCCTGAAGTTACATGTTGACATTCTAAATAGCCTCAACAAACCTAGTAGAAAACCACAAACACGATTTCATGAAAAGTCAAAGAAGGTGGGAGTAAACGAGTTACCAAAGTGTTTGTTGTCAGGATAGAGAATTCTTGACCCCCACACACAAGAGAATAACAGGTACCCTATGGTCACTCATTATCTACCCCAGCATCCAGAACAACCACAACTACTGACTGAAATTCTTTACAGCAAACGGTCTGAAACTCTGGTCATCATCCAGACAAAGTGATTCTTACTGGGAAAAGAATCTTACGTGATTAAATGCAGATATGCAACAAATTTCTTATACTCAATAACAGATCTGAATCAGAAGTAATGCATTCCATTAACTTCTTCAAAGATAGAAGCCATGCTTTCTGTAAGTAGAGCACCAGAATTACCAGTATATTTATGTAACTTCTCTTTGATGCTTTGCTTTGTGCCTAACGTAGAAGTGGTCACAAAGCCAGTTCTGATGTCTCAACTGCTCTTACACAGTTTCTGTTCCCATCTGTATGTTGGTAGGAGTCAAAATGAGACCTCAAACACATTTTGATCAGAACAGTGTAAAAGCAAATGAGGCACAGAGCAACTACAGCCACAGGTTCCTCAGACACATTCGATCCTAGTTTAAACAATGCAGCACTCCTGCTATCTTGAGCTGGGCTCCTGCTTAAGGGGCAAAAAAGCCAAGTTTGTGCCTAGTCCTGCAAGAATCCATAGCAGCTGCATGTGCAACTGCATCATTGCCTACTCTAACTTGCCACAGCAACGTGGGCCCCAGCCAGTTCCCAAATAACAGTTGCAGGTAAACAGCCAATCCGATTAATGCATTCTTTAGTTTTCTAGATACTTTTTAGTTTTGTTACATGAGGAAAGCTTCTGTTCTAATTTCAAGACTTCTTTTGCTTTAATTCAGTATAAATAGTTGAAAAGATATTTACTGGTTGAAAAGATATTTACCCAAGATGAGTCCAACCATGGAACTCAGATAACCAGTGCCACTGCCAAGATTCAAAAACGACAGCCCTGGTTGTAAATCCAAAGCTTCCATCACCTCAGAGTAAATGCACGGTGCTGAGAGATGAATATTTCCATGTTTCCACGCCAAGTCTTTGTAGGCATTGTCTTTGAACTCTTCCAGATAGTAGTCTGCTCGATCAATGGCTCGGAATGCCTGTTCTACGAGTTCTGTCCGGATGTATTGCGCTTCCTTCAGGTTATCAATTAACTCATCATTATCTTCTCCCGCACTCACTGCGCCTCCCATCTTCAACAGTTTTCTGTAAGTTCTATAACTAAAGAGAAATAAAGGAAGGTGAAGCACAGAACATGCATCTGAACACTAAATTAAGCTGTTGCATATAAAGTAATTTGAAGGAGATAATTTCTTTGAGGACTTGAAAAACAGCAAGCAGCAGAAAAACACTGCCACCCTCGCGCTCCCACCCCACCAGTCAAACAGTTAAAGCCAAAATACAGCAGACCTGGTGTCTAGCACCTGACACTGGCATCTCAGCAGGGAAAATCATAATATACAGTTTAGATGCGCAATGCCCGTCTTCACATACTACCAATAATTCACCAGCATGTCAGCTGTTTCACTAAAGTCTTTTATATAAAGGATTACTCTAGCTCTTGTGCTTACAAATCATTTTTTATTGCAAATACAAGCAATAATAAAACTCTGGCTTGCTTGTCAGAATTCTTGCTACATGTACACTTCGTATTTCTAACAGCATCATGGAGAAGTTAACAGACTAAAAGGCAGACAGCAAGAACCAGAAGATCTCAAACTGCATATTCAAAGAAAAGACATCAGGATACCATGTCCACAGACATTTAAAAAAAAATGATCTAGACATATACACAAGTACAGACTTTACTTCCTTTAGCAAATACACTTCTACACAGCTCTTTTCTTTAAAGCTTCAAGCATCATCACCAGTAAAG
This sequence comes from Rhea pennata, assembly GCF_028389875.1. NCBI lineage: Eukaryota > Metazoa > Chordata > Aves > Rheiformes > Rheidae > Rhea > Rhea pennata. Next base: position 16,272,350 of record NC_084678.1, read on the forward strand.
GACATAGCAGTACAGTCAGCAACTGAAGAGAAAAATTCCACGGAAGCAAGTGGAATTTCTTGGATCCTCCTAAGTCCTAATGAACTAATCCCCAACCTGAAAACATTTCAGTGACGCAGGAGGGTTTTTTTTTTTTTTTTTTTTTTTTTGCTGTGTGATCATTTCTAGTAAAAGATTCAGGAGTCCTTTCGTGAGGGAAAGAACAGCAAGCACCTTCCTTGACTGTGCACTCTGCTAAGCAATGCTACGCATTTTGCGCAGTAAAGTATCTGTAACTTTTAAAGAAGAATGCATAGAGGAGGGAGAATAATACAGAAAAACTTTTCACTTCATAATAATCTAGGTTTTCCCTATCTCTTAGGGAGTTCCATGCAGAAAACACAATGGTATTTTAAAATGCATTTATTTACAGTGCCTTTCTCTGCTAACAATAACCACAGAAACAGCAGCTTTAGAGCTCTTTATAAGGATCAGAAGATCTGCCTACAGCTAAATTACCAGGGGTGGGAGGTTGTTCCAGTCAGCAAGAACAAATTATACACTTTCATTTTCAAAGGAAACAAGAAAAAAAAACCTGATTACCCGCAGACACACACAAAATATCTATTTAGCAAACTAGCAGTTCTTTAATACATTCATGTCTCAAATGGATCAACCAGTTCCAGACCATTAACAACACTTCCAAAAATGCCATCCTTCTCCTTTCTATAATTACTCCTTTATTTCCCTTAAACAAAACTATTGTGCTTTGTTCTTACTTTACAGTGGAAAAATATCAAACTTAAGTGGGTTTGTAAGCCAGTTTTATTCCTCAATTTTCTTCCTCTTACATAAAACTTGTAACTGCACAGCTGCAGATTGCCTACAGGTTTAGTCAGTACACTTCACATATCATTCAGCATTAAAATATTCTCTTCTCTTTAGATGTCAGTTGTCTTGACTTTAGTGCATTTTGTTCTTATATTTACATTTTTCTTCTACTTAGGCTCTTTTTTTGCTATCAAAATCTGCATTTTTATACTTAAAGCATGAAGAACAATTGCAGTTTTATCAGCATTCCAATTTAGATCCCCCCCCAAAAAAATTCCTGCCGACTCCGATGTACAACCGGCCCAACTCGGTTTTAGCTCCACAACTGTTCTTGCATATCCTACAAACAGCAGACATTTTCTAATGAGATCAAGGAATGATTAAGTTGCAACAGGTGTTGGTTACTTTTGAAATGCCTATTTCCACTGAATACTCGCCTTATTTTCAACAGAGCAGATGTTTTACCTGCAGATTTTAAGAATCTGCCCGTTTAATCCCCTTTCTCAGGGCTGTACCTCTGTTTCCCCGTGAGGCTCTTCTCCAGGTGGGGAAGGGAACCGAGAACATAAGCAGCACTTACTTCAAGAAAGCCTTTCAGAACAGGACCGCCTCCCTCCGCCGCTGGCACAGCTGCGCTTCGAGGGGCCTCGGACGAAGCGCGGATTTCCACCGCCCCGAACAGGCACGGAGCCTGCACGCAGAAACCGCGCTCGGGGCAGAGACACCGGGCCGCCGCGGCGCCCCTTCAAACGCACGGTGCCACCCTCCCCTCTCCAGGGCCAACGAGAGGGGGGGAAAAATAACTAAATAAGGGTCTGTGCCCACGGCCTGGCGCGAGGAGCGGCACTCGGGCCGCGCGCAAGACCAAACACGGGAACCGGAGCGGCCGGCACCACGCACGACGCCGCGGCAGCCGCCCGCCCCGACGGCCGCGCTCCCCTCACCCCCCCCCCCAGCCCCCCGAAACGTTAATAAAATAAAAGGGAGGCGGCCTTGCCGCGCCCTCCCCCCTCGGCGCATCTGCGAGGGGGCAGCCCCCGGCCGACGCTGAGGGGAAGGGGCGGCCTGGTCAGGCGGAGAGCTGAGCTGAGCCGAGCCGAGCCGAGCCGAGCCGAGCCCAGCTCAGCTCAGCTCAGCGGACTGGGTCTCCCCCGCTCCCCGCGGCCGTACCTGAGCGCTGCGGCCCGCTGCCCTCCCCCGCGGCGCGGCCCGGCCCGGCGCGGCGCGCTCCCGCCGCTGTAAACACTGCCCAGCTGAGCGCCCGGGCCGCGGCACTGCGCACGCGCGGCGCACACCACCGCGCCCGCGGGGGCGGGGGGAGGCGGCGCTGCCTGGGGATGGACCATTGCGGGGAAGGCGCGGGGGGGTAGTGGGTGGAGGGAGAGGGAAGCGCCCCTCACCTCGCCGCCCTGCGGCCTCGCGGTGCCCTGGGTCAGACGCGGGCCGGGCCAGCGGGCCGGGCCCAACGCTGGCCCGGGGCAGTTATGGGCCTGGGGCAGATACGGACCCAGGGCAGTTATGGACCCGGGGCAGATACAGACCCAGGGCAGATACGGACCCGGGGCAGTTATGGGCTTGGGGCAGGTATGGACCCAGGGCAGATAGGAGCCCGGGGCAGTTACAAGCCTGGGGTAGATATGGGCCCTGGGGTAAATACAGGCCTAGGGTAGATATGGGCCTGGGGGAGGTATGGACCCCGGGGCTGATAAGAACCTGGGGGAGATACAGGCTTGGGGTAGTTTTGGGCCTGGGGTAGATACAGGCCTGGGGTAAATATAAGCCAGGCTTAAGTACATACGGGGTCTAAACCCAGACAAGGCCATCGGACCGGGCCTGCAGACCAGGCCTAAACACAGACAGGGCCAAATACAGGCCAGGTCTCAGTACGGCCCGGTCCTACCAGCCAGGCCTGCGGAGCTGGCCTCAATGCGGACCAGGCCGGCAGAGCAGGCCTGTCTACAGGCCAGGCCTCCCTTTCTTCCCCGTCTGTCCCACTGCATCTCCCTAAGAACCCAGCCCAGTGGGGCCAGCTTTCCCCCCAGGCGCTCCCCCTTCCCTCCTGTCCTCGTTTCTGTCCCCAGCGCGGGGCGGATGCGCCGAGCAGGCCGGCTGTGGGAGCAGCGGAGCCGCGCTGGCGCTGGTGAGGTGCCAGTCTCTGGCTGGCACGCGCAGCCCGTGCGCCGTAGCTGAGCCTCCTGCGTGAAGCCTGGCCAACACCAGATGTTCTGATATCATTGGCTAGGCTTGGAAAAAAATCATGGGAACTTGGAAAAAAAAATTACTCCCAGGGCTAATTTATATTCTGCAATTTGAGCCTATAAACATCCAACTTAGGTCACATGCTAGTGCTTTCTGCTGCACCCGTAAATGCCAGGAAGAAACTCACTGAGAAGAAGATAAGTGAGAAGCACGTTCGCTTGACTCCGGGAGATGGGGCTCAAAGGAAAATAACCGGAGTGCCACAACATTCGGACTCTCCAATTGTGCAGTGGAGGGATCCCTGTCACCTAACGATACCTGGCTAAAAGTTGGGCATCTCATTTGTATCTTACCTAGTCACATAGGCTCTACAAGTAGTTGTAACCAACATGGCAGGATCAGACAAGATGGTTCTTCTTACCCATGTCAGAATGAGAGAAATTATCCTCTTAAAGTGCCTGTCCCTCTTGCTTAAGTGACCCACATGGCATCGGCTGAGGCTGTGCGCCCTGCGTCACCGCTAAGGCTGCAGATCCAACAGCGTTGTCTGGACTGGCCTTAGACCCATCATTTGATACTATGCGAGGCTACACAGTGAGACAGAATAACAGCATCTCGAGAAGAGGCTTGCTGATTTAAGTTGCCTGGAGATCACTTGTGGAAAAAAATAGCCATCCTCTGAGACACAACAAGCATGTAGTGGAAGAAGAAGAAATAACACTGGTAAATGAGACTCAAATAGGAGAAAGTGAATCAGCATCCAAGATGTGTTTATGCTTTAAGGTGATTATCTCAGCTCCCTTCATTAACATGATAACAGCAGACTGTGCAAACAGGCACAGGGTAATACTGTAGATGTCTGCACTTTCATTTCACAGAAGACAGCTGCTTGGGAGAACGGGATTATTTGTGGAGTGTGAGCACTGAAACTCCTCCTTGCTGATTCAACCAAAACAGGACGTGTTGATTGTGCATGCTTCATCTTGTTTAATAAGGAAAGCACTCAAGCAAATGGCAACGCAGTTGAAATCTGTAAATTCAGAACAAACAAACTCCATATAGGTATGAGGCAAAAGCTTCCATTCAGCAGCTGCTCAGCTTCCCAACGAGCTGCTTGAAAAATAGTGGTTTATTTATTTTTTGCATGAAAATTTTTAAAATAAAAGCTGGATAAAAAAAAAATCCTATTATCATTAGCTCACTTGTAATGTAGGCTGAACCCACACCAGCAAGAAGAGAGGGAGGCACCACGCTGCCACACAGCAAACTGCTGCTGCAGGGGAGTGAAGACTCCGCTGGACAGAGAGCGTTGTCTCTCTTGCAGCAAGCCCCTGAGAAGATTAGAGAGAGCTTGAGGAATGTTTTAGGGATTCCCAAATATGCTGACCCCTCCTGGGGTGTTTTAGTGACTCCTTCCAGCTTTTCTCTGCTGGGACATGTGAGATGGTAGCTCCTCTGTCTCCTGATAATGGCTAAAGAAGAATTACAGAAATTTGTCAGGAGAAGGCAGGTTTTCTGCACTTCTGATTCATATACATCCCCGAAGTACAAAACCTATTGTGGGCTAAGTGGGACAAAAACCAGAAATCGCGCAAGGCTGTGCCCGGTCAGACTCATTTTGGCTGCTGTATGGCCTCGCTGCGGTGCACCACGCACATCTTTCTGGCTCTGCTAGCCCAAGAGCATTTTTCCCCTCTGGATTCTTTGAAAACGTAGCTGTGTTTCTTTTCTTTTTTTTCTTTTTAATTTTACTACTGCCAAATATGGCTCCATGTAGGTCATAGCACTGGGCTGTAGCTCTGGAGTAAACACAAAGTTGTCTGATATTGCAAAAATACCCACATTTAGAAGAACAGAACCTTTTTTTTTTTTTTTTTTTTTTTTTTTTTTTTTTAATGAACATGAGTCTGTAAGTGCTGAATCTTCGTGATACTTTTTTCCCTGCAGTTTAAAAAGATCTTCCCTTCATCCTTATGGCTCACCTGGGGCTTTGTTATCCGTGAGTTACAGTCAGCAATAAATGGGTAAATAACTCCTGAAAGTCCGCAAATGCGTGTATGCGGGCAGCTCTCCCCGCTTGCAGAGCCCTGCCAGCTTCTGAGAGTGGCAAAAAGCCAAGTAAGCTGGAGGAAGCGGTGCCTGTAACGTGCTGGTAAATCACGACATTTATTTATCGGCTCTTTACCACAAGGGGTCATCAGCAGCACAGGCAGGGCTGCAGGCTTGGGCTGGTGCACGGTGGCGGCTCCCTGGGCTGCGGCACATCCTCGGCACAAGCACAAGCCGAGTTCGCTCTGTCCTGCTCACAGCAAACCCACAGCTCCAACCATCTCACCTGTAAGAACCAGCTCGCCATCGGTGAGGGCGACCTGAGTCCGGGGCTTATATATATATATTTTTTACTTTCTCCTATTTAATTCCCCGTATTTTCCTGTTTTTTATGTTGTTTCCATCTTTTTTTAACCAATTTCTTTTACAAATGCTGGTTAAAACATCAATAAACAGGAACTAACTTTCAGAAGCCCACTTAAGTGATGGTCTGTTAAAATTAGATGTTTTTATTAATTTCAAGGAGCAAACTGTCAAAACTAATTTTAGGACTCAAGCAAAGGGAGCATTTGTCAGGCCCGGCAGGCTGAGCTAGTGAGCTCAGACTACGCTGCCCTTGCAGGCAGACAACCCAACCTGCATCCTTCCGAATACAGAATGCTGTTTAACTCAGCAGGCTGATTTGTGGGTGAAAGCATGACTCTCATAAATTAAGAGTTGGAGGAGCATTAAATCATAGGGTTGTATTTTCACCATTTCCTTTTTTATCATTATGATTTTACAAAATATATCCTCTTTTGGTCTTGGCCAGTTTAGCACTGTACTAGTTCAGAAGAGTAGACATATACATGCACACACAGAGGGATGTATCTGTGCAGATACGCACAAACACACATGCATATATGCTAGCATTACTATTACTACACTGGCAGGAAAATGCCTCAGCACATCCTGCCCATGCAGAATGTTTGTGTGCCCATGTGTGTATGTGCATCTCCCAAAGCTTTGCTCTTGCCTCACTTCGTCAGAGGACTGTGAGTAATTGCTGGGCTAAGAGGAATAACATATGTCTTGATTTCTACTGTATTGCACCATGCATAACCACTGCCACTTGGAAAAAGGACCTGGATTCATCTCACTTAACTGAGGTGTCTGAGTTAAAAGGAGGAAATTGCTATATAATCCTAGATAGTCAAAGGCACATCCAGGAGACAACGCATTCCCATGGAGAGCAGCAGAAAGCACCACCAGAGGTCCCGGTCACGGGGGACACAGAGCAGCAGGGTGCTTGAGTGACTTTTTGGTACTGTTATGAGCACCGGTGAGCCCCATTCAATGTCCTCTCTCTCTCTCCCATCTCTCATTATGGCCTGTCTGTCATAGTTCAGGAGAGGTTGCTAAATAATAATAATAAAAAACCTCAAAAACCAAGTTTTTCATATTCATAGGGGGGAAAAAAAGCTTCCTGGATCTTTCAGGTGCTTCATAGATTGAAGCATAGAATTAATAAAATAAAAATGGGGAAAGACCACAGTCATCACGTTTTCCTTCTACTGCTTTGTCAGTCTTACTGTGCTGAGCTTCTGCTTCTAACTGCAAACTTACCCTCGCCTGTCAGATGGCTTCAGCCATAACCTTTGTCAGGGTCCCCTTAATATCCATAGGAGCTCATTGCCCAGCTGTCCTGCTTGGAAGGCCACTCCAGCACCTCTCTTCTACAGCAATAGGAAGACATCTTCAAATTTCCAATGGAAATTTATTCCAGACCAATATGCACCTATTTGATCTCCTACAAGTGTTATTCTCTAACTTAAATCATTCCCCTCCTCTCCCTCCCTGAATGTATTTATGAAGAGTAATCATATCCCCTCTTAACCTTTGTTTTTCTAGGCTAAACAAGCCAAGCTCTTTTAATCTCCTCTCCTAAGATAGGTTCTCCATTCTGCTAATCACCCTGCCAGTCCTTTTCTGCACCTGTTCAAGTATAAATTCATCTCTTGCTTTTCGAAGGGAGGGCCCAGAACAGCACACAATATCCCACACAAGGTCTTACCGGTGCCTCGTATGCCGGGACTAATATTCCTCTGTGCCTGCTGAGCAAGTGGTTTGCCTTCTAGATTTGAAGCTGCATGAGCCTTTTTGCACAGCAAATGGAAAATAGATACAAATCCGTAAGCCAATAACCATAACACAATTTTACTCATCAAGATTATTATTTCTCTTGGAAGGGCATTCTGCTCCTTCCCGTTTGTAGGTCCCAGTGCTTAACAGGCTTTAATCAGCATTGCTCCATCTAGGTCAATTGAACCGCCCCCGTTTACAGGAGATGAGTGCCAGGACCTTGTGTTGAAGGAGGCACTGAAGCAACTCTGTGTTTTGCTCAGCTTTTGCTCTGGCCAAACTCTCTTTGAAATCATGAGTAAGAGCTTGAACTAAAAAGATGCAGAGTCAAATGATGAAAACCATTTTGCATTCATCTCTTCTCTTTTCAAAATGATTTTCCATTTTTGCTAGGGGTTTAATTAAATTTCTGTGACCCAGGCAGGGAGTTCAGCCTTTCTTGATTAATGTTCTTTTAGGTGCTTCTGATAAGAATTTAGCATCAACAATTGAGCTAACAAGCCCGAGTGAACAGTTTATAGCAGGAGACTAATTCTATTAATGCTCTGCATTGTCAGGATTCCCCTTTGAGAAACTGAGAGGAGAGATGGAGGAGAGAGAAAATACAAAATTTGGCAACTAAATCACTACGATTCAGCTTCTTTATGGACGGAACTCATCTGAAATCTATTTTAGCTGACAGCATCAGAATTTAACCTGTTCCCTTTTTTTTTTCTGGCTGAAACTCTGTGCTTTCTTGGCTCGTTGTGATAACAGCTGGGAATAAGAAGCGGAACTGAATGGTGGCATTGATAAGAAAAATGAAAGGGTAAACGCGATGACATGATACTGAGGTAGGGCCTCTGGAGTTAGCCCTGCCCTTGGATGTGTGCAGGATGGTCAGGACAAAAGTGCCTGCACTGTCAGTTGCAAATTAGTCTGTTGTGAGGGAAAAATTTGAGATTAACATTCTGCAGAAATGTTTATCTGTTGCTTTCTGGTGTCAATAAAAATATCTTGCAGGTTTGTCATGCCATTCACTGCTAATGAAGCCCATCTGATTCACAGGCATTTTTGCTCTCCCTCTCTCTCTCTTCATCTCTGCTTAAGACACCACTAAAATCTCATTCTGGCTGTGATAAAACTGAGCTCAACATTGTTAAATCATAGCCTAAAGACTTGGTCAAGCCATTACAGTTGCTCCACATGTCCAGAGTTTCTTGTCTCCAGTACCTGGAGACCCAGCATGGTACTTGTCCACTTCAGACTGCCTGCAAGCCTTAGCCAAGTTTCTCCTTCACTGGAGCCTGCAGCAGCGGCACTGTTATTTCAGGAATATTATTCTGCTTTCATCCCTATGTTGTCATCAAGGATAACTTGAGTCAAACGGATTACCCAAATCAAGGCTACCTTGTGCTCTCTGCATTAGTAGCAGAACTGCATTCACACCAAATGGTGTCACATAAAAATCGGTGCCTTTCACTACTCACTGTGCCGGTGCTTCTCATCACTTCTGCAGCTGTTAAAGGAGACCAGGTGCCTTTCTCCACCACCAACCTGCTGGTGCTGGTGACCCTCTCTCCTGCCAGCTCCTCCTACTTCCTTGAGACTTGGCTTAGGGCTCCCTCTCATTTCTGCATTGCTTAAGCCTGGAACCTAGCTGGCTGGCTCTGCTGCTCTCTGAGGCTTTAGCAGTACCAGAGGTGCCCTCAAGCAAAAGGTGATCCTTCCAAGGGTGGTGGGACGAGAGGAGCAAGCTTTGCAGGGAGGCTGCAGCTCCTGTGGTACCAAGAGATCGCCAGGAAGAAAAAGCCAGCACTCTTAGATGCTCTCCATGCTATTTCTTCTGTCTCCCTCAATAACAGGGACATGCACGAAGTGCCCCTGGAGTTGGTCCAGTTCGCAGAGGTCCCAAGCGGCACATTCCTAGCCCCCAGGAGAGGCTGCAGCCAGAGGCAGCCCTGGCAGGGGCTCGGCAACTGCACCGCTGCGCCTGCCCGTGCTCCGGCGCGGACGCGAGGCTGCGTCTGGTGCTCACAGCATGTGCCCATTTTTATTTTATTTGCTTTAAAAAGCAGTCTAAAGGTATAATTAAATTATTTAGGCAATTCGATTACTTCTGCAGCCAGCACAGTCACGGGAGAGAATTGAAAGCGCCTCAGCCTCTCGTCGTCAGCAGGAGCTGACATGTCCCCACGTCACATGCCGCCTCCTGTGCGGGCCCTGCCCTGTGCTCTTCCTTCGGCTGAAAGCTCTTCCCTGTCCCTGCACAAAATCTGCCAAGGGTACACAAACAGCTCCCCAGAAACAGATCACAGCGGGGACTAAGCTAAAATATCCACATTTCCCCCTCCTGAAAATGTGAAGATCCGCTGAGAAATCCAGGAAAAGGGAGGTTCAGACAACGCTCGAGACGTCGCGGAACAACAGCCAGCCCAAGGGGAGATCCTCGAGCATCCCTCCTCTTGCCGTGCTCGCTGGCACCGGGTGGTTTGCGGGAGCGAAGTGCTGAGAAACCGGCTCACGCCAGCAAAGGTTGCACTGCCTTCATCTCCGCAGCTGCTGGAAATGGCCCTGCACACAAAGGGCAGCGTCCTCATTAAATTTTGCAGAGTGTTGCCATGTGGACAGCCGAAATTTTGTTTTGTTTTATTTTGAGAAGCAGCACGGTAATATATTCACCGCCCTCGGATGTAATGGGGTGACAGATGGGAGCTGGACTCCGGCTTTCATGGGAAAGGCTCGTCCCAGCAGGGAGGCAGTGAGTTTCCCACCTAATCTCCCGTAACCTTCAGACTGCTAACAACTGTAAGAACCAAAGCAATGGATAGTTATTAAATTAATGACTTCATCCCCAAGCCAGTAATAAATATTTTACAGTTTTATCTCTCCACTCTGTGTATTGCTGTAGACAGACTAGACTGTTTATTAATCTAGCTTCTGGATTTATGTTATTTAATTGCTAAACAGCCTCAGCATGGATGGGCTGGATTATTAAATGTTGACATTCAAGAAGGATTCCTCTGGCAAATGGCAAAACCTGAGGAGATGATTCCTGATCTTGGTCTTGAAAGAGCTTTGGGCTGAGAATGGCTCCCCCAAGGTCAGTGACGTTAGGCTCAGCCCAGGTAGGCCCGTATTTGAGCACAAACTTATCTCACATCTCAACTGTTTGGCTATTGCCTCGTGCTTAGTTGAGTGAAGTCTAGGACTTGCTGGGAGGAGAGAAGAGGCAGGGAAAAGCTTTGGCACATCCTCACTTCAACGTGGCCATGCTGGAGTTAACAGCCACATCTGCCTAAGTTTGCCCCCTGCGTAGCCCACGATGCTGCAGGGTCGGACATGGTGTCTCAGCAGGAGCCAGAAAAGCTGACCAGGCTCCTCGCGGGACCCTCCAGTCTCTTGTGTCACTCCTGGAATACAGCTGGAGCATATGTCCTTGCTCCAACCCTTCATGGCTCATGTTTCTTCAGAGGATCACGGGTTGCCACTGACACTCAACCAGAACTGCATCGCAGTTGTAAAAATGAAAGCAGGCCTTAATGGTTGTTATACTTCCTTGTTGACAGGGTTGAAAAAGTCTGTAAATCTGATACTGCCATTTTTACAACGATCGGTGATTTATTCATCACACGGAAGGAAGAGGATGAAGGCATCTGGAATAACAAGAATGATTTGTCAGAAGAATGCATCATCTGTGTGCTTTCTTACAGCCTCATTCCCAGGAGCACTTCTGTATAAAGCAGAAGGCCATTTAAGGATATATTTTCTCATAAAAGTGTAGGAGCAGTGAGTGTGTTAACAAGTGCAGTCCAGAGCCTTTAATCCAGCCAAGCTGTGCTAAATGTTGGTTGTGAGAGGAGCAATTTCCAGGCAAGGGCTGCTCCACTTCCTGGCTCATGTGGCCTCACTTGGCGCATCTGATTGCTCCAGATCGGCAAAGCACCATCTGCTCAGGGCCCAAGGAAGCGAGTCTGATGCCAAGTGGCAGCTTTGGGGAGCAAAGTTTCCTTCTCTACCCAGGACAAGCAGAGGCAGCCCCTTGCTGCCACCCACCAGTATGCCCTTTGAGATCTCTTAGTAGGAACAGTCCTTTCCTGCCCTTTCTGCAGGCAGTCACGCATGTTCACCCCCACCATCCACGTGGGCTCGGGGATGGGAGGCAAGTGGGATGTGCACGGTGCTCAGGACTGGCACCACTCACAACGGACTTTGGCTTACCCACTAAGTCCAGCAGCAAAAAGCAGACAAAAAGGAGAACATTCATCTTATAGGAACAGGGTGAGATAGACCAAGCCTAAAGACTTCATCCAGAGGAGCTGTAGGGAAAAAAAAATACAGAATGTATGAATGCGACTGGAAAAGAAAACCCTTTTTTTACTAACATCTGAAAGCCATCACCCGGGGGCCCAGGGCTCTCGGTGAAGGATGCTCCTGCCGGGAGATGCTAGGTAAATGCTGACAAGTGGAATGTACCATTTTGGCAGGAGAATGGAGGGATGGGTCGTTAGCAGCTTTGAGCAATTAACAGCGGCATCAGTGAGGCCAAATAATGCTCTCCAAGGTCAGTGGTTTATTGACGTGTTTGGAAACAACCGTACACTGACAATTAACTTCTCCCTTGCATGCTCGAAGCAAAAGACTTGTTTTTCTCTGCCATTCAGCTCTCTCACCCTGAACATGTTGGAGGAGGCTTAAGAGCTCTCCTAAGCACACCTATAAACTTACAGTGTACCATCTTAAACCAATTCAATTCCCTTCCCTGCGATAAAGGATGCCAGTTCAGAGAAGATAACATCTCACAGTGATGGCTCCCAAAGCTGCAATTTAACACAAATCTAACCGCTCTATTATGCAGCACAGCCAATTCGTTAAGAAAGGACAAGCGAGCATGTCTATTAGCTCCATCATCATAATCAAATATTGGCACAATGAACTGCTTGGCGGTGCAAAGTCTGTCTAAAAAAACCCCTAAAACAATTATACGCCCTTCAGAATAAAAAAGCATGCCAACCAGTCTTAGATGAATGATTGCACGAGGGTCTACCCGTTCCGCCTTGGAAGATCTGAAGCCCTTTGCAGGCCTGGCTGGTCCAGTGAAGCCACAGAGGCCCCTTCTCTGGGAGGCTTCGGGATCCCACTCTGCAGCCACAAGTGGAAGTGCAAGAGGTAAGCCAAGATTTTTTCAGACAATGGTAAACAAGCATCTAGGGCCTTCAGACACTCTTGAGTTTGCAGTTAGAGTGGCTTTTGTGCCCTGAACCTCTGGACAGACTTTACAGTCTCATTTTTCTGAATCAACTCCAGCCGCTCTGCTTGCATGGCTGATCACGGTAGCCCTGTACTTAGGTTGCACAGGGAACTTTTAATCTCAGGTTTTTGGCTCTGGAGGCTCCCCAGCTCGGTCCCCAGGCCAGTCACTGCAGTTGCCCTCAGTTCCCAACTCAGCTGGGCTGGGATCCTGCAGTCCTCACTCCTGAGCCCATTTCTGCTGACACATTTGGGCCTATAGGGCCAGGGGATCCTGGTCAGGTCCTAAATCTGACTGCTCAGAGGGAGTAAAGCCAAAGGCACTGCTAGAAGAGACTGGAGCAAGAGATGGGGCAGGGACTGGAAGAGCACGTGCCTTGGACAGAGCTGAGCAGCCCTGGAACAGCCGTCTCAGGCTGGTCTACGCGTGAAAATAAACTGGGAAGGCAAATATGCTCATCTCCTCCTCTGCACGTGCATCTTCCACTAGAAGACTGGCTTTGTCCACTGTGAAAGCGGGTTAAAAGCAAGCTACAGAAGTGGCCTCCTTCTGGGCTGCGGTGCCCAATAGCTGCTGAGCTTTGCCCTCACCCTTCCACTCACAGTCCGGTAAATCCACGCTTCCCGCGACCCACCGGACAGGGCAGAGAGGCTGGAGGAAAAGAGCTGGCAGGCTCCAAGCCAAGGGGTTAAACAGCAGTTCACACGTCGACCAGATAAGCCCTGTGATTCTTCTGCTGAGGAGCTGCTGTCTCTGTACCAGGCAGCGGGCTTTGACCCAGCGGCTGAGGGTCCCTCGCCCTCTCCCGCCCCGGTCGACGGGGGTCGGACCTCCATTTCTTCCCATCTCTTGCCCTGGCGGCACTCCTGCCTCTCACATGGAGACATTTGGGGGAATCTGGCGCATCGACAAGGGAAGTGAAGCTCTGGGTGAGGCAGCTGCCCAAAATTCCCGTTTGACCCAACTTACTCAACTCCAGCTGGCCTTAATACGATTTCCCTTATTTCACCTTAGAAGCTGCAGCTCCTGCAAAGCTGAACTGAGTTTAGGCTGCTTCAGAAGTGACACCTTCCGCGCAGCGGGTTGAACAGTTTCTCTTCATCGCCACAGCTTCGAAACACGAGCCGCTTTGCCAGGGAAGAAGCTCAGGTCCTCCAGGAGGCTCATCCGCGGCCGTCACGGCCGGCCGGCCGGGAGTAGCGACGGCGCCTCGAGGAAAACCAGCCCGAAGCTGACCCTCAGGCCTCGGCAAATGCAGAAGGTGCGAGTCCCCTCCCCGTGCGGCGCGCCGCGGCCCGCCGGCCCCGCTCCCCGCGGCGGCGAGCAGCCCGCCGAGCCCGCGCCGGCGCTTCCCGCCGCAAGAAAGACCACGGGAACTCGAGGCACAAACAGAACCGGGCGTTTATTACGAAAGGACCCTGCCGGTACATGAGGAAGTTCTGTCTGCAAAATACATTTCCTGAGGAAAGTAGATCACAGTATTCGTTTTCGCAGAATAACATGTAGCCCGCTATAACTTTCAATGCGCCTCTTTATTATTTAAATATGAACAGTATTCCTGCACATAAACAAGTACTCAGTCATCACGTAACCGACACACAAACGACAAAATAAATATACAACAAGAGCACAGTTCATTTTGGACTTAAATATTAAATAAATAATAAATACAGAATTTTTATTTCCTGTTATCAGTGCCTGAAACCATACGAATGAAAAAGAAAAGAAAAACTGAAAAAGTCTCTCTTCCCCCCGGTGCCCCTGCCCCCGCAAAAAAACAAACCAAAAAATTATCAAAATGTCTCAGTTATAAAATATCTTTAAAAAAATTGCCGTCGTTAAAAGAATAAATAACAAAATATATAAAAAATAACTTGGTTGCATCAAAATTACAAGTAGGAGTTGTAGATAGGGTTTTTTCTTTTTTTTTTTCTTTTTTTGGAATATCATTTTTTATGGTCAAAAGTTTTAATTTTTAATTTTTTTTTGCTTCTTTTATCTTCTTTCCATGGTGCGGTGTCCAGTTTAAAATAAGTATAAAATTAATAAATAAAAAAGTTAAATAAATAGCAAAAAGTTAACATAAGGTATTGTAAATATAAATTACATATATCTTGCCAAAATTAAATAATTTACAGGATAATTAAACTAACTACTTTTTTTTCCCCTCTCTTTCTTCCAGGAAGTGCAATTTCTCTACTTTTAAATACTAACTGAATTGCAGTCACAATCAATTTGGACTCTATTTACATGTTAAGAACGTTGTGTTTTTAACACCTCAAATTATTATTTTTTCCCCTTTCTTTTCTAGTTTTGCACTTGGAATGGGTCCTAAAATAAGTGAACTCGTGGAGTCTGATCCTGCAAACGCTTAAGCATGTGAGTAAATCTACTCACGGCAGCAGCCCTGTTGACTGCAACAGGGGCACCTACGCGAGTCGAGTTGCTCGTGAGCTTAAAGGCTGGATCCAGCGGGAATCTTTCCACTAATTTCTCTGAATTTGGGATTATGCCCTAAAAAACTGCAGGATTGGACTCAAATGACACCAACAGCTTTGCCTTTTAGTGTAGGTCAGCAAACTCCTCCCGGGGCTCTGCCTCCCGGCGCCAGCACCAGCCCGCGGACCGGTTGGGACGAGAGCGGCCGTGCGGGACCCGCGGGCAGAGCCGAGCGCTCGGGCCCGCGGGATTTGCGGCGGCGGGGAGCGTGCTCCGGACCTCCCGGCCCCCCGGCCCGCCTCGGCCCGCCTGCTTTTCGGAGAGCTTCGGAAATGCCCCCGGCGCTGGGCTGGCCGCGGGGCCGGCCGAGGTGCTGCAGAGCAGCTCAGCAAAGACATTCGTGTAGTTGTTCTTTAAGTGCACAGTGGGCTGCGTGTACCGAACTGCTTGCAAAATGCTTCTTTGGAAGAATACCCAATACCTGAATACTCCCTTTTTTTCTCCAGAATGGCGCTGGCTCTGTATATTTGCACAAAATGTAGAAAACCAAACCAAGAAAACCCATTACCATGTGGATATCTCTAGGAAATCAAATGATTCACGTTGGGTGAGCACTTTGCTGGCCATCAATTAACATTTCTCTTTTGGTTGGGCTTTTTTTCTTTTTTCTTTCTTTTTTTTTTTTGTTCATCACAATCTCAAACGTTCTCCGGTATTAACGTATGATCTCTGGACTGGCAGTACTGCGCCACTCTTAGGATGATCACAATAATGAAAAGAACCAGAACTGTCATCAAATAGACTTCCAAAAAATCATATGCACTGGACCATGACACATTTAGAATTCTTCCGTACGAAATATCTGGTATTGGCCTACTCATAATAGCTATTCTCATATTTAAGACAGACAAAGGAATACTGTAGTTGCAAACTCCAAAAGCTTCCCTGAGAACCTTTTTTCCATTGCGCTTTCCACTGGAGATCCAGAACTGCTCTTCAGATTTCTTTCAGAAAATAAAAATAAGCTACTTTATAATACTTACGAGTTCCCATGCCCAGTGGATATCTGAACACCTTGGGGTTGGGAGGCCCAGCACAGGTTCAGATTTACAGGTAGCTTGCAGCTCCAGCACTTATAGCAACATATAACATAATTCACGTGTGAGTAAGTGATCTGGACATAAGACCATAGACAGCATGAGGGTTTAAGCCTGTCACACGCTAGTCTCGGATCAGACAAAACCTGTTCTTGCAACGTTCTAACCCGTGGATCAACTCTGCAAAAGCATGGCAACTCATGAAAGATGCCTGCCCTTCACCAGCTACCCAGCCCCACAGCCTACTGGAGTATTTAACCTTCCATCCTGATCTACCTCATGGTCCAGGTAGAAAAATCCCACTTTTCTCAAGAAGGTCCAAAGTTAAGTAAACGAGAACATTGAGTTCGATCAGTTCCACGTCTCATAAATGGCCTCTTGGTTACATTTTGGTCCTTTTTTTGTCATTCATTAAACAAGTTTTCTAACTTGTAAACCTGAATACTTGGAGTGAAAGTTCCCTCTTACAGTTCGTTCGCTCACTCGGCTACGTCCCACGGCACTAAACCTGGATACCCTTCACGGCTTGCTTGATGCTCTCCAGCAGGTCCTTGTTCTCGGGGTTCTGGTAGCACTCCTGGTTGGTGTACATGTCCGTCAGCGTGTTCACGTACGCCTCAAAGTTCTGCTCGCTAATCGGCTCCTGCAACCAACACAGCAAAGCAGAAGTGGTGTCATTAGTCCTCGCAGGAAGAGGCTGAGATGCCGCTCTGCAACTAATTGCTTGGGTGTAGAGCAACATCTAAAGGTTTCAACGTCAGAGCCTTTTAGTGCAAGGCACTGTACACATTCAGTGGGGTTATTCCTCACAATCTTGGTGTCTGGTTCCTGATCCAGCAAGATTTCATGCGGGTGCTTGGTTTTGTGCCGTGGTCTGATGGAACTATTAACAGAGCATCAGGTTAAGCGCATGCAGACAGTTTGACAGGCTTGAGGCTGAATTAAGCCAGGGAAATGAAAGCCCGGAGGAAGAGAGGAGGCATGGACTGCTGAGGCAACGTGCTGGGAGTCAAAGGCAAAGCGAGGACAGGCACTCAGTCACCTCGGTGCTGTGCTCTGCCCAGCCCAGGGTGCTGCTGCAGTGCAGCGGGTGCTTCGGAGGGGCATCGTGGAAACCTTGCAAATAGCTAACTCGGAGGACATGGGGGAAAAAGAAAGAGAGCGAGGAAGAAAAAGAACAGGAATAAAATGAGCACACACATCTCATGGGCATTATTTAATTGGAGTTGCCTGAAACCTTGAAAAAATATTTGCTGAACAGTTTATTTGACCTTTATGTGTCAAATGCTTTACAGAAAAGCACTCAGTGAGTGGTTTTCTGCCAGTTAGGCAGCTGGGTGAATACCATCCAAAAATGCTCTGCTGGAGAACAGCTTGTCTCCAACAAGCCTGAATTTAAATGCAAACCCCAATGAAAAGGATTCCCAAAAAATGATGGCAGGAAAATAAATCAAAAGCTCATTTCTCTGATCATCCTGATGGTCTTTATTATTTATAAGAGGACAGCTTCCACAACAGCACACAGACCCCCGTGCACACACCTGTTTTTGACAACAGTAATTACATTCCTGGGAACAGAGAGAAGGTAATTAATAGCCTTTTGTGGTTTTAGTATTTTAATGCAGTCTTTTCATTTTGCAGTAACTCTATGGTAACATGCTGTGGGCTGTTAGACCTTGTTAAATTAAACAAAATACATTCTCTTTAAGAATGCTATTCTTTGGCTGCCAGCTATTCAAAACTGAATTGAAACTACCTGCATTATAATAGGAGCTGTAAGATCTTTCTGACGTTGAAACCCAATCCCTCCTGATCTCTGCTTGTGCTGTCTTAGCCTAAAAGGCGCTGGGTGCCCTTGATAAAGTTTCCTATTTTGTGATAATGCTCCCGGATGTAATGAGACAGAACAATAGATACAAAGGGAGAGCGGCAGAAAACGACAGCAAAGGGGAGACACAATGCAAGCTTCAGAGACACGGCCAAAGTACTGATCTTCTCTAAAGGCGAGCTAGGCGCATAACGAGAATTTCTCCCACTCTTTAATTGTACGTGAGCCTTACGGTGAAACTGGACGTCACCCGGCTCCCTCGATCGCGCCGCCGAGAAGCCAGAGCTGCAACGGTGTCTTACCATGTGTGGAAGGCGGATATTGGCAAGACTTTGGATTAGAGCCTGGCTCAACCCTGAGAGCTCCAAGAACAGGGCTTCGTTTTGCTCCTCGATGATTTTGTTTTCCTCCTCAATGTTCTTCAGGTTCTTTTCCATGGTGGATATCTGCAGAGCAAGGAGCCCCGGAGAGTTACGCGCCGCGGTCGGGAGCGCCCGGGGCTGCGCCGCAGCGAGCCCGGCACCTCCTCGGACTCCGCGTGTCCCCGCACACACACCTGCGACTGCAGCTTCACCATGGCTGCTTCCATCTCCGAGTTGGACTCGTTCAGCTCACTGATCTCCTTGTTCAGCTGCTTGATCTCCTCGTCGTTCTCCAGAACTGCAGGGGGGAAAGTCGCAGGCAGTCAGCTAACGCTCTCACATTCACATTTACTTCCAAAAATACGAACTTGCCCTCTTCAGCCCCGCAAAGCACGTGCAGCCGGGCACGGTGGTGGGTAAGCATGCATGGATATTACATGGCTACGCTTCTATTAGGCGTCCACCAAGTCTCTGAGCTCACATCTCGGTGAGAAAGGTTGATAATTAATGGAAAGTTAATTGGCACATGAGGAAGTAGTCAAATTTATTAAACATTTCTGTGTCTGTCTCGGTCACCTGATGCTGTTACCCTCATTCATATAAGTATTTCCAGGGATGTCAACTAGGAGAAAGTGTGACCCAGTCTAGACAAGCAGGCAAGAATGGGCTTCAGGTGTGTTTCTGGGTATGCAATGGCAGCTTAAACATAACTACTTCCTTCCTCATTTAAATCAAGGACAAGAATATCTGATCCATTTGGTTTCTGTGATAACACATTCTAGATAAAATATATAATAAATATTCCACTTCCTGCTACATCTGTAAGATAAAAGGAGTGAAAACCCTTACCATCGCTGGTCTTGAATTTCGTGTTGAGAATTTCATCCCCTGAGAGTTTTCCTTTCTTCCCAGCAAAAGTAGCTCTTGGGCACCCTGACAAACTGAAAAGCAAGTAAAAATGGGTTTCATAAACTCTCGGTATTTATAGGTGCTTATGTTCCCAACAAGAGTTCGTACCATTTGGTGGAGTTCATGCTGTGAGACAGTTCTTCTAAAAGCTTTTTATGGTGCAGAGGAAATTGCTTTATGAATAATGCCCCAAAAGTCCTCATTTATAAAGCAAGAGCAATTTTCTCTCAGCTAAGATTAAAAAATGCAATGTTTCCTAGAAGAGAGGACATGACAGCCTAGGAAAGTGAAACGAATCTGGCTGCTTTGGGTGCCAAACCTTTGTTCTGGGTGCCAAAGTCCTGCTCTGGCATGCTAATAGAAGAACATTAAATTATCACTTTTCATGATTTTGCCTAGTTCACATCTCACCATTTCGAAGTGGGAAAGTCTATGCGCTTTCTCTGTGCAGAAAACTCCAAGCTTGTAGTAGCCTGGCTGAGCGTAGCATCAAAAGCAGCAATTATCACGCCTTTCATATTCCTGAAGATGCGGATGGTGTTAAAGCAGGTAGGCTAGTCCAAAAAAACCCTGCCAAGTTGCCATGTCAATGTAGTCATGCTCCAGGTGGTTTGAACCTTATTCTTTACCTTCTGTGAGTGAGGAAGCTCCCATTGGCGTGCCCTGAGCCATCACAGCCTGGAGTAGGGCAGGTCGGGCCTTCGTTCTTCAACGACTTCCAGGAAAATGAGGAGCCGTTGAGCGATCCTTCTTTCTGCCGGCGAGCTGCAAGAGGGCACCCTGACGCGCTCCGATGAGAGGCATATTTGCCACTAATGTGGCCAAGCCCAACACAGCCAGGAACCGGACACCTAGGCACAGAGAATTACCATAAATTACAGGATGAGAACAAAGAGGGACGTAAGGAAGCGTAAAAAAGAAATTAGGGATGAGCAGAAACAAGGAAGCCTTAGAAGTGAGCCTCAATATTTGGGTTTTTCAACTGGCCTTTCTGTGGGAGAAGCTTAGTTGGTGTGAACAGTCACAGCTCCATGGCCCTTCCACATCAGCTGGGCATCTGTCCTTCCATGTGCTTTAAGACTCCACACACTAAAGGAAGGTGGTCCAGAGGGAGGTATTGATGTCCTCTAACTTGACAACTATTGGAGACGCATCAGAAAAATACCTCCAACTAGTTTTCAAATACTGGCAATAATTACCTGATTAATAACCTAAGAGCAATTGCTCTTAGGTTCCCTTACGCAGAGCTTCACTTTTTTTTTTTTTTTTTTTTCCCCCATAATCCTCTGGGCTGGAAAGCTTCTTCTGAGCAAATAAATAAAGAAACAGAAGCTGAGATCCCATCCAAAATATTGCATCCAGGACATAAGTCTCTGGACAGGGCTTTTAGTGCTTACTGGACAGGGCTTTTAGAGCTTATTCCATATACTAACTGGGTGCAGGTGCTTTTCTGAGTCAAAGCTTGGATGCTTTTAGCATTAGGGCTTTACAGACTTCTGCGGACTGGTCCCGAAATAGCCAGCAGTTTCCCGAGCTGCACACAGCAGCCTTCCGAACGCCGTCTTGGCACAGAGCACAAGAGCTAAGCTGGGATTTGGACACGTGGCCGTGCACAGCAACTCACCGCCACGTAAGAGCCGAACAAGCAGCCACCTAATTATACCGGATCTTTTTGTCGGTAAGGGTACAGAGAGCGAGAGGAGGAGGTGGGTCCTGCTCTGGGTATAAATAATGGAGCCTGAAGGGAAAGCCTTGCAAGGACGGCAACAGGCAGTCAGAAGCTCAAAGCAAGGCGATGTAAGGATAGGAGAGACCAACAGACCTGAGACCCGCAGCCTATACTCATGGTATTTTTGGCCAAACACTTTTCATGAGCAAACCCACACGGTCTTCATTTAGAGACGATGCACTGCATGACTCAGAGTGAACTTTATGTTATTCTAGTAGCTAAAGATTAACTGCACTGATATCAAATTGAGAGCTTTTCTCATAGTTGGAGGTTCATCTTGAGCTGAGAAGTAGGGAAGGAGGGCGGAAAAGCGGGACCAGGTCAGAAGGAAAGCCCTCACTACGACCCCACTGGTGCTGGGGGAGCAGGAGCTGCAGGAGGGGTTGGTGTAGAAGGTGAGGTGCTTTCTAAGTCTGGCACCAGAAGGGAGGAATGGAAACACTGAGTTACTTCTACCAAACATGTAATGGAAGAATCCCTTCAGAGCACTGCTTTTACAACAACAGGTACGGTAGGCAGACAGGAAATTAAAAGTTATGACTGGCCCTTGAAAGAACCAGAGAGAACCAGCACAAACCTCCCAAAAAGGAAAAGACACGGTGGAGGTCACATCATTCTCGTACTTGCATTAGAACAACTGAAAAGCAGGTCACAAAAGCATCTTAAAAAAAAAAAAAAATCCCTGTATTTTGATTGCACCATCAAAGGCAAAGACTGCAAACTGGGCTGCCTCGCGCGGGGCTCCTGACGCAACCCCAAGGCCAAATCGCTTGCACCAAACCAGCGGGCGCTAGCGCGTTATCGCCCTAAACCACAGCGTCATCCACGCGATCACAACGCCGCCCCGCACACAGCCCCTCTTCCACCCTCCGGACCGAGGAGCGTCTCCCGTGCCGCGGGAGGGAGCGTTTGGGAGGTTCGAGAGGGGTGAGGGAGGAGCGGACGCGACTCGGGTGGGCGGCCGGGCGGCCGAGAGCCGCGGCGAAGGGACCCGCTGCCCTGGCCGCGCGCAGCCCCTCTGCCTGGTGGCATCCAAACCAAACTCCGCCGCTCCCCGAAGCCCGGCGCATCTGCTGAGGCTTCTGCTGTGGTTCGCGTTTGTTTAAAGACGCTAGTCAATTATAAATACAGTTAAAATTTTATTACTCAAGGGAGGCTACCTATAAAAGGGAAAATAAAATAAAAAAAAAAAAACAAAGTAGGCAAGAAACAGCAAAAATAACCCTCTTGTCCTCTACGTGAAAGTAATCAGGGACTTGGAGTTTTCCTAGCGAAACGCCCACTGAGCCGTTCCTGAAAGTCGCAAGCCGCGTTGCGCCACCGGAACGAGCGCCCGTGCCGTTTATCCGGCGGACCGCGGGGAGCTGGCAGCTGGAGGGGGGAGCTCTGCACCCGCTATTTTCCCAAGATAATTTGAAAAATGCTGATCTCGATTTTAATCAGCTGCAAATGCAGCACAATTCACTTATAATATCCCTGCCAGCAGGATCCTCGGTAAATTCATAACATCATTGCTTTTATATGATCACGAGCAAATTACTGAATCCTCAGGAGGAAAAAGAGAGGGAAAAAAAAAAAGAGAGAGAGAGCGAGGAAAGAGACAAGCCCCAGCATTTAGCGTGCGCCATTATGGCCCAACCGTTACATATTTTACACTGTTAATTTAACTTTCATTACACTTTTATTGATAAAAAAATAAACCAGAGCCTTATTGTGCAAAACAGCTGGCTTGGACTTTTTTTACATTTTTTTTTTTATTATTATTATTTAACGGAAGCACTAGCAGCGCTTGATCAATTAGGCAGCCCAGGATGTTCTCATCTGACGCCAAGGCTAGGCTGAAGGTTGAGGTGATTTGCTCAACCACATCTGCAGCAAATTACTTGAAGGATGAGCAGCAAAACTACAGGGACTAAATTACTTTCTCCTCAGTGGCAACGTGCAAAGCTCGGACACGCTCCAAGTGGCTTTCGGTCCGCGGATGGAGCAGTGGAATTAGGGATAAGCCTCCTCAATGCGAACCTGCAGGGACCTCCGCTGGAGCGTGCCTTGTGGCAGGAGACTGAACGCTAGCTTTCCAGGGGATGGGGCGACAACGGCATCGTTGCATCGTTGCTGGTCTTTTTGCCCGTCTTTGTTCATCCTGTGAATAACGGAGCGCGGGGCATTGCTGCCCAGGCCAAGGGGGGGCCTCAGTCCTGCTGGAGACTCTCTGCGTCCCCCCTGCTGCGCTTACAGCTCGTCCCTCCTTCCTACGCAAGCAGCGGCTGCATCGTGATGCAACGGCCATGCAAGGGGCCCTTTCTGCTTCGCAGTGAGAAACGGCCCCTTTGCAATGAAACGGCACCTGGGAGAGCTGCTTGGCACCTCCCTGGCCCGGCCCCGGCCGGCTACCCGGCAGCCCGGAGGCGAACGGGGCAAGCACGGATGAGGAAACCCACGAACGCTCTGGCAGCACCTTTGATTTGCCAGTGGTTAACGGGGCAGCATTACAACTGCACAACTCCTGCACTGGCAATTTAGGACTTTGGAGTCAAAAAGCTTTTTATTTTTTTTTCTCCCGTAGATTCTCAAGTATGTTGCTTAATTTTTAATAAACTCCGCTAACTCCCGCTAATTATCACACAGCTCATTTAACTTGGAGGCTTTCCTTCCTGTAGACTGAAGACTGAGAACAGAGCAGATGGCTCAAATATCATTGGTTTCTTAAATGTCCTTTCTACCCGCTACTGCATCCCTGTTCCAGCAGACACCAGGGTGTACGATTGCACAGCGCTTTGGGCTCGTTACGCACCCCCCTATCCTTGCACCTGCAGAAGAGTGGGAAGCGCAAACAGCTAATTAATCCGTCTGATCCAAGGCAGAATTTGGTACCCAGAGGTGCAAAGTGTTCACCTTCGCTGTTTTGCAAGGATGAAGTTTGCTTCAGGAAAGGAGGAGCTAAAAAAGGCATGCTCTGGGGGGCAGCCTGCCTTGGCAAAGGGGTTTGGCTGCAAGCGCTGGCTCTCCTGGGCCGTTCCAGCATATCCAGGAAATCCTGGAGGCGGATGATAAGTCTTGCCATTTTTCTTTTCACCCCTCTTCCATCTGCACTTGCTGGATTAGTGGATGGGTTCCCGAAAGGCTGGGGTTAACCTGCTTTAATCAAAAACTGCATTCTGGAGCCAGGGCTGCTCCTGCCCTCCAGCAAAGGCTTCGACCTCGAGGCAGAGACCTAGACCCCGCGTCCGGCCCCAAACACGGAGTCGCCACGTCTCCAACTTGCAAGACGTCAGGACAGTGGGTAACACATAAGAGGAAACCTCTTGAAGCAAACTAAGGATTTAAAATCTTTGCTCCCCGTAGGACAAAACCCTTTGGCTTTTTTGAAAAATTCAGCCAGAGGCAGCAGGAAAGAGCTTTTGCAGTTTTCCCCTTTGAATACTCAGCTGTGGAAAAGACTTCAAAACGCATCTTATTCAGCCTAACCAGATCCTGCCCCTACTCAGTGCTGGATATTTTTCCATTTCTCCCCTGTTCCTGGGAGTTAAGTGAACCCATCAGCACCCCTAACCTGCCTGTTGCCGTCCTGCAAAACCTGCAGCAACTCACCCGTTTTCACCCCTCATTTACAACAGTACTGATTTTTGGCATGAATTATTTAAAGCACAGACAGGAGCAGAACCGTCTGCGCTCGCGCTTCACACCTGGACAACAAATAAAAACACACTGCCACCTTCCCTCCGCCTCCACGATTTTCCAACGCAAATTGCAGCAGCGCTTTGGACGTCGGTGGGGGGGGGGGGGGGGGGAAGGACGCGTCGGAATGAGGCGGGACAAGGTGTCGCAGCGCTCGCCCCAGCCTCGCGCGGCCCATCGAGCTCTGCAACGCGGCGCTGGGCTGCGCCGCCGGCTCGGGCCCCCGCTCGGCTCCTGGGGCACGGAGCTCCGGGCTGCACCTCGGGAAGCTGCTCGCGCGCGCACATCCGCGCGGCCTGAAACCGATCTGCTGACTGATCCGCTCGGAGGCTTTTCTCCAGACTTACTTCATCAGCTCGGGGTCTTCTTTATCATCTTTTGTCGGGGTTATCTTGATTCCGCTTTTCTTGGCACGAGGGCAGCCTGACAGACTGTGTTTAAAAAGAGAAGAAAGGGCTGTCTCACTGGCAGAATTACTGCATTTTATATTCCCCCGCTCCAGTCATCTTTCCCTTGAATTTAGCACAATGTTTTGATCTCGCTCGTTTTGCAGCTTCACATCACGAGGAGAAGTCAGGAGGAAAAAAAAAATATATTTGAGCGAGATGGACAGTAATTAATGGTGTCTAGATAAGAAGATATCTGCTAACAGCCTGTGATGTTTAATGGAATTGTTGAAACCGAAGGCTTAGATCTCCTCTATTAATGTTCTAAAGTGATAATAGAAGTCATAAATAGGTAGCATTATTAACAGGAACATTGCATCAGCTAAAATCTGACCCTTTGTCTTTTATTCTACTGAAGGGAGCTTCTAATCAGATGCTGAAAACATCAAAAAAAAAAAAGTCAGATTAAAGAGATGAAAATAGGCTTCGGTTGTCAGTAACATTAATGTTTTATTCAGAACTTTACAACTCTGCCCACTGCAGAGAAAAAAAATAGAAAGAGACTATGGGAAGAAATAATTTAAAGGAAGATCTTACCTTCTATGCGATGCATAATTTCCTGTTATGTGACCAGAACCATCACAACCAGGAGTAGGGCACCTGCAGAAGAAAGGGAGGCTCCGATTAGCCCAGGGATGAATATGGTGGATCGGAGCACTAGGATAGCTTATTTCAAAGAAAAATCTAGGGATCAGCAACACAAAAGCTTCTTTCTTATAGTCCCCTCTCCCTCGCCACAATATTCTGTAAGAATAACGTCCAGCCCGTAATGCCCACAGTACAAAAGTCGTTGTGCTGCGAGAGGTCGGTGCCGGCAGCGGGAGGAGACGGGGTGTCCCGGAGCACGGCCCCGGGCAGCTCCCCGAGAGCAGAGAGCCCGGGGCCCGACGGCACCTGAGCACCACCGCTCCCAGGCTCACTGCAGGGATGGCTCCCAGGATGCAAAGAAAGGAGGCGGAAGAAGACGTCCCAGAGAGTGTCCGTTTTCCTGAGAAAAGTGTAAGGAGCGAGCAGTTACCACTTGACTGCATGAGAGTGTAGACAAAAAAAAAAATCAGAAAAATACCCTGCAGCCTTGGAGAACTGGTCCATCCAGCTTTCTCCTCCTGGGATCACCTAGGCCAAGGCCAAAGAAGCCCATCAGAAGTTTATAGCTCAGATCTGTCTACCATGGTGGGAGGCTGAATTCACTGAGGACAAACACACCATCCCAGTTGCAGGAGGGTCCCAAACCAGCTGCTTCCTCTAATAGCCAGTGATGAGAGGATGATGAGGATGAGAGGAAAAAAAGGAGTCAAAAGAAAAGCTCTTGGATGGGGTCAATGAGTTATGCTCTCCAGGCAACATGCACCGCTCTAGGAAGGATCCCCAAAAGCCAGTGAGTACGGACTAAAAAAGCTCTGGGAAATATGAAGCGAGCAGGGAAGAGAAGTAGGCAACCAAGACATGGCTATCTCAGAAGTGCCAGGAAGATGCATGGTGTGGAGACAGGCAGCCTGAGGGACTGAGCCCATCTATTTGCAACAGAGCAGGTACAGAAATAGTCAGAGCACAGCAAGCGCTCGTGAGTGCAAAGAAATTGCTATGTCTTTTCAGCAATTCCTCTAGAAGGTCAGAACATGCAAAGCTTTCTCTTAGTGCAGACAAGAAGGGGACTGGCTTTTACGAAGAGCAGAGAAGCATCTTGCCACAAGTTACAGAGTAGGTCAGTGGCAGAACAGGACCCCTGTGCCCTGGCTGGTTGTGCCATGGCTCCTCCCTAGGCTGAAAGGATCTCAGCCAAATGGTATTTCAGTTAATCTCGGTCTGCTGAGGTCTTCAATACTGTGGATAAGAGACCTGAGTGTTTCTCCATGGGGGGAGAAAACCACTTCCCACAAGGTTCTAGGTTGGAAGTCACCAGGTCCTTTCACATAATGTACCAGGAGTTTTTATGTTTCAGTGAAAAATCTCCCCCGCCCTCCTCAGCCTCTTCCCGTTACAAAGGAATCTTTGAAGATACATTTGTGATCATGGGTTTGAAGGTAAGCATCCAGCGCTCGAAGACATGAATGAAATTAAAGCACAGAAGAACACTTCTGTGATCACATAAAACAGCACAAAAGCTAGCACAGGCTCCAAACATTTTCAAGCAAGAAAGAAGATAATGGTGCGAGTTAAGCGCTGCATCATTAAGGCCACAGCAGTGGGAAAGGTGATGGAATATGAAGTACGACGAGCATAAAGATCTGCTCCGAATGCTGTAGGTGACATGCAGACATAAAAGTTGTCATGGGGACAAGGAAAAGAGGCGAGAAGTCCCAGGCGGGGATGTGCATGCCAGCCTGCCAATTAGCTAGCGTTGTTTTGAGTCAAGTGTTTAGGATCCAGGGAGGGAAAAATCCACGCTGCCTCGGTAGGATGAGTGGGAGAGGGTCGGTTTTTATGGGTGCTGAGCGTGAGACACCGCACAGCTCCCTGAGCGGAGCTTCACCTGACCGTACCACGATCGCATCGGCACGACCGTGGCCGCTCCACGTGCCCAGTGCAGCCCAGCTGCAAGCTGCAGATTGCCTTCCCGGGGGAATTTTGCTGTGCCTCTGCTTTCTCAATCCCCGTTTTTAAAGCCACTAGTGCTTGATACCGTTGGTTGTTTGGCTGCAGCAGAACGGGGATCGTTGTTTAAAAGCCCAGTATCTCCAGGACACCTCAGTAAACTGATAGGCAACCGTGTAGCAGATGTGCGTGCAGCCTCCACGGCCAGCATATTCGGGGAAAGCAATATGCAAATTTTCCCACACTCAGAAAAAATCTGGTGCCTGACCTAGAGTGTCAAGGTTCATTTAACGCTGCAGATCATCCATTCAGATGAGCATCTTTGGCTAAGATGATAGCACACTGGGCAGCGCAAACCAGTTTTCCAGCAGGAAAACCCTGGAGTTGGATTGCTACTGGAGAGACTCTGGTTGTTTGTCAGGATTGATCAGGAAAGCCCCTGCCAAAAGAGAGGGAAAGGGCTTGGTTTTCACCACAGGATGGTGGTAACAGAAGGAAACCAGCTGGACAAATGGGAGGGAGTCCATAAATCAGAAAAGAAAGCGTATTTGGGGCAGAGGGATCCTGAGCTCTTTGGAGAACTCCTCAAAACTTAAAGGAAAGTTTGATCAAAAATAAGGAATTGAAATAGATGAGATACTTTGCCATTTTGTCTTTCTTCCTCTTTCTTGCTAGATAAAGCAAAGACTGAACGATTTTTTGGAGATGTTACAAAACATGTGAACCTAAGCAATCATGAAAACCATGTTCAGGAGTCATCACACGTCCCTAACAGAGGGGAGAGGTAAATCTGAACCTCCTGCAACAGCTCCTCCGGGAAGGGATGCAGCTAATAACTGAGGACCACCTCAGGGGAGGGCAGAAAGAGCCCACAGGATGGGACAGCAGGGACACATGCTGGTCCCCAAAAGACGCCTGGGAGACTAAGTAAGGAGCAACGCTCAGCCTGCCCAGTCCCAGGGGAGCAAATACGCACAGGTCCAGCAGAGATGAACTGAAATGCAGCAGTGTGATGGGCCACGGCAGAGACAGATCTAGCAGAACGTTGATGAGGTGCAAATCCTCTGTATCGTTTAGAAAATACAGGTTTAGGAGACTCCTGTGTGTTTGTGGCATTTGGCTGTTACACACTGCTAAATTAGCAAGCAAAACTATTGCTTTGTTGTAGCTTCGGGATGGGATGAAACTACGAAAACACTAACATCTAATTCCTTTTGCCTTTCAGTACTTTTAAAGAGGTGAAAGAAGTGATTTGATTTTTATTTTTAATTATCTGGAGACAAATCATTCTGACAGAGACATTTTATTGGATGTTCTAGCCTGGAGCTATTTTTTTTATATCAGGGATATTAACCCCTGAAATAGGATTTATAATAGAAATGCTGACATAGCCTTATCTGAAGTTGTGGAAAAGATATGACTACGGTGTCTGCAAGATCCCTGAATCCTATTCCCTTCCTCTCTAACTATGCTGTCATCCTTACCAGGATATAAAAACAAAACAATATTTGGGAAATAGAATTAAAAAGCTTTGTTTTGTCCACAATTCTCCAATTCGATATATGATTTTGATAAATAGTGCTAACATCAAATGCCTGAAGGCTTCAGGGGAACCTGTCAGGTTTGGACGCCCTGAACATCAAACTCTCTGAGTGACTCTGTCTCAGAAATAACTCTATTTTTTCTCCTGACCCGTACTGAAAACGGACACTGGGGCTGACAGCTTTTAATATCTTTAGTACTAATTGTATGATCACTTGGCTATTCTTCAGGCTGCTGGAGAAACACCAGTTCAGCAAAGCTCTCTCTTAAGAGGTGCTTTTAAAATATATATTGGCTATAATGCACATTAAGTATACTTAGCACTAATCATGCATGTCCTTTCTGTCCACCGGAATATGCTATTAATATCGACTAATCCAACTTCCTTTTGTTCCTCTGTGGTACGGAGCGGGCTTCCTGGCACGGCCACCCGCAGCAGCGGTGGAACGGCGAGCAGTGCCGGGGGCGCGTGGCCTCTGGACCGTCCTAAGGACCCTGGGGGCTTACTGACCCCCCTCCACTGAGCAAAGAGGCTGATGCTACAATTTATCCTTAGCACAGCTCCAAGCATGGCCAGTTGCATCTCTGTTTTCTGCAAACATTCTTCCCATACGCTACTCGCCAGCACGGTTTTGCTTAAGCTTGTGCCTCAGCCAGCGCCAGCTGCTCCTGCGAAGGCAGCTTTGGTATCGCAGGAGGTGCGAAGGTTCAGTATTCACCCCTCGAGGGAGCAGTATTTCCTGCGGTTGGGAGGAGAGAAAGAGGGCTCAGAGTATGTGTGCGCCAGCACAATTTCAGCCCCCAAAGAAATGCATCTCCGAAACGCAGTTTTTCTCGCATGAAGGGACTCAGTTGCCCTCCTGCAGCTCTTTGTGGGTTGGCGGTGGGAGACTGGAGATGCAGGCTGGAGTCTGAGCCTCTCCACGGACACACTCAGGCAAATCCCTTCATCTTCCTCTCCTCCTCCCTCCCTTTCCTCTCCTTAGGACATACAGCTTTTTATGATAAGCCTTTGCAATGCAAAGCCCCCCTACGAGGTTTTATTCTCAGTAGAGGCCTCTTCAGTTGTACGTATGGTTATGAATAACTTAGCGTCCAAATAATCCTAAAATTGGATTCAGCAAAGCAAGAAGCTAAGAGGAGAATCAGCCCTGAAAGACGGGCTGGCTCCATGGAGGAGATGTTGCAAACAAATTCACAACTAGCTCTCCCTAAAGATTTGGGTTGGGTTTTGAGTGGAGAAGTATCCCTGCTAAGTGTCTCCACCTATTTTAAATACAATATCTACTAAGTCTTTCCTTAGGGGAAGGCACATAAGAGAACATTGGGGAAATTCTCTCGCGAGGAATAAATCCGCTACTGAAAACGAGGCGGCTTTGGGAAGAAGTCAGCAAAGCTGCGAACGCGATTCAGAGGAGCAGATTTGAATGAAAGTTTTGAGACCGGATTCCCCCGTTCGGGAGCGGAGATGGAAACAAAGAAGCCGCGAGCGCCTCCGAGCCGCTTAGCGCCGGTTAATTGACTCGGACTCAAACGTGCCTGTTTGCAGCTGCTGAGGATCCGGCCCCGCGGATCATTGTTTGCTCTTTCTCTCGCTTTCATTCCCCCGCAAATCAAACTCCTATTGAAATGAATAGAAATCTCTGTCACTGGATCCTGAACAGCCCCTAAAATTTAGCATATAATTAGCATACCAGGTTCTCCAAAAGAGTTGGCTTCTTTCTGCTGTGTCCTGGTGGTATTTTCCCAGCTGTGCCTCTATGCAATAATAAAGCGTGTGCCTTTCTCTGGGTTTTGTATTATTTGATGGCCACACAAAAACGTTGAATGAAAAGGGTTATGTCGCAAACTAGGTAGCAAGAGCTTGGGAAAAGACTCCAAATGGAAAAGAAAATAGCGTATTTCTGTAGTGCCCCCAAGAAAGCCTGCCAGGAGTTCAGGTCAATTCTGACTAGCTCTGTGAGCCCTGTCCCCAAAACGAGCCTTCCCAAGCACTCGTATTTGCACGTGAGCCTCTTCCCAGCGTGACAGTGGGAGACCGGACTCTCCACCAGAACTCATCGCTGGTGGATTTTGATCATCTTTTTGAATGGAGAGGGGAAGGGATGAAAAAGCAAAAGCACAGCATGAGGAGAGGGGGGGCAGGGAGGGGAAGAGAGAAAAAGGGAGAGGGGAAAGAAAAAAAAGGGGGGAGTTCCAAGTTGAGCGCAAACATACTTGAGGTCAGCAGAGTGGGCAGCCATGAGGTTTCTGAGGCTCTTGTCAGCAAGAGGACAACCAGAAAGGCTGAAAGAGAAGAGATGGAATATCTGGATAAGCAAAAAAAAAAAAAAAAAAAAAAAGGGGGGGGGGTAGGGGGAGAAGGAGGAAAAAGAAAAAGGGCTGGGGAGTGGGGAAGGGGAACAGAAGTAGGGAGGAAACAGAACGAAACGATCCACATGGTCAAAAAAATACTCTAAAAAAAAAGTTGTCTTTAGAGTCAGAAAGAAAGGTCGACCAACCTGCGGTGAGAGGCATAGTTTCCCGTGATGTGTCCGCTGCCGTCACAGCCTGGCGTAGGGCAACTGAGCAACGACAACAACAACAACAACAAGGGTAAGTGCTGGAAGGAAATGAATTCATCCAAGACCTATGTCTGTGCAAAACCAGCTGAGGTTTCCTGGGGTCTGCCCGGGGGATCACCCTGCTCGGAGCTGGCCCCGGCCCAGGGACAAGCCTCCGTCTCCTCTATCTCCCTACCCACTTCAACCACCACCTCAGCAGCTGTTTGTATGTTTGCATGCAGATAAACTAGATGTTTCCATTCCAGCCTCCTTTCTTTCCTTTTTTGTTCCCAAAAAATCACAACAAGTCTCCGTAAAGAAGAAATTTGTAGCAAAATGTGAAAAAATATTCAGTTGTTTGGTTTGCTTGGTGACAGTGGAAGATTTGAAACAGTCTGCTGGATGGCATGAACAAAGAGTCAAATTTACTGCCTGGGTGTTGCCAGTCCAGATGATATTTTGCAATATTAAAGCTCTGGCTGTTGGAATCAGGTTATTCCCTGAAAGCCTCAGTTTTCAGCTTTCTGAAAAGACTTTTTTCAGCTCTCATAGCTGCAAAGAAAAGATTGAAAATGCTATTCACTCCAATAGGAAATAAAAGGAACCTCTGGCTCTAGTGCCTTGGGGCTCCTAGATTGAGGACACTCAAACCTGGCTGCATCCCTGACTGATGGCTCAATCTGGCTGCCTTTCATACCCATCCCTCTCCCCTGACTTCCTAAGAGATTACATGGGCAACAGAAAAAGGCATCAGAACTTCATAGTGCCCAGGTATTAAAATCATCCATCTCATGCATGAGCAGGTAAAGTCCTTGGCCAGCATCACCCTACCTGCCCCATGGCCAAGGACAAATGGGAGATAGCAGGTTTGTCCTGGGACACACAGGGAGGCTGGTGCCAGCCTGGCCCAACAGGATGAGACTCTGGAATGGCTTTTCCCTGAGAGCTGGTATCTGGCTTTGGTCAGCACAAGGAGCTGCAAAGGCAGCTGTGCGAGTTGAGCACTTGTGAAACACAAGAGATGGAGAATGGGCATGGGACCACGCTGGGCATGTCTGTATCCCCAAAATAAGGAAAGGTAACCCCCATCAATACGTAGTGCACAGGAACCAGATGGTTTTTGGGGATAAGACCGGAAAACTAGCTCATAGTTTGTGCAGTTGGTGGTCTTGGGGATCCTGTTTCTGCTGTTGTCCCTCTGGTTGTCCCTCTGCATTACGGGACAAGGAGCACATGCAAAGGTTATGGCAAAGAAAATACCCCCAAGTCCCTTTCATGGTCCTAACATCTGCCCAAAAGCAGTGAACCCTGCAACAAGTGCTGGCATGAGGATGTTCGTGTAGTGGTAATATATAGCTACGTGGTACACACTCTTGTACAGGTTGGAAGGCTACAAGACAGTAGAGGTGAGAAGCATCTTCACAGGTATTGCCTTTGGTACCCAGAAAAGGCTCAAGGACTACACTTGGACATGGAGAATCAAATATACGCAGTGTATAGACAAATATACAATCTGCTCTTGAGTTAACTTCAGTATAGTCACTGGGTCAGAAAGGATCAAGGAGGCTAAATGGAGAAAGAAGACTCAGGGCTGCCCACACCACCATTTATTTCCAGTGATGTTTCCACTTAGAAATTTTTTCTACCTTCATAATACTATTAAAGCACAAAAGGACTTCAGGGCTTTACCTCAGAAATTGCTACTCACATCACCGCTGGATTAAAAAAAAAAGGGGGGGGGGGAAGCCTTTAGAGCTCTGTGTAAGGCATTAATATGTGTCTTGCTCATTTAGGGAAGATACTGTTCCTGCTCTTATTTGCCCCCATGGATCTCTTCCCTGACTATTTACACAGCTCCCTCAGCCTCCCACTTGTGTAGCCAAATAATGAGCCAAGTAGTATAAGGTGGGGGAAATGAAGCCCGTCAGCTCTTTCTTATTTAACATGCAGAAAGGTAAGATGTACAGGAAAGAGGCTTAAGCACAGCAGATGGGAAAGGAGACCTCCTACCACAACTTCAAAACTGATCCTGACCTCCCTTTAATTCTGAGCCAGATCCAAGCAGCAACATTTGGGTCAGGCTCTAAATATTAACCACTAGGTTGTGGAATCAGCGAGGATAAGGAATGACACCTTATCTTATAGAAAAGTTCTGGGGTCTATTTCTGCCCCCCCTTCTCCCCCCCCAAATTCATGAATGCATAGGTGTGAGCTTCGCTAAGGTCTCTCTCCAATTTAAAATGCAACACAACAGCAATCTCACTGTAGCCATAGCGCTCACAGCCATCATTTTATGGTCTCTGCAGTTTCGTGGTGATGGAACTCAGTGCTCTACATTTAATAGCCAACAAGCCCTGCCTTACCAGTGACTTCATGGTCTGTGGTTCAACATCTCCACTGAGAAGGCACTGAGTTCCCTTGAGTCTATTGGCTGCAAAGAACCAACCATGTCTCGTATGTGAAGGGGCAGAAAATTGGACAGACTCCCACCACTGTCAGAAGAACTCTTGCAGGAAAACACAAAGGAAAATGAACCTTGCAAAGATGTTTCCATGGCCACTTCCGTGAATCCGAGAGTTCCACAGAAAGTTCTCTTCATCAGGACAGAATTTCAAGAAGGCCATATGGGAATATACTCTGCCTTAATGATCTGAAGTTGTCAGAGGGTGGAAGTTTCTCTTTAAGCTTTCATTTGAAGTGCTCACATGAAATGACACCAGCACAGTAAGAAACATGGCTAAACTAACTTTTAAAGTGTATTTATTTCTGTCAAATTCCATCTTCTACCTACCTGGCTGTCCTGAGGATTTTGTGCATTTTGGAGAAAAAGACAAGAAGGCAGCACTTACGTGAGCAGTTCTTTCTTGATGTCCTTGGAGAGGAATTTGAGCTTGAAGTTGGTTAAAGTAACTTCCCCTGGGTATTTTCGTTCTTCAAAGTTTTCCTCCGACACTTCTTGCTCGTCAGCTTCCGAGGAGGCAAAAGAATGAGCTGCAGGCTCTGACTGCAAGAAAACAGCCAGAAAAAGTGGATGCAGTGGTGTTCATTGCTGCTGTGATTTCTTTGTTTTATAGGAGAAGAAACACATAAAACAAACCTGTATAGGGACTGGGATTTTCACCTGGGCTTCCCAGGTCTTGTAGGGATAGGGATCAGCGTGATTCCCCTCGTACCCTCCACCTTGCCCTATGGGCCCCTGCATTGCATTGCTCCCTGTGCCTGGAGCTGCACCCAGGCAAGGAGTAGCGGCTAGATTATTGCACCTTCAAGGTGGCACCTTGTGCTAATGGCACAAGGGGTCGTATCTGCTAATGGCAGATATAAACCATCCTAGGGATCAGCATCAGAAGCACCACTAATGCAAATGAGTTGAAAGAATACATAGTGAAGGAAGCACTGTAGGCGCAAAACCATAGAAGTGTGAGATTCTTCCCTGGCAGGAGCACCCCAGTGAGGCCAAGAGCACCTGCCAGCCGGGTGGGGCAATGTTCACCCTCAGGAAGGTTCTGGCTCTGCCTGGTTGTGTGCAGCTGAGTCTGGTAGCACTGAAGCCAAAGCTAACAGTACTTCTCTCCTAGGCTCAAAGGGTAAAGTAGGATGCTTGGGTAAAACAAGACAGCTGTGCAAGCACGCACGGTGTTCAGAACCCCATGAAGTGTTAGCTGAATAGCTAAAGTTGTCACTCACCTCTTCTGGCTCCTCTTCCCGCTGACGATTTGGTTTAGTGTAGTCAATGGGTCCATCCCATTCATCCTGGCGGGAGGTCTGGCTGGATTGAGGGGAGGTCATGGTGCTGCTCGTGGCACTGGTGCTGTTTTGGCGCTGGGACACATCTGGGGACTTCATGCTGGGACTACTGCTGCAGCTGCTGCTGCTGGGAAAGGCGCTCTCCCGCTTGCGGTGCTTGTTCATACTCAAGTCCAAAGTCCCATTTTCATCCACCTCAATGTCCATGGACTGAAAGTTTGGAAAAAGGCCCAAAGTTAGCCACTGCTAGCAATTCCCTAAAGGGATTTTGACCCTATTTGTCTTTTGCAGTGCAGGGGGCAAGCCATTCACATCCTTTCTTCTCTGCAGTCAGTTAGAAGGAACTGAATAGTAAGGGATACTTTTTCATAAATATTTTCAGAAATAATTTCAGAAACAGGCTACACAAACATATGACTGTGCTAAAAGCAACCTAGGAGTTTGACTCCATTGTCTAAACACATCTAGTGACATCTATGATGCCCCAGGTCATCCAAGATACCCACTCAAGACTGGGGGTGCAACACAGGACCTCTGGAAAACTGGTGCTCTTCTAAAAAAAATAGCTAGAGGTCAGCCTGGACACACAAGGCCATCTCAAACAGCATCGGATATCTACCAGTGAGCAATTAAATCCAGCCCTGAGAATCTACTTGGAAATTATGCTTGTCTCAGATGGGTAATTTGAGCCCTGCTGCGTCTCCATAACTTGCTCATAGCCAAGAATACCTCCCTCAAACAGTGTGTGTCACTCGTGGCATTTTAGGAGTGAAAGGGTTCAATCCCTTCTGCTCACTCTGAGAAGTCTCTGCATTTCCTCTCCATTTGTAGGATCAAAATGAGAGGCACGAAAAAAAACGAAAGTGTTCCTTGCATGCAAAACTTGAAGTATTAACACACTATTTTCTACATCAAAATTAACCAGCAGCTCTGCTGCAGATCCGAAGAGCCTGTCCCAGCCGGCTCCTCTCTGTTCTAGCACCAGGGGTCAAGCGCACCCTGAGCATGGACGTGCTGGGCTCACCTTGCTGGGAGCCTCTTGCTGCTTCGTACTGAGATTTTCAGGCATTTCCCAGCAGCGGGTGGAGAGGTTTAAGATGGCAGTGGCAGCCATGTGCGCAGCCTCGGCGTCGTGGGAGTAGTCGAAGCCTGTAGAGGAAGATGAAGTGCTCTTCACGTAACTGCTGGAGGGGCTGTGGCTGGGGGAAGAGGCCTTTGGAAAAGGTTTGGCTGGAATAAAAAGAAGAAGGAACAACACAAGGCTAATGTATAACTGGCACAAGTAGCGATCAGACATTAAGTCAGTCTGACACAGCTAACATATTAGCAGTTTCAGTGGCAACCGGTATTTATTACAAATCCATTTATTGCTAGGGATGTGCAATGGTAGCAGTGCTGGCTGCAGCCAGGAACTTGTGCAAAAGTCTCTTGATGTGGAAAGTTAATTCATTAACTGAGCCATCTTCTTCATTAAAACTCTCTCTCACTGGAAGATTTCAAAGGAGAAAGCTTAGAGAAGCTTCCTGGCTCTTCCCATGTTCTCCATATGTTCATAACTTATCCGCAGAACTGACTTAGAGGGAGGTTTCTTGTGTCACATATGAAGACTTGTAATTTAAAAAATTATATTAATAGTAGAACATGGCCAGGAAATATGAGCTTCTGATGATGACACCAGTGAAATATGGATGTTCTGACAGCTGTCATACCACTTAAATATAGCTGAATAATAGGAGTTATTACACAGCCGCCTGCGATCCCTACGCTGCGCTATTCATTATCAGGTATCGTAGCCCAGAGCACCGCGGTGCTGGAGATGCGATGTTCCCTCCACACCTATGAAACAAAAGGGAGTCGGTGAGACTCAGTATTTCTCAGGGTTAATCCCCAATAAACTTGGCCTTGTCTCGAAACTGGACCCATTTAGAAGGGCCCTGAGGCACGTGGAGTCCCTCGGAAGTCGGTAGCTTCACTGGGCACGGACAGGATCATCTCATCTCACACACATCAGAGGGCCGGGGGCTGTATTCCGAGCTGATCAGCAACATCTTCGAATTCTTAATTCGTTTCACTACACCCTTATTTAGGGAAAACTTCCACCCCCTTCAGTGGGAGTCTTGCCCAAGGAAGACAGGTAAGGTTTGGCCCGATGTTTGTAAAGCAGCCAGACAACCTTGGTTGGTGTTGCAACAGAGTAAAATGGCTTTATTATTACCATTATGAACTCGAAATATAAGACACTATAAAACGCTAATCTTCTTGAGAACTGCTTTCTTCCTCATTGTGCGCGTATATAATGCATATTGACGTTAATGGGAGTTATGCACACACATGCAGGGGAATATAAATCCCCCTGGATGAAGATCTCTTTAAAATAAGTTCTCAGTGAAAGGAACAGATTTGTCTGCTATGATTGGCAATCATATTCATCTTGTCGCTTTGATTAACTCATTGGAGGCTTGCCCAAATGGTTATTCTTGTGTATTACTGCTTGTTTTCAAGTCTGGTTTAATCCATGTCTTTTTGGTGGGTGTGGGTATTTGCGAACCCAACCTGACAATATCCAGGATCATGAGATGCCAATTTCAATTTCACACTATAGACTCAGCGATGCTTTTCCATTTCATAAGTATTTCTACCACTAATAGACTCGCAATCAGCAAATTAGTAAAATAAGTGATGAGAAAAAATAGAAAGGATTATCCTAGTGGGCCTGCTGGAATTATTTTTGTCAGTACAATTACCCTGAAAATTCTTTGCTAATATTGCAAATAACACAATCTATTCAGCAAGAGAATCACTTGTGCTGAGAAACAAATTACTTTTCCATCAGCCCTAACCCAGGATGACAGTGGCAGTTGTGCTCTCTGGCCTCCATCCAATTTCATTGTCTGATCCTTTACAGATTTAGTACTGTAATAAAGGCAGCTTCCATTGTAGTGCAACAACCGGGATGCTTGCAAGTATGAGCACTTTTTAGAGAGCAGCTGCACCAGGATTAAACAGGATTCTGGAAGTGGGATTAGCCAGGCAGAAAGCCCTCTTGAGGCTGCTGACTTCTGCAAACTGGTTGCCTCAATCTTTCTTTTTCTTTCTTTCTTTTTTTTTTTTTTTTTTTTTTTTTTAAGAAAAAGATTTAAAAGATGTTGGGAGACGAAGGGAGCGGGAACATAACCATGGGTCCTCCCAATACAGCTGTGCAGTAGACTGTCCTCCCCCTCCTCCCCCCCCAAACCCATGCATCTCTTCTCCTGCTCCTGACAGCCCATCCTCTGAGGGTTTATTTAGCCATTTCATTTTCACCTGCACTGTGCTTGCACAGCGCTGTAAACAGTGCAAGATCCCTGGTAAAGAGCAGAGGTGGGTGGCTCGGATATGAAAGAGCTGATAGCTAGATGGTGGTATGATCGATAGGTGGTGGAGCTGGAGAACAGGATATAGCGGAGAAGACAAATGGCTCAAGTTGGTCATATATAAGATAGAGGAGAGAAAAACTATAATCCATTTAGCTAGATGAGAAAAGACAGATCAATAGATATGAACTGCAAAGCAGTGGGGACCAACTGAGGACAACTGTGTAACTTATACTACGTAGAGACATTGCTCAGATTAATGTTCCCACCGCTCAGTTCAATTCTTCCCCAAAACTGAAGCCAGAGAGCCTTGAAAAACATTCCCAGCATAAGACTCAAAATTTGAGCCCATGGCTCAAAATTGGAGCCACAGGCCCCTCTCTGCACCAAAGTCAGCTCTGTGGGACCCGGTTTAGCTCTCCCGTTAGCCCAGACCTACATGCCCAAGAGCCCTACGGCATGCAACACAGGATGAGAAAGGCAGAGGATTCAAAACTCAGCCCGTCCTTGCTCCCAACTTACATTTAAAGGCTTTAGGTGAGGTTTCGCTAGTCTGAATCTTTGGGGCAAGCATGCGTTTGCCAAAAACCTGAGCATCAAAACTTGCATAATCGAAGGTGACCTTGGAGTACTTCTCCAGCTCCTTGGCCAAGTTGGCCCGGGGGGTTGCTGGGACCATGTTGGGCCGGTAGCTTCCATACTGAGGGATCTCCAGCTGCTTCACAAAGCACATAGGCCTGTGGATGAGACAACGAGCAACAGTGATTTCTCCTTTTCCTTCTCTTCCCTTCCCCACAAACCGTTCCTTGGGAGGATCCAAACCAGCCCCTGCCTGAGGTGGTGCAGAAATATTAAACCCGAAACAGAGCAGAGCCTTTTCTTGGGCACGTTGCCCTCTCCATCTCCTGGTGCTATCAGGGCAGATTAGCCCAACAGCTGTGCTTGGACACTGTTGTGGAGCTCTGCCACACTCTTCCAGCACTGTGCGGACCCACTGCCGCCAGATGTACGCATGAGCGACAGGGATGGTCTGCAGACGCAGCTGCTCGGGGGGAGTCAGGCGTGATGGGGATGCTTAGCTGCACCTTATCCCCGAGGGGTTGTGGGGGTAGAACAGGAAGAGACAGCCCTTTTGCTCTCCCTAAGTAGATCTGCACCTGAGGTGGGGCTCTTAGATTCCCTCTCTCTTTTTTCCCTATTTTTTTCTTTTTTTAAACCAAACACTGAGGAGTTGGATCTCATACAAAACAATTTTTTGCAGGCTGCTGTGGCATGGCAGTGCTTTTCCAATGGTCAGAAAGACCTGGGTGTCTCTCTTCTGTGGAGATCCCGAAGCAAAATGGCACACAAAGGAGCGAGGATCCCAGTTTAACTCAAATCTCCACTGCAAACTTGCAGTAACAGTGAGCTCAACTCCCTGACTCCCTCTTAAAGACCCACTTCTGCTGGGCTGCCTATCATGAATCAATTTGTTTTGCATATAAATTGTATATAAATGCGCTATTGCTATTCTCCTTCCCATGACCTCTTTCCACCAGCTTAGTCCTCAGGGTGGGGACTCCTTGGAGCATGGACTGTCCTCATGACGCGTTCAGAGCGCACTGCACCCGATGTGGGCTCTGCCGCAAATAAATAAGTAATTGCCCTAAACCGCCTCCTTTTCCAAGCACCGAGCTCTCAGCATCAGTGCACTGGGGTACTTGACACTCCTGGGGAGCAAATAAAGAAATTAAATTAGCCTTTGATGCCTTTGGAGGGGTGCTTTCAGCCACATTTTGAAGGGTGTGTACCGGGGATTTTATCTTCTTGCTCTCATTGCAGGATAACTACCTGTCTTACAATCCTTCTGTGGCCTCGTGAATCACAGCAGCTACGGGGGCCAGGATCTGTCGGGGATGTTCTCAGCATTAGACAGCCCTTTCTCACGGGAAGATAGACACGAGCAAAATAAAAAAAAATAAACGCACGCATTGCAAAAATGAGTGGCAGGTTTCTCTCCTCTGAAGCGCGGAGGTGAAGAAAGCACGGCGGGCGTACTTAAACGAAACTGCAATCAAGTGATTTATGGGCAGCCTAAATCTCCTCCTCCCCCTCACCAAGCCCACTCTACTTATAATGCTAATATAATAGCCATAATTCTCCAGCAGTTTGCATTGCAGCATGAGTGACACGAGTGCCTTCTGCTGCGCGGGTAAAACCCTTTGGCCTGTA
Organism: Rhea pennata; assembly: GCF_028389875.1. Taxonomy (NCBI): domain Eukaryota; kingdom Metazoa; phylum Chordata; class Aves; order Rheiformes; family Rheidae; genus Rhea; species Rhea pennata. Next base: position 16,313,178 of record NC_084678.1, read on the forward strand.
GCCTCAGCATTAATTGATGCTACAGAAGCAATTCATTGTCCTCAATGCCCTCCCTGGGATCATCAATTAAATATCTCCCCACCTTGACCAGACCTATGATCATAATAACAGGACTCAGCAGTATCAGGATACAGCTGGAGCGAGCTGCGCCGGCGTCTCTCTGCAGCCCGGCTGCCGGGTGGACGGTGGGGCTACACGATACCGTGCTGCACTGCTCCTGCCCGCTCACCTGAGTATCCGGTCAGAATTGGAGCTGCTCTTTGAAGGATCGCCAGACTGAGTTTGTTGCTTTTCATGCGATTTGGCTAATTTTTCAGCAGCAGCAATGGGGCACCCAGATAAACTGAGTTAAAAAAAAAAAAAAAAAAAAAAAAAGGAGGAAAAGGAGGGAGGGAGAGAAAGAGAGAGAGGGGGGGAAACTGAGCATGAGGAACTTGCATGAAAATCTTCACTCACTTCAGAGACCCAAATCTGCCCCCAGAGCTGCACTGAGCCCCATAAGGAAATCATTTACCTTTCCTTTAAAAATATATTTTTTTATTTTATTTTTAGTTTTGGCAAGCTGCAAAGTAGCCAAACATCAAGTGCCAAATTTCTCAGGGACAAGAGCCCCTGACCATCCTGAACACTTGGAGACAGATCAAACGGGTAGATCCACCAGGCTGAGCTCAGCAAAGGCAGAAGGGGGACGGGCTGGTTTCTCTGAGTGCTTTTAACCGATAAATGGCATTCGTGATTTGTATTTATTCGGCTCTTTTGCTGAGCCAGTTTGCAGGAAGCCATCCAAGGGGTACTGCAGGGAAGCGTTTGCACTTTTGATGTGCGCAGCCTCCAACGTCCACACACCTCGGGAAGGAGGCTATGGCAGACTGGGACCCGCCTGCAGGGTCTGCAACCTTCAAAATTACTGACAAGGCACGGTTGGGTGGATTTTTGGTCTATTATGCCATTATCATAAATGCTGCTATTCCCACCAGGGTCTGGGTCTGAACCTTGGTGCTCCGTCACCCAGCCCTCACTGCCAGCCCCGGTGCCACGCAGCAGCAGCAGGGCTAAATACAAGCTGAACATGCACTTGTCTCTCTTCCTAAACCAAATTGGACTTCTCAATTGACAGAGCAGACGTTCCCCAATTTTCCTCTAGCAACTATGGCTCTGCTGAAGCATCATCAGCTTGGCGTGTCCCCCGGCTCCCACATGAGCAAGTAGTTATGCATGCCCACCTCGCACCTACAAACCCATCGGCACTCGCAGCTCTGGTGCTTTCCACGTGCCAACTACACAGAAGTGCAAACAATGCTACAATCCTAAGTGCGTGCGTGTATCTCCGTAGCACAAGCTAATCTGGCTCTTTGGAAGCTTTCTTTTTGTGAAAGTAATTTTTAGAAGCACCTTTCCCTCCAACAGCAGCGGTCTTATTTATGGAAAGTGCTGCAGTTTGAGCAAAATCAGAGCATGGGGTACAATTATGGCTCTCAAAGGGCAAAGTTGCTCCTGGCTGTATCTGGGTTGAGATCCTACAATGAGGGGACCTAAAATCGTGGGCATCACAGAGTAATTTCAGGCTAACTATCATGGAAATCCCTAAAAATCCCCTGAAGTGCCACACCACCAGCCATAATTCACTGCCGCTTTGGTCTCGCTTTCCCATATTATATTTTGCCTTCGGTCATCCCTACTTTGCTCATCCGAGCTGCACCATTCCTTAGTGCAAGGGCCCCTACGCTGGGTAAAATCGACGGGGTTTTGGCTGTCCACCCTGCCGCTACCCTCACTCTGCCGTTACGGAGAGGCCCTCGGAGCAGGTACCTGCGGTGCGTGTTGCGGTTGCTGTTCACGTGGCCCTGTCCAGTGCAGCCAGGCGTGGGGCATTTCAACACGTTCTCGTGCATGGCCAAGACTTCGGAGCGAGAAGCGGGAGGGAAGAAAAAACAACTCGATAAAAAACAGAGCAGGGGGGAAAAAAGACAAAATCATCAAGTCTTGTACGTTGGCTTCCTAGAAATCAGGGAATGTGAAACGCTGTAATTAGAATTTGCCTGCACAGGCAAAAAAAAAAAAGGATTTACAAGGCAGCACCGCTCAGGTCAGCGCTAGATTAGCATCTCTGCGCACAGCCTGGGTTTTCTCCTTGTCTGCTGATTGCAATCCGGTTCCCCCATCCAGCCCCTCCCTCACGCCATCGTTTTGGAGCCAGGCCTACCAATTTCAGGTAGTTTTAAGTGATTGAAGTTGTATCTCTGCTTTTATCCTTAGGACTAGTCTTTGTTTGATTTTTTTTTTTAATTTTAATCTTCAGGATTATTGCTTCTTGCAGCGTTGACCTTAAAAGTAAAGAAAATAATTTGATTTGCAAGCCTTTCTAAAGCACACAGCTTGTGTTATTTATTTATTTTCCTCTCATTCAAGCTTGTGTGAAGATAACTGTACTTTCTCCTTGTTTCCTGCCGTTCTGTGTTTATGGTAGGTCTGCAACCTTTGAAATTACTGATAAGGAAGGATTGCGTGCTTTTTTGGTCTATTATGCCATTATCATAAACATACAACATTGATTTTTATGTATATGTGCAGAGAAAGCTATTTAGGATGCTGGTAGAGAGGTAGAAATGAAATCTCTCTCTATATATATTTATATAGATGTTATATATAAAATCTGTTATGATGATGATGAATATTTTCTGTGGAATCGATGAATCTCAGTATAATACTTTGTGAATTTTACAGGGACAAAAGCTTAGGAAGAGAAACAGTGATCGTGAGCATCCTGAGCAACTCCTTTCATTTGCTGTATGGCAATACCAGCATCATATTCGGGCAGAAAAGAATGATCTCCTCTTCTTCCCAGCATGCTATCTCAAGTAGGGAAAAATATAAGAAATTCAGTGAAAGATAGGAACCGCTCAGAACACCACAGGGCCTGGGCAGTAATTTTTAAAGCACCTCTTTGAATTTCAGAGAAGGGACCTCACTTTCCACAGGATGGTGCTAAAAATCTTTAAGCAAGGTATGACTTTCGATTAATCTCCATAGCATTTCCCCTAAAGATCACCACCACTTGGGTGCATAGAAGCATCCTGGAACTGTCTGAAGTGCTCAAAGGGCCCACTGGCCTTGAGGTGGCCTTGCCACCCATTTGGTGGGAACATTCCCCTTGGAAATACAGCTTCAAACTAATTTCGGCAGCCTCTGGGTCTGCCGCCTAGGCACCCCAGCTTTGTACTCACTCTCCGGAGGGATCCTGTCTTTGTGCGGGCAGCCGGACAGGCTGCGATGGTGAGGGTAGAGTCCTGTGACGTGGCCGGTCCCATCGCAGCCGGGAGTTGGACATTTGATTTCTCGTTTCTCGGGTCTTGCAGGATCTGGGGGTTTTAGGGGAAGGGAAGTGGAAGGAGATTTGGAGAGGAAGAAAGCAGAAAGGGTTAAGAATGCCTTGGACAAAAATGTCTGTGGACATTTCCAAAGGCCTCTCCAGGCAAACAGGGGGAAATGGTTAACCTTTGGGTTTGGAGCTTATTTTCTGAAGATGAAATTACTACCGTTAGCAATTCCAAAAAACAAATTAGGAAAGCAATTTTAGCAAACAGTGAGGCTAGGAGTGACTACAAGAAACCAGGTCATTGGCATGTACCACTCCTGCCATGGCCATACCACCGAGCTGCCCCACAAGCTCAATGCTCAGCAGCCCTTAGGCATGGGCTGATGTTTTCAATGCCACCAAGGGAATTCAGCCAGCAATTCCCCTGCTGAGGCGTATGGGACACTATCATTATCTGCATTCACCGCTGATCTGCACGGTGTCCCCATCTCTGCGGACATTGAGGCCACGGGGCTAAATTCCCTCCATGGGCTGTGAAAACCCCCAGCAGCCTACTTTCCATGGAGTGCTTAGCAGAGAAGGTCATCTCTTTCCCTGGGGATGGAAGGAAGGAGACACACGGAGGCCTGTCCTCATACCCCACCTTTGCCATAGTAGCTCTTGCGGATGCTGTCTAGTGGTTTGCTCTGTTTCTCATCCACCTGGAAGTGCTTCACGTGTTCTCCAGGCAGCCGGCTGGGCTCCCTCACAATCTTCACCTGCTCAGCCTTCAGCGCAATGGCTTGTTCCAGCAGCCCCAGGTTTCCCCTCGTCATCATGTCGTACATCTCTGACTCATCGGTCACCGCTGATTTCTGGGAGCGCGCGTCATCATCTTTGTCATCATCCGACCGGACCTCCACGATGACTGAGTACTCGGGCTTTGGGCTGAACTGCCCTTCACAGTGGCTTTTCCGGGTGTCCTGAGAAGCATGAGGAGTCTCTTCACAGATCACTTCAGGAGCCATCTCCTCCTCCTCTTCATCCTCCTCTTCCTCTTCATCCTCCTCCTCCTCCTCTTCCTCTTCCTCTTCATCTTCATCCTCCTCCTCATCTTCATCATCCTCCTCCTCTGCTTCAGCTTGCATGCCCTTTTGTAGCTTGCAGGACTCCTCACAGCTTGCATTGTCCCGATGCTCCGGACACAATTCGCTGCTGCGTTCGCTGGTGACCTCAATGACCTCCTCCGCGTCTTCCGTCTGGATGATGATTTCCTTGTCACACTCCTCCTCCGCTAACTCCTCCCCAGCGTCTTCATGGACCAGGTGTACGACGTTAGACGGTGGCTTGGAGACCTGCAGCTCTGCTTCAGGCAGCTGCCCCTCTATCGCAAGGGTTTCTTCTGCTATTTGGCCTAGGTTTAGGAGAGAGTTGGCTATTATTTCTTGATAGCTGCTGTAGTTGGCCTTGCTGGGCCCAGATGTACTCGTTCCTGTATTTTGTCCGTAATGGGTTGATTTTCCTGGGCTTCTCTCTGAGGTGGGAGGAGCGAAGGAAGGACAATAAAAATAAATAAATAAAAAAGAGAAAAACAATAAATAAATAAATAAATAAATGAATAAATAAATAATATGAACTCAAAGATTTCTTTGTCATGCTGTAACACCCTGGAGCAGCCTAATTTATTGTATTTGGGAATGGCAGGTAAAAAGGGAATTTCCACGTGAGAGCTACTCACAGCGCTCAGACCCACGCTGCCTCCTGGCCCCCTGCCCACGAGGACCCATCTGGCACCTCGCTGCTGTCGCCTTGCTGCAGCCCAGGGGTGCTGGTGCTGCACAGACCAGTGCGGTGCCACTCCGTGCTCCCGGATCAGGCACCAACAAGTCGGAGAGCGGCAGGACCCGGCCAAGGGAGACTGCTCCCGCAGGTGGAGGAGCCAGCCAGAGGCCACCTTGGGTGCCGACACAAGACCCCATGCTGCCATCCCCTCGCCACTGGGGTCACATGCAGAGCTCCTGTCACACTTCCCCTGATTCTCTCCCCAAAGAGCATCACTGGCAGAAAAGCTCTCATTTTTAAGACATTGGGGATGATCTGGGAATATCCCAGCCCAGCCTAGGCAGAGCTTTTCTGTTGTGCTCCCACTGAACACAGTAATTGAAGAACCTATCCCGTACATAATTCAGAGGAGCTATAATTCCTGGTTATTAACACTCGCTGCCCTTTACTCATCTGCAGAATACAGCTCTGCAATCAATAATGATAAAGCACCTTCTGCAGGCTCGGGGCTGCGGGTCTCCTCCTGCTCCACCGTCTCTGCCTCTTCCTCCTCCAGCGTCCCCTCCGACTCATCAGAGCCAGACTCCTCCTTCGCCTCTGTCTCCTCACTGCCGTCGCTGTCAACGTTGTAGCCTTCATCCAAGGCCAGCTTGAGCGGATGGGATTTTCTCTTTGACACCAGATGTTCGGCCTCTGCATCCTGAAGTTTCCTCTTCTTTGCTAGAGGGCAGCTTTGTAAACTGCAGATGGGATCAAGGAGCAGAGAGGAGGCATTGCCACGTGAAAAGGCAAGTCTACAGCACGGAAGCAGCTCAGTCAGTTTGACAAAGGGGGATAAATATGCAAATATTAGAAAGGCATACAGTAGCCCAGATTTTTAGATGTTTTAGCTCATCACAGCCAGAATATCTGGTTTAGGACTTTAACTTTGCGCAGCTTCTGATGCTGGCTTTGCTCAGAGATCAGAGTAAGCTTGCTAGGCTCACTGCAGCAGTTTGGCCCATCAGCACTTAGCGTCCAAAGAACAGCAGGAGCAGTGGCTCCCCGCGCTGCAGCTGCCAGCGGTCACCAGTGCTACACAAAAGCGGGCAGGCGATGCAGAACCAGCCCCAGGGCACATTTACCTATTGGCACCAGCTACTCAGGTTTCACTGTTACGGGCTGTGATGAAATAAATCGTTAGTGCTGGCATGAAGTCTCAGGCAGCTCACATGCACTCATTTCTGCTCCCCAGCTGCAGGGGCAGCGAGCAGATGACAATCTCTGTCTGAAGATGCTTCCGTTAACTCCAGGCACTGAGCGAGGTACCTAGTCTGGGCTGTCCATCAAGGCCAATGTTAGCCTGATGAAGCAGATCCCCGAGGATCTCTTATTATCAGTTGATCGAGAGATAGAGAGGGGCTCCTCAGGAGACGGACTGGGAGACAAGCTCTTGTTCTGGAGCAGCCTCCAAGGAGCCAGTCTCTCCCCACTGAACATCTCTCTCTGGATTTCTTACTAACTTTTTTTCCATCCCCACTACCTCGGAGCCCACATCTCCCAGACCCAGCCTTACCTTCTGTGTCTTGCATACTTTCCACGGATGTGTCCGGAGCCGTTACAACCTGGGGTTGGACAGCTGGAGAGGGAAATGAGTAACCATCAAGAACAGCAATAAGATTTGGAGACTCCATTTTTAATTAAAAGTATGTAAACTATGGTCAGTTAAACAGGTTTCATACAGAAGGAACAAAAATAACTGCAAAAGGTAAGATAATTTCCCTCAAATGGTTCAGCTTGTCCCTTTGAATGCCAAGTGAGGAGGGCAGGAGAGCAGCTTTGCAGTTTGCTAAAAATTAATGAAATGACTCACCCCATTTAATTAGATGAACAGTTCATTATAGTTTTATGAGTATGTTTAATTAAAGATTTGCATGTGTAAGAGCAAGCTTTTAAAAACCAGACAACTACTGCACTCTGCCTCCCCATTGCCACTCTTCAGTTTTGTTTTCTTTTTTTTGCTAGTGTAGGAAGAAAACATGGGCTTTTCATTTGACAGCTTGTCAAGGAACTGGGGTTTCTTGAACAAGAAAAACGGGCGGCTTGTTGAAAAGAGCGGGCTGGGAATGGATTGCAGAGATTACACCTTTAGCCAGAGCACACTGGTGAAGTTCGCCAGGATACAAATCCTCAAAGGAGCCTCGCTTTTGGGTAAATGGGTGGGATTTAGGTGACCAGATCTCCCAAATCCTTGCATTTGCTGTGGCCTGTCTGCTCCATCCCTCGACACAGGGCTGGGGGCTCTTCCCCTGCAGTGATAACTTGTCCCAGTACCAGGGACTATAAAGGCTCCTGATAAGAAACATTAAAGCAAGCAGGTTCTCGCAATATCAGATAGTGGCATTGATTATGGGATGCCCGAGTGATTTGCCTACTATCAGAGGAACTCTGGAGTCACATAGGATTAATAACCTCCTTTAGTACCTCAGCACCTGCAGCCCAGGAAGCTGGAGGTGTTTATGAAATCTCCCGACGCCAGTGTGAGGGCAGAGGCATCGCCAGCCCGTGGGGGATCCGGCCGGCGAGCGTGAAACAGCCCCAAGTGCTCGAGGGATTCAGAAACATTTCTGCTCTCAACAGAGTACTTGGTCTGCACAAAAAGCTACGGATAAGGAGGATCCAAGAGCACAAATGGTCTCCACAGCTCCAGGTGCACCAGAGGGTTATTAACGGCTTGATCACCTAGAATACTATACACAGTTCAGATCATTGTGGAAGATAATTCAGTTCGAAACTGGGACAGAAAGGGGCTAGTGAACTGCCAGGGGAGCAGGAATCCTTCCTTTGGAGAGACTGGTGTGCTTTAGCCCAGCAAAGTAGGCTCTGGGAGGGCATAAGAGGGCAGCGTGTCCCCTAAGGAGATGTGGCTTTGGCCAAGACGAGGTGGAGTGCGAGAGCTTGCACAAAAAGATCTCGTCCCGCAAACGCGCATAGTTGGAAGAGGAGCCCCCCCTCCTTCCCTGCTCCCTCCAGTGATGATCTTAAAGTCTATTTAACTTGAATTGCCTTCGGCCGGGACTGAGGCTGCTCTGAACTGAGCAGCCCCAGACACCCGTTAAGTGACTGCGCGCGGAAAGACAGAGCCGTGTTTATGTTACCAGCGACTTGCCTGAAAAAGGCCTTATTCAGCGGGAAACAAGAGCAGCTCTGATGAAGATTTTACAGGCTTTTATAAGCTTTATGAATGAATTAAGGCTGATTCCCCCCGTCTTCGACCCTCCCATTTTTAATGTGCTAAAATGAGGCCTGTAGTAAAAAAAATAATAAGAAGAAGAAGAAAAAGAAAAAAAATAAGAAAGAAAGAGCCAAGTGGCTTAATATCCAGGTTTTCAGGAGGGGTATGGATTTGGATGTCTGGTTTCTGAGCTTTGATTCAGGGCCCTTTAAAAAGCACCAGCCACAGAAATCAGGGTGCTCAGCACCCGCACCGCTGCCCCTGGGATCCAGCTCCCCTTTGGGGACTTTCCCAGCCTTTTGGCAGGAATCTCAGAAGGGGAGAGGGCTTCGTGGTTTATGAAAGCCGCTCTCCTTCCCCGCGATCCCCCCCCGGCAGCCTTCCCGCGCTCCACAAAAGGCTCTCTTCTTGTTATGCAGCCCATGCCCTGCTTCCAATTAGTCGATTAATCGTCCAGTTAATCAGGCAATTAGGTGACAGCTGCGGAGATGGCTCTGTGGCACGCTCCGTCCTGCCCCTTCTATATGTCACCTGCTCCAATTACCACCTCTGCTCGCGCGTTCAGCGATAAAAGTTAGAGGAGGGGCGAGCCCGGTGCCGGCGGTTCCCGCGCCGGCGGGGAGCGGGAGCGTGCGGGGATCGGGCTGCTCGGGGCCCGAACGCGCGTCGACGCGCGCGGTTTGCGACCGGCGGCTCCTAGGCAAGGCGGCCTCGGCTGCCAGCGCGCGGCCGGGTTAGAGGCTCCGGCGTCTCGCTCGGGCGAGGTTCAAAGGGAGCTGCGAGGCCAGGGAGGCTCCGGCCCGAAACGAGGCGCGCGGCAGGGCTGGTGCCGGCTCCTCCAGCCGTCGGCACGCCAGGCTCACCAAACGAACGGCAACGGGGCCAGACGGGCGGATGCGGCGGAGCGGCCGGCGCCCGATATTGTGTTGGGATCCATCCCGGCCGGCAGGGAGGAAGGAGGGAAGGAGAGAGCAGAGGATGGAGAAGGGGGAAGCAGGGAAGCAAGGAGGGACGGTGCAGTGACGAGGGCAAAGAAAGGACGTAAAATACATGGAAAAGAAAATCTGCTCTGGAAGACGTTGTCCCTAATAACCCTGCAACGTGAAACGTGAGCATCAGGCTCTGCCGGGGTTTAGCTCTGGGGAGGACAGAGGGTGGCTGGAGGCTCCTTGGTCTGATGTCACCATCCAGGGCTGATGCTTTCACCACCTTTGACTCGCACGGTCCCTCTGGCATGCGTGGCCAAGTGGTGCCCAGAGGACGTGGACGCAGTCAGGGACCTACCCTACCGCCCGCCACCCACGTAATCTCTCCAAGCACATTCTCCCCAGTGAAGTCCCCACATCTGCTTCCTTGCCCGGGTTCCCCGGGGCTTTGACAGCACCCGTCCCAGCACCCCGAGGCCTCCCGCCTCCCCCGGTGTCCGCGGCTGAGCAGGGCTGTTCCTTACCTCACCTCCTGGCCGATGAGCTCCGTGGGCACTGAACGAAGGGCAGGGTGCAGGGACAGAAACAAACACAAGGTCAAAATCATGGCAGCGACGCCCCAGCCCTCCCCGATCCGCCCCGTGCGCACGACACGAACGTCTCCCCTCCCTGGGGGGAGCCTCTGCAACCTTCTGTTGGGTTGCTATTGCGTTTCAAGCTTCCCATTTGGGAAAGAAAAGGCAAATCTACCCTGCAAGCACCTCTGAATGATCTCAAACCTCTACGATGCAGCGCTGAGCATGCCAGCTTGCAGTAAATCATAAACCTGCAGCCCCTGCCTTGTAAATCCTCATGTCTGTGCTTAAAATTAAGCACGTGAGTGCATGCTTGCTACATTAGGGACTAACTCACTCTGTAGATACAAAACAGCTTAAAGTCAATGGAGCTGTATTGATTTACATGCATAGGACCCACACTCCTCTGCTTATGGCCCTGGACTGACGCAGGAGCCCAGCCTCTGCTCAGGCACGCAGTAGCAGATGTGCTATTTGGGGTGAAAAATGGTCTGTAGCTTTTTTAGGGATTGCTCCCCTGTTGTGCATAAGAGAACACCCCACTGTATACAATAAATACATACAACATAGCGTTGCTGCTGAGAAGCTTATGTCCAGCCAGGAATCCAAATAGTCGTGAGGGGAAAACCCACAACACGAGCTAAATTTGCCCAGACTAAAAACCACAACACATTGCTCAATTTGTTTGAGCTAATTGGGTTTCCTGGGATCCAGCTCCCAGTGGGGTGACTCATGAGTTTCAACAAACTGGAGGCAGTGGCAAGGCCCATGATGTATTCAGTAAATTACCTTTTCACATCAAGAGACCCAGCTTCATGCATGGTGAAGGCAGGGTGCAGGAAAAGAAGTAGGACCAGGCTGCTCTCCTTAGCAACCTTAGTAAATGTTTTATGTGCATACTACAAAACAAGAAAACCTCTAGAATCCACCTTTGCAGCACAATTGGCTGCATCTGGGTTTTGCTTTTAAGAAGATGCAAATGCTGAAAAAAGCAAGGTCAAGAGTGGATCAAAACAAAGTAACCCGGTCCAGCACAGCTGCACGGGTGAAGTTGCAGAGTACCTGCAAACATCTCCCTTCATTTTAGCCTGCTTTAATTCCTCACTTCCAGCGACCTCAGCAATTCATTAAATCTGTGTACGCAAAGAGGAACAAAGTTGTGTGGTCGATCTCTGACCGTCACATGAGGCAAAAGCACCATCAGAGGTGACACTGTGCTCTGCATCGAAGCATCTTTCCTTCCCCTCTCCCCCCCACCCCCGAAAAAAAAAGAACTTGTAAAGAACAAAATGCGCTTTTTTTCTTTAAGTTAGAAAATAAATAGCAACCAAGCTTTGAATTAACAAGTCATTTGGCCACATGTCCCTGCCGTGCGATGGCCCCATTTGCTTCTCCAGCATGCACTCCTTCTGCCAAGTGCTCTCAGATGTGCAACTTCAAAGGCGCCAGCAGCGCCCGCATGATGAAAGCTCGGGAGCTGATCTGAAGCTCCCGCGAATCCCATCCCCGTAAAGCAGAGCATGCAAAAGGGCTTCTCCTTTTTGCCTTTTTTTCCCCCCTCCCCTAGGCATAGGGGATGAGAGAAGCAGAAAAAGAGGGTTAAGCGTTAAGACGAGCTCTAGAGATTTGTGACAGGGATTTTTCCCAGCTCGTGGACAAATGTTGGTGGGGTTGGAGAGGAAGCAGTGAGCATAACTTGAAAAACTACCATCCTGGGCCTGACAAAAAAGCCCATTTATAGCAAGCAAAGCACATGGGTTTCCGATATATACACCCTCACGCTGCGGGTATCAAACTGCTCACCTCTGATAGACTTCGATCGCGTGCGTGCTCTCTTATCATCATTTTCTAAACTCATCTGGAAGGCGAAAAAAAGAGATAATTATTAAAAGATAATAGGAAAATTATCATTAAAGGAAAATCTCTCTGGTGGGAAAAGTTGCTCTGCGCAGACTCCCGGCTCTGGGCAGCAGGGGAAGCTTCCACCTGTATAACACAGTGTTTCTAGCGTTGCTTTTATCATTCAGACCGAAGATACTCGTTTTAAAGGTAGAAGCCCCGATCTGCTTTGAAATGCCCAAATTTAGGGACTTGAAGTCGCTCCCCACATCCCACGTGCCCAGGGGGGCCCTTTGCTGGCAGGGTGCTGCGGAGCGACAGGCGCCTGGACGCGCCGGCCCGCGCTGCGCACGACATCTCTTTAACATGAAATTTCGGGTCACCCAGTGCGTGTTTGCAGTCTGCGAGACTGATGGGGCGTTTCCAGTTGTTCTCACCCTTGCTCTCAAAAGAGCCAAGTTGGAAAGCTCTGCAGGTTTCATTCTCATTGCTCTAACGCAGACTGGAAAGCAAAGCCATCTGCCCTGCTCCAAAGGAAACCTGCAGGCAAATCACCGCTCCCAGCCCCGAAGTGCATTAGTCCAGTGCAGAGTGTCATGGATTCAACCAGGACAAGACAGAGGTTTATATTGCCCCTCCTCACCTAATCATTAGGTACCTCTCGCATTAAGCCAAAATAAAGGTCTCTCAGCTTTGCTCACCCGGCGTCGCCAGACAAGCCGGTGGCAGCGGGCCTGGGGATACGCGCTTCAGGAGGCACGGAGAGGCGGACAGCCCCGAGCACGTCGCTCCGTCCCTGGTGCCCCTTCCCCCTCCTGCCTTTTCCTCTCCTCTGCCACGGGTGCATCTTCCCATGCAGGGGCTGCTCCGTAACGTGCACTTCCCCCGTGCTAAGGTGCTTCCTGCCACTATCACGATACGAGTAATACTGACGTCCTGATGCTGCAAACCTAAAACACGGAGGTTAGGAGAGACGAGCTTTCAAGACAGCTTAAGCCAAGTACAACATGGATTTTAGAAATGTTCTTCTAAACTCTCTTGCTCTGCTGCCAAGACTAAGTGATACAGCATGGGAACAGCAGCAGGGCTCTGAAGTTTAATTCTGTGGACTATCTACAGTGCTGATATTCTCTCTTTCTTATCTTCATAGACATTTCTTTTCCGACAGAAGAGCAAAGCACTAGTGCAAAGCTGCTCGAGCCTCCCCTGCTCGGACACCCAGGTGTGCGTGGGCACAAAGCCCTCGGTCAGCCCTAATACTCCATACACATCCAGGAGCCCCCCCAAAAATAAACACAGCGAAGGAGCCTTTGGCTGCACGACGGGAGGCGAGAGGGGATGCTCGTTTCACTCCATCACTGCTCATTTACAGACATAGCAAAAATGCCATTTGCAAGAAGCCATACTGGAGCTTTAGAGGGACGAACGGACGGACAGAGAGCTCCTGGTTCTAGCTAAAAAAAACAAAACCTAGATTTTCCAACAGCAGGTAAAGTAGGAGGAGGAAATGACATTTCTCCTGCAGAGGGGTTGAGCAGACTTTTTTGGGGGGTTTTGGTTTTGTTTTGATTTTTTCCCCTCCATGAGGAATCCCCCTTGGCTGTCGCAGGCTGAACGCGGTGGGCAGCTCTTCCCAGCGAGCTCTCGGGGCACTAACTGAGCCTCCTGAAGACAGACCTGGGGCCGGGTCTCCAAATCTCTGCCCTCCACTCCACATACACCAGGTCGAGCACTGCGGGCAGCACGGGGAGGCCTTGGCCAAGCTGCACCCTCGCCAGCTGCTGATTTGGAGAAATAAATGAACAAGGGGCGAGGGAGGAAAGTCAAATGTCCCCCTCTACTTAAAAAAAAAAAAAAAAAAAAAAAAAAAAAAAAGATCAAACAGAATCAAAAGCCTCCACATCAGTCCAGTAGCTCCCAGCTGCTGTTTTATAACCACACTCAGAGGCTGGGTTTTTTTTTTTCCTCCTTCCTCCTTTAGGGTCTTCCCTGCCGCTTGATTTAAATCCTCCTGACGTTCCACCTATTGTGCGCCCCGTTCGCAGCTGAATAAACTCACATCTGCCTTTTGCTCTCTCACTGCTTTCAAGAAAGGACGCCCTGTGCGGTGTTCGCTCGCTCGGAGGCGAGGGAGGATTTTGCCTTGACGTCCTCACGCGCAAAACCACAGCTTGTACCAACCCTCAAATTAAGAATTACAGCTGTGTCATAAACATCCTAATGAAGCTGCGCTGTCAGTTTGCATTTGCAAAAAGGGTCCACCCCCCTCCCCCCCCCAAAAAAAAAGAAAAAGAAAATAAAACCAACGTTGCAAGCAAAACATTTACTGAGCACTAATGCTCTCCGGCGGGAGCGGAGGCATCCTCTGCACAAGTGCAGCGGACCAGAGAAGATGCTCCCGAACATCACATCTGACACAGCCCCAGCTGCAGCACGCGCCTCCGCAGCGCTGACGGTCCGGCGTTAGGCAGGGCTGATTTCGGATGCAGTAGTTTAAGTTGACATATACTTTCCTCTCGACTGTTTGCAAGTGCTACAACACGCAATCCCAACGCCATTTCACGCTCCGGGAGACCAGAGCGGTTCAGCGCGTGCAAGCAGCTCGCTCGTTCCCAGAGAGGAGGAGTGGGGAGAAGAAGGGGGGGGGCTGGAGAGAAAGTAGTTCCCCAGCTCCGTTGCTTTTGAGCTCCGGAATCAGCTGCCGTTTTCATACTTGCGGGCCGGACCCACGCAGAGCGCCTCTCCCATCGCCCTTCGGAGATCTCATTTCACACCCGGCATGGGAAATCTTATCCTGCGCCCGCACTTCTCTCCCGGCACAAATGAATAAGCACACCCCGCATCCGATCATCCTTTGCCGCCGTGCATCCGGCGGATTACGAGCCATAGCTGGCATGAAAAACTGCATTTAAAAACACTCTTCATTTACGAGCACACATGCAAGTGGGGAGCAGGTGCACGTGGTGCGGAGCCACCGGCGCGCTCTGCCCCGGGCAGCTCTGCCCCGTGGAACAGAGGGCTGCACGCGGCATGCACTATCCAGAACCAAACTGTCCCGACTCCGGCCTGCGTTTTCGGGCAATACAGTAGCAAATAAATATTTCACTGAGCTGACATGCACAGATATGTATTTTATAGTTTTTCTAAATAAGAAAGAAATGCACGGGGAAAAAATAGCAAGAATGCCAGACCTGCACTCACCTATCGCTCCACGGGGAGCAGCCCGCACCCATGCTGCCCAGGCTGCTCGCAGCCGGCTCGGTCTCGGGCACGGAGGTGCGCAGGATGGGCCGCTGTGCGTTCCCCCATCACCACCATGACGTTCCCATGCCGGCCTGGCTTCGCAGGACCAACACTAACATCTCCAGGCATTTCCTCCCCGGGCTGCGGCACCCCAAACCCTGCTCCCACTTCCAGTGCCCCCTCCGGCCGCTTCCCCTCATCCCCCCCCTCTTTGATTGCTCCGGAGGAGCCACAACGGAGGCGAGCGCTGCGAGAAATGGCGAATATTAGTAAGGCGCTCGGAAAACACGCAGTGCTAGATGAGCACCAGGTACGAGCAGTATTACCTTTTGTAATCATTGCTTTATTAATACACAACCATCTTATTAAACCTGATCTAAGTGCTTATTTGGCAGGTTCAATAGAAAAGTCTTAATTGAGCTCGTGTTAAATATAGCAGCAACTGCTTACTCTGCTTTCTAAGGAGGTGTGAGCTTCCCGGCGACACCTGCTTACAGCTGACAGCTTGTTAGCAAAGAAGGGCTCTTTCAGCATGGATTTTTGCTGGCTTTTGGTTTTCCCAGGGCTGGTTTATTTTGGGTTTTAGGAAGAGTCCGTGTCATTGGTCACCCACGGACAGTTCTCTGCTGCCCAGGTGGGCCCATCTGCCTGTCCAAAGCTGGTGCCTCATTACCAAGAGGCCAAAACGAGGCAGGAAGCGTCATTTGCGTAACGAGCAGCCCAGTTCTATGTTTAATTAAAGCTTCCTCCTCTGCTGGCAGTGGATCTGCCGCAGGGTTGGACAGCGCTGGCTGGACCCCTTTCATCGAGCCCAGCTGCGGCGGTGACTGAGCGGCTCTGTTGGGACCAGGAGCTGCCTCCTCTCCCCGCAACGGCAGACCCGGGCGAATGAATGACTCGTTTGTCCCCTCCGGAGGCATTAACGCTTCACCTGGCGTACAAGGGTCTTCTTCCGATCAGCCGGCGCCTGAGAGAAAGGGCTTTTTTTTTTTTTTTTTTTTTGAGGCTGAGGATTGACCTAAATACCCAGATCTGAGCTATCCTTGAAGGATGGGACCTGAGAGGAAGAGAAGGATTTAAAAATCCGGACCCAAAGCCAAACTGTGGCAGCTGGAAGCCCTCTCTGCTTTTGTACACCATGCCTGAAGTTCGAATTCAATAAGGGGATAGAGACTCCCAAACCCTGCTTTGGAGGCCTGTTGCTTCAGGTTCCGGAAAGGCTCCCTGGGCCCACCTCACCCCTCAGGGCTGAGGTCCTGGTCCAGCAGCTGGTGTGGAGGGGACCCATATTAGAAAACTGAGGTCTTGTGGGGCTGGATACCCTTTTTGGTGTGCTGAAGCCCCCGCTGCTCACCTTGACACGTGTGCTGCCGTGTAGGCTGGTCGCTCCCGCGCAGCTGCTGATCTTCTCTCCGCAGGTCCACCGCTGGTTCAGCAGCTCGCCCCGAAACTCATTTTCTGCAGGAGGCAGGAAAAAGAGGAAAACAGTGTCAAGAAGCAAAGTCAGGCCAGCACTCACTCCACTGCCCCTGCCAGAGAGAGGAAACCCCAGTTTTTGTTCCCCACTTGCTTTCTTGAATTGCCATTAAAGCTGTGGCAGTGCCTGAGGATCTCCCAGGGCACAAACCCTAGGTGCCACCCTAGGATTTAGAGGCCATTACCATGACAAATTTGCAATCTGGGTAAACGAAGGCTCTGACCTAACAAGCGCCTGTGCGTGGGCTGAGCCATAGGAGCCCTCAGCCTACTGCACACACAGCGCCACTTGGCTCAACTTGAACCTTAGCTAGAGAACAAGATAGCAGTAATGCCCTCTGCTCGTGAAGGGGCAAAAGGAGGGTTTTGGAGTTAAGGCTCCCAGAGGCAGAGCTACATCAGTCGTGAGGGAGAGCAAGAGGAGAGGAGGCTTCGTTTGGCACGGCCAAGGGCATCCTGCACAGGGCACAGGGACATCATTCCACTGGCACGGGAATGGACTGGCCTCAGCGTCTGTCGGCAACAGCAAAGTGTTTTATTAACACAGCATGGATCTGTGGGATGCCTTATCTGCATGTTCGACTCAAAGAGGAGCTGGAGGCAGCTGCTCTGAGATGTCCATGCCACGCTTCTCTACCTAAAGTTCCGCAGATGCTCCAGGGCTAGAAGAAACTCCCCTCATCTGAGCACTGTTTCTGCCCCGACTGCTAACCTGCTCCCTGACCTCGGGAGAGATGCTTTGCCTCACCTATTTAATGGCAAATTGAGATCAGGACAGGGAGAAGAAAAAAGAAGTAAGCACTGTGACTTAAACCCTTAGAAGTGCCAGTTATCAGTAGAGTTAGGAAATAAACTAAATTTATGGGAAACAAAACACTGCGAGTGGTTTCTCAGCACATGTCCTTCATCTAGTACAACTTCAGGTGTGGGTTCAATGGGCCAACACCAGCCCTGCTGCAAACCGTGCAAACCTGTGACAGTTCACGCGGGCTGAGAACGTGCCCCGACGTGGAACCCACCACGTGCGGTATTAGACAGCTTCTCCTTCCCCGTATTGAGTTATCGCTGGCGGTAACGAGATCAGAAGCGTGTGCCCCCAGGCCCCCAACGTCACAGCTCACCTTGGCCAACCGTTGTCACTTCGGGCAACGCGGCCGCCAGCCTTCCCTTGAATCTTTAATTGCGGTTCCCTGTGGCACTGAGCGCTGAATAATTTAATGCCTTGTCCTCCAAGCCTTTCTCCATTCATCTTCTGCCACCAGTGCAGAGGGAAGAGGAGAGCATCCCCCAGAAGGAGTCATGTGAGGGAGCTCCACTCTGCTCACGTTCATTCATCTCAGGCTGCTCACAGCCAAGAGAAGCACTCACAGCACAGGTTTCATTTCTACTGCTGTAGCAGACTCCCATGCTTCCTTGCCTTGATATTTCTACTGCTTGGCTAATTTCAAAAGATACCTGAGGCTGGAAGAAGTCTCGCACCTTAAAGAAAATCTGTGGATGGCAGATGCTTTCAGCAATTGGTAAAGAAGGCTTGGGGAGCTTGTAGGACACCAGTCTAACAACTTTGAATGTGCTCTGCCACAAAGTACCTTTTAGAAAGATGCACAGCAAGTAACTAGGTAGGTTATTTCTCCCCTGCCAGTCTGTTCTTTATGTACGATATGTTAAGGGACAAACAGTATATCCCATAATGCTCTTGCAAGGGTGAATACATTGAAAGAAGAGGATAATTACATTCTACTGTGACATATAGTCCATGTTAGTACCCAAGATAGATGACCATGAAAGTCACCTTCATGCTATTTGTCCTGAAATAGAACTATTCTGAAGCCAGGAGAGCAGTTTGAGACACTTTTCTAGGTTTCATTTCAGAAATACCCGTGCTGGAGACTGCAATGCAAAGACAACTGCCTGGAGAACTGTGGTGTTCTAGCCGGGACCCACAGAAAAGGCATTGGGCTTGAGAATTAAATCTAAGAGCCTCTGAAACATAAATCCGCTTTGGAGAAGCCATAAGGAACGAGAACAAGGAAACACAGATGGCCAGGCAGATGATGAAGAATGAAGCAAAGCATGGAAAAGAAGCTAGAGAGGGATGGAGGGAAGAAAGGAAAAAACATCAAATAATAATAAAAAAAGGATGTTTCTATAGTGCACATGTAAGATATCGTGGCCTGCTGGCTTAGCTGAAGGGAGACATTTCCCAGAACAGCCTTTTCCCAAGCAGCAGAAAACCATGTTTGTGAGTAGCAGCATCCTGCACAGGAGGCAACGGGGAACGAAGAAAGGAGTGGGCTTAAATTACAGAAACGATGGTCTGCAGATGCAAAATAACTGCAGATCCTAAAGATAGCTCAGAAGGTTTGTGAAAGATTGAGAGGTCATGAGATTCAATACTGAGGAGAAAAAAATAGCTGAATACGCACACTTAACCTCTTTGGGCCTGTTTTGCTCATGTGTCCAAGTTGTGGGCTACGAGTGACCTCTGGAAGCTGATGGGGTAAATCTGGCTGCAAGGTGCCAGCACAGCCCCCACTAAGCTCTGCAGGAGCCCCATCCCCACCTCCTCCTGTCTCCAGCCATGCTGTGCTGGTGGCGACGGGGCTGCACTGGTGTGATAGCCGCAGGCTGGAGGCACGTGCCTGCTCCTCACTCAGCCCTTCCTCTGCCCAGCCTGGTCCAGGTGCCCTGAGACAGCACTGTAAACACCTGCATCAGGTTCCCTTTGCTCCGCGCTGCTGAAAGGCATCTGGTCCCCAGGGAGGATCAGGTCGCATGCTCGAGCCATTCCCCTGCACCTCACCTCAGGCTGCAGCTTCGACAGAAGCACTGCTCACCTGGTTATGTGAAGGACACTTCTTTTAACCCCTACCTAGGCCACCCAGGAGGAGAAACAAGATGCTGCCTAAAACCCAAGTTTTCATTCATGGAAACCAGGCCCCTGAGGGGCATTTTGTGTTGTGCAAACTTCTGGCATGGAAAAGCAAGTTCTGCAAAATTTTGGGGTCATCCTTGTCAACTCCAAACAAGATCAGGAAACTTTGGAGAGAACCCACATGTGATTTGAACTGTTAATCAAGTACCAAAAATACCCTGCAGACTCACATGTGCTTTGCTTTCTATTTCCAAGGAGAAAAAGCATTCATTTGCCAGGAAAAAAACCTAAAATCCTCCAAACAATGGCAGAAAGCTCCTCAAAAAAAAAAAAAAAAAAAAGAAAGAAAAAAGAAAAGAAAAAGGAAAAAAAAGAAAAAAAAACTCTCCAAAACCTCATATGAAACTTTGAAGTGAAGGAGGTGAAAAAGAAAAACAAAACAAAACACTCAATAGCACCCAAAGCTCTAGGAGGAAGGTGTCCTCATCGCACTGACCACTGGAGTGGTGTCATGGAAAGCCTAGTTTGCACGCTGTCGACTGCCTCCAAAAGCCGAACCACCATGCCTGGCAAATCTATACAGAGGTTAAATTTGTCATAGCAAAGGCACAGGGTGAAAGACAAAGTCGTTGGAGAAAAGATGGAGAAAAGGCTTCATTTTCTCATAAGATGCATCACTGCATATTCAAACTGAAGGACCAGAAGAAAAACATATCAATCTTCATTTGCTCCCCGAAGTGCAAGAAAAGAAAAAAGAAGAGGGTAAGATTTTTCTTCATCTCTGTTCAGGCCCATTTTTCACGGCAAAGGTAAGCCCTGTGCGAACAAGGCAGCGTCACGCTGAGAACACGCTGGGTCCTCAGGCCAAGCCGCTCCGCTTCCCCGCAGGAGCACCGGCTCGGTTCTTGGAGCAGTTACAGGGGCAGAGCCAGGGACCGAAAGGTGGATTTGGGACCCCATCTTTCAAATGAATCTGAAAATTCCCTGGGAGGGAAGCCTAGAAAATGACGGGGCTCAGCTTTGTGCTTTGGGAGGTGAAATGGAGCTCACTTTTTCTCGTGCATGAGAAACAGCAATGCAAACACGGGCGGTGGGATCATGAAGTGGCGTCTCCTACCTGGCTATAGCCACCACTTGCATTCGTCTTCCCTGAACTGCAAAAGCCCAGCCAGCTGCTGTACACGGCGCCCGATGCAGCGCCTCGCCTGCGCGTACTGCTCTCTGCACCCAGCAGCCACCCGAGGCACAGGAGTCTCCCCGCGAGCTGAGCCAAGAGAAGGCCAAACCCTTGTACCGAAGTAGTAGCCTGCACTCTCCTCTGCGGGAGGAAAACGCATGCCCTCGGCCAGCTCTGAGAGATCCTGCCTCTTTCACCAGGACTGGAAAGAAACCGGAGGTTTTTAGTTGACCGCTAGGTACTTGGGGGTTTCTGCAGACTCCCCTGCAACTTTGTGCAGAAGGGACAGGGCCTGGGGTGAAACAGCTCCAGCGTCCCTCAGGGCAGGCAGCCGGGCACCTTCCCGCCTTCGTGCACACCCGCGCCCCGTGCTGGCACGCACAGGGCAGTAAAGGCAAAAAGGTCTCCGTGGTAGCTCTACAGTGGCAAACAGACTGGTGCAGCGCTGCTTTACCCCCCGCCCCTTGAAAACCCTCGAGTTACTAATTCCCCTTCCCAATATTTCTGAGAGAAGCAGTGCTAAATGCTGACTAAGAGGCTCGCTACAAACAAAAGTGCCAGGACTCTGCCGGCCGCCCTTTGCGGCTAGGGGAAGGTTTCTCCCCGTGCCAAGCAGCAGCCACCTGGAGAGCACCGATAACCAGAATTTGTTTTCCCATGCGGTCGCAAACCCACGGAGCAGCGAGGGCTTTTTCTTCCTGCAGGCAACATGAGCGACTCTTTCATCTTTGATTTAAGGCTTCAGTCTCTGGGATCCCAGCTGCACCACTGAACCCCATTATAAAGCCACCAGGACTTAAGGCAATGAAATCCAGCCTGAAATGCAACTAATTGCCCCGTGCTCCTGCTTAATCCTTCCACGCAGAGAACAGAGTTCCCTGAACTGATACGCTGTACGAGTACGTACCAGTGCAGCCTTCAAGCACGCGGGAGTGTGGCAGCTATGCATCAAGGTGCTTTTTTCAAGGGAGAGGAATTAAAACCTCCGTAAGGATCTAAATACCCTGAAAAGGTAGGCCCAGGCTACTTGAGTAATTCTTCTCCATGCCATCCATGCCATGGATGTTGGTTTAACACCCTCTCAGGGCACAGCAGTACCGCATATTCAATGCAATTACTGCTGTTTACTGCGGCACGGCTATGTTCAGTGCTTCAAATTTAGCTTCCCAAACATGCATTTAATTTAAGATTTAATACCGGATGTTAATTCTATATTGCACAGTAAATGTCTGATCATTAAAACATATTAATTGAGGTTTAACAGCTGTGTAATAGATATTACATCTCATACTTATCAGCAAATATGATTTAATAATCAATTAAAATAGGATGTATGGATGGGAAATGCAGCAGGTTTAGCTAGCTTGCTGCTTAGTCTTTGCTTTTTATTTGTTCATCTAAACATATTTTTCCTTAGTGGATTTGGAAAGGAGCTTCACTGATTGCTGAGGAGAGGTTGAGCTTTAATGCTCTCACATGGAAACCTTACCTAGACAAGCTCCAAAGTGTTTATAGTCTCCATAAAAGGATTAGACGGTGGGAGCCACAAACATTCAGGTTCTGCGGAGCCAGGGCCGAGCCACAGCAAACACCTCCCACGGGCACATCCATGCCGAGCGCTGGCAGCAGAGCAGGCACAGGCTCCGTGCCGGGCCCCACGGCTGTTCAGGTGAGACCCAACAACTCACCGCGCTTGAGAGCTACGTTTTTGTTCCCCCCCTGCACCAGTGAACCCACTGTGCCACCAAACCACCAGCTCACGCACTGCGACATCAAAGCCCATGAAACCTGTGCTGCCAACTCTGATCTTTTATTTTCCCTTTACCCAAAGGAGAGGGAGGCTTGTGGTTTCAGGAGGATCAGGTCTCTTTAGTGTTTTTGCTATTGAACGGATGCATCCAGCGCAGCCTGCATTGCCAACGCAGGAAGCAACCAGCCCGGCGCGAGCACGGCTCAGGGGTGTTTACTGCCGATGGCCGAGTACAACCCAGTCCCACCCTGCAGGCACCGGCAGGGTGGAGCAGAGCGAGGGAAACGCAGGGAAAGAGAAAGGACAGGTTGTTGCTAGCCCAATGCCACCCTTCCTCTGTCTCCACCCTCCATTCGGATATGCTTTCTGTAGGTGCTCAGCAGCAAAGCAGAGGCCCAAGCAAGCCTCTGGGCCCATCCCCGTTGCCTCGGGTGCCGTCTCAGACCTGCTGCATTGTAGGAGGAGGTTGCTGCCTCCACACTTCACACCCTCACACATTCCCACGAGTCAAAATTACTTGTATCCAAAGTTAAACCTCCAGGTGGAAGAGGTGGCTGAGGGCAGATATGGAACATCTCCAGCTGTGCTTGCCCACTGCCAGCTCCTCCTTCCCCGGCCCTTCTCCGTCTCTGCCCGGGAGCTCTTTACACCGAGCTGCAAAGACTAGAATTTTGTTCCATTCTCATATCTGATCTGACACACCAGGAACCGAAGCCCTGAGCACACCTGCGTGCCAAACGAGCACATGAGCGGCAGCCTCTGCTCACTAACAGTAGCATTCATGCTCCAGCATTCACAGCCAGTTAGTAACGCTTTTTAATAAAGTCTTTCTTTCCATCTTCTGCAGAGTGACAGAATTCAAAAATGCTACAGAAGACTTAAAATAAAGCACTTTTCACCCTCCACCCTCATAATTTGTGTATTCTTCAAGAGAGGAAAAAAGCTGCGTGCATGCAGTAGCAATACTAGTTTGCTGTTGTTTCTTAACTACATTGAAAAGAATAAAGTGTGAATGCCATTTGGCATCCCACTTTGCCTGGCTCCTTGGGTTGTGGCTGTCAAAATGCAGAGCTGCTCTGCACATGGACAGCGCAGCCCCTGAGAACAGGGAAAAGGGAAGCGATGAGGTTCACCTCTGGAGCACGAGAGCTCTCAGGCGGAGCAAACAGTGCCAGTCTGGCCTCCGAGTCTGCTCCCAGACTTCCAACACTTGATTCAGGCTCTGAAACTAAAGATGGGGCTGTGTTCAACTGCTGTTGCCAAAATAGCCCACATTTCTCTGCCTCTGCTTTGAGAAGTTTTCCAGGGACACCCAGATACCTTTAGCTAGTGTCGGAAGACAGGGCCAAGTCAACAGTGCTGTGGGTGAGAAGTGAATCAAGGGGATGGGAACACCACGTGCCAGTCCCTCGGGGTGCACAGAGCAGCAGCAGAGAGGCTGTAGGAGCTGTGAGCTGATGCTGACCCCATCCAAGGGATGAGCTTGGCCAGAGGCATCCCTGCCTGCTACTTTTACTCGGGGAAACCATCAAGATTTGCCCAAGCTTCTTTCTTCCTACGAGCCCAGTGATAAATTCCTCACCAAACATATCGGAGCCTGAACAACATCAGGCACGCACTGGCTTCTCACTTCCAAATGGTGACCACTGCCAGGTTCACGCACTGCACAGCCCGTTTCCGCAGCCAGCTTTGTCTCCAGCGTCCTTTTGTGCGCGCGGAGGGAGCCCTGCTCAGCGAGGCGGGTGAATTTGTGCCTCGCGTGCAGGGGAACAGGCGCGTAACGCATCAGGCGTGCCGAAGAGCATCTCCAAGAAGCAAGAAACAGGCTGATGTTTCTTTATTCTTGCACTTTTTCTTCATTATTTTGTTCTCATTTGGCTTTCCTGGTACCTTCTCTATTCAATAAAAGCCAAATGCAAACCGCGTCCCTTAATCTCCACAACAGCAGCTCACTGCTGAGAAAATAATATAGATGTAACTTCCAGCATCACACACTTTCTTTTCCATTTATATGCAAATGCCGACCTTTCACCCAAGCTGTCTCAAAGAAGTATTTCCTTAAAAATGCAAATAGCATGTTGCAAGCAGTTACTCTGGCTGAGTCTTTCTTATATTATTATTATTATTTCTTTTAACCTTACCAGTACTGCAAAAAACAACTGCTAAACTGCACCCCGGTAATAATTACTTTTCATACCAAATTGAAAGCCTCCGTGGAGCCAGCGTGTCGAAACACCAGCGGGAGAATTCATTGCAGATGGATTTTTAGAGACAATTTTGGATAAGCGCATCCTAGGCAAGTGGAGAAGGAAGCAACTCCAAGAGACGTTGCTGCTGGGAAAAAACAATCCAATGGCTCAGAGTAAAGTCACAAATATGTTTTTTGTCTTTTAAATCCTTTTGTATGTGCAGCTGATATGCACAAGCCATTAGAAAGCAGCTTTTGGTGTGGACATGGCCCTGGGTTTTCACTGGACCTCTCAGGAGTAGGTTTCTAAGTGCTTTATGGTTGGGGAAACTGAGGCATCACAAAGGGAACCAAAATGAACTGCACTGCAAACACAGCTGAAAGTGACCTTCCTGTTGCAGGGAGGTTGCATGGAGTGAGCAGAGCCAGCAGAAGTGGGCCGCAGCAGCAAGTCCCACAGCACTGACCCACCACAGCTTGTGTCTGACAAGACAACCTTCTCACTTGAGGTAGTCTCTGAAGACGTGAGAAGATCTCGTGTGTGCATGTCATACGCCTCTGTTGTGCCAGGGACTCTGGTGCCATATTAGGACTTCCGAGGCTAAAGATAGATGAGCAGTGAGGACAGTGGAAGAAGGGGTGAGAAAGGAGTGGACAGGGAAGCGGTCACAGAAAGAGAAGATACATTCAGAGAGGTAAAGCCAGAGGGAGGATTTCAGCTCCAAGATTGCCCCAGTTCAGCTTTATTCTCTCCCAACCATTGGGAGGGAGGCAAACCCCAGGGAGATCAGCAATGGTGCAGCCTACACTTCCTCCTGCCCAGCAGGCCCATGGTCCCAAGGTGGCAGTGAGGCTCCCATGTGGCAGCCAGTCCCTGGCTCGCACATCCACCTGGATGGGGGACCTGTGCTCATGCTGGGGCACACGGCTCATGCACCAGAAGGGTGAGCCTGCCCAGGATGAGGAGCACATCAAGGGGCTGAAAGGAGGCATCAGGTCTCAGTTCGACCTGCATAATGCCTCCCATTTTGCATAGTGGTTTTATCTGGTCTATTCCCGAGCTGGGAGCAACTCCCAGTATGGAGAGATGCCAGACACCTTGAGTCAGATGCATCAACTCAGTGCTCATATTTGACACCACATGCACAAGTCATTCCATTGTCAATACGGAATTCGAGGAAGAGGAGGAAGAGCGAGCCTAAGCGTCACCCTTGTGAATGGGGATACAAGGATACATGTAAGGAAAAGCCAAACATGCAAAGCAAAGGTGATAAGTGAGGTTCTCCGCATCCAGAAACAGCAAGTGAGAAAAGCCAGCTACAGGCAGCCTTCCCGGAACAGGGCAAAGGGTCATTAGCTCAATATCTTTTTCCAAGTGACAAATCCATATTTCCCCAGTCTGCAGGGAAAGAGTGGAAGGAATAGGCTAGGTATGGACAGATCCTTCTTCTCCCATCTTTCTGTGCTATCATTTTAGCTGAAAACAATTGTTAAGTTTCTCCTGGCCTTCAAAGCACTAGAGATGCCCTGATTCCGACTGTCACAGTTCAAGTGAATTCGAATCTGCTTCAAGACCTTATCCTTGGCCCATTGGTTTCTGGGCAAGAAAAAAGCTGCAAAAAATCCCTTTGCTGCTGCTGCCTGAATTTGTCCCATTGCTCATGCCCCAAGATGGGGCACAGGCATCCAAGCAATGCAGAAGCAGCTGAGCCTTTTGGACCCAAGTAAGTTTCCTAGGCAGCACCAGGTTGGTGCCACAAATTGCATTTGCTCCAGCGAGTGGTTTTCCATGCTTGGGGTTTCTGTTGCATGAGATATTACAGCAGGTGAAGAGGAGAGGCTGCCTTTAAGGCAGCCGATGAGCCAGGGAACAGGCTGGCTGTTAGCACCACTGACGCAAAGTTCGATGACTAAGTGGGCTACTTCCCAACTGCCAGCTTGTCTTTATGATATTAAGCTTTCCCTCTCTTCTGTCATATAAGAAGTGAAAACTTGACACATAAGCGTGTGTCATACGGAGGCAAATAGACAGAAGCAATAAGGCATAAAAGGGGATGAGATCATCATGAAATAAGAAGTCCCTTGGGGTAACACGCAGCACTGCTCAGCGCCCGGTGGCTCTCAGCCTTGGAGAGCGGCGATGTCTCCCAGCGCGATGCTGGACCTCCATCGGCACACAGCTCAGGCTCACGGGCACTCGCCTGGAGCTGACGTGCAGAAAGAAGCCCGTTTCTCTGCCAGCCTTTCCGGCGAACATGGGAAATGAGTCTATTTGACTGTGTTTACGGCTGTGGGAGCGGACAGCATTCGGGTACCTCGATTAAAAAGGTAGCCTCCAAAGCGGCACGCTGATCTGCCAGCCGCAGCGGCGCGGCCCAGCAGGATCGTCACGTGCCGAATGGCGCTTCTGCTGTGCGCCACTTACTTAGGATCAAGGAGAATCGCCAAATACGTTAACTTTATAGCCCTGCTGGCACTGCTCTAGTGCTCCTGCAGACCCCATATAATTGCAATTAAATAGAGGCAAGTAATACCTTTCCATCTTCCCTATTAGGCTGTACGGGAGCCAATGCTCGCTGCTAAGCAGGAAGCAGGGTGATGGGGAACAGGAGGGGGGACAGCGGCGGCAGCCTGATGCCCTGCTGGCGACCACGCTCCCTGAGCAGCTCCCAGCCTCCATCCCAACCCCGGGTGCTACAAGCACGACGGCTGCATCCAAAACCCCTCGTGCAGCCTCAACCCTCTGAGCCCCAGCATCAGCTTTGCCCCGATGTCCATCTCCAGCCTGACCTGGAGCAGGGGAAAACCAGAGGCCTGGGGAAGCAGCACACACCATGTTCAAGGGATTGGGGAGAACAACAGGAAAATGCAAGTCCCTGGAAGGGCCCTGTCTCAGTACAGTGAGCTGGACTGATCTTCTGTCCTCCAGAGGGCACTTCGGCATCGCCCCACCACCTTCTCAGGAAAGACCATGCCAAAATCCGTCCGATCCCATCTTTTCTCCAACAGGGTCAGAAAACGCACAGGAGGTTTGTGCAAACCCATCTCCTGAGCCCCTCCAGCAGCTGGAGATTAGCTCATACCCCCTAACTGAAAAGTTGGTATCGCATGGAAGCCCCTTTTCTCAACCCTTCTCCTTATGACAGGGTCTTCTTGTTATCCTCGGAAACGCACCCGATTTGGAGGCAGGACAGCCCGTGAGCACCATGGGGACCTGCCACAGCTGCTTTGCCGATTCGGCAGTGACCTGCCTCCCCGCCAGCCGGAAAGTCTCTCCTTGACAGAAGGAAGTCGAAAGTTTCTAGGGGGAAGTGCGAGAGGAGATGACAACTCCCCGCGCTCCTCAGAGATGCTGCAGGCAAAGTTAACTGTTTAGGCTGTCATTTTTTTTTAAAGTAACAACATAGCTCCGAGGCACTCTTTACCAGAGCAGCTCTCTCTAGGAGGCTATTAATCCTCCCCTGTCACTTACGTTCTTGGAGAGAGCATTTCTCTGGGCAAAAGCAGCTAGTTGCTCACTGACTAATTACATCAAAATATTGAGGACAACAAACAAACCTTTAACTCCACTTGCCAGAAGCTTATTAGATTCAAAGCTTCAAATTTATGGAGGAGAAACGGATGCATCAGCAGGAGAAGTTGGGACTCCGGACTTGCTCCTGACTGTAAGGAGCGGGGCCCCCCCATCACGTTTCAGAGGCATGAACTTTTTTTCCTCTCGGGTTTCCACAGAACCACTTCAGCCAAGTTAATTTTGCCCAAGCAAACTTTATCCAGAATTTTGCCCTGACCGCTCTTGCTGAAGGCAGGCAGCTCCTCTCAAAATCCCCCACTAAACCACCACCATGTTTCAAGGGCATTTTCTCTGACTTGCAAGACATAACCTCATCTTGGCTGCCTAAGCAAAGCAACCAGGGAGAGGCGGGTTTGCCCAGAGTCACGGACTTACTCACATGAAAATTCTAGCTAGAAGGTCAATGGCAAAGGAGAAGCTTACCAGCAAATGCGAGAGCCAGCACAGAGGGCCTGAGATGTCAAAGTCTCCAGCCTTATTCACAGTTTTCCTATACTGTTATTTGCATATTTTTGGCATTTTTGTTTATTCCAGCCGTGCGCAGAAGCAGGCTCCCCTCGGGGCATCACTTTGCAAACAAGATCTTTTCCTTCCCCCAAACTTTCATCGGAATTTCAGCCAAAGTTTGGGGTTTTACTTCATTTCCACTCCATCACCCCATCTTATCCATACAGTCCAGATCATCTTAACTACTTTTAGCTTAACTAAACATGTATCTCTTTCTTTACAAAGTAATGCTTCCAATCTCCAACATTTTTGCTGTTTTATTCCAAGTTCTCAACCTATTAACATATTTCCTGTAACATGTAAAAGACAGACAGGTAATTACATTGGGAGGTTTCTCGTGAAGCAAGCTCACTGCCAGAGCTTTCCTAGATTTTAGACACATTTTCAGGGATGTTTGAGAAAATGATCCTGGTCCCAAAGAAGTGTTGGTCTCAGGCACCTCTGAAAACAGTCTCTAATGTGCAAATGCCTGGATTTTTGTTTCAGATCCCTCCCTGTGCCTCTCAAAGGCAAGAGGCAGGGGAAGCCTGCCCACGTGGGCTGGGGGCTGGCCGCGCTCTCCATCCCCACAACCGCAAGCCAGCAGCTCCTCCACCCCTTCCCTCCCCACGCAAATCCGTCTCTCCCTTCTGGCTGCCGTGAGTCTGCATTTCACCAGTGCAGATCATCTCCAAGGTACACCCAGGACCCAGGATAGGAGGTGCAAGTGCCTGAGGAAGAAAGCCCAGGTCTACATTTAGCTGTCAAATTCGTTCTTCCAAGAGGATTCAGATACCCAAGCACCAAAACAAGTGACTCAAACGCAAGCAGTGGCTTTGGCTCAAAGCTCTGTCTCTTGGCTGAAGAGAGCCAGGAGCAGGGAGAAGGTGACAAACTCTCTTGTTCGGGAGCATCTAAGGCTGCATGGGCTAATCAGAGCCAGCTGATGAGGAAGTTTCTGTGCACTACAGAGGTGTTTCTACATATAGGTAATTTGATACCCAGCACAAGACTTAACAAGCTATACCTGGGGATCCCAGGGACAAGCAAAAGGCAGTTATTCAACCTCAAATTGTTGGGTTTGAGGGATTGTTTAAAAAAATGCTCCAAGTGTCACCTACGGATTTTGCCAGTAATACCTTGGTTTTTAAATATTGTATACATAAAAGCTCCCCCAGGGACATCTCTTGTACCTTATAATAATATTCACCAGGGGATCCTCCTAATGCAGAGTTAGAATTTGTTTCTGTTGAATACACCTGACTCCTTCGCTCGCAGAGAGCATTTAGGTAAATATACCCGCGAGCTGCTGCCCGAAGAGGCGATTACAGCTCCCGCTTTTGTTCCCGGCATTGATCAGAAAGATTTGATTCTGCCCACGACTTCCACAAAAGGAGCACGGGCCTGACTTGCAGATGTTGTCCTAAGAAAAGCCCCTTGATTGCCAAATGGTTTCGAGCAAAGGAACGAAACAGAAGAAACTTAAGTCTCTGCTGCAGTTTATATTTAATTAGAGCACAGGCAGCTTACGCAGCAGTTTTGGAAACATATTGTCTTACAGCATATTGGATATTTGTATCTTAACAGCTCGACATTGATTTCTTTTATGTAAAGGAAGAGGGGGAAGAGAACTGCGTGCCCTAAGTTGTGTTAGCTCCAAAGAGACGCCTGCACTGCTTGGGCTAATGTTTAGAGTAATCAAAGGCGTGAACTCATGTATTATGTATGGGAATGAGAGTTTTCAGTCTTCTGCAAAAAGGAATCTCCAACGTTTGGTATTTTGTTAGCATGCTGGCACCATATGGCTCTCCCCTGCTGATATTCTTTCACACCAGAACTTTATGTTCAGATGCTTTAGTTAATATTTTACCCAGCAAGCATAAACAAGATGCAAAGATTGCAGTCGACAGCAACCTTCTCTTAAACCATACACCCATGTTAATAATGGAGGATGCTTTCAGCAAGTGGTTTACTGAACACATGCCTGGCTCCCCCCTCACCCCCCCTTCAGGGGTCCAAGCTGGACCATTTACTTTGTCTGCATTAGCATCAAACAAAAAGCAAGCCGCAAATCCAAGATGGACCTTTCCACTCCATCCCCTACCTAGTTTTCTGGCTGGACAACAGCAGCACGGGATGCATCCAGGTGTCGTATACATACGATATCTTTTATATACCATTTAGGGCTGAGTCTTTCCTTGTTTTTCAGTCCAAGCTAGCGTTTATCTCAGGAGGGCAGAGTTGCCTCTTCTCCGCTACGGAGATCAAGGTGGTGCTCACCAGGAAGGTGCAAAACCACCAGTGGGTCCTGCCCTGGGCCCTGCCTCCCTGCACATGAGCACGCGGATGGCATGACACCACCGCCCAGCAACTGAGTAGAGCCACGAACACACCACGCGGAGGTTGCAAGGTTTGTAGCGAGTCCCCATTCACCCTGGCAGCACCCACTGGGGAGGTTTCCACTCTGTTCGGGGCTCCGGACCAGGGTCCCCTCCAGTGCCACGGTAGCATGCAGATACTGAGGCAAATTTGGGATGAAGCCCCCAGCACATACCCTTCAGCCAAGCAAAGCTCACAGCCTGCAAGGAAGTTTCTCGTTAATAGTTAACACTAAATTATCTGAGTGGTACTAATGGTTTCGCATGTCCAGCTTGACAGGCTTTACCAATATTGCATTCCTTCCCTGCCCCGTTTTGGACACACAGGATCACTTTGGAAAAGTACAGCTTAGAGATTTGGGTCTAAATGTTACATTTAGATTTCTTCCTTCCCTCATCCCCCTCCTCCCCCCATAATATTCTTTTTATTCTATAATATTCTTAAAACAAATAGGACCTAACAGATGTCTTTCAGCCTGCACTCTTATTAATGAGAATATTGGAAGAATGGAAATCAGGTCACAAATGTTTAATACTTTGTTTAAAAAGTCTTCAGCTTCTTTAAAGAGTTCCACTAATCCCAACATGACAGATGTACAAGGCAGTTTTGCTTGGGGCAGATTAAAATTCTTGCTCTGATTTGCTCTTTCATTCAGTCTGATTAAAATAACATTGCAATCTTTTTAATGTGCTGATTTCAAAATAAAATAATAAAAAAAGAATAAAAAGTGACCAGTAAAGGCCAGTGTGATCACAATAAAGCAAAATTTATTGTTGTTAAGATAAAAAGGCAACACAAAAGGAAGTGAGGGAGAGAGCCCATACCCAGGTTAGTATTAAAGCTTTCTGTTAAAGATAAAAGAGGGATCTTTTCAAACTATGTTTTTCTGTTTGAAAGTGTTTATTAATCTATTCTCTCTGAAGCAAAAAGTTCAAATGAAAGGCAAAGATCAGAAGTATTTTAATTTAGGTGAAAGCTATATTTTTTAAGTCTTTCTTTTTTAAAACTCAGCCGAAACAAAAAGCGGGGTATTATAGAGACGTGTCACTTCACTATTGCGTTGTAAAATCCTGCCACTTGCTGGAAGGCATCCAGCCGCTCGGACGCAGTGATCTCAACCTCTTCAGCTGCACCTTCCCTCAACAAAACTGCGCCTGGCAATTTGCCGTTGGCTTTCCTGACATCCTTTCGTACTGGACCAGATCTCATTCCAGGCCCTTTCCTGGACAAGCCTTTGCAGCTAACTTCATTTACGCGCTAGTACAAAATGCACAGGGCATCTGAGTCATGTATGGAAATACAGATTGCAATCAATTCACCAGGACGCTCTAAGCGGATTAGCGGAGGAGCAGGTATCCGAGCCGAGGCCCTGGCCGTACCCACGGCCCCTCTCTTTCCCACAACACGCCACAGCCATCTGCAAACGAACCAGCTGCCAGAGCCGGCTGCCTTCAGTCCTCTTGCGTGTGCCCAAAAGCGGTCTCGGCTTCCCATGCTGAGTCCCTCAAGGGCCCCAAAGGCCAGTTTCATAGAGGCATTTCCTCCCCAAAGGCCCTCAGTCACACAGAGCATTTTCTCTTAAAAAAAAAAAAAAAAAAAAAAAAAAAAAAAAAAGTGATATCTGAAATGCAGTCCGGAAAAGGGCAAACTCCAGGTCCTCCTGCTTGAAAGGGACTAAATTTCACATCAAGTTCTGTTGGTCTGAATCCTTCCACGCAGAAGTGTTCTCTGTCCCAGCATCCCCAACTGTGGGACAGCAGCAAGGCCCCATAGCAGTATTGTAGGTGTCAATAGTGTCAATGATAGAAAACTGCTAGTTTTGTGTTACATGCGTAGCCACATTACCTTAAAACTCCAGCTCATGCCTGCTGTAAGAGCCCACAGAAAATGCAAAATGCTTCAAGTTTCCAAGAGGTCAGCCCACCTAGGTAATTTTCTGAGTTTAACACGTGTTGTTGACCATCCATATATTTTCACAAGCCAAAACCAACCTTACCCCAGCCCAAGATGCTGTGGCAAAGCAGCTACTTAAGAACTCCACAGATCTCCTACTCTGTGTGACATCCCAAGACACTGCTGTTGTCACGTGTACGGAAAGCCCAAAGAATCTGGAAGAGGAGTATACTCTGGAAAGCTCCTTTTCATCTGCTGTGTCTCAGGTCTGTCCCAAAGGGCTAAGTCCCAGTGCAGCAGATTCAGAGGTCTACAAGGGCAAACACGGTGCTTTCAGAAATCTGGGCTATCATCAGTTACAAGTAGATCCACTTCCACGGATTTATCTACCAAGAGGGGAAGTTTTCCTGAATACATGTACACTAAGCACTTTTCTCCTCGACAAAAATAATTGGACAGTTGAGGAAGAGAAGAAGGTGTAATAGGTTCTCTTCCCACATCTGGGGAGTGGGGGAGGAATAGAAAGGATGCCATGGCCCTTGCTTTTTGGCATTATTAATTATCTGGATCCCAGAGTCCGTAAGCAGAAATCCTATATAAAGTCATTTCATCTAGGAGGAAGGTGGTTTGGGGGGTTTTCTCCCACCCTAGGAATTTATCGCAGTGTATGCTTATCACCACACTTCTTTATTCACACCATCATCTCCCTTTTTAAGGACTAGATGGCCGCTCAAGTTTCTATTTTGCAAAGGTAAACAGTCTCCGAATTGATACAGAATATTTTAAGATATGATGTTTCACACAAGCCAGCTTTAAGGGTGTCAGAGGCCGAGGCCAGCATGCACCGGGGACTCTACATCATGTATCCAAGGGGCACCAGCATGCACGTGTACATGATGGAGTTGTTCTTTGCAGAACCCACCAAAGCCCACAGGGAAGGTGCAATAGCAGGGTGGGAAGGGGGAGGTTTCCCAACAGGGACTTCCGCCCTGCCAGATCTCTACAAATACCCGGGAACTGAGAGGATGGGCCGGAGTTACTCCCAGTCCCTTTCAGACAGCAGCTACAGGTCTACCTCTCACAGATGCAAATAAACCTGGGGCCTGAGGCCCACCTTAGCCACCCTCTTGGGGCTCAGCATCCTTGTCTACACAGCCAGAGGGTAAACAGCATTTGCACAACAAAACTGCAGGGGGGTTTTGTGGGGGAGGAGTAAGGTGGAGTGTTCTCAGCTCCCTAAGTTTGCTGCATGAATGCTCTGCCTTCAGCTCCATGTACATGAAAGGGGAATAGCTGTAAAGTCATGGAGAAAGATGTCCTTTGTCACCAGGGGAAGAGGTCTAGCAATCAAGCTGCACAGTTTATGGCCATAAAAATAAGTCTTTTCCATTTACAAACTACCACACACATGGAAAGGGAAGAGGAGATCAGGTCCCACCCCCACACTGCCATTAAACTTCAACGTGTCTGACTTCCCAGCGGTAACGCGATGCCTCCCCCATTCTCCCTCCCCTTCCCACGGCTGATTTCATGTCTTCTGGGAAGCCCAGCCCAGCCGTGGCGATTTCCCCTGCACGCTCTGGACTTTACTGTAAACCCGTTGCTTCCCCCTCCTTGCTCTGCTGGGGGGCAGAGGGTCCCCCCAAACTTTCCAGTGGGCAGATGCAAGTGCCCTTTGCAAAATGAGTTGCCCCTAGGATGCGAAAGGAAGATGTGTCCTTTGCCAGATAAGTGTGATGCAAAATGGTCCCTAACTCGCTATCGGTCTGGGGGTTCAGGAATATAAACTCTCCTCCCTCTCCCAAACCCCAGGGAGCCGAAGGGGGAGAGAGGAGAGTTTATATTCCTGAGCTCCAGAAGCTGTGTAATTCAGCTCGTTTAGGGTGCATTGCTCCCTCCCCTCCCCCTGCCACGATCAAAAAGACAAGGATACCCCCATCCCCACCCAGGAGCCAAGTTTGGAAGCGGCACCCGAGTCTTACAGGGGAAAGGCGGGGGAGAGGAAGGAGGGAGCTGTTTTAAAAATGTCTGCTAAAATGGCAGCTGCTCTGACGCCGAGCTACGTCTTGCAAACTCAGCCCTGCCCTCATCATCTGATTGCCAGGAAGCGGGGCCGATCCGCTCCCAGCGCCGGGTCCCCCCGGGGGAGTGCAGAGCGGTGATTTCTGCCCCCTTCCCCAGGGCTGTTGGGATAGAGGGGGCTCAGAAGCACAGCGGGATGCCGAGGACTTGGGCTTTGCATAGCCTGCTCCAGGAGAGCCGGCGCACCCGCGAAGGGGACGACGTGCGAGCGACCGGGGCTGGCTCCAAGCTTCGGGAGCTCCAAACCCGGCAGCCCCCGAGGGGCTCCAAACTTGGGAGGGTTTTTGGCAAACCCCTCGCACTTGGCTCTCATGCACTTTCACGCTTTCCGCGCTTTCCCTGGCAGAGCCCCGGCCCCGCACGGCTCGCCCCGGCCCAGCCTGGCCCGCAGTTTGCGGCTTTGGTTTGTTGGTGTCCCGACCCGACGGGGCTTGGCCCAGCTGCTTTATTTGCCGGCGTAATGACTCCCCCCAGCCCCCGGCTGGAAGTCACCCGGGCCCGCTGTGCTCCCCCTTCCCCCCCCCCCGCCCCCCCACACCGCTCCCACACCATAGCCGGGGGCTAGGCATAACTAACACAGCCAGCTTCGGAAAACAAAAGCGGGGGGTGCGGGGGGAGACACGCAGCCCCGCCCCTCGGGCTGGTCCCCCTGCTCCGCGGGACTCTTTTGGACAAGGGGGAGCCCAGCAGGCAAAGGGAGCGAGGCAGAGGGCTGGGAAGGGGGGCGCACACCGAGGCTGCACAACTGAGAGTAGCACCGTCAAGGGGGAGAAGGAAAGGGGAGGTCTGGGCTCGCCTGGGGGGCGGGGGTCCTCCCCATTCCAGCCTAGGGGGGTGGCCAAGGCGGGGAGAAGCATCCATCCCAAAGCCGCCAGTGTCACTTTTCTCACTGACCCTGGGCATCGCCTGCTCCCCCTGCGCGGGGCTGCCCTCCGGCCGGGCCGAGCCCCAGCCCTGGGGACCCCTCCTCGCAGGGACCCGCGGGCAGGGTGGTGTGGTGCATCTTTATCCCCTGCCTCCCCCCCCCCGAGGGCTGCCGTGCACCGCGGGGAGCCGGCGAGGGAGGCGGAGGAGCTGCGACTCCCGGGGACCCTACTCGGCGGTGCTGGCCGGGGACAGGAGGGCTCTGCCGGGACAGACGCCTCCGGGCAGCGCTTTTCCCCGACGGGACCCCCGAGCATTTGCTGCCCCGCTCAGAGCTGCCTGACCCACAGCGGCAGCGCACTGCCGGCGCCAGCACCCTCACCCCTCCGCAACGCGACCGCGGGACGGACGCGGACAGCCGCTCCGGTCCCTCCCCGCCCGGGGGCACGGACGAGCTACTAGTGAACCGCCCTGGCACCCAGGGGCGCCTCCCGCCCGCTTTTAGCAACGGCATAAACCCAACTTTCTAGAGGTTTCCTACTCTTCTCGCCTTTGTTCCCTCGGATCGTTACAAACTTTCAAAAAAGAAAAAAAATAAAGCAAAAACGAGTTATCCTCGGCCTTCTCGAGGCAGGAGGAAGAGGCGAAGGAGGCAGGCAGCTTTGTGAGAGAAAGAGTACAAGGAAACAAGTTCCTCCGTGCAAGCCCCGATTTCTCGGGCAGCAGGCGATGGTCTGTGCTTTGCAACACGCGCCTGCTCCAATCTGCGCCGCTCGGGAACAATAAACAGGATCATACAAAGAAGTGGAAAGGCGGCATCTTTGCTTCTGGTTTCTATGACAGCATCAGAGACAAACCAACTATAAACTCTAATTCC
This sequence comes from Rhea pennata, assembly GCF_028389875.1. NCBI lineage: Eukaryota > Metazoa > Chordata > Aves > Rheiformes > Rheidae > Rhea > Rhea pennata. Next base: position 16,349,673 of record NC_084678.1, read on the forward strand.
TAGATTCCCCCCCCCCCCAAAATCCCCTTTTGTCTGCCATTAATTAAAGTGGCCATATGGAAAAGGCTGATAATAACAGCAGATGAGCCAACAGGAGAGAGGGGAAATGAAGAAGAAAATAACTAAAAGTAGTGGTAGAGCGATGGCGAGGATTTTGCTCGGGCTTTTTGCACTCGCATGAAGCGGCTGCTCGGGGAGAGGGGGCTCGACAACAGCCGGGGAGAGCAGAGCGGCGGGCTCCGCTCGCCGCCGGCCTCCGCACTTCTGCGGGGCCGTGGCTGTCCCGCAAATCACGCCCCCCCGGGGGGCTGCCGGGGCCAGGTAGCGGAGCGGGGAGCAGCCTGCACCCCCCCACACCTCACCCGGGCACCGCGCAAAGCCCGCTCCGTGGGGGCGCAGCCGTGGCCCGTGTGCCGCATCCCCCCTCGGGGCCGTGGCCCCCGGGGAGCATCGCCCCTGCCCGCCGGCAAACTGCACCCCAAACTCCAGCCTAACTCGCCGGAATCAACGGCAGCGCAGGCATTTTCTCAAGTATCAACCCCCCTTCTCCTATCTTTCCCCTTCCCCCCAATTTACCCACTAAACAAAACTTTGTCGATATTGATAAAGAGATTAGCCAAGCAAAGCCTCTTCCGAGCTCGCTAAAAATAAGAACTCGCAGATTCCTGTCACGGTCAATGTAGAGAGCGAGCCACAAACATGGCACACTTCCCTTGTTCCTCGCTACTATAAATAGAGAAATCTAAAGTAGTCAATAATGGGGAGGGGGGGAAAGTCCGCTAGTTAAAAAAGCAAACGCACGGCCCTTTGAGCACGGAAAGCAACTTGACAGTGCAAATGCGAGCCCGCTGCAGCCGTGGCCCCCGCGAGGCACCCGCGCCTATGAAATATTTACAGAAAGAAAAAACTACCTTCGCTTCGGAGCAAGGAAATTCAAAGCTCGTTAAAGATTCAAGAGTAAGAAAACTGCCGACTTGAGATACTGGCCTGTAGTTTTTGTGAGGCGTGAAGGAGGGGCGGGGGAGGCCGGGTGCAGCCGCGGGATCAGCACCTCCGAGAGCTCCGCGCCCGCGGAGGCGGCGGCCGCTGCCGCGGCACCAAACTCTTCCCCGGCTCCCGGGAGCGTCTTCCGCTAGCAGCGCGCACGCTTTCCTCCTGAGCAACATCCACCGATCTCTAGGTCCACAAACCCAGCAACCATCCTCTTCCAGAAATATTCAGAAAGTTTCCCGGCTGAATGCGATGTTGTGCTTGCCTTTTTTTCCTCCTCCTCCTCCTCCTCCTCTCCTCCTTCCTCGTCTTATTCAACCTCTTTTCAGTCAGAAGCATAACATGTCCACTAGCATCTCGCAGCCAGCGAGCGAGAGCGCGAGCAAAGATGGACCTAGGAACATGATGATCATCATAAAATCCCCTCGGTTCTCCGGTGCAATTTTCAAAACAACAACCCAGCCTTCATGCTCTAAAGGCGAAAAGCCTGCGTCTGTTTACATTAACCGTGTGCTCCGAAAGCCTTTCCCTTCTGTCTCAATCCAAGGGAGTGAAAAAAAAGAGAAAAAAGAAAAAGAAAAAAGAAAAAAAAGAAAAGAAAAAAAGCCAGCATTATCTGCCTTTGTCAGCGAAAGAACATAATATTGACTTACCTTTCCCCACAGCTATTGTCTGCCCCTTTGCAAAATGACATCACGGAAACCAATCATGAAATTTGCATGGGGGAGGTTGTGGGGGGAGAGTTCTTGGAGGGCAGCCCACTTCCCTACACCAGTAACACGCGTGTAAGACGGGTTGTTGGTTTCAATTAAATATCTGATACTCCTTAGTGTGTGAACTCTTAAGCCTGCTAAAGGCAATGTCTCATTTACTTAATGACCGCTCTCATTAATGGAAATGGCACAGAGGGGGCTTGCTGCGCCTTCCCTTTGTAAATACACTACCCATGAACCCTTGGGGTTGCAATATATCTGTTTACTCTCTGAGGTGAAATAAATTTACAGTATAGCATCAAAAAGAGAGAGAGAGAGATGGAGCTGCTGACTTGAGTGCACGGAGAGTTGGGGCTCTCCCAGCCCCGCCAGCCCCTCTCGCCTCGCACTCCTCCCTCCCCGAGACCCAGCAGAAGGTGAGTGATTTTGCCGGAGCTGATTCATAATTAATATGCACAAGGCTCGGGGCTCCTTTGATGGCAGGAACACAAAAGGACGGCGAGTGCTACAACCGCCGTGCCATCCCCCCCACGCATCCCAACGCGTGGTACAGCCCAATAATTCCTAATAGCAGCAAGCAGCGAGTGACAGATGCCCTGGGTTAGCACAGCTCCAGCGAAAGTACTTTACAATATTTATTGGTGGTTAGGAAGATGACCTATCACCATAAAGAACAGACTAGGAAATTTATCGCCTCTATGAACCTGGAAGTATTGCATATTAGCTGATATGCATATTCAAAAGCGAGTGGTTAAAAGGTGTATAAATATTTTTTTCTCCCCTTAAAAATAAATGACACAACATATTCCCAGCAGACATCGCCTCACCCCAGGAAGGATTGATCACATCTCAGATGATTACATTTTTGGCTTTGTGATAGCAAAGAGGATAAGTCTTTAAAGAACACGATGACTAAAATAGTTTGAGGAGTGTTTCTAAGTGGAGAAAAGTGCAAAAGTGCATGTTCTTCTATTAAGCGTATTTTCCTCCCGGAAAGAACTGACTTGTCGGGAGCTAGCACCATCTTTCCACGAAACAGAAGCGTTTGTGAGCAAATCCGACCACTCTGGAAAGAGGAAGCCCTGGCCGAGGTGGAGGAAGACTCTGGGGAGAGCCCCCCCCCCCCCCCCCCCCCCCCCGCACCGCAGGAAGGGCATTAGCACGTCTCGCCAGACAGGCGCATTAGCACCTTGATTGCAACTTTTCGGAAATGGTGGGGAAAACACAGGCGTGTTGCAGCTGCGGGGGGTGGGAAGGACAAGACGGGGACATCTTTCTGCCCAGCACATTTTCTGCACCCACATGCTGTCCCCATCGTCACCGAGAAGATTAAGACTTTGCTGTCATCTTAATGAAGATTTTCGAAAACATGCGTGAGCTCACAAATGGACTGAAACCCCAGGAGCTTTCAGAGATGCTGGAGACAATGCCTGGCAGAGAAAGTTGAATCCTGCCGGGGGTGAGCTCTCCTGCCCTCGTCTTTGTGAAGCTCCACCCCAGCCCACCTTGGAGCTGCCCAATCTTTGGTCCCAGCAAAGTCACGGGCACTCAAACTGCCACTCTCCGGGTTGGTAATCAAATTATGCACAGGCAAGCAGGGGTAAAACTCTGCACACTGAATGAGGTTTCATCCCAGGCACGTTAGCAGCAAGACCAGGACGCGGCCACATGCCTTCGTGGCAGCACAGATTTCAGCGAGTGCGGTCCCACCCAGAGACCATTGCAAGGGAGGCTGATTTTATTCCCTATCTGTTTTATTTGAGGAGGACGACACAAACACTAATTTCAAACTATTGAAATTGCTTTGGAGAGTCTTACGATGCCCATTTGCATGGTTTGCAAGCCTAGTGTGCTCCTAAACCATTAACATAAAGGACGCATTCAATGTAGAGTACTCCTGAAAAGCCGTTTTCTATCTCCTTTGGACACATCACGAAGACGGGGATATTTTACATCCTAAACCTTTGGCATTCAGAAATTCTATTAAACTCTTATCTGCAGGCAGCAGGCCTGGTGCTACGCTGCATCTCCATTGTTCTGCACCCGCGATAGAATCAAAGGGAGGGACGGGAGGTTCAGCTCCTCTCTGCTAACAATGCTGCGTGGTGCTCTCCACTGCTATTTCATTTGGATATGTAATACTAAAACTTGAGAAACAAAAGCACAATGGACAGGATGGAAAGCAGGAGGGAAGCGTGTTTACTCGCTTGTATTTCCACATACGTGCGTATACACACTGCATATATGCACACAGAAATATACCCGTGTCTAAGTATCAGGACAGTCTGTTTTTATTGTTGTATTTATTAACATACGATGCGCCTAGGCATATCAAGCTGACAGCTTTGATACTAAATTCAGGGTAGGAATAGGGTGCCTGGCTTTCCTTTGTTTCCAAACTCGCCAGATTTCACCTCCGCCTCCTCTCCTCAAAGCCTCCCAAAAGTGAAACAAACAGCTCCTTCCTGGGAGTTTCTACTTATCACCAAGAAAGTTTAGAAGCGAGCAGGCATCCATCTCTCACAGCCACAAGCTCCCTCCCTACCCCTTGAAAACCTTCACGCCGGCAGCCTCCGGGGGAGAAGCCTAGAGAGGCAGATACAGGCAAAACGCTCGGTTTCCGAGAGGGAGGCAGAGCCCGGAGCCCTGCGCGGCCGGCTGGGTCAGCACCACCGGGGCGGACAGCTCCGGCCGCCGCGCGCGTCGCGCCCGGCCCCGGCGCGCCAGGGGTTAACACCGCTTTTCAGGGCATTTTCTGCGCCCCCCCCCCCCCCCTTCTGAAAAAAGCTCTTAGAGTCACTTTGCAGCAGTTTTCAGGGAGGAGATAATTATTGTGTGCTCCCAGGTCTGAAAGAGCTGCTGCTTCCCTAAAGGCATCAATACAACGTAGAAAAGTATTTGAATATTTAGGTCTTTGGAGTGTGCAGGTTGCAACGGGTATTTTGAAGGTCAGCAATTGTGTAGCGTGCAGAAATGAATGCCGAAAAGACTTTCTAAAACTGGATTCTCTTTATGCTCCCCCCCCCGAGCAATTTTTTTTAAAATAAACTTCCTACGTTTATATTTTCACATTTTAAACATTTCGAGTTTAAGATCATTTAAGTTAAAACCACCATTACTTCTGTAAATACAGACATAAAAATGCCAAGCTATATTTTATTTGGTTCTTTGAGACTCTTTCAGAGTAACAGAGATCTCAAACTTTATGCATTTGTAATTGGCACCAACTTCTCCGGTTACCAGCTGGGGGTGAAAGATTTTTCCTTGTTTCTTTCTGAAAGCTTCTATGCAGATGGGCTGGCTGCCTTAATGCCTCAGACTACAATTAGTGCTGTTGTATGCCGAATAGAAATGGCCAGCATTAATATTGTATATGGAACAGCTGAAGGGTTGCAAAGAAACCTGCCCACTACAGGCCCCTGGCAGATGGAACAACATGCACAGGCACAAAAACTTTTAATAACCCTTTGCTCGCTCTTCAGCGCGCCCCTTCTCACTGATTTGGGCGGTTCCTTCCCGAAGGGGCAATGTCTTTGTCTAGCCCAAATCCAGAGCTTTTTTTTTTTTCCACCAGAGAGCAACATTTGGAGCAATCAACAATCTTTTGCAACAGGCACGTTGCGTTTTCTCAAGCCTTCCCTTTGTCCCTCGGTTAATGCAGGCACCGGAACACACCCAGTTTAACGGGTACGAACCAACTTTACATTTAGTTCCGTCTCTCTCAATTATTCGACAATGTGCAAGAGCAAACAAGTCCCAACAAAACTGTGACCAGAAGCACCAGAAAACAGGATTTGCTCCTCATTCCCCGCCCCTCCCTTTCCTCCTCATCCTCTGTAATTAACTGTAAATAGCGGCAGCGGTGACAAAGCCCCGTCGGAGCCTTGGAGTAGCAGCACCGGGGACCCGCACTCTTCTGCACGCGCAGCTCTTTGCAGCTGAGCTAAGAGCAAAACAAGTGAGAGACTTTGGAAGTTCACTTACTAAATGCAAACACGAGAAACCTGCTCTCCGAAACACACGCGGGGAACGGCTTTCCCATATGCAATTAGGGGAGAAACCGCCCCAGAACAGGGGTAACGGAGTAGTTTGGGGGTCCGCGATCCCCGCTCGCAACCAAGCCCCTTTGTCAAGGCGTGGCTTGGGGGGAGTTAGCTCCTTGGAGGAGAAACGGGAGGGGGCTGGAGGAGGGGGACTCAGCAACCTCCCTATCCCTCCCCCATCCTGCAGCGAGCGGTTACGAACCGAGGAAAGTCCCGCAGAGCTTCATCCTTGCCGGTGAGCGGTGTCTGCCTTGCCCTGGCTGCAAACGAGGAGAGCGGCGGTCCCAGGGCCGCGGCCGGCGCTCCGCGGAGCCGCGGGGAGGGAGCGGGCAGCCGGGCCGGGTTTACTCCATCCCTGGGAAAAGTTGCCGTCCGGAGCAAAAACTTATGCTGCGCGGCGGCCAATGGGACCTCGCCGCAAAATCTCTGCGGCGCACTCGGCGGCCAATCCGCGGGGGCGGGCGCAGCGCGGCGCTGCCGAGGCCCCGCACAATGGCCGCGGCCGCCGCGGCCCCCGCAGCCGCGCTGCCCCCGCCTCGCCGCCGGCGGGGCGGGGGGCAAAGGGGAGAAGCGCCTGGGTGGGAACGGGGCACCTCAGGGCCTCGCTTCTGGCTGTGATTAGTAGTGAGCCGAGGTGACAACATGCACATTCTGGTGGAGGGGTGGGATGGTGGTGGAGTAACCCCCGCCCTCCCCATCAGCCTGAGCATCCCCAGGGAGCCTCATCCAACTCCTCCGTGTTAGGGAAATCCTAAGAGTGGTGAGAGACACCATTCTAGTTGCAGAGTGACCATTCCCCCCACCAGATCACCCCAGGGCTGAGTGGGGGGCCGTGCCCACAGCCATGCCCTGCAGGCAGCCCATCAGCTGGAGGGCACCGCAGCAGCCCTGCGGTTGGGTTGCTGGACCCCTTGCAAGCCTGAGACTGTTTGGAAATGCATCAGTCCCATGATGGCTACACAACCACTCACTGTATGCTTTGGTCAAGTCCAGGGTGCACAGCACAACAGAAAGGGGAATTGCTTCTGGGAAAGACCTGAAATGGAAAAGGACGGCCCTCTGTCTCAAAGGACAGATGGCAACTTTGGATCCCAGCTGGAGAAAACTGGCTATAGGCCAGCAAGGAACACTTTCACTGGCCTCCCAGATGGAAAAGCAGGAAACTGAGTTACCAGGAAATAATAATTAAAAAAATGAAAATTAACCAGGATTATGTTGAATATGTATGATAGCAGTGAACTTTGTTACCTAGTTGGCCTAGAGAACAAAGTACTTTCTGTAGGTTGGGTGACTTGCTGCACCCGGCTCAACGCCTATGGGAAAAACAGGGCCAATTCCTTCTGTGGGTCAGCCCTGGAGAAACTGTCATTTCAGAAAGTAGGAAGAGAGGAGGGATTTCCTGGTAAAAAGCCTAATCGTTAGTATGAAAACTCTACGTCTTGACTTGGGTGGGTAAATAAATGTGTTTACAGAGAGAGGGCATGCCCACCCAAGCCTCAGCCTGAGTAATTTGGGAAATGGAAAGGGGAAACGCCTGCCCTTGGAGAGACAGGTGGCAACAGTAAAAAGGAGCTCCGGACAAAGCTGATATTAACTGAAAAGGGGTTGAATGCAATTTATCTCAGCAGGGCATGTCTGTACATTTGGGTTATTTTTTTATTTTATAAATATAAAGGGGAATGCATTTGGAATAAAGGTCAGAAAAGGATGTAGAACAAGAGGCTAATTCACTCTTTGGTGTACGATTTGGGGCTGAAGCTTTTGTTGTATCTAACTCCTTAATCCAGATTTCTTTGAAGAGGGAGGGCTGCAGGGGGAGGGTAGGAACAGCTTTGCTGGGGTTTGGGGTTGAGGTAAGTGTCTAAGTGCATCTTTTCTTCTGTGCAGCCATCAGGAGTTTGAGTCAAATCAAAAGTGTAATCTGTTAAATAGGTAGGCTTGTTTCGACATCTTTTCTCTTAGAAGAATCTGAAAAAGCCATGCTCAGTTGGCTACATCATTCTCCCATGTTAGAAATGACTAAGGAGCTGGAACTGGGCCCCCAGTACATTTACATCTCAGCTGCACAGATCTCTCAGAAGAAGGGGGTGTGAGACAGCCTGTTTAGGGAATGGAAACTCTTCTGTCTTTGAATTAGCAGCTCTGTCTTTGCGGAATATTCTGTGCTTTATTGTTCCTTCAATCCCCACCTTGGAAGATGAGAGGTGACATTGTGGAGAGCTCTGTGCTTGGAAAATGACTTTCAGAATTGCATTCTGGCAATTTGAAACTTTCATTCTCTCATCTTCAGCCTCTTGGGGCTTTAATGGGAGATAGCAAAGTGCCTCTTCCTCCTCCCCTCTTTTCTTTTCCTTCCCTGTTCTCCTGCAGTTGCAGTGGCCAGAGATTCAGCAAGGTCACTTAACTCCATTGCTTCATGCATGCAGGAGATCTCAAATTAAGGTGTGTTGGGAGAAGCCTGTTGAGATGAAACAGCCCTCGTTCAGCACTGGCAAGCAAAGAAACACAACCAGTTCACGGTGGCTCCAGAATGGCTTACCTTCCTCACACATTAGCTAGGGGAAAAGGTGAAAATGTAGGGCAGAGGAAAGCAGAATAAAGCTGGGCCATCCTTGAGGTGGAAACTCCTGTCTTTTGCCTAGCAGAGAGAGCCTCAAAATGTTATAAAAAGGCTTCTGCTGCCTTTTCCATCCCTTCTTGCTGTTTTCATCGGTTACTTCATACTGGTTCTCAGTTTCCCCCAAATGCCTTTACTGCCCTTTATCAGTGAGACAGAGCTGGTCCTGGCTTCCTCCATCCTCTGACCTTGGAGCACAGTGCAAAGACTTGGGAGCTTATTAGTTTGGGCTACGGGCTCATCGGTGATGCAATCACACCTCCTCTTAGCAGATGCTACTGGCCTTAGCCCTGTGCAGGCATTGAGGAGAGCAGAATTCAACCCTGGAGCAGGAGATGGAACAGGAAAAGGAAAGGAGAAAAATCATAGAAACTCCAGTGGTATCTAAATCATTTCCTGCCATGGGTCCTGGGAAGCCATGTGGCTCACATGGAAAAGGACCGAAAGAAATACTATCCCTTTGTTGTCTTTGATTTCTGCTGACACAGTGCCAGATCGGGGAGGGGGGAAGGGTATTGGTCCATGCATGCATTTTTGCATCTGAAAAAAAATGTCTCCAAGACGTTTCACTGCATATCCCATCACCATATTACCAGCAGACTGTATTATACCTTCCTCATTGCAAACACTTCCCCCAGTCCGCAATAGCCCTGGCTTTTTTCACAAAGGAAGAGATATTTCCAATTATCTGTTGACTGTTTGCTTCTGTCTTAAATCACTTGTTCCACCACCTCTCTCATCACTTTCACAAGAAAAAGATGGAGAAGCAGTATGCAGATATTGTCAAGCTCAACTTGATAGGTACTGTCAAAACTGCCAGAGTGTGGTGACAATAAACATTTTAGCTGGCTAACAATTTGTTGCAAAAAAGGTTGACCCTGAAATCAAGTTCTGCTGTAATGAACACTTTGTCTCCAAATATTTGCATTTTCGCTGACAAGGTTCACTCTCCAGGAGATTTCTTGCGCCTGTGAACAATCTGCCTTCAGACGAGATGGAGGATGAATGTGGTTTCCTGAGCCAGTACACTACTCCACTGCAATGCACATGAGGGACTTGCACACACCCAAAATAAACAGAGTCACTGTGGATGGGGGGATGTCAGAGCCAGAGGAGCCACTCAGCTCCCAGGGTGTTACCTGCAGTGAGAGACCCCTTTTTATGAGGTTCTGCACACACACAGCCCCTGCACGCAACCACCCTAAATAGGCAATGCTGACAACATATAACTGGAAGTAATGATTATCCTCATTTAACAGATGGGGAAATTGAGGCACATGGTAATTTGGGGCCATATTGGACTGTCTTCCCTGAGCCAGAGATGGAGCAGCCAAGAACGCGACAGTCAGTGCGGAGCGGCTCTCCCCCAGGGCTGCCCCAGCCAGCAACGGGAGGAAGCTGAAGCTGCTGTCAGCATCCGCAGCTCACTTGGGTATTGTGGTCCTGGGCGCGTGGGGCTGCCTTAGGAGCAGCTGCTCTGAGTCTTTCTCCACTGTCTTCAAAGTGCTAAGTGATTTGACCAAAGTTACATGGTGAGTCAAGAGTAGAGCAAAGAGCTAAATATCATTTTCCTTAGACTGGAGTCCAAAAAGCCCAAGTGGCTCAGCTCTAGCAGAGAAGATGTTCAAAGTTCGCGTGCTGCAAAGATAGAAAGGCAACATTAATGCGTGAGGGATAAGTTTCTCAAGACCGCTATATTTGCAGAGACGAGCACCACCTTGATGAGCGTATTTATGTCTGTTCCCATTAGGAACTGGCAAATAAGCCCTGTGTAATTCCACAGGGGAAGGCTTCCTGGCCTGAACTCAGGGACTGACTTACCCAGCGTATCTCCATGGACCAAGCTTTCTCCAAGGGTTTCCCCTGCATTGACCTACCAAAGTCCAGCACCTCCTGCGCCCCACACTGGCGCAGGGGAAGGCTGCAGAGTTTGACCTCAGAGATGGGGCTGCTAAGATGCTGCAGATGGGGATTTCCAGTGACACTCAGCACGTGGGTTGGCACACGGCCTCCCTTCCCATGTGTGTAGTTTGTCACAACTGTGGGCATGGGGGCACAGCAACAGGATGCTGGTTTCCAGGTCAGGACCTAAGCATCACAGTTGCCGCATTCACTCCTTGATAACGGAAAAAATCCCCAGGTGGACAGATTTCCATCTAGGAACCTGGCGATCTGGATTTCAATCCTCCTTCTGCCACCAATTTTTGTGCGTGGCCATGGGTGAGTCTCTTCATCCATTTTCCTTCTGACTCTTGTTATCTCTAAAGTACAAGGTGCTCGGAGCAGACCCTGTCTCTTACTACTTCTGTCAGCAGTGCTTGACACACTAGGGCTGCCGTTTGCTTGAGATCCCTGAATTCCTAATCAAATATAGAAATTTGTAATACAACTTCTTACTGTTGGAGGAAACGGAAAAAAAATCTACAGATTTGAGAAAAGGACATAAAGAGAAGAAAAGGAAAGCTTATTTTATCTCCCTTTTCCCTCACTGCTATAATGAAAGGTAATTTTCGCTAGCAGAATGTTGTCATTTTGCTGAAGAAAAATTCAGTTTTGGCCAGAGAGTGCTTTTTTTAAAGTTTTTTTTTTTCTGTTTTTTTTTTACCCTATTCACAACAGAAAGCTGTTGCGTTTCTGGCAGCAGCAGTAGCACTCCGCCTTGGATGGGCTCCATGGACGCTCAGGCTTACACCACCCTGGGCTCCTACACGCTCTGCCTCCTCGCTGGGTTTGGATGGGAAGCCACGGCAGCTGAAGGCAGCAGATGCACCGCCCGAACCGGCCACATCAGTGAGTCCCTGGCGGAGCAGTGGCAAACAGCTCGTGGGGACAGCAAGGTGTTAGTACAACTCTTGATGGGGCCTGCTGGCTGCAGAGCGTGAGGGGGCAGAACCCAACGCAGATGCAGAGGGTTTCATTCAAAGTGCTCATGAAAATCAGTGCACTAAATGAGCACAAATTAATTTGGACAGACCCTGCAAACCGAGGAAATAGCACGGTAGCAAATATCAGAGGGAGACTCAATCAAGTGAATGGAGGCTGCTCTGCCAGTGCTCGTGCCCAGGCAACTCCTGCTGAGAGCTGTGAGGAAATGTTAGCAATCCCCGTTGAAAGAGCAGTGGCCTTCTGCAGCTGTCCTATGCACATGCACACAGAAGAATGGCTAGGTGTGCCCACAGCCTTGAAATCTTCTCCCTGCAGCACCACTGCAGGTTCCTGTTGCGATTTGTCTCATGCATCTTGCTAGAGGGGAATTTCTTACCACTGACAAACATCATTCTCATCCTCATCATCCTCTCAGCCCTCATGGGCTTCTCCGTATTTAATGGGTATCTTAAGGTTACTTCCATTCTTCTACCTTATAAACTCTGGCCGAAGTCCTGACATCAATGCCACTAGTAGGACCTGGCTGGTAGGCTTTGTGCTTTTAGCCCCATTTACTTAGCTGAGGGAAGGAGGGAGGAGGTGGGGTCCTGAGCCTTGAGATATTCTCCTGCTTTGCTGCTGTCTGTACCACACCTGCATCTTCAGCAGGGCTCAGGCAGCAGGAGATGGTGGTCAACAGATACAGAGAGGTCTAGCAGGTGGCCTTTGCAACCCAACCTCCATCTCTCCTCATCAGTGCAGTTCAGAGTAGAGCAAAGTTATTGATTACCCACTGGTCCAAGCCTGGTTCAGCCACTCTCATGAAAGTCTGCAGGCCTGGTGGGACGAAAACACATTGGTTAAAGGTTACAAGATGAGTTCTCCATGTCAGTAAGGTACTCCAGAAAACAACCTTATCCTCTTCCTTCTTTTTTCCCCTCATTCCACTCTCTCTGGCACAGTACAATTACCACAGCTCTGAGAAAAACAAAACGAACCCATTGCCAGCTGAGCCGTTTCACCCTGTCCTCACTGTGAGCCATGCTGGAAGCCCATAAAGCACTAGGGAGGGATAATTACTAGTCCCAGCACTGAGATGATAATTAATACTCTGCTAAAAGGAGTGCTTGTCAGGTCAGGGAGTAGAGGGAGGAGTGGGAAAGCAAATAGACACAAATAAAGCCTGAGCAAAGGTTTGCTGTGTGAAAGGTGCTGCGGCAAGGGGAGCAGGATGACCTGTGCAATGCAGATGTTCAGGCCATGAGACCAGGGACTGTGGTCATCCCTGGGCTGTTGGGCAGCACTGCAGGAAGCTTTACTGTGCATCATATCACAGGGATCGTTTCTCATTTCCCCTCCTTCACAGATGGGCTAAGGGCTAGGAAATCCCTGCAGCCAGCCATGCGCTAAGCTGATCTGAGCCGGAGCATATTTTCCACCTTCCTGAGAGGCGGGCAGGCAAAGACACCTGCCCCATTGCCAGTTTTCGTTCAGTGCAGGCTGCCAGCAAGCAAGGTGTCCAGCCCTTGGGATTTGCTGGCAGCCTCCCAGCACAGATCTGCGGGTTGGGGTCTCACCTCATCCAAGCCTTCTTGACTGGCAATGAAAAAGCGCTTCCTGCAAAGGAGCCCTGGGCGAGCTGATGTCCGCCAGCCAGGCTTCTGCCTCAAGCAGTGGTATTTCAAGAAAGGTCATTTGGATTTTTCTCCATGTCATTTCAGTGACTGCAGCTCCTCTTCGGTAATTTGGCCTCCCTCTGATGCAGGCTTTTACACAGGCGTGTACATCTCTCTGCATTCATGTCACAGGGGCTGGAAATCACTTCTGCTTTTCTATTGCTCACATTAAACATAAAAATCTCTTCCTCAGGAACAAAAGTCTATCTCCTCTTCCTTCTAAAAAAATGCCTGTTATTTAGCAAACAATTTTGATTTTAGGTCAAACTAGCTCAGTCTCGGAGTGAGCTTCCTGCAGACCTCACATCAGAAAAGCAGCACATTCAAAGCAGTGAGAGTGTCTGCTCATTCCCCTCTTGCGCACAGAGAGCTGCTCATCTCCCAAGAGAGAGCTCTCCCCTCTTCACAAACTTTCTGAACTTAAGACTAACTTCACCATTTTCAGGGACATAAGAATTCAAATTTTAACTGAGGTTTCAGAAGAAATATAAATAATTCAGCAGGAATGATCTGGACCTTGAAATCTAAACTTCGTAAATCTAAACTAACTCCATAAACCTGGGCCAGGTCAGGCATAAGACAGAGGTGGTGTGATAGGGTGGAAAACGTGGGCTGGAGATAGTCCTCCAGCAGAGACATCTGGATGACTTTGGGCAAATGGGTTCACTCTCCTCTGCCTCAGTTTCACCACCTCAAAAAGGCGGTAAAAGCACTTTCACACCTCACCAGCCTGCAGGGCTGACAAATGCCTTCGTAGCTAGTGCTGGGTACCACAGATAGGTACTCTCTCTTCTCCAAAACTAAGCTATGGAGTTCACTTTCAACATCACTCATGGGGTACTCCCTAACTTCTCCAGCAGTGGTTGCCACTAGACTGTCCAAATCCGGACCATCCTGGGATCTGTGTCATTGCTGCTCTGGCCTGCTTTCAGCCATGAGGAAAACACAGCATTTCGGACACTGCTGCACTGTGAGAGCTGAAAATGCTGATTTCTTAGTGGAGATCACATTGTGAGAACTGACCTTCCGGGTCTGCGAGTGAGAGTGAAAGCATCCAAAGGAATGATCCACAAAATGCCTTCATAGATGCTGCATATCAAACCACTTGCCACAACGGCGTTAAATTAAAAAAGACAACAAGCCAGATCCATGGTAAAGGGTGAGAGAAACAGAAGAGCGCTGGCAAGGGAGAACAATATGTTTTCAGACAAGATTTAAAAAGAAATGCTATGTTAATACTAGTTTGGCGTCATACTGTCATAACACCATCAAAATGACATGCTGTCACCACTAATACGACTGTTTAGGGAATATGTAACATGAACAAAAAAGCAATTCACTTAGAAACAGAGATGACTTTATATTGTAAGAAAACAGAAATATGCCGCAATCCAAGCAAAGACCAGAGAAAAGCACTGTGTTTTCTGAAGATACCAGCATGGACAGGGAACAGTAGTCTTGAACAGAGCTTGTGCCTTGTTTTGCCAGGCCACTTACTCTTCGTTCAGAAAATCTGCTCATGAGAGAGAAACAGCTTAAGGACAGCTGTTCTGGCATTAATTAAAAACAAAACAAAAAAAACTATAGTTCCTTTCTAATAAAAGCACTTCTCCTAGATTTTCCTCCTTGGTTTGTTTTAATACCTGTCCCTAATTAAGTCCAGTAAGGGGGATTCACTACTTCAAATGAGGAAAAAAGGATGTTCTCAAGGCATCTGCCTCTGAAGAAATTTAGTTTTGAAGTCATGAATTAAAGGGGTATGTTTCCAGTCGGATCGCTCCCTTTTGATTAGCACAAACGAGCTGCTCTACTGGAGCGTTAAAAATCATAGCGCTTACTTTTCAGGCAAATTTAGAGAGAGCTCAGCTGTTAGGGTGGTAAATAGCCCCAGTAAAGAATACAGACCTGAAAGAGTGCTCAGAGTGAGTCCTGAAAACGGAGATTCAGCATTGCTTCACCTGAAGATGCCCCTCTCCATGGATACCTATGGAAACACACTGCCCAACAGCACTGACGGTGGCTTGTTGACCAACAAAATTCTGGCACAAACCCTGCATATAAACCATGGCAACAAGGCTGACAGCATGGTAATGGCAGCTGCTACACACAGAGCAAAGAGAAAAGCAGTCTTAAAAATATCACTGCCGAAACCCATTAAAGAAAATAAAAATAGAAAATATGCAAGAAAATGAGGTTGTGTGAGAAATAGATGCCAGGAACTGTTAGGTACATTTATAATGATAGCCTGTCCCAAATTTCCTTAGACTTTTCATCCAACATTTCCCCACCACAAGCAATTCACTCATTATTATTTGTCAAAAAATGCCTAATTTTTCTTTTCTTCCTTTCTTTTCTTTTTTCTTTTTTTTTTTTTTTTGACTCTCACTAAGGTGATCAAAATCGAGAGCTGAGTTTCCGACTATAACTGAAATGAGAGCCTCATTCTCACAGTGGGCTTTCCTCCATGCAACCGCATCAGCCCCAGTTAGCTCCATCAGCTTCAGGATTAGACACAGGGATGTGAAGGGAGATGCCAGTTGCCCAACTCCTCCCAAGATGGTGTAAATCTGATCAGAAAATTGCAAAGAGCACTTCTGAGGGGCACCTTTAATGATAATTTCATACCTCCCGTCAGGGTCTGCAGAGAAGGTGATCAATCAATGATGGGTGATGCACCGGAACAGGCTCCTAGAAAGCCACCTCATTTCCAGCTGAGCCGAGGGTGAGCTAAATTCATTCCCGATGTCAATCCAGTGAAGCAAACAATTACACAGGAAAGATTTTGGTCTGTGCTGTCTACTTACGTTAGGCCACCGCACCAGGAGCTGGAGAGACTGTGGCCAAGAATTTGCTAATATAAGCTTTCCTATCCGAGAGGTCTCACCTGTGTTGGCACTGGTTTAAAGATGTTAAAATGGGATTAGGGGGCTGAATCGGATATTTTATTCATTACAGGAGCCCAGTTTCCTTGCTAAATAATTGAATGCATGTGCTTAAAGCAAGAGTCGAGGCTGGCTGGTGAAAAGGAGGCCGCGGACCTCCTGGCTGAGATTTTGCAGAATCTAGTTTTAATTTGTAGCATCAATCTGTCCAGCAAAGACATCTGGTTTTCCCTGCATATGAAGTGGACACTGAATATTATTATGAATATCAATTCCTGAGACATTTCTGACAAGCATTTACATGGGGAGAGAGAAAGGTCCAAAATTAAGATCCCAAATGGTTTAGAAATCTTTTTTCTTCTAAGAAAGAAAATGGAGGCTCAACTTGTGTCTCAATAGAGTTTTTGTTTAGTTTTTTATTGGCCTAATCTCTGGTAAGGAAAAGAACTAAAAGGCCTATTAAAATGCAGTTCTTGGTGTGTTGTTAGCCAACCCAGAAATAGAAAGAGTTGAGATACTTGCAAGGAAAGAGTTCTTACAAAATTTCTAAACTGTTTTGCAGATTCAATAGATTAAGATACTTCTGCAAATACTTTGAAGACTATTCTTCGCTGATAACACTTGGTACCTTATCATTTCTAGCAGAGCTACAGAAAAAAATATATTATTATGGATTTTTTGGTAGATCCTCCATTTAATCAACTGAAAAAGATTTCAAAGCAATAGAGATTTTCTCTATAAGTTAATGTCATCCACTATCTATCACAACGGGTTTGCTGAGTCTGCATTCCTGATCAATGACTTGACAACCTGAGTTAGCGAACACTTAAAGATTGTATCTGTACAAGACAAGGGCTGGGACCAAAGCAGTTTCAGGCTCCAATGGGACAGGAGGAGAAACTGGGCATCTTGGTCATCTTTTGCATATACGTGGTTGCATTGCTGCACTACCGGATAACCGTGATTTCCTCATACAAGCAAGTACTACTTACGCAAAAACCTGCAGGAGCAGCCTCTAAAATATTCCAAGATGCAATAGAAAGTGGAAAGCTCCTAATTTCCAAGATACATAATTCCATTCTGCCTCCTCCAGATTTCCCCGGGGCTCCAGCAAAAACGTACATCTTTCACAGGCATCCATCACCTCCCCTCCTCGACGGCACTGCATCGAGCTCCTGGCCATCTGCCACACTTACTCCCAGAGGCGGCTGCCTATCCGTCGCAGGTGAATGATGCCTGCATGTACAGGGCGTTATGGGCACTGGGAGGCTTTAACATCACTAAATAAATGTAATGAATATATATTATTTCATTTTCCCCCAGCTGCATTGCTACACTTCCATTTGATCTCATCAGCGTACTGCAGCCGCGCTGTGTATAATCCACATGAACTCCACATATCAGCGAGGGAAGCTGGGGAACTTGGCAGGTATGAGCTTCAGGCTAAAGAGACCCCGGCGCTGCATATGCATGAACCAGGAGCTGGCAAAGTCAAACATCACGTTGCATGCCTGCCCGGAGAGCTAACAGCGCTGATACTTCCCATCGCCTACGTGGTGCTGCGTGTACCGTGCCGCGCGTACACACACGCTCAGGCTATGTGCCGTGTGCGCAGTGCATGGCTGCAGACCAAGAGGCAGTCGGAGCGAGCGCTCCCAGGTGCGTTTATTGAGCCTCCGGAGGCAGAGGGATGCTCGGGGAGGGGTGCTGCTTCCACCTCGGTGGAGGAAACTAATCCGCCACCCCATGACAGATTTACTCCCGCGACCCAGCGAGCAGAGGTCAGAAAACCCTGACAGACAACAAATGAGAGATGACATCTTTCAAAAATTCCTGCAGTAACTTCTTCCCCCTCCAGCCAGCTCGCTGCGGGGGCTGCGGGTGCCTCTCCCGCTGCGCCGGTTAGCAGGAGAGGGGGCCAGTAAAGCAAATACACCAAATGCATGTAGAAATGAGTAAATTGAGAAGCTCAGGCACATGGCAACTTCACAGGTTAGTGCCTGAGCATCCTCTTCCTTCTCCCACCATCCCATTTGCTTCAAAAACATCCTCGTCTAGTCAATACGGGGGCACACGCGTGTAGCGACGTGCTCATTTATTGTACCGGCTTATGACGAGGAAGGCGCACCGTAAGTCAGCGAGCAGGCAGGCAAATGAATTAGCCGGGTTAGTTTTCTTCGCCACTTAATTGTTCCGGCGAGGCTGAGTTCTGGGGAGGGTGATGAATCATTGTTTGTGAAATATTTCTTCCAAGAAGATGAGTTGAAAAAATACATTTATAATTTATTGCAACCTCTCCGCTTTCTCTGGGAATGGCAGCCAAAGGAGGAAAGTTCCTCCCTCCTCCTTTCCCCTTCCCCCAGTTCATTATCGCTATAATCTTATCTCTCGTACCCTCGCCTCACCCTTTGAATATTACATCTTACCCTGCCTGCGCGTGGAGGTGCATCCGCGTGGGGAGGGCGGCGAGGGGGCAGGGGAGGGGCGCGGCGAGGAGGAGAAAAACCGTCACACGTTCCAGGCCGGCTCTATTTAAATGAGTTTGGGATTGTGCTTCCCGGGAGCAGATGGCCCTGGAGATAATGATGCCTGAGCCGCGGCGGCTGGAGCCCCCTCTCTCCTGTTGCCATGGCAGGCCACGGGGCTGAAATGGATTCTGCTTATTAAATTTGCGAGCTCTTGTGTACTCAGGGTGAATGGCGTTCGGTCATAAAGAGGCCCAACCTCCCAGCGTCGCTGGATAGTTTTATCTTAGAAAGCCAGGCACTCTCACTCAGCCAGATGAGGGTCTCATTAACCTATTAACAGCAGCCTTGGAGGAGTTCAAACCACAGGGGCATTTAACGCCGAGTATTAGGTGTTTCCAGGAACGTGCCAAGCGCCGCCGGTCCTCGCGGCACAAAAAACGGGGGGAGAGCGGCTAATAAAGCGTCGGCTCAAGGCGGGGAGGCTTTCCTCCGCCGCACGCTCCGTCAGCGGGCAGCGGCTCGGCGCCGCGCTCGGCGCTGCGTTTTGGGGCGGTTTTGCTTTTGCACAGGACCGTATCAGAGCTCCGGAGTAGTTCGAAACAGGGCAGAGATCGTGATTCGTGACAGCAGCTGCAGAAGAGGAGAGCGGGGAAGCTGGAGATGTAGAGAGCCCATTTCAAAAAAGAAAAGAAAAGAAAAGAAAAGAAAAGAAAAGAAAAGAAAAGAAAAGAAAAGAAAAGAAAAGAAAAGAAAAGAAAAGAAAAGAAAAGAAAAGAAAAGAAAAGAAAAGAAAAGAAAAGAAAAGAAAAGAAAAAAGCGGAAGACTGGTGCTCCTTGCTTTTAGGTCTACTCTTAGCTAATGCTCACAGTGTGAGTAAACGTGCCTCCGACACACTCAAAACATCACTGATTAAGCAGAGCAGGCTGAAAGGGTTTACCTGAAAACTTTCTTCCTTTCTAAAGGATTCAGGGTTTTGATTCAAGAAAATTTGTCATTTCATTGTTCCAGACTTGACAGAAAAATCTTTGTTTTTTTCTTCCCCTCCTCCTCCAGAAAACTGGAAACCAAGTATTTCTGAAGCTAGCCCTTCCACCCAGGTTTGTTTCAAAAGACTTAGCAAGAACTAAAATATAGAATGAAAACGTTGTTATTAAAATGAAGGTAAGTTTAGGGATGCCTCCACAGTGAGATTTAGCACGGTTGGGATTTTGTTTTGCCAGAGACACACTGTACTGCTTTGTAGAGCTGCATTTTAGAAACGTGCCACTGGTTTGGAAGAATAGAAATTTGCCACGCGGTGAGACAACGCACGTTACATTATAATGCAGTTAACTTGGATTAACCAGAGGTTGGTAAAACAGCACTGCACTGTATTTAGTTTCACATCACATTTTTTTTAACATGTTATTATGCAAATTTTTGCACAAGCCTTATTTCAAATGCAACCCAAATATATTTTCTTCCCCACTTGGGGGGAGTCTGCATTCCTCTCCCGGCTAATAAAAGCCCGCCTGGCACTGCTGTGCTGTGCCGTTTTCCTGCTCTGGCAGCATAGGCCACGTTGTCACCATCCAGCCACCCTTGAGACAAGAAATAGTCCTCACGAGCACTGCCAGCACGGAGCAATTTTACTGGGAGCAACGTGGTCATGGGGCTGTTTGCTTTGGTGCAAGCCTTCCCACTCCCTCGACAGCAGGAGGGATGCAGAGACAAAAGCATAACGAGACATTTTGGGTTGATATTTTAAGCACACTAAACGCAGAACGGAGCTTGTCAGCTCCAGGAGGTTGCACATGCAGACACGTGCAGGGATCTAGTGATGGACTTTGGCGTGACCCAAAGTTGTAAAGTTGGTAGGAGATTTTCTAAGGAAAATATTTTTCCCCTCATTGAAAAATATTGGTTTGCTAAAACTGGAAGCATTCACGGACCTGAAATTGGTGTCACCAATCTTCCCTCTTCCACAAGAGGCAAGCAGAGAGCCTGGCCTCCTCTGGTTCCCAGATGCCTCTGCAGGCAATTGCAGAATCATGCAGCTGGGGCTGGAAACGGCCCAAAAATTCCTCTTCAGCTTCCAAGCCTGCCATCACAACTGCCTAAAATTGCAGTTGATTTGGGGCAAATAATCACCCATGCTATGGAAAGACCATTTTGCCTCTATGAAAGAAGCACTGGAAATCACTACTCAAATCTGGCTGAATTTCTTGGTATTCAATTTTCCCACCTTCACGCCAGATCTTTAAGTTAATATTCCTAATGACATAGTCAGCGATAAAGAGGATGTTCATAAGACTCTTCATCACTCAACAGGCAAAGCCAGCTGAATATTTAGATTTAACACTCCATTTCAGTGAGTGCTGAGTATCTTACACGCTGCAATTGGCTTTGAAAAGTGCAGTCTCATCCAGGGACTCTCTGAACATCTCCCCCATCAGCTGCTGGACTCAGAGCAGCTCTTACAGTTTGTCCATCTTCAAGCTGAGATGACCTGAAAGCTAACCCTTGCTTAATATCAGCTATTTAGAAGGCTCTGAGGACTAAAGGAGAAGTAACAAGTGCCCAGATTTTCACAGAGCTCTCAAAATACAGCCCTAGAAATATTAATTAGTTGTAATTCCAATGTTAAAAAGCTAGTTGAAAGCTTTGGTAAGATGTTTACCTATTCGTTCGTTTTCAGAGTATCTGAGCTCTAATGTGTACGATTGAGGAAAGGAAGCAGTATATGCCCATGTAGGACAAAGCACATATCTGAAGGAGTGGTGGGTCTGTCCCTCTCAAGCCTTGCATGCCATGGTTGGTGCTCCAGCAGGTAATGGATGTGGCACCTGTGTGCCGTTTCCATCACAGGCTGGGCAGGAACAGACCAAAATGTGTCACAGCGAGGTCCCCAGCAGCTTCCCAGACCTGGGCTCTTGTCAGCCTGGTGAGGATATCAGCACTGGGCTGGAGCTGGGCTGGAGGCCAGCACTGTGGATAGAAAGTGCAAGGGTTGGGTGTTAGCACGCATAAGCCTGCTCTTGTGCCTGTGTAATGTAGTCTCCGAGATTTATCCAGGGTCACCTTGAGAGGCTTGAGAGCAGAGAGTAGAACCCAGATGTCCTGAGTGCCAGGTTAGTGCTCCCACTGCTGAACAACTCCCCCTCTTTGTTCTGAAATCCCCATCGGTAGAGAGAAGGGAGGAGAGGACAGGCAAAATGCTTCTGGGGCAGCTGCCTTTAAGTGTGGACCATAGAAAAGGGATTAGCTCTGTCTTCAAAATGCAAATCCCTTTGACACACGCCAAGCTCGCAGGCACTCCTGGAGCTGTTTGCCCAGTCCTAACTTACAGCTTTTACACAGGCACAAGCTTGCCAACTTAATGTCGGAGGTAGGAACACCGGTGAATTAGAAAGGAGCCTACAAATGAAAATCCGATTAGCAGATATTAGAGGGCCATTGAGATGAAGAGGCCACAGTGATGGAGCAAACCTCCTGGCCCCCACCTTGTTTCGTATCAAAGGGAAGCACAACTTCCTCGCTGGTCTGTGCAGCGCCTTTGCCATGTCGTAATCCCCTTATGCACAGCACTTGCTGGGGAGAAACAGATACCAAAGGAAAGTGAGGCTTCTGCAAGACTCTCCATATCAAAATCTAATCCCACAATTATGCAGAATCTCAAAGGGAAGAGAGAAATGTGGCAGGTTCCTAGCTCTCCAGACTGGCCCTAGGCAAGGTGACTATGGAGATCAGAAAGGTTCTTCATTGAGACTGGGAAAATTTTCAAGGAGTTACGGAGAAATGCAAGAGAGAGGCTTTCACATGTGCTGGAAGCTGTCAAACAGAGTACCTGGAAAGCTTGCTTAAGCAGCAGATAAAGCATGGTGGCCCATTACGAGTGCTGTTGCATCAGGATCACTCTTTCTTACAACCCAGGCTTCCATCTTCCTACCTCGCAATCAACATTTACACATGCTTTCCTCAACTGGAGGAAAACTCCACTAAAGTGGGAGACTTAGATTTCTGAATCATAACTGTTTCTCAAAATCTGATGCCCCATCTGGTAAACTAAGTTGCTGCAAAACACGTGGTGTTCGCCCAAGCTAGCAGAAGTTTGGAAGGTGAAAAAGGAGCTCCACCAAAGCTGCTGCAGTCCAAGCGGCTCGGACACAGCCAGACGAGAGCAGAAAATCCCTTCCCCTGATCCCTCTGAACATCAAAGGAGCCAAAAGGACAACCACGGTCTACGTGAAGGGAAGTACTCAGTGACTTCACATCAACATTATTTATTCTGTTTCTTTATTCATCATCTTTTGTCCTCTGCAAAGGCAGAGCAGAAGTTCCGGAGAACAAGACACAGACGGTGGGCTGGCGTCAGCACCAGCAGCTCGAGAGGTAAGCAGCGTGTGCCGAGAGCCTTGGTGATTAAAGATTGCTCGGTATTTCCTGAGACAGTCAGTTTTATGCCTTACGATTTATGGAGCAAACAGGGAAAAGCCACTTCAGAAACACTGGCAAATTTAAAATACAGGATGAAGATTTTTTTCCCCCTCCCTTTGTTACTGAACAACCAATTTGGAACCTGAGTTTTCTCACTTGTGAGTGCCTTTCATGCCTTCCCAAAGCGGGACATATCCACAAGCAATTTTATAAATTGAAGGGAAACACTTCAGTCACGAAGCCAGCTTAACTTCACAAGGAAAACAAGAACAGCATTAACCCATCATTCTTGAAGTAAAATTTTAGTTTTTCCATTAAAAAATAAAAAACTCTCTATGAAAGGAAGAAAGGAGTCATTTTGGCATGATAATTGCAAAGCACACAAAAAAAGGTAATTTTTTGCCTGACTTACGTTTATACAAAGTCTCAGCTTTTACCAAACAACCTTGGTTACCAACAGGAAGAAAGCACTGAAATATGCAAATACTTAAAAAAACTAGCAAACCCCTGGAGAAAAAAAGAAGAGGGGGAAGGAGTGCCATGAGAGCAAGGGAAATCTCAGGCTGGGAGCTGCTTTTCTGAAGCCTCCTGGAATTCGCAGCCAGGGGCAGCCCAGGAGAGCAACAGCACGAAGTTACTCTCCTAAATCCGTCTCTCCTGAGCCAACCTCTGCCCGCTTGAACCGCAAAAGCAAACAGCCGCAGCACAGCCGGGGCGCTCGCGGCAAGCTCGGCCTGCCGGCTCCCGCACGCGAGGCGGCTCGTTTCAGCGCCCTGCAGCCCTCGGCACCGACGCTACAGAGAAGGAACAAATCCCACCTCCTTGCTCTTCCGCAGCCTGGCCCAGAGCGAAGCGGCCGTTCCTGCTCCGTATTTACTTACACTTGGCCTACATCGAAGGTTATCTTGCGAATCACAAGACCTGGAGATTTCATCGTATTATTTAACTCCAAACTTACACTCTAAAGCTTTTATCCTAATAACTTTGTGGGTCCTTGGTGATAGGGCCTGGGGCAAGTGACCAAACGCCGCCGGGCCCGGCGAGGACCATCTGCAAGAGGACAGTGCTTCGGGAAAGCCGTCTGGGCTTTCTCCTCTGTCCTTGTCTAGTGCTAAAAGTCTTACTAAACCTGCTCTGGCAGTTACACGGAGAGCATTCCTGTTGTTAGCAAAATGCTTTACGGAGACGTCTGGTCTTACCCTGCTGGGGAGTGACTCCCGTTGCAGGTGAGCCCGAAGTCGGACGCAGAGGGGCTTACCAAGCAACCGAGCTGCGCGGGCTGCACGTCCCGAGCGGGCGGGGGACACCTTCGCAAGGTGTTTGGCAGAACTAGGACACTCCAGCTAGGAAACTTGCCACAGCATACGGCAAGTGCTGAAAAATGGATGTAGGTTCAAAAAAAAAAAAAAAAAAAAACCATCGCACTCTTCTTCCCGGCACCGGTTTATCCGGGCACGGCCAATCCGTAGCGCGAGCGGCTCCGGCGGGGCCGAGGTAGGTGGGCAGGAGAGGCGGCGCGCGCGCGTGTGCGTGCATGCATGCGAATCCGAGGAGCCGGGCGCGTTTTTCCTCGCTGCACGCCGACACGGCCGCGCTTTTGTTCCCTGAGTAAATAGAAAAGCCGGCGGTGGCAGGAAGGAGAAAGGCCAGGCAGCGCTCGGCAAACAGCGCCTGTTTACAATGACAAAGGGCCCTGCCACACTTCTGGGAGGAAATTTTCCTTCCAGACTTCAGGCCTCATTAAGTGAGTGGGCACAGCTAATAGGCTTTGTGCGCGGACGGCCCCAGCCTCGCCAGCTCCAGCTGTCACCGGGGCGAATGTCAAAAATAACAGCGGGCCCAGCCATTCGGCACCCCGCTCCGGCTCCAAAATTTATCTTTTGAAGGGGGGAGGAGCAGGCAGTGAAAAGTAGCAAGCAATTAACGGGAGACAAAAGCGAACGGACCCGCCGCCGGGCTGCTAGGGAGGGTGAACGTCCCTGGAGCTGGGCTGGAGGGTAGGTGGGGAAAAATATAGAGAAGCTAAAAGAGTGCATCAAACTCCTCGCTGGGACAAGCGCAGCAGGAGGCTCAAGGATGCTCAGGAATCGAGGGGCCGAGCGGTCCCTGGCCAGGTCGGACCGGCGCAGCCGTCTCCTCGGGGCTCGGGCGCCTCCAAAGTTTGGTCTCTCGCTGCCAGCGGGAAGCTGAAGCAGACAAAAATATGCAGAAATAAATATGCTTCTATGTTTAACTTTTTTTTTTCTTTCACCCCATCCAATCTCAGCCTGCCCTGAAATAATATTTGCATGTGTTTGCTTTATTTCCCTGTCAGCTCTGTCTGCAGGGAGATGCACAAATGGCTCGTCTGAGGGTATTTGTGATTCATGTGATGCATCAATGGAAAAAAAGGATTTTAAATCTCCAGAACTTTTATTAGCTTATTGGGACTTGGCATCCGCAGGCGCGCAGGACGTGCCCGCTGTATTTTTAGCTAACCTCAAGCTTTGATTTCAGCCAGCAGCATCACGCACTCCCAAACTTGCCGCCGCTTCTTTTGTTTTGAGGGATGTGTCCTTATTCCTTACCAAAAGCTATCCATTTTCCTAAAATAGTTGGGAAATTCCTCTTCGCTACCGAAGGCTGGTTTTTCCGTGAAGCTGGGGCCCCTCCGTGAGCAGCGTAAGGCCAAGGCGAAGGATCGATAAACGCGGGAGGACGGTGAGGCACCGTCTCCCGGGCTGAGGAATCTCGCAGGGGAGGTGCTGACACACGTGTTGCAGCCGTCAACGCCAGAACGGATTGAGATTATCTATCCAAACCTCTTGCTCGCTGCAGGCTTTTCAGCCGATTCCCCTGGCTCGACTCTTGCTCCCAGCTGCGGTCGCACGCCTCTCGGCGTTTCGCTCCGGCGCCGGCTCGGTTGCCCGCGCGCTGCCAAATGCTCCGGGGCCCAGGTGTACGAGCAGCACCGCTGGAGATCCATCCTCCCCTTCCGCCCGAGACCGTCCGCGGCAGCTCGCGGCCTCCTCGCGGTTGATCGCTGTTCGAACGTACCTGCGGGGTAACTTTTCTTTAAAGCAAAATGAACAGACGACCGATGGGCCACGACAGCCCCCGGTCCGAGCTCTCCGCTAGCGGCGGCGAGCGGATCGCAGGCTGCTTCTGCCCGGTGCCCGCGCAGGGTCCGTTTGGCCCTCCTTAACCTGCAAAATCCACTGCTCGGCCCGGACGACGCTTCTCCTCTGCTGTTCGTTATTAAGGGCCACAGAGCCCGCGGGGGGCTCACCTTCAGCGGGGGGCCACGCTCCGAAACGCGGCGGGCCGGATGCCGTCGGATGCAGCCGCACTCCGGCCGCAGCGGCGCGGGGAACCCAAAGCTTTTGGTCTGCTCCTGAGCCTCTTTCCCCCTGGATGGCAGCAGGGATTTCGGTGGCATCGCTTGCAAGGGGGGAACCACACGGACGACCCTCCGCAAAGGGCACCCGAGGCGCGACGGGCGCAACGCTCGCGGCCCGGGCACGGGGCAGCTCTGCGGCAGGCGGAGGCTCGTGCTGCAGCGCGGCACCACGCGCAGGGCGGACGACCTGGCACGTACCCGTCTCGCGCCTCTCCCGGAGCCGGAGGTGCGATCCTGATCCCGTTTTCCAACCGAGCTGTCATTTGCAACTCAAACAGCTCGTGCCTTCGGGGATCTGTTTATTTTCTTCTTGCTGTTGGATGAGATTCTCTGGCTCAACATTTTATAAAAGCAGATTTTATTTTTCCCTTCATCCCATGTGACACAGATGCAAATGGGGAACAGTAGGATGCCAGCTTATCTTTTATTTGTGCTTTTAGGTTATAATTGCAGTCTGAATCACTGACTTTTAAGTTATTCTGTGTTCTGCCTCAGCAGAGAAAGGGAGAGGAGCGGAAACAGGGAACGATCCCCTGACGTTCATCAGCACCAAGCAGCTTTGCCTTCAGACAAAAAGGCATTTGCAAATGTTCTTCCCATTCGTTAAAGGCACAAATAATTTCCGTGATGAAATAATAAAGAGAGTTAACTGAGATGTGAGGGAAAAGAAAAAAAAATCAAACAGGAAAGGCTGCTTCAGTTTGTATGCGACCATTGCGCTCTTGATTTGGTGGATCTGATTTTCAGCGCCAATCTGGGGAGTTTGGAGCCCTTTGCCTCGTCCCCCCGAGAAAGCGGTCTCCGGTGGGTTGAAAAGCAGAGCTTTCCAGCCCCACCGTCATGCAGCTCCTCCGTGCTGGAGAGCTTTCCGTCGGCATCCAGCCGGCACGCGCGTCCGGCCGCCCCGGGACCTGCCCAGCCGCCTCCCGCGGGAGCCGGGGCAGCGCCGGGGCAGCGGGCCGCAGAAACGCGACCGCGGCCTCGCCGGCCGCTCTGGCGGCGTGACGGACACGGGGGCAGCCCGTCTAAAGGCAGACTGATGCTTCTGTAAATCTCCAAAAGACACGGTCTTGGCCACCAAAAGGGCATTTTCCATCAGTACGGAGCTCTGCCTTCCCGCGGAAGGCTATCCACGTTTGCTCAGCCAACCTCAGCACCCCCTGAACACCAGGTCAGGGCAATTAGAGACCTTGCGTTAACAAGTAAATGACTCTGAAAGCCTAATCGACTCTTCCAAGCCCATGCAGGTGGTCAGTTGCCAGGGCTGGACCCACAGCCCCGAACTCCCGAGTTAATCCATATTAAAGACATCACGCAGATGAAGAGTTTTCCCTTCTCTTCCCCGCAGCAGCAGGAGATTTCCAGCACCGGGGGACGGCGCAGGGACGGGAACGGCGCGGCGTGCCAGGAAAAGCGCACAACGCCGGCACGCTGCGCCCCGCCGACGGCCCCGGAGGACCACCCTCGGCGGAGGTGAAAGGTAGGGCGGCCACCCCGCTAAATCAGCCCTCTCAATCTTCCCGAGACAAAGCCTGTCCCGCGGGAGCCGGCAGCCGGGGCAGGGCGGGCTGGTGGGAAGCGGCAGCGCCGCGGCCCGCTGCGGCGCCCGGCCGGGGGGTTCGTCCGAGACGCGGCAGAGCAGAGGTGAAAGGCCGGACCTCCCTTCCCGCCGGCCGCCCCGGCTCTCCTGCCTCGGCCTTTGTATCTCCGTCTTGCTGTATCTCCCTGATCCGGCCTCAGGAAAACAAACACCTCGATGCAATTCATAAAATATTTCACTCCCAGGCAATTTATGAATGCAGCATCTGCCGGGTTGATGCACAGCGGACAGCGTGTTTAATCTCAGCTTTCTTCTCCTCCAGCCACTTGCCACAAGGAGCAATTTTCCTTTCTTGCCAAAGAGCACCCAAAAAGGCACTAAAAGTGCTGCCGCTTTGTCCGCTCCCGATCCCAGCTCCAGCACAGCTCAGCCAAGCAAAACGCACCGCGAAACCCATCAGGTAAAGCCTTCTTCAAATTAGATTGATCTTAGGGACTTAGGAAGCTCTTGGCGCCAGGCTAAACCGGACACCTGAGCTGAACACGGAGCTGGAGGTGCGAGGCAGCAGTAAGAGCCGCGAAACACCCCGTGCCGTACAGCTCCCGTCCCGGGGAGCATCGCCCCTGCGGTTCTGGCTCTGCACAGAGCACCGGCAGAAGACCGAGGTGGGGAACTGATACTTCCCTCGTGTGGAAAAAGGGACGAGAAAACCCCGCAGCAGCAGGACCTCCCCCATTCAGTTCGCTCAGCCAAGCCGGCAGCAGGGCCACGCGTGTCCCGGCACGCGTGCATGTGCCGGGGGAGCATCTGAGCCAGGCTCGCTGCAGACCAGATGCATACTTTCATGTGGGGCTCGCTAATGGCCTTTCAGGTACAACATTATTATTTCCCTCTAATGGCGTGCTTTTCTCTTTTTCTTCCTCGCTCTCTCATAAAAGGCACATCATAACTACAGAGGGGGAAAAAAAGGCAAAAGCTTTGCAAATTACAGCAATCAGAGAGCCTGAACCATTAGGAGCATCTGGGACTGCATTTTACATAACAGTGGACACTTTCTTTGAAACAATTACAGCTAATAATGAATTAGGATTGACTGAGCTGTAAACGTTTCAAATTGCAATTCAGAGACTGTCACTCCAGCCATCCCCTCCTCTCTAGAAAAAGGCTTCTTAATGCTCCACAGAAGTTGTACTGTGCGGCCCTTTCAAGGACGTGTGCTCCCTTCTGCAGTTCCAGGGATGGTGGACGATGGGCTGAGGGCCAGTTGAAGCCAATCTGAGCCTCCCAGTGGACTTTTCTACTCCTGTTACAGAGGGATGGCTCCAGGACTTGAGTCTGCTGCATGAGGGATCCCATCTCCAAAAGAGGCTAGTGGCAGATGTTTCACTGAAGAGTTTGCAGTGTAAGTGGATACAGCAGTATGCTTCATCCCTGCCTGTTTCTACTAATCCCCATTTAGGGATGGATTGACACGGCTATATCTTCTAGAGAACTGCATTTCAAAGGGGCAAAGGGATTTCCTGAAGCCATGCTGAGGAGACACTGTATTTCGGTCCTCAGGGAGTCCCCTCTCTTGCTGCACTAACCCCTGCGAGCTTGGCACCATCCTGACATGCCCATCTTGCTGGATAGGTAGCTCAGGTCTTTCTGCAGCACATTGCACAGATGGGCCTGTCAAGATGCCCAGATCCTTCATGGGCCTCCTTGGACTGCAGTTAGCTGAAGTGATGCTGTCGAGGGTCCAGCAACCCATGCGGCAGCTCCACAGGGGCCTGGCCCTCAGCCCCCATATTCCAGCTGCTTGGAGCTTTTCTTTTTTCCTTCCCCTTGGCCATGGCTCCAGCAACGTGGTGCTACAACCCTTGGCAGGCTCTGAAGGCATGCCCGAACCCCATCTACCCTGAAAAGCCATGGCCAGCCTGGGAGAACAACCCCCTAGACCAATACTGTCACTAGCGCTGTCAGCAGTGCGAGGTTCCCGCGCTCTCCACGCAGAGCGGGGACAGGTTACGGCAGCTGAATTCCCCACTATGGCCAAACAAAAGCCCCGGCAGCTGGTGCGCATGTGTGCGCGTGCTCAGACTCCCGCTGCAGCTGCCCTGACAACACAGGTAGCTGAACGTAAGTTAAGAAAGAGACTTCGACCCCTTCGCTTTCACTGGAATAAGAAAATCTTTCTTTCAAAGGAAACGACTATAGAGAAGGAGATTGAGAGGAGAGGAACATTTGCGTCTCCTTTGCTGGGAGTGCAGATGTGCTGGGCTGTCATCAATGGGGTGATCTTTACCCTTTCAAAGCCCCCTTCTCTCACAAATTGGCACTTCCTTAAAAGGCCACTTGTTTCACAAGTTGGCTGGTGTCTTACCCATCTTCTCGTGGGGAGGCACAGCGTCACCTCAGGTTTCAAAACTCATTCGTGCCGGCCCATATTCATGCTCATCCCCATGCAGTTTTCGCCTCTCATTTCTCCAGGAGGACGGTGACCAAACAGACCGAAACAGAGGGGACACGAAGGAACAGTGAGAACTCAAAATCTGCACAGTGCCAGCACTTCTCAGAGAAAAAGCTGCATATTAAATAGGGATGAAAGGAAGCAAGTTCAAATCAAAGCAAAAGAAAGTCCATTTTCAGGTTTCAGATAAAGCAGACACCTCTGGAGGTGTGGGAGACACCCGCTGCAGGACACGCTTAACTCAGAAGCAAGGCCAGATCCAAGAGCTGGCTGCAAAAACATGCTATTAACAACTGCTAATAAAAATACCTTATCAAGGTAGCCGCATGATGCCAGTTTTCAAGCTGACAGCTCACCATGAAACTCAAGAGCTTGCTTTCGTAACGGCAAGGCTAAGCTGGGAGAGGTAGCCTAATCTGTGGCATGGTCAACCACTGTGCAGATGTGGTAGATCTTCACATGCTGTCCTCTGCAATGGGAGCTCTTCCATGTGCTTTACAACCTCCAGAGTCTCTCTGGAGAGTTGTCTTGCCAAAGCAGGACGAGCTTCACCTGTAACGCTACAGAGACTCATCCCCCTCGCCACATCGGGGCTGCCTTTGAGGGATCGCCAGTGCCAGACCACTGGAGTCCAGGACGAATGGCCAACGTCCATGTGCAGGTTTCATTCAGCACATGTACCATATGCCCCATGTAGCAAAAACCATCTTAGCATGTTCTCCGTGCCCTGGGGAGCAACCATCCACCATGCGAGGACTCTGACATGTCCCAAATCCCACAGCGTGCAACTGGATTTTGCCATGGTTCCAGGAAACCCCCAGGAAAAATGCAGAAAACCTGCAGGGCACCGGCCCCAGGAGTAAGAAATGGGGCCTTAGCACATGTTCCCAATGCACAGGCTCTCTCTTTGCTTGGACTGGCCCTGTCACATCAGGACATGCTGTTTTCTTGCTGGGTTTCTCCTTTTCTCAATGTCCAGTTTTGGAGGCAGAACCTTTCCATATCTGTTCCTTGGCAGTATTTGAATTGTAAAGTGCTCAGTAATATATTCCACTAACATCAATCCACAGAGCACCGCTGTCACCTCTTGCTCCCTGGCCCTACCTTTCCTTACACCTACACATACAAGACCGTAAATAATATCTCTTTCCCATATTTGGGAAATCTGAGGCCTTGCAACGTGCATGCTTAAGAAATGGCTACACTAGATTGCAGAGTTAGGCTCACACCAGCTTTAAAACTCTAATTATAGAAGAATAACAAGGCTCTGAAGCTCAGAAGCACTTAGATATTATTTCAAGCCAACCAACAAGGAAATTACAGCTGCTGTAATTAAACATGACACAGAGAAGTCAAGCATTAAACACAGGTTCATTATGAAAACGCAGGGACTCAGTGATCCATAAAGACGGGACCTTGTAGTTCTGGGCCAGCCAGAGAGAAAACCAGAGGGAGGAAGTTTTGCTCATCTACCTCAAGAAAGCAGCAACGAAGCTACTAATTGTGTTTGCACTGACGATAACGAGCCGCTGGCTGAACTTTTTGGATCATGGCTTGCCTGCTGTCCCTAGCGACGGCGGGATTTCCAGCATGGCTTTCCTTCGGCTGAGCTCCCAGTGCCGGAAACGCCAGCCGCCAGCGCTCCCGGCCAAGCGCCGGCCCCAGAGCCTCGGTGTTCGCTGCCTGCGCAAGCAAGCTCTTCCACCCCGTGTGCAAAACGGGGAGAGGCCGTCAGGTGCCGTTTGCATGCTCCTGCTTCCTCCGTCCTTTCCAAGGGCTTCCCGGCTCCAGGCCGGCTCCTTCCCTCATCCCCGCTCACCTCTTCTGCAGGCGCCAGCTCAGGGGTGCCACGCTCCAGCAGTCCAAGCCGAGAGCCCCAAATCCCCCTCGGCAGTTTACAAATAAATATGCCTTAATTAAGCAGGTCTCTGGGCTGAGTGCTCAAGCTCTGGCACACCTGGAGCAAAACAGCTCGTGCTGGGGACAGTACTGAGGCCGCAGCAGGAGGAAGGAGCACTGTATGCACCTCCATCATGCTGAGGTGTCTCAGCCTTGGCTGTGCCCTGTCTAGCACACACACACACACAAAAAAAAAAAAAAAAAAAAAAGGAAAAAGAAAAGGAAAAAAAACTACTACTGAAGCAAGGAAAGGGCATTGCTATTTAGGTGCTGCTACATCAGCTGGTAAGTGACTGGCAGCCCACACCTCGTGCTCCCCAAGTTACTATCGCAGCATGTGGGGCAGAATCAAGCCCAGCGGTGCTGAGCTGCAATTTCTGCACCCAGCACCCCGGCAGAGCTATCCCCACCTGGCTGAGGCAAGCCGGAGGCAGTTTCCTGTGGAAATCCCGGGATGGAGGGGAGGCAGCCGCACACCGGGGTGGGCCCAGCCGCCTTCCCAGCGTTTCCCCACGCGGGAGCCCTGCACCCTGGCTCAGGACGGGAAAAGAGCTGCAAGGTGCAGCCAGAGCTGCCGGGCTGCGGCCGAGCCTGCAGAGAGCTACACGGAGGACTCACAGCGTGAAAACGTGCATGCTGTAAAAATAGAGCCTAACCCCCAAACCGCAGAGAGGAAAGGAAAAAGGAGGAAAAGGGGAAAAGAAGAAAAATAAAAAAGGAGGAAAAAGGAGGAAAGAGGGGGAAAAAAAGAAAAGGAAACCCCAGGACGGGAAGCAGAAGAAGGGAAGGTGGCCGCGGAGCGCGGCGGCGCCGCCGGCTGCGCCCCTGCCCCTGCCCCTGCCCCTGCCCCTGCCCCTGCCCCTGCCCCTGCCGCCGCCGCCGCCGCCGCGCACAATCGCGGCAGCTGCCTGCACCGGGGCCGGCTGCCGCCGAGCAGGGGCCATGGGGGCAGGGAGTAATTTATTTACTCCTTACAATGCGCTGTTTGAACAGACTCCCAAAGAAAACGGAGGAGGAAGCACCGCTCTGGCAGGCGGCGGGGGGGGGGGAGGCGAGGCCGGGGGCTGGGGGGAGACGGTCCTAAATGGATTAGAAATTTACCCTGCAACTGCGGGCCTTTAATTGATACACGGGGAGGGGGGGGAGCGGGAAAATTTCCCTCTAATTGTATTAAAGATACACTAATTAGGTTGATTAAAAACAGAGAGGCTGTTTCTTTCTTTCCCCAGAAGGCCTAAGGGATAGCAGTTGGGGGGGGGGGGGGGGGGAGAAGTGCAAACAGATTGGAGTTAAAAAAAAAAAAAAAAAAAAAAAAAAAAGAAAGAAAAGAAAAGTGTTCATCCCTTGCAAGAGGTAGCGATGCAGCGGCTGCCTGGCCTGCGGGGCTTTGCTTCTGCACCCTGAGCTGCACCCTGCTTCGGGGAGGGGGAGGCGTGCGGGGGGCGCACGGCGGGCGCGGGCTGGGGGCTCGGCCTCCCCAGGCCACGGCCGTGCTTAACTGTCCCCTCGCCCGAGGAGGTTGGTACCTGGAAAAAAAAAAGTCCCTTCCTAGCCTGTGCCATCTTTTTACCTGGGAATTCCTGCTTTGTGGAACTACCTGTCCTTTCCCCTCGCTGTAGGAGGGACAAAAAAAATCACTTTTCAGCTTGGGAACAGGTTTCCCCAGGAAAAGTTTTATTATTTATATATAAGAGAGTTGCTAATTGACCTTTAAAATCTCCAGGCTGTAAAATGGGAATGGCAAATAAAAAGCTGTGACTTTAAGACAGATTAACAATACTGTGTTTTTTCCCCTCTTCCTCTTCCAAATGACCATTTTCTCCTTAGCATGAAACCACGGGATGAAGGGCAAACTCAAATTGAGGAAGGAAGCTTGATGATTTTTGATGCTTCCATTACTGCATAATCAGAGACTGAAATTGCAATCAACGGAACAGCCTCTGCAACCCAGCAGCTTTCAAAAAAACTCAAGTGAAAGGAAGATAATTTTCTTTGTGGGACTTTATGTTCCTGAACCACCACCTCCCTTCCGCCCATTTTTCTTAATGTTTGTGGGGAAAGGAAGAGAAGCAGAGGGGCCCCAAAGGGACTTGGGGGCGCTGAGTAAGTGCAGCTTTGCTTGTGGTGGTCTGCAACGTAACATCAGCAGGACGGGGCCGTTGTGGCCCTTCGAACACAGTTTGTCACCAAAGGGGCAGGAGGCTACAAAATATGGTCAAAAAATCCATTCATCCAAAGTATGAGGAGAGCAGGGGCAGTTTTTCCTCCTTTTCCTTTAAGTAGCCACTTCAGAGCCATCTTTCTGGTTGTCCAACCTTCCATCTATCCCCAGCACCCAAGCCTGCCCCTATAAAAGCCGCCGGTGTTTCATCTCCACTGTGGTTTCAGATGGGGACTACTGCAAGCTAGCTATCTCAGTGCAAAAGTGTGCCTGCACTTGCTCAGCAAAACCATCCTCGAGAAGACTGCATCACCTCAAAGTGGTGGCATGGACATTGTTTTTAGAGTGCTCTGCAGAGTTAGGATCTAAATCTGTGCCCACTGTGCAGGAATTAAATGTGCAGCTGTAGAAGAAATGGGGGGAAGGAGGGTATTCTTTGCACAGCTGTTGGCTCGAGGAGGTGCCATTGCACAAGGCAGCGCTCCAAAGAGATTTACCCATTTGCCTAAATCTAGTTACAAGTAGCCAGCATGTAAATGAGGTCCTCAGCCAGTGCTCTGCTTGCCCAGCCAGCGTGAAGGACACCGAAACCACAGCCTGAAGCAAGCCAAACTCCCAGCAGCCTTCCCCACAAGCACAAGCCTTTTTTTTTTCTCCCTTACCAAGATAACTAGCTTATCTGGATTAAAAACAACTGGATCTTTCTTCGGCAGATTAGCATTACTGTCAATATTTCATACTGCTGAGGCAGCTTCTGGGTCTTCTTGAAGTCCCAGGAAAGCTTCCAAATAGCCATTTAAAAAGCTACAGGATATTTTTGCAGGAAGCAAATGCTCACAAATTTAATCTGTTCAGCCTTACATAGTTCATCCAAATCCTCAAAACTGCAACAAACTGCTGGAACTGGCAAAGATTTAGCCCAAGGCTCGGGCAGCCACATCATGAGGCTCCCTACGAGCAGCAGAGTTGGGGTGAGGCTTAGTGTTTCAACAGCAAAGCAGCCTCCACCTCCTAGGAGTGGTATTTCTTGGTATAAACCATCAGACAGTCCAGCACAGTCGGGAGCGTGGACTCGCTCCTTCTCCTGCTGAGAGCATCTCTTGGCTTCAGAGCCTTCCCCATCCCCTTTGACGAACACCTTGCGCCTTGGTGAAGTGCCCTGCATGCAATTCCCTCCCCTGCATGAAAAGCAGCGCTTCGAAGGCAGCTTTGGATTGCATTTGAATCAACTGATATTTGAACGCCTTTAAACATCCGCTGCTCGCCGGCTGGAGGGGAGCCCGCGCCCCGCGGCTGTGCCCAAAGCAGGAGGGGCTTCTCTGCGGGGGTGCCGCTGCGAGCCAGCGAGCAACGCCCGGCGCTGGGCAAAGCGGCCCTGCTGCCTCCTCCTTGGCTTTCCCCATCCAAGCCGCTGAGCCTCTGCCCTGCCGCCGCGCTGCCCGCCCGGCTGCAAAGGCAGCGGGCTCCGCTGGAGACGGCTCTGGTGCTCCCTAAGCTGATCTCATTAGCGGAGCAGCCCGGCTCGCGCTGGGGGATTAGCCCCACACCATATGGCCCGGCAGCGGGCCGGGGCTCTGCGAGCTCTGCCTCGGCGGGGGCGCATCCCCTCGCGCCCCGTCCCGCGCGGCGCAGCCCCGGGCGCCGCAGCACGGGGGGCTCGGGCCACGGCCGCGCGGGCCAGCAGCAACGCACAGCCCCGGCGCGCCGCGGGACGCCGCGAGCAGCCCCCAGATTCGTGCACGACTCAGCTTCACGTTCCCCGTCAACCTGGGGCTACATCCCATCTCGTGGCTCCTGCGGGGATCGGGAGGCTGGCAGCCCCGCGGAGCTCCTGCGCGAGGAGCCGAGACCTTGAGCCTGGAGGGTTTGTCACTGACCACCGCAAGCACGTGGCTGGTCTCCATATCTGCAGGGTTTTGGTGCGCTGACCCCAAAACTGATCTTGCCTCAGCCAGAAAGTGACAATTTTTGCATTTAGGGCTCCCCTAGAAATCTCTAATGGTTTAAAAAGTGAATAAAGCTCTTAATGCAAAATTACGTGATGGCATGTTCCTTTTGCCCCATGGAAATGACAATTCAGGTTGTAAGACAGTGGCAGTTGCAGCTGCCTGAGTTTCCCACTGCTCATAGCTTTCAAAATACGCAGGGTAACTTTTTTTTTTTTTTTTTTTTTCTGGAAAATTAAGTTTCAGAAGAACTAAAAATATTAACAAATTTAGGTTGAAAAAACAGAAGGAGGAGGAGAGCGGATTTAAAAAATGTCAAAACACTCAGATGCAGCATTTTTAATGAAATGTTTCACTTCAGAAATGCCAAAACATTTTGTTTTGACATTTTCAAAGTGAAACTTAATGATATTTTTCTTAGAAGCAGCATGGATTGCTTTGTAATAACCGAGTTAAAAAGGAGGAAAAAAGAGAAAAACCCAAAGGATTGACGGCCACCACAGCGCAAAGAAACTTCTCGCTGTCCTTCCAGCGAGGCGCTGACACGGGGAGAGAGTTCCCTTCCTTCCTCCTCCTCCCGTCTTGCCAGCAAATCTGAGCGTTTTCTGTTTCACATCACGCGGTGCTGACGGTTCCCCTCGCTCTGCTGAACCGAAACCGGACGGGAGCATCTCGCTCCCAAGCCGCTCCCGCCTGGGGCGACTCGAAAAGCCGGGAAACCCCCCCCGGTCGCCGCCTCGGCTCGGCGTGCCGCGAGGCGTTAGCCCCGCGGGCCGGCGGGCGAACGCGTCCTCGGGGGTTGCACCCAAGCCCCCAGCAGCAGGGAGAGGGGCGAGCGCCGGGCGCCCGCCGGCTCCCGCGGCCCGCGATGAACTGCGCCGTGGAAGTTTATCATCAGCCGCGAACCGAAGCGCCGTTTACGCGTGTTTATTGCGCCGGGTTTTGTGATCCGTAGCCCTTCTCGCAAGTCGGGCTTCGTAGTATTCAATATCCTGTGCCGAGCTGCCGAGACCTGGCGCTCACCAGCGCGGGCTGCCGGGGATCCTGGCTGCAGCGCGGGCGCAAAACCCGTCCCGGATAGAAAAATAACCCCTGCAAAGGGAGGGGATGACACAAAAGGAGTCGCAAGCTGCGAAAGCGGCAGCTGCGAGCCTAAATCCCCCAAACGAGGCAGCAGAAGGACGGAGTCAGGTGCCTTTTGCAGCCTCCTCTGGCCGGCCCGGGGACGCGAGCGGCGGCAGCCGGCGCAATCCGCGGCGCTGGCAGCCGTCGGCGTCGAGGGAAGGCGAAGAGACAGTTTCCTTCTTCCGGAGCCGTAGCTGACTCCTTGCAGGAGCTGATGCAGCCGTGAGCAAGTGTGTCGAAGCGAAGCGAAGCGGGCTCGGAAGAGGCGAAGCTGCATAAGGGAGCAAGCGCAGGCTCAGCCTCCCGGGAGCGTGGGTTTTTTTGCTGGAAAACATGGGCGCACACGGACGCAGGAGAGCGGCTGCCGCCGGCTGCGTCGGGGCGGGCGCCCCACGGGGGAGCCGGGCCCAGCGGATGCAGCGGACGGACTCGAGCAGACGAGCGCACCAGCGAGCGTGCAAAGCGGGGACGGGCGCACGCTCTGCCCGGCCACCGGCTCACCGAGGTCTCCTTGCGGGAGGGAAGAGATCAAAGACCCACAAACCCAGCTCAGCTACCTGAACTGTGCAGCATTGGGCCAGGACAGGGTCGAACCCCCTTCCCAAATGGGCTGGGACATTATGGCAGACGCCGCCGCGACCTACTGCTGAATTTGCTGCTGCCTCTTTGCTCCAGAGTCAACAGGGAGTTTGATTTAACAAGTTGCCTGCAAAAAGCAGGAGCCCCTTGCTCGTGGGCTGCCTGGTGCCAGCTTGGGCGTGCGTGGCTCTGCCCACACGCCACCCCTCACTTGGTCACGGTCCCCCACCCAGGGCCCAGCTCAGGAGCGGGCAAGCAAAGCCCCGAGCGGCCTTTCATCTCCGAGGCTCAGATGTGCATGTTTCACCGTGGGATATTTCACTTCGCTCCGTGCAGAAGAGATCAAAATAATTAATTGCTTGCACACCCCCTGCACACGCAGACCGCTATTTACATATGGAAATTAAATCCTCGGGTATGCAAAGCCAAGCACATCCAATGGATTTAGATCAGGCTTCTCACGGAGGCTTCCTTGGAAGCATCTCGGTAGCACCAAGACTTTGGGGCCCAGCCATGACGTGTCCCGGCAGGGTTTACGGCAGAGGGAAAGGCAATTTGGGTGCCACGGCTGCAGCGCTCTGCGCCGAGGGTGAGCTGCGCCCTGGGGAAGACGGTGCAGCTTGAAGAGGGAAACCGGGCACAACGCTTCTCCATTTGCTAACGAGGCTTCTGCATCTCATTTAACGGACAGTGCTGCCAATTAACCAATTTACTCTTTTCTAATTGAAATTATCCAGTATGATGGGTTTTGTGCTTGCAGCTCCCTACTGGCCATCGTCTCGGTGCAAGGAAGAGACCGGATTAGCCATCCTCGCTGCAGCGAGAGGCTCTTCGAGGCAGCACAAAGCGGAACAGAATAAATAAATAAATAAATAAAATCAACCCCCAAAATGTGGACTGTCCCTTTAATTTTTGTCAAGGCTAAAGTCCACAGACTACAAAAACAACATTTTAATTTAAATTCCGATTCCACATTCATTCATGGGAGCTGGCTCTGAGCGGAGATTTCATTAAAGGCTTTAATAGATTTTATAGGACTTGTCAGATCCGGAAAGGTTATGGAGCAAATGCATTTTCTCTGCTTCCAGAATTTCAACAACGGCTCGGTAAACAAATTTACCATGAAAATGCAAAGAGTCCAGCCTTGTACAGACAAGGAGAAATGAACTTCATCTGAGTGACTTAAAGGCATCAAGATGCACTGCCTGTCTCCTTTCTGACTCGCTTCTCCTCTCCTCTCCCTTAGCATGCTAGGCAGTTTTGAGGATATTTCTGTTTTTTTGGTGGAAATCAGAAATGGAGAAACATCTTTTTCCGCTGATCAGACTGGGGATGGGAGGTCCTGGAAATGTCACCTCTGGTGGCGGGGGGTGAGCAGGAGTCTCCGTAGGGTTTGCTAACAGAGCGTTGGGTGCTGAGGGAAACTACTCTAGTCTCGTACAACCGAGTGAATGGGGACGGAGGGTTTTGCAGGTGGAAACGGTGCTGTTCGAAGGGTCTGGATGTTTGAGTGCAGCTGTGCATCAGCTAGGGAAGGTGACAGAGGTGCGAGATGGCATGAGCAGACAGAGCTCCAAACGCATCACCCTCCGTTTCAGGGTCTCTTGCACCAAAGCCCTCGATGCCGCGGGGTGGCCAAAGGTGATCTTGGTTGAACAGCCTCATAGGCACCATTTCTGATGAAATACTGTTTTGCCAGTCTTTTCCACCTGCTGTTTTTGCCTCTAAGAAGCCCAGGCACATGGCTATATCCTGCCTGGGAAGGAGTGCGCTGAAGCCTGCTGCCAGCGCCGAGGCGGCCGTCCGGAGGCGTCGGCGATCCCCAGCAAGAGCCAAACTGCAGGAATCAAGTGCCGATTCCTTGGCAGCTGAGGGCTGGTGACGATGAATAAAGTGAAGAAAAGGTCTCTTGTTTTTGGATGAGCTCTGTAAACAGAGCTGGATGTCAGAGGAGATTTTGCCCAAGTATCATTTATAGGGTGGCATCGCAGGGAGAAATCAGCTTGGAGAAAATTATAACTAATGCAAACCTCCAACCAAAACCTTTTGTGCGTTTGAGGGTAAGACAAGCTGATGATTTTATTATTATTATTACGATGATTATTTTCCCTCCTTACGACTTTGCAATTCAAGATTGACAGGTTCGAACACAGCTGCTTTGGATTCCTTCCCAGCTCCACAAAAAGAGACCCAGTGTGAAAGGCAGCCGGGTGGCTCGCGTGCCGCTGCGACAGCCCCGGCACTCATGGGGCAGCTGAGGGCTCTGCTATGAGCCCCTTTGAACTTGATTTTTTTCCTAACTAGCATGTATCACATGAAAATTTCCTCCTCCGCTGACTGCTATATACTTGGAACGACCACAGTCCTTAGGACATCAGCTTGTTAAACTCCGGCTAGTTCAATCAAAAGGGATGCATTAAACCAAATCGAGCCTTAAAATGTTCCTTGCAAAGCCTCAGTGTGGCTGTACACCTGTGGATGTGGTCTCATGGCCCAGCTCACACATCTAGGACACACTGGCAGTTGTTTGCAAGGAGGTAACAGCCTGGATAGTACCTCTGAACTGTCATCTGTCCTGCTTGAGAAGGGGTAACAAACTGCATTTCTCTCTGTACAATGCAAGAAAAAAATGAGTTATGTTAACCTAGACCAATAGGATTAGTACAGGATGATGAGAAAATCAGAGAACAGCCTGAAAAACCACAGGAAACCTCTGGAGGTCCCTGGTCCAACCTGCTGCTCTGCGCAGGGCTAAGTTCAAAGAAAACCAGGTTGTCAGAGCCTCACCCAGGCCAGTTTGGAAAATCTCCCAGGATGGAGATGCCACAACCTCCCCTCTATATGATCACTGCTTAACCCTCGCCTCTTCTCTGCTTCTTTTCACAGCAGACGAGAGTGATCTTTCCCTCCTGGCCATGATGCAGCAATTTACACTAAAAATTTTGGGTCCTCTCGGATGTGAAATGCAGTGGAAGTGTTTCCTATCCGCTCACGCGCGCGTGCTTACAGCTGTCCCTCACACCCGCGCAGGCACGCTGCTCGTTCGGACCTGGAGCAGGCGCAGAATATTCTCGTGGTCCCTTTCAGCGGCGCTTGCAAACTGGCATGAAATCAAGAGAAGGCTGTGTGCGGGCAAGAAATAGCAGAGCCAAGAGGCTCTTTCAGAGAGTAGCCTTTAAATAATAAAAAAAATACCATCCAGAACAGGAGTCACAAAGAAATAAGAAAATCTTTTTCCTGCTGCCATCTACAGTTTGGGTTGTGCCAGGAGGCTGGGCTGAGAGAGAGGGGGAAAAGGACAGAGAAAGCCCCCGAAAGGCTCAGTTCCCTGAAACTATTCCAGCTCTTCCGAACGAAGAGCTTTCCCCACCAGTGCCCGGGAAGTTGCTGCCATCTATTGATCTAAGGGACACAGGGCGTCCAGCAAAGCGATCATCCGGGCTATGGCTGAAGAGAAAGCGCAGAAAGCTTGGACGACCTGCCCAGATCTGATTTTCCAGCATCGGCTTGTCCCTGCAGAAAGTCCTTCCTTCTCTCAGTAAGGAAGACCATGACCCGCAAGCGACTGTAGTCCCTGTGGGCACCTACTCTTTACTGAGCTAAACCTCCCCGGAGCAAGTGCTGACCCCAGGCTCAGGTCTGGAAACTGGTATTTGGGAGGCCGTTTCCCATGGGCTGGGTGGGAAAAGCCCCCCGGCCAGGTCCATTACAGGAGAGGAGAGAGAGAATTACCTGGACCAAATTGTAACCACATTTGAAGGCCAGGGCAGAGCTGTTGCAGCCGAGCAACGATGACTGGGGCTGCACAGACCTTATGCCGCACCAGGAATGTGCAATGGGAGCCAGAGCGAGGAGGAGGCTAGGAGGTCCCCATCTCCCCAGGGTAACTGCAGCCTAGCTCAGCCCTCAGTAGGTGGGCTTAGCTCTAAGCTATCTTCAAGGGCTGAATGCATGGCATTCAGAGGGAGCTCCACCTGCAGTTTTTTATGCCAATGCAGGTTTTAAAAGAACTGTAATAAACAACTCCATAGTTAATTTTTAGATGGTTCGTTGTCAGAACACACGAGCAAAGATGCCGGTAGATACCTGGGAAAGGTTTTACTGGCTGGGAAACGTCTGTGGGGAACTTGTTCAAACAAACGTGAGCATGATAACGTTTTGAGAGTAATAAAGCCCAGAGAGGACACTCTGGGGTGTGCTATGGGGGAAACGAGGTCAGGCTTTCTGAATGAACCCCTGCACTTAGCAAGTCCAGCCAACTCCAAAGCATTTCTGAAAGCCACAGGAAGGTTTCCAAAGACAAAAAGAACCATCTCAGCTCAGCCGCCTTCCTCAATGAATGCTTTGTGGCAGCTGCCGCCTTGAGGACAGTCAGTTTTCCTTCCTGCTCCACATCTTCCTCCAGCCGTGGTGCCAGAACAAGCTCAGGGCTGTTGGAGGGCACAAAGAGCCCATGGAGCATCTCGCCCCAGATGCGGGGTGGAGCAGAGCCCCTCAGCAGCCCCCCCATCCGCTGCTCATCACTCTGGCCATGCACAGCTCTTCCTCTGCGTGGGCAGACCCCTCCGCTCAGCTGTGTAACGTCCTTCAGCATCACGCAGCCTTCGGCCACCAGAAGCCATCGTGGAAAGACTTTGGCACCTCCAGGCCCCAAACAAACAAACTTGTGAGCGATGCTTGAAAAGCTGCCTGTGCCTGCTCTGAGGCGGCGGCCAGAGCCCTGCATTATGACTTTCACTTTGATTTTTCATGGTCAGTGAACCTGTTCAAGGGAAACGTTTCTACAAAACGCAAGGAAAATGGGAAAGAGGAACCACTGAGCAGGCAGAGTGAGCAGGTGCAGCTGAGAACTGGATGGCAACCTTACCCCCAGGCTGACCCAGGAGGAACAGCCCACTGTTAACACCGGGCAAATCTCTCAGAAAGCTCTTCCAAAACATTCTGCTTGTGAGTGTTTTGTACAAGTAAAAGCATCTCTCCAAAGATTGTCCCCAAGTGTTAAATATGGGACTGTGTTGCATAGGCCTGTTGCTGAACATCAGCTATGAGGTTCCTGGTTCAGATGCAAATAGCTCAGAGCTGGATCTGCTTTGGGCAGGCTGCAGGGAATAGTTTAGCCCTGAGCCAGCATCATCCACATCTACGTCCAGTTCCAGCTCCTCCGAGCCCTGACCGTCTGTGTAACCTCCACAGGTCACGCAGCCCATCTGTCATCGCACCGTCTCGCTGCCGTTCCCGTCGCAGACTTCACGGGGACGGGCACCTTCCCTCCAACAGCCTCGCTGGGTGCAGGAACAGAGCAGGGGCTGTGATCACTGCCGTTTGCCACCTTGTCAGAAGGATTTGGCTGAGGGATATTAGCTCTCTCCAAGAAGATACTAGGACTTTTCTAAGGGCTAAAAATAATAATAATAATAATAGTAAAAATAAATAAGTAAAATTGGTTTTCCTTGCAAGGAAATTAGCCATTTTAAACCAATTCAGAGTAGGCAGAACTTAGCATGCTGCAAGCCATTCCCTACATCATGAAGTGCACCACTCGGAAAATAAAATTATCATGTTTGACATTTTTCCCCAAAAAGGCCAAAGTAATTCCTTTGCTCTAGATACAGATTAGTTGTCAGACAAGCTTTCAGACACCCTTATTTTCCCTTGGGAGGATTCTGCAGCTGCTCCTCTTTTCCCCGAGATCAATACCTAAAGGATAATCCCACAGACGAGCCGGCAGTTTAGCAGTGTTAGCTCAAGCTTTCTTGTTCTCTAAATTTCCCTTTAAGAATTAAAACGAATTCTCTAGTTAGAGGGGAAACAAGTGTTTTTGTACTCCATGCTGTCACAGAGACTTGATATCACAAAATGTCTATAGCTGCTTGGAAATTAATTCTGTTGACTTTTTAGTCAAATTGAAACGTTTCGTGAGAACGGGCCAGTTTCAGCTGGTGACTCACCGCTTTCCAAAGGAGCGGAGCAAACAATAGCAACCGCCCAAACAAAAACCAGAGCAGATCGTTGCTCTAAATTCGGCACCTGTGTATATTCTTTCAAGGCAGAGCACGCCTGTAGGAGTGTAAAAGCAGCAGAGACCAGAAACGCGTCCTATGATGCAAAGGGTTATTTTTACTTCTTTTTAATCTGTGGGATCGTTCTGAAACCGAAGGAGAAACAAACATCAGCTGAGGGTGTTTGGGCAGAGCCGACCCCGGCACGAGGCAGCGAGCTGGGCCAGGGGGCCCCGCCGAGCTCCTTCTTTCAACTAAACTGGAAGAAGCCACCCTCCGACTGCGGGAAAGGCTCCTAAGCGTGGGATCGCATGCATTCAGAATAGCGCTTCGAGGCTGTTTGCTGCTGAACCACCACCCGGGGGATAAACTTGAAGAAATGAGGC
This sequence comes from Rhea pennata, assembly GCF_028389875.1. Lineage (NCBI taxonomy): Eukaryota > Metazoa > Chordata > Aves > Rheiformes > Rheidae > Rhea > Rhea pennata. The sequence continues at coordinate 16,393,810 of NC_084678.1, forward strand.
AACATCCCTGTCACTCCCTGGGTGGATAGGCTGATTTAAACCTTGAAATGATGCTTCATTGCAGCAGCGTCGCTTGCCAGGGCATAGCCAGCGCAGCTCAGGCGAGCCCTCGCCCCCGGCGCGCGGGCTGGCAGCGGCTACGGTTGCTGCTGGCCGTGATTTAGAGCCTGCCCCATCCGGGGGGCTGAAGGGAGGCAGCCTGCTCGCGTGGCTAAACCTTGCAAACCGCCGCAAGAAAGGCTGAGCCACGCACAGCCACGTAAATATTTTCTGCCACTCGACAATTCAATTATATCAGTGTTCAAAGGGCTGCTGATCTGTTTAGTGAACATATGTGCATGAGAAGCACTCATTAATAAAATTCTGCAGCCTTGCTAGCTCGGCTCGTTCCCCCTTTATGTATCTTTTAAAGGCTCATAAAAACAAAACAAAACAAAAAAAAAAAAAAAAGCAAAACATCTCCAATCTGAATGTTACTGCAAATCGATGCTTTAGTTGCATGGCCAAAATGCAGATATTTGAAGCCCACCGCGTCCCTATCTACTGGTGGCTGATGCTCAGGGAGGGAGGATGCAGCAAGCCTGGAGGATGTCGCTTCACCACATCGATCTTGCCACCTTTTTCCTTCAGGTACAAGTTCAGCAATGTTTTTCCTGGAGAGCGCAGCTAGAACCACCCTGCAAGCAGCCTCTTCCCCAGCCCCGCGTCTCCTGGCTGGACCGGAGACGACCCGGTTGCGATGCGGCGCAAACCTCCGCGCATCCCGAAGCAGCACCGCGGGGCCGGATGGCCGGTGGCCCCGGAGCCGCACGGTGGCAGAGCGGCTCTGCCGCAACCTCGCTCCAGGGAGGAGATCGCTGTCGGCCGTGCTCTGCTTTCCTCATGTTCCCAGCCTGACCACCGAGGGACCTGGCACCCTCGGGCTGGAGCCGGGGTGAGCCAAAAAAACCCATCAGGGAAGAGCACCGGAATCAAGGCAAACGTCACATTTCTTCCAAGAGGTTGCACTGAAATTGCACCTTTTTCAGTGCAAGTGAAAAAGGGCTCCTGCTTTCCTAAACCTTGGGGCCACAAACAGCTTTTGTCAATGTTTTCCACTGTGCCGCATTTTTACGGAACCTTCCCTAAGACTTTCCAGGCAGTAAGAAAAGCGACGCTTTGGGTACTTTACCCGTCCGTAAGGGCACAGAGCAGATCGAAAGATGGTCCCCGAAAAAGGCAGCACAAGGTTAAAGTCCCACAAGGTGGCAGAGCTCCATCACTCATCGTCTGCTGCGCTGCAGCCAGAGCAGCCAAAAAGCCTGCGAGAAGCTGCACAAACCTCTCCCGGGAAATGCGAGGTTTCCTACGCGCCGGGCATGGCTGGGGGTATTGCTGGAGAAGACCGCTGATGGAAACAGGGATGTTGCTTTGCCAGATCACTCCCACGTTTTCCAGTCTCACTGGAATATCAATGTGTAAATCAGGTGTGCAGCTACCTGTAAAGGAACAGAAGAGATTGTTGTGGATTTTGGCGTATGTGGGAATAAAGAAAAGAAAAAATGCTCCTCACTTTCTGTCTTCGCTGAAGTTTCTAAGACTGTTATCCTGGGAAAGAATTAAAAAGTTTAACCCATCCACAGGAACTGTAAACTGAGAAAGAAAATGCAAACTCCCAAGGGGACAAGAATAGCCGTAAAAACTTACAATGCAGCTTCAGAGCTGAGCAGGTGATTTTGCTAACGTTATTTGAGCCCTGAGGCTGAACACAACGCAGAGTCAGGGCAGAAATCTTGACTTTCAGCTTTGCTAGCCCATATATATAAAAGGACATGTTTCCCCTTGCTGGGTTGGATCTGCAGCACTTTTTCCTCTAAGCATCTGTGTGTGATAAAGCAGGAGACCGGGGCAGGTGCGTGGGAACTACCCTCGCTGCAGGGGGATTACGGTGAGGAACGTGCCTCATGGGGTATGCGTGCAAGAGACCAATGAGTTAGATACTGGCTTTTCAGCCTCTAATGTTAGGTTTTCGGATTGCTTCCTAAGCTATTTGCAGCGCCAGAAACTGGCGGTTTCTTCCTGCTGGTCCTCTCTGGTGCTGCCCCATTACAATTTGGTTAAACAAATGGAGATAAACTGGCCATGAATACGTTTCAGCTAGAGAATAATAGCAAGTTTCTGAGCATCAGAGCAATTTAGTTCTGTATAAATAAATAAATAGAAGTCTGTACTTGCACAAGCATGAAGTAAAAAGGCTTATTTTGCTGCAGCTCTGGACCAGTTCGGGGAGAGTTGCTACAGCACAGTAATTGCACCCACAGCTCCTTTGCGGTCCTGCACTCCTACTGATCTGAGCCACAGCTCAGCCCTGGGCAAAGACAAGTTTTAGTCAGTTTGGGTAAAGAAGCACATTCCTGCAGATGTGGTTTTTCACTAACATCCTTGGGCTGCAGAGCAGATCCTTGGCTTCCACCCATGCAGTCCACACCGGCCTTTTAAAAATAAATAAATAACCAAGGACTTTTTTGAGCTGATTGTGGCTTTAAATAAGCATCAGGTCACATAAGCTTGGAGACAGGTCTTCAAAAGGGAGAAATTTGCGCTGCAGCCAGTCAAATGAAGGGACAAATAAAAGGTTTCACACTGAGCAGAAATCAAAGGGAGAGAGGCAATCTTCATCGAGGACGTTCGCAGAGGCGATGGGAAGCTACAGCAGGAATTTTCCATCGGAGGAAATAGCGCTCAAAGGAACGGACTAACTTGCTGAGGCAAAAATTAAACCTTCCCTCACTCGCACACCAAAGCTGATGCCCTGGTAAAACAGTTTCCCTAGCAACCAGGGGGAAATCGCAGAAAACTCTGACTTCCTTTTTTTTTTTTTTTTTTTTTTTCTCTTCTATTGAATTGACAAAATCCAGTTCTGATGCCCACAAGCATTACTAGGTGCTGGCAGTGCTGATGCAGCATTAGCTACCCTACACCTGCGGCACATCCTGGCCTCTGCTGCTTAATTCACTCCTGCCTCTTCTCTAATTACTTCTTTACTTCAGTTCTTCCAGACTATAGTTATTGTGGCTAAATGCCACCGGTCTCGTGAGCGTTGCATGGCAGGGGACACTGCTGCGATGCTGGAGAAGCACAGAGGACTCCCTGGCCAGCAGGGACCATCACCACCCCGAGGGCTTTCCCCGACATGACGCTGCTCACCCTTCCTCCCCAGCACCTCCCCTCACTCTGGAGCCCCAAATCCACCAGGCTTTCTGCCACCACAAAGGCTTGTTCCACCACTTTTTTTTTTTTCCCAGTAAAAACCTCAAGCAAAAGAAAAGGCCAGCAACTTCTGCAAGCAGTGCATCCCTCCAAGGATACCTCAGACAAACCCAACCGTTGGCAAATGCCGCCTTTGCTAGGTCCGGGAGGGAATCTGAAGCTCCACAGATGCCCTCATTGCTCTACTTGGGCACACAGAGCTGCCTTTTATTTTTTCTTAACGATAGAAAATGGTGATTGCTCATAAGATCCCAAACCTGCGGGCGAGCCCACGCCGGGCTCGCTCAGGTGCTCCGCCGTGCGTCCCTCAGCCGCACCAGGAACGGCCTCTCCCGCCGCGCTCGATGCTCCTTCCTGTGCACGTCCCTTAACCAAGTGGCTTTCAATCCTGATGCAGCGCTCCGAGTTCTGAGAAACGGCGTGGAAAGGACATTACGGTCCTCTCGGGTCTGTATAAACACGTCTTGTTTGTCATCCTTTGCAGCCACTGCCCGAGCCAAAACGCTCGTTTAGTAAAGAGCAGCGGAAATTGAATCTTTCTTTTGCTGTGCTCGCACAGGGCTGCGAACTTCCAGGTTCTGTCTGGGGTGGTTGTTTTAAGGAGGCCAATAAGGGCCTTATTAAGGGAAGAATTTTTTAATAGCTGCAAATGCCCATCTTTGACTTCACCGACTCATCAAGCAAACACTTTTCTGCAAAAAACTCATTTCCAGCCTGTGATTCCATCTGGTTTCTAACCACAGCCCGACCCAGCAACGAGGAACTACAGAGCAAGATTACGGGCAGGTTCGACACCATTAACACGCAGAGGCATAAATGGGAGTAGACAGTTAAATATGATTATTCTCCCTCATGCCTGTCTTTCCTTAGGGTGCCTATCACTAGAGCACAAGTACCATGTGCATTCATTAATTGAAACAACACATTTACATGATTAGGGATTAACTCCTGTGCTTCTCCTTTGGCTAATTAGTGCATCTATAGATCTATTTAGAAAGAAAATACCTTGGGGAAGGCAGGAGCCTTCAGAGCTGATTTCATACAAACGAGCTGTCAAATGCTGGGATTAGAAAAACACTCACTTCTTCCTACCCTCCTGTGGCAATTTGTATTTGCTTGTTATATTTTTCTCGACTGCTACGCAGCATCTCCCGTGATTTCGATCAAGAAAACACTACTGGGTTTTTCTTCCTCTCATCGTGGTCCCCGATATCTCTATGGGGTCGGACTGTCAACGTGCCCGGCTGGAATAGAGTATTTTACAGAGGAGGGTTGATGCTGGAGGATTAATTAACCGCACTGACGCGAGCAGCTTTTCAACCTGCGGTCCCGTGCAGCCGCAGGTATCCTGGAGGCGCGCGGTTCGAGAGCCGCTCTTTCCAGCCCAGGACTAGCTGTGTTGCAAGGGCGATTTCACCCATCACTGACATCTCTATCACCTACTTCATAGCTCAAAAGGGTCTCCAGAAGATTCACTGCCCTATTTAGAAAGGCTGATGAAATAGAGGCTTTCAGAAAATGTATAAAGCATGGAAGAATTTAAGAGAATTACGATTTTTCCCTGCTGGAGCAATGCACACATCTATCAAGTTGGATTTTAAGAAGCAAAAAAAATATAGCCCTGAAAAAAAAGTTCGCTCTAAACTGCTGAGTGAAAAGCTTTCCTAGCTTACTTCTGGGAGGATTTCCCCCCACGCCCTTCAAAACTGTGCCTTAACCAAAAATTCAGAAACAGCTCTATATTTTCTCAGTGAGTGAACAGTTATTTCAAGACCATTTATTGTCTGATGAAAAGTTAAGCTTCTCTGAGAGGATTTTTTTTTTCCAGGGAGACCCGGTCGCTGGACAGCCCCGGAGGCAGACAGCAAACGCTGTGCAGCAGAGCTGACGCCAGGACCGTAATTCCTAAGGCCTCCTCACAAGAGCGGTGCAAACAGGCTACGTGGACCCAAATTCGAGGGAAGGATGCTTGGATCCCCTGACCGTACAGTTGACACCAGTGATCCCTAAAGGAAAGCAGGGAGCTTTTCACCACCGGGATGAACAGTGCCTCTTTCAATTGCTTCCTCCTTGGCTGGAGGAAGGGGAAAAAAAAAGCAGAAGGAGGTAAATAGGTAGATGTGCCTCACAGCTTCCTGCTCGAGGGACGCGCAGGCAGCGGCAGGGGCTGAGCTCGCAGGAGACCTCCCGCGCTGTTGCCCTCCGGCACCGAGCGCCCTGCTCGCACAGGAGCAGCCGCCGCTGCACGGCGGGGCGAGCGGCTTTGCTTTCCCTGTTCTCCCATGTAGGCTGCTAGAACATTTTCTGGTGACTTAAAGGCAGCACTCAGCAGAATGAGAGTAATAATAATGGGGGAAAAAAAAACCAAAACAAAGCTGCCCCTTGGGAACCTAACGTTCATTTGTTCGGACCAGCCCTGCGCTGAGCAGACCGCTCCCCCCAGCCGTGCCAGCTCAGCCCCAGGCCTCTGCCCTGTACAGGCAGGAGAGGAGCATTGGTTCATTAACCACCTGCAACTGAGCTGTGCTTACAACTGCTCTAGGCTCTTACCACAGGCCCCTACGACCAAGGCAGAGGAGGATGAACTTTCGCGGCACCCCGCAGAGCCAGCCGGCAGCAAACCTCGGCGCCCAACCTTCTCCTTTACCCCCTTATAAGGCTTCAGCCTCAGAGCAGAGGCAACTGTTTTATGGGGTAATATTTAATATGTTAATATTACCAGCTGCAGGTTTGCATTCTGCATATCCTTGTCAGCATACACCTACAACCACCAATGCGTTTATGTATTTTCCTTAAACCGAATTTTGCCATAGGTCCTGTGTGGCTTAACATCCGAGAGTGTGGGGCTGTCACATCTCAGTCCTGCTCGGGTACAGGGTCAAACTTATTCTCCTGTACCTGCTCCTGGCTTTCCCACCACAATCCCAAGCTGAACCATCATGCATTTCCAAAACATGTCCTTGGTTGTGCAGGCTGTAGGGAATTACAACAAAAATGAGGCATTACAGCTGCTTATGTTTGGCTAGGATGACAAGGGAACATCTCTCACTGCTGGAAATCCCAAGGGAAGAGCTGTAAAACACCCTCAGGCTGCTTTCACAAGAAACCTTGCAGCACAGCTGAACTGACAACACAAACCCTCACGTGGTGAGTTCGTTCTCAAGGCCAAGGAAACTGCATCTCAGGAACCAGCATAAAAAAAAGCCCGCTGCAGATCTCATGAACCTGCTGACTGCAGAGCAGATGCAAGAGGCTCTTTCTGAAGGCCTCGGTCCCGTCTCTTCAAGCAGCCGGCATGAAGAGCAATCAGCCTGTGCCGTGTTAGCTCTGTTTGCAATCGGCCATCAGGGGAAAACGTTATTGCAAAGTTTCCATGCTTCTTGCAGCCTGCAAGTGAGCTCCACGATGGAGATTCAACAGCAAATATTAGATTTTTGCTATTCACAGTTTCCTTTATTGAAAACTGATGGGTTTGTCTTAGAAACCAAGGAAAAGTGTAAGACTCACTGCTGTGAAAAAAAATGCTATTTTTATAGCTGCAAAGAGGTTCAGCAACTATTGTAGAATGAAATCCCAGATGGTCTTTTTAATTCACTCCTGCACAATGACCCTTGCTGAAAACAGTGAAGTATAATTTTGGGGAAGATGCCTAAAGATACAGGAAGGTACTAAAGAAGTTAGGTTTTCAAGCTATTGCAAAGTTCAGAGAAACATTCCCATGCTGCAAAAACCAGCCTCCTCTTCCACTGGCCTGGACGGGATATAAAGCAGGACGTTTCATCTTTTTCATCATTTTTGTAATATCTTGGGTTTCTGAAATGTCTTAAATAAATGATTCCTGCAAAGCAAAAGCAACAAGGCTATATAAATGTATGTTGATTTTTAGGCTCAGATTCTTCTTGCTTTCTGTTCTCTACCATTACTGATACTCAAATGTATATTTATATTTCATTCACACTAATTTCCATAAAGACAACTGAAATTAAAGCAAGTTAATGGCTCTTTATCTTTTCCTGAACACTTTTTGAATTTTAATCTCCACTAAACAAGCTTTGATGGCTGAAAACATTTAAAACAATGGTTCCGTTCAAAGGGAAAAATAAAATCACGCGGTTGAACATCAAAATTATTATACTTTCTTCTTACTTTTGACAGGTTTTTAAGCAAATAACATATTAGCTTACAATGCAAAGGTTCAAGAGGCCTACTCTTTTTTTTTTTTTTTTTTTTTTCCTGTATATAGCAAGAAGAAGGAAAAACAAGTTACAGGAGCGTTTCGCTTGGCGCTCCGTTAGCAGCCAGGGCTTCCAGCGGCGGCAGCAGCTGCTGGCCGCGGCCGCGCACACTGCCAGGAGTCTTTCCTCGCAAGCCTGGAGGTGTTCACATTTCCACCCTGCCACCGCTAACGAGGCCGGCCAGTGACACCAGCTAACGAGCTGTTCCCCTCTCCAAACTGGTGCTGTGACTCCCGTGGTTAAAGTTATCCGGGTGCGATGCGTGGCCCGGGGACCGGGGCAGCTGGCAGCACTGGGGAAAGCAGGGAGGAGGTGCCACGCGCCAGAGGACTTCTCTAATTTAGCAGAGAAAGGGACTAAAAAAAGGAGCAGCTAGAGCACACAGCCCAGCAAATTCCTGTCGTAAATCCAACGGGCGCTGCTAGCAGCGAGGGGGACAAATGAGTTATTTTCCCAGCAGAGATCTCAGGTTTGGTATCCTTACACGGGGCTGGCGGAACAGGGAAGGAGACAAAGACGCAAAACTGAACTCAACCTTGTTCCTTTAAGTGAAAAATTTAGCAGCAGGATTTGTAGCCGAGCTATTTTGGCTTGGTGAGAGACACCTGAGGATTCCTCCAGTCCATCTGCCAGCCTGTAACCAAGTGATGAACGTATTCATCACATCTCTGAATAGAGGAGGAACTGGAAAACGCAAGCATGTTTTCTTGCGTCTAAAAGCCTGGCACAAGCGCCCTGCCTGTCCTGTTGCAGGCTGTGCTCGCTCCCGATCCCTCGCTTGGCCCGTGGAAGGAGAGAAGCGATGCGTGTACCTCGCATAGGGAGAGGGCTTTCTGGCTAATGGAAACGTCCAGGTTTCCACTGGCAAAATACATAAATAAATATTCGTATGATACCCGAGCTCCTCTACTTGGCAATAGCTGATGATCAGTCATTGGGGAAAGCTGGTGCATATATGAGGAGGGAAGACGGAATCAGGATTAGCAAAACAAGCCATATGTTTCTAATAAAATAACCACAATGTCCAAAGAGAGCTGTCTCAAGATTTGGTTTCATCCAGTAACAGTTTTTTTGGGGGGAGGGGAGGAAGCACATGGGTGGAAAGTGTTGATCACGAGTTGACAACTGCAAGATTTATCGCGTGCCGCTGCCCAGGCAGCTGCGGAGCTGGCCCAACGCCTGTCCTCCTCGTTACAATGCAATATGCTCCGCTGCCTTTCCAGGAAAATCCCATTTCCCAAGTAGCAAGAAGATAGATATTGCTGCAATGCTATCACTTCCCCTCTTGCGGGAAGAGGGCATAGGAAATAAGGACTCTGCTGACTATTGCTTTCCTCTATCCAACATAAAACCCTGTACCTAAAAAGTACTTTCAAAATAAGCAAAAAATTGTTTAAGAAACTGAGACAATTCTGCTTAAACATTAAAGATTAAGAATAAAGATGTATTTTTCAGAAATCTTAGAACAAAAGTGTGAAGTCAGGTTATAGCTTAAAGATTTCTGAGATTTTCCTTTTCATTCTCTTTGGAGCATGCACAGTTCTTTTTTGTTGCTGGGTTTTTTTTCCCCCTGGAAGTCACGAATATCTTTGTACAGGAGAATTATTTCCAGCCCAACTTCTTTGTATTGACAAAAACATCAACCTCTTTTGAAGGCACATTTTAATTCCACCAAGAAAGATGAGTTAGTGCAGCTGGAATTAGGGACATAAATTTACCCACTGGATGAATTACAGATTTTAAGTGAAATCATTAGAGGAGCCTTAAACTCGATATGAATTGCTGTGGTATTACCTCTGCCTTTAATGACTGCAGCCAAATGCTGGAAACAAACTGCAGAACAAACTCAGGTCAACTCATTTCTTCTGACAGGTAAATTCCTCAAGGGGAGATCTCGAGACCAACAGGTGGTTGTTAGAAGCATCCTGTTGTTTTTTCTCTTCTTCAAGACCAAAAATATTGTGCACCTTGGAGATCTTTAGGCCATTTAGCTCAGCCCGTTGAGGATTAAGTCCCCACAATAGCAAAGTCATCCTGGATCAACCACCCCATCTAAAACTACACAGGATTATGGAAGTGCCACCAGGGGATCGGTCTGAGTATGCTGCAAGAATCAAAATCTTGCATTTGCATTTGATTTTTAAGAATAATCAAATCTGTAAAATCACCAAATTTGGTGACGCTTCCCTCTTTCTACCCATCCCTGGCAGTGTCTCTTGTAGCCCCCGCTGCGCTTGGCAATTCACGGGAGCCTCCCTCTCCGGCCTGGGAAAAAAAAAGCTGGAAACACAAAGTCTCCCGCAGGGCGAGCACTAACACAGTGTCCACGCGCAGCATGGTCCCCGCGAGCCACGAAGCCCTCGCTGGGTCTGCTTGGCCACTTCTGTTGGACGCTGACCCCCTCCAATTCACTAAGCGGGGTCCTTTGGGATTTCCCACTCCTACAGACTAAGTAGAAGGGGAAACACTTGTTTCTGGTCAGGTTTCATAGAGGGTTTTTTTTTTTTTAATTGCAAAGAGAAAATAAAAAGGTGCACCTATTTAAAGATTGAAAGAGAATTTGTAATCCCCAAGAAGTGCTTCAGAGCCTTTTGAGTCTAGCCCACCCACTCCTTCACTTAATCTAAAAACATAGCTCCTTTTTGACAGACTTTGAAATATTTCATAACATTTGCAATATTCTCAGCTTCAGCTTTGAAACCCTCCCCGAAGACTGGATTTTTCTTTTTCTTTTCTTTCTTTTTCCCCCCAGTCTCTGCCTGGATTTATAATCACCTGCCAACGTCGGCGCAGAGTCTGAGCCGCTTGGGGGGTTTTGTGCTTTGAAGTGACAACGCATCAAAGCCGAAGAGCCGCGCGCTCGACGCCGCCCCGCATCGCCTCCAGGCGAATATTGACACGCGAGAAGGTACCTTCTCCAGCTTGCTCTAATAACGTCTCTACGCTGTGCACGGTGAAAGTTTTATCTCCTTCCAGCCCTTCCTAGGACTTGGGGGGATTAAGAATAATGCAAGGGGAAAAAAAAAATACCCCTCTTCCCAGGGGTAATAGCCACAGGAGCTCTCTTGCTTGCTCTCTGATACATTTAATAAACGCTCCCTGGGGCTCATCTTCGGGAACTGGGTTCTTGAGCCAGGATGGCTGCACTGCAATCCTTCCCCTTTGCTGGAAGTGCTTTCGAGCCCTTACAGGGTTGTCCTGCTGCGGCCCAGCACAAGCTTTTCGCCCTCTTCCATGGTCACGGTGCCCCGATAGCTGTGCGGGCAGAGCTTTCCTAGTGTGGGTCGGGTCTAACAGCGCCTGCGTGGAGGCTTGGCACGGTTTAACTAAATAGCTCCGATGGTTTGGGTGAGAAAGCGTGGGAACGGCTCCCAGAGGAGCAAGCTGGACATGGTTAGGAGTCCAGAGCTGCTCACAAGCCCCCGAACGCCTCCTTCACGCAACCCTCTCGCCTCCCTGCTGGGACCTGCAGTTGGCCCCGCTGCCTCCCCCAGCTTAAGGGGAAACTCACTTTCCAGTAGCACCTCATTCCCTAAAGGGGAAACTGAGGCAGACAGCTGCCACACAACCCCCTCAACACATCTTGAAAAGTGCCCAGCACCCCTAACCCCTAGTTCAGCTACCTCAAAACATCAATTAAAAACATACCAAATGGCTGTTTTCTAGCTCCCACGTGAACCTCAAGGCTTTATTTCCCTTTCCAGCTCACTGCCTGCCCTCTGGCTTGCTGCTGGCACAGTTGCAGCCTCACCACCAACGCTTGCTCCTACTGGCTCAACACCTCCAGCCTCTCACCACTGTTTTGCCAATGGCTCCGAACCCCCACCTCTCGTGCAAGTAACTCGCAGGGGGAGTATTCGCTTCTTTCTTGGGCTGCTTCCCCCCCCCCCAGGTTAGACTCTGCAGTCAACTGGCAGAGCAGCAGGTTGCTGGGGAAGGTGACAGCAGGACATGGTCCCTGCCCCGGCAACCCTCTGGTGCCCAAAACAGTGACCGAGGCGGATGCAGTCCCAGGCAGGATCCAGCCTCGGGCCAGCACCTCAGGGACATGCCTGTCCTCATTGCCATAGTGGCAGTTTAATAATTTCCATCTAATCAGAAGTTGTAGCTGGTGCAGGAATTATTAGCACTGATTGAAGGCAGCTGCAAAATCCTGCAGCAAAAGTTGTTCGTACATCATCTTTAGGAGGAATTTAAACAGAGAGGAGAGCAGCACTAAGAGAGATCTCGATAAGCCTCTCTGCCCCTACCACAGAGGGATGAGATTTAAGAACAAGCTCCAAACACATATCTTTGATTTCCCTTAGCTGAACAAAACTCCAGTGTGCCAGGAGATTATAACTACTTCTGCTTCTTGGTAATTACTGATCCCCTGGCAGCATGACTTTAAATGGAGGGGAAAAGGGAGAAAGTTAGACCTACCTATAAAATATTTGTCTTCCTTCAGAGATGTGCACACACGTTCCTCCCCGTCAGGAAAGCCCATCCTCTTACCCCGGAGCAATCCCAGCTGTTAAACTGGGTCACACCCACCTGCCATGGCCGGGCCAGCAGTTGCCCAGCTGGGCTTTCCCAACAGGATCCCGACACAGTGAAGACTATACGTGGCAGGCAACCAAACATGCAAATGTCAAGAATTAACAGGAAGGGAATCAAGAAGGACTCGTATTTCTACAGCACGAGGGTCGCAGCTGTTTGCAGCTGGCCAGCAGCTTGCTTTGCACACAGACACGATCACGCACACGTGCTCACACATCTCAGCCAGGCCTGCATATGCAAACAGTTATTTTCCTGAGTGAAACAGCTCTGATTAGCCAGAAAATAACGAGCAGGCAAAATTGGAGGCTGGAGCTCAAAAGGCTGGCCTTCGCTCACAGCAATAGGAAGCAGCTGGCCCTGAAGAGCAAGCAACAAGGCTTGACTTTGGTACCTTTCAAAAAAGAATGATTAAAAAGTGTAAAGCACTTCCCTTCCTTGGTTAACTCATGGTATCCTTGGGCTTCTTTGATGAATAGCAAGAGCACTGCACCCACGGAGGGAGCATGCTGTACTCTGTATGAGCTTAGTGTTATTTAATGGACATGCAGCTGAGCTAGTGTTTGCTTTTGCAGCCATAGTATATGGTGACTTATAAACAAGTCTGAAAGAAGAGTAATGTTTCTGCACTTCATGAAGAAGGATTTATTGTTGTTTTCACTTCTATTTGTACAAGAAACTGTTTAAAGTGAAGCTGCTTTGGAACACTTGAAAATAAAGCAAAGCCGATGTGAAGATCTGAGTGCATAGGCTTATACTCACCCTTTACTCTGACCCCTTTGATAATTAATATGAGACCAATTAATCACAAGAGTATGTTGCTATTTTTCTACCTAGTAAATACCATCTGCATAACATTTTCTTCCTGGATTTTTATCTCCCTCATTGCATTAATTGAATTGTCAGAGCTGTTCTCCTCCATCATTTTTTTTAAACTAGACTTTTTAGCCTCATTTGTGCTGGAAAAATGAGTTGCAAGTATGAAGCTGAGCACTTTTCAGCCCCACTAGCTCAGCTGCAAGCATTTCATAGGGGTAGAAATAATCAGGAAAAATAATCTTGGGTCAATTCAAAAATGGGACAGGAATCCACATCACAGTTACAAAGTGCTCATTTCCACTACACATGCCCATGGGAAAAGTATCCAGGAAGGAGCCTGGAGTGTGTTCTTCAGAAGCATCTGGTAAGGTGGGGAAGAGCAGCCTCATCCCCATGGCCTCTCTGTGCCTGCTGGGGTGGGATCAGGCTCCACACAGGAAAAATGCTCTATCAAATTGATTCCAGCTACCCCTGTCCTGCTACAGGAAATATCATGCAAAACCAGCCACCCCTGGGCCAGGTCTGTGCTGTTGGTGCATCATCAGTGCATATTGCATGGGATGCTAGCTCATTTACTATGTACTAATTAGCTATGCAATACTTGCACCACAATTTATCTAATTTCCCAGAATACGAAGGGTTGAGTCAAACAGAGCTCAGCTTCACAGTAACTCAGTCCAGTTATGAGCTTGCAAAGCTCATCTGGGTGCTTAGAAAAATAGAAACCAGCTGTGAGAATAAGACAATTATTCCAATGCAAGTTACTCCAATTCACATTCATAGGACACCAGAAGAAGACAGACCAGCTTCTTACGAGGCCAGATAGAGCAGAGAAGTCCAGGGAATTCACTCACCTGCTAGCACTGGAGACTCTTGAGAGCATAATGAGCTAGGAAGAGCTAGAAGAGAGTCTCCTCCTCCAACCTGGATAAGTATGAAATGAAATAACGACCTCATCCAGCTGATGGCTTTACCACCTGCAAGGAAAGCACCATCTGCACCTTGGAGGCTGGGTGGGATTGCTCCTAACGAGGAGAGCGACGGCAGCCGCTGCAGCACCCTGCCTTTCTGCAAAAGCCCACGCTGAGCTTCCTGGCAAAAGGGAGCAAGGAAAAATTAATGAACTTCTCTGCAATCCAGACACTTTTTTCCCACCTTCTTTTAAAAATATGACCATAAATAGCCAGGTTCCTCTTGAAAAGTCTGTTCAAGCAGACAATAACATTTCTCTCCCTAATATCATAATAAGATGTGATCAGAGAAATCTTTTTTTAAAAAAAATAATTATTTTGTTTAAAGTAATCCTGCATTGCAAAGTAGTTCCACGTTGACAGAAAAGGCATTTTCATTAGCACACCCAGCTGTTACCCCCAGAATTACGACAAGCCTTGATCATATGGCATTCACAAGCAGCCCTGGCAGGAATTTTTCCTAGTATTGTCGGCTGGCAATTCCTCCTCCTGCACTTGCAAAATCTTTGCCACTAGATTTTAATCCTGGTGTCTGCAAATGCACTGACTGAGTGGGCTGCCTTTTGTGTTCAGTGCCCTTGCTAGCCATTTTTAAAGTCATTCAGTTATGGACGGAAGGATGGGCGAATGGAAGGAAGGAAGGGTCTCAAATATGTAATTTTTGTGACAACTACTGCCCTAGTAGGGCAAATGAAAGCAACTGGAAAATTTGACCCTTTGCACATTCTGCTTGGCAGCGGGCTGCTGGCCGGCCGGCGTGCACCAGTCCACATGCAGCCGGCGACGAGCCTTCGCACCGCCGGGTCTCGTGGGGACAGGATGGCAGGAGAGAGGAGCGAGGTTATTGAAATACGGGGGGGGGGCAGGTTAGGAGATAAAGGATACAAACCCATGGGAGATAAAACCTCATTAGCTACACTGCTGCTAAAGCAGCACGTTCGTGAAAGGTGGGCTGAAGAGTGAACCCTGCGAAACCTGAGCTGGCAGTAATGGGAGCAGGGTGCTCTAACAGCATGAATCAGGATCTGCAAATGAGGCAGAGGGAGTCAGGGCCATACTCTTCTAATATTCTTACCCGATGGCAATGGGAACACTTAGGGGAACAATTCAAGGAGCTCTTACGTTTGGAGTTCTGAAAAACACTAAAGAGCTCTTCAGGACTAATGCTAAACAAAATTGTAGTCATAAAAAAAAAAACAATATAAGTACCATGCTCTCCATCAGAGTCAAGTCTGAACGCGGATGCAGGTGTGTTTGGGGATAGGGAGAAGAGAGAGAGGAGCTGGCGGTGTATTTTGCAGAGTGCTGCCCTGACTAGAGCTGGTCTCCACCACGAGCAGCTCGCGTTTGAGCAGTGCTGTGTCGCAGGTGAAATCTGACTTCATATTTTGAAAAATTGAGGTTGATGTATAGAAACTCATCAGGTAGCCCAAAGGTATGTTTTATATTGAAAGCCATGAAATATTCCACTCATCAGCCTCTGAAATGACAGTAGAAAGGTTATTTGTACCCTGGACTCACCTCTGGAGCTCCCTTGAGCCACCCTGTACACCGCACCTTGCAACGACACCCGGCCAGCTCTTGGCATTGCCCCAACACTCAACAGCTTCAGGCTTCGTGAGTCAGATGAGAGATCTGGGCAGATGAGAGACAGACAACACAGTGGCTGAAACAAGAAGCCGTAGATTTGAATTGCATAAAAGGAAATACGGATTAGGCCCTGGAGAAAACTTCTAGTCGGAAAGACACTGAAGCAACGGAAGAGATCGCTTGGGGAACGGCAGAGTCTACAAGTTTATGAGGCTCCTGGATCCAGAATAGAAACTGATAGGCCAGATTTAGGTAGATGAAGCAGCTGATTTCCTTGACATCCCAAGACGCTCTCCCCACCCCGTTTTCTGTGAGTCTGTGACTGTATTAACACACACTGAAGAGTAACAGGCAAATCTCAGGCTGAAATCCTAACCCTGCTGAGTTCAGAGAGAGTTTTGCCATTAATCTGAATGATTTCCTTTGGGACATTTTGATTAGCTCCACTCAGATTTGTGTGAGTCAAGGAAAGCTTCCATTTGCAGGAGACCCTCTATAGTCCAGTAGCCTACCCAAAGAGCACTGGGCTCACCCAGCCAGCAAAGGGTAGTTGGCTCTCATCCCATATATTTGTGTCTTTACCCAGACAGTACTTAGAGCACCTGGAAACTGAGAGTTCTTCTCTGTTTTGTGGGCTGCTTTGGTCTGACATTTTAATCTGACATTTTAATGTACAGTCCCATTTATCTAAAATTACCCATACTGCAATAGATGAAGGAGAGAGTCATCGTTGTTGTTTGAGGTCTTCCCTCCCCTATGGTCTCAATGTAAGGAAGAGATAAAAGACCAAGTTAGAGGAGATTATGCGGCCATTATCAGCTAGCTTTGAAAATAAATCAAAGGAAGGGACCGTGTAAATGACGTCTGATGACTTGGAATTTTGGGAAGGGAATTTTTTTCAAGATTAGTTGTTTGAATTCTCCATGAAATCCACTAATACATTGCTGTGCCTCAGAAATTGAGGGTAATTTAATTCCACTTACTCTTCCCCTTTCCTTCATTGCTCTGTCCTCATGTCCTATTCCTCCTTTTCAGTCCCTTGCTCATTTTTATAGTTGATTAAGATAGAGCTAAGGCTCTAATGATGAACAAACAAAGCCAAAAATAGGACTGAGAGTAAAAAAAATAAGTTAAAAAAAGGCTAGGTCAAGGTTCTGCTGGTTTCCACTCACTGCAGATGGTTAGCTAATGAAAGCTGTGGTACCAAAAAGCTAACAGTTCTAGGTCATGCCATAGTTAAGATCTTGCTCAGCTCTGGCTTTTTCCAAGATCTTGTGACAGCAAGTTCCACAAGTTCTTCCTATGTTAAAATTACCCCTATAGCTTTGCCTGCAATAGTCTATGCTCTTACCAAAGACAAAAGAGAGCAAGTGGGGTTCAAATGAAGAGCCACGAACAGAAGCTGGCAGAATTATCCGCATAGAGAGAAATGGCTGTTCAAGAAACGGGCACCCTGGAACGTAAAACCAAAGACATTTTATGAAAGAGAATTACTAGATTCACCAGGCCAGCACTGATATTCAATTTGGATTTTCCTACCCCTCCCCATCTTAAGTTTTGAAGAGCTTTTAGGTTCAAATTCAAGCAGCACTATGCTGACAGCCGGCAGGAATCCATTGGCTTTGAAGGATGTGAAATGTTGGTCCATCTGAGATACCACCTTCTGGACTTGTTTCCTTGGGTATGTCTATTTCCTCTTGAGGGCAGAACTCAGAGCTACCTAAAGTTGTGGGTCCTATCGTTAAATGGACCTCTCTGGGCACTTGGGAGGCCTGGGCACACATCAGCTGTCTTTTCAGTAGCATTCATTCATTGATGCTTTTGCATGAACATGCTCTGGAGATGCTCTGCAGCGAAGCACAACGCTCACCCTTGTTTTGTAGTTTGTTCAGTAGGCATACACAATGATTTCTTCTCCCTTTGTCTGCTTACCCACTACAGAAAATTTCATTTCCTGAATTCACCCTCCCCATTTTGTTCATTAAATTGTCTTTTCTTATTTACAACGATGAGGCTGTTAGGATGACACTTATGGATGTGTGCAGATATTTAAAATGTACCCACTTCAAACACTGTTCATGTGAAGAGTGGGTATTACGTTCAGACACGGAATGAAAAATAATACACCAGGCCCAAATGTCAAATATAATCACAGGTGATATTAACCTCCCCAGTGAAAGGAATACATCCCTTTGCGAAATAACCTGGTTTTAATGTTCAAGACTGTTACAACAGATTAAACGGCAGCCCTTGATAAGTTGCCTACACTAAAAGCATCAAGGAAATTGAAAACATAATGTACCTCACTTAAGTGATTCACACTATTAATATGTAGAGTTTTCTAAGCTCCAGTTCTATCAAAGTTGCATAGTGGAGAATAAGTGGGGGTTTCTTTCCTCATTTTTTAAAGGAGAATTGGTACATATATTATATGCACCCAACCCCATCAGGAGGTGCTGAGAGACAGAAGAGGCCAAATGCCATTTCTTGGTGCCAAACCATGATGGGAAATGCCTGCACTCAGTGATATGATCCCTGCTTCTCACTGCTTTGGTAGTACTTGTTGGACACTGGTCGTAAAGAGCCCTGGTGGGTCTGAACCCAGCCACAGTGCTCCACTTGCACCTCTACTCCTACTTCAAACACCCTTCTCCTCCCTGGGACTATGAAAATGGGGAACTTGAAATAAGTGAAATGAGCCAATGAGTCTGAGAAAGAAATCCCAATGTTTGATAATTACCTATGCATGAGTCAGCACCAAGGGGACAGTGAGGGGTTGCTCAGGGGACTTGCTGGTTTTGTGTTTAAAGGCAAGAGGATTTCCAAAATTATCTTCTCGCTTCTCCCCACGTAGATCCTCAAGGACCGCTCCCTGCCACAGTGATGCTCACACCAGGGATAACTCCACAGCATGCAAAATAGGCCCCTTTAGCAGAGCTTTGAGGAGAGGCTGGGGCTTGCTCTGTGCCAGACTCATACTGGACAAACGGTTGGTGCGTTATAGAGTCTTTCTCATTTCTCCTGGCTGCATTAACACTTCAGCTATCAAATTTTCAAAAGAGATAGCAGCAACCTAAGCCCCACAGAGCTCTCCCCTATCTGGGAGCCAGACGCGCTCACAGCAGCAGTACCGCGATCGCAGGGTTGGGGTCACCGAGCTGGCCCAGTCTCTCTTCATAACTACGTTCACCCTAAGAAGTATATCCCTTAGCTTTTTATTTTATAAATCTAAGCTTGCTTAACCATGAAAAGCACAAGCTGGACATTGTCCAGTTCACAAAAACTCCTTTATTTGGACGGAAGGTGTTACCTCTTGGAAGTATGAGTCACTCTGCCCTGGTCAGGAAAGGAAGGGTGGTGGCTCATCATGCATGTGCCTTGCAAGGCGAGGCAGACCCACTCTTTAAAAGTTGATGCTGAGACAATATAAAGCCCTTAGACTCTCATAGGATTTCTAGAGACAACACTTCTTTGGTCCTTATTCCTCTCCCTTGCAGAAAGCTGCTGATATATCCAGTGAATAAGAGTCTCAATGCACCAAAGCAATTTTCAGCAGCAATAGCCTGTGAAAAAAATCACGAAGCATTAGCACTCATTAACATTACAAGACAGGGAATGCTGGGGTAGGGGAAAGAGCTGAAAGCTCTTTGAATCTTTTTCAGTGGTGAAGTGTATCACTAAATGAGAAGTACTCCGGGTGAATCCACAGATGAGCCAGAAAGAAAAACTTCCCTTGAGTTTAAGTGGATAAACATGAAAGTCTAAGGGGAGATATTCCAAGCTGCGGAAGGTTTCCTAGTCCCATCTCATTTGCCTGCCTGAAAATACATCCAGCATATTTGGAGCAGAATTTGGCCAATTTACTTTCTGCACACAGGGCTTTAAAATGAGCAAAAAACACAAGAGCTCTCAACATCCTCCCTGATTTCTATCAGCAGGAAAAGTCATATTTGTATTTCTCCTACAGATTGTTGTTTTCAATTTGATATCTAGGGAATGAATATTGAATCCCACTGAGTTCTGGTAAGTTTGTTTTTCCTGGTTCTGCCTGAGGTTATTGAGCAAAACTCGCACTTACTTCAGCAATGAGAACCAGACCCTACATTGGCATCATGTGAAATACATGGAAAGAGTTGGCAGTTAAGTAGCCTTGCAAAAACATCATCCCAGTTTTCACCCTGGAAAACAAAAATGCAGTTCCTGTGCTCAGCTACGTTTCATTCAGCCTTTTGGGGACCCATCTGCTTGTCTCTGTTGTTATTCATAAAGACACAGCAAGATGAAGAGCTATCTGTACCCTCTAGGTTTCACATGTGATTTTTTTGCTATGTAATAGTCCTAGTAACCAGGCATTTTAAATTCAAAAATAGCCAGTTTTGAGGTCTTCCCTTCAATTTATTTATTCTTTTTAAAAATTCCTGGCATGTAGGCCCTAGGGACCAAGAAACACATTGAAACATATTCCGTAGCTAACTGTAACTGTTATTGATAGATATTTAATTTTAATAGGAACTGTCAAGATAACATCCAAGCAGCTGGAAGTGCCTCCATTTGATGTCCTTTCTAATCCAGAATTAACTTTTCCTTTATCTCAGAGGAGAGCATGAGACTTCTCCTTTCCTGCTTTTCTGGCCATTTACCATTAAAGATTACTCCAGATTTACAAGGCAGATTTGAGGGCATAAGCAAGATTGGTTCATTATTTTTCAAAACAATACGGCTTTGAATTGCTTTCTTGGTCCGAGGATCAAATTCAGTTAAATCCTACCAGCAAAAGATATTAAATATTGCTAAGAAGGGGCAAAATTCTCAGAGGAGCTAAGGATTGGCTTCACTCAGCTTTCAGCATGTCCATGTCCTACCTCGTCTCTCTCTTGGTGTTTCCATAACATAGTGAGCTATGAAGGAAAACACAAGAATAATTTCAGGTGTGTGAAAAAGAGCATACTTATGGCTTCACGACAGTGTTTTATACTTAGTCCAAATCACTTTGAAGAGGGGGTATTAAACCTGTGACTGCTAGCCCACCAGTGCTATGGCCAGAGGGAGCTTTCTACAGCTTTGCTTTGTTTTGACAATCATGCCTGACTTCAGAGTATGAAAATCTCATCCCAACAACAGCATGGGAGGAGGAGATGTCCTATCTGCTCAGAGAGAGGTTAGTCCAAAGCGAACATCCTGCCCGCAAAGGGCAACATGAATGCTGGACAGTGTTAACTGTTTCCTCCTGTCTTCTACAAAGAGGAAGAAAACACCGGAGTTCAAGACACCTGGAAACCATCTGACAGTGCTATACCAATGAGCTTGTTGGAAGTATAATAGCAGTGATGTTCCTCCACTGTAGTTAGAGATTTTATTGGTCTTTTCACTTAAGAAATGATCGATTTTCTCATATTACTGGGATAAAATCTAGCTTGTAATATGTAGGTCATGAACCCATCCATCTTCACATTCTGCGTCTCTGGACATGGTACTACTAGAATTAATGGTAATAATAATAAACTCCTATCTCCTTTGGATCATAAGAGTTTACTCTAACGATTACTCATTACCAGGAGTACAACAGTTCTGCAGTCCCCTCTTCCTACAGATGTCTAACACTCCTGGCTACACCGCTTATATTTAAGAGAAACGATCAATAAGTACCGTGCAGTCATGGGCTTTGTGAGGTGCTAATTCCTCTCCAAACTGCCCAATAAAACACACGATGAAAAGAAAACGTATCTCCAAACTGCCCAACACGGGAAGGAGACGTCAGAGGGAGGGAGACGCATGGGGACAGCAGGCACACGCTGTTGACAAAGGGACACCAGGAACCATGCAAGGAGAATAAAGAGGCAAATGTCCCTCTCCTGCCCAAATCTTTCATCACTGAGAGAGGCAGCTAAGGAGTCCTGTGTCCCTATGTGGACACATCTTTGAATGTAGCCCTGATTCAAGCAGTTGCAGGATGTTAGAAGTCTTTTTGCAACTCTGATAGGGCCAGATCATACCCCAAATCCTTCCTGGGACCCTGGGAAGATCAGAGTGGGACATGCATGGGGCTCAGGAGCCACCACTCATCTGAGGGTCCTTCCTCCACCAACACAGGACTTACACAGGAACCAGAGCAGCAGGGGAGCCTGCTGGATGTGATAGAAATAGCTCTGGAGATCTCAGTGGGGCTATTATTTAATTGAGGAGGATTCTAGCTGCTGGTAAATGTATGACTCAAGTATCTCAGCAAGCCCTGAAGCTCACTTTCTGAGCAAAATACGACACTTGATTTTGAAGTTTCTATGGCATATTTCAGAGTGCTACACATCACGGCAATGAGAGCCATCATAGTGCTCTAGGAGGTCCCTGAACTCTCTCTTGTCTCTTTTTGGCCTCTGAATATAATTTGTCTAAACTCTTACGAGGCAATTCATATCCAGATTTTATTAGAAGTGCAAGGTCCTTTTATTTCCTCCGTGTATTCAGCACACAGAGAACTGGTGCTATGGTTAATTTTATTTCTCCACTTTCTGGGTTTTAATAACCATCTCCCCAGTTCCATCTGCCTCTGAGTGGATGGAGGAGATGGAGAGGTATGAGCCTGAACAACGTAATCATGTACTACAGACAGAGAAATACTACTAACAACATGTGTAGTGAATATGGGACTGAAGCAAAGACTTGAAAGATTACTTAAAGTTATAAAATCTATTTGTGTACCTACCCAGTATGTGGACACATCCTGAAAAATATTCAGATGTGTGTTCAGGAAAAATGTAAAGATAATGATAAAAAGTGATAAAGAAATTACTTTTATCAAAAAATATTTCAGAAACACAAATGCATTACACATACAGCTCTGTGGCTACATGTCTGAGTATTTTCCACCTTTCATAGAGCTTAAGAGAGAAATGTTGTTATGATGCATCAGAACACAAAAACTTCTCATTTTTGCCATCGTTGACTTGTTGAATGCAGTGAGGACATCTCGCACAGAGCTTCCAGATCTCAAAGACCAAGACTTGGCCTTTTACTAGGTCACAGGTCCTGCAGCTGAGCTTACTGCAGACAGCGTGATGGTTCCTCTGGCTGTGGGGTGGAGGACCCTGAACCAGATGAAGCTGAGAGCATGAACCACTTCTACCACCCACTGCATCACTACTGCTGAGCCAGAAGATTTTGCCAAGCGCATTGAACAAGCTCAGAGCATCTGACAGCTCCATTGGCGGCTTCCTGGGACTTGTGTAAAGGCAGGCAGGTTTTGTAAGCCTTGATTAAAAATCAAGAAGGGATTTAGTTACATTTTAACATTATTTCTTTAACCAACACTCACGTTTTGTACAAATTCATTAAACTAATGTGTTACAGTTTCTAGGGGATTCCCATAGTGCGGCTATTGAAAGACTTAGCAGTGTATGTTTCTTATAAGCCAAGAAATGAGCAAATTAAAATGTGCCTGCACCAGACTCCAGAGTCCCTCTAGCACAGTCAAGGAGATAAAATTGAAATAAACAGGATTAAACACCAGAAAATTTCCCTCTCGTTTTGGCTGTTTCATTTTTTCCTACATGAAGGAGGCAGTACTCCCATCTCCAGGGTCTCCCTCCTGTCCTGCCCGCATCCTGGCTGCTCCCAGGAGCGCTCTGGAGCCCACGAGGTCCATGCCTGCTCACCACACACTTGGTTTGAGTGGTGCTTATTGCTGAAGACAGCGTCGCCGCGCTGGATCCTCCTGCGGGGACGGCGGATAGGCCGTTTCAGATCTGCCACGCGTTTGCAAAGCTTGGCAAGTCCTCTTTCTGCTTGTTTTTGAACCAACCGCCAAAATTCCTTGATATCCACCTTGAGTTTTGACTCTAGCGATTGCCACCCATGTCCTCCCTATGCTCCAAGGACCCAGGAGCTGAACAGAAGCATTTAAACACATACACACAAAAAGAAAGACACCGTAGATTAAATTATTCCTCTTTACAGAAAGATCTATCCAGCTTATCTCAGTAATCTTTCAAAGCAGGAGGTGAAGGCAATTCAGCTGAGTTGCCCTTCATCACTTCGAGAGAGACAAAGACTTTGAACATCCCCCAGCAAAGCGGTTCTGACATAAACCCTCCTCCTCAATTTTCCCTGACCCCTCATCCTCACGCAGCGCTGTGTGGTCGGCGCTCTCGAGGCATCGCGCAGCTGATTAGCCCGAACCGAGTTCAGGAAGGCGAGAAGCGCCGGCTCCCTAACGACAGTGTTTGATCGTCCTTGCCTACGCGTGCTCCCAATTAGCCTGGAAATGCCGACTCCAGTTCATAAATACCTTAAAACGTGAAGTCGAACGAAAAGCCGACTGCTTTGCCTTTCTTTAGCCCTCTCTGCCGCATCAAAGCCTCGAGCAGGGTTAAGGACAAGTCTCGTTGCCGAGCAGGTCCTCGTTAGTGCCTTGACTGGCTCCGCACGGAGCCGAGAGCAGCCACCGCCAGCTCTACCAGCCCTGGTTTCCAGTAGCATTTGCTGAATATCAGTGAGTGCATTCGACTGTGAAGTTTGCCTCCAAGGGAGCCTCCGAAGGGCTTTCAAGCAGAAAGGTCGCACGTTTCCAGAGGAGCTATTAGCACTGACTTGCTTCAGGAGCTCTCACTCCCCGCAGCAGGTCCATCCCCTCGGGCTTTTCTTCTCCCTTCTTTTTAACTAACGATCTGCAGCTCATCAGAGGGAGCGCAGCAGGAAGGAAAACAACAGCACATATTTTAATAAATACCATTTGTGAGCTGTCTTTCACAGCTGAAGCTTGGCAAGTGATCTGATGAAGCATCAGGAGGAAGGATTAAGGCTAAATGAGAGCCTGGGGAAGTAGTCTGGAGCACAGCCCAGGCTGCGCGGGAGGCAACAGAAGTCCCTTGCCATGAGCGGTTGAACGCATCCATCCCCACCATCGCTGGTGGCTGCAGGAAGCTCTGTTTTGCCAGTGAAATTCAAAACAGAATCTCCTGGGCTAGTCAGCAAAAGCACCAAGGATGGTGCTAAAGCCAGTGCCCACAGAATAAGAGTGTTAGACAATAATGTTAGTTAAGTAAGTTAACATTAAAGGCAATTTCATGAGTGGCGATGCTAACGGGAGAGTCGAGCTGCAGCAGCAGGAAGCCACCACGTCCCTGGAAAGGCAGCTCTAATTCAAGGGCTCTTCCTGTGTTCGGGAGTTTTGGGGCCGGTTCTGCTCGTTGCAGGTACATTTGCAAGGTCTGGCCACACTCTCAACTCCAAGTGGGGTGATCGCGATGCGACCAGACCTGGTTCCGCTGTTGTTCAAGCCAAGGTTCGTACAGATAAAAAAAACTACACTGATGTTGTGTTTGCAAGATAGAAACTTAGGCCAAGGCATTTGCACTGAGGAAACAGTTTTAGTTATTGGCTACAGCAATTTAACATAATTGTTAAACACTTTTGATCAAAGCAGTGCCAAAAACTTCGGCAAGCATATCTCCCACCAAAATCAAAATGCTTGCTATGGTCAACCCATCTCTGATAACTTTGTTCTGCAAGTAGAAAAAAAGGAGAGAGGGATTCTGAAAATGAAACATTTCATTTTTTTCTTTCAAAATAGCAATTTGTTTTCCAATATATTTACTTGGCTTTATTATTTCTCATGTAGCTGTGAAAAATTAAATACTTAAAAGCAGAATGAAACTTATAAACTAAATGTTTTGATCATCTCAAAACAGCTGACATTTCATTTTCTGAATAATTTCAAAACTAAACAAAAACAATTTCTTATGCAAGATGCCTCTTTAAAAGGGAATGTTTGGTATTTTGCACCATTTCTGTTAGGTGGATTGGTGCCAGTTTATTATTCTTCTAATGTTAAAAACACTTTTAATCCATCCAAACACTAGCTTTAAGGAATTTAGGAAAAAACAGGTCTCTCTAGTTCTTCTTCATAGCCTCTTATATGGCTAAGCTCCTGCTTGTGCTTGGAATTTATTAGCTGGGATATATGTACTATATTTAAATTATAGTGTCTATGTTCATAACAGTTCTGATCTTCAAAGAGGAGATAAATCTACAGCAGGACAAATTAAGTTCCTCCTTACTTTTACCTCATTAATTTCAGGATTTCTGAGTAGAAATAATTTGGCTTTGAAAGAAAAATTTATATATTGTAATTTGCATGGGAAACATCCCCTTGTTCAGTAGATTTGCTGTTAGTGAAGACACCTCTGCCATACAGCTGCATTAAGAACATTAAATATAAAACAAGAGAGAGGAAAGAAGGAAATAATCAGCCTTTCCTCTTCTGAAGGATTTATGGAGTTGTTTTATTGAGTCTGTCCTTCTGTTACTGCAGGAAATTGTAAAACACGTTCACTGGGAGCAAAGAGAGGTAATATTGTCCCGCAAGCAGACGCTGGCAGCCCTGGCCATGCAGAGAGAAGCTGGGTGGAGTGACACAAAGTCCATCTGCAGCTGGAGGTCATCGCTTTCTCCGCGGTTACACTACTCACCCAAAGCTGATCTTTCTCCCTGACCTACTGCAAGGGCAGCGCTGTGGAGCATCCATGTCTCAATCCTCACGTGGTAGGAAAATGATGCCCGGTGGGAGGTGTCTAGTGACAACCTTTTTCTTGTTCAGTGGTGGTTCTCCCTCATCACTCCTGCCCTCCTCATTCTTAACCACAATCATCAGAGAGAGAAAGAAATGTACATTAGTGAAAAGGGTAGAGTGGACGTCTTCATTTGAGTTGGAGCTGACATACAGACTTTCTGCAGTATGTAAGAGGGAAGAAAAGAAAGAACTTAGAGTTTCCTAGAGTTTCAGCCCTGACTGTATCCCAGTTTTACTGTCTAGTTCCCAAGAAGTCTGTAGAATTATGTTTCAGAAGGAAAGGTAGAACAAGGCTGGCTTACCAACCCATATTTGGATCCAACAGGAACCCTCAAGCCATTTCTCCACCAAAAAGGCCTGGAGATAATCACGTGGACCTCAGAGTGAAATCTGCGTGCAGACCAGAGGAGACATGACTTGTAAAGTGCCAGTAGGTGCACAAAGTTCTAGCAAAGCTGGGCAAGCTTCCCGTGGGGTTGCTGCAAGTAGAGGTTTGGCAGCGAAAGGTTTGTGATGTGTTTAATGCACAGTTCACTTGGGCAGGTTCCTTGGGGGGAGCCTACAAAACAACAACAGTATGGACTCATCTTTTTCTGGAAGGGATGCTTAGGTACACTGATGAGTGTGGTAGGAGCACAGACACCAAATCTTCCATGCATCAGAGACATTCTGTCTTAAATTTCTGCCTGAGGGCTTTCTGCACATTTTGTATCTTCTCTGTGATCACTGTGTCACTGAGGTGATCTCCAAACTTCTGTTTCAACAGCACCCGAATGATTTTGATGCATCGTTCATCCATCATGGGCTTTGCCTCTCGGAAAGTATTGCCCCTCCGCCCCGTGATGGAATGGCTCTGGATATAGTCAGACGTGAAGAGCTTGTAGAGTAGTGTCTTACAGGCTGTGCTGATTTTCTGGTCAAAGCGGATAGCCTCTTTAAGCTGTTCCTTCGTGTAGCCATTGAAGAGCTCCACCGCCTCACATGGCTGTCGGTGAGGTTCCTCCTGCAAGGACAGTGATTCCAGCCTCTGTACCTTCTTCTTCAGAGCAAGAACATCCTGCTGGAGGTCCAAGACAATCCTTTCCAGCTGCTCAATCTTCTCTGCCCTGAAAAATTAAATCCAGAATACAACATGCATAGAGGCAAGAGGACACCAGAGACTCATAACAAGTATTACTAAAGGATGTAGCACATCCATGCAAGTAATACCTTTCTTGTGCCCTGCAAGTGGGTATGGGACAACCTTTGTCCTGTTGAGGAGCAAGGCAGGGGAGAAGATCAACATGATCTGACATTTTTAGAAACTCAGAAAAGGCCAGAGCATAACCCTCAAATCCTCCTTGTCACGCATCCATGGAGACTGGATATTTGGGTTTCTTTTTTGTTTTGTTTTGAAGAAAGGTATAAACCCTGCCCTGCCAGTACCAGGAAGCAAGTATTCATGGTACAAAACAAGGGCACTTCGCAAATGGCAATGCGAGTACTATAACATCATTTTTGCATCTGTTTCTTTGCAATAAAACTGTCCCTGGTATCCACTTCACTGCAGGTACTTATTATCAAAGAAACCAGCAATAAAAGATGCAACACAGCACCACGTTCAGACATGATGGATGTCATTTTGATGGTTATAGGCGTGAGCTTTGTGATTTCTGTATTGTTTCAGATCCTGCTTGCAGGCTCCAAGCCCTACAATTGAAAAGAAATAGCTCTCTCTGATTATGTAGAGATTCAGCAGCAATCCATTTTAAAGTTACAGCATTCTGTCACCCAGCTGTAGTCTCAGTGCTTTTTTCTGTAGCAAGGAGGATAATACCGTAAAGAACAAGTGCCTTCTTTCGCTAATTACCTTTCCATTTCACCAGGAACAAATTTTTTCTGAACTCTCTCAAAGTCATCTGCCTCTTGCAAAGATTCTAGCTTTCGTTCTTCACAGCTGGAACAAACAAACAAGCTAAAAAGTACTGCAACAAGTAGTTTCATATTCATATTCATTCCTACTGTGATTTATCTGGAATTCAAAGGCTGACAGCAAAGTCAGCTCTGGTTTCACTTACAGCAAGAAAGAACTGGACTGAGAGGAGATGTCAATGGTTCTTCATGTGGACAAACTCCTATACACCCCATTTTCAAGAGGAGGAAGCCCCAAAACAGGAGGTGCTGGAATGACTTCATGCACCCCATAGCGCTCTCATTCACCCAACCAGGGGACCAGGACTGCAGAGCACTAGGG
Source organism: Rhea pennata (assembly GCF_028389875.1). Lineage (NCBI taxonomy): Eukaryota > Metazoa > Chordata > Aves > Rheiformes > Rheidae > Rhea > Rhea pennata. The sequence goes on from NC_084678.1 coordinate 16,422,007, forward strand.
AATCCGCTTGCTCCACAGCATGTGTGTACCCACAGTAACCCCCGTTATCTTCCACACTTTAGGTTTATGTCCACAGTAATATCTGTTCAAAGCAAGCGCCATCAGAGCATGGAACCAGAGCTGCCAGACTCAACAGCATGACAATATATGAAACATTCAGGGTCCTCACTGTGCTTGAAAGCATTACCTGTTCAGGCGGATGTGCTGCTGGCACTGAGATAAGATGCTGTCTGATTTCCTCTTTGCTGCCAGGGCCACGTAATCTAGAGGCAAGGACGGGGAGATAAGCTAAGCAAGCCAGCTGTTGAAAAGGTTATCGCCTGAATCCCGTTGTCTCCAGAATACATTTATCTCAGCACTGCTGCTAGATGGCATAGCAACACATTATTGCCTGTACATTATCGCAGAGTGATCTAGACATGCTTTCCAGGATTGAACAATAGGGATTTTGTTATTAGAAAAATGTGGTATCTCAAGAGCTTCTTTTGTTTCTATCATAAAAGACATAGCAGGCAAGGCAGGAAGAATGAACCTGTGTCTGGACACCGGAGTGTTAGTCAGCAGGAAGATTACACACTAGTAGATGAAAAAGTGGGCAAGTAAAGAGGCAAATCTGAGAAGATTTGTCTGGTTGAGGAACAAGGTTCTGGGGTGTTTTAGTGTTATTCAGGCAAATTGGACTGTTTTTTTTGCTTATAGGGAAAGAACTACTAGCATAGGAGAAAGAGTTGGTGCCTGGTGTAAACAGTTGTAGTATGCCGCCACACAGACACCTCCTTTTAAACAGCCTCTCTAGAGAAGATCTTCCATATGGGAACAACCGGAGAACTTGATCTCTAACCCTCGCAGCCCTGTGATAAGGTACACAGAGCCCTGGAGCAAAGCGGAGTCCTCCTGGCAGCCGTGTGAGTACCCATCCCAACCTCCGTGTGCCAGAACGGCACAGGAGAGAGCTAGGAGCATGTGCCCTCCTGTTCAGACTAACTTCTCCCAGCCATGAGTACCTCTGGCGGCTGTGCCAGGCCTGTCCTCTTCACTCTCGGAAGTCCCTGGCACAGCCAGGTTCACAAAGGCGGGCGGTGGGTTGAAGGCACTGGCAGGGTGGTGGGGTGCCACCAGCGTGCAGGGACTTCCCGTCGGGCTGCCCAGGGCACGTCTCTCCTTGATGATGGAGGAGCTGCCAGCGTCATGAGGTGGGCCTGCCTCAGCAGCCCGCAGCAGCGGCTTGGCAGGGTAGGTCCTGTCACCATGGTATTTCCTGGATGTGTTCCCCGAGGTCCACTTTGGGAAGGTTTTCCTTGATTTTTTTGAACTGGGTGGCATCATGCTATGGATGGCTGGTTCTTCTTCTGAAAGCAAGGTGAACAGCCAAGCTGGTGAATGGGATATCAGTAATGCGTATCCCCCACCTCCCACACGGTGCTCTTCACCCTGATTGTAGAGATACGGGCAGTGAAATCCATGACAGAATTATCATGCACCCACTGCCCTCCCATTTAGAAGCCCCAGAAGAGGTAGAAAGGTGCAACCCTCAATTACTTTCTTGCCAGAAACAACTCCCTGCCATATTAAAGGCTCCAAAGCAAAGACACTACTCACTTAACTTCTCCAGAAGCTGTCTATCTTCCAGCAGCCTTTTCTCTAAAATATCTTTATGCTCTGTAAGAAAAGAGGTCTTTTAGGTATAGAATTTGTTTTCTAGAGGCTGTTCTGAACAGCCCCAAGGTGCAAAGCCCAGGACAGGTAAGGATCACTCACCACTTATGTCCTCCACAATCCCCCAGTATAACCCACTAAAGCCAGGGCAGCGGGCCAGCACCTGCTCGCCCACCACATAGAGGTGGAACGGCTTCCGGGGCTCCTTGATGTTCTCGATGTTGATCACGCGGCTGCCGTCGGGCCAGCTGATGAGGACGTAGAGTTTGGCAGACATTGGAGCCGCCCCACCTGGAGCACGGGAGAGCAGAATGAAACATCACCACCAGCACACCATGCGCTTTGCGACGACAACCGCTCGGGCCTCGTCCTGCAGGGCCTGACTGTGCGTCTTGGGGCACGGCTTTGGACATACCCAGCTCCGAGCGCCTGGGACACAAACAGCTGGAAATAATGGTAACCAAGCATTTGTCATCTCCAGCAGCAGAAGCTGTAGACAGGCCTACAAATGGCTATAATGACAAATATGACCAGTGTAACCTCTCTGCACCTTCTGGTGCCGGGTTGTTTTAACTCTGCTCTTTCCATTTGTTTTTTTTCTTAAAAAAAAAAAAAAAAAAAAAAAAAAAAAAACTTCCAAGTACTATCTGTCACAGCTGGGAGGATTAACAAACAGTTAATTACAATTATAGGCAGTGTATCCTGTAGATATAAAGTCCCTGCAATGAATTCCCTTCCACCTTTTCTACCAATCATTCCACTTCTCCCATTCTTGCCCTTCTGAACCTGATTTGTACAAAACATCTCCCCGAGGGTTGTCCTCGCACATGTGCTTTTAGTGCTGCTCAGCTTTATTCAAGGAGGAGCTGCAGCTCCAGCCGCAACTCATGTCCCTGGGGACAGGCAGGACCAGCTCTCACGGGACGTGTTTAGCAGAGACCAGATAAGACACTGCGTGGAGCTAGGCGGGTTCCTCTGTCTGGCTGAATCAGCACAGCTCAGCTGACTTCACTGCGACTGTGGCAATTCACGGCAGAATTACATCTGCACGGCATCAAGGTGGCAGAAAAAGACACCCTAAAGGACACAGGTGTGCTCCAGGAAATAACAACTCCTTCATCTTTTCAGCTATTTTGTTCAGTAAATCTCAAAGTGCTTTGCTAAGGAAGGCAGCAAGTTACCTCCATTTCACACGTGGGGAAACTGAGGCACAGAGCAGGCACACAGCCGCGCGTCACCCCAGACCGCCCTGTGCAGCTGTGCTTAGCAGGAGGGTCTCAGGGACGGGGCTGGGGCTCAGCCCCGGTGCTGGGCACCCTGCAGGGAACCGCTGTGGTACCCAAAGCCACAGGAGCGAGTTGGAGGGGAGGGAGGTGAAGAGGGGGGGATAAGGTGACGGGAAATGCAGCTGCAGCCCAGGAAAGCGAGGAACAGCCCAGTTTAGTGCAATCCCTGGGTTTGGCCCCAGGTCCTCATTAAAGCCGAGCCCAGGTTCGATCCCTCTCGTTGGGAGCATTGGTTCTCCCTGGAGACCTTTTTCCTCCTCCCCTCTGGCCGCCCAAGCATCACCCGAAAAAAACCCGTCCGCAGAAGCCGTAACAGTCCCCAAAGCCGCCAGCTGCCCGGCCAGCTCCGATCTCCACCGAGCTCACTCCGAGACTTTTCTCTTGGCCAAGGCACGCTACCAGGTTCATTTTTAACAGGAAACACTGCATAGGAATTAACTGCGCGTTAATCGTGCGTGCTGCCCGCGTGCCCTTCTCTCTCCGCAGAGGCTGGGCGCTCCGCAGCGCAGCACTGCCCGCAGCCCCGTCCCGAGCCCCGGAGGCTGCGGAGACACCGGGCAAACCAGCATAAACGTGCAGCTGACGCTTCTCCCTCCCCGAAGCACAAAACAGGTTTCCAGCTCTGCACTCCAAACAGCGCAAGCCCCCAGCAAGCTCCTTAGAGGAGCTTTCCCCTCTTTAACGTTTAAAGAGCGATCTCTACCCGTCATAGATGCTTCTGCTCCCTCCACCCCCACTTGCTGCTTTGCTCGTTTATTTTAAGGAATGCACCCAAACTACACAACCACCACCAGAGAAAGAGAGAAAGAGAGAGAGAGAGAGACAGAGATCAAAATCCTGAGAGCGACCGAGCTCCGTCCTTGCCTGGTTAGCACCGCTCCAGGTGCTGAGTCTTGCAAAACGTCTCCTGTCTATCCCGATCCCGGCTGCCTGCTCCGGGGAGGAGGTGACCGCACAGTCCTCTTGCCTTGGGTCTCTCCCTTCACCACAGTTCCTGCTCAGGTTTCCTTTGTCTGGCTTGGAAAGCTCCCACCTGCCGTCCCCACTGCGAAAAAAAATTAGCCCCCCGGCTTTCTTTTTTCCCGATTGTTTTGTCTCAGCATTATGGTTCCTCTTATTTTTCCATATACGTATATGTATTCTTTTGTCCTTAGCTCATTTCAGGGCTGTTTCTTACAGGAAGAGAGAGCAGAAGAGAAGAGAAAAAGCCTTGGGTTTTTTGGAGCATGAATAAACCTTGCATTTCCATGAGTTATTCATGAATAATTCATGAAAATGCATGATTAATTCAGGTTCATGAATTATTCAGGAATAATTCTCGAACATTCCTGGTTAATTCATGCTCACACAGCGAGTGAGTCAGGCTCTAGGGCTCGGTGGATTCCTCTCCCCGAGACAGGGGAAGGGAGGCTGCGAGACGCCTGCTTTGCGCACTTCCCATTTGCTGCATCTCAGAAGAAAACACTCTTCAGGCCCTTTGCGACACACAGACTCGAAGGAGAGGATTGAAATGCCTGCAGCCTTCTGGCCACCGAGCAATAACGCGCAACAGAAGGAAGGAGCAAAAAGAGAGAGAAAGGAAGAGCGATCTCGCTCTCCGAAGGAAGCTGGGCTGAGTCCTGCTGCCTTTCAAAGCACCTTCGGACCTGGCTGAGCATTTCCCTCTCCCCCTGCCTCCAAACCCGGTTTAGATACATCTCAGCCACTTTATGTTTTGCTCGCTGCACCTCCCGGCGTTGCTTGTGCAGAGCTTCCTGCGTGAAAGCGGCCACCGCGAGCGGGGCGCCCGTGCCCGGCGGTGCCTCTTCTGCTCCCCCGGCTCGAGGGTGATCCCTGGGCTAGCGTGGGCACAAAAAAAAGGGGGGGGGAGAGAGAGAGTTGCAGTAAAGGCTCCTCATCGGCAATTTAAATTAATTTTGCGAGCGGCGAAAGCTCGGCAACGGACTCACGCGGCTCCCGCGGCCGGTGGAGCCGCCTGCCCGCCCGGTCCCTCCTTGCACCCAGGAGGGACAAGGGAGAGAATCCAAATGGCGATTTCTATTTTATCTTAGGAGAAAAGGAGCCTTCAGAAATTCAGTGAGGTATTAAAAGAGGAGCTCTATTAGCTTCACAAGTTAAGAAAGTGTCTGTATTCAAGATTTGCAATATTTACAGCTCAAAGGATGTATCTGTCAACCCAGGCAAGAACAGACTTTAAATGGAGATCCATCCGAGCTACGGAAAGGCACCACGGCAGCCGCGCGTGCAAGGAGCAGCGCCCGAGCTCCGCGAGGCTCCGACCGGCGCTGCCGAACAGCTGCCGCCGGAGAAGAAACGCAAAAGCAGAGACGAGAGGAAAAAAGTAATCGAGACACACGACAGTAGGTCATGTGGATTCTGGTTTTATGCAGGACCTGATCCGAATTAAATCTGCTCCAAAAGTAGTCTTGCACAAGTAAATATTGTTTGCTTTCTTTTGAAAAATTAGCAATATGCAAAGCGCACAGGGTGAATATTCCTGGGGCGGGAGGGAGGAAGATGTACGATGGCAACCCACTGGGGAGAAAAGTTTACAACTGCAGCAGAAAGACAAGGAGCAGTCTCAGCAAACAACAGCAAACTCGAGCGTCCTTTTATAAATGTACAGTATTTGCATTGAATTATTCCACAGAAGAACAGGTCCGGTGTGAATCCCAAGTGTCTGACTTCATGAAACGCCGCAAGTCCGGATTAGGCTTCCCTCATTTTTTCAGACTGTAACACACCTTGCAAGATAGCTTGTTGCCAGCTGTAGCCAGACAGCGTAACAGTGCTCAGGAACCTCAATTCCCGCGTTTCCTGCTTCTTCCAAAAAAACCATCGCATACCCTGGCCCCCGGGGTCAGTGCACGTTTCGCGGCGAGATCTGGGTTTCGGCCATGACTAAGGAAGCACCACAGCTGCTTAACCTTATCCAGAGAGGCACTAAATAAAGCGGGCTCAGCATTTTACAGAACCAAGCGGCTGCTTGACCGCCGGCCCTGTATTATCCGGACAACCGTACCTGTTGTTCGGAGGGATTTAAATAGAAAACACGGGTGTTTTTAGTCCACCCGTGTTTTCTCCCTGCAGCGTTGCCTTTGCTTCAGCGCGGGTTTAGCAGCCTGGACGTTGCCTCCACAGTAAGTGCAGCTATAGCTCAATCCTTGAGAAACCCGCGCAGTATCACTCGTTAATTTTTATTGCAACTACAAAATGAGCTTTAACACGTTCTGGTTCAGCGAGAGCAGACCAAGAGCAGCTCTGCGTCCCGGCCCGCCATGCGGGGGGCACAGGCCGGGTGGCAGCAAGCCGGGCTCCCGGGGTGTCGCGGTGGCAGCCACCAAGCGCCCCGAAGGGCCTGGGGCCGGCTCCACCGGAGCCTCGGCCGGGCTGCTGACCTGCGCGCCGCTGGGGCTCGGCGCCACCGGGCTGCGCGGCCACGCCGCGAGAAGGGCGCGGGGACCCGGGCGGCTAGCGACAGCCCGCTGCCCCGGGTCCCGCTCGGGACGGCAGATGCGGCTGACGGTCATTAGAAGGGATCCGGGTCAGCGTTTCGCGGCCGCCCGCGCGACAAACGCTGTAGCGTAAGTCACTGCTTGTACCGGGGAGCAACCACCTGGTGGCATTTTGCATTTTTAATAAAAGCAAGTACAATTCCCATCTCTGCTTACCACAGGAGGAAGAACAAAACATGATCCAGGCTAATGAGGCTGGAATTAACTACATTCTAATTTAAGGACTTCTCTCTTCTCTAACAGGCTAGAAATATGTTAAATTACTCAGAAATGGAGAGTAAAGCAACAATCCCAGGTCAGCCATCAGCCAGAGTTGTACACCTAAGTACTGCCGACTGCAGATTGTAAAATGTTTTTCTAGATCTGTTCCATATTGGGTGGCGGCACCCATACAAAAATGGGAAAATCAGAGCCCACATGCACGAGGCATCCAGCCAGCCTCGGGGTAACGGCCAAAGTTCCCAGCAAGTTCATTTAACTCACAGTCTAAGGCCCTGGGTAGCACCTGGAAGGACAAGGCTCCTGCAGGATACACCAGTTTGCCCAGTGACCCTTGGGCTCTAATCAGGAAACTATTGGGCATCCACATTTTCCAGCCCCTGTTAGATCAATCTAACATCAGCTAGCAATTTAATACTATTTCTTTAACCTCCCACTCGCACATCATAAAACAGCATGCAAAGCATTGTATCCGTAGGAAAACTACCGTGCAGTGGGGCACCGGGCTTCGCACGCTAGTTAAGGAGGTGGCATGCTCTCTTGCAGCAAAGGCACTGGCCACAGCAGGCTTTCACTGGTCACGAGTGGACATCTCCCATGGGGCAAGGAGATGCCAAACGAGCGTGTTGGTCTTTGCAACCCGTGGGCTGCCACCCTTGGGAATCCCAGCTAGGCGCTTGCCCTTCCTCATCCACTGCTAACACAAGCATTACCAAATGCATGTTATTTCTTCTCCTTTATTGCCTTGAATTCACTGGGATCTGGAGAGAACTAAATGGGGGTTTTTCTTCTTTGGGATTATAGAGGGGAAGCTCTTTTTCTGCATTCAAAAGAGCTTTCCTTTTTCACCTATTCAGCTTCCCGCTGTTTTGCAACACACGTTTCCTGAACTGTCTGTATTTGACTTCTGTGCTCGACAACGTCTGTCTCCTTATCTGCTTGGCTGGCTGGTTTCTTGGGTTTCTTTTATGAGCTTGCCAGGGAGATAGCATAAGTGCAGCTAGCCAAACATAAAAAGAAATCCACAAGAAAAAAAAATGATGGATTTTAAACATCCCCTCACACCTTTTTCTGATGTTTTCAAACATTTGATTTTAGCCCCTATTTAGTATTCATTGGGACATTAAGGGGCTAGCAGGAATTAACCAAACTAAGGACATGGCAGAGACCAAAGAATAAGTTAGTCTTGTGAAACTGAAAAGGAGGAAGTTATTTAACTTTGGGATGAAAGCTGTAGGCACCCGGGCAATGCAAGCCTGCCTACCTGCAAGCACCTGAGCAGTCCCCGAGAAGCTGACAGGACTGCCCACAGTTTTTAAGTAGAGCATATACATGCTTGGTCACAAGTTCAGGGCCTAAAAGCAGGAAAAGCACCAAAGTTTCATGCATCAAACTCCACTGAAAGCTGGAGGGATGATCCTGATTTACAGGTCAGTGTAGATAAGAGAAAAATAAGTCCAAGAATTCATGCTTCAGATTTCCACAGTGTGGTGGCGAAAGACCAGAAAGGAGAAAGTCATCACACCAAACCATCTCACAGGAGAAGAAACAACACTGCAAAAAAGCACTAACGCGGGGAAATTCCCCGCTGGAGCCTGGGCATTCGCCTCACCGCACCACCTCGGGGTGCCCCACTGCCGTGGCCCGGCACCCTTCCCCAGGCCCTCACCGGAGGGAGATGCGCTGGAGGGAGGTGGAGAAGTCCATGTGCTGAGAGCACCAAACTCAGCCACGCTCAGACTTCGGAAAACCGGCACTTTGCTGCTAACTGCTCCCTGCGCCTCTTCTGAGTCATCTCCTCCCTGTTCCCTTGACGAGGGTGTCGCTAGAAGCAGCGCAGAGCTCAGGCGCAGGGACAACATGCTGTTTTGCTCTCCTCCGCCTGGAATTCTGATTCTGGCATCACCATCAGCTGCTAATTAATCAGGTGTAATCAGGCACGGATTAGGGCCCGCGGAGGTGACTCGCCGGGCCACACGTGCTGGTGAGCGCTCGAGCCTGGAGCGGAGCCCACAGGGGTCCTGCTGCCTGCTCGCTGCCCCGGCATGTCAAACACAGCATGACTCCGTTGGGGGGTTCTCCCGTTTCCTCCTCTCTCTGGCAGGAAGCCCAAAGCAGACTCCAAAGAGCCCTTGGCGTGGGGGTTATTGGGTCTGGGTTAATGCCACCCTGATTTTGGAGGGGGACACGCACCAGGTGATGCCACTGGGACAGACCACCTCACTCAGATGGTGCAACGGCACATTGCGCGGCAGCAGCGTGGGTTCAGACGTGCAGGGTCTCCTCCGTCACTGCTGCGGCCCCGGGCTCTGCACCCTGCACATGAGCTCCTGCAAAGCCACAGCTGCTTCTGCAGGCAGCACCCACCCCTCTGCCGAAACACGTCCACCGCTTTCACCTCGCGTAACCACATCCGCTAATTATTTCTCAGCGGGTCCTTCACGACACTGAATAAATCAAATTCCCTGTAACCTTTCACAGCTTTGAGTGAAATAGCACCAAGCCTCTTCGTGCACTTGCCAGTTTTCATGGGTGCCTCATGCAAACCCCGTTGCTGTCGCTGCACAGGAGCGAGTGCGCGGCAGATGGAGCAGTTCCTCCCACCCTCCGAAGGCCCCAGCAGCAGGGAGGCAAAGGGAACGCAAGCAACCTTGTAGCAACATGCCATAAAATCAGTTACATAAAATTGTCCTTGACCAGCTGCCTCTCTGGGCCTCATTTTGTATAGCCTGCATTAGCAAATCGTCTCTTGTGTGAATAGACCTGTCAAATCGATGGCTCTGCGTGCCAGGGTGAACAATTCCCAGCCCTGCCTACTCACAGTGACATTATTTTGGTACCTGACTACTTAAAAGGTGCAAGCATATTCCCTCTAATTTGCTAAATTGACAGATCTACTCCTCTCAATGAGACAATGATGAGACAAGCTCATCTCCATCTTCACCCCCTTCAGCCTTGCACAGGCGGTTCATAACATGAAAAGGTTCTTTCTCAATTTTTCTCCAGGAAAGAGGGAATTGATCTCTTATTTTTAGCACAACAGCCACAGTGCAAATTGACGTGTTGACTGCAAAAATCCACTGCTCATCACATCAAAGGCTGATTCAACAGCGCCTGTTACTGCAGTAATGGAGGTCTTCTCAAGGATGAGCGGGTTAGTACAAGGGGAAGCATGGGTGGGAGAAATGACTGACCAGACTAGAACACATGGGATCTTTTCACTAGAGAGGTGCATATCAGTGCAAGGAAGCAGCAGAGGAAGCAAGGGCTGAGAAGACGGCGCTGATTAAGATTAGGATATCTACTTCACAGGATAAGACAAAATGACACACTTATGTCAGTGGACGCAATCCAGCTCACTCAAGTCCAGCTTTGAAAGCGCGGCACAGAGAGCCAGGTCCTTGCTTGTCTGGGAGATGACGCAGCCTGTCTGAGCTCAGCCTGGAATTTACTGCGCTAACTTCACCAGGTTGCGGCAAAACATAACTCACGCGTTTGCGGCAAGCACAGTATCACCTGTGCCAGGCGACAGAGGAAGCCTTGCCTCCTGCTCTCCAGACATCTGCCTAGTAAAATGCACTGCACTCTGCAGACCAGAGCAGTAGAGACGTAAGACCTTTTGCATCCAAACATAATGGTAACCAATTTATCCCACGACCCTAGTGCTTATGACCATCTGTACCAAGGAGGCAGTAAGCCTGCCCAGTATTTGTACATCCAAGGCCCATTGATTTTAGAGCCGCACCTGTGGATCCCTACCAAGCTTCAAGTATTTTCTGGTACTGAGCGCTTCACGTACCCCAGCCACATTTTGGATTTTGGGTGAGTCCACCACTAGGTACCAGTAGCGTCCATCAGTACTCAAGTCGACAGGACCTCATCAGCCTGGGGTGGGGACTCTTGGCCTCTCAACAGCCAAACTGTAGTTTTAAAAGATCTACTACAACGACCATGAAAAATCCCATGCTGAGCCTTCTTTAAAACTTTCTTAACTCATAATTCTGACAGCAAAAGTTTATTTAGGTAGCTTAAACTGTTCAAAAGCAGGATGTTCTCATACATTTCTTGTAAGAAGTTTTCTGAAGCCTGAGTACGAAGGAAAGATTTTCACAGAACATATTGACTTTCTTGCAATTATTTCAGCATCCTGTCATTTCAAAGTTCCCATTTTTATCTCCTGCTATCTTTTACCTGCCCATAATAATTCATTTTGCTGACGGCTGTTGTTTTCACATGCCATTTGTTGAGCCCCAAGCCGAAGGAGGACTGACGTGTTCGTTAACAGAGAGCTCACGTCTTGCTTTCCAGGACCAAGGGAGGTCTCGCTTGCCCAGTTGGGAAGTGAGACACTTTGCTTCCCAAACCCACTCCACATGGTATCGCTGATACATCCATGACTCAAAGAAATCTGCTCATTGTCTGCTCTTAAATAGAGAGAGCTGCTCCTGCGAGTGACATCACGGCACAGGAAATGCAAATACACCGTTACTAGACCACTACTTCTGAGGGAATTGTGCCCTGCTTTTCAGATAAGATTAAGAGCTCAATCACACTACAGAAAGGGTCTTTCGTTAAAAAATCTTTCATTAAATAGTACATAGAACATAAGGACAAATTATAAAGCTCTTTAGAAGCACGTCTGTGCAGACTGCTAGGTAGGGAGGCCCGTCAGAGGGAGCATCAGCTGTTTCTCCCACCCTTCCAAAGCAACCAGTCTCATACACTTCATCCAACTACAAAACCCAGGTTTTTGAGGAAAATACACAAATAGATACTTATCTGGGGCACCCAGTGCTTTGAACACATCTCTTTCAGTGATGGAGAAGAACGGGATATGCAAACACCCACCCACGCTTGTAATAACAGGGGTGAAGCCTGGTGTTAGTACCAACATGCACAATTTAGTTGTGCAATAGCATGTTCACCTAGCTCAGAGAAAGGCTCAAAGATCAGTCCCGGAGAGGTAAGATGAGATCAGCTCTATACTTTAAGGAGGTTTTAAGTGCAACATCTGAGGAGCAAATTGGCCATCTAGAAATCAACCACTGCACGTGACAGCCAAGCACAGGCGCTTACACACGTGAACCTGGAGCAGAGTGATAGGATGTTATTTTTTTCCGCAGTGTTTCAAGGTGCTGGGTGGCAGAGAGGATGCAGCAGTGAGTTGTGGGGCTGTGTTGGAGCCTGCACCTAGGAAGGGACGGGTACAAACTAAACACTCTCACCCACAGAGCTGTCACTGCTTAATTCTTTCCTTCTATTATTTGGTTCTCGTGAAATATGTTATTGCTAATTACCAAAGGCAGTTAGCTAGCTGAATTGTATGTAGGTGATGGTGAATAAATACCATTCCCTGTTGAAACATAAAATAGGGAATCATTGCAATTCCCTTGAAAAACATAGAAAAACAAAAAAAAAAAATCCTAAAAGCTAATAATCTGCCAGTGAAAACAGTCACCTGGAAGGGAAGAAACACAAACTTTTTTCCAGGAGGCTTCGTAATTCAGGCAATTGTCATCAAGCAATAAAATTGTCATTCCTGCAACAGAAAAACCTTTGAAGACCTAAAAAACCTTCCTCAGGACATTGTGCCAGCGTGCCCAAGCATAAAAAATGATCTATGAAGGCTTAATATTTTCATCAAGGACAGAATGAGATGAGTAGGAGAATGTGACTGGGGTTTTTCAAAAGCTCTCTCTTCCCCAGACCTCAGAGCTGCAAAGGGATTAAGCTCTAACTTAACCGGGATTATTCAGGAAAAAAAAAGGATCAAGCCATGAAGAAGGGCTCAGCAAGCAAGAGCATTCATAACAAAATGTAAGCACACATAGGGAATAAGAGAAAACGTGGCTGATAAATCCTAATGCTGTTTGCTCGGTGGACATGACGACTAGCACATGGTGCAGTGAGTCACAGACACCTGGCTCAAGGCGTGGGTGGTAGGACTGAAAAGTCCTTTGCTAATCAATGGAAATAATTAAAAGCATGTGGAAAAGATTGTGTCAGGTAGGTCTTGGAGAAGAATGAAGCTAAAAAGGATAAACATCATACAATAATTTGTATAACGAAGGCAAAATAGATGCTGATATTCATTATCAGAAGAATGACAGACCATTCAAGGAGACTGAAAGGCAGTATATTGACTCTAGGCAGAAAACAGTACTGAAAGCAACCAACAATTGTAACTGAAACAATAGCTTTCAGAGCATCTTTGATCTAAAGCTTACCAATACACAGATAACACCTTAGACATTCATACAGGTAACATAACATCCCCACTGACCCAGGACAGAATAGGGTGCCAGGCCACAGTTTCAGGGCTGTAGGAACCAGCAACTGAGTAAGATAGAGACGATAGAAAATCTGAGATATCTCCATGGTCTCACATGCCCAGCTCGGCTTGGACTCCTCTGCAAGGAGGATGAGATGGAGCAAGCACTCCAGTAGGAAGCAGCCTACACTGCCTGTTTGTTGCTACATGGCCATGTTCGCTCAACTTCCGATTTTGCACTGCTCAAAATAGGTGGTAAAATTGCTGGACACATCTATTTGTCTACCCGTTAGGATCAGAGACACTGGGGTGGTATCATGCCCGCAGCCATGACTTGCAGGAGCTGGACAGGAGTGAAGCTACGTGCTGGTCACACCCTCGGCCAGGACCACCAGAGGACCAGGCTCTGGGACCGAAGCACGGCACAGGTTGGATGCAGCTTAATTTAGCCTCACTTTACTTGGATTTCAGCCCATTAACTCTCTCACTATGAAAAGCCAGAATCACAGCACTGCCAGAGCTGGTAGATACTTGCAGACAAATGTCCAGGCAGGTATACACACACGTTGCTGTTCCCCCTTACTGCCAGCATCTTCCCTGGCCCTTTCACTCAGCTGCCTGCATGATGGCAAGCTACCACAACGCACTGCTTAATTACTCCTGCGCAGATGGCTAATGACTTTGTCCTGTCCTCACTGATGAGCCAGAGAAGGATTGTACAAGGTTGCTTGTTAGCAGAGTGACCCTTTAGGCTGCCTTTTACAAAAGGAAAGGAGGCTCTGGCTCTTCCAGGAGCACTGGAAAGGGAGGCTCTTTGCAAAGAGCCCTGGAAACAGCCAGGGCACAGGAGGCCATCGGGGCGTTAGGAAATCAGATCTTCCTCCCTGGAGTCAGACACTGAGGAGGTGGAGGTGAAAGGCATTTGTCTTTCTGTTTCCCTCCAGAGCTGAGAAGGGAAGGATAGTCTACCGCAGGTCAATTTAAAAAATAGAAAAGGAAAAGGTTTGCATCACTAACACATTGCCTCTGAGAAACAGAAGTTTAAGCTTACTCTCTTTTCACACAAGGACTTTCATTCCCACTCCCAAATGGTGCTCTCATTAAAGGACCTCTCTAACAGCCCATCCAACAAGCAGACTGCAATAAGGGATTTACGGAGAGGTGTCATGAGAGGGTGAGATCCAACCACAGGGGCTTCAACTTCCCTGGACAGGGTGGTCTCCCAAGGAGATGCCCTGAAAACAGGAAGTTTTCAGGTCACAACCGGTTTGGGGCAAAATGAGGTTGGATCCCAGCCCTGTTGCACTGCCAAGTGTGAAACTCGACCACAGAAAGCATGCATCATCACTCCTACAAAACAAGGCTTTTTTTTTTTTTTTTTTTTTTTTTTTTTATCTGCGCATCAGCCAGCACTGAACTTCTCGGGGGGGGGGGGGGGGGGGGGTCACATTGCAGAATAACCAGTGACAGAAACCCAATGTCTCAGTGCAGCAGGCTGTTTTAAATTCTTCTCATTAGGTCATTAACTGCTGGTTTCATTAGGCTGCCTACAGACAAAATGTAATTACTTGGTGGCTACTGCACAGTGAATAGCCATTTCAGTTTATTAGTGTTCTCGCAGCTGTGGAGCCTGCCAGTAAAAAACTTTGAAATGTGCCTTGTAAAGTTTGTTCCTTCTCCAAGAATGTGTCAACTTGATAGACTGGTATCTGAAATGAACTGCTCCGCAAAAGGCGTTTTAATGCAGGCACCCAGGGCTTTCTCAGGTTTAGCCAGTCTAGTAGTTCTTTAAGGAGTTGCACATTGAGCTTCTGCTGCCCAAATGCTCTCTGCTGGAGCCCTTAGGAAATCTGTGGAAATTATAAATTCTGCGTTCATTTTACAGGAGCCCAAGAGCCAAGACCAAGGCCATAAAAATCCTGATTGGGCCCCGAATTTTCCTCAAACTGCAGGAAAATGTAGATCTACACATCTGTCTGGAACCCAGGTCTACCAAGCCCTGCTTAGCAGGTGTCTGTTTTAAAGCTTAGCTTGCAATGAAAACAGACCATTAGCTTAATCTAGTCAAATGTCCCCCCGAGCTGGGGTCAGCTGTCGTTGTGCTGCCAAAACTCATGGCCCATCCGTTCGAGATTTACTTTTCTTACTAGAGCTAGTTATTTGGGCCCTGAGCACCATCCTTACTACCACAACAGTCTGATGGCTCCCATTTCACTCACGACTATGCAGACACATGCTGAATTAAAGCTAGCCTCAGTGAGAGCTTTATCCAGTTTCTGCTAATGGAGAAGACATTTCAGTATTTGCAATCTAGCTCTTACTTCAGAAAAGGAAGTTACTTAAATTAAAATAGAAGTTCTGGCAAGAATCGGTATTATTTTGTTTCATCCAACCATTCACTAAAAGCCCCCACTCACTTAAGACCTTTTTGTATCATTTTTTAAACATTTACTATGCAGCCAATTCTTGAAACAGCTGTGGACTTGTAGTGCTGTTAATGATAGTCTCTGACATTTTTTAATATTATTTTTCTTCACATGTTCTTCTACAGTAGCTAAACCAGGTTCCCTCCCCCTTTTATCTCCTCCTTGATCCGTTTACCATCAGCTTCCATGGAACAGTACACAGTGCTCACCAAAGATGTTCACAGCGCCTCCCATGCAAAGTCAAGGTCAGCCAGATGCAAACGAGATATTTGAAACCAAAGCATGTAGTGATTATGATTGCTTGATTAACACAAAATGAGTGAAAGGTGATTTAATAAATGAGGCACAGCCAAGATCGTCAGTTGTGCAAGGAAAATTAAGGACAGAATAATGATGCTCCTCTAGACTGCCTTCACCATGTCATCGTCACTGTCACACAGACAGACACACGGGTTACAAGTATCCTCTTAGCCCGACTCCTGCTGCGACGAAAATGTTGCATCTGCCCTCCAGAAAAAGGATCACAGATTTTCATCACTTAAGAAACTGGAAATCCAAAGCTTACAGAGGGGAAAGGTTTTTCAGGCACGGAATATGAACAGGAACCTCAGATTCTCAGAAATACCAATAAAAATGAGTTCTCCTCTGTAAGTCTTGGCAGTTCAAGCCAGGTAGTTCTGCCTGTTTCGGAGCCCTTTGCACATCGCATTTCCGTGCGGCTGCTAGGACGCGTCTCGCAGCGGGGCACCTGTGCACCCAGCGCTGCCACGGCAGCGGTGCGGCTCTATCAGAGGCTGCCGCGCTGGCAGCGACGTTTGCATCTCGGAGGAAGGCAGAGCAAGCGCATGTTGTGCTCCCACTCCCCAAGCCCTTTTTTCCTAGCAAAGGGCTGAAGACTTTCAGCAGGGATATCCATGTCACGCGTACAGTGCGCTCCCTGAACTCATCCTCCCCGAAACGAGCTGGTCACTTCGTCCCTGAAGAGCTGCACAACAGTAGCCCTGTCTTTGCAAGGGGAGTCATCATTTCACATCTATAATCTCTACACCAAGGTTTTATCCCGCTGAAGTTGTCCAAGGATGCAGGCAGCATCAAGGAATGAATTTAAGCAAGATGAGTTGGATCCGGCAGAGCCGCTGGCTTCCTTGTGAAAACTGGCTACAACAAGCAGTAGCAAGAGAATTAATGCTCACGCAGCTGGTAGCCACGTGACAGGTGAAAAGTTGAATTCAGAGAATGAAAGGAATATGAGAAAGAAAAGAAAAGGAATAAAAGGTTAAAGAAATCCATCATTCCATCAGGTAGGAAAACGCAGGTAAACAGTTTAAAGAAACATATAGGTAATTTAGGGGGAAAAAAAACAAGCAGCAAATAGCGAATATGACAGCTAAAGCAGAAACAAGCCCACAGAGATAGATAAGAGCTAAACACTCACTCCGTACACAACCAAAGCAAGCCCACATTAAAGCAGAATAAAAGAAAGAGAGATACTGCAGGAAGAGAAAAATATACCACTACTTCTCTTCCTAAAGATCTAACCCATTCCCTGCCCATTGGGTTTTTCTAACCCGTAGTTTCTTGTATCATTAGACAGAAACCTGAGAGCACGAGAGTAAAGCCTGGAGGAAGGCAGCTTTTCAGGGTATTCCTGCAGAGCATAGGGGATGCCGTGCACACGGCAGTGGGGCCACACCTGGGAGACAGGGCATCTCAGAGACACCAAGAAACAAGGGAAAGGAGCCTCAGGAAACCCAGGGCAGCCCAACAAGCCCCACGCTCCGCCTGACCTGGGAGCCAGCTCCGAAGGCAGGGAAGAGGCAAGGCAGCTGCTGCACTGCAATCTCAGCAACCCCAGGCTACAGGAACACCCCGTGCACTCGCATCAACAAAAGCTGGGACTAATTATGCAAATAATTAACACTTGCTCACGGTGGTGATTGCTTCCTTCCCTCGTCCTGGGGAAGCGGAGCCTTCCTAGCTCCAAGCCAACTTTCCTCCCCTCTTGGCAAGCGCTCCCGGGACTGCGTACTGCTCATTGCACCCGTGCTGCAAGGCAGGGAGCACGTTCGTTTGCCGCTAATTACACTGATTAACTTCCGCAGCTGTGGAGCTCAGGAGCCCCAGAGCGCCTCGGGTTACAAGCGGTTGCACAAAGAGAAAGCGCTGCTGAGTCAAGCCTGCAGACAAAACCGGCCTGTTTTGCCTATCAATCAAGTGCACGCAGGCTGCTCTTTCATCAGCTTGTGAAAATATCCCATAATACGTGGGCTACGGAATTCACTTCCCCTTCGGGGAGTGCGTATCAGGACGCTATTTATGGCACTATAACAAAATTAGCAGGGATATTTGCAGTTCCCCGTGTGAAGGTCTGCATCCAAAGAAAAAAGACCCTCTTTTCCCTGCTATTCCCAGACCTAAAATTGTACCAAACTTACCAACAGCCTCTAGGAAAGGAATGTACCAGCCCCCTTCGTGGTTTGCATCCCGCTCTTCAACATAAGCTCATCAGAAAGGGCTGCCACCACCTTGCCTTATTTATCCGCATTTGGTGAAACATTTCTTTGTGTTGCTGTCATCTGAAATGGTTTATTTCTATATCTGGCTGTGGCTGCTTAAAATAGCACAACTAGATACCAAGGTAGCACGGATAGAAATCTCCACTCTCACACAGCCAGCGTTTCTGTTGTTGGAGGCCTCGAATCCCACCTCCCTGGTGGGAAGAATTAGATGTCACTAATCCAATTTCTAGAATAGAAAACTTTCAAGCTGACACTGTTCTAAGACTGAAAAAAGCTAATGTAATCAAATCTCTGCTATTTTCTCTTTTTTTTTTTTTCTGTTCCACAGTTTAAGAAGGAAGACATGAGAGGGAGGATGTTTTGGGAACAGTGTTTTCAAACCTCTAAAAATAATATCAAACCACACTCTGTTGCATTACGAGCTGTTACGCTTGCAGGCTCCAGCCCCCAAACGCACCAGCTTTGCTGGCACGAGGAGCCCTGGCAATCGTGGTGGGACCATCACCCCAACGTACCCGCCGCGGTGGCAGCAGCAATCGCACTCCCACCTCCACCCCCGCAGTCAAGCTTCTAAAAACCTCTCTCATCTAAAGTCGAAATCAGCCTTCAAACCTCTGCTGAAATATTTGTGCGTCCGTGCCTTGGACTTCTGCTCCGTCCCCAGGGAGGACCTCGCCCT
The DNA here is from genome assembly GCF_028389875.1 of Rhea pennata. Lineage (NCBI taxonomy): Eukaryota > Metazoa > Chordata > Aves > Rheiformes > Rheidae > Rhea > Rhea pennata. The sequence continues at coordinate 16,440,578 of NC_084678.1, forward strand.
TCGGCTGTTCCCACCTCACAGGCCACTTTGCTCAGAGCGTTGCAAGAGCGCGCTTGTCCTTCCCTGCTCGTGGAGCCGCGGGGACTGGCACTAATTGGCAGGTACAAAGCTGAAAAATAATTCACAAGCAGTGATGAATTATTTAATTGCTGTTTTCGCTGCCAACAATGAGAAAATGCATTGGCGTTTCTGATGTGCTAACCAAGATCTTTTTCCTTTTTTTTTTTGGCCCTCATTTGGATTCCACCGAGGTTGAGAGCAGAATATTTACTGGCTTTGAAAGAGCTGGCTTTTGCCATGATAAGTGGATGGAGAAGAATTCAATTAATTCTAACTAGATGTGAAAGTCTCAGTCTCCAGCCCACGAGCAGAGTTCAAAGCAGCCCAGGCAGGGAAGCCTGGCAGCAGTCTATCAGCATCCAGTCCAGAGCACTGCTTCCCCCTCGCCCTAGACTGTTTATTTTTAAAGCATTTTTGCTGTATTGATGTTGGGCAATAAAAGCAATGACCGGGACAGATGGGAGAGCGGCGCTGGAGGGTGCTGAGCTATGTCGCGTGTGACGACTGCCGTTGTGCAGCTGTTTGGAGAGGCTGGATGCAGTGCGGCCAGGTACCCCAGGAAGCATCAGCCACGGCGAACGGCCTCGGGTGCGGCTGTGCGTAACGTCCTCCCGACCTCTGCAGCTCGCGGGACTGGAATTTGTCTCTGAGACGGCAGAAGGGGAGGGCAAGTAGTGGCTCCAGTGACCCCAGCAGATTTTGCAAAGCAGGAAAGGTAACACCCTCATGCTCTGACCTGGATATGTGGCCAAGAGCCTGTGCTGAGCTGTAGCACCCCAAAGGGAGCTGTCGCCTCCGGGGGCAATGAGCGTGCCTGAAAGCCAGGGTTGGAGAAGATGCCACTGTCATGAGCTACCCATCACTGGGGAATTTCTAGAGCAAACAACTGTGGCAATTCAGAACATGTTCCTGTATACACATCCAAAGAGCAAGTTGAGCTGCTCACAAAAAAAAGCTTGCTTGAAAGTAAGCTACTTCAGAAACAAGGAGTAAGATTTTTAATGCTAGTTTTAAGCAGGAGCTATATCCCTCCCGAGCATGCAGAAAGGCAGGAATATAGCCAGGCCACATCCCCACCTTGCAGAGCTCGCAGTGCAACCACTGTGATCTACATTGGCTGACACCCAGAGTGAGTTCAAGGTTGTACTTGTCCCCACCAAGGCCTGGCTGCTGGCCTGTGCGATGGCCCAGGATATTTGTGCCTGAGAGGCTTGTACAAGAAACTCCACCTGACAGTCACTTATTGCTCCTGAGCAAATAACTGCAGCACTTTTGCATAGCAAAGCAAATGCGAGCTTCTTTTAATGGACCTTGAAATTGGTTGTGTGAAATAAGATGTATGGAATTAGAAGCCAGCTGAAAACATGGCCCCAAATCTGTGATCTGTGAATGCGTCTTCAGATTCATTTCAGGAGGATGAACTCGTTTCATGTTCTACGTTTTCCAGCCTGTTCCCGTGACTTTTACCTTGGCACTCATCCTGCGTGCTTAGGAAACTCAGGCCTTATAGCTCCAGGAGTTTGAAGCTGTCTTCTCCAGGGATCATCACTATTTTATAGGGCACTGAAGAAAGCAGGCACTGGTCAGCTTCGAGGCAACGCACAGATGGGCTGTGTGAGGCTCCATACAGGAGCAAGGGCTGGATGTGGCCCAGCAGCACAACCTCTGCAGGGGTTTTGGCAGCCTTCAGACCATAGCCACTAACCAAGAAGCCTGGCCATGGCTTTTCTTCGCACCTTGTCCTCCTGGAGACTCCAGGTGTTCCCACCACCCCCAACAAGAGCATCTGTAGACAATTCTGTTGCTTACCGATGGATATGTTCATTTTCCCCTATCCAAGGTGAAAAGCAAAGATTTGGACCACGTTCTTGCTTCTGCTCTTCTAGGGGTGTATTAAGGCAAGTACAGAAAAATGGTCTGTTAAATCTTAGAGCAAACGTGGGCAAGTGCGAACGCGTCCAGCATGGTTCACTCATCCCTGGCCATGGGAGCACAGCAGTGAGGGCTGAGGTTGAGATGAGCAGCCATGAGCAAAATGAAGGCACTTTGCTGGCTGTGACATGCATTCACAGGATGCCACAAGCTATTACAGGAAAAAAATGTTAAATAATTAACATTCTAGGATGAAAGAAAAGAAAACAGTCTCCCTCTGTTCTGCTCTCTGGCTTGTTTCTGATTTGTAAACATCTGATCATTGCTCGCTAACGGGGAGCTTTGATGTCATCGGGCCAAATGTCCCACCGGCATAGGTTGGCCGCGTTCCCCAGCTTCCCAAGGTTTCCGACGGAAATCGCCGTAGCGCCAGAGAAACCGCATTGGCTAGGAACTGGGTCCAGAAGATGCGTCTTCTGCTCCTCGCTGAGCCAAGAGTTCCTACAAATATTTTTGCTTGGTTAAATGAGAATCACGTTCATTTAAGTGACAGTAAAGTAAAACAGCAGTCGAGGGGTATATTTTTTCTGTGCACAGTATCATCCATATGCACGAATAATTACATATGCTCTGTATCTCCCCTCTCCATCCCCATCTCCGACCCGCTGGTATCCCTGTTCTGCAGGGCCCGGCCATCCAGGTTCCTGCCGCAGCGCAGGGGCAGAGCAGGGCGGCCCCTGCACACGTCTCCTTTCCAAATGGCAAAACTAGAGTCAACATGACAGACAAAGAAAAGCAGGAAGAAAAATGAGAGGATATTAATCAGCTCCTCGATGAGGAGGGGCAGATCTTCATACCAGCTGCTGCTCAGTTTTTATTAATTTTAGCTGTCCTGGAAAAGACAAATCTGGGGCTAATGCTGTCATTTCTCTGTTGAATTTCCACTTTGCAGCTGAACCTATTTGTCAGCTCAATTTCTGACAATGAATTCAATGTCATCCACCAGCTCAATTTCCTGCTGATCCAACTCGCTGCCTTCCCACCCGGGAGGGATTGAACTTCTCCTCTTTGGCAGCCCCAGGGACGCTGGCTTTCTGGTTCTGTAAAATGCAACTACCCGGGTTTGCAGCAGCGCCGGCCGCACGGCTCTGCCCCGCTGGGCGCCCACCGCAGGCGCCCGCCAGGCAGGAGCATCACCAGGGCTGAGCTTGGCTTGGGCGCTGCCGCTCCCAATGTGGGCTGGAGCAAGCCGCAAGCGAGCAGACGCCAAAGATCCTCCCAGCTGACAGTGAAAAGTCAACTGGGAAGAATTTGCTCCTTGGGATTTAAAGCACAGCAAGCATCAGCCCTCCCGGAGCTCTCCAGGTGTAAACACCAGCTTGGCAGTGCCCGCTCAGGTACCAAAGCAGACTGATCCCAGGACGTGGCTTTAATTAGGGCTGAACTGCACGTACTTATAGGGGGGAACGTGCCACCAGCAACAACATAGAGGAAAAGAAAAATACTTCAGATCAATAATGTGGAGCCTGGGACACGGCTGGAAGCAAGGAGGGAGTTTTTCAAATGCAGGAGGCTGCCAAATTCCTTCCCCAGGGATGATAAACCCGAAGAAGTCTTTAGGTCTCACCTGCCACGAAGGCGCATGGCGAGGGTTTGCCCCGGGTTGTGCGTGGTTTTACTAGCGGTTTCAGGACCGTAATATCGTTCCCACGATCCGCCACGCACTTCGCAGAGCCATCTCCCGCGACGGGCCTCGCGAGCCGCTTCGTCTTTCTACCTGTCAAGCGCTCGTGGAGAGCGTTACGGGACACGCGGCGTTTACCGCTGCCTTCCCTTCGCCTCTGCCTCCCCGGCAGCCGGCACTCGAACGTCACCCTGCTGTCACCGAGGCGCACGTCACAACTTCATGTCAAGAAGAGGGGAAAAGTTATTCCCACCGACTCCCGCGTCCGCCGCTCAGCGCTGCCGGAGGACCTGGGGGCTTCCGAGGGGACGCACCAGCACCACCGCAAGTAACAGCGAAGCTCTGCTCGAGCTTGGCACGGTGCATCTCACTCAGCGGTTTCCTTGAGCATCTTTGTATAGTTTTGTTTATTTTTTACTGTTGCTGCCTCTAGGCTGCGGGTTGCAGCACGCTTAACCTGATTTCTTCACCTCGATACAGTCAAACAGTCACGTTTTCAGTTTGTTGGCAAATATTCAGTGTTGCATCCGGCAGCCCACGCTGGCAGCCAACTATGCGGAAAGCAGCAGAGCTTCGTCTAAAATAGGAGCACAATTGAAAATTTAGAAATGCTAATGCACGTTTCTCCACCGCTGCCGGTGAGTTATGGGCCAGGACCGGGCAGGTTCCCGCAGGAGGGGTCTGTGCTGGCACCAGGGGGCAAAGCAGAGGTTTCCGAAATAACCAAACCCTTACAGCGGCAAACAAAAACGTCACCTGAAAACCAGCGAGTGACAGGCTTTTTAGAGAGGCAAAGATGCCAATGGAAAAAAAAAAAACGTTTAAAATTGCCAGTCCACCTGATTTTCTCATCTGGCTTTACCACGCGGAGGAGCCTGCTGAGATGCGAACCAGCTCCCTGGCTGCAGCAGCGCGGGGTCACGGCAGCTCCTCGGGGCGCCCCGTCAGGGGCCGGGGAAGCCTGTACCGAGACAAAATACAGCTCTGGCAATCTGAAATTACCCTACGTCCCCCCTGGCAAGAGGGGAAACCATCCAGCGTGATAAAACCCGCTGCCCGCAGGGCTTTTCCAGCTGTGCCTGGGTGCGAGCAGGGAGCCCCTGGGGCGGGATCCCGGCACGTCGCAAGGTCCTCGCTGCCGGAGAGGGTGCAGGAACCTTGCCTGGCCGCCGAGTCCACCCCGCGCCGGGTCAGGCGGCTGCTCGCAGCGTTACGTTAACATGCCGCTGCCGTTTCCGCGGGTGTTTCGGGAGGCGGCGGCTGCAGAAGGACCAGCTTACGGAAGGAACCGCTAATTCACCGGTCCGAATTCCCGGCGCGGCGCCGACTGCGGCAACCTCCAGCCCGATCCTCCCTGTGCAATCCTGGATCGAGGAAAGACCCGCCGCATATAGCGGGGGAAATCGCTCCAGACACGTCCCACGTGGCACCGGCTCAGCAGCTGCAGAGCGTAACGCTGGTCCCAGCCTTGGAGACCTTAATACGCTGGGAGCGCCCGGGGAGCCGCATCCTCTAGAAAGCGATTTTATTTACACCACGGAGCAGCCAGAATAGACCCACTGGATCTGGCTCCCACCTCTTCCCATATTTAAGGTTTCCCAGAGAGACCCGTTTTTCCCCCCCTTATTTTCAAACCAACGATCACCTGCATTTTAGCGCTGTGAGTGATGTTGTGGCAGCCAGTGGCAGCTTTATCAAAAAAATCTCCTTGCGCAGCAGCTCTTTCTCGCAGGCCGGCCCCGCCTCCTTTGCTGCAAAAATTGCTTTGCTGCAAGGCAAAGCAATAATGAAATTTAGGCATAACGAGAGAAGTTGTTAAAGTTTTCACAGTAGTGGAATAAGATTATGAGCCCAGGGAGCAGGAGGAAACACTGCGTTAACCGGGCTTTTACCGAGCTTCAACTGTTTCGTGGCACAAATCGCATCAAATCTTTCTCCCCAGTTTTGGGGCATATTCAGCTGCCAATGTGATGCTGAATTTTTAAAGCAAAGTGCAGCTTGGTGGGAGAGTTGTTTTGCAAATAAAACCGAGAAGGCAGCTTTGAAAAAACAGGCAGTGCAGAAAGCAGCAGCAGCCCAGGACCGGGCATGCAGCAGAGCGATCCAACGTGCTTGTCCAAAACACCAAGAAATCAGGTACTTTGCGCTCATTTTCCCCCATCGCCTCTGCCATGAAATCATGCAGAACCACCTTGCCAACCCTAAGGTAATACAGAATAACATTTAAAAACCGCTTCATTGGTGTGCATACATGAAAACCTTCAGCACTATGGCACTTCGGTGGTTCTCTCCTAACCAATTTACAGATTATTCAAATTACACTTACTGCCATAAAATAAATTGAGTTTCTAATTCAGCTAGTTTTCAGGAGAAAGATATGCTAATCTGATTTTTTTTTTTTATTAGAAAGATTTGAAAATTGCACGGCACTGTGAAAGGCATATGGGAATTGAAATCCTGTGTCATGTCTAATGTGTTTTCATCACAGAAGCCAGAAAAATTGCCTTTTTCCCCCCTCCCTTCGCAAGCAATAATCTGCATCGCAAGACCTTCCTAATCATTTGTTTTACTACTTTGTGTTTTTGAAGCTGGTTCAAAGTTTTGAAAACTTTTCTCCTTCCAGGGATAACACGACGGAGGCATTTGCATGGCCTGGGAGATGTTTACTGCCTCAGGCGCATTTCGCTGCCAAAACAGATGCCCTCAAAATACACTCGAAAGCAACCTTCTCGATGACATCTAGCCTGTCCCCTGCTCTCCAAAGCACCTCTGAAGCAAGCGACATTTAAACCATACAGGGATCATTTCCACAATTTTTTATCTTGCTCCTCTGCTGCAAAATTATTTCTTGTAGAGAGGACTTTCATGCTCGGAGGTTTCCTTGTAGGACGTTTTCATACAGGTTTTACCTCCAGGACATGCAGAGGTCTGGCAGCTTCCTCAGCTCTCCAAAGGAGATGGTACACAATTGGCTTTGAAAACTTAAAGAGTAGCAAGAAGTCATTTAATTTCCATGCTCTCCAGCAGCTCATGCAGCAGCAGATCCAAGATGCAGATGGTCTTCCCTTAAATATTATTCCCATGTGGATTCTCTTCTTTAATATGCATGCACCTCCCTCTGCCTATTGCCTGCAAGTCTATTGGGCTGTAGAAGACATTTGGAGACAGACACTGCCAACACAGCTTGGCTTTTTGGTTCTATAATACGAGAAATGACGAGTTTGACTTCTTTATAGAAGGCTTTCTGCATGCAAATATTTTGGGGCCATACAAACATACTTCCGCCACTATGCTCAGACCAGCCGCAAAGCCCTCGGTGCACGGAGGTAATCAACAGGCAGAAGAGGCAATAACGACAGATATTTTCAAAGGCTTTGGAAATCAAAGGCTGGATTTTCTGACCATAGTGCAAAGTTAAATCGATATTCATTTTTAACCCCATTCACTCTAACTGTGGGGCAGTCAGTAGACATGCACCCGCTTTCCATCGTACACGAGCATCTGTACAGAGCGCCAAAGCAACTTGCCTCTCATTGCTATAAAATGTGTCATTTCTCCGTACTATTTTCTTTGCAGATCCTTCATTGGATTTGGTTCTGGCTCAACCCGCAGAGCCTTTATACTACTCAAAGGGAGTTTCTCTACTGATTTCTGTAGGCTTTGGATCAAGCCTATAGAGAAGAAAACACAAATAAAGCCCAAACAGAGGCCCTAGAAGAGCTAATAAAATGCTTCGTGCCTGGGTTTGCTGTGGGGAAGGATCAGCTTCCCTGTGTATTGCTGCTTATTCAGTCATCACAAACAATTAAAGCAGCAGAGATGAGAGCTGAGCTATCATCTCCGGTTCTCCAGCCTGCCCCTCCGCCTCCCGGCAGGAACTCCACAAATCTCCCAACAGGAATCCCTCTGCAATTGATTTCCTGCTTGCGAAACACAACGGGAAAATATCCCGGGTTTCCTGATGAGAAGATGAAAAGGAAAATTCGCCTCTGCTTTTTTTTTCTCCAAGCAGCATCGCTGAGATGTCACATTTGCCGCTTCAGGAATGCATCTCCGTGCACTGAGTGCACAGGAGCGCTGCATGCATGCAAGAAATGACGCTGAAGGACAGATTCCCCCTCTAGCACCATCTTCGTTAGTGCAGGCCCTGGAAGAAACTTCATAGTTAAAGGAATAGCTGCATTTCCCCATGATTTCCCTGCCCGTCCCGCTCGGCAGCTGCTCCGCCTCGCCCAAGAGCAGCGTGCCCAGGATTGCTGCCGAGCGGGAGCGTTGCCGCGGGAAGCAGCGGCTGGAGTGCAGCATCTAACAGCTGAGACGATACAGAGCCACTTATCAACCCATTACGACGTCTCCCGGACTCACGCCGACGCTCAAGAGAGTCAAGAAAGCAGACCTGTTTTCTAGGAGTTTCCGGCTGCGCGGCGGAAACGCAAGCCGCAGCCTGGCAAGCGCAGACGCAGGCAGTTGCGCCGAAGTGCCGCGCCGCGGGCAAGGGGCAGGAGCCGCGGCAGATCCCCGCCAGCGCAAACTGCTGCACGCCCGTTCCTGACAGCAACACGAGCTCCTTTGATGCTAGCTCACCATTTGGGTCGCTTTTATTGCTTTTACGTTAATTCTAGATCTCCCACGCCACAATTGCAGCCGTATGAAGATCTGCTGAACACCTTTCTCCCATCTCCTTTCTCCCAATATCACATTTCCCCCTATATAATAGGCAAAACTGAGCTTGTTTTCACTTTGGAAACAAGCCCATAAACCCTTCTATAGGTTTCAATACAGCCAGGCAACTAAATCTCCACTATCCAAATGCCCCAGGGCAGGGAAAGGAGAAGATTGAGAGCAGAGGCAGGAGCACCAGCCACTGGCAGCAGCAATGATAGAAAGCCTGGGCTTTATTTTTCCCCATCACCACTGAACACGAGAGATGAAGAATAATCACCCAGAGAAAAGCCTTGGTGACTGTGCCCAGACACTTTGCGTGGAGCAGCCCGTGTGCTACTACAACCTGAACTCAGCCGTCGAGTGCATTTTACTGCCCTCGCTTTCTTTTCCAGCCCGTCTCTTGCTGCAGCGCTGCCAGATGGGTGCCAGACTGCTGCGAAGATCAAGTGTTGGACAACTGCTCCTACTACAAAGCCAGGAGAAGAAAGCAGAAGCGTGCCTGCTTTGAGGAGTTTCTCCCAGCACGGCTTTTCTCCCAGCTGTTCGCCGGAGCCCAGAGCCAGGCAAAGGGTTCGCAGAGCTTGTGTGGCCAAGGCCAGATTGCAGGGCAAGGACTTCATCACAGCCTTCCTTTAAATTAGGGTGCATCGGAGGATAAGATGCGTCTTTGATTGCTAAGTAACCTGCAGAGATGTGGCGCTACCTCGCAGTTAGCTGGTGCTCGCTAAGCAACACAAGGCAGTTAGTGCTGCAGCTGGGGAACGTTTCGGTACAGCGTGTGCTCCTGCAACTCCCGACACCCAAGGCGGAGAAACGCATCACTTAGCATTTATGAGAAGAAAGCAATTCTTATTACAAAAAAATCAGCTTTCTGGCAAGGAGCCACTGCTAGAGTTTGCAGAACTCAGGGGAAACGGGTCATTTACAAGAAAATCATTTTTGGCTGCCTTCACGTAAAATCGAAAAGCAGGTGGAAGTGGAGCAGTCTCCCAGAGTCCAAGTGTGCTGCTCATTGATAAAATGACACTCTGATATTACTTCAGATCACTAGCATTAAAAGTGGAAGGACTTATTTGGCCATGACTAAGCTCTCCAACACAAAATACCTTCTCCTGCTTTGTCAGCTCTTGCCTGAAATTACCCACCTGCTAGGAAGCCTTTCATGGCCCAGTGAGTTTCATGCCTCAGAAATTGTCCCAGTAGAAAACGTAGAGGGTCCTTCCTGCCTCTTTTTTTTTCTTTTTTGTTTTTACCCCTTTTTTTCTGCGTTGCCTCCACAAGCACCTGCAATTCCTCCTCTGTGGTGGGGCTGCCTGCAATCGGAGTTGCATCAATAGGGTTTCCGATGGGAACCCAGTTTCTCTCTGCACTCTGAAGTCACCAGGCAGAGACCCAGCGGCTTGTAGAACTTTTCTCCCAGGAATTTGGTTTTTCAGAGTTTGCTCTGGGGCAAACCTGAGGTTTGGGGTTGAGAGTAGGTTTTTCAAGGGAGCAGAATTAGGTCCTGAAGAACCACATTCACCGCTCTTTCAGTTATTTCTGGTGCACGTACTGGATCCATTCTTCCTCCTGCTTGCTCAGAGCCAAATGTTCCTGCTGTGCCCATGAGCACAGGATGTAGGTGAGCAGATACCAGCAGTCTGAAACCTCGGTTTGCAGCAATGCTTTCCCTTTCCTTTTTTTTCTTTCTTTCTTTTTTTTTTTCTCTGTATTTCACAGCACACCATTTCCTACCAAACTTCACCTCCATTATCAAGCATTTGTTTGCTCTGTCATGCTGACACTTACAGCAAGGATCATGCTCTTCAGACTGAATTTTCATTAGCAGATCTTTGGCCACATGAATTAAGATGACCTATTTAAATAGGTCAGCCAGGCGTGAATTGCAAAAATGAGCTGTAATTAATGATTCAGTCAAAAGCCGTACAATTGAGCTTGGCTAATCTCAGATCTGGCCTCCTCCTTTTCCCTTTCTTCCTTAGGATAATGAACTCAAAGTAATCAAATCTTTGTAATCAGCTCTCTGGGTTGGCATGAAGAGCGTACGGAGAAGGCGCCGGCTCTGCGTAATTGTCCTGGAATACATTGTGCTGGAGGACAGATTTCATGGGTTTCCCCTCCACACCTTTTTTTTTTTTTTTTAGCAATGAACACTGTACAAAATAATAAAACATTTTTCTAATACATGATATTAAGGTGAAGATGAGTCATTTCACTGTCATAACACAGACAGGGAGGGGGAACTGGAGTGAACAAAGCCGCAAATTCATTCAGCAATTTGCACTCCGTAACCCTCCAACGATTAGGCTTTTAGGCCAGACGAGCTGTGCCACTTAAGCAGACGAGGTGACACATTTAGCTGTTGCTTAGATATTGGAGTACGTTGCCCAGAGCCTGCTCCCTGGCAAGCGTCCCTGAAGAGCTTTGCGCTGTTTTTCAGCGGCCGCATTAGCTCTGCTCCAACACGGACTGCGAAGCCGCGCTGTATAGCTTTCAGAGCAAAGCTAGTGGTGACGGAAGGGGCAACTTTTAAAGAAGCTACACTTAAAACATCTAAAACATCAGTCGGAAGGATGAGTCCTACTGCTCAAAAGTAGCACAAGGGCACCAAGGGTTATTAGCAATTGCATAACAACCAGCTTAATAGCAATAGCAGCCCATGTGTGGGATCCCGGTGCGCTGCAGTAAAGCACCCATACGATGACGCCCCAGAGGGTTGGGAGCATCCCCCCGGAAAGCAGCGAGCTGGGAAAGGCAACAAATCTGTATCTGCCTTTCCCTGCCACGATGAATTGCCGTTTCTGTTCCACCCCCCTCTGTTACCTTAGGACAATCATCATCCTTTGATTTCCCCTTTACTTCTATCCATTTTTATCTAGGATTGCTTCTGCTTATGTCCTGCTTGTTGCCTCTGCCATCAAACGACTGCCCCTTGGCCATATTAAAGGGGACCAGCAGGAAAACATAAGCTTGTTAATATTTCAATGGACATTGATAGGTTCAAGGGTTAACAGCACCCCAAGGGAGTTGAAAAACCAAGCCATTAGCTGCAGCCTGCAGTACTATGGCACAGGCAGCACAAAATAGTGTCACGCATGGTGCTTTTTCCTTACAGTCACAGCTCCCACAGTCGGGTTACCCAAAAGCCCCCACTCACGTGGGCTGATGGAAGAAACCCGAGGAAACCAACAGTGGCAGCTCAAAGCTCGGATGAGATGGTCAGCATCAGAGGGCGAGACTGGCCCCTTCGGGAAACCTTTGCCTCCTGGAGGGCTCTGGTCTAAATAGGTACAACCAGCTCAGGGCAGTAAAAAATAGACAGGCTCCCTCCTGGCCCATTCCTGGCCCCCAAGGGAGGGTGTCAGGGGGACAGGGACAAACTCTTTTCAGTTGTCCCGTGTGACAGGACAAGAGGCAATGGGCAGAAATTGAAGCACAGGCAGTTCCGCCTGAACGTGAGGGGGAATTTCTTCCCTGTGAGAGTGACTGAGCGCTGGAACAGGTTGCCCAGAGAGGTTGTGGAGTCTCCTTCTCCGGAGATATTCAAAGCCCACCTGGACACGGTCCTGTCTAACATGCTCTAGATGACCCTGCTCGAGCAGGGGGGTTGGACTAGATGATCTCCAGAGGTCCCTTCCGACCTTACCGATCCTCTGATTCTAGGATTCCTAGAGTCCTGGGGAAAACCTGGAAAAGGGCAAAAGAGCAAAAACATCGTGGGCTGGAAACCTATTTTAATTACTCCAGAATAAGGTTATTTGTAGCCAGACTAATGAAAAAAAATAAGGTATTTAAAGACTACCTGTATGTATGCTGCCTGCACTCTTTAGATCTTCATGCACACTTTTGCAGTGCAGATTGGCACCGTGTCATTTTTGCGAGGCGTCCGGGGAATCCAGAGCCGCCCGAACAACCCCGCTGCCAGCGCGAGCCGGAGCCTGGGCAGCAGCAGAGCTCCACGCGAGGAGCCGGGCAGCTCTGCCACGCCACGAGCAGCTTGCTCGGGGCCTGCTCCTTCCGGCTGACTGTTGCACCGGAGATGTCCCAGCTTTTGGACGCGAGAAGGAGCAGCCAGCACAGGGCGGGGGCCAGCCACGCTGGGGCCAGCCGCCCCGCGCGCCAAGCCGGTGCCACGCGAGGGGCCGCGGAGGCGCTCGCGGGGACGAACCGCGGCTCGGTTCCAAGGCAGAGGTTACCTGATAACAAATGTTACTCCACCGTAAACAGCCTGGCCAGGCGTTCTGCCTCTGCTCCCTGGAACTCACTGTTTACGGACTGCTTGACATAATCATTTCCAGATATTAACCTGTGGGTGCTATAAAACCTTTTGAAAAGCACAGAACACCTCGTACACATGTATCACCCTTATACCAGCAACTGCAAGACAGTTACCGGAGAACATTTTGTTTCAGCAAGCGGGGAGTATTGATTACATATTTGTGTCCTTGAGACGAGCTTAACTCTTTGGCAGCAGCCAGAGCCAAACACCCCGGGATTGTCTCCCCCGCTAATCTGCCAGAGGACGTTTTGGTGAAACAAAGCAGTCTCATCAGATCAGACTGGCCCCTGGTCTTCTCCGGCCTGGTTTCCAGCTCTCTGAACCCCAAAGCCTGGTTTTGATCTTGCAGCCAAAAGCACCAGGAGCAGCGAGTCTGCCCCTCCGCCTCCCTGTGCGGGTCCCTCGCTGCGGGGCTGCAACGCTGTGGAGCGCTCGCGCTGCGCTACTCGCACTGCGGACGTGGAAATAACCCTATCCCCCAAAAATGCGATTAAAACGCAGACGTTTCCCAGTGCTCTCCAAAAGAGAGCAGGGTGAAGAAAGCTTCTGTCCTGCCCTGGCCTTGCCCGCTGCCTCTCCCTCGGTGGGGTCTGCTTCCGCTGCAGCTCAGCCCCGAAGTCCCTCTGAGGACTCCCGGGAGCACGGATCTCCACGCCTGCCCACTCCGAAACGGTGGGCAGCCTTCGTCTGGAGCCAGCAACGCGTCAGCTTTACGGAGGCAATAGAGCACCATCGATTCGGCGTCGCAGGGGATTCTCCCTCCCTCAGATACTGCCTTGCCTCTCTGTTCACGCAGCTGCCCAGCAGGAGCATGGGCTTCGAGAGGCAAATCCGGCCTCTGTCACAGGGATTTGCCAGGGATAAAACTTTGTCCCCTTGTACTGTGCTGACGGTGGAGCCGCCTGCGAAACAGTACGTCCGAACAGCTCAGAAGGAAAGCGCAGCTTGCACACTTTGTGATAGCAGCTGGAGACTCTTGATCTTCAGGAGCTTCATGGCATGGTAATGTTTACGGGATGCTCAGACCCAGAAGCAGGATGCAAACGCTCCCCCACTTCGCATTATGCCAAAGTGCACAGGGGACAAGGCTGCCTCCGCTGCGCTCAGCCACCAGCCCTGGCCAGGTCCAGAGCCAGCAGAGGGGAAAGGTCTTCTCTGGGCCTGCAGCTGTTCCTACCACCCTGCCACGTCCTGGCTGAAATTAGATCTGTTTGCAATTGCTCTCCCAAAACTGAGTGACTTTTTACTGCAAATCTTAATTGAAACTGTGCAGGGAGCAGAGCTCAGAGAAAGCAGGGGCAGTGCATATTTCCTGGGGGCATAAAGGAAACAAAAGCCCCTCTACCTACACTAGATGGTAAGAGGAAAATGCTAGTCGCAGTCTCCCTCCTGACCAGGTTGTTGTAATCAAGTGCATTTGAACCAAGGCATGCAAGAGGCTCTGCCCACTAAAAGAGAAAACTAGAGCAGCACGCAGAGGCGGGGGGAGCAGACAGGTCCTGGGATGCAGCCTGGTCCTCCCGGGCAGTCACGTCGCCAGCAGGACCCACAGCAGCCCAGCTGCGCACCACGGCTCTCCCTGCCTCCAAACTCCACGGCCACTTATGAGCGTGTCCCGAAACAAGCAGCGCTGGGGTAAGATGTGCTGGGATGTACAGCTGTGTCCAAGGCGGCAGCATCAAAGCCATTTCCAAGATAACACAGCTCAGGGGAGTGAAAGGATAGCTTTCAAGGTCTCCCAGAGACCTAATAGATGTACTTTAGGTTGAAAAATGGCAGGCTAAGATGGAAGAGTTTGCAGTGCAAACACTTCTAGACCCTTTTGCCTCAGGGAATAGCTACTAGTAATGGTATCTTAGCCTTTCAATAGCAACGGGCAATACCTCTGTCTTCACACCTCTTCGTATCGCCTTAGAGCATAGTGTGCACCAAAAAAAAAAAAAAAAAAAAAAAATCCCAAACCTTTTCCATCCCTGATTCTGCACGCCAGGAACACCCTGAGCACCCACTTTAAAACAGTCATTTTCAAAGTCCGCAGACTAACACACGCACAAGCCCCACAGCATGAATTTAACTTTGAAAGGTTTGCTGGGCCTGCCAGCCTCTTTGGGGGAAGTTAGTTGGTTAGAAACACAACAGCACTCCACCCCATAGAAAAAGACTCTCCCTACCCTCTAAAACTCCCAGGCTTAAGTTTCAGGTGCCTGTTGCAAAGGGCACTGTCTCCAACTCGCGCGCTGGCTGCACGAGACACAGGTTGAGAGGGGCCGTGGGCAGCTCTGGGGCTCTCGCAGGTGCCCTCCCACGCACTGCCAGGCAAAGCCGCCTCTTGGCTTCCCTCCCACTTCCAGCACCAGCTAGCTGGGCTCCCTTCAGTCTTCAGCCAGACAGGACACTTCTCAGAGAAGCAAAAAACTTAACAAAGCACCAGGCGATGCTTCCTGCTTTGTGCCGAGAACATCACAAGGAAGATCTCCCTTCTCAGGCCTAAGCAACGGTTGGGCTCCAAGGATAGGGATTGGGCTCATGGAGCAGCCGAGAAAGCAAAACACGTCTGTACTTTCAGTAAGGGTCTCCAAATTTGTCTCTAGGACTCTCCCAAGCAGCCTGCAGCATGGGTACTTTCAGCGGGACGGAGGGACGTTTCCACCAGGATAGTTCCACCTGCCATCAGTCACACCGCAGCAGCGTGGGAGGTCTTACCTGCACCAACCTGCATACGACTCAGGCAAGTCCAAAACCCTCACGTTCTTCTACATATTTTTCCCAAGAGAACATCCCCAGGGACAGTAAACAATGTTGCATTCTCCTGAAATTTTGCATCTTCCAGTGTTTCTTTCTCGTTGTCCAAGACAACACTGATTCCTGAAAACTTCCCTCCCACTAAGGAGTTTATCGTCACAACCCTTTTGCCTGTACAACTACTCACAAACTGTGCCGGCTTTCCCAGAACAGGTGAGAAGAGTGCTCTTGGGCTCTTTTGTCTGAAAACTTCATCCACTTCATTATCATTACCACAGATCTTCTTAGACTCCTTCCAATTTCTGTTTAGTTTTGTTTAGGCTGCTCAGTTTTCTGTTGAGATACAGAAAATACCTGGAAAAGTTGTATATCGAGTGCAGAAAAAACATATATATATCCCTCTCTGCTGAAAAGTCAATTATACCAATGGCCTGAAGGAGTTACCTCCCCACGTGCAATGAAGTGCTTTGTTCCCACTCAGTCACTGGAGCATGCTAATCTTGCCAGAAAAGGGTAAACATCTTCAGAAGAGCAGCAAAGTCAAACACAGCCCGCAGCTACACGTCTCATAAGCGAGGGGACCTGCTTAGTTAAGGAATGACACCACCACTGCCACGGACACGCTGCCTCACGCCGAAGCATAGTTCAGGTGAGTATTTGCATTTTTTTTCTCTCTGGGTATTGAAACAAAGGTCAGGGAATCTATTGCTGCATGCTACATTTAAGAGACTGAAAGGGGATCAAGACCCTTGATTTGCTTTCTTTTTTCCCCTCTTTTTACGGGCACAGGAAGGTAAAGTGCTCTTATATCACCGCTGGTTTTGTTTGATCCGGGGTGCGTTTCTGCAGGCTCCGCTCCCGAGACTCCTGTCTCTGGTGATGCAGCACCTGAAGGCTTTAGCTGCATTTCCAAGCCTGGACCAGAGACCCAGCTTGGGAAAAATCCGCTCCCCCGGAGCAGCTGAAGCCAGCGCAGACCCGGCAAGGTACATCTGTTTCTTTGCTCCTTTCCAGATCTCTCACTCCCTCCCCGCACACATTTATGTGTCTTCCCCTGTTAAAAGTAGCCAATATTCCCTAGTAAAATGTATTTTACTCGGCCCTTCCCGCCGTCTCCCCCATCCCTCACTCGCACAGCCTCAGCCTGACAGCGCTGGGTGCTGCCTGTGCTCTTCGGTATCTCATTCCTGCAGAGCAGCCCCGGTGCCTCCGCTGCTCACCGGCATCTGGGTTATTCAATGTTTAAGCAGCCCAGCGCGGAGAACTCTTTTTTTCCCTCCCTGATGTGAAAAAACATTAATTGCTCCGACGCGCCAAGCACACTCAGAGAGCCACCATGGTGATACGACTGCGAGAACTGGTAACGTCAGCGTCTCCGAGACCCTCCTCCAGCTGGGATCGGAGCGGAGCCTTGGCAGCGCGCAGCAGCAGGTGCCGGCGGACGCAGACGAGCCGTCGCTCAGCCAGGTAAGAGCAGCTTCAGCCCCCGGCTCCTGACTCCTTGCCTTCGCTATTGCTGTTTGACAGTAAAATGCAAGAAGGGAGATTCTTTTTCTTGCAGAGCCTGGGGACCAGTTGCTGACTTTGATCTTCACAGGGGGTTGGTTGCTTGCTCGCTTCCCAGCACAGGAATTCTTACAAGCGTGGGACAGGCAGTAGCAATGGATGTGGCAACTGCTAGAAACATGTAAACAGATGGGATAATTCTTACAGAGATTATAAAGTGGACTTGCTTTCAGGGCACTTGTTTCCTTGGCTGGATAATCCTGAACTCTTGAGACTGTAGGTTTCTACATGCAAGTTTTGTGCAGTGCCACAGTCTGCTAGGGGGGCTGATCTTCATATTGACTAAGATCATACCCTACCTTTGCTTAAAAGGTTACCTCATTTGCAGTTTAAGCCTCTCTAATTTTTACTTATGTACTTAAATACTCCTTGAACTCTATTGCTTTCCCCCCCCCTCCTTTTTCTCTCCTTCTTTTGCTAGGGGAACCTCAGAGTGGGGAGCAGCTGTGTCAGACACTTCCGCTGCACTGTCTAGGAAATCTTGGTTGATGAAGTGCCTGAAGTCCTCTGACCCAAAGAAATGCACTAATTAAATACTGCGATGCTTCTGCTCTGGCATGGAAAAGCGAGTGCTGTGCAAGTGGAACAGCAGACATCCCTAAAGACCTCTGAGGGATGTAAATAGTCTGCTAGGCACAAAGCTTCCCTCTCCTTCACTCTGCTCCTGCCAGCCTGACAAGGACTCTTGCTCCAGCCAGTTGAACAGGAGCCACTCGATTCCCTAGCAGAGAACAGCCACAGCTCGGGGAGTGCTGTGAGAGGGAAGAGTACCTCCGCTCACATAAGGAGATACAGCCTTCTTATTTGCTTTGCTCATGGAGCCTTATGTTATCCCTTTTCTTCTGCTCATTTAAAAATGTAACTTTTTCAAAGGTTGGGAACAGGAAAGGTAAGTTAGGTGGTCCATGCTGCCTCAGGACCCACTCTCTGAAAACAACCCACTTCTAAATGAGAGCACATCTCCTTTTCAGCACAGACGGAAGGCTCCCTCCCTAGCTGAGGAGGCTCTCGGTGACACCTGAAAGTAGCCTGTGATCAGCAGGAGCCAGCATGGGAAACACCTCTCTGTGGGATGATGGGAACAGTACCTGCAGCAATGTAGGCAACAGCTGCTATCTGGACAGCACCATGAAGCCCAGCTTCACCTTCCAAGAACAGGCACCCGATTTCTATGTCATCCTCCCTGTGATTTACTCCGTGATCTGTGCAGTTGGGCTCACAGGCAATACTGCTGTCATCTATGTCATCCTCAAGGCCCCCAAGATGAAGACTGTGACAAACATGTTCATCCTGAATCTTGCTATAGCTGATGACTTGTTCACGCTTGTCTTGCCCATTAATATTGCTGAACACCTCCTTCACTACTGGCCCTTTGGAGAAGTCCTCTGCAAGGTCATCTTGTCCATAGACCACTACAACATCTTCTCCAGCATTTATTTCCTAACAGTGATGAGCATAGACAGGTATCTGGTAGTACTGGCTACAGTCAGGTCCAAGAGGATGCCACATCGCACATACCGAGCAGCCAGGATTGTCAGTTTGTGCATCTGGGTCCTAGTCACCATCATAGTTCTCCCTTTCATCATCTTTGCCAATGTCTACATAGATGACCTGAAGATCAAGAGTTGTGGTCTAAATTTCCCCAAGCCTGAAAGGTTTTGGTTCAAAGCCAGCAGGATCTATACCCTCATCCTTGGCTTTGCCATTCCAGTATCCACCATCTGCATCCTTTATACCATGATGCTCTACAAGCTAAGGAACATGCACTTGAATACTAATGCTAAAGCCCTGGACAAAGCCAAGAAGAAAGTCACCATCATGGTCTTCATCGTCCTGGCTGTCTGCCTCTTCTGTTGGACCCCCTTTCACTTGGCCACCATTGTGGCTTTGACCACTGACTTACCCCAGACCTCCATGGTCATTGGTATATCCTACTTCATTACAAGTCTAAGCTATGCCAATTCATGCCTGAATCCTTTCTTGTATGCTTTCCTCGATGACAACTTTCGAAAAAGTTTCCGAAAGATGCTGGAATGCAGAACTTCATAAAACAGTCAGTTGGGGCTCACAGATCCTTTCCCCTCATAGCTTTGCAGAGTAACTTTGTAAACTTTTGAGGAGATGGGTAAGGAATGCTCAAGTGCTCTCCTTTCTCTTTGATTTATATGTAATGTATGTGCATGTTTTATTTTTATTGTTATCATTCACATGGTTTGTGCTGCTTGCTTGCAAATCTGACATTTTCCTCCTCTGCATCTCCCAGATTCTCAAAGTTGTATCTTTGTATTCTTGTTTTTGTCACACCTTGAAGCATTAAAGGCAGAAAGTTACCTTTTCAAAGGTGTACTTCTACTGCACAACAGTCCTTTATTGCCATCTGCTGTACAGTACAGAAAACCTGAGTTTCTTCCCATACGTTGCTATTAAAAAAGACCAGCTTTTGGAGATTCATGTAGTCTTCAGTTTTAATGGATTTATTTGCAGGATTGTCTCATGGAGCAGAGTTAACTGCAACTCAACATAATGTGTTAAGAAAATGGACACAGAAAATGAAAGATAAGTGAGTATTTAGAAGAAAAAAATAACTATTTTCATGTCTGTGTACATGCACACATGTGTTCTGGTTGTATTTTTGCTTTTGAGGGATGTCTAGCTGCTCTCAATTTCCTTCTTTCCTGAGCTGTTAACATATTTAAACCAAAAGCAAAACCTGTATCTCAGAAACAGTGTTGAACAACACACCGTACAGATACTACGGCAACTGTGAAAATTTTTTTTTGTATTAGTAACAATTTTTAACAACATCATTATTTCTGTTAAATGTCAAAATATTTAAGAGTATCTGATGAAATAAAGCTCATGGAAAAAGAGTGGGCTCCTCCTTTCACTGAAGGAAGCTGTTGTGCTAGTTATCCTGCAGCATTGCCTTCCACGTTACATTTTACCTCCTTCAAAACAGGATCTTGCCGATGCATAAACATAATTAGGGTGCTGTAAGCCACAAGAAAAGCCCTAAAAAGCCTTGTAGATAAAGGTCCAAGATAAGTATCTGAACATAACCAAGGCCCGAGAATAAGAGAATCTGGAGACAGAAACAGCATATTGAAAACTGCAGGAACTACCAGCAACCTGTTGAAACTCCACCCTGCAAAGAGCCCATCCCTGAGTGATGCCCAAGAGCTGAAGTTAAGAGCCCAGCGTACCAGCAGCGGGGCCATCCTCCAACAACGCACAGTAAGGTGGAGCACTTTTCTGAACATCACCTGCAATCTAGGTCACTTCACCCAGCCTGTGCCCAGGGTTGTGGTGAGAACATCTCTTCCTCACTGATATATGGCGGGATGAGAATGAAACATCTCCCCAGTTTTCACATTTGGGACAAAATCTCCCTACTACCATCTGCCTACAGAGATGAATGGTGCCCTTTGCCACGCTCAGTCCTGGAGCCACATTCCCAGAAGGGCAATCCTCATAAGGGAGGAAGGGATGAGGAATGAACTCTTTAAAGGTCTTTCTCTTCTTGCTCTGAGCAAGATATGCTTTATTCCAGGTATGTATCTATACACATAACATTTTACTCTTGCCCCCAAATGCCCCTAACCAGTTACTCCCTCAGACCAACTCCCTGGTTTATGCACAAGCTTTCTGCATGTGTAAGACCAATTCATAATGCTCACACGCAGCTACAGCATCTCCCTGACTCCCGGGTCAGCAAGGAGACTAGTGGTAGCACATCGATACAACAAGATCTGGAGCAGTGGTGTCACTGAACCTCTCCTAACATATTGGGTTCAATGCCAATGGACAAGCCCACACCCATCCCTTTGCACAGAGCCTAAACCCCTTCTGCCACTGGAGTGAACCCCCATCTATCTGCTATTTCCACGGCCACTCTGAAAAATCACAGCCAGCCCAATCTCCAGAGCAGTGCCACAGCACTTTGCCAAGAAGGGAGGGTTACTGCAACATCATGAGGTCTTGCATTACTCAAGGTTAATACTGACCTATTAATACCGATCTACCGCAGGAATAGCATATGTGCCGCAACTCTTTTTATTCTTGCTCAGTATTCGACACCAAACTGCCTTGTTAAATGTGGATGATCATTTTTGTCCAAATGATGCCAAAGATTAATCCCACCACACACACACGCATGTATCACCTCCCTAAAGAAATAACCGACACCAGCCCTCATCCTAGAGCTTCAGACCTAGCAGAGTACAACAACAAGTGAACCAGAAGCCAAGGGTGACCGCACCAGTGGGGCATAGGCCTACACAGTCCAAGCACATAAGGCATAAACAGGGCTGGTAACAGTGCCCATCGGCAGCAGCAGTTAATGACACAAGTCATTAACTAGGTCCCAGGTCCACTCAGGAACACAGGAAGATAGGGCCAGACACAGGACTGGACACCTGTTACTGTGGCCCTCACTGACCTTCACACGGAGGGAGGAAAGTGCCAGCAGCAGATAAGGGAGTGCAGAGCTCCTGCACGGCCACACCACCTCAGCCCCAAGTAAGGCTGGAGCAGATGTGCCAGCCTGTGCCCTGGGCAGGGACATTGGGGTAGCCACATCTTTAGCACGGTTGCCACCTGCTGGCAAAGGACTCCCCAGATGAAAAAAACTCTTAGAGAGCAAAAAGCTAGCTGCAAACGATGCTGCCTCATACGCAAATTGTAGAACAGGCTACAATGCCACTATTCATTGGTATTAGGTCTGTAGGAAAGCTCGTATGTTTTATTAGGCAGAAAACCAAAGTACCTTTCGAGTGTAAGCCACCCTCTTTCAGACCTGACAATGCCAGTGGTGGAGTTTTCTCCCTTTGGATCAAATGTCACGACTGTTTCAGATCGTGTTTGTCATCTCACTGTAATTAATGCATTAATGTGCTGCGTGCAGGTGGTGATGCACAGGACACTGCAGGAGCCCCTGACCGTCCTCTTACAGAGTCGCTGTGCCGTTAGAAGGCAGCCCTGGAGGTTGTCTAGTCCAACCCATCTGCTCAAGCAGGATCAGCTGCAGCATCTTGTCCAGGACCAGCTCCGGTTGAGTTTCGACTGTCTCCAAGGGGGGAGACTCCAGCACCTCTGGGCAACCTGTTCTAGTGTTCGATCGCCCTTACGGTAAAAAAGCTTTTTTCATATGTTTAAATGGAATTTAATTCAGTCTGTGCCCACTGCCTCTCGTCCAGTCATTGGTCATCTCTGCAAAGAGTCTGGCTCCATCTTCTTCACTCCCTCCCACCTGGTTTTTATACACACTGATAAGACATCCACCACGCCTTCTCCTCTCCGGGCAAACCCACCCCAGCTCTCTCAGCCTCTCCTCATACAAGATCCTGCCTGGGTCCGTGCTCGCCCCAGCACTGTCCGGATCTGGTTCCCACCATGGCATCAAGCCCACTCACGGTGCCACAGCGGCAGCCGCCACCACTGCTCGCGTTGCCCTGTGCTGCAGCGTGGCTACACTAAGCGGCACTCTCTGCTTGCCGCTCGCGGGTGGCATCGCCAGCGTCTCCCCGCAGAGCCGCTAAGCCTCGCGGGCGAGATGAGCCGGCGTTCCTCCGCGGAAGCCTGCAAAACCCCCGCTGTGCACTCACATCGGAGCGGCCCCTGGTCACAGCGCCTGAACATATTACTACCGTTGCTTCTAGGAGAGCAGAAATAACTTCTGATGAGCTATCTGCCCACGCTTTGCACAAGTTCGCTGTAAGGAAAACCTGTGCGCCTGTTCTTTCATTTCATCGGGCTGCTGAGGCTGGTTTGCTGCAGATCACAGCAGGCCCGCGTTAGCCGCATCCTGAACACGGAGGAGAAAGGGAAATAAATCCCCTTAACAGTTCAGCTAATAATTTCCCTGTTATTGCTCTTCTAAACCAACCTTGCTGACCAGGGTTTCTGGAGGCTGAACCCTAGCCAGTTCCTGTCCTAACCCCCTTTCCAAGCTGGCCATGTGTTGATCTGGGAAGCCAGCTCAGCCCCAGTGCAGAACAGGGTGAACTATCCCCAAGATGGTCCAAGGACATCTTAATGAGTGCAAATTTGCTGGGTAACCTTGGTACTCCCTGGTTACTGCAGCAGCTAAAGGTTGTAGGACCTGCTTCTTGCTGAAGTAGTGCTGCAGAAGGCAGCAGGTTTGTGTCTGCCCTTCCTCCCCAGGAGTTTTTTTCCTACACTTTTTTTTTTTCCCCCTCAGACTGTAGCCACAAGAACAAACAGTCCTGAAGGACTGTGCTTCATCATCCTAGGGAGAGAGAGAAAAAGCTGTTTTCTGCCTCAGAAACTTGAATTAGGGCTCATCTAGGGCTCGTATTCCCACCGCCAGCTTTAAATGCAGGCCTCTGAGATAAGAAGCAGGGATCGGAAATTACTATTGCTTTTTAAGTCTTTATACAGCAGCAAGGAATAATGACTGTATCAATCAATTGTCCTTGCCTGAGTTAGTCTGCGACTTGTTCCCATGCAGAGTCGTAATCCCCTGTTACTTACGCCGTCTCACACTGTCTCCTACCGTCGATCACGATTTGGGGTGAGAAAAGAAATAATACACCACTGAGGCACAAAGGCCCAGTTTTCATAAGCGTCTTCAGATGCAAAAAGACCCTGAAAATAGAGATTTAAAATAGATGAGTGAAAACTTGAAATATTGCAGCTATGAAGCAGAAGGGTCTCTAGAAAATATTGTTAAAAAATCTTTTAAAAAAATCTAAAAGATATACTTTGCCCCCTTTTCCACAGCACATGCCTTGTCACCTGTGAGATGCTGGGAGCCCCTGGGTGCCAACTCGACTGGGGAGGGATGGCATTAATCCTCAACGCAGTGGCGTTAAGCCCCGGCACTCCCTGATCGACCCAAGGGAAGGTGCCTTGGTGATCCTCCTCCATTTACTGTCAGTTCTGGGCAACGTGAGCCGGGTTTGATGCCTTGGGGTGGGGGGGCCTCAACACCTCAAGGTTTAACCTTTCCCTTTGAAGAGAAGGGGAATTGCCACCCTGGGATCTCTTTCATCCAACAAGTCAGGAGACCATTTCAGGACCCACTTTGATCCATGGGGAGACAGCACCAGTGGCTTCCTGCCCCGGGTCCTGGGGAGCCCAAGTCAAGACTTACCCACTTACCCATCCATGACAATGCTGCAGTCCCAGCTCCACCTGGAGCAGGGCAGGAGCTCACAGTTATCACTGATAAAAGTCAGGGAGCTCTGGAACAGCTCCACACCTGCCTTTATTACAAAGTGAGATGACACAGAAATCCTTTTTTTTTTTTAAAAAAAGACTTTTCAAAGAAAACCTACTTGGAAAAACAAAAGTTATGTTGCCCCATTTCTCTTCCCTCATCTCTTCTTTTCTAGAGGAGAGAAAAAGGAGTTAATTTAAAGCCAAATGACAAGTATAAGGACAGTAAATATTGCCAAGAATTTCTCACTGACATTTGTTTTTGGTAAATAAAGATGCAGAGGGAAAGATCAAAGCTGCCTGAATAGCTTTTAATTACCAGCCTCAATTGCTCTATTTTCTCCCAGAAAAGTATTACAATTATCTAGCAAAGCTCTTCAAGTGGAATTAGACAGTAGCCTGAAGCTTCAAGGGCTGTTTAGTGGCTATTTTCCCTTAAAAAAAAATGATGCCTAGATAAATACAGGCACTCCCGTAAGTGCCTAAAGCCAGATCCAGTGCTCACTGCATGAATGGAGACAGGCTGCGGAAGTCCTCTCTGGAAGGAGATAAGCAGCCTCAGTCTCACCTGCAGCTGATCACGGGCTCTGCTAAATCACTCCCTGGCAATGTCCTCTTGTGGGGTCTTGTGTGCTGGTGCCCGGCTGCCCTGGGGGAAAGCTCCGTCGTAGCTGCAGGGCAAGCATTGCTTTGCTTCAACCTCTAACTGCTCATTTCCCTGCTAGCAGATGCAGACAGTGGGGATTCCTAAAGCTGAGGCTGGGACATCCCATCCAGGAAACATGGGAGCAGCAGAGGGACAAGCCACAGCCCTTGATGAGGACAAGCTGGGTTTTCAGGCCTCCCCTGATGGAGACACATGCATTATTTTCATTCAGTGCTTTTTCAGGTGTTTCTGTCCTTCACCAGGGCCACTGGTGGCCCCCCTCACCCCCAGCTGCCATTTCTTTTCCCTTCCCTCCATGAGGGGGAAGGAGCTGTCACCTGGCTGGTGTCCCCTCACCCACCTCTGCTCCACTGGGGCAGATGGATGCTTCTTGCAAGCAACAGAGCATGAAGAGAGTGGAGAAAAGGGGGGAAAAAACCTATTATTTAGGAGTAAGATCTTTGACAGCTTTCTCCCTGGGTCTTCCACGTCTCTGTCATGTCCCTGTGCTCTGCCTCTTTCCATGTACAGCTGATGTCTGAAGGACAAGACACCTCAGGAGATTCCAAGGCCCAAAACATCCACTGCAGAACACTCAACAAGGCAGATGAATAGGGAAAGCAAAGAAATAAGGATTCAGTTTCACAAACATAACCCTCAAATGAGATCAGCAGCTGATAATGAATAAAAGCGGATTTCAATGCAATGAAAAACATCCCATGAGACTCGGCCCACTGCTGCTTTGTATTGATGCAAATGATGAGTGTAATTACATTTCTCCTCCTAGCAGCAGTGCCACAGACTGCTCCTGGACCACGCTGTCAGCAGAGCTCTCACCTCGCCCCTTCCCACCTGAATGGGAGCTGGGGAGACGAGATTGATAGCCACTGTTTTGCTGTGGAAGTGACTGGAGGGGATAGGGCAGAGCCTGGTGGGTCTGTAGGCAACCTTCAAGTGGAGTCACTGCATGGAGAACATCCCCAGGGACCTGGGGCGCCAAGCACACTGTTGCTATGGCACAAGAAGAATCTGTGCTGGCCATAAATTACCAACCTTTCTGCTTCTTGTAGGTAACAAGGGCTCAGTTCAGAGCCCAAGAACGATCCAGTCTTCACCAGACACTAACCCGGCTGATAGCTACGTGGCAAAAGGGCTTGGTTGCCTCGCTAACGCATATTAATCAGAAGATAAGGGGTAGTTTTCCAGTTGGGCATGTTCAAGCTCTACCCTCATTCAGATGTCAAAGCAAACTGTGGGGAGAGCATCATCAAGAGGATTACCCACCTCCGTACCTTCCACAGGAAGGCAGGGAGTGAGGAGAAACAGCATCACCGGAGGTCAGGCTCATTTTCTGCTCTTTTACACTTAATGCCTGGGGGCAAGTGATTATCTCCAGGAATTTTCTCCATGGTTAAGCAAAGCAAAAAGAGTCAAGTGCTGAGATTAGGGGAAGTCCAAAATGTGTGAACAAATGACCTGAGCACATGGAGAAGTTGCTATTAATGCCTAAGGTTGAACAAATATTAAATAGCCACATCACAACACAGGATTCATTTCACACTGAGGAAAGCAAGCTGAAAAGCCATTAATCTTGATTATATATTGTCTGCATAGCTCATGTTTGTGCTCCCCATCACTGAGTAAATCAGCATGGCATGGTCTTTTGACAGCGCTCACTGCACTGGCAGACTAAAAACGCACAAAAATCGTGCTTATGAAAGGTATACAGCTGGTTCAAACTTTGTCTGTTCTCCTCCCCGTTGCCGAGAGAAAGGTGGTTTGACGTGATCAAAAAACAGACTGTGGGAACATGCTGATTCGGCCAGCAGTTTCTGTAGACAAAACAAGTTTCAGCTGTTTTGCTCAGTTTCTTGCAAATTCATCCTCCCCTTAGCTGTGACGAAGGGCTGTTTGGCAGGGCCAGTGCAGCTCAGCCCTTGGCTCCAGCCCATCCGCGGGCTCCAGGTGACAGGCCTGGAGCGGAGGGAAGGAGGGCGGGCTGCAGGCCCTCTCCCTTCCCACCGCGTGGACAGTCATGAAGGACTCCCGACCACCCCTTCCATTCCGCAGGAACCCGCGAGAGGTACCTCCCACGCACAGCAATACCTGTGCTGCTGGAAAAACACCTTTTGCTACACAAGGGGCTATTTGCACAGGTTAAGAGTCTTCCCAGTAAGAGCTGCCAGCCCGGTCTCTACAGGTGGGATGTCCCATCCAGCTCCGATATAGCACAGGAGGACATTGTAGGACTGGGGAGGGAAGGGCATATGAGTAAAGCAGGAATAGAGGAAAGAACATGCATGATGCCATGGTACAAGGAGCCATAAATGATCCAACCTGCACGTTACTGGGAAGAGCCGCAGTGACAGCACCTGCCAAGGTGGAGCAACGGGATTTGCTCCCAGAGGTCCTCAGAGCCGCTTAACTACAGCAGGAGCAAAAGCCCAGGCTGCAGGACACAAGACACGGTCTCGGGTGGGGGAGGTGATCTCAGCTCGCTTTGGACGTTATCCTGCACTTTCTATTCTAGGGAGCATTAACAAGCTTTTATGGTGCTGAAAAACCTTAAGCATTGCACTGCGAGAGGAAGCAGCCGTTCTCCCCGCGGCACGGGAAAGGGCTCTCTGCGTCCTTCCCCGCTGCCGAGAGCCGGCACCGCTCCTCCGCCGCCCAGACAGCTGGCGGTTCAGTGCATTAAGGCAGAGAGTGAGAGCAAAGTGGGCTTGCATGCTTGATTAACATCGTTGCTGCCAAGCTACGTGACCACGCTGCTCTACATATTGATTCTTTCAGTCTATCATGCAGTTTATCCAGGCTGCAGGGCCCTAAAAGAAGGGCCAAAGGGAGCTGATGAGCCACGGGGCTCCGTGGCCCCACGCATGGTCCCTTCGCAGCTCGCCCTGCTGCTTGGCAAACTCCTGAAAAGGCTCCGTGCAGTGGCCAAGCCAAAAACAAGCTACCAGCCCTGAGCTTGGCCTTAGCACAGATCAGATGTGTTTTGTGCAAAAGCGGCACGTTGCCCCTGTCTTGGTGGGCAAGAGGGCAGGGGCAGGCACCCGCTGGGGGCCACTTCCCACCAACACGCATCAGGCAAGGCTTCCTGTAACATCACCAACCACCCAAAGCCAAAGAAAACCCAACATGCCAAGCACCAATTAGGATCACACACCTCGTTCCGCTCTCTTGTAGCCCATCTCTCTTCCTCGCTTTGGCCCACAAGGTCTTTGGCTTATTGGCTGATACCTACCCCTTGAGCGCTCCCTCCATTTCTCTCCTTCACAAACACGGGCTGCAGCCTGGCACTGCCGAGTCCTGTAAAGTCAGAGCAGTGAAGCTCCATCGCCCAGTGCATAATCTGCTGAACTAGAACAAAAAAAAATTTCCATTTTTTCTTCATCAACTTTTCCTTTCCTGTAAAAAAAAGAGTGACAGAGAGAGAGAAAAAAAAATTGCCACTGCCAATAAAGAAAACCATCCTGGTACCACCTGACCCAGTAACAATATTGCTCTAAATGCAGACAGCAGACACTTTTCCTTATTGCACAGCTCACTGGCTTATCCATCTTTCCCAGCTGCAGAATAATGCTTTGGTTTTATTTTCAGAGCAGTTCTGTAATTCATCACTGCGCATGGTCATGCCTAACTCTGCAACACCTAGGAAGAATGGGGAACTATTTGGGAAGAGCTTATTTTAGTCCAGCATCCAGCTTCATCTCTGGGAGCAGGGAGCAGCCAGGCGCCGCTTGCAAGGCCAAGAGCAAGAGTTGCCTGCTGCGACACTTGGAGCAGGATGCCAGCAGCTCATGGCCATCTCCCACTGCCCATTTTCTATCATTTTCCTTTAGTTTCCAGGTTGCCTCCAGACAAAGCCAAAAGTAAAAGTTCCTACTGACCTCAATAAAAGGATGCTTCAGTGTTACAACACACATTTAGCAGTAGTTTTAGCTGGAAAAAATAAGCCCGAGTTCAAACATCCCAGCAGCTCTGCTGTTAACGCAACCCACTGAGCCACGCTGTTAAGTCCTTCGAATTCCACAGCATTCAAAGCACAGGAGTTTTATTTTTCCTTTATTAAAGCACACAAGTAGCCACCTAGGAAATTGTCATTTACACTGCAGTAATTGCAAAAATCATACGAACACAACCATTTCAGAAGAGAATTAAAGAGCCTGCATTTCAGCCAGCCAGCTGATCACGAGCCTTTAATTCCATAGGCACAGTACAATAAAGCTTTTGCTTTCAGGTTTCTTGCTCTTATAACAAACTCCACTGAGCATTGAACAGAATGTCTAAACACATTCACTGCAAGGACCACAGAATTACCCCAAAGCTTAGTAAACACACATTTATTGAGTACTTGATTATGCAAGATCATTGCAGCATAGTCATTATAACAAAACTATAAAAATTGCCAAATACCAGTATATCTTTTTAGAGGACGTAATTCTATTTAAAAACCTCAACCAAGAACTAAAAAGGGAGGACAGCTGCTCCTTGAGCAGCCGCTACTAAACTTTCCCGCTCCGTAAGGGCACTGCAGGAAAGACCCCACGGCCGTTTCACAGCTTTATGTACAAATGTGCCCAGTGCCCTGTCTACTGCCTGATGGCTGATGGGGTCAGAAGAACCAAGGTTGTTTACTGACCAACACTTATTATACCCATGAACAAAAGAGCCCAAACTAATTTTCCAGGGGCCGGGATGCAGCTTGCCAGCAGCGAGGTTCTCGGGCAATACCTCTTAGCATGCTTGGGGTTTTGGCCTGGGGGAAAAGTCCACCACAAAGCGCTTAAAGTGCCCAGATTTCCACCCCACCCCCATTCAGTCAAGAGAGGTGCTATTTGTAAAGTTTTCTCTAACATCCCTCCAGATTCCCAATCAAATGCTAATCAGCAGGAACATTCGTCCAGCTTGTGCAGTTTACAAGGAATCTGGGTCCTCTATGTGGGACATGGGAATTGCATCTATATTTTCAGCCCAACCATAAGGGAAACTCTCTACCTAGAAATATAACACTGGATTCTTTTATATAGCATATACAAAGAACATGACAGCATTAAAATATTGGCAAATCAATACATTAAAAATACAGAATCTCTTAGACCAGAGCACAAGAAGTATATTCACACAAAGACTGCACAGCTGGGATGCTGCTACCGTTCCGCACACTGGAGTTGACCACCCATCTCTAAATGGGCATCAGCACCTTGTTTCCCAGTCAGCTTCACTCACCTCCGCTCCCAAAGTTTCTGGGGGCTGTTGCAGGACAGGGGGAGAACAAGCCTCCCCTCCCTGCCTGCGCAGGGGGTGCTCGGACATTCAACCCCTCAGAAATGCTTCCATTTTCAAACGAAATGACAGGGTATTTCATTTGACACACATTTCCATTCTACTGGGAAAGCGAGAGGAGGAATAAATAAAAGATCAATCTCAAGCTGGCAGGAGGGATGGTTCCTCAGCAGCGTTGCCCAAGCTCTCGAGGGGAAAGTGGCTTGCTCTCTCCACTTTGTGCACATCATTTCATTAAAATGAGGAGCAGAAAAGGACAACCCCCCCACCCCATTGGTATGTTTTATACATATGAACATTTCTGCGAGGAGGGGCAGCATGTCTTTTGAAGGACCTGCCACCCCAGCTCTTAAAACAGCTTTCTCCTATACATAATTACACATATATTTAGGCCACTTCATTCCTTTCTCCTCTTATTAGGAAAGATCTCCAAGGCATGCTTGGCAAGATGAAATCCTATGATATATCTGTACCTACAGCTATATAGGAGATGTGTGTGTATATATAGATACACACTGTCCATTACTATACTGAAAACAGTTTAAAAAAGCAATAGCAGCATGTAAACAAGGATTTATGTTCATCTCATCTGTCTCTCCTTCACCTCTTGTGGGCAACATTCATCAGTTGATAGTCTCTTCTCACCACCCTGCTCGCCCCTTGAGGCGGAGGGTTTATTGCGGATCTCTGCTCACAGGAGCTGGCGTTTCTTGTCCCCAGACTTTGAGCCAAACCTCACAGCCAGGCACCTCACCTGGCTCTGGACAGTTTGAATTTCCCTTTTTGCCAGCCCGTCCTCTGTTCCCTTCTCTACTCCTGTCTCTGCATGATGACTCACCCAGGAGATGATCTAGGGCTTTGTCTGACGGCTGTTCCCCACGTTGGCTTCAGCAAAGTCTAATTTCAAAGCAATGCCGCAGGAATAAAATCCACACGCGAGCGCCTGGTGAGCCATATGAGCTGATAGCATCTTAAACAACTCAAGGAGGAAAAAGAATAGTTTACATTTTGTCTGTCTCCCAGCAGCAAAAATGTAAAGCCCAGGAGCAATGCCTGGTTTAAACCCCTTAATTCTTGAATTCTTGATAGCACTGCAAGCCACCAGGGGTTCTTAGGAATCAAAGGGCTGATTTCAAACACGTTCTTCAGTGCAGAGTGCACTGGAATTAAAAATGTGTCAAACTGGCTCACTTTTTCTGCATGCTGTTGCAGGATCCAGTTTTTCCAACCCCCAAAATTGCCTCCAGTTTCTTATCTTAGTTTTGAGGTCCTGCTAAAGAGCTGTTATCTGAGTTAGCTCTGACGTGGGGGTGGTTGGACTCTGCTGGGCGACAGCCACCATGGGAATTTCCATGCCTAGTCAGGCCGGATTGTTAGTCCCCTCCGAGTTCTTGCAGGCATAAGCCACATCCTTGGCAATGCTGCACATCCTGTTGGACATCTGGAGCTCGGTCCTGAAGGCAGTGGGGAAACAGAACTTCTTGAAGCATGCCTTGAAGTTCTCATCCAAGAAGGCATATAGCACTGGGTTCAGGCTGCTGTTGGCATATCCCAGTGCAGTGCAGAAGCAGGAGATGGCCAACTCAAGCTCGCTTTCTGCCTTGGCACCCAAGCACTGGACTAGCACAAAAATCTGGATGGGAGTCCAGCAGATAATGAAGACTGCCACCACCACCAGGACCATTCGGGTGATGCGCCTCAGGTTTCGGTCCTTCTCCTTGGAGCCTGAGAGGACACGGACATTCTTGAGTCGCCTGATCATGAGGCTGTAGCAGATAGTTATGATCAACACAGGGATCATAAAGGAGAAGAGAAAGACACAGATGCCAAACACCGGATCCCAGTAATCCACAGGTGATGGGAGCTTAATCAAACAATCAATTTCTGCAAGTAAAAAAAAAAAAAAAAATCAAACCAGTAACAAGAGCAAAAGTATCTGTACATTCAGTTTAATTTAGGCATATTTAACACTAGAAAATTGGAGAGCTGAAGAGGTGCCTGAGGACTGGAAGAAAGCCAGTGTCACTCCAGTCTTCAAAAAGGGCAAGGAGGAGGACCCAGGCAACTAGAGGCCAGTCAGCCTCACCTCTATCCCTGGAAAGGTGATGGAACAGCTCATTCTGGATGTCATCTCCAGACATACGGAGGAAAAGAAGGTGATCAGGAGTAGCCAGCATGGATTCACCAAGGGAAATTCCTGCTTAACCAATCTGATAGCCTTCTCTGATGGAATGACTGGCTGGGTAGATGAGGGGAGAGCAGTGGACGTTGTGTACCTTGACTTCAGCAAGGCTTTTGACACTGTCTCCCATAACATCCTCCTAGATAAGCTCAGGAAGTGTGGGTTAGACGAGTGGACAGCAAGGTGGATTGAGAACTGGCTGAAAGGCAGAGCTCAGAGGGTCATTATCAGTGGCACGGAGTCTAGTTGGAGGCCTGTGGCTAGTGGCATTCCCCAGGGCTCAGTACTGGGTCCCATCCTGTTCAACTTCTTCATCAATGACCTGGATGAGGGGATGGAGTGCCTTCTCAGCAAGTTCGCTGATGATACCAAGCTGGGAGGAGTGGCTGACACACCTGAGGGCTGTGCTGCCATTCAGAGAGATCTGGACAGACTCTAGAGGAGCCTCATGAGGTTCAACAAGGGCAAATGCAGAGTCCTGCACCTAGAGAAAAATAACCCTAGGCACCAGGACAAGCTGGGGGCTGACCTGGGGGCTGACCTGCTGGAGAGCAGCTCTGTGGAGAAGGACCTGGGAGTGCTGGTGAATGACAGGTTGACCATGAGCCAGCAATGTGCCCTTGTGGCCAGGAAGGCCAATGGTCTCCTGGGGTGCATTAGGAAGAGTGTTGCCAGTAGGCCAAGGGAGGTGATCCTGCCCCTCTCCTCAGCCCTGGGGATGCCTCATCTGGAGTGCTGTGTCCAGTTCTGGGCTCCCCAGTACAAGAGAGACATGGAGCTACTGGGGAGAGTCCAGCGTAGAGCTAAAGATGATCAGAGGGCTGGAGCATCTGCCCTACAAGGAACGGCTGCGAGAGCTGGGCCTGTTCAGCCTGGGGAAGAGAAGACTGAGGGGGGATCTGATCAATGTGTACAAAGTACCTGAAGGGAGGGTGTCAAGGGGACGGGGACAAACTCTTTTCAGTTGTCCCATGTGACAGGACAAGAGGCAATGGGCAGAAATTGAAGCACAGGAAGTTCCGCCCGAACATGAGGGGGGAAATTTCTTCACTGAGAGGGACAGGGCACTGGCACAGGTTGCCCAGAGAGGTTGTTGGGTCTCCTTCTCTGGAGATCTTCAAGGCCTGCCTGGATGCAACCCTGTCCAACATGCTCTAGGTGACCCTGCTGAGCAGGGAGGTTGGACTAGATGATCTCCAGAGGTCCCTTCCAACCTTACTGATTCTATGAAAAGCAATGGCAGTTATATAGAGGCAAGTGCAGAGAAAGGAGTCAGATAGGGGGTTAAGCTGCTTGCCGTCAGGCTAAGGAAACTGGTACCTCTCTCCAGTGGTTGCCAGAGCCCAGAGGTTAGTTACTCTGGCCACCAACATGGTTGCATTTTTACTGACCGTTGTTTTCATTCTCTGCAGATCCCATCACCATTGCTGGGATGCCGAAGACAGAAGCCAGCGCCCAGATGCACACGTTCACCACTTTGGCCTTGTGGGGAGTGCGGATATCCAGTGCTTTGATGGGGTGGCAGATGGCAATATAGCGGTCCACGCTCATCATCGTCAGGGTGAAGGTGCTTGTGAACATGTTGTAGTAGTCTATGGAGATGGCAATTTTGCAGAGGACATTGCCAAAGGGCCAGAAGCCCAGGAATGTGTCTGTACCCTGGAAGGGTAAGGTCATCAGACACAAGGTATCAGCCAGAGCAAGGTTAAAGATGTAAATGTTGGTCGCTGTCTTCATCTTGGTGAATCTAAAAATGTAGGAAGAAACAATGGTCAGAGCTCCACCTGATTACTAATTAGCCATTTAAACATATTTGTTCTTTGGAATGATCCCATTTCTATTTCCTAAACCCCAGGAGGACAAGACAAAGTCTGAAAACTTTCATCCTAAGCATTTCATACAAGTGGACACAACTCTACTTCGTATTTTTATTCTCCCATCTAGAACCTCTGAAAATTCACTTGAAGATGAAATACCAGAGAAATGCATTCACCTAAAGGCTTGGAAAGCACAAGGATGGTTATCTTGCAAGCATCAGGGAGAGCCATGCTTAATTGACTTATAGTAAAAGTCTCTCAAAATACAGGATTGTCAAAAAGACCCAAGAACACGTAGAGGTGGAAAAACACCATGAATAGACAGAGACCTAACTTACAAAGCTTCCTGTTTTTCACTATATTTTTGTAGTCAATTCCCTTTAACATCACATTTTTTCCCTTAATATCGCAAAAAAATTAGATACCAGAAACTCTCTACATAAGTGGCTCCCTTACTTATCTTGTATTAGGAGGAAAAGGAGGGGGGGGGGAGCAGATAGAAACCATCTCTCCTTATGGAGCCAATGGCAAATCCATTAGTAATAGGTGGATGAAATAACATCTCCTTCTAACTAGAAAATACTTTAATTCAGGAAAAAAAAAAAAAAAGATTTGGAACTGTGAGGAAGTCGTTACCCTCTCTTAGAAAGGGCACATTTGTATCCAGAAAACATTTTAGGCGATCATTTCAGACAATGCGCAAATCTGATTTAAAAATACTTTAAAGATGCATTTTTTCAAAATGAAAGGGGAAAACTTAGAGGTTTCACTGTTTGGCATCTGGGGAAGATGGATAAGGAATAGAGCTTTCTTGAAGAGCACATTTTGTCGCTTTAGGAAGGAGATGCTATATTTTTCTTACATAACATAGTAACATCACCTCTTTATTCCTACCTCCCACATGCTTAACATACAGTTCAGCCTAGTTCCTGCAAGGATCCGAGTGACACTTGCACCACCAGCTTCATGGGCAGGAAAAGCTTATTCCCCACAAACCACAAGTGGGGGCCATAAGAACCTAAGGCTCTCAACTCAGACCATGCGTTTTGAAAAATGGCTTCAGTAAGGCTAATCAAGGGTTTAATCACATATGGCTTCGTTATTATAAATGCTGGAGAGCACTTTACCCAATAAGTTGGTTTGAAGGCATCATTTGGTCCAGAGGCAAGGTGATTAGCCATTTTGCATGGACTCATGGCAAAGACTACAGCTAATTTGAGCTGTCAGGCCAGAATGGGTGAGATTGCCAGTCTTGCCTAGTGGCAGCTAGAAACCGGTGAGAAATGAGATTTGTATTGGACATCAAAATATCACAGTGGATCATTCTGAAGAAATATCATTTTTAGATAAAATTATGAGTCAGCCCAGTTCAAAGGGGGATTTGTCCTTATTGTATTGTTTTCATGAGGAAGAATGTTTGAACTGACTGCCCCAAAACAGGGTTCACCATGCACTAATGTGTCATCTCCACTTCAGAAGTGGGGGAATGAGTCAAAAATATGTGATCGCCTACCCAAGGGACATGCAGAGCCCACAGAACTGGGGACTCAGCTGCAGCTCCTAAACCTAGTCTTTCAGACACAGGACACTTCTCTCATGGACAGAAGAGCTGAAATAGAGATACTTTTAAGCCTTTCAGACGTTTAGCACTTGCTACACTAATGGCATTTGTGGAAATAGTGCCAGAGATGGCACACAATGTGTCATTAACCAAGGGCAAGTTCATTTTGGAGTGTCACTAAAGCCCATGAACTACTGTATAATCTCCAGTTTGATTTATACTGGAATATTATGGGGTTGGATGCGACCTATTTTTGTCAAATTGATGCAGAACAGGAGAGCACACAACTGCACACTTGTTCCAATCTGTGGTTTGAATTCAAACCCCATCTTAAAAAAAAAAAAGCGCATTCATCAAATCTAGGTGTCAGAAGAGTGCTCCAGGCAGCCTTACAAAAAATGCCTTCAGAAAGTGAAACAGCAAGAGGGGCCTTAAACTTTGCCTTGACACTTAAAAATGAAGAGATTCCAGAGAACAAGACAATTTCTACCTTCAAGTCACCCAAGTCAGATTGTTAGGTGTAACAAAAGACATTTGAGAACTGCTTCAGAGAGTCATTTCTCTTCTGCATGTTTGGTTAGGACTTTAACCATTCCCATGGTTTCATAGATCAAATGCCTCTTTTTTTGTCAAAAAAAAAAAAAAGTCCCACAGGAGGATTCTGTCCATTTGCTCTACAATGTTAACATGCCCTTTGCTCACCCAGTTCACTAATTGATCCGAAGCAGGAAAGAGGTTAAACTGAATTTCTTCTGCAGAAGAAATGGTCCTGCCGCTCACCACGCACGAGTGGCACTCTCAGAGGACACCACACTGCCCTGGCCAACAGCAGCTCCATCACCACAGGGCTGCAAAGATCAGCAGCTGGCCCTCCACCACCTCACTTCCTTCAGCCAACCTTTACACCATGTCGGAAATCAGTTTTGTGCTCTTGCAAGGTGAGAAAATTACTTTGCACCTAATCACTTCTAGCTGCACTCTCTGTGCAGTAAGAGCCAACCGCCTTTACTCCGACCAACTGATGTTCCCAAACATTTCCAGAATGTTCAGTACAAACAAAAATCAATTAATCTGTTCTCTGCGGACTCTTTTCCCTGGGTACC
Source organism: Rhea pennata (assembly GCF_028389875.1). Taxonomy (NCBI): domain Eukaryota; kingdom Metazoa; phylum Chordata; class Aves; order Rheiformes; family Rheidae; genus Rhea; species Rhea pennata. The sequence goes on from NC_084678.1 coordinate 16,477,223, forward strand.
AACAGTATTCTCTTAATCCACGCAAAAAGACAAATTAAAATTTCAGGCCATAAGAGGCACCTTCCCCCCCCCCCAACCCAGCACAGCTAAGACATGGATAAGTCTGTAGCCCCCCGTGGAGGACATCAGCTCCCTGCTGAGCCTTTTCTTGCACCAGGTCTCAGGAGGAGTTTCCTAAGGAGCATCTTCCCACAGGGCTGCTAAGGCAGTTCTCAGCTCTCCATCCCGCTCTTTGCCACAAATGCCGTGATTTTGCCCTGCAAAAATCTTCTCTCAGCTGCTGAAGCGGGAAAACACACTGATACTCACTCAGCATTTGGCTTCCTCATCCGTTTTGCTAAGCAGACCTCAAGCGGTGCTGCACAGGATGAAACCGTGCTCTGGCCGAGGGAGCCTGCCGCATGGAAGCGGTGGGACGGGGAGGCAGGGGGGGCACAGCAAAACCCACAGCCCCGGGCAGCCGCCGGCGCTGTCCCCCGGAGCCCCCCGGTTCTCTGAGCCTCTCCAGCCAGCCATTCCTAATTTGCAGCTAATTGAGATGCAGAGAGCACTGCTCCCGGTGGTGCTAACCTCCTCCCTCCACAAATCGCAGCAAGGGTCTCTTGCTGCAGGAAACTAGAAGAGAAGAGCGCGGAGCGAGCGGAGAGCCCGAAGCGCAGCAGCCTCACGGGCGCCCGCAGGGCCGGCACCGTATTAAACGCTCCCTTGATCCCGACTCCGAGACACGCGGCCGGTCCAGGCTCTTCCTTTAGAGCTTCCTGCCAAGGAGTCGCATCGCTGGAATGTCATCATTAACTTCATTTTCCGCGTTGCATCGTGGCCGGCCGCGCTCGCCCTCCCTTCGGAGATCGATACCCGCTTTCAGAGGGGACGAAGGGCGGCTCCGCACCCCCCACGCAGAAGGGGCGCGCGGGGCTGAGCTGTCCTGGGCGACATAGCCACCAAGAGCCAGCTCTCCCGTGTCCCACGCAGGGAGAGCCCCGGACAGCCCGGCGGGCAGGAGGGCCATGATGCCGGAGCTCTCCGCATGGCACCCCGTGCCCAGTGCATCCTCCCCATGGGCCAGCGACCTTCAGAAAGAGCCTTTTTAAGCTTCTTTTTAAAGTATGCAGCCACCTCAGAGCAGTAAATAAAGATCTAGGGGCCCCACAGCTCTAATCTGCCTGGACAGCTGCTTAAACTGCTCGGAAACGGTGTTAATCACAGAACTGAACGAAGCTCAGTGTCTCACGAGTGCCCTGGAAAAACCCAGTTTCAGGCAGGAGGGAGCACCAGGGAAAGGTGTTAGCAGAGGAGAGAAGAGCCAGGGGCAAGGGAGCAGCCTCGGCGCTGGCAGCACCCGGAGGAGCCCGGGCGGAGCCCCGGGGACCTGGCACCGCCACAGGGTCCAGCATGGCCAGAGCCAGGAGAGCAGAGCCAAGGAACCGCATCCCCCTCACAAGCAGAGAACGGAGATGAGGACAAGGCAGGACACGTTGTCCCCAGTCCCCCTTCCCTGCCAGCATCTCTCCCCCTTCCTCTTTCCTCCCCCAAAGCAGAGGCTCTGGCCATGCTGCCTCGCCAGGCTCCACCAGACAAGAGGCATCTCAGCAGCCTGTTTTCCTCCCAGACCCTCTCCACCTCATGCCATTCAGCCCCTTGTTTCACACTAAAAGCAGCACAGGAAACCTGCAGAGGAGCAGAAGGGGCAGCAGGGCAGGAGGCAGCAGCTTGGCCTTGAGAAGCAGCCTGGGAACCAGCAGCCCAAAGAGACCGATGGGCTGGCACCCTCCAGAAACCAGGAGCCCCTCACCTTCACATCAGTGCTGCTTGGCACTGCAAGAGGATCAACAGTCACGTGACGACCATAGCCATAAATTAATCATTCCAAATGTTAAATCATTCCAGATATAATAGAGATATAGGCTGGGTTCTACAAGAGGGAAAAACCCAGAGGAAGCTTTGATTTTCTGTCTAAAATAAAGATTTTCAACTTCTCCCTCAGCCCTGCAAGAAATTCATCCGAGATGAACAAACAAGCTTTCCCAAAGCCTCCAATTTCCTTGAGTACAGGTATTAGTCTTTGCATTTCCCAACTCACCAAAAAAAAAAAAAAAAAAAAAAAAAAAAAAAAAAAACAGGAAACAATTGTTGTCTGCATCACAGCAGCACTCTTCCCGCAGAGGATAACGCACAGGCTGCTTGTGGGCAGCAGCAAAAGTGAGAACTGCCTTTGCACCATGCAGCATACCTGCAGACAGGGCTGTGACTCGGTGGTTTTGCTAATCACTCTTCCATAAATAGAAGAGCAACAACACCAGAAAAGGTCCCCAAATCCTTAATTTCAACTTATTGAAAATAAAAAGATATGATTTAAGACACAGAGCCCAGGAGCACCAGTGCTGCAACGCTGGGAGAAAGCTGCTCTCGAAGTCAACTAGGCCAGGAGCATCCTCCCCACGGGGCAGCTCCTCTGGCCGCACAGCGCGTTCATATGAGCAGGGTCTACAGTTTGGGATATTCAGCCCAGTTTCCCCCCACACACACTTAAACCTGGCATGGACCTGGCTCCCCATGCCTGCCCCGCATGAGCTTGACAAATGGAGAAAGAGAAAAAACTTGCAGGCAGCGATGACTCCCAGTTCTGCCACCCACTGGCAGAACTATTTCCCCCAGTGTTACCCAATAGCAGCTTCAGCCAATAGATCATGGTAGGGAAAAGCAATAGAAAATAGCAGCCTCTTAGAAATATGCTGCTAATTTATAACTTTCCTTAGCACACGTTACTGAAACGGCCTCTCCAGGCTCACAGAAATTTCAGAGAAAAACAGGTGAATCCACTCCACCCCCCCTCAAAAAAAAAAAAAAAAAAAAAAAAGTAGCCAAATAGTAAAAATATCTGTCAGGTATTTTGTATATATAGGGAGTTACTGAGCAGAGGGAGTGGGAGGAAAAAAAAGGTTGAGGTGGAAGGAGGGCACTTGTCTTGAGCTTTTAATTGTTTTAGACCAGGAAGAAAAAGTGGAGGACATAAAAAGTTAAATTCCAGGGAAAATTCCAGGGCTAATCTCACTTTCTTTTCTTAGGTCACATTTATCCAGCTGGAAAATGAGAGCCAGAAAGCAGCAAAAGAGAAACTGCTATTTTGAAAGCATGGTCTTGGAGCAGCATGTACATGTCCCCCTTGACCAGACTGGATGCCAGCTTGAGGCTGTTTGTGTTCTTGGCAATGAACTTGCCACAGCACCAGGGCAGAGGCCAACAGGGACCAGCAGGCTCCTTCCCTGTGCATTAGCAGCCTGTTCTGCTCCATGCTCTCCCCAGGGGCTGGTGATGCCCATTTTCATGGCTAGCAGCATCACATCATGAACAGGAACCAGTGCCTGACCCAATTCCACCGGGACAAAATGACAGCAGCTCTTTATATCCCATGAGATCTTTGCAGTCAGGGCTGCGATTCCTCTCGGGGCTTCTTCCAAAATGCATTAAGATTTGTGCAAGGACTCCTTCTCCTGCCTCCACACCCCGGGTCCGTCCTTCCTGCATTGCTGTGGGATAGGGACCTTTTGTTTGCAGGGATCCACAGCCCAGCAGTAGCAATGGGGGCTTCAGCTCTGCTGCTCCCAGGGTACAGGCTGCTCTTGGGGGTGCTCCAGCCCCATGGGACAGCATGGGGAACAAGGAGGGGGCACACAGCTGGTGCAGAAGAGTCAAAAGGCCTCATCCTACATGCACATACAACACCAAGCCTACCTGAATAAATGCTACCACAGCAAGTAGCATCAAGGCAAGGACTACCCAAATGTGGCACTGCTGCTCCATAAGCCTCCTTCCTCCCTGTCCTCAAACTCCCCTGTGCTGTTGCAATCCCTTCTCCCAGGTGTAAACTCCTCTGCAGGAAGAGCATTGACAGGAGGCCTGATAAACTGTAATGATGCTTCGCCCTTGCAGAAAGATATAGCCTCCTTTCAGGCCTGAAATACTGCAGACCTTGTTGTGCCACCTCTCCCCCAGCTGAGCCGCTTGCATTCATGGGAAAGATGCTTTGGAATCAGCTGGATTCCCAGCAAGAGCTAGATGTAATCTCAGTGCCCAAACATCTGCTAAATATTTTCTCCCTTTCAGTTGGAGCAGAAAAGGAATGTACCTGGTCTCTTTTGTGCTGACTGCATCTACCTGCTACCAGGAACCTGCTCCAAGGCGGGTATGAAATGGAAGCTTGCTCTTAACATCCAGGATACACAGATCACAGGAGACTGCTGACTTCAGCCTTGATGTATGCAAACATATTTTGCACTTAATGGGGAGGAGAAAACTTCCTATTTCAGAAAATAAGGTGATTTAACCTTAAGGAGAGCCAGACAGGGACACCTGAAAAGCCAGGAGCATGGCATAGCATGCAGGAGGCTGGGCAGTGCTGCCGGACTGACACATGCTCCTTGCTCTGTCCCTCTGCTCTCCCAGTCTCTGGGCAACAAGCCCATCTGCAGCCAGACAAGCTGCCCTCATCCCCACAACATCCTGTCACGTCTTATTACAGCCATAAAGTTCTTCAAGCTACATTAATGATTTCCCCCTGCAAAAGTGATAGAGCCACCCAGCAAAGCCTTTCCCTGGAAACTAGATTCTGCTTCAGGAAGTGTCAACTGCCAGTTGGAGCAAAACTTGCTGCCAAGGCTGGGTGCACTCTTCTGTGCAGAAGGGTGATTTCCCATTAGAGATCAGGCACTCTGGCAGCTAAACACTCTGCTATCCACAGAGGAACCTCCAGCTCCATGTCTCACAATTTGCAAAGAGCCCTGCTTTTTTAATAGATCGGATTGCTCTATTCCATTCTCTGGGTTAAACTTTAGGAGGCACCAGAGGGCAGCTGAAAGAGCTGATGAGAGCCTTCATCATGCCCGGGAGGGGAGAAAAACAAATAAAACCAAAATAATAAAATGAATGCCACGTCTTTACCTCTACAACACATAGCAAATACCAGGGAAGCACCTGCCCGCTTCAGCCAGAGCACTGATTTGGAGGGGAAGGGCTGCTCTGCTCGCACCTCTCCCAGGAGCCTCCCTGGCGTGCCATCTGCATGTCCTACCTGACAATCACATACATGACGGAGCAGTTGCCCACCAGCCCCACGATGCACACGATGGAGTAGACGACCACGATGGTGATCTTGATGCCCAGCGGCAGGAAGCTGTCCCCTGTGCCGTTGTTGAACCAGTTGCTGGGGAGAAAGCTCAGGTTCAGCATGGAGGAGTCATTCAGCAGCTTTCTCAGGTCAGGGTCTTCCAAAATGTGGGCAGGGAAGAGAGGATCCATCCTGAACCACCAGCCTGTGCCAAGGACCTGGGGCAAAGAGACAGTTCTGAGATCCACTGATCAAGCGTCTAGCACAGGATCGCAGCAAAGCACGCGCGGGAGGAACGCCGGGGGGGCGGGATCGCCTACCGCAGCGAAACGCACAGCCCCCCGCAAGACCGTTTTAACGGGACGCACCCTCGGCGCCCCCGCGAGCACGCGGGGAGCTCGCGCCCGTCGCCGCAGGGCCGGCGCAGGGGACGCGCACGAGCCGCCCCCCGCCGCTCGCCCCCGCGCCCGGCTCCGCGCAGCGCCGCTCACCTGCGCGCGGGCTCCGCTCCAGCGCCGCTCCGGCCCCCGCGGCTGCGGGCTCGGCCCGGCCCGGCCGCCCGCGGCGAGCCCGGCGGAGGGACAAAGCCGGCGGCGGGGCGCTGCCGCAGCCTCTCCGCGCCGGGGGCAGCGGGTGCTCCGGGCAGGCAGGGCTGCTGCCGGCGCAGGGGGCTGCACCCCAGAGCCCACGTTTTTAACGAAAAGGGAGGGATGGGGAGAAAGAGGGAGGGAGGGAGGCAGGAGCGCGCCTGGGCAGAACCAGCCCTAGCTGCCTGGTTTCTCCCACTGCGTAAAAGAAAAAAAAAATGAAAAAGAAAAAAAAAGAAATAGGAAAGAAAAAAGCAGGAGGAGAGGAGAGGGAAAAGGGAGAGAAAAGCAGCAAGCAAAAACCAAGCCGACACCTGAGAGCCCAGGGCCCCGCCCGCCCCCTCGGCTCCCGCAGCCGCCCACCGCGGCTCCGCACCCCCCCGGAGCCGCCTTGCACCCGCAAGCCCCCAGACAAGGTGAGGGAGCAAAACTGAGGGGACGCTTTTTTAGAAAAGCGTCTCGGGGAAGCAAAATTCCTCCCTCCCCTCTCTCTCTTTCTCTGCAACAGTGCAACCTGAAGGCTGCACTACCGCCGGGGAGCCAGCACAGGGAATTTGACCTAGAAGTGACAAGCAGAGAGCAGAGAACAGGAGAGAAGAGACTTATTACCTAAAATTTAATGGCATTTGCTAAGGGCAGTTTTTGCAGCCCAAAACATTCTACAGTTAAGAACAGGGTTGCAGCAGCACATTTATTTTGAAATATGCAGAGGTAAATTCATTATGTTAAGGTGGATGATCCACACAAAGCTCAGCATGTCCCTGCCCTCCCAGATCTGGTCGGATGGACTCAGTGCCTAGGCACTGCACGGCATCTTCAAGTCTGCTCTCAGCTCAACATATCCCCCTTTGCACAAACGGGGTGCAAAGAGGTCTTCAGGCTCCATCCTCAGCTCAACCCCAGCTTAGGAATGAGTCAAGTGCTAAGAATTAGAGCCCTGTGGTCTGGTGCCTCCCTGTTCCAAACACCGACCAGGTTCCCTTGGAGAAGTCAATTCCCAACCATTTGTGCTGGGGTCTGGGGAAGCAAGCAGAGATGGGTCAGATATAACCAGCCCAAGGCATGTTACTGCTCACCCAGGAGGAGACTGGAACAGGAGGGAGACAGGCTCTTTGGGCAGCAAATTCTTCTCTTCCACAGCCTGCTGACAGCCCAGTGCAGAGCTGCTTGGGAACCCACCAGACTCATTCAGAGCCTACCCCTGACTGTTTTAATTCCACTTTAATGCATTTCTGGGGATTTACCACATAAGCCACACATACTTTACGTGTTAAATCAAGGCAGTTTTCCTCTTTCATAAGAATAGCTCCTAGCTCTGACAGGGAACAAGGGAAAAGCATGACCCACAGATGAAGCCGTCCTGTAAAATAGTCTTAGTCTTCAAAGAATTTTTTTTCAGTCAGTGCATTAACAAGAGTGTGAGATAAATACTAGACATTAATTGTTAATGGACTGATTTTCAAAGGCTGAAGGAAGGACAGCAGTAAATCAGGGCAGGAGAGTGTGGCTGGACAGCCCAGGAGCCTGTGGGAAAAGTGTTTGCAAATTCAGCTCTGCTCTCCTCTGCTGGCTCCCACCCCAATAAATGCACTTAGCCCTTCAGATACCCATTTTATATTAATTCAGTGCAGCAAATACAACATGTTCCTCTATTTATCTTGTTGCAGTGGTTGTTTTGACTTGACAGAGCCTAGTGTTTGCAGATGAGCAATGTGCAGGGCTGAAAAGAGGGGACTGGGTTTGCCACCTTCAACCACTAGGACATGGACCTCTGAGTCCCCCCCAACACACACCACATATCCTCAGCCTTCCTAACCTACCTAATCCACCCTTAAAACTCCAGAAGCACTACTACAGTCTACCCAGTTGTGGATAAGCAAACTACTTTAGCAACCTAGTTCAGTAACAAGTTACATCTATCTAGTTTCAACTAGGTTAACTTTTCACACACTGCCTCTTGGTGTGGGGGGATTTTTTCCAGAAAGCATCCCACAGCCACCTGCACTTTGCAATAGCAACAGCCCACTTTTTTCCCCTTTTCCTTTCAGGAGGTGAGAATGTCTGTCAGAGCTGTTTTGCCACCTTTAAAGCAGTATGCTGCTCTGTTTTAATCAAGGCCATCAAGAGCAGAGAATTAATTCTACAAGATGCAAAATCATTCTTCACACAGAAAAGCAACTCAGCTAGAGAGGGGGAGAGGGAGGGAGGCTTGTTGGGAGATGCAGAGCATGTCCAGGATGGACCAAGTTGGAAAGGAAAGGCAGGAGATCCAGCTGCTGCTCCCAGGATGGCAGGTGGCTGCCAGGCATCTGCCAGATGCTAGTTAGCAGCTTTTGCACCCTAACCACTGCCAAAGCACCAGTGGGCAAAATCTCTGGACATTAATAATTGCATGTTATAAATTTGGCAACCAACCGCAACATGCACACACAGGGCAGTGTACAGCCTCATTCCTCCCACCACCGTCCACAACATAACCCCGAGGATGACTTGTTAACATGCACTGTTCCCACCAAAACCAAGGGCATTTCAGTGCGTTACCACTAGTGATCCTACTCACTCCAATTATCCTAAAACTGGGCTCAAGCCATTTGCTACAAAGAAAGCAGCTAGATTTGCTCTTTGTATGAATGTTTAACAAAAATTAGCATAAAAGGTCTGATCAATGGTTCCTTTTTCCCATAGTCAACTGTTCATTCCTTGTAATCCCCCCCCTCCAAGTTCATCCTTCCTACAAAAATTGTCCTAGAAACACGGGAAATGCCAGCATCCACTCAGTCCCACACCAGCCAGCATTACTCTGAGCTCCGAGATGCATCACTGCTCCCTCCACCAAGCCCACGGTTAGCACGGATGTTAACTTTGCAGCTGGTAGGAGAGCACAGCACCAGCCCTTGCTGCAGCTTTCAACAAAGCATCAAGGAAACAGTCAGACCTGGTATTGGGGTGAATTAAAAATCTGCACAACAGCTACAAAAGCTATAGAGCAAGCGCTCCTTCAGAACTGCAAAAATGCCCAGAAGAGACAGAACAGTATTTAGGGCAGCCAAGCTGTGAAAGAGTAAGGGGTACAGGGAAGAGTACAGGAAAAAAAAAAAAAAAAATCACTGCTCAACCTTGCACTGGCTCCAGAAGAAAGAGCAAGAGACATTTGATTCAGTATAGGAAAACTTCAGTATATTAAAAAAAAAAATCACAAATCTATGGCAAACAGCTAGACCATCGGAGAAACCAGCAGGAAGTAAGAAGGAAAGGTCAGAGCAGAATGGAAGAAGCTCAAAAAATGCCTCCCCAGAGTCCTTTCTACCAGGCAATTCTGCAGTATTTTGCAGAGATAGTGCTGACAAACTCTTTTTCCCTGCAATATGTTTTAAATCACACAACAAGGCAAAGCAAGAGGGATCCCAAAAGCAAATTATCCATCTCCCATCACTGAAGGACTAGTTTGAAGAATGATAAATAACATCTTTTAAGGGGGACATTGACTTCTTCAATATTTGCAATATATATTCATTGTAGCATCTGTATTTGCTTCATTAGACTCCTTTTAGAGATGGTAGAAATTTCCATTGACTCTTTTTAACAATCTTAAGCATCAGAACTAGGACAAACAAACAAACAAAAAAAAAAATCACTGTGCTCAAAGCTCCAGCTGGGGCCTGGGAACAAATGCAGTGCAGGGAGGGAAAAGTCCCTCCTCCATAGCCCCAAAGCCTCCATTTCTCCCCCACAAGCACTGAGCTCTTGGGAAGAGCACAGCTGAGACAGGGCCTTGGGAGAGGACGAGCCCATGCAGTGGGACAAGGGTGCAGGGTACCGCTCATTTTACAGGAGAGGCACCAGTCTCCCATAGAGCCCATCTGCTTTTGAACCCTGCTATAAAAACAAGCCCAGGCGCTTGCTTACAGCGAGCTTTGAGCTCAGCCCCCCCGCGCTAACCCTTCCTGGTGTGCCTGAACACGCTGCCTGCTCTCGACGCTCGCCGCACCAGGCATCGCAGGGATCCGCGCACGCTCTTCTCCTGAAAACTGGATGCCACTGCATCCCTGCTGTCTGCAAGCAAGGACTGGTCTGTAGGAACAGGAATATTATACAATAAAACAATTTCATGCGAGAAACAGCTGCTCCCTAGGGGCATCTTGGCAGCAGAGCTGAAGTCAATTGATTCCTCCTTGCTAGAATAGTAGGACAGTGAGATAAGTATAATTTGTGGCCATCTCCAAGCTCAAACATACAAGAAATCTTCCTACTTCTCTTCCATCCCTCTGTGCATTTACCCTCAAGTTCCCAAATACAGGAGCCCACAGTGTTACCACACAAGAAGTGCATCAGATCCTGCCATATACCCTGCAGCCGTGCAGCAGGGGAGAAGAAAGCCATTCAGCTTCCAAAGCCTGAGCGCCACCTCGCAGGATGAAGTGCTCCTGCCCTCCTGCAGCCCCTCCAGGCTTTCGGCACACCCTGCTCGTGAAACATGTCAAAAGGGAGATCAAGGGTCCAAGCCCCTTAGGCTACAATGTACAAGTGGCTGAGGTAAGGAGAATACCAAATCTGCTTAATGGTAGCAGCTGCCTTCATTTTGGATAATGCAGTCTTCAGCACTCACTGCTTACAAGTAATTAGAGTTTTTGGTGACAGTACAATCCACTCATTTAGAGCAAAATCCCTCAAGCTCTAACAGGAGAAAGAGCACACAGTGCTACTCACTGTTGTTCTATTGTTTACCATCATTATTTGCAATTTTCCAGGGAGTGATCATTTCAGGTGATTGAGGATGAAGCCATTAAAAATCCTCTGCAGATTCATACTTTTCCTGTCTCATTCCTCCTCTCAGTCTCAAAACTACAGACCCCAAACTGAGAAAATCCCTCCACTTTTCAGAGACAGAAACCTCCTCCTATTGCCTCAAATATTTGCCATCTTTCTGGGAATCAGCACCTGGCATCCTGGGCTTACTATCTGCCAGTCCCAAGTTGCCTTCCTGCCACAGCAGCACATAAAGGAGGAAACGTTTGCCCTGAAGACCTTAGTCCAGATGCCAGGAGAGGGAGGATCTGATTTAGGAAAAAGCAGCATGGTTTACAGAGGTATTAGGTAAACCGGTGCAGAGAAGCAGGTGATGAATTCTGATCCTAAAAGCCCCATCCCAGCATATAAATCTCTTGTCCCTTGGGGAGGGGAACATCTGTGCCCAATGATCTCTGCAGAAGCCCTTCAAAGTAAGGAACTGCTCATCACCTCTGGGCTGCCCCAACTTCACATCATGAACAGTTTAACAGCTTTGAGGACACACACACACAGACAGACTAGCACCAGGATATTCAGTGTCCTTTTGCTGTTTACCTCCCGCTGACTGTGCTCACTCCCCTCAAAGCAGTGTCACTCAAGATCTTGCAGTTATTTGGATCAATAGCAACAGATGCCCGATAACTTCCTTGTGGACATTTGCTTTCAGTTTTGACCCCCTGAACAGTCTCAAAATATATTCCTACATCCTCATTCTATTTTCTTGCAAGAGGAAGGCACAGCTATTCATCAAAAAAAAAAAAAATCCAAGTTGCTGTAGAGGGAAATACATTCCCTTTTATTTTTCTGAGATAGGGATGCCTGCCTTGAAAAGACTCAACTCTATCAAATCTGTAACTAGGAAAAAGGAGGAGGAAGAGAAGGGAGAAAAGGAAGACAAATGTCTGAAACATCAGGTAGGCACAGATTATTATGTAAATAATATGCAGCAAGCAGCACATATATCCTGGGTTCTCACATATGCTATTTATGTTGCTGTCATGTTCACTCTGAAGATGTCATGCAAAAAAGCCATGGCAGAAGTACTATATGTGCTCTCCAGGTCCCCATAATTTTATGTGGGATTGAGAGTGAGCAGCTCCATCAGGGAGAATCTGGTTTCAGCAGAGCTGTGCTACCTTTCAGGAGCCAAGAACTGGGGCATGAAAATTTGACAGAAGAAGAAAACACTTCTAGATTTGATTCACAGAGATGCCAGCAACGTTGCCCAGACCCATACCCACATGCTGGTGTACAAGTGACATCCTTATCACGGGGGGGGGGGGGGGGGGGGGGAGGGGGGGACAGGGCAGGACAACAGGTCTCCACAAGATGAGCCATGCCAGAGAGGCCCACAAGCATGGCAACATCCCCAGCAGCAGGAAGGGCACTTCAGAGCCATGAAAAGCCCCAGCCCTGCAAGACCTGGTCCTCTGCACAGCCAAAGCCCAGAGCATTTACTGAAATAACCATTAGCTCCAACCCTGAAGGCAGCTTCTTCTTTGCTCTGCCCCAACCTCCTCCTGACTGAGCTCCAAGCACATTCTACCAAGGATTAACAGTATCAAGAGGCCAAATTTGGACATGTATTAAGTACAATAGCTCCAGATACAGCAAGCAGAGAAGGTGGCTCCCCTCCTATCTGCAGGGAGCTCACTGCTCCCATGGAAGAGGTTTTGCAAACAGAGCAAGCCAGAAGCTTCAGGCATGCACTTGGACTGTGCCTACCACCCTCCTCCACATCCTCCCTGCCCCAGCATCTCTCCTGCAGGCACAGGACAGCCAAAAAACAAAAGGGTAGGTACAGCCTTCCTCTACAAAAGTAATACCTACCTCCAGCAAGAAACTCTTCTGCCTTTCCCCAACCCAGGCAGAGTCTTACCTGGAACTGGCTCATCCCAACAAGCCATCAGAATAGATATGCACTTCTCCTCCTTCACACCTTTCCCTCTATCAAACAAGCTACCCTGGTCTCACACAGCCCTTTTATCCTTCACCAGCCCTACCTGAGACACCTGTGCTCATCACATGTGTCCAGTCAGCCTCACCACCTGGAGAGGCAGCAGCTGAGCAGGCTATGTTCTACCCCTCTCCAAGGGCTCTTCAAGCCTGAGCAAAGTTTATTGCAAAAATGGTGCAATGACAACTTGGAAATTTTGAGGGGCTTCCAGACGTGGTTCAGTAAAGGCTCCAGTGCTTGAATTAACCGTGTGTGATTAAATCAGGCTTTTGAATGGGAAAAATCATGTGAAAAGTCTCTGAGGATCAGATACCCTACTGCAACTTCTAGTACTGGGCTCTTAGATGTAGAAGAAAAATAAATAGAGTGGTGTTATTTAGACATTTTTCTACTAGGAAACATGAAGCTCTTAAAAGTCCCCTTGTGACAAGGCAGCCCTCAGCACACCATTGCCTTGGTTCAGGTTATCCTGTAGTGGGCTTGAGGCGTAAATGGTGGTTGATGAGGTGTAAATCAGAGGCTGGGCAAAGCAGCAGGGCTGGAAATTCAAGTGTGGCATGGGACTCCCTTCGGGTGCTAATGGGCAGCATTGCTCAGTTCTTCATATGGGAACCTAACGCTGGGGCTCATGGGCATCATTGCAAAGAGATGTGCACACTTCAGGTGCAAGGGGACAACTCTTCCCTGATCAGGTCCACACAGGGACATCCCGTGCTACAGGTTGGCACTGGAGAAGGACTGGGGCCAGGAGAGGGGCTGCCATCGGCAGTGGCAGCAGGAGGGCTGAGGATAGCACTCTGCAAAAGCTCCTGGTGGTGGGAAGAGGGAGGATAAGGCCCAGCATTGCACCTTGTAGAGGCAAATCCGGCCTCGCATCATGGCAGTAGTAGGGGGCAGCAGTGATGACAGGCTGAACTCAGGCACCTGCAGAGCCCAAGCCCACTCCCTACACAGGGCAGACGCTGGTGGAGCAGCACCATCAGCCAAGTAGGGAGGAGAGATGGAAACAGGCAGAGAGACCCTGATAACATGCCACCCCTTCTCCCTCACTTGACCAACAGTGAGCATCTGAGGAAGATGATGATGATGAAAACATGCCCTTTCGGGGAAAGACAGACACAAGAGAGGATGCACAACATCAGATGCTTCTCAGAGGTGAAGAGTTTGAAATGTTCCCAAAAGGTGATCTACTGCAGAAACGGCTGACCAAGGCCATAGGGCACTGCAAGGTCTGATCACATGTTACAGAGAGGCCATCCACACCAGTCCTTCCACCATGCCATATATGCTGGCCTTACGTATTTTGCTGTGTATATTTGCTAAGTCCTTGCTACCATCTACCCTCCATAACAATATTACTGGAAAAACTGCTTCATGCTCCACCAAATCACTCATTAACAGTTGCTTGTCTCCTGGGTCAATAGTGGGGTACAGCTGTATCTCAGCACCTCATCGTCTCCCTCCAGTAGGGGAGATTCTCTTGCCTCTAGCTCAGTCCCAGTTTCTGAACCTCTCATTACTTCCCCCAAATTGCCCACAGAATCATTTTGCTTTATATCTTCTGCTTTTTCCAGATTTGTGCCATCCATCACCTCCAACGAAGCAGTATCAGGTTGAGTCCGTCTCCCAGAATAGCGTGAGCTCATCGCCAGAGGCAGAATCTGCCAGTGAGGCTTATCACAGAAACAAGGATTGACTTTTTACACTGCGCTTCTACCAAAATCCAGGCAGTGCTGCAAACTCTACAAACTTGTTTACTAAGTGGATGGAGCAGGGAAGATACCAGGCTAAAACACAGGAGGCAAGCCTAAGGAGCAGCTCAAAGAGGCCAAAGTCCCTCGGCCTTGCAACACACTGTCGCAGTGTGAGAAGAGCTGCATTAAGGAAAATTGTCCAAGTCGAGAGCAACTGCAGCACTGTCATCAGAAAGCAGCATCCCACCTGATGGATGAGGCACCCACAACATTCAACCAGATGCACTGAAGCCCTACCTGCAGCAGCAGCTTTCCAACCTGTCCCCTCTCCAGCATCAGCACAGGCCCAAGGATCCCCATTCCCATTCCTAGTTTTTGCAGAACCGGTGGTATTTTATTTACTCTGTTCCAGACAGTCCAGCTCTGCTCCAAACTGGATCATATTTCCCCTGGAAATAGTCCCAGATTTATTGAGAAATTCTAATAACATCCCCAAGTGCTAAAGCTTTCTGAGACCATGGACATGCCCAGGTGTTGCTCAGTCTTATCTAAACATCTGCTGTGATCAAAGGGTAAAATACCTGTGAAATATGAAAACCTGGGAAATTTTATATGCTTTTTTTCATAAATGAAATTTTACTATTAGTTTGGGGGGTTTTGCACTACTCAGAAGTATATCAGACTCAATTTAGTAAGTAAGAGAGGTTTCCTGACCCTTCAGCATGCTCTGTGGGACAGGAAAGCTCTTTTCCCCTCAGTTTTCATCTGGATGTCTGAGCACCAACTCTCTGCATTTTGGAGTGATAAAAGAGACACTGGCTGTCTCATGATTTCTGAAATAAGCACCATATGCTGCCCAAGCTTTCACTGTGTATTCATATATCCGTCATTTACCAATGCTGGCTGTCCTGGGAAGCTACTCCCAAAAGTTCTTCTTAAGGTTTCTCCACGGCTGAGGTTTGGTGAAGGTGGATTAGGTCTCCGTTCTGCCTTGAGGGTCAGTCCATGTTGAGAGTTCAGACTCAAGAGCAGCTAAATCTCCCAGTTGTTCTTGAAATAAAATCAATTGTCCAAAATTATAGCGCTCTGTTGAGATCTTACCTTTGTATGAGGTCACTCTTCAAGATGGAACATCATCTCACGCCATTACTGTTTTATGAAAATTTGAATGGAGAGCTGAGGAAAAGGAAAGGCAAAATAAATGGCATTTTTAATATCACTCCTGGAGCTCAGAGGCAATTATACTTGGAAAGATTTGGATTTGTGCCTTCCTGCATTTCGGAGGGGATTGTATGAAGGGTCTGTCCAAGTCTAGTTCACAAGTTACATAATAGAAATGAAACAGTAACAAATCTGGATTTTTTTTTTCACTTTCCAAGAGTCCTTCCCCAGATTAATACTCCGGGAATGTAATTTATAAGCTAACAAACTCCAATCATCTGTGGACATTGATTTTTCAGAGGACATGGATTAGATTTTATGATGAACTTGGCTTTGCTTCTACTAACTTTAAACTAGATATTACAGCAGTTCAGAGCTGCAATCACTGAAAGTGGGGGTTAAAATTTGCCTAAGGATGCCTTCAGTTGCCTCCTCACTGTGATTCTTGGAGTATGACAGTTACATTTAAATGATTAAATCAGGCTGCCATTATTCCTGTCCTCCTTACCCTATTTTTTTTCGTTTAGGCCTTCAGGTGTTGAACCATTATAGAGTAGCACCTATGCTTCCCATTAAAAATCCTAAAACCTGCAATATGGGCTACTTTGAACCTCCTGCCCGCCTCCTCCTGAGCTCTTTCGTCATTTTGCAGATCCCATTAAAACCAGCAGGTGATGCTGAAGCAGAAAACATGGAGTTCATTATGCCTTCTATTAGGCTTTTACTTTCCTTCCATAAAACTCGCAAGTGAGAAAGATACTGTGATCTTCGTGGGGGATTTAGAAAGTGTAGGATATAAATGACGACATGCAGCATATGGCTTTGTTCTCGCTGTCTAGTCAACTCTTCAGACCCAGCTAATACACATGGGTTTTCTCATACATAGAATATAGTGAGGACATTTGGAAAAAAAATTAAAGGAACTTTTCTCTTCTGGAAGGTTAATGGGTTCTAAGCTTTCCTTGAACTGACCTTCTTGCAGCATTTTCAAAGCCCCACAGTTGCACTTTCCTGACCTTGCTTTGATGTTCTCAGTGTGCGACAGGCATCACGTTTCCCCCTCGCAAGCATGCAGGTGTTAGTGTGACCGGGGCAGTAAGCAGCTGTGTTGAGAGAAGAGACTCGTGTTCAGCATGTTACTAACTTCCAGTGCATTCCTCCGCAGACAAAAGCTGGTGAAGCAGATGACCTAGATAAAGAGGAGGTGGCTTTTCCAAGACATGCCCCATCAGCAGTTTTGGGGAGTCATCTTCATTTGCAAGACTCACTGGCTAGTTATCTCGATGGTCTTCCCTACAAGAAGCTTGAACATTGCGAAGGTTAACAATGCTACAGATGCCCCTCTCTGGGATTTTTGTATGTCTTTACTGTTTGATTTAATTCTGCACCTAAATGTTTCGGTAGAGGTCTCAGCCTATGACATATATCTCATAAAGAGAAGGAGAAATCGATGGAACCAGGGACAAATGCCCAAATAAAATCCTTTGCTGTCTTAACATTAAGGCCATCCAAGTATAAATTCGATGAGAATCATCACTAAATACCAGCAAAAGCCCTTGCTATTGCCAGCATTCACTGAGACATAAAATGCTCTAACATCCTTCTCCAGCATCCCACAATGGCAGAGGAACGCTGATGCCTGCACAAGCTCCCCATAATGTCTCATCTCCATCTAGCCAAGGCACACACATGTGGTCAGTCTGGACCACGTTCAGATGTGTCCCAGATGTGTCCTCCCTCTTTTCCTTGGTGTGCTCCAAGTGCCACAGCTTAATGGAGAGTTCATCTACCTCTCCTCACCAGCACTCACCGAGCGAAGAGCAGGCATTGACAGCAAGGCCCTGCCAATGTGGTGGCACACTTGCTCTGCAAACATTCACCTCTCCACAAACGTTCACTCCTGTAACTGGAGCTGACGCAGTCTGAATGCCTGACTCGCCTTCCGCTGTGTGTCTCTGTCACCCATCTAAAGTGCAAAGAGGGAGTCACATGGGCTAAATGGCTTTTGCCTTCTGCAGCTGGCCTGCTGATGTACCCCAGGAGGGATAACTGGTTTTATTCCCCTGGCCATCCCTTAGTTTTCCCTTAATTGACTTTTGAAGGCAGCTCAGGCATGCGATGCCTGCTAATTCTGTTCAGACAAAATCAAAAATTGAATCACTAGACTTACCAGAAACATTAAACTGTGGGGAGGAGACACTTGATAGGCAGCCTCCACTCCAGGGGATGGAAAATGCAAAAGATCTTCCTGACAGGCAGTGACATTTGCAAACGTTGCCAAATTTCATTATCTGAAGGGGAAACATCTTTGATATTTCAAGGGAAGAGTTAGACATTCTTAGTCTTGCTCTTCTCACCACCAAGGCTCATACGTCCAAGAGGGCATGAAAGTGGACAGCAGCAAGCTGGCCAGTGGCTCCGCAAAACCCCGGTTTCTGAATATTATATTTGCAACACCGTACAAACAAGGAACTGTGGACTGCAATGCAAGGATCGGGGCATGCAGAGCATGCTCAGGGATTTCGGCTGAAAGCCCTTCACCACTGTACCCAGGTAACTTCCACATAAAACTAATAGTAAAAGCTGGTGGTTTAGGAATATGTAGGATACCCTTTTTCCCAGCATTGAAATGTACTTAGCTCAATGATTCTGCTTCATGAATATTTCTGTAAAGATTTTTGGTTCTTTTATTTTCTTTCATTTGCACTAATTTATTTGAACACATGCACAAGTCATGCAAATCCAAACAGAATAGAACAAGGAAAGAAGTTCAAAACAAACTTTTGTGTCCCCTTTTGGTTTCTACATCAATTCTAGATGACTTTAACCCAAATTTTCACATGATTTCACTCAACTTGACAGCATTTTTTCTAGTATGCCAATACAAATGCCAGTTTTTCTAGATGCCAATAAAATTTTCTTGAAAGTTCCAACTAAAGAAAGATGCAAAATCTGGGTAAGATACAGGGTGACCTCGGTGGGAAGTAAACAAAAGAAATGTGAAGCAGAAATGTTCAAACTCCACTGCGATGTCCTCCCATGACATTGGCTACCTCAGCTGCAGAAAATGTCACCTCTGGCAACCAGATGGTATGACTGAAAATTAATTTCTAGGAAAAAAAGAAGAAATAAAGGAAGAAAAGAAAAAAAGAAAAATATTTGCTTTCATTCTAGGTATTTCCAGCTGCAGTTGCCTTCCTGAAGGGGAATGCTGAAAAATCATTTCCCAGTTAGCCGGAGGGTTGTCAGGTTCTTGCTCATTAACAATGAGACAAATCCAACCGTAACGAGGGGAAGTGGAACTCAACCAGGCACGCTAAACCCTCCTAAGCCGGAGGAGAGAGCTCTGTGCTTCTCGGTGTGGTCCTTGAGAAGTCCGGCTTGGCAAGTGCCTGCTCTCAGAGCAGCAAGGGCAAGCTCTTAAGAGCGAGCTGTGAATTTGGGTTGTTAAAAAACTCTCTTAAGGCAGCTGCGGAAGCCAGCAGCGAACAAGTGCTGCTATGAGAATGAGCCCCGCTAGCACCGCAATTGCCTCCCAGCAGCGATTTCCAACTTCTTCCCTCCCACAGCTCTACCTTCATCCATTCGCTCCTCTTGCACCCATAAAGTGTTTGCAGCCCACCACGTGCTTTGTGCAGGAGTGTTCCCCCACCTCCCTCTGTGCGAGTCTCCCAGCACGATCATGTCTCTTTTTCAAACCCTAAAATAACACAAGGACCCTCCTAGTCCTCAGCAATTTTCTCTTGCCACTGTTGAGCTTCCACCCTGGGTGCAGTAAAACGCTAGCCAGAGCTCTGTTTCTTCCCAGTCCTCTGGAACTGAGTGTAGTTAAAAGGCATGGGAGGTCTTGGGGAAAGTATTGAGAGAGTCATGTTTCAAATGTCTTTCACAATTCCCAAATCACTTTACAGGCTGCTGATTAATGCCAGGAGCACATTAGCTGCACTCTGCATGTCCTCTCCGGCTCCGAGCACACCAGTGATTTAAGAACGGCACAGCTCTCTGCACAAGCCAAATGAAAGACTATTCCCTGCTATGATGGAATTAGCCATGAATGACCTTCATGTCTGGGATAAAACATGACCACTTTTATACAGTCCTGTAAGCATAGCAAAAGTCTCAGGGGCATTAGGGTCTAGATGAGCCCTGTTTCCATATCCGCATCAGCCAAGCCCTCAAGCTAACCCTTTTGGCACATCCTCAAGCCTGCCCTAGAAGGCTGGTGTGGTCCAAGCATCGGAGATCCCCGGAAACTTGTGCAAGGGCAGAATGCAAGTTCATCCAGTGCCTTTGCATGGGCCCAAGGTCTCATTCATGTGGCCTAGGTAGATATGGCAGTGTTAGGTATCTGGGAGGCCTGGGAATGGAGAGATTCACTGGAATGATGCTTTCACTGCCATCTTTCCAGAGAAATGTCACAGAGCAGATACCCACGTAACACCTGATGGCTCCCACCTCAAGTAGCTAGGCGTGAGCCACCACCATTCAGCATGGAGAACCATGGAGAATCTCAGGTCTGCAACAAGCAAATGGGAATCCTGCCCGAGGGGCTGGAAGGAGCTGGGCATTACCTGCACCAAGCTCCATTACAAGCAGGCAGCAACCTGCTCCTCACATGCATTAGCTCGGGCCTGTTGGGGACCCAGAAGATACAGGACCCACTGGTGGCCCTGACCTCATCCATCAGCCCCAACTTTCCACCCTGTGAGCTCACTTACCTCTGGAGAAGAGCAGGCCCATTGTACTGACTTACCTGGGGCTCTACTAACAGATTCAAACCGGGATGAAGATGCCCAAGATCTTTTCGTCTGGGATCACGAATTGCACAAATTACCTCCAGCCCTGCTGAGCTCCAGGCAGATACACATACACACTATGTCTGAGCTTTTTCCCAGTCCAGCTGGGCAGCCACTGCCTTCACTCACTTCACTCTACATCCTTTCAAGGGCATTACGTACTTGAAACGCGCCACGTGTCTTCTTTCCTGGCTAACTCCTGGTTCAGTCTTCTATAAGTGAAGTGACTCTCACTCAGCTCTGAATCATAGATTCATGCTCTTCTTCCAAATTCCTATCTTTCAGCAAAATCTGTTCACATATGTCAAGGTTACTCTTCAGATCATATAACTATTTGGTTTTGGGCCAAATATTTAGATGCGCTGTTTGGAGGATTTCATTCTAAGATGTTAAGCACACAGCTGCACAAAGAGGGCCCTAAATTTTTATTTTTCTACATGAAAACCTTAATGCCTGGGGACAGCTGTTATCCCTACAGCTGAGTCATTTTGAGAGTATACTGAGATTTTTCTGGCCTGTCTTCTTTTTTCTCCCTCTGCAATATTTGTTTCCTGAAAGAAAATAACAGATCAATTTTGCTTCATTATGCTCACAGAACATTTTCTGAGATTTCTTATAAAATTTGCTGCACTGTTCCACCCTGTTCATCTGAAAGGTTGCAGGAACTTTAGGCATCATTAGACACTTGAAGGGGATTTATTTCTGCCTACAATTTACCATCACTGCTTGCAGAAAAACCTCAAATCAAAGGCAGAAGAGCTGCCCTGGAGCTTGTTAACTTTGTGAGGCCATGCCCTCTGCACAGATCGCATCAACAGCTCAGCAAACGCTTCCAAAACCTGCTGGTGGTTTGCAAACAAAACCACTCACCCCAAGGTGACTTTTTTCAACTCTGAAGTCATGGTAGGAATACCTCTCCTTCATCTCCATAGTACATGTTTTCTCTATGTTCTATTCAGCTTTAACAGTAAACTCTTCAAGGCACGGACCAATGTCCAGTTTGTGTTTGTGCAGCATCTACCGTGGTGGGGCCGTGACCAGCCGTCGGGGCACTGCCACAATACAGTAAATGCCGAGAGTTGCGTCCCACCACTTTGACTGCAACCGTCACTTGACCCTTCTGATTCCTTAAATGAGGAGGAACAGCTTTAAAACACCATGGTTCATAGATTTCTCCACTTTGGCCAGAGAATGTCACTGGAAAAACATAGCTTATTACCAAGAAAAGTTTCCCTTTTCTTGGTAATACCTTCTTAAGAGAGAGCACTCAGGCATTAAAATCATGGATACTACACACTAAAATATCTCCTGTTTGTCATGTTGGAAGAAGTAACCTTAAAAGACTTGCTCATAGATTCATCCCCTAGTATTACTGAATCACTGCCAAAACAGCATTTAAACTGAAATCATGTCTTGTAAGTGGAACCAGAGAGACGATAAACCAAACAACATTTTAAAGTTTAGCTTGAGAAAATAGAAATCCTCGGAAGCCCACAGGAACATCAGGAGTGTTTGCTTGCACACACACAGGTGGCAGTGCTTGCACCCAGGCCCAGCTCGGTCTAGGACAGGTCACCTCACTTTCCCCAGTATCTTGGGGTCCTATCTTTACAGAGAGGACATGAAAGGCTTCTTTACCTGGTGGGGACAGATCAAAAACCTTCAGAGGAGGTCTTTGATCTTCAGTCAGAGGGCATTTTTCTTACTGTGCTCTTATTCAAGCACAGCCCTTCAGCGCGGAGCCTGTGGAATGGCAAATGATGGGGAGGCTCCTCCAGGACCAACCCCAGCCCGGTAGACAAAGTTTGTTGCTCTGGAGCGGGAGGCTGAGGACCTCTGAGGTAGTAGGAACCTTTCTTGGCCGGCTCCAGGAAAACCACCCACGTAAACCTCCACCTTCAGCGAGAATGGCTCAAGGAGCCACACCCAGGTGACAGCATCGCTGTCCAGTGGATGCAAACAAGATGCATTTTGCTCATCCTCTGAGCAAATGTTATTGGGTGATCGCACCCGGTGGGCAGCAGGCAGTTACCTAGCAACTCTGGAGAGACTCTGCCGGCACAACTCAACCCTCCTGGCACGTCTTTTACAGCACAAGGTTGCGTCCTTTTAAGTGAACATTAGAAAAGAAGTAGGATCACAAGAAGAAAGAGCTGGTCTGCTCCTCTTCTCGGGTGAGTTTGTTTTGCTAGCCAGGCTTCACGACATGCCTGTGCGTTATGTCTAATCGCCAGGGTGATGCTGAGAGGAAGAGCGAGGTGCTGGCATCATGCCTCCAGGCTTCGTGGAGCCTACAGGTAGGAGCACTCCTTGGGCAAGGTTGTCCGTGCAGGATTGCACAGGGAGGTGCAGCGCTAATCAGGGCCTCAAACTGCCTTTGCAGCTTCCCAACAAAGGTGAATCAAGGGGACCCTGTGCAGACTAACTGCCTCTTTGGGCCTGACTAATTGTGCACATGCATGCGCTCCAAGCACAAACGCCACAGCAGGACCGAAGGGAGTGGTGGAAAGAGCTTCTGTAAGTGTCCCTTGGTAGAGCCAAGGCCATTTGGCATATCCCCAGGCAAGGATAGGCAAGGGTTTACTCCTGTCCGCAGGCGCATGTGGGCCCACGGCTGGCAGGCTGGTGGGGCAGCATTGCTCAAGCCTGCCCTGACAACACGTTTCCTCCAGTGCACACTGCCCTGGAAGCACCAGAAAACAGCTTGATGAGATGGAAAGCAAACACAAACACCTTGTTCCTCTGAACCTGTCTCACTCCAGGGAGCAGTTTCCCAGCTCTGATTCACATCGTCCTTTAGGCTCTGAGCCTAAAGACCTCTTGGCCCACCCATGGCCTGAGAGCTGCAGCTGGGGCTTTTTAAACACAACCTCAGCGACATGCGGAGCCATCAGCATCTCCAGGGAGACATAAAGGTGAAGATCCTGCCTCTTGGCTTTGCAGGGTGCTGTCTACAACTACTCTGGGCACAGTAAAGAAAGTACCTTTGGGCACAGCTCCTGTGATACTGATTTATGTGTAGTTGAGTTAAGGCATCAGCACTAAGGACTTATCCAAACACCTTCTTGGATGGAATATAGCCACATGGGTAGACTATACTATCCTTTTTTCATCATTTCTTTTTACATTTTTTTATTATTAAAACTGCTCCCTTCACCTGGATCCTAGCCTCATACAGTATTTTTACAGGTCTGGACTACTGCATCCTAGACAAAAAAGCTCATTTCTACAACAAATAGTGCAAAAAGAGGCTTTATTTCCCTGAAAAGGCCCCAGTGCTGGACCTGATGAAGGCACCATGCCACACACCATCATTGCCAATCCGCAGCAACCCTTCCACCAGGCAATAACCAGTCCCTGGCTCTTCCTGGGATTTTCCAGCTAGCTGTTCCCAAAATCAGTTCAGCACACCTCCTTGGACTGCTTAATCCAAATGCCATGTGAAACTGTGTCAAATGCTTTGCAAAACTTTTGGGGTATTAGAGCTACCTAATAGCCATGACTAAGCTAATGAATTCAGGCTTGTTGTAAAGACGTATGTTTCATAAACTCATTAGTTTTATTCCTATCCTTTAATTCTTTATCATTTGAATTCCCTTTCATCTGTTCCATTATTTTGTCCAGGATTACTAGCTTGTAGTTATCTGGGACATTATACTTTTTTTTTTTTTAATATAAGCTACCCTTTTCCCAGCTATTCTGTCACTGATTAAAAATGAAAATCTGCAGACCTCGATCTCCTGAGCCAGCTCTTCTGAGACTCTCAAATACAAGTTATATAGTCTGGCTGATTCCTAAGTGTCTCCCCTGACAACATAGATATCATTTACTACCCTTCCTGATTACTGATGGGCTGAGAAAGGCTTCATCACCCTTTAGGGATAGAAAGCACATCATTCTGCATCTTTCCAAATGCCACAAGGAAATACTGACTGGATATTATTGCACTGATTGGACACTACGGCACATCAGTGGTGATTTCACCATGTCATCCACGATGAGTCCACCCGCTTGTATTCTTTCTTTTCTATTTAATTGTACCTGAAGTTTTTTGTCCTTGCTCTTGACTGCCACAGATTTCATGCTATTTTAGTAATCATCTTTTATCAGTCAGCTAAACTTTATATTTTCTAATATATACCATTTACTATCCACTCCATTTCCA
Source organism: Rhea pennata (assembly GCF_028389875.1). Taxonomy (NCBI): domain Eukaryota; kingdom Metazoa; phylum Chordata; class Aves; order Rheiformes; family Rheidae; genus Rhea; species Rhea pennata. Next base: position 16,501,475 of record NC_084678.1, read on the forward strand.
TCTGCTGTTTTCTTTCCCCCCCCCCCCCCCCCTTTTTAATATCTACTCTGACTTGGCTTCTCAGTCTGGGTGAACCTCAAGGCAAAATCAAAATCTCTTTACTAAGAAGTCCAGGGGCTCAGGCCACGTGACGATCTCTGCCTAAAACTTCCCAACTTTTATTCCTACCTCTCTCTCCACGTATCAGCTCCTAGCCAGTTGCAGCCGCGTTTTCCTCAGCTGCGGAGAGGCCGCCCTTCGGAAGCAGCCGTAGGTCTGTATAGGTACAATAACGATGATATTGATGCAAATGCACATGGAGCTGCCCTTTGGCAGCCCGTATTGAGCATAATCTGGTTCTGATCACCAGTTCCTAGGCAACCACAACATTCCTGTCCAGCAACGAGGTCCAAAATAGATTTGGGTTTTGTTTTGGTCAAAATATCTTTTGTGCTAGAAATCTATTAGCTATAATTGCGAGGAACTGTTGTTGGGTTTTAATTACTGGCTGCACAGAACTTCCAGCAGAAGTCACCCCCGGTGACCTTGGCAAGGACAGCAGTCTTTGTGCTGCAGGTTATCACCAGACTGCACGACCGAGCCCGTGGCTCCGCGGCGCAGTGCTGGGGCTCATTGGCAATGCACGGATCCGTGCTCACTTTTAACTCCTCGAGCGCGAAGCAAGGGGAGCTCACAGAGCTGCAGCAAAAGCAACCCCTGACTCCTGGAGGTGGCAGCAAGGCTCCTCCCTTCCCAGGCAGGTGATTCACAAATTTCCAGCTTCCAACATCTTCCATCACATTCCTGAGCAAGCAGTTACTTAAAGGAATTGGATCTCTGCAGGTTCCTGCACCTATCTGCCCGTCTCACACTACTTACAGTTTTCCCCGTGGACAGAAATTAAAATCAAAAAGGAAAATTCTCAGCAGAAAATATTATTTTCTCTTTTTCCCTTCAGTTAAAAGAAGTAGTGAAGTAGACTCATCCTTTTCCACACTTGCTTGAGGTCCTAACCAGTCTGGAGATTGTAGGCAGCTTAAAAGCAGCAAAGAAGTCTCAAAATAGCATAAAACAGCCCTCTAGAGTAAGAGATGAAAGAGTCAACACACTTAACCAACTCCCTGCACATTCAAGGGACCTGAGAAGGAACGAAGTGTGGGAGCCAGCTGGCAGCAGGGCAGGGCCAAACAGAGATCACGGAGAGACTCTGTCATCTGAATCTGCTCTTGCATCCCCAGTGGGGCCCCATTGGGGAGACCAATGTCCTGAAATATAAATGGTGCAGACATACCAGTCAATTGAAAACTGCTGAAACCTTGGCTGCTGCTCACTACCGGTTCAAGTCCCCTTCACTGTCTCTGTGGAGGACATGTGGAAATCACAGCACTGGACACCAGCAGGAGCAGCCCATGGTCACAGACAAGTCAAACATCAAAACCAGCCTCCCTCTCCCTCCATCCTCAGGTTCCTCAGTTTTAGGCCAACCATTCAAGCTCCTTCCTAACCCTTAACACATCTTGGGCTTCCCCTAAGTCTCCCATCCTTCTTTCCGTGTCTTGGAGGCTCCCATAGCTTGCATCAGCCCAAGAAAGCGATGCATTGGGAAGCAATAGCATGTTGGCTCTCTCTGTTGGCATCATCTTGGCAGCAAGACCATCCTACAAGAACATTTCATACCACAGCTAGTTATATATCTGCTCTGAGAGCAGAAGAGATTTAAACAGAGGCTAAACTGTATGTTTTGGGACCAGGTACTAAGGGTTTCTCACACCACTACTTAAAAATGCACAATACAGCTCTGTTCTTTAAGGAGAAGGGACAGGGCGAGGGGGCACTGCCAGCCTCATCAGCTCATATATAACAGAAAAATGAACCTATCCAGCTGCTGCACATGGACGACAGCCGACGGTGTAGGGCTCTCTGGCGAGAACGTCATTAGATTATGCCAGATTCTAGGGTCCCAGGAATGGAGAATAACTCAGTGGCTTGCAAAGTGAGGTGGCTTTCCTAAAACTCAGCTCTTCCTTGAGCTGTATGAAACCCAAAGTTGCTGCATACCCAGGCTTTACTATTGTCTTTGAATTGGAGATTCAATCCACTTTCCCCTTGGAAAACAGCTTTTTCAACCTATTGTGCAAAGAGCAAAACAAAGCTTCTCTGTCGTGACCCCCACTGACTCAAAATGCAGCTTCTGCTGTGGCATGTAGGGAGCAGACAAGTCCCAAAGCCCTTTTCATCCAACATGCCCACTAGCTTTGTTTACTTATCAAAGGCTTTTGCTCCAAAGGTGGGGATTTAAAGATGTTTCTGCAACGCCTCAGAGCACTTCCCACCTATTAAAGCAGCACTTCCCCAGAGCAGCACATTTGGAAGGCAGCAGCCAGTGTGCAGCACTCTGAATTCAGTACAATGTTATTTATCTAAGCAGAGAGCAATAATAACACAGCAGAGATTTCATTTCCTTTCAGCACATAAGAACTCCACTGAGCGAAGGTGAGATTAAATAATACAATAGACAGAAAGAGAGCAAGGCAAAGGAAGGTTTTCAAGTCCTTTTCCTTTGCCAGGAGTTATGAAAACGTTACAAGAGCCTTCACATCTAAAGCTCCCTGGATATCTTCACCTCCTTATCAAAGATGGCCCCAGTACTCCCCATACAAACGCACCATCTGCCTCCATGTGAGTAGCTCTAATGGAAACTAATACGAGCTGGTGTAGGTGTTGCTACTCAAACCATTGACTCAACTTCATCCTTATACTGCAAATTTGCTTTCTTGTACTGCATGTCAGGCAAAATGCACTGGAGGACACTGAGCAGCATCCAGCACTCACTGTGGAAAGGAATCTAAATTCTTGATGCAGTGCACAGAAAAATATACAATGGGTACGGTGGCGTGGGTTTGTGGACAGAGCAATGGGCCCATGGGGCTCAGTTCAATGAAGCACTCAAATATATGTTGAAGTCTATTCCTTTCCAGGAAAAAAAAAAAAAGGCGATTGAAACATGTGCTTAAGCAGGTACATCCGAGCGTCATCAGACAGGGTGGGCAGCTGAGTCAGCCCAGGCCGGACAGACTGCAAAACGTCTGATTGCTGCAGAAGTGCAAGGAATATGCATGCAAGATGCACAGCAAGCAGAGCCATTTGGGCACTTTATTGCAATCCAAATGCTGGTATTTGGCTGTGCCTCATGGCTTTATTTTCAACCAGTACAACTTAAAATGCGGTGTGTCCTGTCTGTAAGCTCTTGCAAGACCCAATCAGACTCATTTGAAGCTGTAATACCCCTGGCCTTATCACCAAAGACTTCTGGAGATCTGAACACGTGCCAAGAGCTGCAATGAAATATAGGACTTAATTATGCCTGACAAAAGCAAATCAATTAAAGGCTGTCTCGCATCTGTGTCCTTTGATAGGAGCTTCTTCTTTATCATCTCTTCTCTGCTCCTTTGCAAAAATCTGAATATTTATGGCCAGGAATTAGGTCAAAGCCCAGAAATGAATAAATATTTGCTGCTCTACACTGAAGATAAGGAGAGTTTCAGATCGCTAAGCATGAAGCAAAAACCACATTAGCTCCCAGAGCGATCAGATAAAGCCTCCGCCAGTGAAGTGGGATCCTCACCCCAGCGCGAGCTGTCTCGGGGCAGCCCAAGCACCGCGAGAGCCGTGGGACTGAACCCAGCCCTCTCCAAAAGACAAATAATTCCTCCTAGGGCACAAAACGGGCACGAGTCACCAGGGAAGAGGGGAGCACCAAGACCCCATTTCGCCTGGCTTGGACCCCCAGACATCAGAGTTTTCTTTTTCATGCCTAGTAGCAATTCTTTCCCTGTATACCTAACCACGAGGTCTGAATCAAACTTGGCAGAATCCTTTTAAATGAATTTATTGAAATGTAATATTTATATATTACTCCTTGTACCATCCGGGATTGTTTCGCGTATACTTTCTCTCAATGCTTTAATATTTATATCCGTGTTAAACTATTTACACTGCTTTTATGTGATCTTCTGCCATCACTCAGTCTTTAATAACTTGCCTGCAACAAAATGGTTTGCAGTATATTTTTTAATCGAACAGCAAGGGCTCGAGTGCAGGATATATAAAGCTGACACTGGTGATTTAAGGTTTGGACCCAGAAATTCAACATAGAGAATTATCATGCTCCAAAGGAATTTTAAAATATAACATAAATATGATTCAAAAATCCATTTTTGAAGGTTGCTGCTGCTCTTGCGGTGCAGCAATGTCCTGCCTTGCAACATGCAACCATAAAAACCTCACTGGGCCAGTTGCGGCCCTTTGCTCGGCCTCTTGGCAGCATCCAGAGAGAAGTTCCTAAATCGCTCCTGCTGCAGTTCACGCTCGATCTCACCCCCCCCACACCCCAGCCCAAACGAGCCCAAGGAATCGGGAGCCCTTTCCTCTTTGCCGACTGCCATTGCCAGTCTCCTCTGGCCGCCAATGGACCATTAACTCATTAACTCATCCTCAAGAAGATAAATAGCAAAACAGGTAACGCAGCGGCCTCGTTGTTATATTCTGCATCACTGAGGTTTGTAAAGAGAGAAGCAAGAGGCCTTCTGAGGCCATCTCCTTGCTGAGGTTTGCCTTTCGCGTTCCAAAGGGAAAAGCAACCTAAACTGAAGGAAACGAATCCCCAGTGAAAATTAACATTTGAGCCTTTAGAGCCATCCACAAAAGCAGCAAAAAAAAAAAAAACTATTAAAGAAAAATCCATTATCCTTATGACTTCAGTTGCAGCGGCGCTGGAGCTGCGGTCGCCCTATATTAATCACAAAGGTCTTTGCGTTACGCAGCTGGCAAAGACGTAAAAGCTTTTTTGACCCGCATTTGTTCCGTCTTCCTTTAGAAACATTAAGCTCAACGGTAAGCAGGAACCTCCCGTTCCCCTCAGGCCGTAAGGGCAGCCGTGCGCCGAGGAGCCCGGTGGCCCGCCGCAGCCGGGCGCTGCAGCCGGGGCGCGGGGACGCTTGGAGCGCTTGCAGAGCGGCCGCTGCGGAGCTCCGTCTGCCGCGAGCGCCGTGCCGCTCTGAATAAAGGTCTGCCTCAAAGCACATCCGTCCACGACCGTTCCTAACATCACGTTTTTCTCAGCAAACAGCTCAACGCGTTGCAGCAGGAGGAAAGGGACCAAGGGCTGGGGCTGAAGACAGCAGAAACGCCATCGGGCACCGGCGCACATCCGAGCCTGCTCCCCCCGGCTGCACCTTGTGCTGGCGGACAGTCCCCAACTTACTTACTGCATTTTTGCCCTTATTTTAAGAGTTTTCCTTCTCCTCATTCCCACCAGCCACCCGTTGCCGAGGCCCCGGCAGAGACAGGTCTCCACCCTGCAGTCCTCCAGGTCTTTTTCAAAGCACCGAACAGAGCGAGATGCTATTCGCAGGCGGTGCGAGCGAGCGGCAGCTCGTTCCCGGACGGGGAGCACAGTCCTGGCTCTGCCGGAGACCCCGTCCTCCCGCCCCGCCACCCCCGAGAGCCCCGTTTGGCACCTATCGATCTCGCTCGTCTGCAGGGTGAGGTTGTGAAGGACCTGTGTGAAGGCCAGCAGTGACCGAGGAAGGGGACGATCCTACAGAAGAGGCAGTGAAACCAGCTACCGCCTCAAAGGAACTGGAAGAGGGGAGATGAAAGCAGATGGGATTTTTTCCCCCCCCTTTTAAGTGTATATGAGCAATAAGGGGTGCCTGCTTTATTTGTGATAATAGTAAGTGAGCACTCACGAAATACAGGTAGGATGGCTGGTCCTTTTTGATTAAAAAAAAAAAAAAAAAAAAAAGAACACAGATCTCTTTTATATCACCAGAAATCTTTCACAAGAAGAAACCAATTTTTCCCTCTATTCATCTTTCTATTGTGGCATTTTCCATCCTCTGTAATTTGCAGCTCACTCTACCCAGCGGGGTTGAAAATGAGCTCTGCCACCTCGTCCGTCCTAAAGCATCGTACATATGGCAGCAACACCAATTGCCCAATTTTCCTCAATAGTTAACTCTTCTGCCAGAAGGAACGGAAAAATTTGTAGTCAGGCTGCCTGTTTATTTGACACGTTTATGGATTTCTTTGTCCTCGTCTTGCACGGTCCCAAACAAACGGGGTTTGTTCCTGGTTGGCAGTGCTACTGCCTGCAAGAAATGCAGTGGCACTGAGGGGGAAAAAAATAACAACGGCAAAAAAATGAAATGGGTCAGGCAGGGCTATTTGTGCATCCAGCTTTCAGAAGAAGAACAACGCATGACACAGGAGAGCTGGGAAAGGAGAGGCTAAATAGGGCACCAGACATCTTGTCCTCCAGGACTACCCAAGACGAGAGCAGGTCCGTGAGCCCCGGCTTGCAGGTGTCCTGGGTGGGGAAGCAACCGGCGAGATGCCAGGGTAAAATCGGGGTCTTGCAGAGACCCACGAGAGCTCGAGCTCACTACAAAGCGGAAACGTCCCTCTGGAAGAGGAGGAATCAGGTATCACTCAGTAGCAGACTGCTGCTAGTTCAGGCTCCTTCCCACTCCCGAAGCCACCCGAGGCCCACGGGGAGCCAGCAGCGCTGCACCCCGCAGGCTGTTCCCGGCTCGCGTACAGGCAGGACGCTTCAGCTAATTAATCCCCTCTAGAACCCGCATTAGCATCTCCTCGTAATAACGAGTCACTCCGGATTCCTGATTGCTCATAAACAACCTGCCGGCAGCTTTGGGAGCTTTGAGGCAGGACTCGGGAGCAACACGGCCGGGACGAGCTGCCGGCTTCCCCGAGCCCGCGGGACCCGCCAGCACCCCGGCGCGGATCGGCTTCCTCCGCTTCTGCGGCGCCTCTTATTTTATTGCTGGCAGAAGAGAAAGGAAGACCTTTCTTCATCCCTCATCAGGCAAGGGGCAATATTTACGGGACTGCACTGTGATTAAACTGGTCATAATTTGTCCTAGCTTGCTTTTCCATACGTTTGACAGATATTTATAGTTTCTTGGGTTAAACAGATGCAATAGATCTTCAGCTCTCCAGTGCATTTGCAACTGTACTTAGGGTTCAATCCTGGGGAGGGATAAGCACCTCCGCTGCCACTGGCTCCAAGGACGGAAAGGACACCCAGCACCATAACAGTGCAGAACCGAGCTCCGAGCCCCCTGACACCAAAAAGCCTTTAATTCCCTCCCTCTTTGCAGAAGCTCATGCCTTTAGCTAAACCTTTAAACTTCTTTATATCCTGCTGCTGTAATCTAGTCCTCCCTCCTGTTATTTAATTCTGAATTTTGCATTAAAAAAAAGCAAAGTTGCCTTCTCTTCTATTCAGTGGCGATATATCCCCCATTCTATTCTCTCATGTATCCGTGGGATTTTTTTGAGTAAACCCACATGCAATTGGACTTTCTCTGTTTTAAGAAAAGGTAATAAACAGTACCACAAAATCTAGCTCTGTAATTCTGGAAGCCCTTGACTGTTAATTATAGCTTAATTGTTTTGTACTTCTTGTTAAGTCCTGAACAACCCAGACAGTGATAATCCTTGTCATTAATATATGAACCTTGGGGCAATATTATTCTAACATCTTAACATTCGCACCTTCTCATTAGAGTATACCATCAAATATGCAGACAAGAAATCAGAGCAGGAATGAAAGAGCTCATTGGAATACCAAATGTCCTAATCAGAGTTAATGATCGCGCTTCCACTGCGGGAAGAGGCAAGGAAAGAACAACTGCAGAGCTGAGACTGCCACCGCTCTTCATACGGGGGCTTATTCTGAGTATGATCCGTGTATCTTCTCCCCAAAAGAGTATTTGTAGTCCTCCAGCGCTGGTGGCTGCCAGCCCCTTCGCAGAGCAGGGAAAGACATGATCCGTAGAGGGAATTTCACCACATCACGCCCACCTTGAAAATAACGGCCCTTAGCCATGCTATCCATGGATATGACGGACAGAGTGACTAGCTGGATGCAATCGGACCAAGGTATGGCACCGGAGTAGCGCTAAGGCATGGCGGGTGAGCTGGTGCCCAGGACGGCCAAGATGCCTCGCGCGTGCTGAGAGCCACGGAGTCCGATGCCAAGTAATTTCTGCTACCTGAGAAGGCCCGCTATCAATCTGACTCCACTTATTTTGATATAGTGTCTTTGGTATGCTGTCGCTCAGAACAATTTACAGCCAGAGAGAAAATAACAGCTCTGGGATTTGGTGAATTGAGTCCAGCAGCCTCCTGGAAGAGTGACAGGGCTTTTATACGCAGCTCCTGTTACCGTGCTGTAACGATTGGGCAATGCATCTCAGCAACTCCACCAGCAGGAGCTCAACACACGGACCAGGCAGGCTTCCTCTCTATCAAACCATGGGAGCCATGACACCCTTGAACGAGAACTGGCAGCGGTTTGTTTTAAATGCACGGACTAAGCGATCAGCTCGGGGCTGACAGGGCCTCTGCATCCAGTTGGAAAAGATGCTCTCGCCGCCAGCAACACGCCGTGGGCTCCGTCTGCACAGCGCTGCGATACCGAGCGGAGGACCAGGCATGCTGCCATGCAGACAGCAGCAGATCAGCGTCGCAGGCCTAGTACCAGTCCAGCCCCACCAAGGAGTTCATAGCAGGATGCAGAAAAGTCATCACCAGACAGGGACGACCCTCAGCTTCTTCATCCCGGCAGAAGCAGCAGATCCTTTTAGGCATGTGAGTGGCGCCAACACAGCGTTCACTGACTTGTTTCCTAGTTTTCTACTTCTGAAAATGCCAGTGGTTCTGCCCAAGCAAATCACTGCCACTGTACCGAAGCTGGATGTGTATGTGGAGTTGTCCCCCTCCCTCCAGTAGATGGGTTGGGTGGTGCTGTACAAGCCTCTCCTGCTAATCAGTGGTGTTTTAGCATACCTCATTTAGTCTAGGACAACATCTACTGATTGTTCAGTGGCCCATCAGCACCGACAAGCTGCCTCATGAAACTGGTCTTGAAAATATACACGGAGGAAAGGCTGAATCAGGGAGGAAAGCTGGAAACGAGCCAGAACATCAAGTATCCCAAGGCCCAGCAAGGAGATTGAAAGGGGACATCTCTACTGGACAGACAACACTGAAGAGTTCATGTTCTTGGATCATGTCATGTCCTTTTTTTTCCTTTTAGCAGACAAAAGAGATGCCCAGGTGCGACTCGGTAACCCTTTTCACCCACAATCTACAACCACCTTCACCCTCACCTCCCTGCTGGCACCCATCCTGCAGCCTCCTCCAGCTGCATATTTGCAACCAAAATATGATGCGATGTCCCCACACACCATCTTTCACGGCAAGGCATGCGTTGAGCTATTCAGAAAGCTTAGAGGCCACGATGTTCCAGGCGAATTCCACTTGCAGCAGACAAAACCCATCCACGAAGCTGTAGTTCTTCGCTGGGACCCGGTGTCCCTGCAGACCTCCAGCAACCACGCTAGAGATAAAGGATGTCATTGACGGACGTTGCTTTTCCTTAGCAACTTCACCCACTCTTACCAGGTATACATTTTCAGTTGGCCTTGTATTTACTTTTGCTTTCTCTAAAGCAATAGGCTTTGGCTTTTATCAGAAAAATCTGCAGGGCATTTATGGTCAATGGCTTCTTAATAATATTTTTAGCATTATGATCCAAAAGGCTCATGTAAAAGGGAAAAAATAGTAATAATAATAATAAAAAGAGTGGAAACAAACAGAAAAAGTGCCTGCCTTATACGTGGTCTCCTTGGATTGTTTAATAATCCACCAAGTAAAAGACACCACAGGGGAGAGGTAGGAGCAGCGCTCGCACCTACACCGTGTCTGGGTTTTTAACACACCAGAAAATTGAGGCTATTGATGGTAATCCTCGTACCCTAATGTTTCTTAACTATCCATATTTACTTATTTTGTTATTATTGCTGTTTGAAAGACCAGCCACTGAGTCCTGAAGCTCAGGGAATGAATACCTCCCGTGCCGCCCTTCCCACTCGGCCTTTCTGTTCCTCGCAGGAACGCTCGCAGAAATCGAAGGCTGAGCTCCAGCACTGGAGACTTTGCCAAGAGAAACGCTGAATCTTTCACATATTGGAAAAATTGGAGCTGAGCCATGCTGGCTCAGTTCACAAGCGTGTCAAATCCGGTGCGAAGCTGGTAGGTTTGGGTGTTTCCAGGGAGCCCCCACAAAAGTAAAATTGCTTGAAACCAGAGAAGGGAGAAGCACCTACAGGTAATTCTCACCATAAAGCTTCAGGCTCCATCCCCAAATGATCCAGACTTTGGTAAAATCATTACGTCTCAGAACAAGAGAAACGCAGGGCGCTTCAGCAAAAGCGTTTCTCAGCCGTACGTATTGCAGCAGCAGCTTGCTGGGAAATGGCAGCAAGTTGTTGGTTTTGCGGCAGAGCAATACGTGAACGGGTTCAGTTTGGCCTCCGTCTTTCAAGGCTTTGGATTTTGCCACTGGCATTTTGATCCTAGTGAAAGAGAATTTTTATAGATTCATTACTCGATGGGCGGGCTGCAGGGAGGCCTGAATGTGCGCAGCGCTACGGCCGATTTCTTTGGTCCTTCACCTGCTTCAGGAGAACCCGGGCAGAAGTAACTAGTTCAGAGACCAAACTATGGCATGTGATGGAGAGGGCTCGTCAAGAAGGGTCAGGTAAGTCCACTTGTGCAGCAGCACAGGCACAAGCATGGTCACACCTCCAGGAGCCACAGCAACACCTCGTTCTTCGCGGCAGGAGAAGCGTCAGAACTGAATATCTGCAAACAGCCAAAAGTCATTGCAGTTTGCTTGTCAGCCCGGGAGCGGATACTGAGATCTGGGATACTGAGACCCGAAGAGTTTGCTGTTATTTTATAGGGCCCGGAAGGGACATTGAAATTTTCATTGCTCTTTTGATTCATAATACAGTTCCCATGGGAAGAGCACGCAGCTATGCGCAAATAAAGTTTACTGCAGCTGATTTGTCCCCCGATCATCATAAAAGTCCTGCAGACAACACAACTTGCAGCACCTTATATCATGAGACTGCTTCTGGTAACTTTTAATGTTTCAAATATTTCAAGTGTAGCATCCCTTAGCCTGGAATTGAAGATGCGAATGTAAGGGATAATGAAGAAAAAGGTCACTTTTCGGGGGGAAATAACTTTTTAAGCTTTCCTTGGCAGAGTTGTCTGTCATTTGTACTGTACTAAGCAAGCAAGGCATTGTGTTACAGGGACCTTTTAGGAAAATTGAAATGCGACTGCTATTCCAGCTCTCTGCTGCACCGAAAGCTGATACCGTTACTTAATAATGAGCTTAAAGGATTTCACAATTTCATTACAAGCCCCTCCATATCTGGATGTCACCCCAGTCTCAGTCACAGGTACATGCCAGAGTCACGTCACGCAATTGAAAAGGGGAACATTAATTTGCAAATTGAACGAAAGCCCAGAAATATGTCGCGAATAACTCTCCCAAGGCCGGCTGCCGGTGCGGCTCAGCAGAGAAGGAGCTAAACAGGCTGCTCTAGCACGTCCCTTCGGCTCTGCCCAGGCTGCTGGTGCTTCACACGCGCGTGTGAACAAGGACATACTGCAAAACAGGTTCGGTTTGGTTTTGCAACGTTCTGGTCTATCCGTCCAGGAGAGCTGCTGCTCTTCCTCCCACGGAGACACCCCCTGAAGAACCGGCGCTTCCTGGCGGGTGCAGGTGTGACATCCCAAAACGCACATCCCTAACCCTGCGCGCGGGGCCCAGCAGCAGAGCAGACGGTCGTTGCTAATCCATTCCTCGCCTGCTGCCGAGGAGACAAATCTCCTTCCCAGGGAGTTTTACCAGCTTGTTTTTCAGCAGTTGATTCTCCAGGAAAAATAAAAATAAAATCCAAAGAGCAGTCAATATCCTAAGGGAAGACTGGAACAAAAAACCAGAGAGGGTAACAGTAAAGCTGGGTCCCCTAAGGGGCAGGAGCTGTTGCCGAGACCTAGAGCTCAGGTTTCTCATGGAGACAGACGGACCACGCAGGGCTGGGAGCCCCCACCCAAGCACAGCCTTGCTCAGCCATGGGACAGCCAAAGGGCTTTCACCTCCTGTTCCTGGGAGAAATTGTTCGTTGAACTCAAGACCAGAGCAAATCACCAGGATCTCCATGGGATCTTCGGGGATTACTTTGCCCTCATCCCTTGGCAGTTTTACGGAGTAACCTGCCTCCCCAAGAGAAAACCACCTCTGTGGCTCTTTCTGTGGTCCCCTTGAGCTTCATTTCCACCCTTCACAGAAACGCTGGTGAAGTCTAATGATTCCCCAGGGATCCCAACACGAAACCGTTTTCTATAAACGGCTCCTAATTGGCATCTTCACAGCCTGAGGCTCTCATTAGAGACCAAGACCCGCTGGAAGCTGCTAGGACAGAATGGTGCTAGGACAAGCTACGTGCCAGCACTGCCCACCAGCACGCAGCAGAGTGCCGAGAAAACCACTACAGGGCTGATCAGGCATTAAATTACCCGCAGGGCAGCCTGCTCCCTCATCAGCCTCTGGGAAAATCCAGCGGCAAGGACAGCTGTGAGCCTCCATGACCAATCTCCACCTTCCTTCCCACCCAGCAGCTCTTTCCCACTCTTGGGTATCTTCCATTTGCTAAAGTTCACCCTCTCCTGCAGGCACTGGCAGCCAGACACGGCTCAGAGCTTCGTTCTGGGAAAATGTGCCCATTTAAGACTACAATTTCATATTCGTACTGAGCTTTCATGTGAAGAAGTGAAACCCTCTTAACTCAACTTTTGCCGTAGAAGGTTATATGATATTTCAGTATCAGATGAGGCTCATATGGAAACAGAACTATTTTCTTCTACTTCTCAGTGTTGTTCACTAAGCGTCTCAAACCATTTCACAGCCATCAATTCAACCCAGTCGTCTAGGGTGACCCAAGGCAGAGACATGATGAAACGCAGCAGAACCAGGAGGCTCCGGCACGCTCTCTCCTCCAGCCTGGGTCTCCATCAGACAACGCTGCCTTCATCGCACGGACATCACGCGCTCCGAGCGGGATTCACTCAACTTTGAGAAATCAAAGGGGGAACTAGCGCGGGTCGGTGCCCCGCTCTGCGGCCTGGCGGAGCCGGTGCCAGGCCAGCCCCGCGCACCACGCGTCCCCCGCGCCGCGCCGCGCACGCCTCCGACGCCGCACTGCCGCGCACCGGCGCTAACGCGGAGCTCAAAGCAGCGCGGCTCGCGCTCACGGCGAGGGGTCTGACACGCCGGCATTCGCAATTTCCCCGAGTCTAGCGATTTGCCTGCGAGGTGCAAGACGAGTTATCAACGCTTACAGATAACCAGCAGTTTGCAATTGCCGCAGTAATTGCATAGAGAGGTTAGAAGCTTAATTGAATATCTGCTTTTCTAAATGCAGATGTACGCCAAGTTTGGTTTGCTTGATTTTTTTTTGTGTTTTGGGGAATGAGGACTCTTCATGCCCCTACACAGCCATTAGCATCTGCTGGGAGTCTCTTGTTTACACTTGTGAAACTCCTCCAGATGAGGAGCAGGACGTATCCCGCAGGCTGCTCCCACCGCCAGCGTCTGGCTCTGGTAATTGCAGGACACAGAGAGTTTGCCCAATTAGCTAATTCTGTTAATTCAAAACATCTCAGCAAGGCATATGAGAAGATGTAATTTGACCTGCCCTCACTTACTCCAGTGACTCATACACTGAATTCGTTGCTTTGTTTTTCAGGGATATATGAAATAAAGAGCTATCAGAGGAAAATACCAGGGGGGGAGCGTGCGAGCCCGGGACAGCCCCCCGGGCCCAGGGAGAGGCGGGGGTTACTCCTGCACTCCCCCAAAGACGTTCCCATCTCGGCCGCCCCGGGAGCCCTGCTGATTTCAGCAAAATATACTCAACAGCTTCGATTGCTGTCTCGAACCCCTCTGAGGTTTGAGACGTTAGAAAAATAGGTGAAACTCAAGAGAAAAATTTTAATAGGCAACTTCCTCTGGTGTCCGCGAGGAGGTCACGTCGCTGGCGGAGGCGCGCGTCTCGGGCCCCCATCCTCGCCGCGCGCCGAGCGGCAGTGCTTGCGTTATCCCGCTGCCAATTTTTTCCTCCGCGATGAGCACCTGGACATGGAGATGGCCGTCCACCAAAGGAACCCCCTTGAAAGCTCTCCTTTTGGCTTCAGAGCAGAGCTAACCACGCTCGTCCCCGTACGCTCCCCGGCTCTCCTTCAGCCGGGCCAGCTCATAAAGCAATTTCTGCACAGCCTCGCTCGCTGGCACGCTGAGCCGGGAGCGTGGCGACATCACCGAGCCAAGGAGCAGATCTGAGATCCTGTGCCGATAGCAGAGACAAAACTTCAGAGCCGGCAGCTATCCAAACGACTGCTTTCATCTGCCTCGGGAGAGGCTTGGAATTTAAATCAGGTATTCCAGCCTGCGCCTGCTTTATAGCTGTAACTGCATCAAAGAGCATCTCCCGCCTGCTACAGCAAACGTCGAGCATGAAGAATTGCTAAAAGAAAATTCAGGTGGAATTAGAGTCAGAAGCCAACGCACGTAAAAATAGCGCAGGCAAAGGTAGCTTTTCCGTACTCACATTTCTCACGCTCTGGCTGCACAGTACATAAGCAGTGAGCAAAGACTCCAGGAGGGGAAGATTTCATCAGGCTGCCTAACCTGCCGCCTTCCTAGCACTATCCTATTTATTAAAATACTCTGCAGGTTCAGCAAATTAGGAGAGCAACAAGGAGTCGGGGTGGGTGCGAGTAACTGATGCCTCCAGCTTGCTGATTTACTAACTGGTTCCACGCAACTGACCCCTCCTTTCCCTAACGGCTGCTTTGGGGCCTCCAACGTTTATTTTTCAGAAATATCCAGCAATTTTCTTGGCATCTAAAGAGAAACACAAGATTCGTGTTGGTTGTTTTGTTTTTGCAGCTTCACAGAAACATAGTTTAATTCACAGAGCCACATTAAAATAACCTCTTTGAGGGTCATGAGTTACTTGAAGGTGTGAAGTTATTAACATTAACAGCTGTTTATCAGCCCTTAAAAAGAAAACGTGTTCCTGGTGATGAACTCATCCCTCCAGGATGAGCCAGGACATCCCTCGTTCACCTTGTCAGTGCCAGTTCAGTCAAATCGCTAACGGCTTCAGGAAAGCATCCTCCGCAAATTAAACGGATTTCATTAAGCCAAGTTGACAGGAAGAAAAGCGGAGAAAACCCTGGCTCCCGTCCGGGGAACCTCCCTTGGCAGCTCCCCACCCGGGGCATCGTCAGCTCCTAGCGAAACACAAGCACGCAGGGAAGGAGCACGTGGAGCCCGGCGCCTGGTTTCGCCACCAGCGCGGCACGCGGGTAGCTCACGGCTGGTTTTTCCCCAGCTGCACAGGAAAACTTCGTCCGGTAACGCAGCAGGAAAGGAGGAGGAGAGGCCGGAGCAGCATTGGAAGGGCCACAAAACCGCGTTGCACCTCGGCTTTCCCGCAGCTCGCAGAGGGGACCGGAAAACAGCGCGGAGGAAGGGAAGGAGTCACTCCCGCGCCGCGAGGGTCGGCGAGCGAGAGCTGCTCTCGCTGCTAATTGCTCTTGGAGAGGAAGATTTTTAATAAAAAAGAAATAAGCCCTGGAGGGTTTAAGCATGGTATCCTTGAAGCGCACGGCCCAAGGCCGTCATCCAGGAGGACACGCGGCGTTTGGGTCCACGGGAACCGCCGGCTGCTCCGCAGAAGCTGAAGGTCGGGGGGCTGGAGCCCTGCGGCCGGCGCCAGCCACGGCCTCTCCGGCAGAGGATGGGGAGGGATTTTCCTCTGCAGAAGGGCGCACGGAGCCGGGGACTCACTGCATTTCTCCAAGACGTTTCTCCAGGCTGGAGCAGCCTCCTCGCCTTCACCCGGCTCCCCCCCACCTCCATAAAACTAATCACGTTGCCAGGACTCCCGGTCCTGCTCCAAGCACTGAATTATTTTGCAGTTTTTTGCACACACGCCATTGGGGTGGAAACCTCAATTTTCATCAGGAAGGAGGGAAAACACCTCAATTTCATCATGGCTTTTCTCACTGAAAGGTGCATTTTAACCACCATGCTTGCGAGGAGCAACCGGAGGCAGCGACAAAGCACGTCAGGCGCAAACCCAGCTTTACCCAAAGTTGTCGGAAGCCGTTTCAGGATGCCGGCGAGCTGGCATCATCCCAGCATGCAATTTTCCAGCTGGGAAAAATAAAGGAGAAAATTTCTTCCTCTCCACAATTTGGGCTGCCATATTTCCCATGTCCCGACGCGATCGCTGTCCATCCTGCTTGCAAGGCGTGGAGACATAAGGAGGGGTTGCAATGGCAAATGTCGTGCAAGAAGAGTTAAAATTCAGTTTGGGAGACGGCAGCAGCAGGGGAAGGCGCTGCCAAGCACGATACGGGGCGAGGAGCTCACGCCTGCTCTCCAGCCCAGATCCAGCAGGCCTTTTCCACGATTAGCTTTCCCTTCTGTCGCCTTGGCGAGCTCAAAGAGACACATTGCGCGAGAAATCTGGGACGAGACCCCCCGGGCTCACATCCAGCACAGACGGAGGAGCCTCGCCGCCCAGATCACCACGCTCCTAATTTTCCAAATAACGATTTTCCTCCCCTCCGGCCAGGGGGGGACACGAAACACCGGGTCCGCCTGGGCCTTGGCAGCCTCTCGCCGTTGCTCGTACGCTCCCATGCGCTGCTGTTATGCGAAGTTCTTAATTACCGAAGGCGGTGGCGGTGCATCCTCGGCTCGTCTCCGTGCTGAGTGTTTGCTGTTCTCAAGGATTAATGTCTAATATGCAAGTAATTTCGAAATTTCTAAAGTACTGGGTGTGTCGCTGGGAGCAAGGTGTCACTAAATAGAAAGCGTATCGCCGCGTGGATTTCAATCAGCGCTGAGCCATTTAACTTGCAAAATACCGGTTGCAGCTCTTGACAGGATGGAAACGTCTCCTTTCGTGCGAAACACCGAGCTCGGCTCTCTCCCCCGGAGATGCTGTTGTCAGTCAGTGTGATTCCAGGAGGCATTGTTATTGCTAAACACTGTCTTCTGCTATTTCTGGAAGAAAAAGCAGACTTTCCATAGGACTCTGCGATCACGCAGTAGCTCTGTGCTGTTTCATTTACAGCTACTGGCACAACGTTGACTGGGGCCGCCGGGACGAGGCGACGAGGCTCGCGCCAGCCTGCACATCAGCCTGCAATGAAGGAAAAGCTGGTGAAGCTCCCCGAAAACTGGGATTTCTGGTCCCCGAAGGCCTTATAAGGAGAAAGCGGTGAGAAGGGAGCTACAGAAGCACAGCCACGATGGGGGCTGAGCCCACGGATTAGGCCTAAATACTGCTCAGTTTGTGTTTCCAGCCATAACAGCAACAACAAGAGGATCCAAGACTCTCTCCAAAACAAAACTCAATTGTTTATTTCCTGGTTTGGAGAAAACAAAGGATTCTCTGGCTAGAGGTAAACCAACAAAAAAGTTGTTTTCAGAATAAAGTTTGGGATTCTCCACTGTAAAAGCTCCACTTTGCTGGCAGCATCCTCCATCAAGCCATAGCTCCTGCATGGTCACGCACCGCCTAGGACATCGCTCGCTGCCAAAAGGCCCCTCCATCCTGTGACCCTCGGCCCTTCTGCCACCTCGGCTCACGCCTCGGCGCCGCAGAGCCCGCGCGAGGAGCTCCCAGCGGTTCCCGAGGTCTTTGGCTGCAGATCACAACCGCATCTTCCCCCATTGCTGCAGGCAACCATCTGATAAGAGATTCGTTCGCATCCTAGGAGCGCCTTGACTTCTGCACGGGTCGGATCTACGCCCGCGGAGAACGCTTCTGGGAGCGCTCCTTATCCGCCGCTGAACGCGCAGGCTGCAGAGCGAGCCCGGCTCCTGCGCGGCGCGGCGCGGCGGCGCTCCTGCCGATAGCGGCACAGGCACGGTTCGGAGCGTGATAACCAGGCAGGACACGGCTGATTTGCATTTCTATGGCCTCGTTTGGATCAACTTACACACTGCGTCCATGCTGATAAGTGTGTGTGCACCCACGCGCGACTCTGACGCCCCTGCTGCCCTCCGCTTCCTTCAGTCGCACCGTCAAAGAGACGGAGCTCAGCCCCAAGAGCCCCGAGCGATCTCCAGAAGCAGCACCAGGACAACTTCGTTAGAATCTAAGAAAAGCATCCAATGCCAAGCTGGATGGCAAAAGCCAAGGGCCTGCTCCTAGTGCCTGAAGGGTCTCGTGGATTAGCTGGAACCGCTGTTCGCTCAGTGGAAAACCACTTCTTCCCTGGTCCCGGCCAGCTCTGGCCAGGTGAGGCTCCGCACAACCCAACTGCCCTCAACAGGGCCCCCCATGCAATAACACCCTTTTCCACTCTCCACCCTCTCCTGCCTCAGAAATATCTTACTTAGGAAGAAAAGAAAAAAAAGAAGAAGAAAAAAAAAAATCCCAGGACTTGTGGGCCCCCAGAAGCACAAGGATCCTTCCTGGTGTTTCCCACAGCCCCACCGTGGCCGCTGGGAGCAGATGAGGATTCCCCCATCTCACCAGGAGCGGGGCTGAGCCCCCTGCAGCCGGGCCGGCACGGACGGCGACAGGCCACGGCTCGCTGGAGACCGAGCGGGGGAGCTGATGCCTCCTTCTGCCCTGCCCTGCCCTTCCACCAAGCTGCGAATCTCCCAAAGGAGCTGAAGCAACAGTTCTCTAGGCAGTATCAGTGCAAGCTTTAGGAAAAGAGAAAAAGAAATCAGATCTGGCAACTCAGGAGCTCCGAAACTCAGTATTAAAAGTGTTTGGCTGGAGAAGGGTCAAAGAAAAACATCCCCCCAAGCAGGCACCCAGGGAATAGCTGGCCTGGGCGAGCGCTCACAGCTCGCCGTCCCCACCGCAGCCGCAGCGGGGTCAGGAGCGGCACGCGCTTATCTCGCCCTCTCCCCGGAGGGTAAGTTTGCCAAGAAGTCGAGACCTCGTAGACCGTCTGGAGCAAAACTGCCCCGAGCTGAGGAGTCCTCTGTGTTTGCACTGAGCAGCTCCTGCAAAAACCTGGCAGCCTCGGCAGCCCTCGCCTCTTCTCGACGTACCCGTCGGCGCGAAACGGGCCGCGAAGGTCACGGCCACGCTACGGCCAGGCAGACGGCAGCTCGCCGCTGCGCGCCGGCACCACCCGCAGCCAGCGCCGCCCTCCCCGGGCGCGAGCTGGAACGCAGTGGTTTCCCGAAGCACGCGGGAGCACGTAGTCACCGAGAACCGCCAGCACCCGCCGGCCCGCGGGGAGCTCGCGTCGCTCCGAGGTGCTTCTCCTCCCTCCCGCGTCCCCGCGCGGGTCCGTCCCCCTTCTCTCCCTTTCTGCCCGTCACGTTCAGCCAAAGTTAATGAAAAGAAACAGGTTCCCCAGCTGTTCCTCACTCGAGTGTGTTCAGGGACTTAAGAATCCAATTAAAAGTGCTTTGGTCCAGCTCTGCTGAGCCCCATTTGCATCGTACTGGAATATTTGCTTTAATTATCTTTGTGCTTTATTCTTCTCTGCTTCCTCTAAGATCTGCCCATCTGCGAATTGGCAAAAGAGGTACTTTCTACAACAACGCACTCAAATTACTATTCTGCTTTATGTTTGCATAATTCGCTCTCGTTAGAATAAACCGTCGATAGTTTCCTAAGGCTCCGGCTGCCCACGCTGAAGCGCGCGGTCGCCCCCGAGCCCCCCTCGGAGCCGGTCCCAGCAGACCTGGCACCACAGCCTCCAAAAGGGGGGCACCAGGGCCAAGCGCCCCCCCCCCCCCCGGAGACCCCCTCTGCGGGCTCCTCGGTTTGGCCAGGTCGGGTCGGCACGGAGCCCGCAGGAAAGGCTCCGGAGCAGATGGCTCCGGCGATCCCCGGCGCGAGCAGCAGCCCCGTCCCCCGGGGGCAGAGGCCAAACACACTCGTGTCACTGCTGCTTGCACAACAGCACACGTGGGGGATCAGAGACCTCCCGAGGGAAAAAAAATCTGTGCTTTCCACTCCCATAAATGCTAGCTTTTTTTTTCCTGTTTCCCTTATGGAAGGGGGGAATATAGAGAGCAGGATTTTCTTCTCAACCCCTTTGGCTTCACAAGCCAGCCTAGCCCTGCTGCCGCCAAAAAGGTTGCTCAAAACACCTGGTACCACGTCCTGGAGCACACACTGCTGCAAGTCCTCTTATTCCCGCTCTTATTTCTGTCTCCGCATGGACAGATTTATGGCTGGGGCAGTTCAGGAAGAGCCTTTTCCTACCTGAAAGCATGAGCTACAAAGCCAGATGCCCTCTATCGCAGGAGGTCCTGCTCAGAGCAAATAGCCATCTCCTGCTATCGGCTTCACTGTGCATATTTTACTGCCACTTAAATTCATTCTTTGCCCTGATTTCACTGCTGGCACCAAGTTCAGCCTGCTTTGGATAATCACCAGGCAAGTGACACGTTCTGTTCTCATTTTCGTTTGGGAGGTTGACTACAGAATTAAGATCGTGTAGCTGTCGTGCCTGATGCAGACGGGTTTTGCACTGACTCTTCCCTGCAAAGCTCTGCCAGGGGAGCTCATTTCTACTCTCAGAGCAGCACTGGCAGGGCAGATTTAAATCCAAAACACCCTTCCCTGCTACGCCAAAAGAGAGTGGAATAACAATCTCTGAGGATCTCCATTACCGGAGCCATCTGTTTGCCAAAATCCGAGCCTGCTGCGCAGAACCGGGCACCCCGATTTCACCTCCTGGCCTCCCCCTCCCTCCTCCACTAGAGCTGGGGTTCCACCAAAACACGCCTTGATAGACAGCAGGGTGATCAGACGGCAAGGAGGAAAGAAGACTCAATTCCCTTGAATATTTAATATTAATCGAGGAAGCGGAGGTGAAAGTTGGGTATGCTATGCACAAACCCTTAATAGACCAGACGGGCTGGAATAATTTGAAGCAACCATTTAGCAAACGTCTGAAGAAGAAAATGAACTCAGCTACAGAGCTGCCTACGTGGCATTCAATAAACACCTCAATCGAGAGGCATTTAAAGACCAGAAGAAAGATTATCTACAAATTTCTGTAGGTAAAGGAACCTCTACGATATTAACCACAAGACCTGAAGGCTAATTAGTAACTGGAATTTAACGAGACGATGCTCTGCAGTGGGGAAATGGACGGGAAGCACCCGTGTGAAAGCACCTCCGAGTAACCGCTTTTCTTTCCAAAGCTTTGCTCTTTCACTGCTCGCATCAGGCGACTTGGCAGGAGGGCGCAGCTTTGACTCCTGTAAGCAGCACTGCCTCCACGGCAGCGAGGAGGAGGAGGAGGAGGAGGAGGAGGAGGGCAGCTCAGGTCTGGCTCCCCGCAAGCGCGGCTGCCAGCCCGGCCCCAGCCCTCCAACGGGGCCCTGCGGCAAACTCATCCTTTCTCCAGCCGCGGCCAAGGCGCGGACGGATTTACACCGCCCCACGGCAAGCGCCTTCGCTCCGCGGTAGATGGACAACCCGCCCCTCGCAGCCTTCATCTCCTCCGAAACTCAGCAAGGAGCATCACTATCGGAGGGCTTAAACAGGCGCCGAGACAGCAAACGGCGTGCCCGAGCCGGCGGGCGATCGCTTCCCGCTGCCGCCCGCGCGAGCGGCGATTGTATCCGCGCCGTTCCTGCTCGGCCCGTACCGCTGCCACGCTGCGGCGGGATCGCACGCCCAGGAGCGGCTGCCGGGCGCTCCAGGGGGGCTGTTGCCCCCACAGAGAAAAATATTTCAGGAAATGCATAAGCTATCAGCAGCTCCAGGGAAAAAAAAAAAAGAAAAAATCCCAAAGCCGCCGCTTAAGCTGATCTGTGATCTAACGCCACGAGTCGCAGCAGCGGTGCCTGGAAAGCAGCGCCGGCTTCGGCTCGTTTTCTAGGGAGGCGATTCCTCCTTTTTGCTGCTCTTCCCAATACGCTAGTAGCCAGGTCCCGGGAGACTCGTCCCCATCCCTCCCCACCGCTCGCACGGCGCCCGCCGCCCGGCACGGCTACTGCTCCGTCCCCGCGGCCCCGACCCCGCGCCCGGCTCCCCGCCGGCGGTAAAGTAAAATAAGTAAAAATGCACAAGAATTGTAAAGGTCAGCACAACACGGAAAAGGTTTGAGGGGAGAAAACCATCCGGTCACGGGGAATTCCCACGGGGTGGGGGTGTTTCTGGAAGTTCAGCGGGTTGGCAGATAATCCTTCAAGAAAAGGTTAAAATTAACATCCCGATTAAGTTACAGCTCATAGGAAACCAGGTGTGAAGAGCAGGGAGAGGAGGAGGATTTGGGTACGAAGGGAGCCCTTGGGAAGGTCTCGGGTGAAGGTTACCCGTCTTTAGTCTTCAGCCTCTTCCCCGAGGGAAGATCCGGCAGCATCTGGCTGAGGGAAGTGCTGGATCCGCAGCCAGCGGATCCCCGCGGGAAACGTCCTCCGGAGCAGCTGGGAACGCAGGGACACGCGGCAGGACGTTCCTTCGTCTCTGCACGCTTCGCCCTTAAACCTTTGTCACTGTCCCGCCTGCACCTGGACCAGGCAGAAAAATCAGTTTTCCTTTTTAAAAAAAAAAAGGACAATTTTGGTGTTCGTTTATACTGCAAGTCCATCCCGGCTTGCCAGCGTCAGAGACGCCCTTTTGGGCTGCAAATGACGAGCTCGAGGCGAGGGGAGACGTCGGCCCTGTTCGAGCCTCAGCTCTCCGGGGTAATTGGTCTCATTAACTTTTCTGGGAGACTTGTGGAAAACAAATAGACTTCAGCGAAATTAAATCGCGCCCCACAGAAGGGGCTGAATTGTGGGAAAATGCCACCTAAGATCTGCAGCAGACCTCTCGGCACGGGGCTCAGTTGGGGATCATTATGAGTCTTAATCAGAGATCATTATGGGATGTGCAACATACAGGATGGCTTCCTTAAACAGCTTACCCAAGATCTCCCAGTAAGGAGCATTAACACTTTGGCAGCATTCCTAGTGAGAAAACGGAATAGAGATTGTACACGGAGCAGGGGCGGAGGGAAGGGAGGAAACTGCTTTAGCACATTAATCTATGATGCAAGCTAATTAGTACAGGGTTACGTTTGTCGCTGAACAGATTGTTCAGCGGGATCATTCCTCAGAAGCGCTCAAAGGCTCACGAATACAACAGAACTTAATGCCAAACTGCAGGGTGGCGAAAACCAGCTAACGTCTAGGCCGAGGAACAGCCGCCTGGGAGGATCTAAATACTAAATACGCCCTGTGAAAACAGTCTAGAGAGCTCCGCATAGTAAATCCTGGAGCAAAATACAAACACCAAGAATCAAAAACAAGATTAAGGAAAGAGCCTGCTTTAGCCTTATTTCTATGGAGCACAAGGGCTCACGCTGGAGTTTGGCTAAAGCAGCTTTTTTTTTTTTTTTTTTTTTGCGCGTCGTCAGTGCCTCTGCTGCGTTTCCTGCTGTCTAGACAGCTGCACTCTGCATGCAGAACACAAGCAGTGCTTACGACAGAGGACAGCTCTGACTTGCATTTCTCATCCCAGTTTGCAGCATTTTGCAGAGACACAACCGATGACGCACGCTGGAAGCCTGGGAGGAGACTCGGGCTTCGCTTCACTTTTTGCTGCACAGACACAATCTGAAATTGCTCCAGCGGTTATAAGGTTACTTGCAAGCAAACATGGCACGTGTGCCTTGGCAGTAAGGGGTCCGGAGCCCCACAGCCACGAGTCTGCAGCTCAGCGATGCTGCAGATAGGGAGAGCGAAGGAGCTTCATACCTGGGGCATGACATGGTCTGCAACCGGTCAGGGAATCGTGCAAAATGCATCCCCAGGGATGCTTCCAGCTGCAAGTTTGACTATAAAGGCAGACAGTGCTAACGAGAAATCTAGGAGATTAATGGGTCTCAGTGGTCCTGTGGTGGAAGAACAGCTTGCCTTAAGCCGCATGTCCTCAGCCACCTTCAAGCTCCAATTATCCCTCGCCAGCGCCAGCAGCGGTCTCACCGACAGCAATCCATTCTCCCGCTTTCAGGATGGTGCGAGCGTCTGATTCCCTTTGTTTTCCCCATTTATCCAGTCCTTAGCAGTCAGAATTAACTAACTTAATCTAGCAATTTCCTTGAAGGACATTTCCTTTTCTGCTCACCATTTTTAAGAGCAATGCGAGTTGCCATTTAGTCGATGGGAAAATAACTTGGTTTAGCCTCTTCCCCTGTCATTAGCTGGCATCACATTATGAACATGGCACAGCACTGAGAAGAGGAAGAAACACTTGTGCTAATCAGATTTAAACAGCTGACAGCACGGTGTATCAAATCAAGTTACACTGCAGAGGATAACGGATGGCACTGACTGACTGATGGAAAACCCAGGCCACAGCAAGCCGAGTCCCTCCAAACATTTTCTCTCGAGCCAAACTGAGGTTATTTTCTCTCCCTGTAGAGACAAAATCCCGCATAAATCATAGTTATTACCAAATTATGGCTCTGTACGTAGCACACTGATACCATATGCACCGAACACATCACATCAGCCTCGAGGGACAGGGGGGGATCTTTAGTGCACCATGCTATCGAGGCAAATGCTTGCAGGGACGGTCCCCACCCTGAGAAGTCAGCAAGGCAGAGCAGAGAGGAGAGGCTTAAGGGTCAGACAACAAGCTGGGCGCAGGCAGAGCCCAGCGCTCCTGATGCACTCTTGGTGCACCAGCCTGGGAAAAGCAGTAGCGTGCCCATCTGCAAGCAGGCTGCTGTCTTCAACCCGCCTGCAGCATGAGCCAAGCAGATGAGGGGCTGCCGAGGGGAGCCGAGCTGCTGGCCAGGGGAAACTGCTCAAGCTGGAGAGGTGATTGATAGGCAACTGGGGAAGGAAACCACAAACAGCCTCCAGGCAGCCAGCCCAGCTGCTCATGGCCCCCCACTGGCCTCATAGAAATGGTTTTCCAAGAACATCCTTCCCAGGTGGCTCCCATTTAAAAGCCAGCACTGGAGGAGAAGGAAAGAACAGAAAATGGGGCCACCTGTAGTGCTGCCTCCATCCCTCAATCCACCCACACCACAGCCCGTCCTGTGCTGTTAGTTCCCCAGACAGCGTCTGCAAGCCCATGCCAAGATGCCCATGCCCTGGCACAAAGCCTCCAATTACCTGGAGCACGATTGCTGACACTGGAGGTTGTCCATCGGAGCTTCTCCATCTCAGTCCTCCCTGCCAAGGCTGGGTTCCCAATGGAGCATGACCTTAGGGTCTGGTAACTCATTTTTTTCCCACACTCTTGGAACTGGTCCTCCTGGGAAACCCAGCCTGGACCCTACACATGCAGTAGTGCAGCCCTGGGGAAGCCCACATGAGGGTTTCAGAAGATGCCCTGGTACCTGCAGGTGGCTGCTGCAGAAAGAAGCATTTTAGTGCTGCACCAACCGCAGGAACGACAAGGGCCCAGCTCAGGACCACCATGCCAGAGGAGTGACAGCCTGCTGGTTCAATTGGATTTCCCCGTAGTTTTAGCACTGCACACATTCACACCCCGGGCACCTCCCTGGAGTCACATCTCTGCTCCTTGCTTCTGCCACTGCCTCTGTGATCAGTGGCTGGGAGAAAGCGGAGCAGCTCTCAGTGCCACCCGTCCTCAAAGCTCCGCACCGAGCATGACTGCGACCTTATCACCCTCACAGAGCTCACCCAGCCTCTGCAAAGCAAACGGGGTTGCAACAAGTGGCCACATCAAGGAGAGGTTTGTTCAGACACTGCCCTGGACACCAATGGCCTCAGCACTTCATTGCAACGCTGCAGGTGCTATTGATCCCCAGGGATCGGAGACAAAACTAGGCATTAGTTATCCAGCCATGTAACGATACTGCAACAAGGTGGGGAAAACAGAGTGAAAAACAAGGCTGTCTTAGGCAGGTAAGACATGGCTAGGCCTTCTCCCAAACCCGGGGTGTTTGCAGCGGCCAGCATCATTGATTAGATGATGGGAAGTCAGTGAAACGAGAAGAGCTCCTGCAGTGGGCCTCCGTTATTTTGTCTGCTCCCTTAAGATCCATTCCTACCTGCCTCCTTCCTAAAGCACCTCATCAGGCACATTTAATAGCCCAAATCATCCAGTCGTCTCCCCTCTCCCTTCCCCCGGCAGGCTCCCTAGGACACTCTTGCCTGGTGCTCTTCTGACAGCAGGTATCTCCAGTGCAGCAGGGAAAGCCACAACGAGCTCCAGGCACTGGAAACTGGAATGAGGTAAAATTGGAACAAGAAACAAGGCACCATCCTTAACTGCAAGGGTAATTTCAAAACTTGCCAAGGACATTCGGGGAAACTGCTATCGTGCGGCCCTCTTGAAATTAAGATGCAACATATTTCTAAAAGATACGCAAGAACCCAGAAAAATGCACTTTGGGCAGGAATCACTGGGTACAGCTTTGGGCCTTGTAGGAGAACAGATTAAATAATCATAGTGATCCCTTCTAGCTTGACAGTCAGCAAGCTCCCATAATCAGGTTGTATCTATTGATTTTAACTGAACAGAGCCCCATTAAATTAAACCAGACCAAGGGTTTCTTAACAGGAAAGTGCGTTAATCTAGCACAGCCTAACGCAGAAGACATCCTTCTGTGCATCTCTAGTCTCCACGTTTAGCCCCCCCACAACCGCGCACTCAGTTGCTCAGCACCGATCTGCGTTTTAGCAGCCCGTGAGTGCAGCGGTGGAAGCACGCAGTCCCACACGTCCCAGCCGCACGCGCAGGCTGCTCCCAACAGGATCTGGGAAACATGAGCAGATATCCCAGGGCTACTGCATAATGAAAGATAGGAAATATAGGACTTTTCTTCCAACAGAAAAGTTACCAGGAGAGGGAAAAAAAAACTAAAACAACCACCCACACACCATAAAATGAGCATCAGACCAGCGATGATGACAGCACACGTGGTTTTGCTGACAGAGCCCTGACCCAGCAGAATTCAGAACGATCCCCAGCTAGATATGAATTCCCTGCAGGAAACCCAGTTAGGCTCTTGCTCCTTGTCCCCTAAGGAGAGGGTGAGCAAAGAACCGTTCACATCTCCAACATCCCCAGCTTAGGTCGCAGTCCTCATGGCTGAGGCTGGCAGCGCAGTACCTGCCTGGAATCTGCAGGGGCTCAGCAGCTCGGTCAACATGGACCAGGAGCGAGGTGCCAGCAGCTCACAGGGGCTCAGCACCACCCTGTGCTCCAGTTCCCAAAGCACTTCCCAGATCCAGGGCAAGCTTCCGTGAGATGTCATGGAATTTAGAGTCCTCTGTTGCAAGAGCAGTATAATGGCACAAGATTTCCTAATGTACAGAAATAATAAGAAATTAAACCAACATACTATCCAATATCTAATAATATCATCAATCTTCTGAGCAGATACACAGCTACTAAAGAAAATGCTGTTTAAACCATACTACCAAGTCTATAACCCTCCAACTCCTCACAACCTTGGTGATCATATTTACCACAAGAGTTAAATGGATTAAGAAAGACAGTGTAAAAATACAAGTACTCTGAAATTTCTCTGCCCTGTTTTTTCCAGCTGTCAGCCTGCCAAGTCCAGCCAGCAACTGTAATTATCTGTATCATCTCCTAAAAGAAGCCTTCCCACATCAGGTGCTGTACAAATGCACAGAGCACAAAGATTTCCCTGATGGACTGGAGGCAGGTTTAGCTCAGCTGGTTAGAGTGTGGTGCTGCTAATGCCACAGTTGTGGGTTCAATCCCCGTATGGGGCTATGCTGAGGGTTAGACTAGATGATCTCCAGAGGTCTCTTCCAACCTTATGATTCCATGATTATGCTCACCCACACACCAGGAGAGAAGACAACGAGAGCAGGATGGACCTTTAAGATCTTTAGACCCTGTCCCCATGGTTTGGGCACAACACTTCAGGCCATCCAAGAATACTTAAGACACCAACCCAGCTACCCAAGTTCCTTTGATGGCGATAAAAGGTCAAATTGGGGGTTTCAGCTTCCACCTCTTTGCTCCCCTTCTCCCTGTTTGAGAAGATCAAGTGGCAGGTCTATCTGGTGGAAGCGCTCCTTGGGGCACCCGAGCCAGTCCACAGCACCAGCAGGTTAGCCCAGGCCTCCACAAGCTCTTGCATAACAGTTAGGACATGAAGCGCAGCTTGTCTGGGACTCGCAGCCCAGCCATCCGCGGGAGCTGCTAACCCCACCCTATTTATCTGAAGAACCTTCCTGGAGAATTTGACCTTATCAAAACAAAACTCATCAAAGCTGCCTTCCTAGGCAGCTGAATTCACCCTAACAAGCTGGAACACTCGTTAGGTTGGTTTTGACAACCAACCTCAGCCTAGATTTCATGCTGATTTTCAGATATTTTGTACAGTCATTTCTTTAGAAGCCATACATCCTCCCGGTCACCCGGGGACACTGAATTCACCCAGTTCAGCTCAGTAATATAATTTTTTGTTTCCTTTATTCAAAGGATCTGAGTACATTTTATACATTAACCTGAACCTTTCATCAGTACAATTAATTCAATGGGCTAGACTATCCGTAGAGCCATTGTTACAGAAAGATGTGCAATACGAGCTAATAAAATAAACAACAAACAATGACATGTGGGATTGCAGCGTGGATTGGCAGACTCTAATTAAGTGAACTGGAAACCAGCCAGGACAGTAAAACAAATTATTTTCAGTAAAACGAATTATTTTATTTATTTAGTTTAATGATTGCTACAAGTGGTCCAGGCTTGACTTTCCTGTCCACCCTCCACGTGCCACAGGCAGGAACAGACAGTGCCTGCTGCAGGACAGCCAGCTAGCCAAGGTGACCTGGAGCCAACCATCGGGATGGCAGCACTAGAGGAGGTTTATCTGAATTCAGTTTCAAGTTGGTTCCTCCTGTATTAATTCAGGTTAGTTTGCTAAAGAGAGCACCTCTCTGGTTAATTGAGATTCGTTCTCTGCTGTGCCTGTATGGGCCAGAGCAGCTTCAGCACCACTGCTCCCACGGGGGACAGGTTAGAGCAAACTAAAGCTGCTCTGATCCAGATTAGAGGTCTGCCCAGCCCAGGGTGGATTCATTTATCAGACTTGTTCAGTTCACACAGGTGGATTTCTCCAAACCAACTACTGGGGAGGAGTGCTCCAGCATGCCGAGGACCCTGCCAGACACCAGCAGCGCTGCAAGCCCCTACTGCTCCTTCACATCTTCCCCCACGCCAGCCAGCATCCCGAAGGGGTGATGGGTCCCTGCCACAGCACGACCTGCTCTGTCACTGCAGGCCCGGAGTCCTCATGAGCTGTGGAGGGCTGGAAGCCCTTGGCCACACACTACCCCATCACCTGCCCCTGCCTTCGGTACGTGCTGAGCCAAGGCGATGCACACAGCCGCCATGACCAGCAGAGGCCCCAACGGCCTCCACAAAACCTCAATTCACCTGGGAGAAGGAGTCATGCAGCAGTTCCTGGTGAAATTGTTTCATGGTATGGAATTCCCTGGGCTTTTACAAGTGCATTAAGGTATTTCACCTCCCTCTTGAAGAACGGTGTCTAAAATCGCCAGCCTCCCGATCTAAAGCAGTCAAATGCCACAGACCCACCTATAAGCAGTGGTGAAACAGGGAGTCTTGTGTGCAAACAAGGATGAGAACAGCCTCTGGTCCCGCCACACTCCACACAGCTGCAGAGCTGCTTGCTGTGGTGGCACCCACATTTGGCATTCAGCGCCCAAAGCAGCCAACATCAGATCTAGGAGACAGAGGAGAACATGCCTTGTTTTCAGAGCCCAAATGAGCCGACTGCCAGCAACAGCTGGACAGGGAAGACAGCACAGCTGAGCTGGCATCCAGTCACCTGGGCTGTTCTACAACACTATGAGCCCACACAGCTGATGCTCCAGCAGCTCAGAGCAACTGACTCCATCCTTCTCTCAACTTATCCTCTGTGGGGTCAGAGATGACATGCTCTTTCCAGATGCAGCAGCTCCACACCATCCCTAGACACCTCAGAGGCCAAAATTCACAACAAGCCTAAGTAAGAGGGCCCCCTACTCCACGGGTTGTGCTCTGCTTGGCCAGCAGCCCTCATGAGGGCACCTCCCAGAGGGGCAAGCCCATGAACTGAGACCTTGAAAATCCAGGCTGGATTTTCATCTTTGCCCGGTGCTCTACCCCAACACCCTCCTCCACAGGGCTAGGAATCACCTTTTTCATCCTCTTCTCCATCATCAAGGGAAGATTCCAGGCAGAGGGCAAACCCTGCACAGTGCTGATCTCACCTGTAGCTTCCAGAGGGATGGAGGAAAGGAGACAACTGCTAAGGCATGGATACAGCTCTCCCATCTTGACCAGTGTCTATTCTCACATACCCAGAGCCACAGCTCTCTGCAACCACCCACAGGGCACCTCCACCCCTCCACAGCTGGGGCACATCCCAGGTATCAGCTCCCACCACAGAAGCAGCACTTTCTCCAGGGTTGCTCCCAAGAGCTTTCTTCAACCTAAACTTCCCCAGGAGCAACTGCAGCATCTCCCCAGCCTCAGCTAAGCCCTCAGCTGCCCAAGGACCCCCACCTAAAAGCTGCTCTCATGAGACTGATCAGACCTCCATTCCCTTGCTCCTTCAGGCAATTCAGTGCCTAAGCTCATACCATACCATACCATACCATACCATACCATACCATACCATACCATACCATACCATACCATACCATACCCCCCTCAAACCAACCTCCTGTGTTGGTCTCCATCTGTCTTTTTATAAGGGGCTGTTGCTGCCTGATTGGACTGCTCTGGCTCCACCTTTCCCATGCAGCCCCACAGCTGTCCCTACCCCTGCCAATAGCCTTGGGTAAATTAGTCTTTTGAGGACCTTCTCCTTCCAAGACCCCATCATGAGCCCCTAAGACGTTCCCTGCACCTTGTGTTGATGAGGTGTGCTGCAGCACATCTTTACCTGCGTCCTGCCCTTTCCCCCTTGCTCCACCATCCGCTTGGCCCTCTCATCCCTGCTGCTCCCAGTCCTCCTCTGAGCATCAGCAATAACTATATCAGGTTGGCCCGTGGGAGTGGGGGAAGCAAAGAAGCCAGACTGTGGTACAAGGGGCCAAAATGCCCAGAAATTGCTGTGTACATGGGAAACAAGCAGCTGTAGAGAGCAGCGAGGTCATGGCCAAAAGCAGAGCTGGGCAAAGCAAGCCTCTTCATGACTTCTTCTGCCTCTAGAGAGCATTGTTGCATTTTCTTCCCAGCAAGAGACAGGAACAGAGGCATCTCCCCACGCTGCCAGCAAAAGCACTGGAAATGCTGTGGTGGCACTCAAGAGCCTCGCGGTGAGGCCCCCGCGCACCTCCTTTGCAAGCTCTCTGGACTAACAAAGCCTGGCAGAGAAGGTCACTGTGGTTTCGGATGCAGCTTGCTTTCCATCAGGCACGCTTCGCTGGCTCACAGCAAAATGCCGCTCGGGAACAGGTAATTGCTCCTCCTCAAAGCCAGCAAAGCGTCTCAGCACCGCACAACAGCGCGGGCAGCAAGCGAAGAGGGAGCGGCAGAAAGGACTGCAGAGGGAGCAGGAGGGGAAGCCTTCGGGTGCGCGTGCCACGCATCGCTCGGGAAGGCCATACGTGTGCCCAGCCCTTGCTCAGCATGGAGAACCCCCACCAAGGAAAGGAAATGATCACGGATGAGCGCCGTAGCGAGCCCAGTTCATCAGCAGTTTTGTTCTCCCTCCAATCGTGCCCTCAGAGGAAGGTTGCTTGTCCCCATCCCTGCCTGCAGGCCAGGCCTGGCACTGAACATGGAGCTGAGCTTGGTTTAGTTCAACACGGCTGCTACAAAACGATTATTTTTTGGAAAAAGGAAATTTTAGCCTCCAAAATTTTGAATAATTCAAAAATGGAGCAAGCACATGAAAGCAGGAGGATTGGGAGAGCAAGGGGCCATTTGTCACCCGGGTTGCACAGCATGCTGCTCCCAGGATCGCGGCCGTGCCGGCTCAGGGTGGCTTGGTGGGACACAACTGCCACCTCTCCTTCCTGCTCCGCTGTTCTCCGTCCACCCACTCCTCCCCTCACCTCTCCACTGCCCACTCCCTGATAAACCCAACTCATTATCTAAAACCAATTAAAATATATTTTTAAAAGAACTATCAGTCTTGTTACGGAGAAAAAGGTTATTACTGGCCCAATTTGCCATGGCTGAAATAATTACTTTCTCCCACACAGTGTGAGTCAGGCTGCAGTTAACCGAGGCCTGGACGGTGGTACACACATGATGGCAGCTGAAGGGTGATCTGTTTAGGTTGATGGTCTCATAAGAGGGCAGCAGAAATTTCTGAGAACACAGTGTAATGAGTTGAATTCACTGAACCACTCGCCGCTCTAGCAGAGCTCTTCAAAGCAGGCAGTTCTTCCATCGTTATCTTCCATAAAACCTGCCCAGGACAGCAGCCACCTCTGCTTGCAGGGCAGGGAAAAGGCTGCGACAAAGCGGGAGCAGCTGGAGAGAGCAGGAAGGAAACCAGAACGGCAAGGGCAAGGGGAGGCATGCGAAGGGCAAAGTAAAAATACCATTTTGCATGAGCTCAGCTACTGCTAAAGCCTTTAGAAAGTTCCCATCTGCACATCCACGGTGTCTCAGGGGAGGACGAGAGCAGGTCATTAGCTCCATCAGGTCACGGACACCTAGACAGGCAAGGGGGAAGCCGGGATGAGCAGCGGGCTCGGTGTTGCATTCAGCAGCAGGCTATCAGGCCTGTACAATCAAGAGCTGCTTTAAATTGTACCGACCACAGTTTGACTCTGTGCTTATTTGCAGGGGAAAGGAAAAATATAGCAGCTCTGCAAGAAGAGCAAACGCCCGCTCTAGAATTCCAAGCTGCTCCTGGAAACGTCTCCGTGCAGCTGCGTCTCGAGCATCCTTCCCCTCTCTCCTCCCCTGCGCTCTGCTGCACCGGTGCCTTTGCGAGCCGAGATCTGGAGCTCTGCGTAGACTCTGGGGCCAGCAGGGAAGCCGCAGTCCTCCAGACACCGGCAGGGCGCTTTTCTCCTCTGCCACGCCGCGACCCCTGCCACCAGTCTCTGCTTCCAGGGCAGCGTTACTCATTTACGAGCACCCGCTCTGGGCTCACTGCACCGCTTCAATCTCCCCCACCATGTTCGAATTATAACGTGGCGAAGGAGCAAACACCTTTTATTCCCCCTTTTTTCTGGATGGACTTTTTTTCTCTGGCAAAACCATATTTTTGGCCAGATATTCAACAGCTGTAAATTGACAGCGACTTCAAAGGCGCCGTGCTGAGTGCTGGGGCGGCTGAGGTCTGGGCCATGCCTTCTCCAGCCCTGAATGCTTTCAGTGACTTTTTAGTCCCTAAAGGAGACTAACGACCCCAGCATCCTTCCGAACTGCAGGGACGAGCGGTGAGAGGAGGAACCCCAAAGCGGGGGGCGCAGGAGAGGTTGGTGGTGCATCTGCCCGCAAAGGGACGCGCCCCCCCCCCCCCCCCCAAAAAAAAAAAAAAAAAAAAAAAAAAAAAACATTACAGATGGTTTGCATTTACATTTACACTTACTTACACATGTAACCCTAGAGCTCGGGGAAGTCGCACAAGCCACAGCAGGCAAAACCAAAAGGCTGAGAATATCCCACTTCCAAAGCAGCTAGTGCCAGATGCTTGGGAAGGAGTAGTACAAAACAGGGCTTTTCCCCCGGCCGAGCTACTCTCCCAGCTTCACACGGTGCTCGGCTTGAGCTCGTTTTCTCAATCCCTCTTTCTAGGGAGGCTTTGGGGAGCAAAACACATGCGGGGCCAAATCCTACTTTCCAGGCAGACCAGACCCAGGAGCGGGAAACCCAGGTGGAGCAGCCTCCCGGGCCGGGGCCTGCTTTTCCTTCCTCCTTTTCTGTGCTGGAATATCCCTGCGTTTCCCAGGGCAGAAAAGCAATAGTTACCAGCGTGCAAAGTAACAGCTAACGAGGTGTGAAGGAGCAGTGAGCAACGGGCCGGGCCTGGAAAGCCTCCGAGCCCCGGCTGGCGGGCGGGTGCTGGCATCTTCTCCCTCCTGCCTGCAGCCTTCGGGGCAGGTTTCAGGGCTGGAAATGTTTGGTCCAACCCCAAAGCCTCTGTCCTGGGCTCAGCCAGGCACCGGGCCGGGGGCCTCCTGGCAGCTCCTGTTCCTTCGGGTGCCGGCGGCGGGTTCGCCGAGCCGCTCGCCTGCCGTGGACGCGGCCGGGCGCTCTCGGGCGCAGCGAGGACGCGGCTCTCGGACGCCTCCCGCGGCATCGCCTCCGTCCAACGCGGGCGGACGGGCGGTTCGCCGGCACGGAGCCGGCAAGGAGGGGGACGGGGGCAGGCGGCCCGGAGCCCCGGGGAGGGCCGCGGCGACGCACCTCTCAGCGCCGGCAGAGCGAATTGCAAGGGGCTGGGGGGGGCTTTTTCCCCTCCGGTCACCCCCGTGGCCACCCCCATGGCTTGCACCTGGGGCGAAGGACGAAAATAGGTCTGGATTACGTGAAAGCAGGAGGGACAGGCTGCGGAGCAGCTGCGGCTGCCGTCAGCCTCGACGGAGACGGCAGAAAGCCCAGGGCTCTCCCGGGAGAGGGCAGAGCCGGGAGCCGCTCTGCTCCGCGCGAGGAGCCGGGCGAAGGCGAAGGCGGCGTTTCGCGCCCGCACGCCGGGCTCCGGGCTGCCCCGCGCGTCGCTCGTTCGTTCCCGCAGCCGGTAACTGCTCGTGGCTTCTCCCCGCTTTCGGGGGAGCGAAAGCCACCACCTCAGGAGCATCGGAAAGGCCACGGAAAACTGAGCAAATGTCGCTTCCCGCGAGCTGCCTGGGCATTCCTGGAAATCGCTACCACATGTCAAAACACGGGCAGGAAAGAGGCTAATCTGGAGGCTGTTTTTGTGACTTTTGTCCTGTTATTTTTTGCCGTGGCCGTTCTCCAAGTATGAAACAACCGGCCGGCTGAGGGACGCTGCTGCGAGGGCAGGAGTGACAGCTACGCTTCGACTTTCCCAGCGAGGCTGGGTTTTACCAAAGAAACCGGAAGGGTTAAGACACCCCTTTCCCGGAGGAGTCCATAAAGGAGCACAAACATTCCCGTCGCAGAGCCGGACCGACGGCGCCCCGGCAAAGCCGGGCCGTCCGCACAGGACCGCCTGCAAGGCCTGGGGGCTGCGGGGGAAAGAGAAAGTCAAAAAATCAGCTAGTACTGCAAATTCATGCGGTCATGCACTAGAAAAGGATTATTTTTAGCCAGAGAGTAGAGGACACAGTTCCCTCTGTTAGATTGCCCTCTGCTAGGTACTGAAACCCCGTGGCCTCTGCAGTAGCAGAGCAAAGTCTTGGTCCTGCAGCTTCTCCTGGTGCTGGACTCGGCGGGAGAGATTTCCCCGGCACCGCGCAGGTTTTGCAGACTCTCCGTTTTCGCACCCACTCAGGCAAAAGGGGATTTTCCCGCAAAGAGAAGTATGTCAGGGCATTGATTTCTTGGGCAAGTGCACTGCAGAGTAGAAAGCACTGAACTCAGTGATGCATTAGGTTGTTGGCTGCAAACCCAGTAAAAACTGCTTTAGAAAGAAAAACACACCACTGTTTTCTTGGTGTATTTGCAGACTAATCTTCCTGCTTAGGCCTCCCCTCCCCTCCTCAGCTTCCCTCTGCCCAGCGGGAGGGAGGGTATCGCTTGGGCTCCGGCGGCATCACTTCACGGAACGGATCCGAGCTTCCACCGAAAATCAGGCAAATCAGAGAGAAAAGGTGAAACAGCATGACTGTGGCTGCGGAAAAGCGTGCAGGCATTCAGCTCGTTGCACCTGACCTTTTAAGACAACACAGCCTTCCCCTTTGGGCGACGGAGTACGGCTCGCTGCCGGCACATCCTCCCCGTACCCCGATCGGCAGTGCCGGTCCCAGCCCGTGGAGGGGAGACACGTCTGTTAGAAGAAACTCCCGGGCGGGCTCCCGACGGCGGTGCCGCGAACCCCTAAACGCAACGGCATCAGCCCAGGCGTGGGCAAGCGGCAGGAGATCGATACGAAGGCAGCGCGTTAGATCACCTGCTTTAATAGGTTTGCGCCGTGCAGAGACACGCAACGAAAAGAGCAACCCCGGAGAGCAGCAGCGGCTCCCAGCCAGCAAGCAGCCAGCCAGCGGAGCAGCACGTCCCCCGTAACACACTGCTGACAGGAGCCCACTGCTCGGTATTGACTCGCGAGGGTTGAACAGCACAGTAACTCTCATTTCATGCGGTATTTAACCGGTAGGTGTGCACTGCGTAGCGTTGTGCAGCTTCGTCTTGCCTCTGAGCGAGGATAAAGCTCGGCCGTGTTCCCAGCGGGAGCGCTGGGCAGAGCAGATACCGAGTGGTTTCTCACCCCCACCGCCAGCTTCTGAAGCCTCCTCAAAACTTTCCCGCGTTGCGTTTCCCATAGCTCACTTTGTTCTGCGATTTCAGACGCTTTGACTATAACCCCGGTGAGTTTTCCCTCCTGGCGTCCAACCCCTTTTGAAAGGTTTGGCCAGATGGAGATATGTGATTGCAAGAGCAAAGCTTGGCAGTGCTTTTCCATCCATTCCACTTTGGTTTTCAAATGCTGAAAAACAGAAAGCAATTGGCTGGCAAGACCTTGGCACGGAGGGCTCCATTTGCAAACAGCGGGACCTGAAATGCACCCATCCATCAAATAAAGCATGGGCAGGCTGCTGCAGCCCCATACACTCCCGCTTTATTTGCTACGTACTCAGCCCATTTGCAACAAGTTGATTTATTTAGGTCCAGAAAGGCAGAAGTTGGAGCTGAACTGGCTTCAGGGGCAAATTTTACAAATGCAACTGAATTACCTTGGAAATTTTAGTCTACAGGAAAAAAATTCCTTTGAAATCTCTACAAAGTGACCTGTGTAGGGATAGCAAGCCAGGCACAAACACACAGGCAGCCACCTAGCATAAAAGTAGCAGGAGTACACATGGATTATTCCTTCCGGGGCTGGAAGAGGCTGCAGCTAATTGACGAGATTCCTGAGTAAACACCTTGTTAGTGGCATCTGCTAAATAGCTCTGAACCCAAAGAGATGGGAACCAGATTTGTGGCTTGGACTGGAAGTGGCAAGCAGGGAAGGGAAACAGCCCTGATTGGGGCCATTACTCCAAGACAAGATCTGAAATGCAGATACTGGATTATAAGTTTGAGTGAAAAGCTCTGAAAACAAACTGAGTTTTCATGCTCTTTAGCATGCTCTTTACCTGTTCTTCAGCACCCAAAAAAGGCATTTCCCTGCTCACTCAGCTGCTGCACAGCCACTCTTCCGTGCTCCTCCGGGCCCGGACCGGCATCTTCGAGCCCACGGCCTGAGGACTAGGCAGAACAGCCAGAGATGGAGGATTTGCAGCCTGGTTTGGTGTCCTGACTTGCTGGTCGAGTGGTTCAGACCGGCCCAGCAGACGGCATTTCCATGGGCCCTGCCATCACCTTCGGAGGCTCCACGGAGACTCAGTATAATTTTTTTCTGTAACGTTATTGCCAATTTGCAATGTTTGCATTTACTCCGTGAGTGAATACAGCAATTATTTATAGTGGTTCAGTGGAAAGGGGATCTGTAACAAAAAATAAAGCATTAGCAGATTGTAAAACGGAATAATCCCACACTCCTGGGTGGACAGGCCAGGAGGAAGGTAGGAACCCAACTTCTCATTGCAAAAATAAAGAAAAACCATCTTAGGACCAGGATCATTTTTTTATGTGTTACATGTTAACATTTTACATGTTAACATTTCAGAATGCTAAAATCCTTTTGTCATTTTTAGAGAAGAAAACATATTTCAGTAATGCTTGTTGGAAATATCATTAGGGTAACAGTCACCCCCGCAACGTTTTATTGCAGGCGTTTACTTTCATGCTTCCATTTGCAGTGATTACGCCCCAAATTACTTCTAAACATCCATACGACAAAAGAAGGGAGTCAGCCTGGAGCTGAGATTGATTGCTGCGATTTCTCTTGCAAGCCTAACAATAATATATTTCTCTCTTCTGTAGCGTTTTGCTTAAAGAGATCTTGGCAAATCTCTTTGCTTTTTGGCGAAGCAGGGTAAGTGCTTCTCTGCGGCGAGAGAAGCGCGACGTAGAGGGCAACACGCTTGGCGCATCTGTCCGGCCGCTGCAAAGCGCCGCAGCCAGCGGCACCAGCCGGTAGCCCTCCGGTGAAGCCAGGCAAGCCCACTAACCCCCTGTTAGAAAGTCATTTCTCTGGTATGAACATCCCCAGAACAGGCTGGGAAACCTGAGGACAAACCACAAAAACACTAACCCTCCCCCGGGGCAGTCCGAGTGCTCTCACAGCAGTGTTAGATAACAAACACGTGGGACTTCAGCTTCTTTAACCAACCTTTAGGGCGGATTTAATAACATGTATTAAGCAACAGATAGGCAAAAGGTTTGGGAGATGACAGCAAAATAAAGTAGGTAAATGTACTAATTGCAGCTTGTCTGACAACTCTGCTTTTTCCTCTACAGCTGAGATTCCAGATTTAATATTCATTATTATATCAATATATATCAATGCTAATACACATTAGGTAGCACTAGGGTAAAGCACAGCTCTGTGTAGGGCGACAGCAGCTGATGGATGAGCATCATCTCCCCAAATACCGGTGGCGTGCTCTGTCCAGGCAAGGCAAACGGGAAAAGCAAGCTCCCCGCAGCAGCCGAAGGCTGATTTACAGGAGGGAAGAGCTGAGCTATTAGATTTTGCAGCACATTTGAGCAGTTACTTTATGCTCAGAAGTATCCTTTCTCTATTCTGTTCTTTTCACGAATTGGTGTGTTTAGGAGGGGGGATCTCATCTGTTTGGGGCGCTCCTGCCCAAATGTGCAGCATAAATTGCAGAAGAAATCTGCATCTCGACCGCTTCCCACCAAAAAAAAATAATAAAAAAAGAAGCTAAAATGGGAGAAGACAGACGACAGATAAAGCAAAGTGGATGTTAGGAGGCAGCAGTTCTGCCTCGCCTGGAGCAAGG
Organism: Rhea pennata; assembly: GCF_028389875.1. Taxonomy (NCBI): domain Eukaryota; kingdom Metazoa; phylum Chordata; class Aves; order Rheiformes; family Rheidae; genus Rhea; species Rhea pennata. The sequence goes on from NC_084678.1 coordinate 16,540,377, forward strand.
CGAAGAAGCAAAGCCCACCAGAGATCAGCCCAGCAAGCTTTCTAACGGCTCCCTCAATGCAGCCGCTCTGAAGCCAGGAGAGGTCCTCCACCCGGAGAGGCTCCCAGCCCGGCACAAACCGGAGCCGTCTCCCCGCGTGGAGCCAACCGACGCGCCTCGCGCCAGCCCGAGGCCTCTCCCGCCCGGCTTCCTGCCGAGTGACGTGTCCGAAGGGGCTCACTGAGTGTTCGTGCTTACGCAAAGGAGCGGTCGAATCTGGGGTGGCCTCAGTTGGTTTTGCAACTTAAAGCGGAGGCCCGGGGCTGGGGGGGCTTCATCCAATGCAAATCCCAGGCTGACAGCATCTTCTCAGACCGTGGAAACCAGCCCGTTGTCGTTCCAGGCAACCACAGCATCTGCAGAGCCTTTCCTGCAGCAATCCATCACAGGGAGGCGTGCTGGCAAGCCGTGGGGAGACACGGACTGTGCCAAAGTTCCTGAGCTCACGCGTTTCTACAGAGGGCAGGACTTAATGAGATGAAGATCATAAATGAATAAATGAAATAACCCACAGCAGCCAAAGTGCTGACCCAGGAAATCCAATGTAGAACCCAGCAAATCCAACGTGAAGCTTTCTTCTAGTTTTTTTTCCCCCAGCATCCTGAAATAATTGTTCCCGAAGCTCATCAGCCCAACACCAACAAATTCATCACGGATGTTTCTCATCTACTGCTGAGAAAACAAGATGAAAATGCATGAGCAAGATCGCTTTGCTTCTCCAGGCTTTGAGCTGTGCTTGACAGCGGATTTATTACCCTTGAGAGCCGTTGCAGAGGACAAACACTGGTTCCTTCTTCACGCCCTGCTCTTTCGCAGAGTGAAGTTATTACGAACGTACTCTCTTGAGCGGCAGCCAGTAACTGTGAGCTACCTAGACCCAGGAGAAATCTAGAAATACGCCAGTCTCTCATCTCCGAGTGATTTCCTCTGCAACCTGTGCCAACATTTCAGGAGAAAATTCTCCTGGCCAATTCCTGAGCCAGCTTTAGAGAGAGCAACTCCCTTTCTGCCCTCCTGGTTTCCTTCCTCTGCTTCCAGCACAGCTGCACCCGGTCCCGGGGGACCAGCCTGATGTCCGTGGGGGGTTGTGTATGCGGGACAGGTTGGGCACTGCCAAAGCACTTACCAGATCGGCTCGATTTTTCATATCCCCACTCTCCGCATTAGCCAAGAGACTGCTGCACTCCCAACCAACGCTCTCCTTGGTCAAAACCGGCAGGTGGGAGCGGGTGGGCTAACGGGATCGCCCCGAGGCCGGGCACCGCACCCCGCGCAGGCACGGCCATTTGCTTAGCCCTCGCTAAGCCAGCAAACCCCGCAGCTTCAGCAGGATCAAAGAAATTCAGCTCTTCTCCAGCAAAACTAGCCCTCATTTTCAGGAGCATTAAATTCACAGCGTGAGCAACACAGCCTGAAACTTAATTACAACCCGGAGAGCGGAGCCGCGCAGCCCCACGCAGGGGCCGCCAGCGCTCCGCATCCACCCGGCCCTGCACCCCGGCGGCGGGGGTGCTCTGCCCGGCCGGAGCTGCCCGAACGGGACCCGCGCCAGCTCCCTCCGCGCCGGGGCCTAGCACCTTGCTGCAACGAAGGATTTTTGCTGGTCTTTCAGCCGAAAGACACTCTTTAGTGAACCAACGTTCACTGTCGTGCTGATGCGAGCTAGGACTGGTGATGATCTGCAGACCGGTACTCGGCAGGCTGGTGCCAGGGCTTGAAGTACTGATGAGCAGCATCTGCAGCACTGTTTTATCACAGTTTATTTCCCAGCTCTCCCTGAACCACGAGAACCTGAGATGACATGGGACCCTGCAACCCCAGGCAGCGGCCTAAGCCATGGCTTGTCCTAGGCAGAGTTTGCTGGATGATTTAAGAAGCATGTTGCAGCCCAATCTGGACGCTCTGTGAGCACAGAGCGGGCTGGCAACCATCACTGAAAGCTGCAGCAGAACTGGCCCTGGCACAGTTCCCACCAGCACGGTTCCCACCAGCACAGCTCCCGCCGGAGCGGCTCGCTGGGCAGCAGAGCGCGGGCACCACGGGAAATCACTCAGCCACCCGGCTCCCAGCAGCTCGCAGGCAGCCGGCCCTGCCCGGCCAGGGGCTGTGGAGCGGGAGACGGAGCTGGGAACTCGACATCCTATTTTGCTGCGGGGACCAGAAACTGCCGGCGACGCTGCCCCGCAAGCAGCCCTGGGTTTGGCAGCCGAGGAGGCAGAGCAAGGCCGGGGGAGCAGCAGGACCCGTGCGGAATCGGCCCCCCGGGACGGCGGGCGTTTAGCAGCCGGGCTGCGATGCAAAGGACCGGCTGTAGCAGGCTTCTCGTTGGCCGTAGCAGAGCGTGCAAAGAGGATTTCAAGCCTTTCCTCGCACCTTGGCCTCTAGGCGAGTCCCCAGCTGCCTGGCCATTCCTCTACTGGCTGGCTGGGAGGGAAGAGCAAACCAAGCTGCTCCAAAAGCTTGGGCACGGTCACTCGGAGAGCACCCAGGCGCTGGCACACACGCGCCGCAGCAACGGGCTCGGGCTCGTGTCTACGCGCGTTCCTGCAGCGCCAGGCAGAGGCATGGCAAGGGCAGGGGATGACAGCAAAGCTCACGGAGAGCTTGCAGAAGGCCGAGCCTCGACATCTCCCGCAGGCAGTGCCAGCAGCAGCAGCATGTGGCCTCCTACGCGGGATATTGCAGCTGCTAAATGCACGTTCTCCATCCAGCCTGTACTGCTTTCATTTTGTGCCTAATTAATGGGGCTTTATTGTTATCTCGTATAATACAATAGCTGCTATAAAGAAGCAATTATTCTGGATGGAACTTGCACTGAGGAAAAAATGTATTTCAGGCCTAATGAGACATGTCTAGCCATTAGCAGTTGGACGGGGAGCCGCGAGAGGTGTGACTACACCAGGCAGATACCAGGGCCTGGAGCGACGCTGCTCTGCGCCGGGCAGGGCCGGCGCCGAGGCTCAGCTTCCAGCTCTCTCCGACCAGGCGAGAGGAGGGAACGACGCCTCGTTCATCCGTGCAGCTAGATTACGCGGTCAGCCAGGAGAGAAGACACAAAGCAACGCAGCCGGGCCGGGGGGACGAAAGCAGGTCCCTGGGCCGGGCTGTAAAAACGGGTTTCACTCAGACGAAGGGAGATGGATGGAGAATTTAGCCCTGTCAGGGCTAGGAAATAACAGAGCCAAGAAAGGACGTAAGGCGCCTCGTGTGGACCACGGAGGGCTTCACAGCAGGGCAGGGGAAAGCAGAGTCTCCCACCAGCAGCCTCTGCTTGCAGTACGGCCAAAACGCAGTTCAAACTCCCCGGCTCATCCCAGCCAGCAACAGCATGCAAGGGAAGTGCCAGGGGCTGCTGGAACTGGCTCTGACCCCCAGCCCTGCCAGCTGGTTTGCATTTTCCATGTGTTAAAAAAAAAAAAAAAAAAAAAAAAAAAGGCAAGCAAGAACTACATGGTCCTTTAACACTCATTCAGCATCGCTCTGAAGGCTTTGTTAGCTAAACCAACACGTATCACCCACGCCTGGGCGCTCTGTACTCATAGCGCAAGGGGCAGCGAACAGCCAGCTTGGATTTTGTGCCCAGCGAGCAACGCGAGGAGGGCCAGGCGCTGCGCGCAGGGCGCCGTCCTCTCCTTTCGCACGGCTTTCCCGGCATCCTGGTGCAGCAGCCAGCTGGCACGTCTCTGCGGTGGCCCGTCTGGGCACCCAGCGAAGCACAGAGGCACCCGGCACGCTTGACACCAACGGGAGGCTGCAGCGGGTGGCTCAGCCCCATCCGCGCCACGGGGAGGCGGCACAAAATCCCTCAGCAGTGAGTGCGGGGGTCCCCCCCGCGGGCATCTGCCCCGCTCGCCCGTCCTCCTGGTGCCACCAGAAGGAAGGCAGAGCTCCGCAGAGCTAATCCGGTTCTTAGGGCGGTCTCAGGAACCTGGGCGAAGTTCAGCCCGAGGACAGCTCCGCTCCGCACCGTTTCTCGTCCCAGTGGCAGGACCAGCCCTCCCGGCCCTCGCACCCGCGGACCTTTAAGTACGTACCAACTAGGGCAGGTCAACAGCATTTACCCAGCTCAGCTCAGTCTGCATTTTTATACCAGTTGGCCCAAAATCTCTTTTCTCTTTCTCTCAGGCTTTGTCAGGTTTAATTAAATTCCTATACACGGCTAGTTCTTTCGCTCAGTCTGCTATCCTCCGTGCACTCCACTGCCTGCCTCGTCAAGCTCATTTCATTAGGAATCCATCTCTCTGGGAATGAATCCACTTCTAGCAGGCAAAACCTGGCCTGCCTTTGTGGCTGAACGGACCTATTCGTGCATCCCACTGACAAAGCAGATGTTCCAGGGACGCATTCTCAGTGCATCCAAGAATAAAGTAGGTTTCAGGTTAGAGATGCATCTGCTAGGTATTTATTTCCATTAAAGCATTGCTTCGCTACAGGAAATTAAAGTCAGGACTGGGAGGAGATGGAGGTGAGCCTGCTCTGCCCATGCATGCATTGCTTTTGGAGTCGTAGATCACACTGCCTAGCACACCACTGAGTCCCAGGTGTGCCAATGAAAATCATATTCATATTTCCATTTTCCTATCCACCCTGCAAAGTTCACACACCTGGCTGCAAGTGTGGCACTTAAAGAACTATTAAAAAAAAAAAACAGCTTGTGGGGTTTGGTCCTGGTTATATGCAGAAGCTGCCTAGCCTAGTGGGTAGAGTTGGGCTGGGAGCAAGGCTCTTCACTGTTAATCTGCATTAATCTTGGACAAGCTTCCTTGCCATTTCTGTGCTGCAAACTGAGGGCCCTCACAGGGCAGGTTCTTTCACTACTACCTAAATCCTGTCTTGCCCAGACATCATCTGTTTATGACCAAAGTAGAAAAGACCAACTTGTAGGCATCAGGCTCATTAGCAGAGTGAAGGATACCTCCCTCCCTTTCAGCATCACCCAGACCATCCTTGGTGTGTGTGTCATCCCTCTCAAAGACAACTGATGCAGCAAATAGTGGTTTCAGGACAGAGCATGTGTTTTGGCATCCAGACACAACAACTGGACCTTACCACACATGCACTGGGGCCAGGACAGACCAAGTGTCGGGCCGCAGCAGGAAACTTTGCTGGATGGGGCCAGAGACTGCACGCCTTGTGCAGGCAGTGGGTGGCTGCTCTGCAACATAGGCAACAGGGAGGAGGTGAGGAGGGAGTTGCAGAACAGGCAAAAAGAAGTTTTAAGCTATATGCATCCCATTACAAACCCCTGAAGAGCTTCTCCATTCCTCTCTCCCCAGGAAATCAAATTTCAGACCTGTTTATGGAGATCGCATTTGATGCTGCCTTCTCTGGTCTCACATATCAAACTGCTGAGGGCTGCCCATGGTGCCTTTCTGATCCATCAGATTTAAAGTGGGCCTGGGGCAGTTTGCAGGGGACAGCAGGAGCCTGCACACTCTAGGGGTTGTGCAGTACCTCCTAAAGGGATAGGATGAACCCCTGGGAATGAGGCAGATAGGAAAGGAGAGCAACAAACAGCCTTCAAAGGAACGACCTGGAAGAAAACAACAGAGAGGTTGAGACAGCTCAAGGTTTTCACTGCAAGGCAAACAGTTCGATCAGGCTTGAGTGGTTTGTGATGAGGAGACTGTGGCTATCTGGTATCTCCCATCTGACATGGGATGGTGGCTCCCCACATCCACAGTTACCCTGGGCTTCAGAGGAGGTACAGAGGGGTAACCCAGTAAGGGGTTCTGGGCTTCAGCATAAGGTGCACTGAGAAAAAAATATTTCATGTCCAGCTGGACAAACAGGACAGCCAGGCTCTGCAGAAGTCCAGGTATGTTGCTGCAGCCCCCTCACTTCTTCCCCAGTATCGCCTGTCCTGTCATCCCCAGGATACAGGTGGACACTAGAACACATGGACAAAGGCACTATTCCTTCTGCAGCCCTGCAAGCACAACAGCGAGCTCACCATTTTACCAGGGGCGTGGAGACAGACAAGGTTAGTCTGCCTGGCAGACCAACAGACACTAGCTCCTGGAAATGTTAAGCTGGCTCCTGTGACTTTTTTGACACAGCAAAAAGGAGCCTTTCCAATTTCATGCTCCTCATATTTCCAACCTTCTAGAGAAGAGCCAAGGCTGAGCCACAGTGGTTGACTCAAGCTTTATGCAATGGGAACGTGTTGCCTCCTGCAGACTCCCAGAAGCACTGCAGAGAAGTTGGGCTGATATCGCAAGCCAGCACAGATGCTTCTGTAGCCTCCAGCTTCCCTTTCAAAGAGCAAATTCCTGTTGTCACCCAAGAGGCCATACACCAACCAGAAATGTGCAAGGAGGCATTGGAAACCTGGCTCAGCATCAGACCTCAGCATCACTAGCCCAGTGCCACTGATTTCCAGAGCTTGAGACTCTCCCAAGCACTATGTGTTTTCCAAATGGTGGCCTCAGCATAGCACATACAAGCTAACGAGCAGGAGATGTTAACAACGTGAAACAAAACACTGTCAGCTGAATGTTAATCAAGTCAAACTTCTTCATCCAGCTCTCAGACCAGAAGATGCCACTTTTCTAAAGCCTTTAAGGCAAAACACTTAAGTCTCCAGCCCTACGGAAATGACAAACCACCTCAGGAAGCAGAGAAGAAAGACAAAAAGTGCAAGGAGAAAGCAGCTGGGAAGGCAGCATCTTCTATATTTAGTTCCAGAGCACTGTTCCCTTCATCAGACACCTCCAACTTGCCCTAGGTGAGACACGAGGCATTTTGCACACCAGGAAAGAGCTCTTGGAGTTGTCCAGACAGGCACATATGGACTGCTCAGGTAACTGGGACAAACAAGCTGCCACTCCACCTCTTGCATGTGGCATGTGAGACGGTGGAGCCCCTGTGACTTGCAGGGCCTTCCACATGGGCAGCACCATGCACAGGGCAACCCTCTTCCAACTAGTGATGGAAGGTGTGGGTCCAGTAGCTTTCAAATTAACATCCAGCTTTGGAAATGGTCAAACATTGTATCGAAGGCACATTTATTTTGAAATTGCTTTTAACAGAGAAAGAGACAGAAAAAGGGAGGATGTCAGCCCTTAAGTGGAACAAGTCGCTTCCTTTAGAGTCCCAGAAGCTGCTGTAAATTACAGTGAACCAAAATGTTCTCACAGTACAGAGACTGAGTCCCACGTGTACACCGCATAGCAGGTGCTGTGTAGCCCGGGTGAGCTCCCTTCCCCAGCACACTCAGGAGCTTGCTCAACATACGTGCCTGAGTGTGGGCATCAGGCCAAGCATTTCAGACACAAAGCATTTTTGGGGCCCCAATTCAAGCTTGGGCCCTGAATTCAGATATGATCTAGATCTGGAGTTGTGAGACAACACAGAACTCCTCCTCCTCATGCTCCCCATCTTCCTCTGGGGGAAGCACACTTCTGCAGGGTAGGGGCATTGCTCTAGCTTGTTCCATTGGCCCCCATCCCATGGGCCGAGGAGGTTTCCCCAAGGCCCTTCGGCAGCCTCTCATCTGCCCTCACCAGCGGCTGCCTGTCCTCCGCACACTCCCAACTCGCAGCAGTAGCCACTGCCTTTTGGCCATTTGCTGCTGTTTCCCATCCCATACGTTCTCTTCCATTTAGAGATATTGTCAGTTGAGAGTTACAGCTCAGATGTTTGTTATTTCTAATGTAATTTCAAGCCAAAATACAAGGCTGCACTGTTTAGTCTTTTCCCCTGCTCTCATCATGGAAGTATGGCAGCTGAGTCAGCATTTTGCTTTACCAAGTGTGTCACATCCCCCATGGACAGATGGCAAAACCTTAACTCTTCAAGCAGCTCCTAGATATTTTTACTGCCTGTTGCTTTTTCGCCTCTGTTTATTTTTTGAGCTGAAATAAGCAGAGCGATGGGAAAAAGAAATATCCTACGGAGCACTGCATCAGGGCAGATTCCCATGAGGATTAATTTCAGTGGAAATAGCAAGGCCTTCATTTTCTGGCAGGGTGAAGTCAGCAAGGGCTGAGCCCTGGACCCCACAGCACAGCAGGGGTGTTATCTTTTTCTTGGCATCCCTGGACCTCATGTCTCTGGTTCCCTCCTAGGTCAGGTTTCTTCTCCAAGCAGCAGTGAGCTGGCCCTGACCATGACATTGGTGGAAGTGGAAGGTGAGTGGAGATGGACACACTCCACTCATCTCCACTTTTCTAGGTGGCATTTGCTCTCCTTCCCACATACAGGATTTTATTGTGCTGTAACCCAACTCTTGTTCATGCTTGGTCTTGCTCCTAGCTTTGGAAGGTCTTCCCTATATGCTCAGAAGCCCAACAACAAGACAAGCAGAAGCTCTCCACATCCATCTCAGCCAATCTTTGTCTGTCCTTCCACATGAAAAATCCTGGCCACTACAGATTGTCCTACAATGAGCAGAGTAAGGAGACTAGCAGGAGTTAGTCTGAAGCAACTGAGTCTCTTCCCTCATGTTGCCTTCCTTTCATAAAAAGGGTGAGAGTTTCTGTCCGGAGACTGCAGTGAGCTTGCCTGAAAGATAATGTAATACTTCACAAGGAAACTTGCCCCCCCCCCCCCTTTTTTTTTTTTTTTTTTAAAAAGTGTTGTGTTAGAACAGTAGAACAGCCAGGCCAACTTTAACTCACTCTAATACCCTGAGCATTATATAACTGGCTTTTGTGGCTGATGAATATTTGTTACTTAGTGCTCACATCTGTGAATGAGGTGCTAATGCTAAGTAATATCCTGCAGCAATCTCTGCATGAGGAAGTTGGAGAACATTAGCAGAAAATTCCCTACTGTTTTCTCAAGAAAGAGAAGATCCTTGACAGGCTGGGACAAAAAGGAGTCCATTAGCCCATTTCTCTTTCACCTAAGGGAGTAAAAGGGTGATTCAGGGCACACAATCAGAGGATCTTGTTGATTCAGATAATCATTTAAGATGCTCAGAGCACAGAACATCAGATAGCCAAGGAAGTCTCATCCATGTGTCTTGGACTTGAGTTCATCTGGTGCTGATCAGCCTGATTGCCAGGGCACAGGCATGACAACACAGGCAAAGGTGGGCTGATGAGCAACACTAGAGTGCTCACCCTCTGCCAGACAAGTGCAATGTTGCATGGCCATGCTGCAGTGGACCCATAGCAGCATGCCAGTCTGGAGCTGTAGGAATCTCCAGAGATTTCTCATCCAACATTTTTACTAATTCCTGGGGTGCTGTCACATGGCCCAAAGTCAAGTTCTCTGAAATTAAGGTTGCATCATCAATTCATGTCTCCCAGCAACTGTGCTATGTTATGTGCTGCAAAGCAAACTGCCCATGGCCCAACAGCTATTTTTAACCCAGGGTAGACATCTGTAGAATGAATTCCCAGGAAAAACAAACACCTGATGCTGCTTTTGTTATGCCATAGCTCAAATCCACTCAAGCCAGAGCAAAATGTGGAGAAATCCCTGCTGGGAGGATGTGGGAAACGAAGAAAGAGCACAACTAGAAAGGGTTGAGGTATTTTTTTACATTTTCCATCCTTAAATCTCATTGAAATCATTAAGACTCCCAGACTGAACCTTTCACAGGGAGGGAACCGAAGCAATCACAGCAAGAGGTGGAGATGTGCTTATTCTGCAGCCACATTAAGGATTTTAAAATCATTCTTCTTCTGCATTCCTTGTCTAGGAACAGCAGCCCTTGCAAGCTCTGAAATGAGGCAGAGCACTCTGCCCAAGGGCTCAGGAGAGCTGCCGCAAACATCGCTGCACAAGGATGCACATCAGCACCAGCACAGGAGAGCTGAGGAAGGACTTCCTTAGAAACAAGCTCTTCACATCCCTAAATAAAACTCCTGTTGACACACACCTACCCCACTCCTGCCAGAAGAGAACAAGGAGCCACTTTTACCCTTCTGCAGGAGCAGAGCTCCTCTGAGCAAAGGAGGCAGAAGCTCAGCATTAATAAATTAATGGAAAGAAAACTGTGTTTGCTTTCAAACAGAGGCGCTGTAGGTCCCAGCATGCCCATCATAGCTCTCTGCTATTGCCTAGATAAATTCAGCTGGCAGAGAAACTGCAAAAATGGGTTTTGCTGACACCTTTCTGGGACAGCATGGCAGAGCTGCCCTGATTCTCTGTTGTCCCATTTGCAAGCAGCAGCTTCGGCGGGTGGTTCAGTGCCTTTTGGTAGCACATTTCACATTATTCACCCTGCTAGAAAACTTCGTCACTGCCCACTGTGGGGACCACACCTGGCAGTCCAGCCAGCTCTGGGGCTTCCCTCATTTTCCTAATACCCATCAGTGCAGTAAGCCAGCACCTTCCCCTGTTGACAGCACAGACCCTGGAGCAAGGGGAGTCTTCCTGGCCTCATTCAGTTCACAGCAAAGGCTCTGCTGGCTTCACTGAAGCCATTTCCAGCTGTCAGGCATTACTTAGTGGCTTATTTAGCCTCTGAGGTAGCTGCACTCCCCCCCCCCCAGTTGTGAGAAAAAGCTCTGTCCTCTGCACTTTGGGCCAGGGCTGTTTATTTGCACTTGAAATCTCATCCCATTTATTGCCTACCCCCAACCCAGGCAACGCAGCGTGCTAGCAGGGATACAACACACTGGTGCCAACAGCCCATGATGGCCTGGAGTCTTCTAGCCTGCCCATCAGGTATCCACCAGCCACAGCACAGCAGCCTTCAAAAGCAAAGTCCCAAGCCAGACTCTGACACCCCAGGGAAATAGCTTGCCCTCTCCAGCAACCAGCCTTCTCCCTACTCAGAAGTAAGGTACTTTCCCATTTATGCTAGTTGCTAGGACATTAGCTTAAATGCCAGCAGCCTGTTCCTTTGCAGCTAGTGAGAAGAGGAATAAAGCAAGCTGCCTCTGACCCAAAAAGCTTACAATTAAGGGATAAAACAAGCAACAGCCAGACAAACCTGGGTGGCACCAAGACACTAGAGCCCAACAGGGCTGCAGCCTTGGCAGTCAGCACAGCCAAAGGGAACCTGCTGAATGCAAGGGGAGGGAGGCCATGGCTGCAGGTGAGAGGAGAGCCTCAGACAGGGGAGATCATTAAAGCAGAAGGGGGAAAGCAATCCCTACAGTAGCATCCGAATGGATGTAAGCCAGGCAAGAGCGAATTTCTTGAGGCCAAGAAAGGGACATTGCAGCAAGTGAAGGGGGATGTGATGAAAGAGTGGGTGAGAGTTTTAGCTTTAGGAAAGACTCATCTGAGCAAGGTTATGCAAGCCCTTGAGGTGGTCAGGATATGAAGACACCGAAGAGGGCAGATGAAGACAGCACTCAAATTCTGGCTGAGGACTGCAGTTTCCTGGTGTTGCTGATTTCAGGGAAATGCTAAGCTGAGACAGAGAGGTTAAAAGCTCTGATATTGCCATGTTGTGCTGGAGCTGGTGGCGAGACATTCATGAGATGTCACAGAGCTTGTCTGAGATACGAATTTGGACAGGGAGAGGAGAACCTGGAGCTGGGATGCATGCCTGTGACTCATCACCATAGAGATGGTATTTGAGCATAGCTGCAGATGACATTACCCAGAGACACAGTGCTGAAGAGGGACACTGCTCTGCGAACTCCCGTGGCAAATGAACCACCAACAACAGCCTAGCCCTTATCTGCTGAGGTGGATAACAGGCAGCCAACAATGAGGCACACGGCAGGCAAGGCCCAGCTAGACCACAGCCACATGCCTGCTACACTTCAAGTTTCCTTGTTAGAGGTACCTCCAGAGCATGATACAGTCCACCTTCGGAAAATGCCTATCTTTTCTCCACTGAGAAAATTTCCACATAGAAAATGTAGGTCCCCAGCCATTAGACTCCTAGCTCAGCACTTCAAATGGGACACACCTGGGCCTCAGTCCTCCCTGTATAAACTGAGGGTAACCCCACCACGCCATCCTGCAGGGGAAACACTAGCACAAATACATCCAGGACAGAAGTACTCAGTGGCTATAACCAGCATCAAGAAGAGAAGAGAAGAAAGATACCAGAGCAGAATGCTGTGAAGTAACCTGTGAGCTCCATCACACCTCATTGGGAACAGAAGCTTCACACTGAGTAGAGCTAGTGGAGCAATTGAGGTCTCTTGGGCTCTTTCTCCATCATCTCTTCCCTGCTTCTTAAGACCTAGAAGAGTTGTCTTTCTCCCCTTCAGCAGGAAGGAGGCTGCAGCAGAACCATCACTCCCCAAGCATGGTGCCCCTAGCTTTGTGCCCCAAGCTATGGTTAGTCCTGGAGAGTCTGACCAGAAGGTGGCAGGCTCAACTCGTCCATAAATGATGGCTCTTCTGTAGGAGTGTCTGGCCTTGGGAAAAAAACAGCTGGTAACATAATTCTAACCCATCACCTCAAAAGGAAGCCAGAGCATCTTCCCACTAGAGGAAGAGGAGAAAAGAGACATTCTGATCTCCTCTGAAAAGCAACCACAACCTAGGAGAGCTGTTTGTGCAATCAAGGTCAACGCATACTGATTACACAGTCACACTCAACACTAGGGTCAGCGTGGGGAGAATGGCCAGGCTAGTTTTGCAGGAGAGCATTTCTCTGTGCTCCCATTTCAGATAAATAACCCAAATCAATGGAAAAGAAGAAGACTTCTGCATTTCCAGCCATCCCTCCTCACCCCTGGCATTCTGTTCCCTGGGAGAGCATTTGAAAAATTGCAATTTGCTATAATTAGAAGTAACACTCACTTTCCAAGAGGAAACTGTGCAAAAGGTTGACTTCCTCTTTAATGCCATTTCAGCTTCTTAACAGCTACATATTTGCAGCTCCAATGGAGAAGGGATTTGCTGAGCAGCAATCACAAGTAGTAAGAGTTTCCTCCCACTTCCATGGGGATTAATCCCTTCAGGCACAAGACATTAGGTACTAAGATTCAGAGAAGATTGTGACACACTGCTCTCTCCTCTTGCAAAGAGTAGAGGCCAGAGGCCTCTCAGCAATTCTTGCATCTTGCAGTTACTCCTTATCTCACCACCATTAAGCATTGCCTCCAAGTCTTAACACTGCTGCATTCAGCACTGGCTTGGAAATGCCAAAGAAATTGGGAACTTCATTGCTGGAGCTTTCAACAGAGCTACAAGTCGCAAGCAAGCTCCTTGTGATTCCATACAAGGAAATATTCACAACATACAATAAAAATAGCCTCCATCACTACACGTTATAATCACATCAGGGAGTTTCCAATCTCTGCAGTAATAAATGATGCCCTCCCTCCTCACCAAAGCATTCGCCCAGAGCACTCTGCAAACACTGATTAACCCTCACAAGGCCCCGAGGACATGCTGCAGCACCTATCACAGACTGCAGTCAGCAAACGTGACAGGACCAGGGGCACTGTGGCAAGTCAGTAGCAAAGTCTGGACAACATTTTTTCTTCTCTGATGGCAAAAATCAACATTTTTTTCTTCTCTGATTAATCTCAGAAAAACATAGCAAGTTTACACTGTATCTTGCCTTCTTCCACACTTCTGAGGCTTTAAAGACAAAAACTAATAGATTATCTCAGGGGTTCCCCCTTCAGTTACTTTTATGTTGAGCCCAGGAACTCATCATGGATAAAACCATCTCCAGAAAGGCAGGCAGCCTTAAATCAAAACTATTGAGAGGTACAGAAATCCCCCACTCTCCTTAGCAGAATGATTAAATCTCTCACTATTTAAAATTTTTGCTTTATTTCTCCTTTGAACTCCTCTGCAGTTAACATCCAGATGTTGGTCCCTACTAAACCTTCTCTGTCACATTGTGGAGCTACTGACTCTTAGGCAGCTTTATTCACGCACTGCAAACAAATCGTTTCTCAAACTTTTTTGATAAGCTAAAGTCAAACAGTAGTTTCATCTCTCATTACAGAAAGCACCAGACTAGTTACAAGAAATTCTCCTCAGGCCATGGCCATTCACAATTAAGGATTCTTTGGAATTTCTGAAACAAACTCTCATTCAGACTCCCTAGTCCTTCATTAAATTCACTAAAACTTGGGTTCTCCTTCAAACCTTAATATCCTTTGACCAATATTAAGGGTATTTCAGCAGTCAGTGCCCAAACAGTTTTCTTGAGAATCAGGCCCAGTTCATATACCTACTAAAATCCCTTAAAAATCATTTTCAAACTTCTTCAGACAAGTAATCTGACCACATTTTTTCATCCATTTAAATCCAATTTTAGAAGACAAATATGCCAGTCCCGTGTCATTTCTTGCCTTTGACCTCCTCTGCAATGCCAGAATTAGATGTATGTCAGCCAAAGCTGCTGCTTTCTCCTGCCTCCCCCTAAACATCTGCAAGGGAGCAAGCTGGTTTCTATGGAAGCCATGGCTCCCATACAAGGCAACCGCTCCCTGGCCAGCAAAGGACAGCTGGAAATGTTTGACCAAGTAAGAGATTTACTTGGCTGAGCATCGCTTAATTCTCTACAACAGGGGAGAGGCGGAATACGACTGGGTCACCTAAAAAAGCAAAATATCACCCTGTGTTGTTTGTTTTCAAAGGACACTCGAGTTTCTGCAAATGTCATGCTCACCCCCAGAGTAGCAGAGAAGAAACTTGATCTGGTGGTAAGTTAAACGCCTTCCCTCCTCCCACTCTTTTCGGAGAGCAGAGTGCCTTGTCCAGATAGGCTTCTCCAAGAAATCTGCAGGGATTTGCTTTGTGGGTTTTACCCTACCCTTAATAGCATCGTTAGGTGCAGACCCGCTCTTCTGCTGCAAAGCGGGCATCTCTGCTCATGCCCCACGACAGTCCCAGACTGCAGCAGGCAGCTCCAAGTACCCCAGGGAGGCTCAGGTCAAGCTGCATGTGGCTGTGCAGACCTGGCATCGCAGCGCAGGGAGAGGGGAAGGCAGTCGCACCCATCAGGCAGATTAGAAGGTGATAGATAGACGGACAGGCAGGCAATCAGGCAGCCTTTTAAATAGTCTTCATATTTTTCCCATGACATCTGTCTGAAAGAGTTTAAATTGTGATTCTTACTTAAAGCTCTGAAAGGATTTAAAACACTTAAATCTCTGTTAAAAACTAAACTACTAAAGCCTGGCTTGATACTACATTCTTAATCCACAATGAAAGCAGTGCACTGTATTTTAAGGGCTGCAGAGCTCTCATTGAAATACCCTGAACTACTCCTAATGATCAACCTTTTATAAAACCGCTTTGGTGCCAGATTTGGATCCCAGTTATATCACAGCTGTGCTGAAATGACTCCATAGAAATTACCCCCCCCCTCCTTCCACAGAGGATGAGGGATCAGAGTCTGCATGTGCAGCTTGCCCCGTTTTGAGATGCTACCCAAAGCACTAACATGGAAGCAGAGGGCCTAGAGGTTGCAGTGATACAGGAGAAATCATTTAGCAGCATCTCACCCCACTGCCAACTCTGGGTACAGGTAGAGAGGGAGCAGCAAGTCCCAGAGCTAAAGGCTTTCAGCAGAACAAATCGCTGCTGCCCACCCTGCCAGCAGCCACACATTCTGCAAGCCCAGGGGAGACCTTGAGTTCCCATTAGCCTTTATGTATCATCCTCTTTTCAAACTGTCCGTTTAACTTCCACCTTTCCACATTGAGCATAGCCCCATTGACCATAGGAACTGAAATGCTCAGCAGCAACCCCCAAATCTCCCACCTTCTGGCCCCAAACTATCGATACCTATAGCGTGAGCAAATGCAACAACACACTGGCTCTGGGACGATTACCCTGTCCATCGCTTGGATGCCCTTTGCTTGCTCTCGGACTGCACCGTGGGAAAGGAAGCTACACGCTGTCTTACATAAAACCATTGCACTCTGACGGGGAATTACAGAAACAGATCTACCAAGTGGGGTGAAGCAAGAGACTGGTGTCCACTTCTCACAGCAGCACTGCTCTGTGTGACAGACACATGGGGACATCCCCACCATGGGGACATCCCCACTATAGGAACATGATTGATGCCAGATGCAGGCCTGTTCCCCATTCAGCTTGCAGCTGGATCTCATTGCCAGGGAAAGGCTTCTGACTTCTGACTATTCTGTTTATTCTCATAAAGACCATAATCATTTTGCTAATTGTTTGGGTTTGTTCGCATTTTTTTTAAGCTAGCTCCTTTTATTGTGAGCCCATGTGCTGCGCTCCCTCTGCTGGCAGGCTCACTTGGGCTGCAGGAAAGCCTGCTGGGGAGGGAGAAAAGGAAACCCCTGCTCCAACCACCTGCAAAAAGTCACACTAAAAAGCCTTCCCAGGCCTTGGCTTCACTAGGTTTGATGGTAAGTCCTGAGAGCAGCTTTCTACTGCCAGCTTTATTCCTCATAGCTTGGCTATCCTGAGTCTTTTACTTGTCAACAAAAAGTATAGTTTGATAAAATTCAAGTGTTTTTGTGTTAGATGGAGAATCTCTTACACTTGAAATTCACATCCACAACAAGGAGACAGACTTGTATTGTTGCTGATGGTTTTTAGCTAGGAATTTCAAAGGAGTACTGGCTGACCTTCAGCACCCATGGCAAACTGTAATCAAAAACATGAAAGCAGATCTTGAAAATCTTAATTATGGAAAACCAGCACTTCAGTGATTTCTTCATGAATTAAAATAAGTAACACTTCCTTCTAGCTGTCAGATTCCCTCTATAACCTGTAACTCTAATTTAGCAAAGATCTATTGAAAATCTATTCCCTCCATCCCAAATAAAAGACAGACCCCAGCATGTATATGGGACCCAAACCAGCCTCATGCTGAAAGGGTCTGATTTAGGCTGTAGGATGGAGGAAGTCTTGACATGAGACCGCAAGAAGTTGCTTGGAGAGGTCAGACACCTCTGAAGTTGCTCCAGATCTAATCCACGTATGCCTGTTCTTTCCCCAAATGCGCGATATCTAAGTGGTTGATGCTGTGATTTGCGCCAATACCTTCAAAATAGCTCATTTTGGATAGTAAATATTTTCTGGCTTTCCTGCTCTTTCATCTCTTTCTCTCTGCATCGGTATGGGGTGAGGAGCACAAGGAGTCCCTGCTCTTGCTCAGCAAGGATCTCATTTGCAGTCCCCACAAGAATGCCTCTGACTTCTCCCAGGTTTTGAAGAGATGGCACTGCCGACTAATTGCACACCCACCATAGGGCCTATCAAGCACCCTTCTCCTTTTCCCCAAGACATGTCTCAGAAAGGCCCTAATATTGCAACTGGCCTGGAGAGCTTGTCTCCAGCCACAACACCCTATTGACTGAAGGGGAGAAACTCATGCACAGCCCAGCCAGCTTCTCAAACCCATTTGTTACGTATTAATTGTGGAACAGGAGCAAAGCAACAGTGTCCAAACCCCACTATTGTCAAATGTCAAATTGTGCCAGCACACGCCAAAGTCCCTCTAACAGCCTCCCTCTTCCAGCTATTGTGAACCTGATTACAATGGCTAAAAGGGCCCTTCAAATCAGCAGACACCCACTGTCAGGGTAAGCGCTTTTTGTTTTGCTTTTACCTATGCAAACACAGAGATCAGGGCATAGATCAGAGTTCAAGAAAAGACAGATTTGCAGGTACCCCTCGGCACCTGCTGTGGTTTACTTCCAAAGGATAACATTCATAAAGAACAGGAAGCATTTCCAAAGAGAAACAAAGGGATGCTTCAGAAATGAGCCTTCCCAAGACCAGTGCCAGGAAACATACTTCGGAGCAGAATTTTAATGGTGTTTCCCAGTTCTGTTGGGATTTTTGTTCATTATGTTGTGCGTGTGACTGACAACCCTTAAACATGCCACGACACAGGGCAGACTATTCATCACCGCTGTAAGCAATGGCTGTGACACACCTCATGCTTCACTGCCCCGTTACACAAGTGCTTCAGCCTCTTTCAGCCTAGCAGTACGATACACATCCCTCCCAAACAGCATTACTGCCTCTGTGCATTGCAGCACCTCAAAGCAACACGCAACAGAAGTGCTGGAAACCCTCGTGGGGTTTGGGGGAGTGTGAGGAGGAGCTGGGGTCAAAATCTGTGCTGTACACCCTCAGCCTTGGGCTCACAGCATTGTACTGTCTCAAAACTAATCACACAGCATCCTATTTTCACCAGCTCTGTATTCTATCTGGTATCTTGAGCAAATCTCAGCGCAAGAAAATCCTTTATGAAACTATGCTTCAGAGAAGGTTTCTTGCACAGAGAAAGGCTTTTGAGAGCCTTGAGACCTCTCTCCTGCATAGCAGAGCGGTGGATGGGATTAAGTTTGGGGTCTTACAGAGCAGTTTCAGTGCTACTTACATCATCAGAGCAGCAGAGAAAGCTTTTGATGGACATTAATATGAGCTAGAGGCCAAGTCATTAACCTAAAAGTAGGGGAGTTTTTCATCAACCCTATTCAGTAGAAGAATTCAGAAATGGTGAAAACACTCTTCAAACCAGCTAAATGAAAGGCAAGACACCCCCCCCCAGACAGACACTTTCTTGCTAAAACTATTAATAAACATTGCGTCAATCTCTGAAGGTCAAAGCAATCTTTTCCCTGGTGGAAGCTCTTACGAAGTTCTTTACAGCTGCATTTTATGCCTAAATGTGCTTCTTTAATGAGGGCAATTTTACATCTGCTCAGGTGAAACTGGCTGTTGTACATTTGCTTTCTTCCACAGTTTTATTACACCTATTTGGCTGATGATGCCCAGCAAAAAAAAAAGAAAAAGAAAAAAAAAAGAAAGATGCTGGGAAATAAAAATGGAGTTCCTGAAAGTATTTGTCTTCATAATAAAAAAATAAATAAAAAGCAACAAGCATATCAAGCAGTGCTCCTCAGTACTTGTTTACTGAGAGTTCACCGTATTCTATTTCCGATTATAAAAAAAGCACTTAACACAAAAATTAATTCTCCTCCTAGACAAGCCATTTGCTTGCAACCACAACACGCAAAGGAAAAACAAGACATCTGTGAACTGCCCAGAAGGGACACAGAGGCTGATGGGCAGGGATGCTCTTGGCATCCCATTGCTGGAGGTACTGAGGAGAGTCAAAGATATCAAACACAGCCAAGGCCTACAAGCGGGAACGGCCGATGGAAAGGTCTCTAAAAAACTCCAGTTTGCAGCAAATTAAATCAAAAAGTAGCCTGTCTCTCTACTGAGAGAGGACAGTAGAGAAGGCACTAGATGAGAAATACTGAAACGAGCCCCTCGGAAAATAACGAGAATTACGAATTATCATTGCTGCAGAGTGTCTAGAGAGCCCCAAGGGCCTCGTTTTGCCGGGAGGCCCAGCCAGGCAAGCACAGGCCTCGGCGGCGCGAGGAGGGCGACGACCCGGCCTTCAGCCCAGGACGCGCCAGCACAGCACCCCGGCCAGAACGCCGCGTTATCGTCACAGGGCTGCGAGAAGGGGCCCGAGCGAGAGCACGGACCGAGCGGTGCCACAGAGGGCCGAGGGCCACAACCCGGACGTCCCCCACCCACCATCCCCTCGGCACCCGCCGCCATTTTCCCCCAGCACCCCCTAGCAACCGCCCCGTGGCAACGCCAAGCCCCGCCCCCGCCGGGCAGGCCCCGCCCCTCCGCCGCTCGGCGTCGCCCCCAGTGGCGGGGCCGCCGTCACGTGGCCGGCGTTGCCTAGCAGCGCCGTGGCCATGGCAACGCCGGCAGAGCTGCGGCGAGGCGCGGGCCGCGCCGGGGGCAGGGGGCCGGGTAAGAGCGGGGGCCGGTGCGGGCGCCGAGCCCTCCCCGGTCCCGGCAGGCCGCTGAGGGGCAGAGGCCCCGGTGAGGGGCGCAGCAGGCACGAGCCGCCCCGGCCCAGCCCGTTGCTGTCCCGAGGCCTTCGCACCCGCTGGTGGGAGGAGAAAACCCTGGCAGAAGATAACCGCCGCGGGGCTCCGCAGCTGCTTCCCCCTCTCCTCCCCGCCGGCAGCGAGGCGGCCGGCCAGGAAGGCACGAGCAGCGCCTCAACCTCACAGGAAACCCCAAATCTGGGTGTGGGGAAAGGCAGGGCGCGGGGAGCCACAGCTCGCTCCTCGCACGACACCGCAAATCAAAGCGCGAGCAGCCCCCCCGCAGCAGGCTGGCACGCGAGCCCGCCTGCCCCAAAGCCCCCATCCTCGCGGGGTCTCTCCGGGGACGGGCGTCCCACAGCCCCCGGTGGGCTGCCAGTCCCTTCCCCCAGCCAAAGCATCTGCGCTTGCGGCTCCACGAGCTTCCTTTTCACCCCTTTTTAAGTAAACTTACAGGCTTCATAGTGGTTGGGAATAGCCTGAGTGCCTGTGCCGTTACGCTGTGGTCTCTCAGCCTGACACTTGCAGCAGGGACAGATTTCCCAGGTCACTCCCATGCTGGGGATGGCTTCTCCCAGGAAACCCACCTTGGGTGCCAGGATTTAAAATGTTATTCCATTCCAGCAACAAAAGGTTGTTCCACAAACTACGATGATCTCAAGATGATTCAAGATCTCAAAAAAAAAAAAAAAAAAAAAAAAAAATCAGGCCAATCTCAGTAATGTCTATAGAAAACTTGATTCATTGTGCTTGGACTTGGATGCCTGGTGCTGGGAGAATGCTGTTCTGAGGCAAGGTCAGCATCGTCTGAATCACCAGATGGGCTCAAGGTTGCCCAGGGTCAACTCCAACAATGTGCACAGTTACAAAGGTGTCCTAGAATGCTGTGCTGATTTTTTGAGAATTGTAAGGTTACACAGTTTGTCATGTTTTAAAACATTTAGAAACTGTGCTTAATCTCTTCCTAACTCAAGAAACCTTTAGCTTTTTACTGTCCAGAGAATCATATCACAGAAACTGGATTTCTGGAGCTGTCTTCTCATTACATAATTATTAACAATACAAAGAGAATACAGTATGTTAGAAGAACCCTAAGCAGATGATGTAGAAAGATGTGATCTCTGGTCCCAAAACCTACCATTCTAAGTTACAGAAACAACTGAGTGACAGGTGGTAAAAAACAGACTGGGGAGAAAGCTAAAGGAGATCTAGTTCTATCAGTTTAATGAGTTCTTTCCTTATCATAGAATCAGTAAGGTTGGAAGGGACCTCTGGAGATCATCTAGTCCAACCTCCGCACTCTGCAGGGTCACCTAGAGCATGTTAGACAGGGTTGCGTCCAAGCAGGCCTTGAAGATCTCCAGAGAAGGAGACTCCACCACCTCTCCAGGCAACCTGGTCCAGTGCTCTGTCCCTCTCACAGGGAAGAAATCCCCCCTCACATTCAGGTGGAACTTCCTGTGCTTCAGTTTCTGCCCATTGCCTCTTGTCCTGTCACACAGGACAACTGAAAAGAGTTTGTCCCCATGCCCTTGACACCCTCCCTTCAGGTACTTATACACATTGATCAGATCCCCCCTCAGTCTTCTCTTCCCCAGGCTGAAGAGGCCCGGCTCTTGCAGCTGTTCCTCATAAGGCAGGTGCTCCAGCCCTCTGATCATCTTCATAGCCCTACACTGGACTCTCACCAGTAGCTCCATGTCTTATCTTCAACCCTTGTCCAGATCTGCTAAACAGTTTTTCTTAAATAGAATGACTATGAATTAGCATGGAGCACCTTCTTTTGTTACACTGCTGGCCAAGTTTTCAACAGTTCAGCCTCTAAAGTGCTGGGGTATTTGCAAAGCCTGGCCACTAAAGCAAGCACTCAGATGACAACTGAGCTCTCCTGAAAATGAAATGGCCAAATTCTGAGGCATTAGGGCCTTCACTGACCCATGCACTATTCAGTGCCTCACAGAGTTCCTCTAGCAACTTTTCACCTTCAGATATCCCTAGGTGTGGAAATTCAGTTGTGGTACCCAAGGTGGCCAAGCTCCTCACCTGGAAGCCTGTGTTCAGATCATAGCTGTGGCCATACCCGCAGCAAAGCAGCAGTGATCCAGCCTGGGCTTGGGACGTGTATCCCATGATTCTTGGCACTGCAGTGCATTTCATGGCCCTGTGAAATGTATTAAGGTACTTGTGGGGGGGGGGGGGGGGAGAAAAACAGCCTTTTCTTCATTTTTAGTCTGAGTGCAGTGCACAAATGATTCTTGCTCTCCACCCTTTTTCCAGTCCTGTCAGTAACAGGAATGGATCTAGGTCAGGAAAGATGTCTACGGGAACAACCTTAGCCACAGGTCTTCCTGCTCCAGCAATGTTTGATAACTTAGTGATGTAGAATGACTTATCTCATTGCTACCATCTGAAAAAAAAAACAATGTTGTTTTATCTTGGACCACATGAATACCAGGGCTGACCTCCTCTTAAGAAACTGGTTAAGCTCCAAACCTCACCATGCAGCTATTTATAGAACTTTGACCCACACTAAAGCCACTTCCAACAGCAAAGAGAAACCTTGAAACTAAAAAGCCATACTGCAGGTGGTCCTTGTCTATTGGACAAGGACACCTTTTTTCTCAGCAGATTTGAAACTGAGTTGTATCTTATAAATTGTCAACGATCTTAAATTTAGAAGGTAGCTACACTTATTCTGATTTGTGTTGTCCATACTATTTCCTTAGTGGTACAAAAGCTCTTCCTCCTCCCCCCCCCCCCAGCTAAGTTACTTTTTGCTTCACTGAAGTCAGGAAATGAGGCCACATTTAGCATGGAAAACAAAGGAACACAGCACATTTCATGTGCATAAGTGTTAGGGCAGGTGTCACCGCAAGGAGTTTTGAGCCACAGTTTTGTTTTTTTTTTTTCCTCCATAAGACTCAAATAACATCCCTCTAGTGCACAGGTGACACTTGGCAGGAAAATACATTCAAGTTTTGTAGTAGGAGTTGACAGCATCTGTGCACTATTGTGTTTGGAGATTTAAGACACATGAGCAGACAGCTAGATCTGCAACAGCTTTGATTAAATTAAGTAGTATGGATTCAGTCTCCTGAATTTTGCTGGGAATAAATAGCATGGAGATAAAAGCCCACTTTTTGTTACAGGGCCACAGTAGTATCACCAATATAATATTTTAATGAACTATGAGTGAGCCTTACAAATGACTAACTTCCTCTCAATTTAGATTCAAGAGCACTGACAAATTTAAGAATTTTCAGGTTTTTAGGGCTACTGGCCTGAACAGTAACTGTGTAAAAGCTATACAGACTAGCTGAGCATAACCAGAGTTGCATTTCCTAAAAAGCAGAAGAATCATGGGCATAGAATCCCTGCAGAAATACACAAATAGCTTCACTAAAAAGATGCTAAGAATATGTATACAAGTGTATACACAAAACATGTTTGTGCATCTGCATGCATTATGTGCACAGTTTTTACATATATTCAAAACTGTAGTAAGTGACTGGCTAGAACTGAAACTGTTTGCATTTGCAGTTACAACAGATACACATGCTCTCACAGTAGTCACGCAAAGATGTTCACATGCAGCCTTCTTAGGCACCACCTCATGCAATTTCTGTTGCGACAAAGAGGTGTTGTACTGGTGCCTTTGAACCTGTATACCACATCAAGAGTTTAAGGAAAATAACATGCCAAAGACCTCAATAAACATGGATTATCTTGTTTACTGTAACCACTTAAAAATGACAAAGGCAGTCTTGAGTTCTGCAGAAGTCAAGTTCTTTGCCCTATTTCTATAATAAGGCCTTCTTATGTGTTGCCTGCTTCCCACATGATGTCTAGTGAGTCAAACAGGGCTCAGTAGGTGGGGCCTTCACCATACTGCTCTGTAAGACTTCAAAAAGTTTCAGTTCCTGAACAGGTTTTGTAAGAACAGCACCCTGAAGCAATAGATTAGGAGACTGTTTAGCTGAGTTTAGCCATGAGCCACAAAGGCTTCAAAAAGAGTTACCTGAATAGTTTATTGTAGTACGCACTGCTCTTCTGCATCAGAAGCTAGGGAAAGCAGAAGCAGACGTTATATTAAACACTAAAATGACATATGCTAAGATATGTCTGACATCCCATTCGCAGAGTCCAATGTCATCCTTAAAACCACTTCCTCTTTCTCATCAGTAGCGTCCTGTGTGATTTCCTGCATCATTTTGTAAGAACAGTACAAACAAAAGGATTCCTCATTTATAGAAAGCCATTTTCTTTCTTCAGCAGCTTTTGTTTCAGGTCTCAGAAAATCCTTTTAAACCTCCCTAGCATGTTTTTTCTTCTCTTGTGGAGTTGAAATTTCTTTCTACAGTTAAAATCCTTTTCCTTTCCCTCCCCCCCATACAGTTATGGTCAACATACATTGAAACACAACTACTCCTGTTACAAAATACATTTTCTGAGATACAACATAGCAACATCGTGATTGCATGCACAAGAGCAAATTTAACTTAAATCACTTAATGTTCTTAAAACCTAAAATGTTTGTAGTTATTATTTCATAAAGAAATTAATTTCCTTCCCATCCCCATCCAAAATCCGCTGCGACGAGCAAATATATTCAGATCAATCTGCATGCCCCACTGCTACTATTGTTAGGATATCACTCCCTCGACAGGCACAGAAAGCTGCTTACCCAACGCTTAAGGACAAACTCTAATACTACTTTGATGGATCCTAAATTGAAGTAAGTTGGCACCTTTTGGCAGCTCCTGAAACTGAGCTTTGGCAGAAATTTAACCTCCTTTACATTCAATTAGATTCTTTCAGTCTCGCTTAAACTGCCACCCACCTTCCATTGTGTGTTATAAACCCTCCAAACACACTAAACTTTCTTCTTTTGTATTAATATGTAAATTAAATCAATTTACCTTCCTGCTAGTCATTTTCATCTGGGTACAAATTAATCTAAGGAGAATCCAGCTGAGTCAAAGAGACTGCTTATACTCCACCATATCCCTCTGCTCTGAACCTTTTTTTCCTTGTCTTGTTTGCTCATCTGTTTAGTGTCAAACCAATTTACTTGATGTCTTTTGTTATTAAGAACATCATCAATGAAATTAAATTCAACAATAGTTTCTGGTTTATGCAGACTATTTTCAGAAGTTGTTGACCTGACCCAGCCTGCCTGGGCTTCTCAGATGCAATGACATCCTAAATGCAAGACTTGGTGTGGCAGTTCTTTATCCAACAGCTGTGGCTTCCCAAAATCAGCATTCTGGCCCAGTGCTCCCCAGCTGCCGTACTGCTACAGCTATACAGCAGCAACAGCAAGAACACCCCACGTTCCAGTTTTCCTATAGGTGTTGATATTGCCATC
The DNA here is from genome assembly GCF_028389875.1 of Rhea pennata. Classification (NCBI taxonomy): domain Eukaryota; kingdom Metazoa; phylum Chordata; class Aves; order Rheiformes; family Rheidae; genus Rhea; species Rhea pennata. The sequence continues at coordinate 16,565,472 of NC_084678.1, forward strand.
TTTGCTGAACTAATTACCCTCTGTGGCCTCAGTAAAATGAGGATTGTGCTACCTGCGATCTTCCCAGGCCTCATGTAAGGTCAGCTGGTTAACATATGTTGCATTTTAGATTACATATAATGCTTTCTGAGCAACATTGCTGGAGTATTTGATGTCCCATACCTGGTATCATCTTCCTTGCTTTCAGCCAGAAGTAATCAGCACATGCAATGTCATATCAAGCACCTTTGTGCTTTTTATACTTAGCAAGATCATGGCAGCCTTTTGCTGCTTTGACTCATGCCATCAGCTCATGCTGCAGCCGAGATGGCCACAAATGACCTCAGTGTCTGGACTGAGACTGAAACAAAGATCCAGGAACACATCCTGGCCCCACTCCCCAGCTGACATGAACTGGTGTTGCTCCAGTGGAGCTGCACTGACTTATGTAGTCACCCAGTATCTGGCCACCTAGTCCCTTCTTTAAGCTTTGTTCTAGGTCACAAATTGTCTTTGAACTGAGGAGTTCGATGAATCTCTTAAAATATATTTAAGAATCTGACATGGCCCAGACCACAAAAACAGAGCACAAGCTACCACAAAAACAGAGCACAAGCTATGACAAATTTTCCCTGTAATCTCCAGATGTTAAGTTTTCCTACTTTACTGTCCAGATAAAAGTTATTCCTTGTTCAGCTGCATTTGTTAGTCATTCTCCTTCCAAAGAAGTTTTTTCAGAACTTGAAAGTGTCATTCTTTAATCAACTAAATGGGACTTTAAATTTCATGAAGTGGCAGGAACTGAGTACACTGTGTCTGTGATGCCCCATCTGTCTTCTACGAAGTTGTAGAGTACAGCCAGAAAGCCTTGGGGATGATCTAAAAATGTTATACTCGAACTGAGCTAAAAATAGTAATTACTGGAAAACAAAGGGGACAACCTGACTCCACCACTGGCACTCTCAGTATGGCAGTAGTGATACACAATTTTCTGCGTATTTCTAAACTACACTTGAGAACAGCTTCCAGGAGTTTCCGAATAGAAATGCACGCATAGCTTTGACAGTTTCCTCCATACAGGACAGAGGGCTCCTTGGACTATCCAGGCTCCATCCCAAACATAGACCAGGCTGTTAAACATACTGTAGCTCAGTTACCTGCCAAAGATTTTGAGTAGACCAGGCTGGAGTTTACTCCCTGGCAGCAGAATTGTTGAAAAAAGTAAAGGTCTAAATAATCCTGATTAAAAAGGGGATATGAATAAAATAAGACTAGGTCATTGTAAGAGTGATTCCACATGCTGTGGTTGTACTTAGAAATCCCAGTGTATGTCAAGGTCCTGTATTATTAGCTGCTGCACAGATGCCCTGCTAGCAAGGTGAAAAAAATAGGTGTATTATGAAAAATGACAGAGTTGAACTTGCTACAGTTGACTAACAGATCAGCAGCAAAGCCAAAGACAAGTTGCTTATCTCCTGAGCCAGAAAGCAACACACTTACTAGCCTTACAAAAGAACCTACTGACACCAGAATTAAGTACTAATGCATACTGAAGTACTAGTGTTCTCTTCTAGCCACTCACTCCCTTGGCTAGATAGACCCTTTATCTTTTACTATGCAAAGTGTACCAGGTAACTCTAAGAACCCCCTACCCTCCTGCATAACTGTATTTGTCCTGTCTTTTTTTTCCTCTCCTTTAGATTGATTTGCAGTTCACTGCTAAAATAAAGATGACTTCCAACCAGAGAAATTCAAACAAGAATATTACTCCTCAAACCACGAATGTTCCTCCATTTAACCCAGAAAAAGTGTCAGACCAAGAGAAGGCAAGGTACCTGTCATTCACTGAGCCCACTGATGAGAAAATCAAAGCCATGCTGGCCTCCCACATCTTCACAGTGGATAATAGTTACTTCAGTGAAGCCAGGCCTAGCATAGACACAGAGCAAAAGAAAGAGGCCAGGGTCTTTGGGCTACTCAGAGCTGCAGAAGCCCGCAATCGCCTCCGACACCTGCGACTCCACTATCAGGACCTGAGGGTAAGTTAATCACTGGAGGATTTCTAAGCAGGGATCAGGCTGTAGAATTGTGAGCCTGGGCTAAGGAATGCAGTTTTATCAAACTCATTCATCCTACCCTGAAACGTCACTTTCACACGTTCTCAGTGCAACTGGAACCAGTGACCAGAAATAAAAGGTACATTTCTTTTTCTCCCTGTGTTCAAGTTTCTCCTCATCTTTTCATAGGCAGCAGGGGGAGTACCCACTAATCTGTCCTATGAAATGGCATTAAACTCGAGGAAAGCATTTCAACAATTATTTGCATCTCACAAACTTCTCTTGCATTAATGTTAGAGAAGATGACATTTGGACTGGAAGTTTGGAGCACAGTTCTATAGTCATTAATATCAGAGTTGAGCACTACTCGATCATTTAGCAGGACAAATTCAATCCAAATCAGGCCTGGACACACAATTACATTTCTGTTGAATTAGCCAGAGTACCTAATACGGAGTTTAGGTTGGCTTTATGCCAGCAGCAGGAAGAAAGTCAATATCTAATCTGGCTTAAAGCCTACCAATACAAAGTTAGTGTCATAACTTTTGAACAGGATCAGTGCTTTGGCTTGTGTGGTCTAGCATTTTGTATCTAGGAGCTTGAAAGCAGAGTTTCCTGTATCATCAGCCTATGGTTACTGAATACTTTTCAGTGTTCCAAGTGGCTAGTTCTCTATAAGATTTCCTCTTGCTGTGCCCCTTCACATGAGCCCCTTGTCAATCTTGTAGTCCATTATAGTGTAGTAATAAATTCTAAATACATATGTTACATATATCTCTAAAGACAACAGCCCTTCATTGTTGTTCCTGAGCATCTGCAGAACTGTACATGCATGTAGTTGTGTGTACATTTTATAATACAAATACCCCAGTTGTTTGTTCAACTGGGACCAATGGATATATACTAGCTGTCACCTGCTTGTACAGTCAGCGTAACACTGTACATGCAGCCACGGGAACTGTCAGCATTCATCTTTCAATCCATCTTTCTAATGGTCATTAGTGGCCTCTGATCTGAAAGGTCCTTATGCAGTTTTCCATAATACTCAACTCAAGTTGGAAAAGACTACGCCTGCTTTGGTTGCATTTGCTGAAGGTGGGGTTTTCTAAGAAAATCAGGCTGTACCAGGCTGTCATTCACTGGGGAACTTAGAAAATTCTAAGCTCTGAGCTGTTTTACCTGCTGATGTTTTTCATCCAGTCAGTTTTATCAAAGTAATCCTTCTAATCTGCAGCTACAAACTGGCATTTCTGTGTATTCTTTGGGAGAAAACCCCATCCTGGAAAAGTTGCCTATTTTAGACCCTCCAGCCTCAAGGAAGATATTTTCCCTAATCCCAAACTAAATGATATCATACTTGGCTATTGCTGTAACCATGGTACTGAAGTTATTTATGACTCTGAAATTAGTGCTATAGTTAGCAACACTGGAACAGGGTTTCTTCTATGCTACTGTCCAACTGCCTCCCTCCCCCTGCCTGAGGCTACTCTGGAAAGCAAGACAGAGTGTCTCCAGAGGGTCTTTAATCTGCAGTAAACAATGTCAGCCTTTGCCGATTTCCAAAACTTGGCAACACACAAGTGGATATGCACAAAGATGCATCTTCTAAACAAAACAAAGCACTTGGCTGTGTTTTTATTGATCTTATTTTGCTAGAAATTTATTTATTTTCGTTCTTAATACAAATGTTGATTTCCGTGAAGAGACCTGAACTCCAGTATGCAGAGCCAGGATTGGCAGCAGCAGAGGGAGAGTTTGGTTAAATACTACTCAAACTCTAATCTCAGGGAATCACCACAAGGGCAAAAAGGAGAGGTCAGTTTTTGTGCCTGGAACACTCTGCAACAGTCACCTCAGAAATTAATAGCCAGTGTGTACAGGATATCTGGGAACCAAACCAATATTATTCCAGTTTGATCTCTCTGCAAGTGCAGAGAAGATTGGGAAGAATCCAGGACAGAAGAAACAGAAAACCACAGTGTTGAATCCCTCCTCAAAGATCAGGTAGTTCCCTGCTCCCACAGCACAGATCACTGAACAGCTCACAGACACATCTTAAATTCAGACACTAGTCCAGGGCCCTGTGTGGCTGTGAGGCTCTCACACCAGCACCAGTAGCTTCTGCATTCCTCACGCAGCAGCTCACGTTTTTTGGTCAGGTAATGGAGAGATTCATAAAATAAAACTGTAATAAAACACATTTCCAATAGAAAAATAAAGGGTGAAACAAGAAAACAGAAGAGAGGAGAGCCAGGCAGAAGCGTGGAGTAGTGTGAAGTGATGGGATACTGTGCTGGAGTGCAAGGGTGCAGCTGCAGCTTGTCCGCTGATCCATGATGAAGGGGAGTTTAGAGGTCACATGTGACAAAGGCAGCCAGCCTGTCTCCATCCTTAAAGCCCACTTTTGGAGAGCAGTTAGACTGGCTGATACAGCATATCATTTTTCATTACCCATGCCACCACCATGCTTCCATTTGATGTAACACTCTAATTTTGTGTCGATTCTGCTGCCTGGATTAACCTTTTAATGCCTTTTCTTGAAGGCCAGTTGGTACAGCAGTCTAATTCCGCACACCCCAAGAATAATGAGTTAAATCCCTACCCCATGTTTTAGGGCTTTCCAGATACTCTGGCTTTGGGCCCAATTCTATTTTCAACTGAAGTTGATAGGTGCTTCACTAAGAGGTAGACCAGGTAATCTGGGAAAATTTAATGAAGGAGAATGCTGCATTTATTCAAGGTTTAAATTCTATTGTTTTATCACCTAAACTTCTAACTCACAGAGCTACAATTCTCCCATTGTCTTCATGGGATGTAATACAGGATTCATGTGACCTGTTTTTGCTATGTCTGACATGTTTGCCTTGTTTTTTTTGCCATTCTATTTTTTTATTATTTATTTCTCCCTCCTTCTGGCCACAGGCAAAGGAAATAAACCATCTGATATCCTGCCAGCAATCTGTCTTAGACGCTTTGAGACTGGAGGAGTTTCTCGCACCTCAGAAGAGCATTAAAAAACTAGCTGATAACTTGGACAGGGTTCAGGTATGTTTGTGCACATACCAGCAGTTAAACTGATTTCTTCCACTATCTTATCTGTCCATTTCTGGTTTTGAAGGGGAGGAAGTTTGGCAGGCAAGTTACTCTTGGAATGCGCTCAGTAAACCATGGGCAGGAGAACTGAAGAGCATAAATAGAAATAGCCATAGGTATAGCAACTGGGAGTCTGACATCTGGCTTCTATTCCTAGCTTTACCCATGACTCACTTGGTGACCTTGGAAAGCCATTCCATCTCTCCCTGCTTCAGTTCTCACAGGCAAAACCACGCATTCCCCAGGTCATCCCAGGCAGATGGGCCAAGGTCCCCCCCCCCCCCCAAGCTGGGCATCTTTCAGGGGAAAACCAGCTGCTCCCTCTGCCAGCCTTGAGCCCTCCAAGACCATTTCACCACACAGGCCCAGGGCATTGCAGAGTTGCTGCCTCTCTGCCTGAGGGAACTTGACTGATTAACTGGGTGAATCTTGAAGCTTTTGGGGATCCTTCAAGGAAAAGCACTGTAACAAAATGTTACTAATTATAGCACCACCACATCAGGCATTCCTGCTCTGGACAGAACTCTACTATCAACCTAATTATACATTATCTTTGCCCAATTCCCTCCTTACTAATTGTGGCCAAAGCACTGAGCAAAGCCAATTTGTTACTTACTCTCCATTTCTCCTTATTCAAGATCAGTTCCTTGACAGCAACAGCTAGACTGCTATGCTGGGCTGCATCTGCTTCCCTGCCTGCGCTCCCCTCCCCCTCCACCAACAGTTGTAAACACATCTCTCTGCTTTATTCCTGCCTGGAGCAGATTCCTGGGATGCTAATGCCAGATACAGCCCTGGCCTTGGGCAGTCAGTCCCATGGCTGGAGCAGGATGGATCTGCGTTACTATGCATGAAACCTGCAAACACTCTCGAATAGGCCACTAGAAAAGCAGATATCAGTTTTCCAGGCAACAGTCTGAGGCACCAGCAATCCCAAATGGTGCTTTGCAGCCTTTTTCTGCAGTCAGAGGAGTGGTTCGCAGCATGCCTCCTCAACCCTTAGCTCTCCCCACTTATTTCAACTCCCAGGCCCTAGCCCTGGTACACTGCAGTGAGGTTCAAAGGCTTGGCTCTAGCAGCGAGACAGGAAACCTGCAGTGAAAGCCACAGAGCCTATGTACACTGCTAGCCCCTACATGCACGTCAGGGACCAGCAGCATGAAAGCATCCTGGATCAATCTAATTTCTGCATAAAAACAGGAAATTGCCCCTCCCTTGGCCAAAACAGAGGAAGAGCTGCGTGGCTTATATCTGTGTCACTAAGAAAAGGGGCAGGGGAACGAGCAACCAACTCATTTCATCTTATCCGGAAGCATGTCAAAAAAAAAAAAAAAAGCCTCTATTTGTTCTACGGATACTTTTAAATCCATCTCCAGCACAGTTCCAGGAAAAAAAAAGAAAGAAGCACTCTGCTCCAACAGGGCATAGACCACAACACATGACCTCAAACCTCCCATTTCCAGCCAAAGAGAATGGGAGTTTTGCCACAACTAGCAGGGCAGGGGGCCTCACCAAGACATTCTGGCCTCCAGGCATTTCATATGGAGCCTCTGGTTTAAATTCAGCTTGGGCCAGTGGCAATCTGACAGTTACGCAGCAGCCAGGGAAAATGAATTCTCACAAGAAGTCTGCCACCTCTCCTCTCCTCCAGCAGTCACAGCAGGGAAAGCCAAGACTGATCTAGGGTCAAAGAAAAAAAGATACATATTTTTTGTGTATGTCACATGACATACACACACATATATAAATATATGTATATATAAATCCTTCTCCTTCAGAAGGAGTGCCCCTGACACTTGATTGATCATTTTGGGGTAGGTAGAAAGGTTCTTGTTTGTAGCTGTTTTACTTCTATAATAAAAAACCTCTTTAGGGCATAGTATTTCAAATAATACCTCCCCATGTGACGACATTACAAAGCAAGAAGAGGGAAAAGGGAGGAAGACATCAGTATTTCTACTTGTTTTCTTTATTCCTTTGTACTGGAGTGAATCTCTTGTGGGGAGATGCAGCTTGGGGCATAGCATCTCAGCCATTGTTTCCTTAGAGCACAGCACCTTAGTCTCCTGTCACCTCACACTGCATTTATTTTACAGAGGTGTCGTGTAGAGGCAATACTAGAAGATGAAAAAGGCGAAATGTTCATTAGAAGACCTTGAAACTTTCAGGAGCTCTATAAAATAATGCAAGACAGCAGATACATTGGCAATGGAGACCAGCAGTGACCAGAAGTTGTTTTAACTACAAGGCTATTGATAAATAAAGTGCTTGTTTCCAAACCTGTGCAACAGCTTCAGGTACAGACATTCAGTGCTTTCAGTATGGAAGAGCCAGAGGGATGGGCAGCATGGACACACAAGCCAGCCCAGGATCCATCTCTTACTAGTATAAATCCTGTAACTTGGTTGTTTGCTCTGGAATTACATGCAGAGAAATCAGATAATCAAAGCTTTCCCCATTTCAGTATCACCTGGTCAATTAGAAATAGGGATTGTATAGTGTTAAGCCAAAAACTACGTACAAGAGTTGTTCTTAGCTTAGCATGAATAAGAAACCTCAAAACCATGAACAGGTTTTCTTTACAGTGAGTCCTAGACCTTGCTATGTCAAAATAAATCAAAACAATACCTCTTCATGCAGTCATAGCAATTGTTTTCTTTTTGTCTGCTGTCTTTGTGGTCAGGAGGTTGTCTACATACATGTTTAGGTGTTTCTACGTAGGAATCAACCTGCGAATAAAGAGCTGCAGCAGAAGAGCTGTGGTTTTGTTTTTACTGCTGAAGACTGAGATCCTGTGAGAAAAACAGTTTTCAGGAGTCTCATTTTCCGGTCAGATGGAGGAAATGAAAAGCAAAGATTCATTACATTTGCTATTCAGCTGTGTAGATCTTTTAATGAAATGTGTCTACCAACTAATTTAAAAATGAGGAAGTAATTTTCTTTTTATTCAAGTAGAATTAAAAAACCTAAAGTATATCATTCTGGGCTAGCTTAAGCAACCAAGAATATCTTTATCCTCCCATCTTATGCCAAATATTTCCTTTTCATTTTGGACACCTGACCATGACTTCTCAAACTTTCACCTCAAATACAGCCTTCCTCTTTCTAATCATCTATATCCCTTCCTCCTGCAGCCAAAGAGCAGACTTTCCACTAGTCCTTCTCAGTTCTCCCGTATGCCTGGCAGGAACCATTCCACCTATCTATAGACTCTTCCCAACAGAGACCAGGCCAAACCACCTTCCTTATTACAGATGGAAGATTTCCAATGTCTTCCAAATCTTTACATGTTTTGAGAGTCAGAGAGATGTTTCTGGGCTCTTGCAAGAGACATAGGTTGCAATAAGTGAATTTAGTCCAACTTTTTCCTGCATCCACCTTGTGGACTAAGAAAGCACATAGATGTCTAAGTCACTTCTGTCTGCTTTAATTTCAATCAGAAGAGTAAACAGAGAAGTCTAGCAACCTCACTTCTTTCTTTATTGCCACCACTTCCAACTTCTTTCTGGCTTACTGCATTATCTTATGCAAGGCATATAACAGCTGTGCTTTGTTTAACCATCTCTCAAATACCAATGAGAGTGTGAGAGAAGACTTATAAATCAGCTTGCGAGGCTAAGATGAAAGCCATAATAGCAAGATAGAGCATTATTTGTTAACACTACAACCAGTAGTAAAATCAACACCTAAAAAACAAACACTGATTTGCAAGAAGGCTTTTGTTCAGTTTCTGACATTCATGGCTCCATGTTTCTTCCATAATTTCAGTTTACAAACAGATCTATAGTTTGGTTAAAACCCCTACATAGAAAGTATCTCTCAGGCTAATTACAGTACAGAAATATTTCTTCTAGGCTCATGTCAGTGAGGAGTGAGAGCCAGTTGTTCCCTAAGGCAAGAGGGCAGAGGAGGAAAACAACACAGTCAGCAAAGGTTGGGGCCCCATCCTATGGCATCCAAGCAAGACAAACAGGGCAGGCCCAGAGGTTGGGGCCAGGTTCAACCAAAAACCACAGACTTGCCTGGTGATGAGTCAGGCCCAAGATCAAGCCAGGAAATGAATCCACAGGTCAGATCCTTGGTGGCAAGGCAGAGCTGAGATCAGCCCACAGGTCAGGGCCCAGTTCAACAGCATCCAGGAGCTAGCATAAACATGACTGTGACTCAGCTGGAGACTTGTGCTCCTCTAATATAGCTCAGAGGGGCCTTAAGACTCACAGCTGAGCTTAAATAGGGTTCCTGGGCAGGGGACATGTGAGTAGAGGCTTCAGGTGAGGCTGGTCAAGACTATTAAGGTCTATTATTGCCCTCAGACCCCTGACAGCTTGTGCCACTGGTCAGCAGAGCTGGTAATCCTCAGCAATTCCTTCAAGAAGGGTGTCTGTGCGATGCCAAAGGCAGCCTTGGGGTCTGCAGCCCTACATGCTGCTCTTAATTCCATCCTAAAAGAGCAGCCCTCACCCGTTTGGCTAAGACCTCTGCTAAGCTCCACTTTTTTTTAACTCCACTCAACCCTCCCCCCCCCACCACCAAGCTTGGCACTAAAAAGCAAATAAACAGCTCTGTGAGCTTCAAAATTTGTGCAGCCTGGTTTTCAACAGACTCACATCTCTTTGGAGACTGACCTAGGTGCCTGAGAAGGCACAAACTGTAACTGAAGTTTTTCCCAGGGTTTGGATGTCAATCAAGTGTCAGCTCCGTGTGGATTCTCTGGTGTCTAATAAGGTATGACAGACTATGTTAGTCTCTCTCACAGTTGCAGCTCTTGCAGGGTCATTCCCTCTGCCCAGCTGTTTGTAAAAGTAGGAACTGAATTATACCAGAGAACTCTGTACCTCTGTCAGCTTTGACCAAAACTGGCCAAAGGGTTACAAAGTTTTCAGAGAGCAGAATCTGGAAGAATCTGAGTACACTGATACATGATATGATTGCATAAGCCCTGTTACATTAGGAAATCAAAATAACAAACCCTCTTTCCACTAAACATGATAGAATTTATAGTCGTATTGCTCCTGGTGAGGCAAAAATCCTCGTTAAACTTTGCTCTACAACCTATGGAGAGCCACACTGCAGAACTCCAAGTTGTTGCTTTATCTGTGAGTTTGAACACAGGGGAGACAATCTTCACACTTTAGGTCAGCTTATTTACTGCCCCTGTGGGAAGGAGGTGGACTGATCAGATCCCTTCATCCGTGCCTTTAATGAAAAGAAGTAGAAAGTGGAGATAAGAGCTACTTTGAAGTGGCTGCAAGGATCACGGAGCCAAAATATAATTAATTCATCTTATTGGGGAGAAAATGCAGAAAGAAACTTAAAGAGTGAAAATAAATGTCTAGACCTAGAATGAGTCTTCTTTTCAGTCACATGCAAGCAGTCACAGGAAGCCTTGGAGTTACATATGCTTTTAGCACAGTTTATAGCTAAGCTAGAGGTCTGTATGTGAAAATATGGCATTTAATGACCTCTCTGTGGTTCTGATAATTCCTGGGAAACTCTAGGGCCTTAAAAAAGCAAAAAGGTTATAAAGGATGTCCAGGTAGTTCTCATAAAGGAATAAGTTGGTACTGATCAAACTGCACAGCCCAAACCAGATATTCTGCAAAGACAGCTCTGAGCCTAGGACACACAGGGTGGATTTCTGCCTTGGAGAAGGGGTGGTCTCCAGGGCAGCTATCCTGCCTCCTGCCACCACACCGCCTCAGGCCATGCAGAAGCCCAGCCAGCACCCGCAGGAGCCAGCTCAGTTGCAAACACAGCCTGCGAGGAGAGCCACAGGGCATCCTCGGGCTGCCCTCAGCAGACAGCAGAGAGACCTTTACAATCTCGACTCGGAAAAGCACTTCCTGCAGTGAAAGCTGAGCCACGCTCCTCTTGCAACTCCCGTTTTGGCTGTCTTAGTTCAGGTACTGTTGTACCGCAGAGCTCCAGGCCTAGGTTCAATTTTTTCGGTCACTCCAGCCAAACTTCCCGCTGCTCCCTGAGGAGCCTTAGCATCCCACGTAACTGGTGGAAACAAGAGACCTTTCTGAAGCAAAACCTCCCTGACTAGACTCCAGGTAGCCTATCTTGTTACCCCAGTCTCTTGGGGAATTCACAGGCTGGAAACAGACACGGAGAGATCAGCCCACTCAGGTGCTCCAGCAAGACTGGTATCTCAGAGGGCCTTTGGAGATGGATATTGAGCAACCATTGACAGGATTTCTCTGTCAGGCGGTGGTTTGCAGAGCTGTAGGGACCCATGCTGAATCTCAGCCCCGACACAGGCTGGCTTGTCGCAGATATTTATTAAAAGATGCTTCCTGCTCCCAAGCATCCTGCCTGGAGTTATTGGAGTCCTTCTCCTTGAGAAAGAAAACAAGCTTTGCAGGTGCTTTCTTTGTGTTAAATTTGTCAAAACACGCTGCTACCCATACTTTCCAAGCAGAGATCACCTCTGCTCACTCAGCACCGTCCCACGGGATCTCCATCAGCACCACTGAGCAGGAGGAGTCCATTGACTATAGGGCACCAAATGGAGGCAACATCAGCAAATAACAGGATCGTGTTCCCAGCTGTCCAAATACAGCCACTCCGGGACTGAGAAGCTGTAGCTGCTCTCCAAGACACAGTAAAACTGCAGTCTCGACCGTCTCCCCGGGGAGTCTGGAAATGTTTCCTTCCCGCTGCCGGGCAGCGGGTGGCGGTGGGCTGCTGCCGAGCCGAGACCACGAGCGGGCGGCGGCGCGGGGAGCGCTGCTGCCGCCGGCGCGGCGCGGCCCGGGCTGCGGGGCGCCCGCCGCGCTCCCGGCGGAGTCGGGCGGCACCTGCGGGCTGGCCCCGCTACTGCACCGGGAGCCGGGAGCCCGGAGCCGGCCCTGCCTCCGGCCCGACCCGCTCCCCGGGGGGGCCGCGCACCGCCGGCCCCGGCCTCGGGCGTTGGCAGCGACCGCAGAGCTGACAGCGAAGGGCGCGGGGGGCCGGGAAAGGTTCAGGTGGAAAAGGCCGGGCAAGCTTTTTGCCATATATTTGTGCAAAAGCGGTGATAAGCAACAGTCAAAGGAGCTGCTGCAGGATGCTGCAAGAGCTGATTACATGCAAGTAATCTCCACTTGAGTCGTGAAACATCTCAGCTCCTCCACCATGAGCAATTACCGCTTATCACAGAAGCAGCTCGAGTAAGAGTGCCACTTCCTTCCTAGGATCCCTTTCAAAGTGCTGGAAGGTGATGGCTGGTTTTCCCAGAAGTTACTACCAGCCCTTGAAGTGGCGGCGAGCACATCCACGCCCCGAAAGCTTTCATCTGCTTCTTTAGGGTGGAGGGTGGGACTGGGAGAAAAGCAGCTTTCCAACCCCAAAGCTGAAACTGAGCAAGGTTCCTGCTTATTTAACGGATCATTTGCAATTTCTGGAGAAGATGCCTGTTCATCTCCAGCTTTTGTGTGTATGTACGTGTGTGCGTATAGAAAGGAGGTGTTGAGGACGAGCTGTGGCACTGTGAGCGGCACATTGCAGCCTAGTTTGGCCATTCATTGATAACGCTACTTTGCAGGTAATTTGCGAGCTCTGCAGATTTTCTCCCCATTCACACTTCATTAAAAAAAATATATATTTTAAACGAAGCAACGAAGCATTCATGGTCTTTTTACTATCTGAAGGGATGGTTTGGCTCAAGAATCACAAAGAACCACAGATCAAATGTTCATGGAGATTTATAAAACCCAAAACATCCACCGTAAAACAGTTCCTGAGGATGTAGAAGCCGATACAGAGCTTTGTGAGCTTCCAGCTAAATTACATGCTAAAGCAAAGGTGAGGGCTGGCATCCTGATTGCGTCGTGGGGGAAGGGGAAAGCCTGATGTCCGCAGCATTTCACTGAAAATGCTCTAAAGATTTGAGAAAACTAGTAAAGGAGGGACCCGAGGAAGGCCCCTACTTCATGCACTGAGGTCCTTGGCGCAGAACCAGGTCCTACATGACCAAATGTTTTCTAGCTCCTGCTGGAGTGAGCTGAATGGGTAAAAAAAAGGAAAATCTAGACCATTGAAAACAGTGGGTTGAAATGCCGGGAGGCACAGTGTCTGCTACGTAGCAGTGTGTAAGGGCAGAGAGCTGTTGTAAACCAGGAGATCCGTTACTCGCGTGGGAAGGGAGGGTGTTCGGGTTTGGGTTTTTAGCTGAGCACTCACATGGAAAGGCCTGTTTTAACTGCTTTCCCCACGTACCAGAGTGCATGTCTCCGGGATTGAAATAGAGGGTGGTATGATCATTGTCTCTCCCAGGGAAATGGGTTTTAATGAGGTTTTAAATAATAAAGTGAGATAATTTCCCTGGCTGGCAAGAATGTGAAAATTTTATACCTCCTTTCTCTCCCAAAGTTTTATCTCCCTTTATTTTTAGTGACATATAATCCTCCTTGAAAGAAAGAAAGAAAGAAAGAGCAGAGCAACCATTGATTTAAGGAAAGCCACTCTGCATCAGGGACTCTTGGGTCAGGGAAATTGATCCCTAGGGCAGCTTCTCTCCCAGTCGTTCCTTGCCTCCTGCACTGGAGACGAGTAAGTGCCCCGCAGGGGCAAGGCAGAGGAGCAGGGTCCCTCCAGCCCCTTCCTTTGGCCGAGCCTTTGCCTGGTGTCTGCACGCTGGGGGCAGGCGATGTCCCCGCTCCGGCAGGAGTGGGGTGGAGGGTGAAATGCTTCTCCCCGGAGCTGGCAGGAAGCACAGTGTCCGGAGGAGGCTGGGTGCTGAGGGAATGCAGGGTGCTGGCGGAGGGTGTTGGGACAGATGCTGAGTGCAAAGTGCTGCATGCCAGTCCTGGGTGCTGGCGCTCGGTGCCAATGCAGGGTGCTGGTCCCGGGTGCCAGTACTGGGGGTTGCTGCAGGCGGCCAGTGCAGGGTGACAATACTGGGTGCTGGCGCTGGATGCTGGTGCTGGGTGCATGCACTGGGTGCTGGTGCAGGGTGCCGGTGCCGGCCGTTGGGTGCCGGCGGGTGCATGCGCTGGGTGCTGGTGCGGGGCGCTGGGTGCGTGTGCGTGTGTGTGTGTGTGTGTGTGCCTGCGTGTGCCTCTGTTTTGACGTGAGGAAGTGCCAAAGCTGCAATCGCTTTAGGAAGTCAATCGCCGGGGCCGGGGGACGCGTGCGCAGTGCCGCCGCGCCGCTCCGCGCCGCTCCGCGCCCGCTGCCTCTGCCGCTCCCCGCGGTGCCGAGCCCGGCGGCGGCGCAGAGGCGGCGGCCGCGGGCAGCGGGCGGCGGCGGCCGCCGACGGCGCGGATGCCCGGCCCGTGAGTACCCGGCGCCCCCCCCCCCCCCCCCCCCGCGGCGGCCGCCCCCCCTGCCCCCCCCCCCCCGCCCTGCCCTGCCCGCGGCGGGCTGCGGGCGGAGCGGCGCCCCCGGCCGCGCCGGCAGCCCCTCTCCCCCCGCTCCCCGCATGCTCCCCCGCCTTTGCTTGCACCCCTCTGCATGCATGCCTGTCCCCCCCCCCCCACCCCCCGCCAGCCCGGCATGCAGCGAGCACTGGGGCTGCTGGGGCTCTGTGCGTGCCTGTCTGTCTGTCTGTCTGTCACCAGCCCCATGTGCGAGAGGGCTGCGGCCGCGCCGGGCGGGGGACGGGGGGCGCCGCGATGCTCAGGGGGAACCAGCTGGCAGGGCGAGGGGACCCCCCCGCCCCCCGCGCTGCATCACCCCAGCGAGAGGGCAGGGCCCCACGAGGAGGAGGAAGGAGGAGGGAGGAGGAGGGAGGCAGGCAGGGAGGGGGGCATCCTCCCGCCGCCGCGCTGGCTGCGCCGGGGCTTGCCCAGCCCCGGGGGGAGCTTACAAGGCCGGGGGCGGGGGGGTCCCGCCGAGGCCTCCGGCAGCCCGGGGCCGCCCCGGCGCTCCTGCTGCCGCAGGTGCGAGCGAGGGCAGCCCCGAGCATCCATCGCCGCCACGCAGGACGCTGGGGCCCCCGCGCACCTTCCCGGCTGGGGAGCGGGGTCCTCACCAGCAGCAGAGCAGGAGGGAGCCCCGGCACCGGCGCCAGGGTCCCGGGGAGCTTGGCTGAGGTCGGGCGATGGCAGGGTCCCGTCCCTTTGCCGGGGGACGCCCAGCAGGTCCCCCGGCCTCTAGCGCCGGGAGCTCCGGGGGAGGCCGCTCGGGACAGACCTCGGCCTGACACATCCCGGCCCCGTCCTGCTGGACGGCGGCGCGACGCCTCCCTGGCGCCCGAGCCGAGCCCGTGTCATGGGCCGGGCGCCGCGTCCCCAGGGCGGAGAGGGCCCTGCGCAGGCCGCGGGAGCCGTCGTGCACGTGCGGGCCACGACGCGGCGCCGGGCGGGAAGAGGTTCCTCCGGGAAGCTCCCTCTCCCGCGAGGCTGGCACCGAGCCATGGCCTTATTTAAGAAACTAAGCAAAAAGTGTTAAGTCGAGTGGGAGGGATTTCCCTGCTCGTTCCTCTCCGGACGCGTCTCCGCCGGACGCGTCGATAGAGCCGCACGTCCCGTGGCACATTGCACGAGCGGAGGCTGCTTTTGCTGTCCCGACGGATCTCGTTTGCTTTGGGAAAGCGGGTTGCCCCCGTGGGCACGTATTTCCGAGCATCCTTCCCGGGGGAGAGCGCCACATCAGACTTCCCTACAAGGATTTTAGCTCCTCCGCGTCAGCCCTTCCCCACAAATGGCTGAAGCTGCATGTTAATCAAAATACAGTCGTGCTCTTCAGCAATTAAGCGAACTCCACCTCGTGAGACTGTAGCGGGGAAGCAGGGCTTTAGTGAGTTGAATATATTTCAGTCAGGGTCCGCGTGTCCATTTTGATATTGTTATTGAAGGAAAAAGCTAGGAGCCGAAGGCAGATGATCGGATAAGGCTGCTCAGAGCCAGCGAGGGTGAGAGAGGGAAAGACCTTGGCAAAGGAGTGAGCGCTGCGTGGGCCCTAGGTGCGGGAGGCACGTCTCCCCCGCCCTGCTCCACGTGCAGCCTCTCCTGGGCGCAGCTTGGTCCAGTCTCACTTTTGGACTGGGCTTGGGCTACAGCATCTCGACTTTGGGTAAGGCTGAGGGTCTGGGCGAGCCCGCGGCTCGTCCCTGCGGCTGAAATCCGGCGGAGGAGCCGTGGGAGCCAGAGCACGGTCGCCCGCCCGGCTGCTTTTGCCTTTGGCCCGTCCATCCCAGAAGCTGCTTGGTCTCAGGAGAGAGCGGGCTCAGCCAGCCATGGCTTTTGCTCTTTTTTTCCCCAAAAACTTTTATCTTCTGGATAAATTTATTTTGGAAAACCAGCTCAAGAGGAGGTAAAATCTTTGCTGTGCCTGGGTCCGTAGCCGTCCTCCGAGGGAGGTGCCCCCAGGCCGGGCCTTTCCCTTCCGGCTCTCGTGGGGCTTCGGGCCACCTCCTCGCCCCGAATCCTCCGCCCGCGCCGCCCGGCCCTCGGCTGCGGGAAATAACGTTTCCGGGTTACCCTGCGCGCAGCACTCGCTCAGACTTCCCGTTACTCAGTTCCTTATTCGTCTCTCTATTCGCGTTTCCCTTACAAGAGACGTGTTGAGAACTGATCCCAAAGCAGCGGTTTACCTGCCTTATTTAGCAGCTACCTTTTAATTCAGGGGAAGAAAAGGGAGTGGGATGGTCCCAGCAGTTATCTGAGCCCCCCAAATATTTCCACGGCCGCTTTGCCGCGTTTTGCCCTGCCTTACATCCCCTCCAGCTCACTTCCCCCTTCTTCGGTGGGGAACACGATGATTTTATTCTGCCTCTTTTCACCCGTGATCTTCTGCAGCCTTGGGGACGCCGGTGCTCCTTTGC
This sequence comes from Rhea pennata, assembly GCF_028389875.1. Taxonomy (NCBI): domain Eukaryota; kingdom Metazoa; phylum Chordata; class Aves; order Rheiformes; family Rheidae; genus Rhea; species Rhea pennata. Next base: position 16,582,353 of record NC_084678.1, read on the forward strand.
TCCGGAGATGCATCCTGCTAAGCCGGTTCCCGAGGGCTTTGCGCGGGGCTCGGAGCCGGAGCCATGGGCGAGGCGCGAGCCTGGCTCCGTGCGTTAAGCAGAGCGGCCGCCGCGCTGCGGGGGCCCCGGAGCAGCAGCGCGGCGGGAGGAGGGGGCCGCGGCTCCGAGCACAGGCAGAGCGGGTGCTCAGCGGCGCGGTCGCCGAAGCCTCGGCCGGGGGGAAGCAGAGGCGCCCGCGGCTCGAGAGCGGGGCCCGACCCGCCTCCCGCCCGGATCCGCTGCGGCTCCCAGGCCTCCTCCGCTCCCGCAGCCGCCCGGCTGCCTCCCCCCAGGCAGGAGCATCCCCCGGGGACTCAGCCTCCAGCCGGGCCTCGCCGTCGGGGCTCGTCCCGGGCTCAGAAGCCGCCGTCGGGGCTATCCCCGGGCTCGGAGCTGCTGGGAAGCTCCGCGGTCCATGCTGGCCTTGGCAGCATGCGGGGTTTTCCTCTCCCTTTAAACCTGCGCAGGGGCCGATTCACCTGCCGGTGGCTCGTTTCCCTGGAAGGTGCAATTCCCTGTCATGGTACCCTCGGTCCTCTGAAGGTTTTGCATGCCAAAAATTACTGTTAAGGAGCCCCACTGCCGCTGCTGGGCTTTGGGGGGGCAGCGTGCCCCAAATGGGAGAGCGGAGGTTGGGGAAACGCGTCCTCCCCTCCTCGGTCCGGACAAAGTCAGGCTGCGTCTCCTCCGGCGCCTCCGGCGCGCGGGGTGCGAGTCCCGGCCGTGGAGCGTGCCGAGGAGGAGGGAGGCCCCGCGGGATCCTCCCCGACACCGGCCACAGTGCTACCTTATCCCCCTGCTTCGCTCTCCTCTTTTGTCCCGTCTGGGTTCAGCCTGCTCCATTTAGCCCCCGCAGACTGTCGATTGCCCTGATCCTCCCGCTCCTTTGGACGGATCATTAGCAAAAACTTAACCGGAGCCCGCCTTAACGGCACCGCGATGCCGCGACCAAGAGAAACGTGCCCGCCAGGGCTCGCCTTACTAAACCCCTGTGTTGACTGGGGCGGCTGCTATTTTCCCACCGTGAAATACCGAGCAGCCGGTCCCATCCCGGGGCCTTCCCACCGCGTGGCTCCGGAGGGGACCCGGCCGCACCGTGGGAGCCGGGGCGGCCTCAGGCCGGCTTTCGCCCCAGGTGGGGATCTGCACGCCGCGCTCGATATCTCCTATTTCCCAATGTCAGCAGTGGAAGAAAAATCACTGCCGGGCAAAAAGCTGCCCCAGAGGTGTCCGCTCGCTCCGTGGCCTCCGCCGCGCGCGTGGACACATCCGCGTCCGCACACACGGCAGCACGGGCCGCGCTCGCGGGCGGTTTGCGCGGGGGCCGCCGGGGTCCCGCTCCCCCTGCGGAGCGCACCGCTATTTTAGTTCTTTTCTAATAGGTCACTAAAAGGGTGGGGAAAAAAAAGAAAAAGCTAAAAATAGCTGCTAAAACTTCCTGTGCCGCTGCCAGGTGGCTGGGGCCGGCGGCGGCGCGAGCCAGCTGCGGGCTCGGCGGCGGCAGCGATGCCGCAGCACCCCGGGAGCGCGGGGTTCCCGCGGGAGCCGGGGCCGGCGCCGCCTGGCACAGGCTTGGGATCCCAAGTTCCTCCGCGTTTCAAGAAAGCAGGGAGAGGGGAGAGCAGCGGCTGCTCGAGGGAAAGCTGCCGGCTGCGCCGGGCTTTAGCAGACGCCAGAGAGCTGAGCAGCAGCGCTCCGCTGTCGGGAAGGGACGCGGGTGCCGGCAGGGCGGCGCGGGGTCCCCGCCGCTCCGGGACATGCCGTGGGAATGGCCCCCGGCCCGGGGCCGGTTTTGCTCCGGCAGAGCTCCGCGGTTCGCCTGCTCTCCGGCTCCAGGCACGCCGCCGATGCCCGGCTCCGGGTGCTGGTTACACGTGGGCAGCGGGGAAAGCGCGCCTCTCCCACGGCAGCCGGGCGGTCCCGGTTTGCTGCTGCCCGGGCATTTGCGGCTCTCAGGCTCCGCATAGGCATAGGGAAAGGATGTGCATGGAGCTGCTCCCAGCCTCCAGCTGCAGTGTTGCTGGGGGTTGGGATCTCAGCTGGGATCAGGAAGGGCTTGGGGATTGCCCCGGTCGGAGCGAGCCCTCGCCAGGGGTCTGCGATTAGCAGCAAAGTGCCTGTTTGCTGCCCTGGGTCTGCCCCTGCCGGGCGCAGGGAGGCCGGGAGGGAGCACGGCCGGGCGGCTGCATCCCGGCTCCAGCTCCATCCCCGGGGCTGCCGGGCGCAGGGAGGCCGCATGGGAGCACGGCCAGGTGGCTGCATCCCGGCTCCAGCTCCAGCTCCATCCCCAGGGCTGCCGGGCACAGGGAGGCAGGGAGGGAGCACGGCCGGGCGGCTGCATCCCAGCTCCAGCTCCATCCCCGGGGCTGCCGGGCGCAGGGAGGCAGGGAGGGAGCACGGCCGGGCGGCTGCATCCCAGCTCCAGCTCCAGCTCCGTCCCCGGGGCTGCCGGGCGCAGGGAGGCCGGGAGGGAGCACGGCCGGGCGGCTGCATCCCAGCAGCCCCGACTTCCCTGGGGAGGGATGTCTCTGAGCTGGCCCTGCCAATTAGCGGAGATGGGAATCCTGGAAACCTGTTCGGAAAGTACGTGAGACGCAGGTGCAAGCAGCTCTGCAAGCGAGGCCATCGCAGGCGCCGCCGGCCGAGATCCCCGCTTAGCCGGCGCGGCTCGGCTTCGGGCACGCCGGCCGGGCAGGGCGGCATTCGCGCCGCGCCGGGAGACGCCGCGGGTCCCTCGCCGGCCTTTCCCGCGCCGTCAGCTCGCGTTTGCGCCGGGGGCCGCGGGGAGCCGGGTGCCAGCTTCGGGCCGTGCGAAAAGAGGAAGCCGCCTTTGCCGGCCCCGGGGCGGAGGATGACTCCGCAGAGCCGGGAGGCGGCTTCCGTCAGGCCGGGGCCGGCGGCAGCGTCGCGGGCCGCCGGCGGGTGCGCCCGGGCTGGCGGGTGCCAGGGCGCCTGCGTCGCCGTGGGGAAGCAGCACGAGGAGGAGGAGGAGGAGGAGGAGGACCCGGCCGTGCATCCCCCTTCCCGAGGCGCGGGAAGCGGCTGCGGTAGCGGGCGGCGCGGGCGCTCCGGGGGGGCCGCGCACGGCGGCGGCGGCGGCGGGCGCCGGGGCGGCGCGTGCCCGCGCGCCGGGCAGAGCGGCCCGGCCTTGGTGGGGCTTTCCCAAAAAAGGTCTGAACTCTTCGGTTGACTTTGCCACTTCCCTTACCACTCCCTTTCCTGCGAGAGGATGTGCTCGCCCGCTCGGCTGTACGCCGCGTCGGGCCTGGGGCGGGGGGGGGGGGTCTTTTTTCTTCTATTTTTTTTTCCCCCACCCACCTGCTCCTTCGCTGCTGCTGCTGCTGTTGCTGCTGGGGAGGCGGCGAGCGCCCAGCCGCGGTGCGCCGGCACGGGCCGCCCCCGGGCCCCGCCGGCATGGCCCGCCGGCCGCTGCGCCCGCCGGAGCAGGTACGGGGGCGGCGCGCGGCCGGGCCAGCGCGGGCGCCGCCGTTCGCGGGGAGCTTTCCGCCGCTGCCGGCTGCGGTGCGGCTTCCCGGCGGCTCCGGGCGAGCACCGCCTTCCCGGCCAGAGCCGGGACGCCCTTTGCTCCCCGCCGGGGCTCGAAGGCCTTGGGTTTTTCCGAGAGCCGGAGCTCCAAATCCTGGGCTGGGGCTTCCCTGGCACCGCTGGCAGCAGCAAGGCTCTGGCCGCCGGCGCCGACACCTTGGGCGCTTGGCGACGTGGGTGCTGGGGCCGGGCCCAGCTGCTGCCTGGGCCGAGCAAGGCTGCAGGGGTGCATTGAGTTAAAAAAAGAAAAAAGCATGAAAAATCCCATTTCTGGCCGTTTTGGGAGGCCTCGAGCTCCTGCTCGCCCCTTCCCAGGCTGGAGGAAAAGCCGGGACTTGCGGCGCCCGCGGGGCGTTAAGGGCCCGTCCGCAGCCGCGGCGCGCTGGGCCGGGCGGCCAGCGAGCTCCGCTTCTCGCGCCGCCGGCGAAGAGCAACTTCCCTCCCCTGCTTCCCTGCGCTCATATGACACCGCGGAGCTGCTCCGACTTCCCCATCGCTGGCCTGGAAACAGCCCCGGGGCTGCCGCGGCCGCCGGCGGGGTCCCGTGCCCAGCGCTCGGCCGCGGCGAGCGGGGAGCTGCGCTTTCCCTGCCGGAGCGGCTTTCCCCGCCGCGGTGCAGCCCCGCTGGCAGCCCCCCCGCGAGCCTGCCCTCCCGTTTCCCTCTCCTTGCACCGCTTGCCTTCGCTCCTGCCGCGCCAGCGAAGGGCTTTTCCCGGCGGGAAGCGCCGCTCGGAGGGCGCCGGGCCGCCGCCGTGACGCTCCTCTCCTTCCCCGCAGGCTCCGTGCAGGAGGGTGCAGGGACGCTAGCCGGGGCGCGCCGAGGGCACGGCTCGCCCGCTGCCCGGCCGCGGCGGCGCGCGCCGGACGGGCCCCCGCGGCGGCACCCGTCCACGTCCGCCGTGCATGAGGCCGGGACGCAGGTGAGGACGGCGCCGGGAGGCCGGAGCCGGGGGCTCGGGGCGGGCTGGCGGCAAGGGACGGCGCCGGGGTGGGGGACGGACGGACGGACGGACGGACGGCCAGCAGTCGCAGCAGGGCGGCTCACGCGCTCGGTGCCCTCCTGCCCGCAGCACGCAGGACCCGCGTCCGCAGAGCCACCCCTTCCGATGTCCCGGCATGAGGCTTCTCCGACAACGGTGCAACCCGCCGGCAGCCAGCGCCCCAACGCCTGCTGCTTCTGCTGGTGCTGCTGCTGCAGCTGCTCGTGGTACGTCGGGCGGCGCGGCGCGGCGCGGCGCGGCCGGGGCGCTCGGCTCGCCGAGCCCTCCGCAGCCCCTTCCTCCCCGACAACGTGCGTTTGGGCCGCCCGCCGGTCTGCTCGTCCGCGGGCTCCGCGCCTCCGGCAGCCCTGCCCTGCGGCCCCGGGGCACTCGGCGCTTTGCAGCCGCCGGGAGCCCCGGGCTCCGGAGAACACGCCGGGCCCCGGAGCTGGGCAAAGCCGGCGCCGGCGCGGCGGCCCCCTGCCACCCCGCGGCGCGTCCCTGGGGCTGCGCCTCGCCGCATTCCCGCCCCTTTTCCCCAATTTTCCACGCGGCGGCAGGCGGGACGGGCTCGCGAGCGCCGCCGGGGCGCGCAGCAAGTGGGGCGTCCCGCTGCGGCGCCGGGGGGGACGCGGGGCCCTGCCAGCCCGGCGAGGGGCAGTGTCGCAAGCAGGAAACGCTGCGGTCGCCTCCGGGCTCGGAAGCGCGGGGGCCCCCGGGGGAAGTTGCTTGGGAGCCTCTTGCGCCGCCGGCCCGCGGGCTGGGGGGTAGCCGCGGGGCAGCGGCGGCCCCCGCGGCTCCGGCGCCCCCGTCCCCGCCGCGCCCGGGGGTCTCCCGCGTTTCTAAATCTACCCGCGCCAGCGGCTTCCTGAGCCGGGCGGGCGCGCGCCGGCCGCCGGCTGCGGGGAGGCGATAACGCGGCGCGGCCGCGGGCCCCAAACCCCCCCCGGGGCGGCCGCGCCGCCGGCCGCGCCGGCACTGACCTCTGCCGGCTGCTCCCGCGCCGAGGCCGGCAGCCGGGCGCCGCTGCGATCGCCCGAGCGCGGGAAGCCCGGCCGGGGGGCGGCGAGAGGCCTGGCCCCGCGGCGGGCAGCCCCCTCCGCCGCCGCCCGTTACTACCTTTCCGTCTCCCCGGCAGGAACGAGGACCGGGAGCGAGCATGGAGGGCGTCTCGGGAGACCAAACTGGAGACCATCCCAAACTGTGAAGCCTGGTGAGCGGAGGGGGCAGCGCCGGGTGCCGCTGGGGGCTTGTCCTGGGGGGGAAGGTGCTGCAGCGCAGCTCGGCGCGGCACAGCATGGTGCAGCGCAGCTCAGTGCACCACAGCACGGTGCGGCGTGGCACAGCGCGGTGTGGCACGGCACGGCATAGTGCAGCGTGGCACAGGGCCATGTTGCATGGCACAGTGCGACGCAGCATGGTCCAGCGTGGCACAGTTCAGCACAGCATGGCACAGTACAGCGCAGCATGGCACGGTGCAGCGTGGCACGGTGCAGTGCAGCAAGGTGCAGCATGGCACGCTACAGTGCAGCAAGGTGCAGCGTGGCACAGTGCAGTGCAGCAAGGTGCAGCATGGCACAGTGCAGTGCAGCACGGCACTGCAGTGCAGCAAGGTGCAGCATGGCACAGTACAGTGCAGCAAGGTGCAGCATGGCACAGTGCAGTGCAGCACGGCACTGCAGTGCAGCAAGGTGCAGCATGGCACGGTACAGTGCAGCAAGGTGCAGCATGGCACGGTGCAGTGCAGCACGGCACTGCAGTGCAGCAAGGTGCAGCATGGCACTGTGCAGTGCAGCATGGCACGGTGCAGTGCAGCAAGGTGCAGCACGGCACTGCAGTGCAGCAAGGTGCAGCATGGCACTGTGCAGTGCAGCAAGGTGCAGCATGGCACAGCATGGCACAGTGCAGCACAGCCCGGGCCCCACCGCTCCGCTCCCTGGCGCGCTGCTCCGCGCGCGGGGACGCGCTCGATGCAGCGTGGCGGCGGGGCGCCAGGACACCCAGGTCCCCTCCGCCGCCCTTCCCGCAGCCGCTCGACACGGTGCCTCCCGTGCTCGGCCGAGAGAGGGGCTCCGTGGAGCCGCCGGCGCCAAGCGCTTGCCCCGGGGACACCGCGCGCTTTGCGCCCGCGCCGGGGGGAGCGCGCTGGCCTTGCAGCGGCAGGGATGGAGGGGATAAACCAACCCCGCAGCCAGCGCCGGGCACTTCCCGGGAAGCTCTGCGTCGCCGGGCGCTGCATTCCCCCCACTGGCCGCGGGGCTCAATATACCGCGGGGCTCTGCGCCGAGCCGACGCCGCGTAAGGCTCCGCCGAGCCGCGCGGGGGCCGGGAGCGAGGCGCCGGCGGGAGCAGCCTCCGGCCGAGAACCGCCCGGTCGGGCGGCCCCAATTAGCGGTGGATAATTACTGCTGCTGGCGGTGGCGGCGGCGAGGGGCCGGTTCGGGGCGCTGCGCGCTGACGCCGTGCCCTTGCCTCCGCGCCGCCCGGCAGCGCCAGACCCACGGCCGAGGAGGTGCGGGGCTGGGCGCAGTCCTTCGACAAGCTGATGAAGAGCCCGGCGGGCCGCAACGTCTTTCGGGAGTTCTTGCGGACTGAGTACAGCGAGGAGAACATGCTCTTCTGGCTAGCGTGCGAGGAGCTCAAAAACGAGTGCAACAAGCACAGCATCGACGAGAAGGCGCGGGTGATCTACGAGGACTACATCTCCATCCTCTCGCCCAAGGAGGTGCGCCCCCCCCCCCCCCCCCCCGGGTTTTGCAGCGCCGGGCAGCTGCCTCCTGCTTTTGCACCGCAGTGGCGAGACCATCACCCGCGGCGGCTCCCGGCAGCGTCCCTCGCGCGCGGTGCGGCGGGTCCCGCGGCCGGGCGGGAGGGGACCCCCGGGCCGGGGGCCAGAACTGCACGAGGGCACCGGCGTGGCCGAAAAGATGCTGCATCCCTGGGCCGGGGGGTGGGGGGGCACCCCAGCATGAGAGCGTCCCTGGGGTGGGAGCACCCTGCAGTGGGGGCACCCCAGCATGGGAGCGTCCCTGGGGTGGGAGCACCCTGCAGTGGGGGTGTCCATGGCATGGGGGCGCCCATGGGGTGGGGGCACCCCACAGTGGGGTACCCCAGCATGAGAGCGACCCTGGGGTGGGAGGACCCTGCAGTGGGGGTGTCCATGGCATGGGGGCGCCCATGGGGTGGGGGCACCCCACAGTGGGGGCACCCCAGCATGGGAGCGTCCCTGGGGTGGGAGCACCCCACAGTGGGGGCACCCCAGCATGGGGGCATCCATGGGGTGGGGGCTCCCCGGCATGGGAACATCCCTGAGGTAGGAACACCCCAGCTTGGGAGCACCCCACGGTGGGAGCCCCCCCGTCTGCCTCCCGGTGCAGCGCCACGTTCCCGCCCCACTTCTCCGCGGCGGTGGGAGGGAGGGAGGGAGGGTGCCGGGACCCGGCACCGGGGCGGCCCCGCTCACGGCCGCTTCTCTCCCGGCGCCCAGGTGAGCCTGGACTCGCGGGTGCGGGAGGTCATCAACCGGAAGATGCAGGAGCCGTCCTCGCACACCTTCGACGACGCGCAGCTGCAGATCTACACGCTGATGCACAGGGACTCGTACCCCCGCTTCCTGAACTCGGCCATTTACAAAGCGCTGCTCCAGAGCGTCTCCCGCGCCTCCTCGGAGGCCTAGGGGCGCCGCGGGGGGGGGGGGGGGGGGGGCCGCACCGGCCCGGGGCGGCCGCCACCCCAGTTTTTAGCTTTTTACCTATGAACCGTCCGTCTGTCCGTCCGTCCGCCCGGGCAGCGGTCCCCGCGCGGGCGCCCCGCAGGCCTGGCTCGTACTACTGAAGCGCTGCCCCGGCGGGGGGCCGGGGGGGGGACACACCGGTCCCCCGACCCAGGCTCTGCTCCCGGAGGTCACTTTACCCCCTGCCCGCCGCCCCCGGGGCCGCGGTGAGTCCCCGCATCCCCCCGCCCCGAGCCCCGGTTGGGGACCGGTTTTGGGGGGCTTGAGGGCAGGGGGGGATTGTTGTTGTTTTGATTTTTTTTATTATTATTTTAAATGCTTTTTTGTTGGCTTTTATCAAGGGGTGGGGGGGGGGATAAGCAGCTGTACATATAAAAACTTGACAGGTTTACATCGCTCCGTCTGTTTGCAGCGGCCCCGGGGGGCGGGCGGCGTTCCGGCCCCTTCCCGTGGGCTCGGAGCCGGAGCCGGACGGGAGGGAGCCTCTTCACACTGGTACGGCCAGGAAACCACCAGCGGTGGAGCGGGGAAGGGGGGCAGGCTCTGGGGCTCATCCTCTCCCCGTGCCCCCCGCCCCCCGGACTCCCCATATCCAGCTGCCCCGGGCCAGCGACTCGGAGCGGGCGGAAAAACCCACGCGGTTATCGTTCACCCGCCGGCACAAACTCGCAGGCGCCCCGGAGGAGCCGGGCTCCGCGCGGGACGGGAAGCGGCCCGGGGAGGGCACGCAGCACCCGCGCATTTCCGCACGGCACGAGGAGTCGCTTACCCGAGCGCCGGCTCCCAGAACTGGACCATTTCGGCCCGCAGCAGCCCCCGCGCGCCCCACGGCCGCCACCGCGGCCTTCGCCTTCGCCGGCCGCACAAAGCAGCCCGTGGTTTCACACCCATCTCCCCCCTCCATCCCTTTCGGGGGCGGGGGAGGGAGAAAAAAGGAGCACTAGTTCTTTTTACTGAAGATTCTTTTTTTAAACAAACAAATTATCTTTCTGGTTTGGGCTTTTTTTTTTTTTCTTCCTTCCTAGTGGTGTGATTGTGTGGATATTCACATCAGTAAATTCAGTTTGCCAAGCTGGAAATACAATTCAAAAAAAAAAAAAAAAAAGTATTTTTGAGAGAGACCAGAGATAGTCCACGTATCTAGGATCGTCGTACATTTATCATTTGCTGGTTACCAAAACGCAAGCTGATCTCGGCCTGCCTGACTCCTTCTGGACAAGCCGCTGCAGCAAGCGGCCCAAGTCCAGCTCTGAGCAGCTGCTTAAAAACAGGGTGGCATTTCTCGTTAAGCAGATATCAAAGCAGCAAAGAGACTGCTTTGCTACTCAGGGCTCTCCCATCCTGCCTCTCAAGAGTGTTTCTATACCTGTATCTGCAAAGCGATGCGGCTGCAGCAGCCGCCCACAGGACCCTCCGCCAAAGCAGCCCCCGCGGCTGCCGCACGTCCCGCGCAGCGTCCCCCCGGCGGGCGCTGACACCCTATCGGCCCGGCAGCATCCGCATCCCGCGCTGGGGAGGTTCTCAAGTCTGAGTTTTTTCTGCTGGTAAAGGAAATACGTCCAGATCGTTTTAAAAATCTGGCTCCAGCCCCGGGCGCGGAGGTGTCGGTGACTAAGCAGCGCGGCAGGCTGGCAGCACCTTCTCCCCGTGCCACAGAGGTCTCAGCCCAGCCGGGGCCCCACTACCACCAGATAATCCAGTTTGTCCCACAATCCTAGCACTTCTAAATATCTTATAATTGAATATTTCTGAGACACCTTTATATCTAATACATTTCACCTCCCTGACTCCCCTAGGTGTGTAGTTGGTATTATTCCAGAAGCTAAAGAAAAACACACAATAAAATGCAATGAAGCAAGATACTTTTCCTTAGCCTTGGAGAAGCTCCTTCTCCATTTATGAATCTCTACTCCACATGTAATTCGGGATTGTCAGCTGATTGCACGAAACTCAACTTCCCCCTTACAGCAATACAAGGCAGGCAACAGCAACTTGTTAATTAGCTGGCTGCTGTCCATAGCACACGAGCCAGAGTGCCTTGGCCAGCTTTGGGTTTAGATCCTGAAGCATTTTTTTTTTAATAGTTACTATAAGGACACTATTTCCTCCACAGGCTGCTTGAATAATCCCATCACCCACCACACTTGCGAGACTTAGCAAGCTGTCAGCATCTTTGAATCTCTTCCTTCTTGAGAGATTGGCTGCACCCCTTCAAAGCAAGGGCCCTGAGCAGAGGATCCTTCTGGGATCACTGCCTCAGGAGGAACACAGCCCTGTGAACGTGTCTGCCTTCACTTTAATGTGGCTGCTTACTCCCTTATAAACATCACGGAGATCTCTGATGAACGTCTGCTCTGGCATGCTGAAAAGCCAGTGGAAGTACTCGTTTTTCACCCAGGAGCTAGGAACAGAAGATGCAACTGCAAATGCTCCTGTGCTACGCGTGAGCAAGAGCTGAAGTGCAGAGGACTGCTCCAGAGCTGCCTCATGCCCAGAGGCTTTACTGGGGTCCCTTGAATGCTGTGCAGCACACCCGGTTAAGAGCCAGGAATCTCAGAAGAGAAGAGAGATTGTAACAGTAGCAGATTGAAAGCTGCTGTGAGGAAAGAAAAGGAGTTTCCTGACAGGTTTGCTTACCCCCCCACTAAGAGTCTGATCCCGCAGGAACCCCACAAGGTCACACTGAGACACAGCACCCGAGACTTGCTTTGTTACTAGGTCCCTTCTTCCTCCTCTCCCCCCTTCTGGGGGCTAACTGGAGGGTCACTTCAAACCTCATCCATTTGCAGAGCTAAGTGCTAACAGCCCCTACCGATCTCTGTAATCCCTGTCTCTTCCCGCTCAGGACCTCTGGAAAGCTCCCTGTATTGGCAGCATTTCCCCACCATCGCGCTCTCTCTGAGCTCCTTCAGCAAGTCCCTCCAAAACCTCAGCCAGGCTTTCAGCAGTCAAGCTAGGAGTAGAGCACGCAAAAACAGGAAACTCTCTGGGACTTCCTTTTAACACCCTCACTGGTGACTGAATTCCCTCCACCTGCTTTATTGATGGTTTCTCACTAAATCAAGATTAATTGTCCTCAGGTTCCCTGGATGATGGCAATCAGGAGCAGCTGGTCACAGGGAGCAGCCTTTGGCAAAGTGAGCAGCTCAGCCAGCAGGAACAGCAACAGGCTGCTGGGTCCTCCCTGTAAGGGCACAGCCCTGACTTCCCCTGTCCCTAACAAGGTACTGAGGGACTCTCAGCGACAGAGGACTCCTTCCATAGAGCGAGGGAGCCCTAGGAAATGCACACCTCACCTAGGTCTGTGCCTCGCACTCTTTCCTGCCCCACAGTAACAACCATTTGGTTTTTTTTGGTGACTGGTGTCACCTTGTTTCTAGTCTGTTACATCCTGGATAACATGTCCTCGGTCTCATGCTTGCAGCAGCCCATGCTGTTGGCATTTAAAGGCCACATCACAGGGTATGGATCACACACAAGGAATCCAGCCCCAAATGACTAAATCATGCCAGTGCAAAGTCCATTGAATGCTCCTGACATCCAACTGAGCATGAGAGCATCACCTGATCTGTGCCCCAAAAGTTGTGTTCCAGCAATAGGTCTCCTCCTGTCAGTTCAGCAAAGCTATTACTGCCCATCCAGCCTCTCCAGGATTTGGCCCAGCATTTTGAGGCTCATGAGTTGATTAAAAGCAAGCCTTCATGCACTGAGGATATACCTACAAGCAGCTTCTTGCTTTCTGGTGGTCCAAGCACTGTTTAGTCCTCATCCGGCTGGACACTGACTGTCCATCAAGCTCTCATGTGTCGCAAATGCAAAGTGCTGTACGCACACGGTTCAAATAAAAGTCAGAAACTGACAAAAATGTTTAATATTAGTTTTGAAGAAAAAATTACCATACTCGCTTAGATGAGAAAATAACGACTAAGTGTGTTTAGTGAGCTCTCCTGCTAAACTGTCAACCCACAACTGTGGCTCTCCCCTTAGGCCCAAGCAGAGAGGCAGGCCTCCGTGCAGCCGCTCTCTCAGTGCGTGACACAATGCAAACTCACTTGGGATACAATACACAATTGCCGTGGGAGCTGGAGTATGGAGGTGGCGTTCTGATCTGCGTTTGGCTGCCGCTCTTGGGCCATGGCACATATCAGCAGAACTGCAAGAGAAGGGAGTTTAAACCCTGATTAGAAAACCTCACTGCCAAGGGGAGCTGCAGGTCATGTGCTTGTTGCCTAGAAGAAGACAGGGATCCAGGTGATGATCTTGTTTCTCAGGCTGGCAAGGGCTTGGGGATTTTGCAGAGACAGGGCTCAGCCCCTGGAGTAGGGGCTAAACAGAGCTCCTCTTTGAATCTCCCAGCTGTGGCGCTGGCACTTTGTAGTGGTGCCATTTCTGCTCACCATTAATGGGTAGTGAGACTTCTGCTCACATCTGAGTTCTGCGCACTGCATGAAAGAGCAGTTTTAAAATCCTAAATGTTGTCATCACCACCATCTCTTGGAGGGGCACCGGGAGCATGAAAAACACTGTGAAGTCGGTCATGACGGAACAGGGGATGCAAGAAGGGAGACGGGGAACAAGAAAGTGAGACATGACCCCAGCTGGTCTGCAGAGATTGGGATGAACCCAGGAGCTCTTGCCTCTGTGCAGGGAGGAAAGATCACTTGCTAGAGCCAGTCAGTGTTTGGCAAGCACCTCTGAGGACAGCAGCTAAGCATCTGCAGTATCTTGGGTGCAGCTACCCTAACACCCCTCAGTGCCAGTAATATCCTTGGTGTGCTACCTTCCAGCGATTCCCACACTCGTTGCACACGACGAAGGTGGTCATGGGCTCATCAGAGCTGCGGGTCTGCACCTGCAGGAGGACACAAGGGAAATGAGAGCTAAGCATCACACATGGCCTCATCGGGGGCACTCCTTGTGCATTTAGGCACCAGGGATGCATGCTGGCTATCTGGTCACTGTCAGAAATCATTGAGGAACCAAGGTCTAGGAGGGCAAAAGGACCCTAAAAGTAAGATGAATCTGATTATTTTACACACAAATATACACCTATATACCTCTGGTCTCACACTCCTAGGAGATTTTCCAATCCTGTAGCTAAGCCAGGCTTCACATTCTATTGAAAATGTTTGTTTAGATCATTTAAGCATGAACAACATATCAGATAAGTGCCATCAACAGCCGCCTGCCAGCACACCAGTGACTAGTGGGTACAGACCAGAGCAGCCCAACTTTCCAGTACTAAAAGCCACTGTTAGGGACTGTAGGACTACCCCATCAGGCACAGAAATGTGCACATGAGGGGCACCTGCACATCCACCTACAGCAGAGAAATTGCTCCCCATGCCAGGAGCACCCCAAGGAAATTACACTGCTGCAAGAGATCACCTTGCCTACTCCAGGGCCTTCCATGAGCACCAGACTGGCTCCAGCTCATACAGGGTTAGTCTGCTCAGATGACAGCCTGTCCTTTCTGGTTGTGACAATGGCACCGGAAAGCAAATGGTGCCACCAGTGTTCGGTGGCTGCTGTTCAAGGAGACTCCACCTAATGACCTCTCCCTAGCCTGACACCCTCTGAGTGATGGGCGCTGGGGCAGCAGAGATGTTTTGCTGCCCGTTCCTTCTGGGTACCTCTGGAGGTGCACATGACCACAGCTGGTCCCTCTCCTCACTGTTCTCAGAGACTGGAGACAGCTCTGAGACTACAAAACTCTCAGACCATCAAGCACGTGTTCTAACAGCAACACGTGAAAAAGCACTCAAGCCATTCCTTTTTACATACCAGTCCTACATCCTAGCCTCACAGGAGCACAGTCTGGGTTACCAGGTTCTGCACATTTCTAGTCTGTTTTGTATTCGAGCCATTAAGGAGCTCTGATATTTAACCCAGATGTGACTGCTGCCTATGACCAGCGCTTGCCAGACACACATACTTTGCTAAAAATCAGATTTTCATGGCATTTAAATACCACAAGGCACTGGGTTTACACTGAAAATACTGGCACTCCTTGCATAAATTAGGCAGCAGAACTACACCCGGGGTAATTATGGTGATCTATGTATGTAATTACCCAATGTGCAGAGTCACAGTATTTGCAGGATGCAAATTAAGCATGTTTTGCAAGCCTGCTGTAAAAATTCTGTAATTCTCACCCAATTTAGCCTGCTGCTAAATTCTGTAATTCTCACCCAATGTTACTGTTCCGATCTGAATGTTTTCATAAACACCAGTTCATCTACTTGAAATTTAGAACATCTCAGTCACCAGATAACACTTGATGATTGTCTTTTCACTGGAAAACGAATAACACTACAGAAAACCTTTTGGTATTTACATTTAGAATATCCTGTCCTGACCTGCTCCAACACTAGATGGTCAGACTCCAGTCCACTTCAAGTGAAGCTAGAGTCCCACATGCTGGAGACTGTCTGTCCAAGACAGACAGCTCCATCAGTACGTCCAGCTGACTTACTGGGACGTGCTCGCAGAGCGAGGCCTCTTGCCTGAGCCAGCTTTTGGGATACAAGACTGCTGTTCAGCCAAAGGAAAATCCCTGGTCAGCTGCCTGGCTCGCGTCTGTGCTTGCACATTACAACCAAGGATATTAAGGGATTTCACTCAGCACTTGCATGCCCAGTTTGTGCGTACCCACTCAGCAAATTTAGCAGAGCAAAAGCGTGGTTGCTCTTGCATTTCTGGGCATCTGCACATTCTAAAAATCTGACTCAGAGCAAAGGCACATTTATCTCCAGATGCCTGGAGTGGACTTGGGAACCAAAAAGTACTGGCAATGCATGAGGTTTCTAGTAGCTGTCCATCAAGGAGAACAAATGCCCTCTGACTGCTCACATTATGGATGTTTATTCTTTATTATAATGTTCCATCTGTTATATGTTGTTTGATTTTAAATAAGTCAGGATTTGTTCAGCTGCAGCTTGTCCACATTCTTAATTTAAACTTTTAATACCATCACCATGCCTGCCTTGGTCCCTGCAGTCTCTCTTCTCTACACTACCCACTCCACTTTCTTTCCCGAATCTCCGTACTTCTCTAAGATCTTCCCAGCACCTGCTTTCAATGCAAAGCTGTCTCAAGCAGCTCAGCAAGCAGCACCACCATATATCAATTCCTGAAAGCTTCCTCGCTGGCTGGTGATGCATAACCCCTGCTCTTTCAGATGCAAATCAGCATTTACACAAATGGGCAAAATAATTTATATAAGCTTGAAGGGAGAGATGTGTACAAAATCATCAACACCATGTTTCAGAAAGCCTGTGTGGGAAAAAAGCTTCTCTCCATCAGTGGCAAAATTTGTCCCACGTGCAGGGCCTGACACAGAGCAGCAAGACCTCAGGACCATGACAGATCATGTCCTGTGCAGAGGTCAGTGGCATGGGAGCTGTAGGAGCCAGAAGACTAACCTGAGTGTAGGTGCAGTTCTTCTTCTTGCATTTCCCACAGGTGAAAAGGTCAGTCTGCGTCCCTCCCGTCTTGGCCATCTGATGCTCCCGGATTGCTTCTTTCGTCATAGCTTTCCTGATTTCTTTCAGCTCATTACTGGCCATTTCCTTTTAAAAAAGCAATAAAATCACATCTGTCCAATTTTACCACCACACTCACTGCAGGGGAAAGAAACAACAGGGCAGGATGGCTTAATGGATAGGTAATAGCCCAGAAAGCCTTTTGTTTCTGGTTACTAGTTGATATCTAGCCCCCTTTCATGATCTACCGTCCCAAAAGACTACTCTCCACATTGAAAATCCCATTGCTAACTTCCTCCCCATGCACTCTGGCAGCAGCTGCTCAGCTGCACCTCAAGAGATGTGCAGCCCTGTCAGCAGATCAACTTCTTGCTTCAAGCTAAAACATATGACACGGCCGCCGTAAAAAACAAACCCTGCTCTGGCTTCCTCACCTCTGAGGTCATCACTGCGATCTGCTCGGGGGTAATCGCCCCACACAGCACGTTCTTTTTCAGCTCTGGATTTTTGGAGTCCTTCAGATTCGAGATGCGGCTCCTCACTCGGTTTTTGTACTTCATGTCAGTGTTCTTGATATCTTGATAAATGCGTACGTGGCAGTCAAGGAGCTTGCAGTCAACCCAGAGACCTCCAAGCGCTTTCAACATCATCCACATTCAGCAGGGGGTGTCACTGCTCCCTGACACAGGGGAGGGTGCTGGGATCCAAGGACAGTGTCTGTTCTGGGAGGTTAACATTGGATTTGAGAACAGGTTTATGCAATCCCAGAGTCCAGGCGCTTTCGATTGAAAAAGCCTTTTCAAAAAGCCTTCTAGCCTTTTCCCTGTGCTGGAAACAATCTTTACTCCCAGTTCTGCTCAGGTTCCTCTACCTGATCTTTTTCTCAGTAAGGTAGCTACATAACCCTCTGCTAACAGAATCCAGCTGCACCTCCTGCCCCATAGCTCCCATACCAAGCAATCTCCCTGCTTATCTCAAATCTACACGCAACTTGATGCTCACTGCTCCGTCTTCCACACTGCTTTTGCCCCATATGAGCATACTCCCCTCCATAGGGAGGCTTAGGGAAGTTGCATGTATCTGGAAGCAGAGCTGGGAGCAGGAAATAGCATTTTGGCAGGACGAAGAAATTGGGGCCTGAAAGTCCATAATGGTGCGAACAGGAAGGAAATAACTGTGTCAATCACACCAGCAGGGGGTCAGCCCTGAGCTCCCACTATCACACTGGGCCAAGCAGAGCTGGAGCCCAACCCAGAGCCCTGACAAGCACAGTTGCACCACAACATTCGTATAAAGGAGATTGTCCCATTTTTCCTCTGAGCTCATTAATTTCATGGCCTGGAGGCTCCACTCATGCAGATCCTTGAGAAAGCCCCATATAGTAAGGATATATTCTTCGATCTGGGCTGCTATATGCTCACAGTCAGCACCAATGGCAACATAGTCATCTGTAAGACAAGAGGAACATGAGGTCAGTTACTTCCAATCAGGCAACCATATTTCTGAGATACAAATCTAGATAGTTTGTTATTTTAATATATGTGCTCTTGACATCAAATGGCATTTTAGCCTTTGCTCTAAGTATCCTTTGACTCTTTTGAAAAGAGCAGTGATAAAAATAGACAAATCCAGCCAGTTTATGCCCTCTGCCTCTCTGCTAGTTAGACTGCACTGGACCAAAGCCAAGAAGAACCTGGCTCCCGATAAATATAGTTTTCCAATATCCAGTGTAGTCCTAGTACAGTTGAGGTCAAGCATATATAGCCAGGAACTGATTCTCAGTGGACATTGGTGTCAATGAGAAGTAGCTCCACTCAGATCAACAAACTGGTAAGGCCTGAAAATACGTAGAGTTGGAGTCAAGCCTTCGTTTCTGTTCTTAGCTCAGTGCTCCACCTGACCTTACCTTTTCTTTCACACACCTCTTCTTGTCAATTAAACAGCATGATACAGAGCGCTGTAACTGTAGGAGTTTGGATACTGGTTATGTTAACCCATATCATAAAACAGGGGAAGGCAGAGCAGAGCAAAGCAGGGCTAAGCTAAGCAGAGCAACAGAGTTGAGGGGCTATTTTGCAGGTTCCATATAGCAAGGGTTTTGCTTAGAGTTACACAAAGTATGCGATGCAACATATATATACAAACACACAGGAAGGCTAGAAATGATAACTTTCTGAACCTCTCCATCTGCCATCTACATTTCTTGGCTCCAAATCATTACAGCTCTGCAGTGCTTAGGCAGGCCTCAATTTTCCAAAGGCACTGAGTGTTTGGATACAAGCATGTGAGGTATTTTGAGGTATTTAAGATCTGACTTTCAGTGATGCTGAGCACCTGCAATCGCATCTGATTTCCAGTGGCACACCCTGAGTGAAGAGGGAGAATTCCAGTCCAGTCCACAGAGGACCACAGTCTCTGAGGGGCTCCGGTCTGCATGGACAGAGGAATCTCAAACGCAGAACACGACCAGCATAAACTCTACTACTGACAAATTCCATATATTGAGTTACAGCTTCATTTCGTGCCCCAATGGGAAGCAGAGATATCAGCTTCACTATACAGCAATCAGACAAGACTGAGACCGAGAAAGGGAAGAAAATATCTGCACTCCTGAAGATCAAACTTCTGATCTTAGGCAACTCCACCTAATCTCTTGGCTCAGTTAATAGAGCAGAGCACTCCTGTTCGCACGTACAACTCCTAACAGCCATAGCCTGACACATTGCCATAGACTCAGCTTAAGTCAAGTTTATATGCAAGTGTCTGGAAATGCTGCAATGCCAGCAAATCTAACAAAGCGGTGACCAGGAGCTGGACTGAGCTAGACGGCAATAAACTTTCAATGAGGCTGCTCCATATCTGAGAAGAGCCGAATTTGGCACTGACCTACATGCAGAGATCTCCCTGTCAGGAGGTACCAGGAGCTACGAAGCACACTAGACAACACAGGGTTTCCCCTATTACTTACCATCAGCCTGTAGAGCAGTTGTCAACATTTCTCTGCATTTGTTGCGGACAGCATCACAGGTGACGGGTGCTGGAGGGAAGGTGGTGATTTTAGGGGTGGTCGGAGTCTTCGGAGGCTCCTGCCTTTTGTTGGAGCTAAAAGAGAAACTTCACCTGTCAGAATGTCTCAGTTCAGGTCACTGAGAGCAGTGAAGGGATCAGCAGGCATGTGGCCAAGCACCCTGTTAATTATAATACAAAACCAGTCAGAAGAAAACAATGCAAAAATACATGCCCCAAATCAGCATACAGCGCAAAACAGTAGACAGATACAAGCTCTCCTGTGGACTCTGACGTTTTAATCCATTAAGTAGATCTGCTAACCACATCACAACTATTGGACCACTAGACATCAACCAAAAATATTATGAAGCCGCTGGACATTGTCAGTAACTCAGATAGGCTCAGGACTTCCTGCGACCACCAACACTCACTTGGTCTGGTATCACAGTGCACAGATGCATGGTTCATCATTTATCTCCTACTTTGCAGGACACTGAGTCCCCCAAGATACGATAAATATATTCTCTGTCCTTAACTGCTCTCAGAAGAAAGGGAGCAGAAGCCACCACTAAGGTTAATCTCAGCAGGTGTTGAGCTGGCTCCTCAACTCACATCCTTTACTACTGAGATGTCAACAGTGGGGAAGGAGAACAGTTAAAGTCAAAAGCACTCCAGCTCTCTACAGCTGACAAGCAGTGAGCGCAGGACACTGCCTGCTCTGCTAGGGCACAAATCAGCGAATGCTACGTGAGCCCCGCTAGAACAAGGAGCTGTGAAGAACCAGCCCTGCAGCTTCCATGCTAAGAAAAAGAAAGAAAATGGCTCCTTTTGCACTGGTATTTTAAAAAAACACAGCATAACACATCAGATGGTCTTTTATTTTCCCTGTAGCTCTGGACAAGACTTTTGATTACTCATCTCACAGAAGAGCATCCCCTGCATGGCCACATGCGGTTCACACAGGTGCCAGGCTGACAAGGGACAAATAAATAGTGCTTCACTTGCAAAAAAGAACTTCACTTTCCACCTGCAAGCAATTGTGGGCACAGGCAAGGGAACACAAACATCTGCCTGTTGTGACTGTGTGTCAGTCAGGTCATCTGCCAGAGGGAGCCAGCCTGAGACAAGAGGCAGTAATCGCAGCCCAGACCTGCATGCACAATTACCCCTCGATGCAGGCAAGCTGAATCACTGCACCGGCTCAGCTTGCACGCACCACTGTGAGACTGCCATGCCAGAGGAGTAACTTCACAGAGCAGTTCAGCTCGGTGTACACCTACGGCGTAGAGACATCTTGCCCATAAAGCCTAACATCTGTGCAGAGAGTTAGTTAGCTTCACAAATATTGCAGATGAAAAATTTGGCCTATTATGATTCCCAGATGATTTTATAGAGCTCTTAAATCTAGGCAGCAAAATAGCAAACTTTTCAGCAGAGGTTGCTCTGTCTTTGGTGTTTGGGCCATAAAATGCACAGCATTTATTGTCAGTGTCTGGGTAACATTAATGCAGTAACAGACTAAAAGGAAAAAAAGAGAAACCCATATTTCACCCATGCCATCCTGGAAATGTCTCCTTGAAGACCCAAGTGGCTTGACAATTAGCATCAAGCAGGGACACTACTGCCAGTTTTTATTGCCATTGAAATAAAACTCTTATAAACAGGAACTACCACTACACTGTCCTGAAAGGGAGTAGTTATTCCACAGAAGAGCAGTGTTATGCTGGAAACCTACTGAAGCTGCTGCTGTATGAACTGAGCCAGATATCCTCAGGGACTGATCCTGGGACACTTTGCTACTGCTAAGTTCAAATCCAGTCCAGCTCTGTAGTGCCTCAAAGCTGTTAGACCATCGTTAGGCCCTATGGGACTCTCACAGTTCAAAACCTTGCCATGCCCCCTTTTCCGAATCATCCATCGATGCACATCCAGCACAACTGCTCAGGCCAAACTATAGCTAGAAGGCGATTTTTTTTGCTCAGTTGAAATAGATGCATGGGAAATTATACTGTAAGCTTACTGTGTTTCTCCTTCATCAGTGGATGAATAAAAAGACTTTAGTTATCAGCCAGTTTTACGAGTCAGCATTGCATGCAGCTATTGAGGAACAAATTTAGTAAGGTGTCTAAACAATTAAAAACATTCAGTAGGATTTACACTGCACATAAAATAAAAAAAATAAGAAACAACTTAGCTTGCAAATAACAAATCAGATGATGAGCATCTCCTGTCCGGAATGTACAAATCGCTACTGGCACTCTCATACGTAAGAAGCTACGCAGAGATTACAGACACTTTATAGTCCACAGTGGGGGTATCATGTAGTGGGCAAATCATACACAACTCAGGAAAACTCTTCTAAAAATTAAGGCTAATTTTTTCTTGCACAAAATAGTTTGGAAAAATGAGACTTTCCAAAGGACAAATGCAAAAAGCCTAAAAACACAACCCAACACAAAAGGAAAGACTGAAAGAATTGGGAGTGGTTTAGAGCAGAGAAGACTATGAAGACACAAGTCTTGAAATATTTACAAAACTGTTGCAAAGGATTATGTTGAAAAGGAGGAAAACATCCTCTGTATTTGCTGAAGACAAACATGAAACAATGGCCTTAACTTGAAGTAAGACATATTTTAGTTGAGCATAGGTTTCAAACTGTAAAGTAGTGTTATGAACTGGAAGAGGTTGTCAAGGGTGGCTACAGAAAATATCTTACCCCAAGGTTTTTAGGATTGTTAAAGAGCAGCTTAGAGAAAGATCTGTCAGGAACAGCTTGGACAGAGTTCATGATGTCCTAGGAAGCAGGTAGCAGGTAATGCCTTCTTGAGAGCTCTTCTAAGTTGTTTCATTTTGCAAATGATGGTAACAGTAAGGTCTCCCAGGGCAAAATACTACATGTAAACTCCCATCAGTGGCCTCCATCACATCTTATTTGTAACAGTTAACTTATAAAGCCACAAAGCTGACCAGCACCCTAACATGCAGGAAATAAAGCCAGGATACCAAGCATCAATACTTAAAGCCAGGCTTTTAAATTAATATTTACACAGATAACACTTGATTTTCAAGAAAGTTCTATCTATAAGTGCAATTGACTTAGCTATTTGAATATTTATACCCCAAAGGTAGAGAAAAAAAATCTAGACAAGATAGATCTCTATTCTATTAGGTGATGAGTAAAGAAATATTCACATATTCCCTATACACATGGGGCCTCAAATAAGCATCTTTAAACAGCTTGAAGAAAACTGAGGAACTTCAGCTTGGAGGGGTTTGGTGAGGCAAAAGTTCAGTGCTCCTCTCCCAGCAGCAGAGAGAGGAAAATTAAGAAGAGAGGAAGATTCACTCCAGAAGAGGCAGCAGCCCAGCAGCTTGAATACTCACACAGAATGGAAGATATGAAAGTCACAAATCTGAACAAGGTACAGTAGGGATTTGAACTGATTGAAGTCCCTGTCCCACTTGAGTGTCCTAATCACCAAGCCAATGGCCATTTTGAAAGACCTAAATATACTCCAACATGCCTGGCTTCGTCCAGCTTCAAGACAGGAAATGCTTTGAAATCTCAAATTTCCACTGGACAGGAAAGCTCTTTCTTGCCTATTTCTAAAGAGAAGTCCCTGGAGTCTGCTCCAGGAATCTTACTGCTCAAGGTACCCCAAAATACTGTAAAATAGCTGCATGATTGGTGCATCAAAGTGGAGTAAACGATGCCTGAAGCATTAAACTGCAGGCGAGTTAAATCAGCTCCTCATGTCTTCAGTTTGAGCCCTATCAGACATTGAGATGACAAATGATCACTCGTGAATTAAATGAAACAGGTTTCAGCCATTTCAAAGATTGTCTAGAAAGTTGTTCATTAGGCTTTAGAAGTTTATAATTAGAATAGTTGGAAAAAAGACCCCAAACACACCTAGAAGACTTATTTCAGGAAATCCGTATGCTTAGTTCACGCTTTTCTGTTAAACAAGAGGAGTTCGTAAGTTTGTAAGTCTATCCAGATAACAAAAGCTTACACATTAAAAAAAAAAAAGAAGAAAAGAAAAGCTAGAATAAAATGGTGGCAAAGCAACAGCCAAGGACCACAAGCTGAACTCAGGGCTGCAATGGAAGAGAAACCGGCAGAAGAGCTATATTCAGGCCACAAATCCAAAAACTCCTAATAAAGGCTTAAGAGAATCCTAGAAAAGCAAAAGCTCACCCTGCCAAAGAAACATTAGATACAGCCCATTAAAAGGTACTATGCTAATGATCTAAAATACTACAGCAGAACAGAATATGCTTTGGATTACAGTAACTCAATATATAACTTTACAGGTGCCAGCTCTACACTGCCTGGCTAGAAGCCTTCAGATCTAGCAGTGTTAGCTCTCTAGTCACTATGCAAGGATTCCTACATCTGTGCTCCAGAAAGCAAGACAAGTTTCTGGCCAAGAGCTATTTAAATACTTCTCCCTGACAGAAGAGGAAGCTCCAGCCAAAATGTATCAGACTAAGAGGCTGAAATATCTGAATGCAAACTGATCTCTTTCAGGCCTTGATAGCAGCCTCAGCTGAACCAGCAATCAGGCACCAAGCAATGAATCAGACTCACAGACATCACAGCCTGTGCTTTAGAGATTAAAGCCAAAGACTCTGCTGCTAATATATTTTTTGTTTTTTGGTCAAGGGAAATTAGTAGCTTATTTTGCACCACTAGAGAATAAGCAGTCTTGTCTTTGCAAAGAGATCCTGGTTCAACAGGAGCTACCCTCCTCTTCTGGGTCTGTGCTAAACTAATCCCTTCGGTTCTGTTTCTCCCAGAAAACCAAGGGCACATTTTGTCATTTAGATGTTTGAAGCAGAAAGCATCAAGGGGAAAAAAGTGCAGAAACTGCAGCATATCTTCAAGGCACAGTGGAGGCTGGCAGCACAAAAGCCAGAAAGCTCTACTACACATACCCCAAGGTAGCTGTCTACTAAAGTAGGGAAATAGCGTGTGTGGCGGGGTGCCTCTATGCCTATGGCCAGCATGCTATTTTGGATCAAATTGCTACCGGCCTTAGCCATCAAATCAGGTGTGCAAGCAAACCCTGCTAGTTTCACTCATGAATGTGAGCCACCACCGCACACAGGGATATGTATCACACTTCCTTCCCTCTAGGCTTAGCATTCTCTGAGGCACATCTTCCAAAGATTAAATCAGAAGCTTCCCTTTTTCCTTGAACTGCAATACTACTTCCTGGCTTGAGCAGCATCAGCCACATTTGTGATACTTACCCCTTCCTTTATAAACACACAGGAATCATTAGCATGGATGTACAAACAGCTTTAAGGTAAACTCAGCTCAGAGGCATTTACTACTGGTGAGAGCAGGCAGTAAGTGCAGGGCAACATATTCCTCCTTCTTGTGAGCTTGAGAAGGAAACTGCCTTCTCCTTTCCCCATCAGGAACAGCAAACAAATCCCTCCACTCAGGTTTCTGCCCTTACCATGCTGGGCAAGCTGCCTCCACTTCACCAGTAAGGGCATGCACAAAGGCTCCCTGTCACTGGCTCAGTTCTATCCTTATCAGTCCTACAGCAGCTCCTTCCTGTGTTCACACTCTCAAAAATGGAGTACTAGTCTGCATTTTAGACTGTAAGGATCAGATACCTGTCATATAGAGAAGGTGTTAGCATCACAAGCCAGGTGATAGTGGTCAGGCTAATTCTCTCAGCTTATAAGCAAACCCTTCTCAGGTATCACTGACTGCTCTTCAGCCTCAGACCTTGTCTCTTTTCAACAGGATAAAAGGAAGCAGCAGCTGGGAGACTCCTACTGCTCCTATCCCAGTAAGACTGTCACACATCAGACTGCCACTGTGTCACACAGGGAACGGGACTGCCCTAGCTCCAGAGTTGCACTGCTTTACTATAAAGCTGAATTCTTCTGGCTGCAAAGGTCTTCTTGATACATTCATTGTAATACTTAGCTGGAATTGTATTTTTCATATTTTATGCAAGGTAAGATGCAAGTAACAAACTGAAGTTCTCTAGCTCAGTGTAAGTAGCTTTCTCCATCCCCAGCCCTCTGCAAAGCTGCGAGGGGTGAAACGGCTCACACCAAAGTGTCAAGCCTCAAGACAGTCCCAGGCAAACAAAAAAATGGATGGAGTGACAGGAGAGGTAACGAACAGGGACAGAGAGTCTACAAACCAGAGAGAATATAGTATTAATATTCTAAATTCTCTGGCAAATTTCAGAAACTGTCAAACCTATGAAATACAATCTCCTAGGATCTGAGGCTGAGAACAGACAGACACCTCCGGAAAGGGTCTAGGATAAAGCTTTTTAAACTTGCATTTGCCCCCTCCCCCTAAATCACACTGCTTCCAGTCCACGGCTTAGCAAGGTTTAGCTGCTGATAGTGGAAACAGGATGCAACATTCAGTGCATGACAAGGGGCAAGCATGCAGCAGACCTGCTAGATGGGTGGGCATCAGGCCAAAGTGAAAAGAGGACTTCTGCTGGGACTTGCTGAGAAGAGGACTAAGAAATGGAAGTTTTACTAGTGATGTATGAATATGACTCCCATCCATCACTTGAGACTGCAAAGGCCAAAAATAATCTTCATTCTAAAGGAGTTCAAAGTTAGAAATAAGCAAAAAAAATATATAAAAATGCAACACCGAATACCCAGAGGAATGTTTTATTAATTAAAAAAAAAACAAGAATGAAAAAAAAAGAAATAAGTCATGAATAAAAGCAAAAAACTCACTATAGCCACTGTATTTTGTAGATGTTTATTTCTGCATTACAGTTCAGTTTTTCTTTATTAAGAACATCACACAGATGGTCACTGAAGAAATCTAGACTCCTGGTGTATCTGACCAGGCATTCGAGTATGCCAAATTCCTGGCTCAGACACTCAAAATTAAAAATCATCACAAGATGCCATGAGAAAATTCAAATAATGTTAGAGTATCATCTTGGCTAAAGGGAAGCATTACCTTTGGTCTCTCGAGTTAGTCTCCTTTGAGGAAGATGTTGGCAAGGACAGGTTTTTCTTTTTCTCCTCACTTTTCTCCTCAGAAGCATCTATATTCAAAAGCAAAGAGCAAACACAAACTTCAATGCTATAGGGTTCAGAATTGGTCTTTACACAAGAACCTTGCATCTACTAAACAACGTCTTCAAGAGACTGAACAGAATTGGCCTAAGGCAAGTTGTTATCCTCAGAAAAGAATAAGGAGAAAGAAGGTCGTTAGGGCCTTCCACACTTTCAGACCTTTCACTTGCCTCCGAGTAGAAAGGAGTTCAAACAAGTTTCCCCCACCTAGCCAGAACACAGGGAGCAATCACCTTTCCTCCCTAGGAGATAAGCTTTCTTACAAGCCATGCCTCATCACAAAGGTTTATTTGTGAGAGACCCTGGCTGCAGAGTACAGATTAGATCAAGTTCTCCAAAGCACCACTTTTAAAGCAGTATTTCATGCCAATGACATTTTAGGGGCCAGTAAGAGCAAGCCCTTCTGGGAATACAATTTCTCATGTTTCCCAAGTGCTGCTGAAAGCCAACAGCACAATCCTGCAGAGAACTTTCATTTTTACTGTAGAAAAAGATCAATTCAAGAGGTAAACTGCCCTAAACACCCTAGCCAATTTGCATTAACTGCAATGTTGAAGTGCCAGCTCCAGGCAGGAGAGGAAAATAGCACTTTTAACACTCATTTAGTCTGCTAAGAAATGGGGCATTCTGAGGTACAGATTAGAGCCAGCTGCTTACTTCACTTGAAACAAATGCCATGTCATACTTGTTCTTATTCTTTCACTTACATAGAGCTACCAAAGATATCAGCTTAAAAATAAAGGATGTTTGAATTTCCCGTTGGCGTACTTTGCCAGTAGCATAGACTGGGAGACGCATTCTTTGCCCTGTTAGCAGGATCCAGGTATAGCTGCTCTTCAAATCTCAGCGCTGCCAATGATTCTTTTTTTACCACACAAGTGTAGCTACTGAAGACCATATTTGTAAGCTCTCTATCCGTAATTTTGAGGTTGGTTAGTTCATGCTATAACAGCATTAAGATTCTTGAAATAGAATTACAAGCTTCTGCTTATCAGTGTCCATCACCATGAAAACCTACCCAGTAGGAAAATGTCAGTGTGAATTTGCCTGCAAAGGTGCTAAAATAAGGTCGTCATCCAAAATGCATTCCAGCATTTCTCTTTCTAAGCTGTTACACAAGGTTGACAGCGTATACTGTTTTAATGCAGTACAGCACATGAAAATCTGGTAGAGGGTTCAGAGTACAGATACTGTTTCTCCAGCTAACACTGCTAATAATATGATCAGATACATGTTCAGAACAGTCCCAAAGCTTTCAATACACTTTCCAGGTAAAGCTAGATGTTAGGTTGACAACAGCAACTAAATCTAGAGGAACGCATAGTACGACATGAAAGTCTGAAGACAGAGGGTGCAATCTGAAAAGCCGACCTGCTAAAATACTCTATCTAAATCAAAAAAATAAGTTTTCTTGAGAAACTCAGCCTTTAGGTGAAGTCAGCTACTTAGCAAGTTGAATCTGACAGGAACATGCTTACTTTCTTACCTAGAAGTTTTTTCCAAGACTTGATGAGTGATTTGGCAAGTGATATCACTTCTTCATCTGTGCTCTGCTTTCTCAGTGCATTTACTGACATCCCAATGCGGGTGGACTGCAAGCGAACATTCAAATGAATCATTCAGGAGCAGACTAGTTATTTGTTACTGAACAAAATCAGAAATAAGCATAAGCCAAAGCAATGACCAAGATGTATACTATCTAGGGACCTACAGAATGATTATCTCCTTCCAGCTTTGGAAGGGCAAGATGAGAGTCTTTGGCTTTCTCAAACTGATCATACGAGTTTGGCTTCCAATTACCCACAAATACCTCTTCTACACACCTTGAAGTGACAATTAAAGTTTAGTTTGAAAAATAACCCAGGATGCATATCTTAATCTTTGAATTGTTATTCTATCCACACCTCACCATAGAGAGCATCCTGAATATCACCATTACAAAGACTTAAACAACCACACCCATAATGGCCCTTTATGTTTGCTACTTTACTCTGCTTTTCCCTCTTTTTGAAACCCATGAAAGGATTTGAGTAGTTACCCACACTTGCTTCATCAAGAATGCATAAAGTTACCAAAGCACCAAAGCCACAGCTCAGTAGTATTTTCTAGATGCAATGTTTATTTTGGTGCTTTGAGTGAGGCAAGAAGTCAGAGGGAATCCATTAAGTTCAATTAAATAACATTTTGGGTTCATCCAGATGCAATTTTCAGCTGTGCAACTCACCTGCAGCAAGTCCAGAGTCATAGGCATACTTTTGAGTTCTTTCAGTAAATCCATTGCACCATCCTGCAGAGAAGAAAAATCTAACAGTGAAAGTGCCTCCACTTTTCATTCAGAAATATATCAATACGTCCTTTAATGCTAGAGGCACCTGAGATCTTGGAACAAGTGAAACAAAAAAGCATGGGAGCGCTACAGATCTGTGCTGGCATATGGCACAACTGTTGCACTAGCACATTACAAACATGAAGCTTTCCAGACAAGGGTAACACCTGAAAGATACACCTTGAATCACAACTGTCTCCTCAGCACAACACTTGCCTTGCAGGAATAATCCTACAATCAGATTCAGTATTTTGGGGGCCCAGATTAATGATGTTTTTAAGTTCACAAACAGTTAGCAAAGGCACAAGAATTTCAGTCATTCACCTAAAGCTCAAAATCACAGTCCAGAGCCAGAGCTACAGGCATCTTCTTTCTACACATAAAGTAGCTGTTTTCTAGTTTACTGTAACTGATACATCACTCCACTCAGGACAAGAAATGATACTGGTAGCAAAGCCATCACTCATGAAGTTTCCATGCACCAGCTCTGCATCCAAGAACCCAGATCCAAACAGGGTTTGACTACGTAACCTGTACATATTTTTAAAATGTTAGTCTCAGAGAGAAGCAGTAGGGACAGAAGCACTGGCAAAGTCTGTTTTCACTAGCACTCTCAGCAGACCACAGCCTGGAACTTGTCAATCTCCACTTAGCCTGCAGTTTCCTCCCATTCCCCTTCCATCAAACAAGGCCTTCTAGTGTTCACATTTAACAGCTCATTTAAAATACTAACCACTCCATGCCCATTTGCAGTACAAGACCTACAGAGCCTATAATTGCAGAGATGCGAAGCAACCTGAACTGACAGACTGTCCTCAGATCCCTTCTTCCCTATGCAGAGAGGCTGTTTCTGATTCATCACAAGAAGCAATCCAGCTGCCAGCGCCACTCTGCAGGACAGAGGCTGAGAAAGCCAGATCAAAGCAAAGTCAAAGGTTTCAGTGTGCACAAGCAATTCACTTCAGCAAAACTATGCATTTATGTAGCCAGAATGAGAGACTTTCCACCCAGGCAAGTTTCACACCTTGAATTTCTGCAATAGTCACAGACTGAGTCCATTAAATCCAAACAACAAATCTTAACATTAAAAAATGGCCCATTTCCTGTGCCTGATGTAAATGGTGCCACTTGGGACAATGGCAATAAACAGGGATCCACACAAATTAGAGCAACAAGCAGGTACTCCAGAAAATCACCCTGTAGGAAGAGTCTGCAAGTTAGCTGATACACAATAAACACATGTATATATGGTTCAGTACCATACG
Source organism: Rhea pennata (assembly GCF_028389875.1). Lineage (NCBI taxonomy): Eukaryota > Metazoa > Chordata > Aves > Rheiformes > Rheidae > Rhea > Rhea pennata. The sequence goes on from NC_084678.1 coordinate 16,611,824, forward strand.
AAATGCCAACTAACAGGAAGCATTGCAGACAGCTCATTTAAGAAGTTGCCTCTTTCTCTATGAAGCTTGGAAGTAAATTCAGCAAACTTACTTCTTTCCCATTTAAACACTGGCACCAAAAACCTGCTGTCAAGGGGAACAGGTTGCAGTTTAGCCTGAACACAGATTGCTGCTTGAAGGAAAAGTTATGGGTCAGCAAGATGGGCTTTCTGTAGGCAGGACAAGATGCTTTTTGAGGTCAATAGTAAGGACAACAGAAGCAGGTTGCAGAAAGGGTCTAGTTCCCATCTCTGAGTACTTTGCCCTACATACACTGGTAAAATACCAGTCACTAAGATGAGTGCTAATGGGATGTTTTGTTGTGAGTTTATTACTTCCTTTTCCAGAATGGCTGCCCCTCTACAAGTGAGGTGGTTGGTGAAAGTCGAGCAACTAGAACCCCTCTATACATGCAGCACGGAAACATTTTACTGGACTGTTACAACTGTTACTAAAGAACCAGCACTCATCCCCACCCACAGCCCAGGCAGTCCAGGATCCAAAGGATTATGCGAAGATGCACAACCACACCCAGCATCCCATACCTGAAATACCATATTCCCCTAATCCCTTCCCATTCTCACCCACACCCTCTCAGAGCCCCACCCCACCCCCACAAACCCATTTCTTCCACCCAAACACAGATATAGAGCCTACCTCCATCGTGATCTCTGGCCACCTAGCTTGCTGCCTTGGCACTTGTAGAGTACAGAATCACACAAGTACCAACGAGTACATCCCGTTAGGCAGAGGGATACTCACTTCTCTGCCCCTGCACACCACCCCCATGGATACAGTCACACAGGTTATGGTACACCCTGCGAGAACCACAGTTGTCAGACAGGAGTAAGGCCAGTCCTTGACACTCCAAGGGCCACCCAACAGCAGGCAAAAGTGATGCTTGCATGAGACAGGGCTGCAGGAGGTAAATACAGAAGCACTGGATTTCTTTGAGGGCACAACATGACGAACAGGTCAGCACTGAGGGTATGCAGAAGGATCTGTCCTCCAAGGGCTCCCAACTGGACAGAGCAGGAGGACTGAGGACACCCCCCTGGAGGGGGAACAGCCCAGCAGGGAAGCGGGGGCCAGGGAGCAGGCAGTCTGCGCTATGAGCCCCAGGGTGCCGAGCAGGGGGTTGTGGGGGGTCCCACAGAGGTGGGAAAGGAGAAGAGCACCATGGGGGGGGGGACATGGAGGGAGTCCCCACAACAGTGATGGTGCAAGGAAACAAGGGTGGATCACACACTACTGCAAGAGCAATGGTGGGCACCTGAGAGGAGAAATAGGGAAGCGGGAGATTCCCCATGCCACAGCAGAGATGGAAGGGTCCCTCACCCCAAAGCAGCTATGGGGCAGGGGAGGCTGAGACCCCCAACTCAAAGGGAAGGGGTGCTGGAGGAGGGATCCCCCATCCCAAAAAGGGGGGGGAGCCTGAGGGGGCTAGGAGATGGCACCCATACTCCGAAGTGCGGGGAGGCGTTGAGGGGTTAGCCCCACCACAAGGGCGGGGGGCTGGAGGAGGGACCTATACTCCAAAGGGGGGGGGGGGTCGGGGGAGCTGGGGCAGAGGACCCCTACTCCAAAGGGGGGAGCGTTGAGGGGGGAGCCCCACCACAAGGGGAGGGCTCGGGGGGGGGGGCTGGAGGAGATGAACCCCACCACAAAGAGGGGGGCGTTGAGGGGGGAGCCCCACCACAGCGGAAGGAGGCGTTAAGGGGCGGGGGGGCGTTGGGGGAAGGGACACCCCCCCCCCAAAAGGGGCCCCCGCCGCGGGACTCACCGCGCTCTTCTTGGCCACCATCTTGTCCAGCCGCTTGGCGATGCGCACGATCTCGTCCTCCCCGCCCATTGCTCCGCTCCCCGCGGCGGCTGGGTGCCCCGGGGAGGAGGTGTTGGGGGGCGGGGCGGGGAGCGGAGAAGCGGGGAGAGCGGGCGGCGGCGGCGGCTGCCCGGTGCCCACAAGCCCCGGTACCGCAGTCCGGGCGGGCGGGCGGGCGGCGCGCGGGGCACGACGGGACTCGTAGTCCTCCGGGCGGGCGGCGCGCGGGGCACGACGGGACTCGTAGTCCTCCGGGCTCCCGCCCCGCCTCTTCCCGGCGCCTCGCAGAACTGCAGCTCCCAGCGGGCCGCGCGGCCCCGCCCGTCCCCTCCGCGGGGCATCATGGGAGTCGTAGTGCGGCGGCAGCGGCGCCATGAGCGCTGAGGCGCGGCGGCGGCGGCCTGGCAGATGGGGGCGCGGCGCTGTTCCCGTCACAGCGCCCATGACGCCTGCCCGCTCCGTCCCCGGGCTCCGAGCCAGCAGCAGTTGAACAGCCACCCCTGCCACTCGCTCAGCCCGCTCCCCTCAGCCTGCCCCCCCCGCCCCGGGTCCCAGCTGGGCCACCGGCGGCCGCGCAGGCGTCAAATCCTGCTGCCAAAAATCCTCGCCCGGGTGCTCGGGGAAGCCAAGGTGCGGGGGCACCGCGCAGCGCGGCTCGGGAGAGGCCCGGGACGACTGAAGGGGCAGGCGGCACGGACGGATGGATGGACGGATGGACGGATGGATGGACAGAGGCGCAAGGGAAGCCTGGGAGCTCTTGGCATCCTTCCTGTGAAGCCCCCGGTTCGGTGGCTCTGGGGCCCGTCCCGGGCCCGGGATGCGGAGCCACCCTGTAGGTGGCACTCGTACACCGCGCGAGGACGGCGCGTCGTCGTCCGCCGCCGCCGGGGCCCTGTGCAGCGTCTGCTCCTGGGACTCACCGGAGAAAATCCGTTTCCCCCTGCAGCTGATTGCTGGTGGCAGCGGGAGAGTTTCGGAGCCTTCTCCGCAGCTGGCTGCGTGGCCCTCGGCGAGCAGGATGGGACACGCCGCTCGGCCACGAGCGCCCAGTTCCATCTCCCGTCCACCACCGCTTGCAGGGCCCTTTCTGTGCTGGTCTATAGCTGCCACGTCCTGCCCCAAAAGGACAAGTCAAGGCAAGGAAGCCTCCTGCCTGGGAGCAAGGGCTCCCTGAGCTCAGCTCTAACCCCACTGCCTCCTGCAGCAGTTGAATTACTGAGGCCAAATTTAGGTAACTAAAAACTCTCCTGGGTAACTTGTGCCCTGAAACTGCTCTTTAGGTACCTAAAGCTGCTGCTTTGCAGATCTACGTGGCAGCTTGTACTGAGGCAGATGGCAGTCTGGGATCCCTTCAAGCAAGAACTGCTCCCCAAATGTACTAAACAGACACTTTGATTCATCTGCAAACCGGCAGAGATGGCCCCAAACCAAGGCTTAGCTCCAGACACCGGCATCACGCTTGGAGCTACCTTGAAACTTTTTGTCTTGGCCTCGTTTTTGTAACTCTGAATTCCCTCCAGCCTGCAGTCTGGAGTCTCTGCAGCAACTGGAAAGCCTCTGTCCCTTGGCAGGATCTGGCCATGAAGCAAAGGCGTGCCATTTTGGAGGAACCCACCTCTGCTAGGGAGGAAAGCAAGTCTGAGCAAGGGGACACTCTGGAGGACCCTGGAAGTGGGCAGCCGCCTGTCCCATGTGGGGTCGGGTCACGCCAGTCCTTGGCGTCAGAGGAGCACTCAAGAGGCACTGCTGCCACTGTAAATGTGGTTTGTATCACTGCAACGCGAACATGGTTCCTGACCACAAATATGGCCGGGGACGTGTCTCAGATTCCAGAGCGCTCAGTCACGCCGAGCCCCGTCACCCCGCTGGCACCCGCTGCCTCCAGACGCCAGCCTGCCACCGCGGCGGTCCAGAGCATCCTCGCCCAGTCCCCGTGACTGCGTGAGGGCCACGGGTCCCGCACCAATGCAACTGCACAACATCCTCTTAACTTGCAGCCCTTCAGCTGGACAGGAAAGGAAAATCCCCCGGCCCCTGTGCAGGCCTGGGGCACAGGCCAGACCTGCAGCCAGCCCCGGACCCTTCCTCCTCCCTGCCGTCCTGCTCTCCCGAAGGGTTAACAGGACAGGCGTTTGCAGAGCGGGGAGGGTTTCTGGCTGACCTTGGCTGGGAAGCCGTGTGGCGTCGTTCAGCCCAGCCCCCGAGCGCGGAGCCGGTGGCCTGAGCGCTCCCCGAGCCTGGGTGGAGGTAGATCCAGAGGAAACTCCACCTCCGCAGGAGCCAACCTGCTATTGCAGGAATTCCCAGAGAAATTCCCGCTTGGGCAGATCTGTCAACGGATCCATGAACTTTCCTTTACCTCTTGCAAAAGCAGCTACTTGAATGTGCTAAAAACAGAGCAGGGGTGAGGGCGAGTCTGTTGCTGGAGCTGGACTCAGGAAAGGTTGGGAAGGGGCTTTAGCTTTAAAGAGGCTCCTTTAAAGTCTCTGCAGACCTTGCGCCTTGCTCGCGAGCACCCCTGTGCAGGCAGAGGTGAAGCTAGGAAGAGTTCATTGCAAAATACAAAACCACAAAATCCTGCCTGGTTTCGCCACAGGCCCACAGCTTTTCCCAAGTGACTCTCGTCCTGGTGGACGGGCTAGATGACATCAGATGAGCTCTCTTCACTTCGCCTCTCCCCACCAGATTCAAGTCACTATCATTCATTTGGAGATCTGCACCACTTGTGTCAGCCACCAAAACCCACCTTTTCTCTTGCTCCCAGCCGCCACACTCACTTCTGATCCGAGCCCCTGGAGGCTGGATCTGGCCTGGTTTTGGAGCAGAAGGCTGGCTGCCTGTGGCTGCACACTCTCCACAAGGCCCCTGCAGCCTGGCTTTGCCCTCTGAGCCATGCACAGCTTATGAACAGTAGTGTGTCCAATGCCCGACAGTGGGCCATGCTGGCATGGGGGCTGCTGGCTCATCCCAAACCCCCAGGAGAGAAGAGAGGCCCTTCTAGGCCCACCCCTTGCCCACCAGGAGCCCCCCAGGGAAGCTCTGCCCTGTCCAAGACACCCCCCTCCTCCAAGTGTCTCTGGGCTCTCAGCCAGGGGTTCACGGCTTGAGGTTGGCCATCCCCAGGTCACACGCTGGCCTCCAAGCCCAGCATCCCATCTGGGGAGAGAAGAACAGCAACGCTGCTGTTAGACACCCTGGCTCTTCCCCAGCACCGTGAACCCACGGGAACACTCGCCGAACGCTTTGCCAGAACAGCGCTGACTCTGAAGGATTTTGATGCGTCTCCCTTCCTATTTACCCTTGGGAACCTGCCTTGGCAGCAGCTGAGTGCTCTTGGCTCTCTGCAGGCCCTGCTGGGTGGTTCGCTTTTGGCTCTCGGCCGTCTCCACCTGGCACGACAGCCTCTGCGGCAGGGCTCCTGCTGCCTGCGTGCATTGCTGGCAAGGACGCCCGCAGCCAGCCAGCCCCCCAGCACTGCTGGTCAAGCCATTCCCAGCACTGACCTCTGGGGACAGCTGATCTGTTCCTCCTTCTAGAGCAGCTTGTATTTGGGAGAGGAGGAGGAGAGAGTTGGGGGAATCAACGCTGCAGACACGAGCGTTTCAGCTTGTACCAGCCCCAGAATAAAGGCAGAGAGACTTCCTTTTGTCTCTATCCTTGCTGCAAATGTCCAATACCCTCAGGCTCCCGATGCTGGAATTACAGACATTTGACCTCAAGGGCCAAAATCCTCCATCCAGAAACTCAAGAAACCTGGAGAATTTGGTCCAAACACTGTCTTGCATTTCCGTCTTACAGAACATCCTGATTTCTTCTGTGAGGAGCCGAAGGACCTCTCCATGGCTCTTCTCATGGCAAAGGCCCTACCGAGCATAACAAACCAACAGGGTTCCCAGGAAATATCGCAGGCTCCGTCTGTGCCTCTGGCAGAGCAGCCCAGCAGAGGCCAGAGTCTCTTGGGCACCCAGAAACCACTCTGAGATTAAGAGGAGGGATGCATTCCCTGAATCCCACATTCCTGCAGCTCCCCAGAAAAGCCTTGCCATCTGGACATCCTGGGAGAAGTCCCACATGCCGAGGGGCTGCAGGATTTGGCAGCAGCCAAGGAGGAGAAGCGTGGCCAGGACCACCCCGCCTGATGGCCAAGCCTCTGCTCCCCTGCAAAATGGGGAGCACGGAGAAGAGGTCATAGAGGAGCTGATGGTTCCTCTGGATGCTGCTCATCACTGGTGCTTGGGTGGACTTTGGACCTCCAACTTTGCAGATGCTCTTCCAAGACGCTTTGAATGTTCCCTAAATCTCTTCCTTCTAATGATTCTAATTATACTGGCTGCTGTTCAAAACAGTAATGACGGGGGAGGAGTAAGTGCTAAGCACGCTGCTCTCAGGGGTCGCTGGGCCAGACAAGCAGCTGGCCCGGAGCAGCGCCAGCCAGGTGGGTGCAGGCCTCACACCGGCCTCAGACGGGCTCCCAGGCCCGGAGCTGCCGTGTGTGCGTGAGAGCGTGTGCCAGTGCTCAGCTCTCAGCCCTCTCCCCCTCTCCCTGTCTCCTTTTATTCTCCTCCATAAAACATAGGAAGTTCAAGTCATTCATTTTGCTATTTGTGTCTCCCTCCCCACGCCCCGGCTCCCTCCCCTGCCCCCTGCAGCCTTGCTGCTCGCTGCTCGCCCAGCATCCTTGACCCTGCGAAGCCTGGTGTGTATGCACTTCCCTTTTGGCCCATGGAAAGCGCCGCTCTGAAATGGTGCCTTGATAAGTGTGTGGTGGGAAGGCAGGGGCTCCTGGGCTCCCACACAGGGCTTTCCCATGTAGCACTTCCTATGCCGTCCCCGGCGCTCACCGGCGCGAGCTCCTGAGCCGGGGCGGCGGGGAAGCGCTCCAGCGCGGCGGGGCCCCTCTCCGCGGCAGCAGGTCTGTCCCCCCCACGGGCGCCGAGGACTTGCTCTGTGACAGGAGCCCTGGCGCGTGCAGGGATGTGTCCTCCCGAGCACGAGGAGGAGGAGGATGGTTAGCAGGGAAGTTCGCTGAGCTCCCGGGGGGACGCCGGCACCCCTCCGCTCACCCGCAGCAAAGGATGGCAAAGGACTGCGCCCCCCCAGCCCCTTCCTCGCAGCGGCGTGCCAAGCAGGGCTCTGGTGCCGTCTGCCCCACGGAGTCTGGGACCAGCAGGTCCCTCCGAGAGCAAGCGCGTGACAGGGCACCCGGGGCCGGCCCCAGCACCGTAGGGGCCAGGGCGGTTGGGGGAAGGCGCTGGCGACCGCAGCGGTCTCTCCGTCACCACCGCCGCAGAGACGCGCGGACGGTGTCCGGGGAGCAGCGCGTGGACGCTCGGCGTCCCCTGCCCGGCGGGCGGCGGCGATGGCCTCGGCCCTCCGCGGCGGGAGCCAAAGCCGCGCCGCGAGCCACGTGCGGCAGGTCCTCTCCGAGGCGAGGGCGACCGCGAGCTAAAAGCCGTCGGGGGTCTGGGCTCCCGGCGCTGGGCCGGCGCTGGATTCCCGAACCTCGGTCTGAGCTGAGGGGGCCGCTGGGCAAACTGGGGAGGGGGACTGGGAGGAAGAGCCCGTCCTCCGCTCGCTGCCCCCCGCCCCGCCCCGCGGCGATGTGACCCCAGATAGCGGCCGTGCCCCGCTTATCGGCCCATCGGCCGCGGCCGGCTCCGCTGCCCCACCGCCGAGCCCTGATCTCATCAGCGCGCCGCGCACTCGCGGCTCGAACAATAACCTCCTTCCCCGCCCGACACAATTCCCAGAAATGCACGGCCTCCCGCTAGAGCCTCCCGGGGGGGAAACGTGCCAGCCGGCCTGGCGGCACCGGCACGAGCGCCGCTGCCAGCCGCTGGCAAGGGGAGCCGGCTGCGTCCCGGAGCGGGGCTGGCGCGGGGAGCACGGGGCGGCAGGACGGGGACGGGGGGCTTCTCGCGGCGAAACAAGGGTGCACTGGGGTGCGGGAGCGGAGGGAAAGGCCGCGCCGGAGCCCCTCCGGGCCGGGCTTCAGCCGGCGGCGCTCAGGAAATCCCTCGCCCCAGCGCCGGCGGGGGCCCCGGGGCGCCGGGGCCGGGCTCCCTGCGGAGCGGCGGCGGCGGCGGCGCGGGCGGCAGAGCCGTCCCCGCGACGTCCCCGCCTCGGGGCACATTGTTCGCTCCAGCGCGCGGGGACGGCCGGGCAGGACAGACTCGCCGGCTGCGTCGGGCTTCCTGCCCGCGGCCGCCCGCCTGACATCATTGTTCCCGGTGGGAACGCCGGCCCCGCCGGCCCCCCGGCAGGGTCCCGACCTCCGGCCGGGCGCCTTTCCGAGCCATCGCGGCGGGTCCCCGCCGCCGCAGGACGCGGGGACGCCTCCGTGCCGCGCGGTGTGTGTGCGTGTGGGGGGGGAGGGATGCGCCACCCCCCGGCGCCCTGCACCGAGCCCCGGCTCCGTCCCGCCGGGGACCGTCCCCCGCGTGAGCCCTGGGCGAGGGCTGCCCGGCGGAGCACCCGGCCGCCTGCCGAGTCGTTTCTAGAAGAAATAAAACCCGTTTCATCGCCAGACAGGAGAGGGACTCGGAGGGAGGGAGGGCGCCCGGCAGAGAGCGATTCCAAACTGGGTTACACGCAGCGACCGAAACCAGCGCCGCGGGCGGCCGCAGCAGCCCCCGGAGAGCGGGGCCGGAGCCGAGCCGGCTGAACGCCGCCGCCGCCGGGAGCTGTGCAAAGCCGCGGGCCCCAGTGCCGGGTGCCGCGGCGGCTGCCACGCTGCACCGGGCCGCGCCGGGCCGGGCCATGCCACTGCACCTCGCGTGCTGGAGGAGCGCAGCGCTTGCATTTCACGCTGCCTTTGATCCCCAGCCAGCGCTGCTTTCATTTTGCCTCTGCAGCGCGGTGCGCAGGGCACGGGGCAGCGCAGGGCGACGGGGGGCAGGCAGGGCGCCGCCGGGCCGCCCCTTCGCGGCTCCCCTGTGCAAGCAGCGCGGCGCTTCCCAAAGGCTGCCGCGGCCCTGTCCCTCCCCGGGCAGGCAGGGGCGTGCAGAGCACCCGCGCGCCCGCCAGCCCGGCCGCGCCGCTTCCCTGGCGCCGCTCCCGCGGGATCCCGCAAGGCCCCGGCCCGCGTTGCTGTGGCCTCCCTCTGCCTCGGACCCTCCCTCCGTCCGTCCGCCAGCGGCCGGGGGGTTTTCCCTCTGGGCAGTGTAGCAGGAGGCGGCCGAGCTCGGCTTTGGCGCCGACACGCTGCGGACCTGCCTGCTGCCCTCGGGCAGCCGCGCCGCCGTCAGCAGCTTATCGCAGCTGCTTCCAGGGCTGCTCCAATAAACCGTTTCTGCTCGCAGCCCGAATCCCCCTGCTCCCTCCTTCTGGCTCCAACCCGCTTGGGCCGGAGGATTTCTCCTTCCCGTATAAAAATAAGACTGCCCAGTCCGCGACGCCCGGCAGCCGAGCCCGCCTCGCCGGCGGGGCCGAGCGCCCGCGCAGCGCGCCCTCTCCGCCGGTAGCAGCGGCCGGCTCCTTCTCCCATCATTGTTGACTCGACAATGAAACTGTTTGTGTTATTGTGTCCCCGAAGCGCTGCCAATAGCACATGTGTCCTGCGCTGATAGCACCGGGCTTTGGCAAGACCGAAGCTCCATCAGATAAGAGCCTTTAACCTCGTTTCTGCAGCGGGAGCGTGCCACGCTCCGGCGCGCACGGCTGCTTGCCCTCCCCGAGCCGCCGCGGTCCCGAGCAGCCTGCCCGGCCCCTGGGGGCCCGCTGGCCATGCCGCGGCTCGCGGGCACCTTGTCCCGTGGCTGGCGGGGTCTCCGCGGGCACGGGACGTCCCCCCCGCCCCAGCCGCGAGCTCCTGCGGCGCTGCCGATGCCACCGCCGTGCCGCCTCGCTTAGTTCTCAGCCGGTTCTCGCCCTGCTTGGCCCCGTGCCCAAGCGGCGCCGCGGAGCCCAGGAGCGAAACCGGCCCTGCGGGCACGGCTCTGCGCCGGGGAGCCACGGCGGCGGGGCGCGCCGGAGGGTCGCGGCACCGCGGCGCTGCCGCCCCGGCGCGGCGAGCCGGCGTCTCGAGCGGCGCCCGCATCCGCGGACGCGCGCGCAGCGGGCGCGTGGCGCTCCGGGCAGCGCCGCCTGCTCGCTGTAGATCGGAGCAGCTGAAAGGCAGCCAAATCTGCTTCTCGGCGGCTTTGCTGCACTCTGTATTCATGTGTTTGGCATGAGTAACTCGGCATTGAGGTAATTCATTAACGCCGAACCACAAATGTGTTTATGGGAGTCTTGAAATAGTTGGTAGAAGTGTAAGACTTTCCTTCCTAAAAGCCCGAGCCCTCGCCGTGACGAGACGCGAACGTCAAAGCCGCCGCGGCAGCCGCGAGCTGCGCGGGCAGCGGCTCGGCCCGGAGCGCGCGCGGCCCCGCTGCGAGCCGCGGCGCCGGGCCCGAGGCCGCCCGGGCCGGGCCGTTCCCCGCTCCCGGCGCCGGCCGTTCCCACCTGACCTCTCCCACCGCGTTTCGAAGAGCCTGGACTAAAGGCAGCCGCTTGGAGGCGTCCCCAGAGAGGGGGGGTTGGCTCCGGGCCCGGCGGCGTTCGCGCCGTGCCCGCGGGCAGGGACCGCGCCGCCGCCGCCGCCGGGAGCCTCCCTCGCGCCTCCGTCCCCGGCCGCCCGCCCGCCCGCCCTGGCCTCGCCGGGAAGCGCCTTCCTTCGGGAAGCCCCTGCTCGAGGAACGGCGGCGGCGGCGCGGCCCGGGCGATGCAGCCCCCCCGCCGCCCCCCGGCCCGGCTCCCGTCGGCCCCCTCCTGCCCCCCGGGGCCTCGAGCGGCTCCGCCGCGGCCCCGAAGCGGCTGCGTCTCGGCGGCGCGCGGGAGCAGCTCCTGGGCCCCGCCTGCTCGCACGGCTGCAAACGCCTGCACGGCTCGGCTCGCTCGCCCTCCAGGTGTGGCCTGAATTACAATTATTAGCTGCATTTAACAGCAGATCTCTTCCAGGGAGATGCCTCCTCCATCCAATCTAACTCGCTGGGAAACGCCACGTCACTAGGCAACCGGTTAGTCGTTAATTTATTAGCGGTGCAAATGCACCTAGAAGCGATGCCCGTCCGCAGGATCGGGTGAGGGAAGCCGCAGGAGCAGCTGCGGAAAGGTGCCGCCGGGCGCGCCGAGCCCCAGCGCGGGCTCCGGCCCCCTGCCGAACACAGCTGCTCCGCTCCCCTCCCGCTTCGAGCCCCCTCTGCGAGAAGAGGGTTTAAAAAGCTCGTTGCGGGCCGCGGTCCAGCGCTGCGCGACTGCTGCGCCCACCCGGGGCCGCCCCACCTGCCGCCTCCGCGGGTGCGGGTTTGGGAGAGGGGGCAGACGTGCACCCCGCGGGTTTGCTCGTGCAGCGCCGAGCGCAGCCGGGCGAGCCCAAGCAGCCGTGGGGCCGGGGCGGCCGCGCTCTGCCCTGCTCCCCGCTCCGCGCGGACCCACCCCCCCCCCCCCCCAACCTCCGCTCGCCCCCCGCAGCTCCGGGCGCCCGCGGCCGGCGCAGGTGGCGCCGGGTCTGTCTTTAGGCCGGGGGCGGCCACGGCGGCTCGGCGGGCCCCGGCGAAGCGGGAGGCGCAGGCGAGGCGGGGGGAGGGAGTGAGGCCTTTGTGCTCGCCGGAGCGGAGGCGCAGGGCCGCCGGCCCCGCCAGGCTTCCTCTCCCAGGGGTGGTGCCGGGGCTCCGCGGCGCGGGCCACTAGCAAGGGGATCCGGCGCTGCGAGCCCGACCAAACTGGAGGGAAAAGAGGGGAAAAAAAAAGGGGGGGGGGCTGGAGGCAGCAGCGGGCGCAGCTGCAGCTGGGGTGTCTCGAGCAGCCGCCCGGACTGACAGCCCCAAAGCGGCCGCTCTCCCCGGCGGGTCCCTGTCCCGCCCTTCACCCAGCGCTGGCGGCCGCGGGGCCTGCGGTGGGGGCGGGCGCGCGGCAGCTCCCCAGCACCCACCTGGCTGCTCTCGGGATGGGAGCGCGGAGCAAAAGCGGCGGGCGCAGGAGGGAGCAGCTCGGGGCTCGCTCGGCGGCAGGGAGCGGCTGCGCTGCAGCGTGGCGGCGCTCCGGGCCGGCTGCGCGCCGGAGCGGCCCGGCCCGGAGCAGAGAGGAGATGCCTTGAAACCGTACGGCGTCTCCCACGGACTGGTGCTGATTTGCTCTCGCAAAATGTTAGGAAGAGACTGCAGGAACATGAAGGAAATCTAGCCTGAAACCTCTGTCGCTCCTGGCTAGGGACTGAAGAATAAGCGAGACAATTTTTTTTTTTCTTTTTTAAGGCCCTTGTTTTGTTTAGGGTTAACTACAGATCGGCTCTTTCAAATCACTTCCAGACACACAGAAACCGTGGCATGCAATACCCCCCCGCTGCAAGGAGGCTGGGAGCGGGGCTCTTGCACAACCCCGTGCCCCAAGTCTTCCGAAGGCAGGGTCTCGGCTTTCAGGCTGGGGTCTGGGGCACGTCTGCAGCCGGGGGGGCTGGAGGCAGATGCAGGGAGCCGGGGAACCTTTCGAATGTGAACCAGGTAGCCTGGGTGCTGCCAAGGAGCAGAGGCAAGGGCGCACAAGCGGGTCTCCTTGCTTGCAAGCTGGTCCAGCAGCGTTCATGAGCGAGCCGAGGGCAGGGAGGACCTAGCCTGACTTCGGGCACATCACGGGCCGCTCCGCAAATCTCCGCTGGCCTGCAGCCGAGCGAGCGGAGGAGCGACCCGGCGGAGGGCACAAGGGCGCTTGTCCGCGGCTGCTGCCGAGGCCGCGCGCCGCGTGCCCGCCGCCGTGCCCAGCCGCGCAGCCGGCGCGTGCGGCAAAGGCACGGCCGGGCCAGGCGCAGCCCGGAAGGCAGGTCTGAGCTGCTCAGCCCGCCTGGCGGCAATCGTCCTGCCGGTGAACCCGCAGTTCCTGAAAAGTCCCGAGGCTGAGAGGCTGGAGAAGCATTTCTTTTCATGAGAAAGGCACTTAAGAAAAGGAGCAGCTTCTCCCCCTGCACACAAACTCCCACCAGAAAATTGCCGGGGAAGAGGGCTCGCCTCTGCCTTCACCCCAGGGCTGCTTCCGACCCCAGACGGTGAAGGCTGGCCAAGACACACACGCACAAAACAAGTCATAAGAAAAATAAACGCAAACCCCCAAGCATCCCTGTCCTGTTGCAAACACACAGCCTGGCAGGCAAATCTAAACACTTCCCTGCCTTGGCTCTGCGGGGCTGCAGGAGACATTGGCAGATTTCAAGTAGCCAGAAAGTGGCTTGCAAAAATAAAAATAAATAAAGAAAGAAGAAGAAGAAAGAAATAAAAAGGAGGGAGAGAAAAAATTAAAAATCCTCCTTCGGGGTAGGAAGGGACCTGGGCAGCTGCATCCACACCGGTCCCAGCACGGCCCTCTGCAGCCTGCTTTTCCTGCTGGTGCCTGGGGACACCTCCCTTCCTCCTCCTCCTCCCCCATCCCTCCTCCTCCTCCCCGTCTCCTCCTCCTCCACCTTCTCCTCCTCTCCCTCTCCTCCTTCTCCTCCTCCTCCTCCTCCCCTCTGCACCGCTGATTGGTCCAGCCCGGCTATATTTTGCCCCTTCCAGCTCAGCATCATCCCAAAAGTTTTTTTTGGGGGGAAAGGGAAAAAACAAACAAAAAAAATCTAAAACCCCCCCAAACAAAACAAGCCGACCCTGAACCCCCTGAAGCCGCCCCAGCGCAGGCGAGGGAGGCGAGCGGCTGTGCTCCCTGCTCGGCAGCTCCTCGGACCCGGTGGACGCGGCGGGACCCGGTTCTCACCCGGTCGAGTCGGACACAAAGTGCTGTCCAGCTGGAATGAATATATCTGAGTCAAACTACTGCCGAGAGGAGATACCGCAACCCCGGGGCGACTGTTCATGGGTCACCGCCGCCGGGCCGGCCGCTGAGCCCGGGCTCGCCTTCCCGCGCCCCCCGGGAGCCGCCTCCCCCGCCAGCCGCACGCCCAGCCCCGAGCCCGGCTTCGCCTTCGGCCCCGGCGCCGGCGGCGCGGCGCCCGGCGCGGCCCCCAGCCGCACGCCCAGCCCCGAGCCGGGCTATGGATACAGCCCCCCGGCGGGCCGCGCCGACGGCAAGGCCGGCGAGGACTCCCGCATCCGCCGGCCCATGAACGCCTTCATGGTCTGGGCGAAGGATGAGCGCAAGCGGCTGGCGCAGCAGAACCCCGACCTGCACAACGCCGTGCTCAGCAAGATGCTGGGTGAGCGGGGCCGCGCCGCGGGCTGCGGGGCTGCGGGAGCCGCGCTGCACGGGACCGGGGCGGCTGCGGGAGGCGGGCTGCAAGGGTGTGGGGCTACAGGAGTCAGGACGCAAGGGAACGGGGCTGCAGGAGCCGGGGCTGCAGGAGCCGGGATGCACGGGAATGGGGCAGCTGTGGGAGCCAGGATGCAGGGGTACAGGGCAGCGGGAGCCGGGACTCAAGGGCACAGGGTGACTGCGGGAGCCGGGATGCAAGGATGCAGGCTGCAAGGGTAGAGAGGGCTGTGGGATACAAGTCTGTAAGGATATGGGGCTGTGGGGTGCAGGCGGCAAAGGTACCAGGGCTGCAGGGTACAGGGCTGCGGGATGCAGGCTATGAGCTGCAAGGATACAGCAGTGCAGAGGTGAGGATGCAGGGATGTGGGCTACAGGCAGCCAGGATACGGGGCTGTGGGCTGCAAGGCTGCAGGATGTGGGCTGCAAGGATTTGGGGCTGCGGGATGTGGGTGACGCAAGGCTGTGCTCTGCCAGGCTACAGCCTGCAAGGATTCGGGGCTGTGGGACACAGGGCTGCAGCCGGCAATGATATGGGGCTGCAGGGTGCAGGCTGCAAGGATGCAGGGCTACAGGATGCAGGAAAGGGTTGTGGGATGCAAGGATATGGGGTGTGGGGACCTGGGGCTGTGGGGACCTGGGATGCAGAGATACAGGGCTGCAGGATGTGGGGCTCAGGGCTGCAGGAATACAGGGCTGCAGGTGTGCAGGATACAGGGACTCAAGGCTGCAGAAGGTGCAATACGGGGCTACAGGACACGGGGCGGTAGGATGCAGGATGTGGGAATACGGGAAGCAGGATTTAGGTAGACAGGGCTGCAGGATGCAGGAACATGGGAAGCAGGATATGGGCAGACAGGGCTGCAGGATGAGGGATGCAGGGAGGGATGCACAGCTGCAGGGTGCAGAGATAAGGGATTCAGGATGCAGCGTTTGCGGACAGGGGATTTGGGCTGCGGGATGCAGAGAAGCGGCGCTACGGGTGCGGGGCTGTGCCAAGGGAGCAGCAGGAGGCAGAGGGGCAGCCCAGCAGAGCCTCCGGGCAGCCCGGGACCCTGCCCACCGGAGGGGTCGGTCCTTCGCCTCCCCGGGGCTTTGCATCGCCCTTTCTCGCTGCTCCTCTCCAAAATGTTGGGCACAACCCGCTCTCGGCTGCCGGGGGGCAGAGCCGGAGCCCTGCTCCGGGGCTTGCTCCCGTTTCCCAGCCTGCTCTCGTGCCAGTGCTGGGACCCAGGTCAAGCCCTGAGTTGGCCACGGGAGCCCTCCCCACACCCGAAGTGCCCCGTCCTCGGGTGCCCCTGCGCCCTGGCCGCCCGGCCGCCCTGCCGCCACCAGGAAGCCGAGCGGGTTTCACAGAGCCTCGCTTTCCCCTTCCAGGCCAGTCGTGGAAGGCGCTGAGCGCCAGCGACAAGCGTCCCTTCGTGGAAGAGGCAGAGAGGCTGCGGATCCAGCATCTACAGGATCACCCCAACTACAAGTACCGCCCAAGGAGAAAGAAGCAAGCCAAGAAAATCAAGAGGATGGAACCCAATATCCTCCTCCATAACCTTTCCCAGCCTTGCAGTGACAACTTCAGCATGAGTCACCATGGTGGCAGCCAGCCGGGCCACCCCCAGCCTCCCCCACTTAACCACTTCAGAGAACTCCACTCCATGGGGTCGGATATTGAAAACTATGGCTTGCCAACTCCTGAGATGTCTCCCTTGGATGTCTTGGAACAGACCGAGCCAGCGTTTTTCCCTCCGCACATGCAGGATGACTGCAACATGATGCCCTTTCGCGGCTACCACCACCATCACCAGATGGAGTTTCCCCAGGAGAAGTGCATCGGGCGGGATGTGGCGGTGCCCTATGCGCAGACCCCCTCGCATCTGGCCGATGCTATGAGGACTCCCCACCCGTCCAGCATATACTACAACCAGATGTGCTCGGGAACTCAGAACGGGCTTTCGGCCCACCTGGGCCAGCTCTCGCCCCCTCCCGAAGCCCACCACATGGAGAGCGTGGAGCACTTGAACCAAACCGAGCTCTGGACAGACGTCGACCGCAATGAGTTTGACCAGTATTTGAACATGAGCAGGACTCGTCCTGAAACCTCAGGACTCCCTTACCATGTCTCCCTGTCCAAAGTGACTCCTAGAAGCATCTCCTGCGAGGAGAGCAGCTTGATATCTGCCCTGTCCGACGCCAGCAGCGCTGTTTACTATAGCCCGTGCATCACCGGTTAGGTCTGCCCCCCCCCCCGTCCGGCGCGTCCGCCGGGAGAGCCCGCAGCGCACGCTCTCCCCGGAAAACCCAAAGCCATCTTCCTTTAACCACGAGCTCCATAATATTTAGAGTATCTCATTAAATGCATCGCTTTCTTCTTAAAAAAAAAAAAAAAAATGCTGAAGTCACTGATATACCGTATAACTATATAACACAGCTAGATGCCTTTCCAAAGCCTGAATCCTGCCTGAAAAGCGGCGACGAGCAGGACGAGCCAAAGCAGCCCGTCCGCACGCTAACCCGCGGGGCGGTTGCCTTGCCTGGGGGAAGCTTTGGGAGCGCTTCGCAGGGACGGTTACAGATTCGGTGCCTATTAGTGGGGGTCTTTAGGACAGTTTTTTCTGTATTATCAGCAATATATTTTAATTGGGCAACAAAACTATATTTTTACTAAGCATTTTTATATATAAAATGATATTTAATGTCTTTTTTTTTATTAGACTTTTTAAAAATAAATCAAGGGATATCCGTGAGATCTAAAGCATCTATGTAGCAAAGCTGGATTAAAAAAAAAAATAACCGAAAAAGCAAAACGGAGATATTTTGTGAAAAGGGAATTGCAATGTAAATATTGTGGACCAATCGACTGGAATTTTGTACAAAAGAAAAATACGACTGCAAACACTTTTATTGTCTAGAACTGTATGGAGAGCAAACTCTTTTATAATGGTTAATTATTAAAACAGCTTCATATAATTGTTCCCATCTTGTGCGCTTGTTGTGTGAACACATATTTTCCGCAAATACATGTTGTCCCAACCGTTTCCAGATTGCTGTATCCGTTGATTAATGTTTTGACAACCCGGCAAATGTATCAATCGGGAGCCCCGTGCCCGGCCGCCCCGCCGGCTGCCGGCGCCGCAAACCCCGGCAAGCAACCGCGCGACCCCCTCGCCGGGCTTCTCTCGCGCTGGGGGGGCTATCGCGCGGGGTGGGGGTCCCGCAAGCGCCGTTTTCCCGGGGAAAGGCCCCGAACTGGGCGGGCGGGCGGGAGGCGGCGGCGCGGGAGCCCCGGCGGCGCGGGAGCCCCTGCGGCACGCTCTCCGCCGCGCCGTGCGCCGGCAAGGGCGGCAGCGCCGGCAGCTGCTGCCGAAGACCCCGCGGCCTCCGCGCCCGGCGGGTTACACCAGGCTGATATCGCCAAAAAAGGCCATTTGAAAAAATGAATAGGAGAAGAGCTTTTTTTTGTTGTTGTTGTTGGCAAGGGATTGCCTTTTAGGGGGAATGGATATTTAACAAATGACATTAATTTTCAAGCTTCTCCTAAATTAAATTCACATTAGTGTTAACAAGACTCAACCCTGACTCGCTTTTTTTTCTTTTTTTTTTTCTTTTCTTTTTTTTCTCTTATTCAACGCGGCGCTAACGAAAACGAAGCCGTTCGGGGGCCGCGAAGCGCCGGCGACGCGCTTCGCTGCGTTTCCATATACAGTATGCGAAAAAAAAAAAAAAAGGGGGGGGGACGCACGGAAAAATGAGCTCACTACCTAGACGGGCGGGCTGGCGGCGGGCCACGAGCGGGAGCCTGCGGAAACGGGGCCCGGCGCGGGAGTTTGGCTCGTGGGCAGAGCGGGGCTCCGGGCATTTCCCCGGCCCCGGCTCCGCCTCGGGCTGCGCCGGGAGAACCGCCGCTGCCCTCGCCCAAACCCGCCCCGGGGTGGGGGTCGGGTGCTTGGGGGGGGGGGGTCGGGTGCTGCGAGAAGTGGCGGCTCCTGCGTGGGTTTTCCTCTCGGGATTGGAAAAGTTGCCGCTAAAGCCCTGGTTTTTGCAGCTCGGGCGGCTGGGCGAAGCGGAGAGGGCGCCCGTGGCTGCGGCCGGGGCGAGCGGCCCGTGCCCCTTCCCGTGCCCCCTTCCCGTGCCTCTTCCCGTGCCCCTTCCCGTTCCCGTTCCCGTTCGTTCCCCGGCGCTGCCCGGGGCTCTCCGGCCACGCCGCGGCCCCCCTTCCCCGCAGCCCGGCCTTGCGGCGGCGCCGGGCCGCGGGGAGCGATCCCCGAGCGCACTGCTCCTCGGAGCGGCGGCGGAGCGCTGCTCAGGTGCCGAGCGGGGATGGAAACGGACTCTGCTGGAATAGTTTGGGGATGATTTCACCGCTGTTACGGCTCAGGCCGCGGCTGTTTCCACGCAGCCCCTTCCGATTTTATGACTTAATCTCTGCAGAGCTCGCTGCTCTTCCCGGGGAGGAGGAGCCGCGGGCTCTTAGCAGGTCGTTACTGCCCGAGCGAGCTCCGAGCTCCGGTATTTGACAGGTACGTTTAAAAGCTGACAGCCCCATCCTGCCGGCGGGGCCGCCCGCGGGGCCCGGGAGCAGGGGGCCGCCGAGAGGGACCGCCGTGGCTCGGGTGGCCCCGAGCGCGTGCCTGCGTCCCTGCGCGCGTGCACGGGGCGCGCGTGTGCGGCCCTTTGCACCGACGCGTGCGCGAGCGCAGCCGCACGCGTCTGCGCCCGCGCCTGTGTGCACCCGCAGGCACGGATGTGTGTGCGCGCGCGCGTCCACACGCGTCCATCCGCGTGCACGTGGGCGAGCGCATCTGCGTGTGCGCGCGGGTGTGCACATCCCCGTGGGGGGGCATCCCCGTGGGGGGGCATCCGTGTGCGCACTCACACGTGTGTGTTCTGCTGGAGGCTCACTGGCCAGGTTTATAGATGTTCTGGTTTTTTATGGCGTTATAGAGCGCTCGATGACATCACCCAAATATTAAAACAGCATGTGCCAGCCGGCCCGGCTCGGGAATATGCAGCTCGGAGCCACACGAGGGTGAAAAATCCCCAGCGGGGCCGTGGCCGGGCTCGGGGCGAGCAGCAGCCGGAGCCGTCCCGGAGCGCAGCCGCCGTGAACTCATTCCAGCTGGGATTTTAAAGGGGAATCGGAGCTTCCCGATCCTTGGGGGACGGCGACGGCCTTTGCACGCCGTCCCCGCCCTCTCGCCGCGGCACGCGGCGACGGCGGGCTCGCGCCGACGGATTTATCAAAATCAAACCTGTTTGTGGAAAACGGCTCCCAAACATTTCCTGACTTGAGGAAAAAAAAAAAGAGGGAAAAAAAAAAAAAAAAAAAAAAGAGTGCTGGGGGAAAAAAAAAGTTTCCAGGCTTTTTTGGATCCAGGGCAAGCTTTTTAGCTTTGTGACTTGCACTATATTTTTTAAAGGTTAAACAAAAGGAAAAGGTCAAAATCCAAAGGAAGGTTTCAAAGTATGCGCAGAGAAACCTTCCACAGCCGATCCAAACGAGAAGTCGTCTCAGCGTGCCAGTTCCCAAACTTTCCCAAACTTTCTGCTTTGCAGCCCAGTTTGGGAACGGAAATGCTTTAAAATCGCGACGCTTCTTACAGGACAGGAAAACCATGATTTCCTCCTCGGCGCTGGTCGGGGTGCCCAGAACAGGACAGAAAGGAGATCTAAAGGCGGCGGGTGATGGAGGGTTACTCCGGTCCTTCCCCCGAGCCCGCGGCCAAGCCGGAGCCCGGCGAGACGCTGCTTACGGTGCTCTGCTTTGGCCGGTGGATGAGAAGCCCCCAAGTCGGAGAGCAGCGGGGAGGCAGGCGGAGGAAGAGTGTGGGCAGGCGGGCGACGAAGGCCCCGGCCCGCTGAAGGCTTTCAGCTCTGCAACTTTGCACCGGCAGCCAGGGCTCGTTTTCCACCCTCCCCACTTCGCTTTGGAGCCTGTTACCGGGAAAATAGCTACAGAACAGGGTTTTTCCCCCCATAAAGTTCACGTTTATAACGGGCCAAGAGCTCCCTGCCACTCAGCGCTGCTCGTGAGCAGTTTCCCAGGCAGCTGGGCAGCCACAAGCTCCAGCGCGCCCGAAGCGTTGGTCCCGGAGCAGCACAAACACGTCGGGCTTTGCAAAAGAAAAAGCGAGCAAGCCGGTCCCTAAATGTGCCCCGGGAAGGCTCCGCAGCCTGAAACTGGGGTTTCAGCGTTCGCGCCGCGCCGAGGCTCAGCCGTGCCATCGCCGGCAGAGCCCTGGCTGCGGTCCCCAGGCTGGAGAGGAGGCGGTTTGGGGCGCAGGGTCCTCGTGGCACGAGCCACGGGAGGGTTTGGGGTTGTTTCCCCCAGCACAGACGAGCGCCGGCTCCCGCCGTGCCGGAGCAGAGCCCCGCTGACACCCGTCGGCGCCGCTCTGCGTCCCTGAGCCAACCCAGCAGTGCTGGGGACGGTCGTGGGATAAATCGGGCTGGGAGGGCTCCCTGAGGGTCCCTAAGCCACCGACCTCCCCCTAACCCAGCCCGGCCTCCCCCTAACCCAACCAAACCCACCCTAATCCCCCTCTTACCCAGCCTAACCTGCCTGGAATCCAACCTGACCCAATTTAGTCACACTAATCCAGACTAACCTCTCCTTAACCCACCTAACCTGATTCCCCTTTTAACTCAATTTAACCTCCTCTTAACCAAACCTAACCCGCCCTTAAGACAATCTAATCAGCCTAATCCAGTCTAACCTCCCCCTCATCCAGCCTAACCAATCTCACCCAATCTACCCTCCCAACCCAACCTAGCCAACCTAGCCTCCCCCAAAACCACCTAATGTCCCCCTAACCTGCTTCTAATCCAACCTGACCTCCCCCAACCCAAATTAACGTCACCTTAGCCCAACTCAACATCCCCCAACCCAACATAACCAACCAAACCTCCCCCTAATCCAACCCAACCTCGCCTTAACCCAACCCAACCTCCTCCTAACCCAACATAACCAACCTAACCTCCCCCTAATCCAACCCAACCTCCCCCTAATCCAACCCAACCTCCTCCTAACCCAACATAATCAACTTGAACTCCTCCAACCCAACCTACCTCTAACCCACCTTAACCACCCTTGAACTCAACCCAACCCAACATAACCAACCTGACCTCCCTCTAACCCAACCCAACCTCTCCCTGACCCAACCTCCCGCTCCGAGCAGGTCTATCCCTCACCCCCCACGCGGCCGAGCTCAAGCCTTCTAGGCTGGCAGGGAGGTGTTGGTGGAAACCTCTGCCTCGTGGCGGCTCGCCGCCGAGGGGCTGAGCCCTGGCTGGAGCTGAATCAGCCCCCCCGCGGCGCAGGAGCGTCGCGGGCCGTCGGAGGCCCGTCGGGACGGTCAGGCCAGGCCGCGCGGGGCCGTTCTGGGAAGCTGTCCAGCCATCCGCCGGAGAGAGGAGCCTGCCTAGAAATGACTCTCCTGGCTGCCCTCCACGCTCCGACCGTCCCATATGGAACGAATGTACATTTTCCATCAATTGTTTGTATTTTTCATTTAAAGAAAGAAAGAAAAAAAAGCGACAGAAAGAAAACGGGCTCGCCGTACATGCAAAGTGTCAGCGACAGCAGATAGGCCCCACGGCAGAGAGGGAGAAACGCTGGCCGGCGTTCAAGAGCCTCGACCGTATGGTATGGAACAATAAATTTTAAGTGTGTTTTGACATATTTGGTGGTCTCTGCCTCGCGCTTAACGAGCGTTGGTCCCCGTTACGGGGGAGCCGTAACCGTGCCGCTCGAGCTGGCTGGCAGGCGGCGCGGGGGAGCCCCCGGCCAGGCGAGCCGGCCCGGAGGTCGGCGCCGCGCTGGTCCCGGCGCGCGCGGCCACGGCGGACGGCCGTGCTGGAAGCGCGTGGGTCGGGGCGAGCGCCGGCGGTGAGATGAGAGTCTGGGGTGCGCGGGGCGTTCGCAGGGCGCCGTTGCACGCCGGTGCAACCCATTGCACGCTGTTGCAACCCGTCGCACGCCGGTGCAACCCGTTGCACGCCGCCGCCCGCCGCTGCCCGTGCACCCCTGGGCGATGCTCGGCCGCGCGGCGCGGCCGGACGGCGTTTGGGAAGCCACGCTCGGCCCCACGGCCTCGCCTGTCCCCCGCGGCTGCAGGGAGAGGGCCGGGGGAGCGGGGAGCCGGGCAGCGGGGCCGGGCCGGGCGCGGGGCGTGCGGCCGGCGGCTCAGCGCGGTGCCGGGGCTGCCCGCCTCCCCCGTCGAACAGGGGCTGATCACAGAGATGGACATGAAAGCGCAGCTTGGCTCTGTTTTCTCTCTCATTCAGAACATTCAAAAACTATTAACTGTGGTGGGGGTAAAAAAGCAGCTGGTTTTAATATCGTGCTCTTCCAATTGTGTTTCTTTCTCTTTTTTTTTTTTCTTTTTGCTTTTCACGAGCACTTTAAGTGACATGGTTACATGCATTTGATTAAAAAGCTGTAATTCAACGAGTGCGTTTTCTTGTACTGTACGAAACTGCTTAAAGACGCAGGGTGCGTTTATGGTGGTCTCCAGGTTTGTGCCGAAAGCCGGGCGGTCGGGGCAGCGGGGAAGGAGGCGACGGAGAGCGGCGGCCGCGGGCGCCCGCCTCGGCAGCCCCGCAGAGCCTCCGCGCGGACCGGCTTCACCCCGGCCCCGCGCTCCCCCGGCGCCGCCGTTTCCTTCGTGCTCGGCAAAGAGAAAAGGGGAAAAAAAAGAAAATCCCCGCGGGTGTGCGCAGCTCCGGGCGCAGCGTCGCCGCGCCGCGTCCCGGCGGCTTCGAGCGCGCGTCTTTCCCTTGGCTCGGCCCGGCTCAGGGATCACCTGCGGCTCGGCTGATTTATGAACGGAGAATTTTTCGGGCTCCGTTTCCTTCTCGTTGTTGTTTCAGTTGCTGCGCTCGCTTCCGGCCGCCTTTGAATAGCCCCGGCCGCGGCGCGAGCGATGGGAATCGCCGGGGGGAAACGCTCACACTCGCGGGTGGACGCGCGCGCGCGCGCCGGGGGGCGAAGGACCCTCAGCTGCCCCGGCCGGGGGCAGCTCCCCGGGCGCTGGGCTCACCGCGGGGACAGCAGCTCCCCGGGGATGTGCGTCCCCCATCCCCCCCCCCAACGCCACCCCAGCGCCGCGGATTGGGATTCGGGGTGGGTGGTTTTACTGGGAAATCAGGAAGGAGAGGGTGGAGAGCCCGCAAAGCGGCTCCGCGAGGCCGGGGGGAGGGGGGGGGCTTGGGCCGATTTGCAGCAAGACTTTTTTTTTGGGGGGGGGGGCAAAAAAAAAAAAGGAAATAAAAGGAAAAAAAAAAAGAGCCCCCAGCTGCAATCTCAGCGCGTCACTCCGGGCCCCGCGCGCGCGCGCGGCCGACCCGCCGCGCCGGCCGCCGCCGCCTCGCCGCCCCCTTCGCGGCCAGGGCGGCCGAGCGGGGCTGGGGGGGGGGCGGCGGGGGCCCCCCGGCGCCGCGGGGCGCCCGGCGCGCTCCGGGCCCCCCGCCGCGGAGCCGGGAGCAAACAGGAAGCTCTCCCCAGCGTGATGCAGCGGAAATGAGACAAACGAGCTGGAGCGGCAGCGAGGAAGCGGGCGGAAGCGCGCCGGATATTTGGAACGGCCGGCGAATTCTTGGGCTTATCTCTGCGCCGCAGAGGCCCGGCAGTCCTTACAAAACAGCGCCCAGCTGGAGCGCGGCCCGCGGCGAGGCCGGAGCCGGCCGCCGGCCCCCCCCCTCCGCCACCCCCCCCCCGGGGACGGCCCGAGCGCCCGCGGAGCCCGCCGGCGCCTTCCCCGGGCCCGTTCCCCGGCCCCGCTCGCCCCCTTGTCTCCCCGCGCAGCCCTCTCGCTCGCGCAGCGCCGGCCAAGCCCGCCGCGCCGCCCGGGTTTGGAGTTTTTTTTTTTTTTTTTTTTTTTTCATTCTTTTTCATTACAAAGCCACATTCGTGTCTTACGCTCGGCGCATCGGGCCTGGCCGGGGAGCAGAGAGCGGGTTCAGCCCGCGGGCGCCGCGCCGGGGTTTCGCCGCGGTCCCCGAAGCCGGGCGGGCGCCGGCACCCGCGGCCGCGGTGGAGACGCCGGCGCACCAGGGCCGGCAGCGGCCGCCGGCCGGGCTCGAAGCGCCTGGGGAGCGCGGCGCGCGCCCGGCCTGGGCTCGAGGGCGCCCGCGGGCTCCTGCTCCCACCGTCCCGGCCCCGCGGCCCCTCGAGGGGCTGCGGGAAGCCGCTCGCTCCCTTTATGCTCCCGACCCGCCACGTAATTAGAGCCCCGTTTCCTGCCCCTGGGAGCGATCGCTTCCCCGGGCAGGTGGCTCCGACACCGCAGAGGCCGCGGGTTGCGGAGGGTATTTTTTTTTGGGGGGGGGGGGTTGGTGTTTACGTGTGCTAAATCGGGGGAAGAGTTTGTTGTTTATTTCTGCATTTACAAAGCGCAGCTTTTTCCTGATGCCGGGCGGAGGAAGAGGGGCAGGATGTGACCTTCGTGCACCCCTGCTCGCTCGCGCAACGCCGCGGCGCGGCGGGCGCCGCCGGCTGCGGCCCCGGCGCCCGGACAGGGGCGGGTTTTTACGCTTGCAGCCCCAAAAGGGGCTTCGCCGGGGCCGCGCAGCGCGCCCGGGGCGCCGTCGGCCGCGGCCGCTCGGCTCCGCGGCGGCGGGAGGGAGCAAAAGGAAAACTCGGCCCAGGGCGGTTTAATAAGCCGAGCGGTACGAGCTGGGGAAAAGCTGGGGAACACACAAGTGGTAACGCAGGATTAATCTTCCCTTTAGTCTTGGGAATTATGTTTTCATTAATCCTAATTTTTCCAGATGTTTCGCTCCTTACACCAGGGTCTTCAAAGCCGCTGTGGCTGCAAATGCTAATGAAGCCATGAGAACGTTTTAAAGAGAAAGATTCAAAGCTCAAATTGCTTCCTTTTTTTTTTCTTTTCTTTCTCCCTTTTTTTCCCCCCCCTTTTTTTGGTGCGGGGGGGGGCGCGTGCACGTGTGCGGTCCCGGCGCCTCCCCGCGCCGCGGCGCTGGGACGCTGCGGGAGCCGCCGGGCCCGCGCACTGCCGCCGGCACGGCCGCGCTGCCGGGCTCCCCGCAAACACCGAGGAAACCTGGATGCTTTCGCGCGGGGTGGTTTAACGCAGCCGGGCGCCGGCACGCGCAGGGAGCGCCCCGGTGCTGCCCGAGGAGGGTCCCCGGGCGGGACGCGGAGGGCTGGCAGAGCCCGCGGCCCGCCGGCTCCCCGCGGCCCCGAGCGGGTCCCGGAGCGGGCGCCGGGCGGACGGGACCGTCGGAAGAATCCCGCCGCCGCCCGGGATTCACATCCATGTACTTATATGGCCTTCAAGCCGCGGCGGGAGCGTGCCCAGCGTCTGGAAATCCAGCTAGGACCAGATCCCTTCATTAGTAATTTCTTGTACATGACTTTCGAGGCCAGAGGGATTTGTTAAATTTGCAGGAGTGTTTTCTCGCAGTGCCACGGACCGGCTGCTGCCAGCACGTATTGGCTCGGCTCCGTCCGAGCCCGTCGCCTTGCACGACCCGCCGCTGCTCCAGCTTTCCCTTGCATCCAGCCCTCGGCGGGGAGCTCCTGGAGCAGGCTCAGCGCCGGGGCCCCGAGCGGCCGCGCGGAAACCCGCCGCGGCCCTAAAATACTCCCGGAGGCGCCGGAGTGGCCCCCCACCCCCCCCGCGCATCCCCCCCCTTCCCCTGCGCCGGCCGGGCAGGCGGATGCTCCTTCCCCGCAGCCTCTGGAAACTTCGACCTTTTTTTATGGGTGCCATAAAAGTTATTTGTTAATCGGCCCCTGCGAGGTTTCCCCACCACCGGGGTCCGCGGCCTGGGCAGCGCCGAGGCAGCGCCGCTTTTTTTTGCCTTTTTTTTTTTTTTTGGAAGAAGCGAGGCTTTTTCCGAGCGGCTTTTTCGCTAAAGGGAGACGCCGGGCGGGGAACGAGCGGCCGCCCCACGCTTGTGTGGCTCGCGCTTCCGCGACCGCGGAAACCCCGCGGCAGACCCCGCGGAGGGAGCCCGGGCCCCGGGGGCGCCTCGCTTTGCAGCGGGGCAAAACCCCCCCCTTCCTCCGGGCGGACGGAGGAGGGCGAGGGCGGCAGGACGGGAGCCCCGGCCCCGCGCAGCGCCCGGCCCCGCCGGCAGCTCCGTGCCTTGCCGGTCCCTCCCAGGACCCGCGCCGGCAGCGGCCGGCCGAGGTCAGCCCCGAGCCGCAGGTCTCCCTTCCGAGCGGCCCCTGGAGCAGCTCTTCCCGGGAAAAGCAATTCCCCGGAGCAGCCCTTTCCGCGGGGCACGGCCAGGAGGTGCCTACGGCTCCGCGTTCCCTCGGGCAAAATATTCCCACCGGTGCCATCGCCCACCCTGGCCTCGCGGCGGGGACGTCGCCGGGACCGGGACGAGCCACCCCGGGACGTCACCGGCCAAAGCGGCTCCGGCCGCAGCGCCTGCCGAGCCCTTTGCCGGGCCCTTCCTCCGAAGCGGCATCTCCTCCTCCTCCTCCTCCTCGTCCTCGGCGGCGGCCCGGTTTCCAGCGCCGCCGGGCTGCGGGCGGCCGGGGAGGCTTTGGCAAAGGCGCCGCTCGCGGGTTATTCAACAATTGTTTCCCATTTTGCGCCCTCGTCCTGCCTCATCCCCCAGTAACGATGACGAAGAGCGGCGCGGAGCCAGCGCCCGCGGCAGGGGTGTTGGGATCGGGGACAGCACAAAAATATCTCCTCTCTGGAACAAATATTTACCAACCCTTCTGCCTTTTGTTCTTGTGGTTCCCATATATCTTTTTTTTTTCGTTTTTTTTTCTTTTCCCCCCAGACATTCGCTGGCAAAATGTCACGTTAAAGAGCAAACCCAGAAACTTCGGGGTAGCTGCCTGGCGCCTCTGCGCTTTGCTTTTCCCGCGCGCCGGTCGTCAGCGACTTCCCGGCCTTCGCGCCGCCGCGAACCTGCGCGGGACCGAGCGCTGCGGCCCGCTCCGGGGCTTCCCGCGGCGGGGCCGGGGCACGTCTCGTCTTCTGGACGTTGACTTATGGCTCCGGTTAAAAATTAACCCCGGCAATAAAATCGCGAATGCGCGAGGGCAGCAGCGCTCGCACTGGCTCACCCCCCCCCCCCCCGCCGGCCGGCCGGGCTGCGTCCGTCCCGTCCCGTCCCGTCCCGTCCCGTCCCGTCCCGTCGGAGGCCAGCCTCGCTCGCCGCCTCCTCTGCCCCGCGGAGGCCGCGCCGATGGCCCCGGCGGCGCCCGGCAGCCTCCGGTGCCGCTTGCCCGCCTGCCTGGGGCTCTTCCAGGGCGTCCTGCTGCTCTTCTTCGTCCTCTTCGTCTCCTACGACGAGCACGCGGACGCCGCCTCCCAGGCGGTGGACGCCGACCCCGGCGCCAACCAGCTCTACAGCGTCTTCCCCTTCTTCCAGGACGTCCAGGTGATGCTGGTGGTGGCCCTGGGCCTCTTGCTGGCATTCATGCCGCGCTACGGGCTCGGCGCGCTCGCCTACAATTTCCTGCTGCTCAACTTCTCCATGCAGTGGGCTCTGGTCCTGCAGGGCTTGCTCTACCACTTCCACCACGGCAAGGTCCACATGGGCCTCCACAACATCCTCGTGGCAGAGTTTGCTGCGGTGACGGTGCTGATCTCCATCGGAGCCGTCCTGGGGAGAATCAGCCCCTTCCAGCTCCTTCTCGCCGCCTTCTGTGAAATCCCCGTCTACCTCGCAAGCGAGTGGGCCATCATGACCTGGCTGAAGGTCCTCGACGTGGGAGGAACCATCACCATCCACATCTTTGCATGCTATTTTGGCCTCGGCATGTCCAAGGCTCTGTTCCGGCCAGGAAAGCAGCTGAGGCTTCGCAAGGAAAACCCAACTTACCAGTCCGACCTCCTGTCCCTCACCGGGATGCTCTCCCTCTGGGTTTTCTGGCCCAGCTTTGTGGCTGCCCTTTGCCAGCCGGGGGATGCCCAGCACCGGGCAGTGCTGCACACCATCCTCGCGCTCAGCGCCAGCGCCCTGACCACCTTCCTGGCCTCCGGGCTGCTGGAGAGACGCGGCAAGCTCAGCGTGGGCCACCTGCAGAACGCCAGCCTCGCCGGAGGGGTGGCCATCGGGGCGCTGGCCAACATGATGATCACGCCGGCCGCCGCCTTGGCCCTGGGCAGCCTCTCGTCTCTGGCCTGCGTCCTCGGGTTCAAATTCCTGGCGCCCTTCTTGGCGAGGAGGCTCGGGCTCCTGGACCAGTGCGGCATCCACAACCTCCACGGGCTGCCCGGCATCATCGGCGCGGCGGCCGGCGCGGTGGCCATCCTGCTGGCCTCCGAGGAGACCTACGGGCATCGCTTCTACCAGGTCTTCCCGGCCCGCGGGCCGCCCGGGGGCAACGCCAGCCTGGCGGCGTCCCGGCCGGGGGCGAAGCCGGGCCGGAGCGCCTCGGAGCAGGCGCTCTTCCAGGCGGCCGGGCTGGCCGTAGCCGTCGGCGGCTCCCTGCTCGGGGGGCTCCTCACCGGCACGCTGCTCCGGCTGCCCGGCCTGGCCCAGCCGCCCCAGCAGCTCTGCTCGGACGACGCGCTTTACTTCGGGATCCCGGACGCGGCCGAGGCCTCGGAGCCGGACGGCCCCGCGGAGGAAGCCCGCCTGGCCCTGAAGGAGCGGGTTTAAACGCGCCGGCGCGGGGCCGCTGCCGGCGAGAGCCGGGTCCGTGTCGCACCGAACCGCCCGCGCCCCGGCCCCGCGCCTCCGGCAGCCCGAGGTTTTCCCTTCCTCCGCTCCGACCTCAGCCCCAGGGAGCATCCGTCCCCGCTCAGCTCCGGGGGCTTCCCGGGGACCCCCCAAGCCCGGCCCCAGCACCGGGTCTGGCAAACGGGGGCCGCCGGCGGCGAGACGAGGCGGCTGCGCCCGGGGAATCACCCGCCCGCCGTCGCAGGCAGGCTGCGCCGCGCTCGCGCGATTGCTAGAATAAAATATCGCTCGGCGCTGACGAAGGGATCCGGCCCGGCCGCCCGGCGCTGCGAACGACACGCGAACCCGCTCCGGCGCTGGCCCCACACCGGGCCGGCTCCGGGGCACCGGAGCCAGCGGCGCCCTGGGGCGGCAGCTCCCGGCGTCCCCGTCCCGCTCGCGGGGCCGCGGGAAGCGGCAACGGGCAGGAACGCCGTGCACGTGCGCACACGCAGGCGCACGCACGCCCAAACACGCACACGCGTGCCCCCGCGTGCGCGGGCGCCCGGCCCGGGGACCTCCAGCTTCCCGCGGGGGCCGGCACAGAAACCCTCCCCGCTCCGCCGGCCTCGGCCCTTCGCAAACGCTGCCCCGCGGCAGCGCCCGAGCCTGGCGCCCCGAAGACACAGCTCCAGCGGGGAGGGGGGACCGGGCGGGCAGCCCCCCGCCCCGGCCGCCCGCCCTCGCTCCCCGTGGGGTGGCATCTCCGTGCCCGGGCGTCCCAGCGCCGTGGCACACGCAATCTGCTCGGCAGATGCTGCCGAAACCCGGCAACGGGGCCATAAAAGCGGCAGGGAGGGAGGGAGAGAAGGAGGGAGGGAGGCTCCCTACCCCCCCCCCCCCCCCCGGGACCCTGGCGTTATTTCTGTGCCGTTTCCAGCCCGTTCGGCACTCAGGGGCTTGTTGCGCTGCCCGGCACCGCGGGGCCACGGCCGGACGCCCCTCCGGCACAGCGTCCCCCCGGGATGCCGGACCCGCCGGAGCCGGGCACCGCCGCGCCGGCTCTGCCCGCTCCTCCGGAGCCGCCGCTCTCCGAAGGATGGAGCAGCGAAATATTAACCGGAGCCTCTAGCATTTATCTCGCCATAAATCAGTGCTTTCAACAGCTCTACAACGCCGCAGGCAGAGCGGAGCGAACAAAACGCTCTTCCCCGCGGTGGCACACAGGCTTCGGGCCCCCGGCACCCACTCCGCGAGACCCCCCGGGCCGGCTGCCTTCGGCGGGGGCGTCCCCAGGCAGGAGGGGCCGTGGCGAAGGGTCGGTACCGCGTCGGCTCCGGGGGGAACCGCAGCGATCCGCTCCCAGCCTGGCGCCCCAGGCCCGCTGGTGCTGTCGCCACCTCTGAATCCAGCCCGGGGCCCGCACGCCGTGAGCAGCATCCGTGTCCCCCAGCACCGGCATGGCCCCCCGGCCCCCAAGAGACCCCTGTGCTCTGCCAAAGCTGCACCCAGCCCACAAGAAAGGCAGCGAAACCGCGGTGCAACCCCGTCCCCGGGCGGGCACCGGCCGCCGGCTCCGTCCCACGCCGGGATTGCAAAGCGGGAGCCGAGGGGAGGAAGCCTGGGCTGGTTTTACGGCGGGCAGCCGCGGCCCCGGGCGGTGCCCCGCAGCACGCACACGTGCACGCAGGGCCGGCACACGCGTGCTTGCACCGCCCCACGCTGCACGCCCACAGCTGTTCCCGCACGCGCGTGTGCAAGCGCCCAGTGCGCAGGAAGCCCGCACGGGCCTGGAGCGAGGTGCCGATGGGACGCCCGGCGGCCGGCACGGCGTGGGGCCAGGGCAGGCTGCTCCGCGGCGGGCGCTGAACCGCGCCGGAGCAGGCGGGAGCGCACGGCGCTGCCCCCGAAGGAAATGCGCTCACTGCCATGTGCTGTACACTTGGGTTTGCCTCGCTGCTATTTTTATTTGACTTTGCAGGCCCGTTTCCTTTTTCCGGCTGTTTTGCTGCGATTCCACCGTCGCTTCGACCTCGCTTTCCCCCTCCCTCCCTTTAGCCCCTTCCTTCGCTCTTTCCTTCCTTTCCATGCGCTCATTCCTGCCGCTGCACCGGGCTCCCTCTGCCCCGGCGCCGGGCTTGCCGTGAGCGCCCGCCGCAGGTGCCGCCGGGAGGAGCCGCCCGGAGCCCCGCGCCAGCGCGCCGGATTATCCAGGAACGCGCTGGCAGCGCGGGACGGGGGGACGTCGCTGCAGGAGCCGCCGCGAGGGCCCTGGGCTCCTGCGCCCTGGGGGCTGCGCCCCGGCACACGGGAGAAGCGCTGGCCCCAGGAGAAGTCGGGGGGGGGGGGCAAAGCTTGTGTTTGGGGTGGTTGCAGGGTCCCCCCTGCCTTTCTTCCCTCTGCTCGATGCAATTAAAATCTGTCTGCATTTGCTCTCGATTAGGGAAAATTTGGGGGGGAGGGGGGAAGGAGAAGAAAAGCAAAACAGAAAAGAGCAAAGCGAACCCAAGCAGCGCTCCCACGCCGGAGCCCCCCCGGGGGCAGCGGAAAGGGCGCGAGGGAAACGCGGCTGCAGCACGCAGGGGGCTCGAGCCTGCAAAAGCAGGACCCCCGCCCGCCCCCCCCCCCCCCCCCCCGAGCCGGCCGGGCCCCGCGCCGCCCGCGGGCTGCGGGACACGCGCCGCGGCCGGGCGCCACGCGCGGCCCGCTGCTGCCCCCTCGTGTCCGCCGTGGCGGGCTGCAGCGCGGCCGCTGCGCTGCCCCCGGGGCCGGGCCGGGCCGGGCCGGGCCGCAGCGAGGGAGAGCAGGCGGCGGCGAGGCGCGGGGAGCTTTCGCTTCCCCCCGGGAGCCCGGGCGGCTCCGCAGCCTCCGTCCACGCGCGCTCGCACGCAGGGGCGGCCGCCCACGCGGGGAACGGCCGAGGGGGGGGGGGTCCCGCCACCCCGCAGGTCTCGGGGCGGCAGTCAGGCAGCAGGGGCGTTTGTCCGTGCACGCAGGCTGGACGCCCACCAGGGCCTGCCAGAAACGCAGGCCGGCCCCAGCGGCCACCCGCCCCCGTCCCGCTCCCGCTCCCGCAGGCGGCCGCGGGCCCAGCGAGCGGCAGGCGCTGCCCGGGCAGGGACGGGAGCACCCCGCAAGTCAGCGCCGCCTCCTTCTTCCAGCGCTTCCCCTCCTCTTCCCTCGGTCTGCGGTTTTGCAGCCGGCTTCTGCAGCCACCCCGCAGCGGGGGAGCCCGCCGGCGTCCAGCGCCCGTTCCCGGGGCATCGCGCGGGACGAGCGGGCGGATTCAACTCTGGCGCCCGGCGGCATCGCCTCCGCTGACTCCGGAGCTGAGCGTGGGATCAAGACACCTGCAGCGCCGAGCCCAGAGCGGCGTCGCTCTCCGGGGTGCGGGGTGGGTCCCCCCGGGAGCCGTTACCTGCCGGGGAGGGCGGGGGCAGCGGGCCCTAGGCGCCCCGCGCGTCCGGGCCGGGGGTGTGCAGCGCGTAGAGCTTCTCCCAGCACGTCGCCAGCCTCTCCGCCTTCCGCGCGATCTCCCTCAGCTGCTTCCTCCGGCGGCCGGGCTCCCCGCGCCGGGGCTGTGCCGGCGGGCTCTGCTGGCAGCAGGCCAAGGACGCCCAAAAAGATCCCCCACGGTTAGAGAGGGTGGGGTGGGGGAACGAAAGCCACGGGGGGGGGGGGTCGCGGCCGCCCAGCAAAGCTGCTGCCCGGCGCCGCGGCAGGGCCGTGCTCCGCGCGCGGCTCGGGTCCCCGGCGGAGCTGCGCAGCCCCCTCCCGCGCCAGGAAACCCCCGGGGAAGGGTTAAACTCCAGTTTGAGCGCCCTACTGGATGCAGGCGCAGCCGGGGAGGGGGCACCGGGCCGCCCCGAGCTTCCCCCGCGGTCAGCGAGTTACGGGCTGCAGCCGCCGGGCGATGCCGCCTTGCTCGCACGCT
Source organism: Rhea pennata (assembly GCF_028389875.1). Lineage (NCBI taxonomy): Eukaryota > Metazoa > Chordata > Aves > Rheiformes > Rheidae > Rhea > Rhea pennata. Next base: position 16,644,427 of record NC_084678.1, read on the forward strand.
CGCGCCCAAGCGGCTCCCACCTGGCACACCTTCCTGCAGTTCTCCCTGAGCACGAACTCGGTGTTTCTGGCCACCTTCCACACGGCCGCCTCCTCGGGGTCGCGCAGGCTGCCGGCCGCCGCCTGCCGCAGGGACGTGCTGATGGTGTAGATGGACAGCAGGATCTTCTGGTCCTGCAAGAAACGGGAGAAAGCAGCCCCGCGCCCGGAGCGGGAGGCTGAGGGCTCCGGCCGGGGCTCAGCCCGCCCGGCCCCGCCGCGCGTCTCCCAGGCCTCGGCGCAGCCCGCGGCCGCCGCTCACCTTGTCCGAGCGGCAGGCCGGCCCGGCTCGGCCGCTCCGGTCCGTCGACCCGCTCAGGGCTTTCTGGAGGGACGAAGCAAAGAGAAGGTCAGGCGCCCTGAAGCGCTCGTGCCAGCGCTCTGCCCCACCGCGCCGGCCAGGGACGTAACCCCGCGCTCGGCCTTCGCGGGCACCATCTTCCCTGCAGCGGGTCCCCCCGCCACGGGCGCGGGCGGCCGCGGGCCGGGTGGCTTCGCACAGCGAGGCCTTGGACCCGTCCCCCCCCGCCGCAGCGCCGGGACCCTCGGCTCACCAGGTTCTGGATCTCGTGGAAGATGACGGCGCGGTACTGCCGCAGGATTTTGGCGATGCTGCACCTCTTGCCTCTGCTCAGCACGGAGACAACCAGGAGGAGCAGAACAGCGCAGGAGAGCGCCCTGGGGAGAATCTAGGCAGGGAAAGGCTCAGCGTCGCGGGAGGCACCGGGGGCAAAGGCAGGGCTCCAGGCGCTGCCAGCATCCCCTTGGCACAAGCCCGGAGCGGAGCTGTCCCCCCCTCCTGCTGCCTCGGCTCTTCCAGGCACAGCACGGGCAGGACGGAGAGCGACCACATCCTCTCCTAGGTGTCCTGCCCGGCAGGACGACCTCCTCTTGGATCTGCCCCGCCAGGCCGCTGGCTCAGCCCGCTCCCCAGCTCTCGCGGTCCAAAGCCGGGTGCTCGACCACCCAAAGCCAGGGGCAGCCAAGAGGGACGTGCCGTGCGCCGCGGCGGGGAGAGGGAGGCAGGGAGAGGGACGTGGCGTGCGCCACGGCGGGGAGAGGGAGGCAGGGAGAGGGACGTGCCGTGCGCCGCGGCGGGGAGAGGGAGGCAGGGAGAGGGACGTGCCGTGCGCCGCGGCGGGGAGAGGGAGGCAGGGAGAGGGACGTGCCGTGCGCCGCGGCGGGGAGAGGGAGGCAGGGAGAGGGACGTGGCGTGCGCCGCGGCGGGGAGAGGGAGGCAGGGAGAGGGACGTGCCGTGCGCCGCGGCGGGGAGAGGGAGGCAGGGAGCCGCCTGTCCCCGCCAGCGAACCGCCACGGCTCGAGGCCGATGTTTTAGGGCACCTGCGGAAAGGTCTTTGCAGTCGCGCGAACCCAGGGCGAGGAGGCAGCGCGCAGCCGCTGCCGGGCGTTTGCTCAGCCCTCCCTCCCTCGCGTGCAGCGTCTCCTGGCCCGCGCTCGGCACCTCCTGCGAGAGCCCCGGGGCAGCGGGCGGTGGGAGAAGGCGGGAGGAGGGGGCCCGCGCAGCCGCCCCTCGGCGCTCCCAGGCGTCCCGGCTGAGCCGCGGCGGCCCCGGCAGCGCCGAGCGCGGCGGCTCCGGCGGGACCCTCCAAGGGATGGGGACAAGGCCAGGCGCTTTGAGGAAAAGCCAGCAGGACCTCAGGTGACCGCGACACCGGATATTTGAGCAGTCCCACGGCAGCGGGGCGAGGACGGGAAGCCCTGCGTCTGCCAGGAAGGGCTCGACAGCTCTCCGCCTCTGCCCGCTCCGCGCCGGCTGCCGACGCACCCGCGGCGCTGGGAGAGGGCACGGCGCCGGGGGCCCGTCCTGGCACGGGCACGCTCCCATCACCTCCTACTTTCTCCGGGAGCCCAGGGGCCGGGTTTCAGGTCTGAGCAGGCGGAAAGCAGCTCAGCTCCCTTGGAAAACGCAACCGCGCGCTGCAGGCAAGCGTGCGCGAGCCGGCGGCCGCCGAGCTCCCCCCGGCCGGGCAGGCGGCGTCCAGCAACGCGGGTGATTCCGGCTGCACCGTGGAGCTTTGCTTCCCCTTTCGCCCTGCGTCGTGGCGCGCTCTGCACCGGGTGCCAGCACCCGTCTGCCCCGCGGCACGGCCCGCGGCCCTGGGGGCTCGCTGCTGCTCCAGCCGCGTCTCGGCCAGCCGCGACGCGTTCGGCCCTCCGGCCCTTCGACGCAAACCGGAGGGCTCGCTTCCAGAGGCTGCATCCGATCCCGCGCGCACCCGCCGAAGGGCTAGTCCCGGCCCCAGGAGGCTCGGGCCGCCCGCCCTTGCCCTCCGGCTCGCAGCGGCGAGAGCCGAGCACGGGGCAAAACCCAACGCGCTGCGAGTCTACAAATCCACAGACAGGGAAACTGTCCGAACAGATTAGCAAATTCACTTAAAACCGGTACAAATCCCACTGGGGTCCTTAGCTTTCCTAAGGAAAGGGCACGTTCCTGTTGGCCAGGGCTGGGCCCCGTCCGGGGGGCCACACAGGGCGGCGAAGGACCTCCCCGGGCTGCTAGCTTTGCCCCTCTGCAACCCCTGCAGAGGGGAGAGATCTTGCCCCAGAGATGATTCAGCACAGAACCACGGGCACAACCCTCGGAGACGCAGAGCGGGAACACCGCTTCCATGAGGATACCCCGTTCAAAGTCTAAGGGTTGCTCTCAGGAAGCCGCCGCCGCCAGGAAGACACGGCCACGCAGCCTTGCTCAAACCAGCAAGTCGGGAACGACTTCCCTGAAGCGGCTTATTAAACAACTGGGCCCAAATTCCAGGAGAAAGCACACCACTTCCAGCATTTCCAGGCAGCCAGACCTGGCACCGAAAGCTCAGTCCCTAACAAGCGAGGAAGCGCAGTCTGCGGCGAGCAGCTGGGAGAGGAGCTCGGAGGGCGCAGGCGGCGCTCCCCACGACCGCCCGCGCGGCACGGAGCCTGCAAACCCCGGTCCTCCCCGCTGCCCGAGGCGGGGAAGAGGAGCTCAGGCGCCGGCCCGGGGGCGCTCCTTCCCCCGCCCCGCTCTGGGCCCCGCGGCGGCGCAGACCCCGCGGCTGCCGGCCACGCTGGGGAGGGACGCAGCCCCCCTCGCCGGCGGGGAGCACGGGTGCACGACGGGGCACAGTCGCAGCGCGCTCCGCTTGGCAGGGGAAGCTAATCTCTTCCCCAGCTCTAATCCTCCAACAAATAGAAGGAGATAAGGGAAATCACTGTTATTGATAGAGCAGTTCCTGGTGGCACCTGTGCTAGCCTCAGCCACCCAAGAAGCGAGGCACAAAACCCACTGCCTGCCCGGGAACCCACCGGGGGCCCCAGGTCCCTCTAAGCCAGATGGACCTGCTCAGGCCAGGAGCCCCCTGCCCCGTCCTGCCCACAGCAGCCCTGCTGCTGACCCAGAGCCCCTGGGCCGGACCGGACCATCCATTCACCACATTGAGGACAAGCAACGCTCAAGCCCAGCTAGGTCCAAGCCCCATCCCCACCAGCCCAACCCCATCCCTGCCGGACCAGCCTTCTCCACCAGCTCCACGCCCCATCCCAGCTGGACCAAGCCCTCCCAGCTCGGCCAGCCCCCTCCCAGCCGGGTCCGAGCCCCCTCCCGGCCAGAGCAGCCCCTTCCCCTCGGGGTTTGAGCCCCATCGTGCCTGGAGCAGCCCCCACTCCAACCACACTTCCCTTTCCGCCAGGTCCAAGTCCAAGCCGCATGGGTCTGAGCTGCATCCCAGCCAGGGAGAGCCCCTTCCCAGCCGCATCAGCCCTGTCCCGAGTGGTCCGAGCCCCCTCCCGGACGCCTGGAGCCCCAGATCGCAGAGCCATGGGGCAGCAGCCCCGACACACTCACCATGGAGCCCCCCGCCGGCTCCCAGGGAGGGGGGCCCGGCCGGCCTTGCCACGTCCCGCTCCGCCGCCGCTCACGGTTTGAACTTGGCTCCACGAGCGGGGCCGCGGTGGGAGGAGACGGGTCCGGCCCGGCCCGGCCGCCGCGGGGGGGCACCGCGGCGGAGCAGCCGCCGGCGCAGCCTGGCTCCCGCTCGCCGCCTCGCCCGGGGGGCCGCCCCGAGGGGAAGCCCGAGGCGCTTCGCCGGGGCTGGGCGCCGGGAAAGGCGAGACGGCACCGAGCGAAGGGAGAGCCGGCTCAAGGATCCCAGCCTCCGGGAGCGGGCGGCCGCGAGGCACCCGTCCTGCTTCGGCGGCGAAGGGTCCTGCCTCGAGGTGGAGCGCACAAGGCTCCCCCGTGCCTGGAGAGCCTGAGACAAGCTGGCAGGAGGAGCTCCACCGGGTCCAGCAGTGGGAGACGAGAACGGACGCGCGTCCCTGCCCGGGAGCGGGGCGCGAGCGCGTTGCTGCTGTTGTAGTTCATGCTGCACAAAGTACTCCAAAGCCCAGGATCCCAGGCCACTGTGAGTTTCGATTTCTGTTAGCGTGCATTTTAATCATTATCATTTTAGATTCCTTTTCAGAAACTGCTGCTAGACCAGCTTAGCACTTCCAGCTGCATGCCATGCCTCAAGAGTCAGTCCCTTCAATTTATCCATTTATAAGCATCCAGTGCAAGATCCCCTCAAACACTGTACATGCTGCCCAGCATCACGTTCCCTTACTTTCAGCCAAACAAAAAATTCCTCTGTACAAGTAGAATTTTGAGCAAGGCACATGTCAGCACTGGCACACCAATGAGGGCACAGAAAACAGTGCCCTGACTCAAAGTTTGCATCTTGTATGAAAATGATTAAATGAAAATTATCCAAACAGCAACAAGGTTCCACTGCAAAGTGAAGCAGATATGTTTCAGTAAGAAACAACTAAAATACTTGAATAATCCAACTTTTCTTAATCTGGCAAGTGTGAACAAATAGGAGGTATCTGAAAAAGGGCAATGTTCAATCACATGAAGCAGCAACCATAGCAAACACAAGAATATACCACTGAGGACAGGACCCATATAACTTGTTTATTGAACTCTATACACAGAGAAAGTTTATAGGAGCCATAATCCATTAAAAATGTAAAGATATCTACAAACATTAAAAGGTTGCGAGATTGATGATCCGTTTCATTCAAAAAAAAGGAATCTTATAATCCTGGGCCACAGGAAGAAAAATGTCAAATAGACAAAGGGCAGGTGGCAAAAGGAGTTTGGTGCTGCAAGGAAACAAACAGGCGATCTGGTACAGTTCTCCTTGCCCAGGTCTTCCAACTCATCTCAGTGCACAGCACAGCACTGGAAAGCATTCTCTCCTGTCACAGACCATAAAAAAGTCCCCAGTAAGTTCTTCCCTCGCACCATCCCAATCCCCGTGCACGTAGCAGAGCCTTCGCCTTAACAGACGCCAGGTGCTGCCACCTGAGCAAGGAGCAGGGAAAACGGACAGATCCTGACCAGTGGGTACCTGGCTCAGGTGACACGCTCCAAACACTCTCTACAATCTGGGAGTTTCTCCAGCAGCAAGAACCATTATCTCTGCAGTTTCAGCCATCCTTTTTCCACCTTAAATTCACACCAGCAAGAGGAGAGCATCACTGGGCAGTCTTACTGCAGGGCACAGGAATTTATATACCGTCTGCACTCAAGTTTTCCCAACTCCTCACTGGAGTGCCACAGCAGCTGGAATACCATAATCACTTCCTGAACCAGTAAGACACGGTTCTCATGTCTGAGAACCTACTGAGATGACGTTATGGAGGCAAAGTAAAAGCTATGCAGAAGCAATATGGCTGATGAAGGGCCATACAGATGGAGAATAATTATTGATGCCATAAAACCTCTGCACAAGTGTCTCTCCACTCCAAACACATTTCACTCACCTTTGGAAAACAAGTTCACAGGGCATCTGTAACCTACACCCTTCTTAATGAAATTGCAGCTTCACACATTTTCACCAGCTATGCAAGAGAGCACAAGAATTTCAGTTATAAATCCAAAAGAAAACTGGCTTTTGCTCCAAGGTGAACCACTTCTACATCAGTTTTAAGACATGGGCTTCTCAAATATGATGCTAATTTCAGCAGAAGGATGTAGGAAAAACTTGGTGTTACCACCCCTGCAGATATACTCCCAACATCTTTGTACAGAGCAGTAGGAGCCTGATAAGTTCGCAGGTTTTCGCACTATCAGACCCACTCTTCCCAGTAAGAGCCAAAGTGCAAGACCACGTTCAAAAGAGAACTTAAGGAAATAAACCCAAACAAACTATATTTCATACATATTTTCCAGGCAAGTGATAAGATTTTCTTCGACTAAATACACTACATAACACACGTACACATACCTGAATACTTTTGCTAGATCCTAGTATTTAAGACAGCTTATAGTTTTTAACTGAAAGAACGATCACAGGAAAAAAAATCAGGCTCTTTGGGTCAAAATAATACAAATCATAAGTACAAAAAAAACTTAAGATAGCTGATAAAGGGTCCTAAACACAAAGCTCTTCCTCCAATAAATTTTCTTTTTTTCCATATGCACTTGAAGAGTTATCCCAAATATCCAGACTGGAAACAGTTACGGCCTTAAAAACGCAGTCTCTCAATGGCTCTAATGAAAGGTTAACTCCTTCAAAAGGGTCTTCAGGGATTATTAGGTTTTGCCTTCTTACTTTAAAATATCACTGTGCTTAATGAAGTCAGACACCTAAAAGAATGTTACATCATATACATTAAAAAAAAAAAGCTGAAAGGTCTTTAAAAATATGCTCTTGAATTTCACAAAGTGCTTCATCTGCTCAGGTTAAGGAAATCTTAGTTGTGTTGCAGCTTGACAGCAAAGGAGACCAAGTCAAATCAGACTTGTACCCAAGGAAAGAGTCACCTCAGCCACTCTCCTCCACTGCCTGGTCTCCCCCCCCCCAGCAGACTTCCACACATCTCTTCAGAGTAAATTCTATGTACTCAGATAGCAAACAAACAGATCTGCTGACAAAAAAACAGCATCAGATGGGCCAAACACTAAAGAAACTGCACAAAGGGTGGCAGGACAGGCACCTCCGTGCTAGCGGAGAAACCAGAGGAACTGCTAAACATCAGCAACCCAACAAGCAATAATTAAGGCTCATATTTACAGAAGCGATTCAGGCATCAAAATGAAAATGCCAATTGAGCATCAAAATGCTCAACTCTCCTACATTTGCCTCAGCAGCAATGTTCAGAGAGAATTTAGATGCATTTGTGCTGCACATAGCTGATGACTGCACCTGTGAGCCAAGAGCACTACATCAGGAAGAGAAGGAAATAGACCTTTTTCTTTTTGGGAAAAAAAAAAAAAAAAAGAAAGAAAGAGATCTTTCATACTGCCACCAATCTCTTGTCCTCTAAAATCTGTCCACTGTAAGGACAAATGCACTGAAAGCAGGTAAGTAGATAGGGCTAGCCCTACAGAGACATTGATGCAGCTGAGTCAGCATACTCTAGAAAGTATTTTTAAGTTTGGCTGCCACAAGAACAAGAATCTCTCCGATCTTTTTCTGCCAGTTCTCTATATCCTTGGAGATATCACACCAGAGCTCTCCATGGCGGGGTTCTGCATTCTCACAGCGTTTCTTCACCTCCTCTTGTTGTTCCTACAAAGAAGGGAAACAGCAGTTTGCGAGTCTCTCAATGCCCTAATTTGTTTCACTGTAGAGCCAAAATGTTAACAATCCTCTCCAGAAGTAAACACTCTTCCAAAGCTTTTGTTTTGTTTTTCGTTTGTTTTAAGGCAACACGGAAGCCTGTGGCAGCAGCTGTCCTGTCTTGCTGAACAAACTGGTAGTGCTATAGCCAAGCAAGACCTGGTACACCAAAGAAGTTGCAGCAGAAACTTCCTTTGTGATACCACTGCACGAGATTTGTCAAATGAGAGGTCTCTCTGAAGTCAGAAGATAAACACTCTCATCATTTCAGCAAAGCAAGACAGTAAAACCCATCATAAGAAATTAAAAACACACTGTTCAAATGGCTGTGTTCACATGCAACCCATACTTGAAACTTGTAATAATGATGCTGGAATTGTGTAACTAGTCCTGTATCTTTACAGGAAAGTCTTCTCCTACCAGGAGACTTGTGTCTTAAAGAAGGAAGATTGATTTCATACATTTTTGCACAAACTAGCATGACTGTGGACAGCAAAGCTGCCTGAAACACAATTCAGCTGATGATACCACACGTGCCTGTTCATGTTCATTCATGATCAGGCGTGACAACCTCCTGATCTTTAAGCCACACAGGCAGCAGAAGCAACGGGCTCAGCTCAGTATTGCAGCAGTTCCCAGGACCGATTACTCAACATTAGGAAGGGATTCCTGCTACCTTCCTCCACCCCTTATCTGTGCTGGGGGAACAGCTCCCTTTCCCAGATGTACACTCACCTCTGTGCCATGTTGGAGCTCAAATTTGTAGAAGAAAGCCCAGGCATCTCCCAGGTCAGAATCTATCTTCACTGTTCGGTGGAACCATTCTCGGGCCTTAGTTATTTTACGCTCACTCCAGAATAACCTTTCAAGAAAAGTAAAGATTAGTAGCCAAATTTCCTCTTTAGAGAAACACAGCAACCTGCAAGCACTCAAGCAAGGTCCTACACGTATTGAAGTTCTTGGCTATCCCAAGATGGAAATATTAGATTTTGTAGATACCTGCCAGCTCTCCTATCCTCTGGGAAGAGAGAGACAGAGGACTAAAAGGGACATCCATTGCTTATTCTTTATTTTCCATCCAATCTAATAGGTTAAGTCAGCCCCAGTCAAACGAAGAGATAGACATTCCAGAAAAGGGAAATATTGTTCTTTGAGTTCAATCTTTGCTAGCTCATCTACTCAGTACTGTTGTTTTGGATTTGAAAGAGATAGCATCCTATACTACACCTTTTTCCACTCTTAAAATACTAAGAATTTGGAAGTTGGCTTTAGCATTTAATAATTACATAACTTCTAAAGAGTTGAAAATGTATGCAAGCAAGCTTAAAAAGTCTGCAGTCACATGTTCACACATTCTAAGTTGCTGAGCATTAACAGAATTAACCTATTCTGTGAGCCTCACTTTTTACAAGGAAAGGCAAGCACAGATTCCGTACTCAAATATCAGCTTGGCACTCAGCCTGCTGTTGTCATTTCAAAAAGGTACTTGTGAATGTTGAAATTTCTCCCCAGTAATTAGCCAGGTGAGTCAATAGTCTATTGGTTTCATTCCTTCACATTAAAAGACTCCATTCGAACTAGTAAGGTTTTTATCAAATCAGACAGCCATCCCTCATAAAGAGCTTAGCTAGCCATAAAATTATACAGCTTATGTGATTGTTTTTAAGCCCTATAACACTCTTGATTGATCAGTGTTAAATAAACTGATTTAAAGGAGCATGATAGCAGAAAGGCTAAACACCTGCAGGTAGCAGCCATTTACAGAAACTTACTTATTTTTAACAGAAAGTTTTTCGTAAGTATGAGACAGACCAAGTATTACTGTACCTACATGCAAGTCTCGATGGGAGGTGGAAACTGTTTGTGCTGGGATTAGCTGCTAAACTGAGGTTACATCAGAAGGTGTCCGGAATCAGTTTCAAAAAAGCAAAAGTTAACATTTTTCTCATTTGCAGCTAAAGCTGAACAAGTCAGCTGTCATTATCTGGCAGAAACCAGTGTTGCAGTCACTGGAGTGTATCCTACAGTTTTCTTTGGCTTATAGAAAAGCATTATGAAAGAATTGGGCAACATGCTTCTTGCATTAACCTCTTCTGTTATTCACAAAGAAAGAAAAGTATTTTTTTCTGATATTGTTTTATAGCCCTTTATACATTAGATTAAACAGGGTATGGCATGAGTCAATTAGAAAGTTTTTCATCACTGGAAGCCTCACAACTTGATCTAGGCAACAGGACAATTCCTAGTAGATTGTCTTCCCACTTGGAAGCAAACTACAGCATAAGCAGTAGTCTGCATTCTAGGAAGGGCCAAAACTGGGGAAAAAAGGACATAGTAGAAATTTAGAGAAGGAGAAGACTAGAAGAGTACGTTACTATAGCTCAGAACTAAAAAGGAACAAGAAAACACCACTGAAAAATATTGCGGTAGGGAGAGAAGAGATCAGGAATACACACAGTCACCCGCAAAAACTGGACAACCACCAAAAACTGTCCTCATTTTCACAAATACTTAAAACAGAAGTTAAGTAGTTCTAGCTTATTTGAGAGCACATTCGAGTACTATCCAAGGGATGCAAACGATAAAGAATTCTTACAGCGCAAAGAGCCAACCCTGGAAAAGGACTCGGTGAGAACATGTTACTACCTCTACTGCAGTCCCAGACCCACCACAACAGCTTGAGGACAGGTGGAGACTTCCAGTTTTGAATCAAGGGATAGGAGCAGATTTGCATGGTTACTAGGAGGCAGCTCAAGAGCTGCTGTTTGCTTTGAGGTTTATTAGCGCCGCTGCAGTCAGAATCACATGGTCTTGATCAAGTGCAATATTTCATCATAGACGCAGCCACACAAGAACAGGTGTTTTTACTGCATTAAGCTTGGGAACTCACTTGGCCACAGCCAACAGGACATGTGGGTCATGTTCACACTTCTTCAGAGCATCCACACTCTTGGTCTTTCTTTGTGGTCTTGCTTCAAGGAAAATTGCCTCTGACCACAGGATTCCTTGAACAAGTCCAATAGGAAGAATGTGTTATTCCAGAGATCAACCTTCCCACCCTCTTATCAGGTCAGTGCTCTCTGAAGTAAGAGACGCTGCTGTCCATAGCCTATCAGCTATATAATTCTCCTGCTCCAATCTCAGCCCCAAGCACTCTTTCTGCATGGGTACTTCACTCAGTGCTCCGGAACTTCGAGCTACTGCTGCCACCACACTGAACCTTCAGTACTGAATGTCTCTGTACCATAACTTTCCTGCAGCTTCTGTGTTCTCTGTGCTAGCAGACAGTGACCCAGGGCTTATGACTTTCAGGTAAGACATTACAAGCAGCAAAGCAATGGAGGGTAAAGCAGGATATAAGAACAGAAAGGTATCAATTTGTCTGAATAGGAAACTACAGTGGCAGATGTTGTCCCAAAAGGTGCAAAACACACCATTTAGAAACAGCTCTAAAGGTGCCAAGAGCACTACGGTCTGACTGATGCTGGCTCTCCACACATACGATGAAGGAGAAAGCAGCCAAGAGTAGGTCCAGGAAGGCCAGGCTTAATCCCTAGTTCCTTCCATTGCCAAAAGCCAAAAAGGAAACACGCTCAGAGGAGCGTGAAATCTTCAGTTCCTTATGTCAGCCAACGATACTTGCTGATCCCTTCCAAGCCAAGCCTGAAAGCTTGTGCCTGCCAGGACTCCCCCAAGTGCTCTCACTTCCCATAAACAGCACCATGAGAACATCCACAAGCTCTGGTGACTGCAGTGACAGACTGGACCAGAACTCTCTCCCTTCTTACCTTTAGGATTTGCTCTTTTCATACACGGTAAAATCACATTTTTCAGGCCTCTATTTTCAGGCCAGCTGAGGACACAAACATCATTTGTATTTCAGCTTCGCTCTTTGTACAGTCTGCCTAAATCAGGCACAAGCTACTGGAAGTCAATGTGGCAATCAATGGCTATTCAGCAATCAACGGCAATTCAGCAATGAAAGTCTCTGGTTTACATGACTGTAGGTGCCCAGCCTGCTAATTCCAACAGGCATTTATTTTGGTTTATAGAATTTTAAGATAGAGTTGGAAGTTATTTTATTAAAACAAAAACTTAGAAGCTACTGCTTATTTTTTTTTTAGTAAGAGGCAGATTCTGTAACAGGCCTGTGGTGTCAAACACACAAATATTAGGCCATGTGTTTCACAAGACATGGGGCTTGTGTGGTATTGCTTTATTGAACCATTCTCTGTAAGCAGTTTGGAATGAATTTAATCAAATCCTAAAAATCACTTAATTCCCAATTATTTCACTGGAACTTCGGCAACTGCCAATTAAACACCTTTCAAAATCCAGTCTGAAGGCAAACTAGAAAGGCTTGCCTGCAGTAGACTATTGGGTTTTGTAATTATGCAACATCTCTCCAGAGACATCAATGTGTTTAAATAATTAAGCCTTCCAACAATTCTGCCACAAAACAAGGAAGTGTCATCCACTCTCTCCTCCCATCCCACTGCTGGTTTGAACTAATTGATTTAGACTGTATGACCTCTTTGCCTTGTTCTAAAGGAGTTAAAATAATCAGAAAGCAGGACCAAACATGTGTGGTACATGCTCCACTAATCAGGACTACGACTGAGATTTGCTATCATGCAAGTTTTTAAGCACACAGGCTTTAGTAGTGCAACCGGTGCAGGCAAACCAACAGGAAGTCTTCTATAGCCAGCGAGATACTCCAATGAGACAGGGAAAAATATATCCTTTTTCCACCAAACTTAACTAAAAACTCTTGGGAGTCAAGGTCAAACCTTGGCACTTCTTCCTTTGCAGACTACTATTAGCTTCAGAGAAAAGTCACCCAAATCTGAGATGGTTTCACAGGAAATCTGTGAATAAACACAGACCCAATACTACACCGGACACTTCAGCAAAATGGAATCAACACCAATGACCTCTCTGGTGTGAGACAGCAACTGGGACAATTCAAAAACATTTAATATTTCCTTTGCAAGAGGATGACTGAGACCTCTCTGAAGCAAATAATGTTGAGACCTGGCCAGAAGGGACATCTTTGAGAAAGAACCACCTTCTTCTACTGAGAAAATACAACCATGCTGGAGATTTTGAAAAGCTTACCTGAATTGGGACATTCTTGCAATGCCTTGGCCATCAGAGTATTTGCAATATTCTTTAATCCAGCTCTGTATTCTAATCGTACAGACTCTAGCCTGGTGAGAGACCCAGTGACAGTATTTATGAGATCATATTCACTATGTAGAAACAAACAAGCTACATGAAGGACTCAAGAAATTAAAAACATCTGCCCATACTCAGGCTACATATACATGACTGACATCATCTCAATGCTCACTGTTTGAAAATAAATAGTGACGAGTTTATTCAGCAAAGCTTAGATCAAAAAAAACTTTTATGAAAGGGACTAAAATGAAAGATTCCTGAGTTTTCAAACTCTCTACGTAACAACTATCAGTAGAAGAAATAACAGATCCCCAAATCCTTAGAACATCTGTGTACCAGCAAGGATCACCATTTCTAGGATTCAGAAGTTATTTGTCCAGAGGAAACGCTAGGATGGGCATGATCTTAACTGCTCAGTTTGCTGGGAAGATGTGAAATGTTTAACCTGAAGAATGCATTGGCCTCATAGCTCAAATTGAGTTCATGTCCACACAACTCACCAGAGATCTGGATTCTTTGGATTCTTTAGGCGAGATTTTTCCAAGATGGCTCTTGCTCTAGTCAACTGCCCAACTTTTTCCTCCAGCCTGGATAGCAATAGCCATAGGGGTATGGAATGCGGACACTTCTTCAACTGTTTTAAAAAGGAAAAGCTTAAATTATCTGTAGGTTCCCTATATCTTATATTCCCTAAAGAAACATTCCCCCCACCACCACCATCTTTCTGGAGAATTTGGAAGAGACAAGATGAAGCTGATTAACTAAGAGAAATTTGAATGGTGTAATCTTATGGTTAAGAACAGTACAAAAATCTGCTTTGTCCCATATCCAAAAGGAACAAGTAGATGTATCAAGTATGACTGAGCTATCTATGTATCAAGAGAAAGTATATCTCTCCTTTAACAGGAGATGTAGTTCGTGCTCTGTCTGGAGACAGAGGGCTCTTGCACAGCTCAAGGACGGCAACAGAATATGCAGAGAAGACTGCCTTGGCTTCAAAGGCAATCAATAGGATACCACAGCTGGCAGCAATGAACATGTTTCCATATTACTTCCATGGCTGATGATTTTTCAGGATCATTCACATGCATGGACACCATTTAAGAGACATGAGTGCTGCAGTGACCACCTCCCTTCACTGTGCATATCTAAGGGCCCACTAATAGGCTTTTCTGTTAAGAGTTTTACTGTCAGTCCTTATAAGTCTTAAAAGATTATTGTGCAATGAGCTTTTTTTCCTACCAGTGATATGTCCAGCATAGAGCAAAGTCTCTCAAGCAAAAAAGTGAATTTTGCCTATAAATAGTGGGATAAGAGATGCATTTTTCCTAATTATTTCAAAGTCCTAATAATGTCTTTGTTATTGTTGCTGTAACAGAACAAAAATCACATCTGCAATTAGTCCGGAACAGTCTTCTACATTTTGCTTCGAAGACAGACATCTCTCCACACCAGAAATGCAAAGCAAACTTGCAATAACATACAACTTACCCCTTGATTATAAGCTTCCCGTGCTTTCTCTACCAGCTCTTTTTGTTCCTCTATTTGTCCTTTCATCATCCACAGTTTGGGGAAGTCCTCGTAGTGCTTCAGGGCTTCCTCACAAAGCTCCTGGGCTGCAGCAATGTTTCCAAGCACCCATTCTAACTTCACAGACTTCATGAAGACCTAAGAACGAAACAGAGTTGTTTATCACCAGCAGCCATTGAAAAACCATTACTCTGTCAATACAGAGGGTTCTCAGTTTCAGATATTCACTGAAGTGTTATTGATTTGCTACTGTTTGAAGGGGGAAAAAAAAGTCAGAGGTAAATAATAGTGGGAACATAACAATGAGAAAACTAAATGCAAATATTAAAAAGTAGCTGGAACAATGTGATCAGACAATCTTTATCTCAACTAGCAGAAAGTTGACAGTTATGTAGTATTTGTGCAAAGAGCACAGCTTTAACAGCATACTCAAATACATAAATTTGAATTTGTCTGCCAGCTTCATCAGCACACCCAGATCTTCCTCCAAGGATGCTCACCCAAGGCTACCAAGACCAGCTTTTCTTATTTATGGCTCTAAGTTGCAGCTGATGTCCCACTAATTACAAACTAGTAAATATACCTTGCTGTTCTCAAATGTCTTTCTTTTAATGAGGCATGGAGGCTACAGCTGTGAGAAATAACTTACAGATGGAAGGCAGTTCAGCTACTCTGACCCCAGTCCTCCTCCTTCCTAAACTCCCCCCACCTATCACTCAGCAAGAGATATCAAGTCTGACAAGAAATTCATCCTCAGCTGTCCCAACTGGGCAGAAGCTCCCTGACTGACAGAGGAAAAGGACAATTTAAGAGATCAAGAATGAAGGACAAATTTGAAGGAAAAAGTCATTTCCTCATAACATAAATCAGATCTTTTCTCTTTAACTTGTTGAAACTGTTTTCTACAAACAGCTGAAAATTGACAAAGTTTATTGTACCAGGTGCAACTCTGAAGATAAACACAAGAGTGTAACTTTAAACAACACACTAGCATTGTCATTAGCACTGAAAGCATAAGTTATCTGTTAAAGTATTTTCTCTCTTTTTTCCAAGGCACACTTTTTATGTGACAAGACCATTCTACAAACAGCTGTAAACTGGGAAATTCCTGACTTTTGCCATTTGGGCAAAAAAATCTGAAACCTTTCACTTGATCCTGGTCTTTTTTCCCATCATACCCTGATTTTATGTCGCAATTTGCTGGAGAAGCGCCATAGTAAAGCTGCCACATGCTTGGAAAGGCAATGGCAGGGAGCCATCTGGTCAGTCACTGAGACTGCATAACTGAAGGAACTCCTTCTTCTGCCTGGACTCCCCTACGCCAAGAGAGGTCTCATTCTCTCCTCCCCATCACACATCCTTACCCTTGCAGTGGGGGCACTGCTGCGAGCTTTTGCCAGCAGCCTCCTTGCTCTTTCATATTCATTGTTTTCTGACTCAAGCTTCACAGCAGCCAGCCAGATCTCCTCGCTGTTGGGGTTCGCCTGCAAGAACATAAAATGACAGATAAATGCATACAATGAATCAACAGCAGATTTAATCCTTCGTTTGATCCAGATTAAAATTGAAATCAGAGCTTCGTCAATCCACATTAGACATTTTTTTTGCAGTTCAAGCTCCTCCCAATCTTCTTTGACCTTTGAAGTTCATAGAAATTCTCCAAAACAGATGCGTAATACAAAGATATATGCCAGTTTAGATGTTGGATGCTTCTCAGTTGTTGAAAAGCATTAGTGCTTGATCTCCTGAAATTTCAGTTTAAATATCAAAAAGATCATACTCTGTCACAGTGAGACCCTTGTTTTATTACCTTTGAACAAAAAATAAATAAAAAAATAGAAAAATCTTGAACTCCCTGTTCAGAGAATCCCACTACTCCAAAACAGGTCATCTCAGTGGCAACCATGTTAAGGATTCTTCAAGATGGTTATATAAAAAAAAAAAAAAAAAAAAAAAAAAAAAAAAAAAGCCAAAACCAGATTTAAGAAATAAATATCTTTATCACCTACTTCAGGAGCAAATAATTACTGTCACTCAGCTTTTGAGGCCTCACTCCCAATGTTAAAACCGTATTGCTCTGCTCATATTTCAGTGCCTGGTGGAAGACTCCCCTCATTTTGCTATGGATTAGTGGTTACACATAGTGTAGCGACTTCATTATTAGGGCAGACCACCACTCTTTCAAACGAGCATTTTCAAAGAACCCATCACAAGAGGATTCTGATCCATGAGTGGGATTTGTGGGAGCTCAGTAAAATTAATGGTTTGTGAAATTAGGATCCCTCTCATTTTAGAAGGCAGCAGGAATCAGGTGAGCATCCACAGAAAAAGCTTACAGTCTGATCTCTTAACAGTCCTACTAAACACCATCACACAAGTCTAACATACCCACCTGGAAAGCCAGGGCCAAAATGCTTCTGGCTGCTGGCACATCTCCAGCCAGCCACTTGGATTTGGCTCCCATGAGCCAGAGCACTTCTGCTTTGGGACAGTGAGCAACAGCTCTCTGCAGAAGAGCCTCCAAGGATTCTCTGAGAGAAGAAAGAGCAAGTTACAACCATTCAAAACTGCCAAATGGGAGCTCTCACACACCGTTTCCACTATCACTCAATGTTATAAATATTGTTGCAAAGTCCAACATTGTAAACCTTGGTAAGTCGTTTCATAACAAGGAGAGGGTGAGGTCTTTTTTTCACAAGAGTTCTGAAATCAGGGCTCCACAAACGGCTCATTGTTCAGATACCTTTGTTTGAGAGCTTCTGCGGAAAGACCCTACATAAAAACATCTAATTTGTCTTGGAAAGAGCCATTCTTCTAAACAAACTCAAGTAGAAACTGGGACAGAAAGTTTTTCAGAATTATTACATGAAACTGGATTAATCTTACTGATTTTTTTTATCCTCTAGAAAACATACTTTTAAGCAGCACAAAGGGCTTAAACGCCAGCCACCATCAGGAAATGTACGAGCAGGATCAAAAGGGGGGGGGGGGGGGAAAGGGTGGGGGAAAGAAACTCACTGTCTGCAGTCACTTAAACATACAAGCCCTGTTGGCTTTAATAGAGTCAGTTCCACCTGCACAAGTGGTCTGTTACACAGAAACTTTGGGCAGAAAGTTCCAAACGCATCTGACAGAGCTTTATCATAAGCTTTAAAATAAGAAGATTGAACCACAGACATTGTAACAGCAGTCTTAACTCAGAATCTGATACATACTCCCAAGATGTTTAATCAAAAAAATGTCAGAGATGTTCAGACAGCTTCAGTGATCTCAGTTTAATTTATGGAAATTAAATGAAACACATGCTGTATTTCCAGGTGGTTTGTCACTCTGTATTCCCAGAATTTTTCCGGAAATCCACTCTCAAAGATGAGAAGCCTTCATTTAAAAAAAGTCAGAGATGTTCTGACCATAAGAAAGTCAGATCCACAAACACCATGAGCAAGGTTTTCACCAACTGAACCAACTTTGCTTGTGCAGCACAGAACTTTGATCCTGTAGCTTTTTGACCTGCCCAATCTACCATACTGTAACAAGAAGTATGAACCCCGCCATCCAAAGATTGTTCAGTACACTTACCTAGTTCCATGGTTCTTTTCAAAGTAAGCTGCTCGCAGCCACACACTTTTCTTGCTCGGGAAAACTTGCAAGGCATAAGCGTAAATTGCTCGGGCACACTCCAAAGCATTATGAGCAACACACTGAAGAAAAACAGATCAGAATTAAGTTAGTCTAGGGTTGTACCAAAATGAAGGGTATAATAGAATGACAAACACGTAATTCAATACAGAACTGAACAGTTCTGATTAATATACGAATTAGGGTATTACAGGTAACTGAATAGCAATTACTAGTTTTAGAAAATTCCTCTCTGCTTCTTTTTTATAAAATATACTTCTATCAGAGCATAGGCATCACTGGCCTTTCAGTGGGACTGACTCACAGGAAAACTTGAAAAATTATCAAGACATTGTAAAGGCTCTCAAATGTTTGCACTTAGTTTTTCTACAGACAGAACTATAAGCACTGTAGCATACGCCCACCTTCTGTAGGAAGCCTAATTCAAGGCTGCTGAAATGAGCATTTCTCCTGCTGAAATATAATTTACTTTTTAGTGCATGTTTAAACTACTTCCAAAAAGCAAAGAAAGCCTGGTAAAACTTTGTAAAAGTCCTCTGGTCCACTCTTACATTAACTCTTGAGCCACAGTGTTCATGCTTTCAAGCTCAACTCCAAACTTCTTTGACCAGACTGTCATCTTTGTTGACATCGCAAAAAGAGCAGCAAATAATCCAGCACAATCACCAACTTTTTGCTTAGGAAAAATCCAGCTCTGAAAACATCTCCACAATACACCAGCCTCCTAAGAGGCAAATTTGCACAACTTTGGCCAGTCACATCCACTTTCACTGACAAAAAAAAACATGTCATTTCCCAGGCATCAGTTCCATTTCCAATTCCCCCAATTCCCCCAGCTGAACATACACTGTCTGCGTCTTCCATCCAGGTATGTTTCCGATCTTCTTCCTCAATCCCAATCCCAATGACAGCTCTCATGATTGCTTGGCACGTGGCCACACTTCCAGCTTTATCACATTCCTCAGCATCCTAGAAACAAGAGTAGATCATTGTTCCTTTTGAGAAATCTGTTTAAAAGACATTAGATTCTGCAACAGCAACTCAAGTGCAAGCATACGGAAACTGTGGGTCAGTACCATATTAAAAAATTACTCAGTCATATCTTGCTTGACACTAGTGAGACTACACCCACTCTGAAGATGCTGTAGTTGTAAATACAGAAACAACCAAAAGTTGTTTGAGAAACACAGCTTGTCAATAACATCCACTGAGAAAGGAAGTGTGACAATGCATGACCTATCCCGCCTGAGAGGTGTTGTCTTACCACCTCGCTGACTTTCCCTGGGCTGGGCTAAGCAGGGACTTCATGAATAAGAAAAGCAGCAAAGATTTGAGACGAAATACTCTTTAACATCAGAACTATTGACCTTTCAGCTTTGGATTGATTCTCAAATTCCAGAAAGGGCTAAACAACAACAGAGATTAAATAAACATATGCTCAATCACTGTTAAATTACAGGTGCAAAGCCTCTCTCACCAAAGCACATATGGAAGAATGCTTTTTCCTGACGCAAAGTTCGTGGAAGGCCAAACATGCTTTGCCTAAACTTGTTAAAAAGACCTCTGATCAAGTAACTAATACAAAACAATTCCAGCACTGAAAAGGAACTTCAGAAGACAATGACAACAAGAGGTCCCCTCCTCCTTTTACATGAGGAATTAACCATTAATGGTTTTAGATTTTAACAAGAATATCCATTAAGTACTTTGTCCACTACCAATGTTCCTTCATGTACCAAGCCAAGAACACTTTGCTGCCTTGACCCACTCTAAGTGATTTGAATAGTAAATCTTTAGTTTATGCTCAAGCATAGCAATAGAACAAATTCAGGAGGAAAGAGAGGTTTTTAACCTCAACATCAAACCGGTTAAATGGCAGGAGTCTTTAAGTGATTTACTAACTCAGGAAGCCCAAGCATCACAGCTTTCAGATATGATCAAAACACTATGAAACTCCTATTTTTGCAGTACAGAAAGTTAAAAATACAATGACCTGTAACAGTGGTTTGAAACTGCACAAAAGCAGTGTTTTGTAAATGTTATTGTAGAACATGGTTCCACGTGCCAGCTGTGACTACTTCGCACAGCCTCAGGACTACAGACCAATATAGGACTAAGAATATTTTCTGGCTACTGCAGATGCAACATTTATATTGACTTCTTATCACACTGACAAAGAGCTCTTTTGGCAAACAGGTACCTTTTAAGCCAGTAAGAACATATGCAAAAATACATAAATGCTTCACTAGGGGTTTAAAGCCTCTATCCCACTTAAGGCAGCAGCTGCTTATTTTCCAAGACAGAAGTAAACTAGACATTCCTCAGCTCAACACACAACAGTGCTACTCCAGTGCACCACCTAACCACAGACTTGGTCCTCCTCAGCAAACTCCATAGTCTCACTCACTGAATTTTTACAGGAGTTAAAGCTCCACCGATAAACCTACTGAAAAATAACTGTTTCATAATATCTAGCATCAGGAGCCTTCAAAACTGAATTCAGATAGCTCAGCTTATCTGCATCTCTAAAAGAGACCAAGCAAGCAAACACCTGTATCCATTGCTCTCTGTTGATTTCCACGCCATTAGCCCTAAGAGATGTGATGGCTCTGTCAATGATTTTCTCCACCATCTGAGTGTTTCCATTGGCTTCCTCCAGTTTGGCAGCAGTAATCCAAATGTGACGATCCGTTGGAATATTCTCACGGGCTTTGTTTAGGACTTTACGAGCATTCTCATAAGTCTCCAGTCTTGCCAGTGCAAGCCAAAGCTACAGAACAACAAAGGATGTATTTTAGATTAGAACAAGGAGATGACAACACCTCAGTACAGCAGTATCAGCCCAGAAGAAATAAGAAGTTTTATGCTGTTTGCTACAAGTTGGCAACTGTCCTCATCATGTAGCATAACCAGGCTGCAGAACACCTATGCAGAAACAGCACATCCAGAGGTTACTACTGTTCTTAAAGTTAAATCTTACAAGATATTATCTTCTCTTTGCTCAGCTGCTGGACTAATATTCTCTGTGCAGATCACCTTTTAAACAGCTGAGCTTAAAATTTTTTGGTTCAATGTCTCAGAAACAAATAGCATTGTTCTAGGTTCCCTAAGCTGCACATATGCTTGGTTTCAGAACTGTCAAGGCACTAAATATGAATGCAAACATGGCTAATTGGCTGCCACAAGCACAGCAGTCCACTGGCCTAACTAACATAACAATTGCACAAGAAAATGAGCCATATAATGACTCCAGACAATTAACTTAGGAGAAAAAGAACACAGTCCACTACTTATCACATTCTTTTGACCATAACATAAAATGTCTGGTAGAAAACTCAGAGTACACTCACCTGCCTTTCGTTTCCAAAGTTTACCACTGTCCTAAAGCACTATATATGGGAGGTTGTTTTGTTTTACCTTTTTTTCAGAAACTTACTTCAACACTAGTTGGACAACATTCCACAGCCCGACTCAGCATGATCCTGGCATCCTCAGGTTCTTCCAACTCCACTGCTGCCTTCCACAAACGTACCGAATTTGGAACATGCTCAAGGGCTAAAGAGGAAGAACAGTTATGTGAAATGTGCTAAAGTTTACCAAAGAGAGCTATATTTTTCAAGGATGATACCTTAAAAGTTTTGCCCATCAAAAGAAACATAGACGAAGTTTCCTGAAAAATAAATGTGGGAATTACACTTGTCCCAAACAAAAAGACCTTTTTCCTTTTCTAGCAGTGACAGAAGAACAAACTGAAAAAAGCTAGCTTAAAATACTACTGGCACCAATATTTTTAACAGCAGTATCTACATTATCTCTTATAGACTTCAACAAATGAGAACTTAAAAATAGAAAATAAAAACTTAATTTCAATTGGAAACAGGTTTTGGTGAGCCAAAGGCCTTCCTCTGCACAAACTACACCCTTTTGAACAGTCTCGAGTCTCAGCATGGTCAAAAGGAAATTCTGGACCCTGATCAATATTTTACTTCAGATGTTTTCTTAATACATACCAATCTAGTTTAAAATTCCACATATGCAAGGGTTCAGTTCTACAGTACTCTAGTAAAAAATTTTACATTCTTTACCACTTCCATGTCTCAGGAAACTGCATTAAGACGTATTACATAACCTGTACAAACACAGATCATCTGACAAATCTACAAAACTCTTATTCCAACTGATATTTTGAAACATATGAGCATATATGTGACCTTAAAAATTAGGGAGCTTAACAATGCTAGGTCTCCCTTCAGGGAGAATTTTTTTTTTTTTTTATTTTAACCAGTAACAGCCCTTTTCCTTAATTGCTGAAAGCAACCCTTCGCAACTGAGGTCTCCTATAAGCATCTACTGATGGCTTAACAGATACTGGTTTAGCTTTCCAAAGAGTTAGACTCACTACCCAAAAATAAAACAAAAGGATGCATAAAAACTTAAAGGTATCAACAGGGCAATGTTAACAACCCAACCCACAGAATTCAAAGCGGTCTCTCAGTAACCCAATATGCGTTCCATCTAACAAAGAGTCTTTCAGGCTTCTTTAATCTTGTCCAAGCATTTTCTATTCCTGGCAGAAACTTCATTCTCGGCAGATTTTGCTAGATGGGCTGTCCAAAGCATTAAACTCCAAACCCTCAGCCTGTCTTTTCATAACCTTGTATCTTAAAGTGACACTGAGAAATTAAACAAACTTTCTGCCTTTTGTTACTACAACTTACACAAAAGATAACCACACTTAGTGCACCATTAGTTTCATTGCTTCCATAGCAACGATACACAAGCATGCTATAGCAACAGAGAACAGAACATATCCTTCTTCAATAAAACTATAGGACCACAAGTATGGGTAGGAAGATGCATCTGAAAATATTTTGAAACCAACTAGGATCCTAGTCAACAGAGTTCTTTTAATTATTCCTGCAATGGCTGAGGCATACTGCTGAGCCCAAACCTCACAGCACATCTGAGCTTTACAGAAATACATCGAGTATTTACTAGTAGCATGCTCTGAGAACTGGGGCATTAACTGCTCCTCAGAGTCTGCAGCAGCAGGAGATTTTTCTGAAGCATTTTAAGTGAGTTATATCAGTCTGTAAGAGCTGAAAGCACCACTCAGCAGGACAGAGCACGTTTTCATAGATAGAGCATTCAATTTCAACACCTCAAGACATATTTTAAGACACAGCTTGGTGTCTCTCTACTGAGACAGAGGCTTTAAAACTCTAGAGGTTCTGCTGGATGGTAAGAATATGCACAGACAATGGACAGAACAGCAAAATGTATTATGGAAGACTGCACTTCAGTCATGTTACCTGGCATTCAGCCTTTTTTATTTTTGGATAAATACTGGGTTACACTGCCTGTTATCTCAGGCCGCGCATGCAAACACTTTCAAATGATCAGATTTCTGATATTTCCTAGGTAGTCTATGAATGCCATGAAGCTGACTGCTAACATACAGAAATTAAAAACAGCATGATAAATCATGCTCCATTCCATGAACAGCTTTGAATTGCAGCTAATATAGATAGTTCCAAAAACTGACACGAGATGTTTTCTTAGAAAACACAATGTTTAATGCAAAAGAACAGACTCAGTACTTAACACACAAGATGCTTTCCTGCACTAGCCATACTCAGGAATCTGTTTCTGCTCATGTTTTTCTTGCAGAAGAACACACGGTTTCACAATAGCAGTGACACTCCTCAGAGGACTGCACAGTTCAGCCAATGAAAATTTAATAAGCAACATCATAGTTAATATCTGAACTCTCACAAGTTCAAGTATAACACCAGCAACCTTGGCATGCAAACCTTTTACCCATGTTGACACATGCAATAAAGAGGTCATTTCACCACAGATAAGCAATTTACATGCACTAGTAAGAGGAAGGAGGTAATTTATCCCCTTTGAAGCCATGTCATTTAGTATGTGGACTGCTGCACATAGACTCAGTAAAAGCATTAAATTCAGACTCTTTTCTCTGTCTAGATTAAAGTCACAAGAAATAATTGAAACAATTCAATAGTCATGAAAGAGTTAAACTCCACAAATGTGGGCGCAATAGCTTCAAGTAATCAAAGAATTAATACTATAGGAACCTGCAAGGAAGACCTGGATTCAGGGCAACAAAACGGAAGTGTTCTAAGTGTCAACACAAGATGAGTGTTTTAAGCGAGCATGGTTTTGGAAAAGTGATAAATTCCACAAAAGAGGAAAACCTCTGAGTGCAATAGAATAAAAGATGCAAGGTTTGCATAACCACCACAGAAAGAAAACTATTTGTCAGGAATACAGAAATTTGTATGCTAAAGTAAATCCCAAGGCCCCCCCACCCCAAGACGAATGAGACAAGAACCCTGAAGCCTCTAAAGCTCCTCCACCAGAAATTATTGTGGCCTCTGCAAGCTATAGACAAGTTGGAAGTCAAACACAAAATCTAATAACCTTTCAAAAACATAGCATGAAAAGATCTGTAGAACACCATTTTCCCTTTATAGCACCACCTTTTAATTGTTTTTCTCTATTCCTCTAAGTTTGCTCAAGTTTGAATTGTTTTTAGTAAATGAAATAGCATTTTGCAATTGCTCAGCAATAGCAGCTTTCTGCCTTGGAGTTTCACAAGTACTACACGAACTCCAGCCTCACTCAACAGCAGCAAGTTCCATCATTAAGGCACACTAACAACTGCGTGCTCACCAAGAAGGCAAAAAAGAAATGCTTTTTAAATTTCATGGCCTTGAACAATTTACAGTAGACTACCCACAGAGGCAGACTTAATGAAGGTTTTGTTCTCCTCATACACAGAAGTTCTCACCTTTCCTAAGAACACGTTTCTTTGCACGGATGTCTGTTTCCAGCTCCGCTGCTCTTATATATATCCGGACAGACTGTGGAAGGTGGCGGACAGCCTGGGCCACAACAGCCTTGGCTGTATCTCCAGGCTGCAGCCGAGCAGCTTCTAACCAAACATCTTCACTCTGTCAGGAAAGAGAAACAACCTTCCTTTGTATCAAAACAGGTACTATGAACAAGAACTTAAAATTAGAGCCTTTACGTAAACCTGCTCTTTTAATACTACAGATAAGGAAACTGTATCAGGCTATATTTGATAAAAGCCTAACAGAAATGCTGCCACTTGTAATCACAAACTTTTCCTAAGGCTCTACAGGGATCAGCAGGGAAGCAAAGCAATTCTGACCTTGGGGCACATCTCTGTTCCTTTCATGATGAGGTTCCGAGCTACTTGGAGTTTGCCAGTGACCTCCTCCAATCGGGCTGACGCTATCCAGGCTGGCGGATGATGAGGATTGGTCTCTCGTACAGATTTCAGGAGCAATCGAGCCTTCTTGATATCACTAGTGAAGGAGGAGACACAGGCATTAAAATTTTCAGTATGCTAGCAAACAACCCTCCCAAATCAGCAAGTGCTCTACAGCCAAATCTTCACAGTGACACTCAGACGCACAGTAACTATGACCTCAAACTTCTCCATACTGGGGACACATTATGTAAACCGTTTCTATGTAAACTGTCCCCAGTTTACAAAGAATATAGATTAACACAGCAAGGTCACAAAGACGACTGACTAAGGTGGTTTTATTTTTTAAAAGAGTAATTACAGTTGGGCACTTGCAGTGGGAAGCCAATAAGCTTGATGCTAAAACTGTTGATGCTAAAACTTCACTTAAACTAACACTTGCACATATGGTTTTGACTTGAATAGCAATTCTTTATGGAAATAAGTGTCAGGCTTCAAGTTAGAGAGGTTTTCAGCAGTCAGTCAAGCCTAAATTAGCTGCATGAATGTACAATTAACCAGATTGTTTCCTGGCTGGCAGGCAGCCACACATGGCCATCACTGTCTGGCATGTTAGACCAGGGACAGAATGGAAACTACTCTCACAATTAACATATCCAGGTCACATCCTAAATAAATCAGTTGAAAGCATGCGCCATACCTCACGTTAAAAGAAATCATCCCCAAAACTCATCTAGCATCTTTTACAAATTCAAGGTAAGCTAAAAACCATCCACTCCGATTTCCATTTATATGCAGAAACACAGCAGTTGTTAAAAGGTTAAATCAGCTAATCCTTCTTAAACTTACTTGATATCCCCTCCATGTGTGGGAATCATCGAATTCAAGTCTGTCAGATATCCTTTCGGATCCACTACAGTCTGGCCACTCACAGAGTCCGATACCTAGGAAAGTTAAGCCAGCACTACTAAAGTGACCACTCATAGTGTCACTATTTGTCTGCACACATTAAAGCATAGAAAGATGCTGCTGCTACACAAGAGACCTCCTAGATGTTTATTCATTACCAAAATCAAGGAAGGAGGAAAAACACACGGGCTCGTTACCTTTGTTTTCACTTCTAAAATTCAAGACTAAGGTTAAGTATTTTGCACCACTGGAAAAAAGGAAAAAAAAATCCAGAAACATGCACCTCAGCTTTCAGTCACAAAAAGGCCTTGCAGGTCTGCCAGCTAAAGTCGAACTTTTTAGTCTGAACTAGACATGAATTTGGAAGGATGTGAAGCAGCGGGGGGGGGGGGGGGGGGGGGGGGGGTGTCGAAGAAAAACAGTGCTCAACAACACTTTTCAGGAGCATTTGGTCCTGCATATATCTCCATGTACGACAGAAGAAATGCCTCCCATGGTAAAACTACCAATGCTATTTGTCTGAAGTGTACTTCTGGAATGACAGTTTATTCTCCCATAATGACCAAGAATCCAGAGGCAAACTGTTGTGTCTCAGGAAATTCTGTAAGTATAGAGGACAAGATTCAGGGAGTAGGAATACAAAATTATTTCTAGGCACAACTGAGCTATATTTCATGTATCTAATGCCCAAAAGAATAAAAAAGATTTTAAAACTAGGCCTCAAACAACTGTATACCACCAAGTAAACCAGCCACAAATCCCACCTTCCAGTGTCCTCCTTACCTGGCTTAGCCTCATATCCATCAAGGTGTTCCTCGCTTGGCCAATCTTCCTCATATCCAATTCACCTGTCCCAGGTGTCATTAAGCCTGGTGTCATTCCTCCTGGATATGGAGTATTCAAACCCCCTGGATATGGAGTATTCAAGCCACCAAATTGCTAAAAACAAGAGAAAAATGTGTTCCAAAATCTCTTATGCAATTTCAAAAAGAATTCAAGCTGTTAGCTGATCTGCTCCTACTCAGCAGCTAGAGGATATAGATGCCAAAATCCCACAGGTACTTCTGAAATTTTCCCTAGTACTGATGACAATACAAGCAGAACAGTGGCTTCCCTGAATCACAACACAATTCTCACACAGGTGTTGCAAATCCATAGGGTATTACACAAGCTTAATCAAGTCAGTGAAATAGATAATGAGAAAGAAAATGAAAGATATGAGTACAAGCATTTAAAAAGAGCACATTTAAACAAGAACATCTATTAAGTCACACAGACACCTGGGGCCAATTCAGTGCCAAGCAGTTTCTTCTACAACCAGCCTGCGGCCACACAGCAGTAAATTAAATTACACACCTTACTGTCAGCTGAAAACAAAACAATTTTAGAACAAACTCCTGGGCAGAGCAAGCTATTAGGGGAAGCTAAGCTTTATTTGCTGTTCCATATTTGCAAAAATCTTCAGCTGTTACAAAAATACTGATTATGCTCACTAAAGCTCTTATTACCATTCTACATCCAGAGAAAGACAAAAAAAAAAACATTTTCTTCCATATTTAGCATGAGATTCATCTTCTTCCCCTCTCTATCAACCTCAGGTTTTGTCTAGCAATGGGAATGCACAGAAATACTGGAACAAGCACAGGAATTTAACACCCAGCAATTCTTTTGACAGGCTCACAAACTACAGCCCTTTTTTAGTTATGTATCTTTTTTTCTAAATGCCACTAACAGAAGGTACAGCTTAACCCTCATCTTTACTTATAAAGGATGGATCATAGCTTCATCAGGTTTGCTTTTAGGCTCACCGTCTGGCGGGGGTCCACAGAAGTGTGATTCTCCCCTGACTGCAAATGCTTTGCAAAGAAGCTATCAGGCACAGGAGTCAGTTTCTCGTAACGAGGATTCCTCTGACGTTTGTTCCTGGCATCACCAACTTCTGGAATACTTAGCCATTCTTCTTCTGTGACTTCTGCTAGCTTCCTCTATAAAAACATGAGTTGCCAACATTATTCATCTTAGAAACCTGTTCCTTTTATTTTAACTTCTCACATTCTTTTTTTTTTCCTGAAATAAGTACAGACCCACTGAAAACTAAGCTCAAAGATCAGTTGTTTTTGTTTGTTTTCTAAATCTAGCATACCAAAGAATTAGGTGCATTTAATCAGAATTTGGTCTTAGTCCAGGCTGGAATTCCATACCAATTTTGTTTTTAAACTCAGTGCTACAAATACTCAGAATAATCTCAGTGCCTGCATCACTGAACATTATATTCTTAAGTGTTAAACAATAGAAGACATAGTTTTAACAATACATTTTATCTAACAGAATATTTAAATTCAGGAGATCCTTCTCAATTATTATTCTAATACTAACAAATTATCAGTCCCTTAAAGATGGGAGCTAAAAATGAGGATTAATTGAAATGGGGACTAATTAGAACAGTCATAATAACGCATGAAACAGCATATTACCAAAATTTGCATAGATTCCACTATGTTGCATATCCACAAGAAATGTGCATAGACAGAAAGAATCACTGCATTCTCACACAAAATGGTTTATTAAAAATATCATACTTCTATCAATTCCAAGCACATTTTTGAATACAGCTATCAATAAAGATAATATTGCTTTATCATTTACTGCAGATTCCATCACTTTAATTTAAATGAACGCTATTAACCGTACTATCTACAACCGTTAACTAAAAATTACACTGCGAAACGTGAGATAGTTTCAAACCAAGAACACTTTTCTTCCCTCTCAACAGAAAGTAATTTTAATTTAGAGAACAACTTGCATGCTTACAGACAAGATTTGAGCAAATAAATGCAGAACATGCATTCATCTCCCATACATGAAAGACTGAAGTCACATTTAAGAAAACATTCTTTCCTTACTTTCAAATCTGAGAACTGCTGCTGAATTTTGGGTCGTTCCATACGGTATTTTTCTATCTCCTCTTTCTCTCGTTGTTCCCTTAGGAAAAGGGGTACTGAAGTTATACTCAAAGTAACAACACTTTGTTTAAGGATTTGTGCAGCGTTACTATAGAAAAACATCTAATCAGAGGTAAGGCATAAAAAAATTATCCCAAGTTTATACTACCATCTTCGTGACAAAAAAATAAATATTTCATCAAATAAGACTATTATAGTGTGAAACCCTGTAGACAAAGCAATAAAAAAAGAAAAAAGTGACACTCACTGGTTTACAAGGCATCTACATTTAGATGTCTTTTGTAGCAATTTCTAGCATTTCACACAGTACGTAATATGTACATTAGCTCGGTATTTCCCTATATCGCCCTACTGAGTTACAATGAAGCAATCCAACCAAATCTACCACTGAAGAAAATAAGCAACAAGCACCAAGATCTGTTCAGGTTAAGTTGTGCCAAATATCCATGGCTTTTACAGCAACAGTGTCTAAGACAAGACATTAAAATAAATAAACCCAGTATCTGCCTCTGAAAATATATTCAGCAGATAAGGTCAAAATTCGAATTAAAAAAGGGAAGTAGTAGAAGAAAACTCTGAAACCCAGACCAACTCAGAAACACTCCTTACCAGCATTGCAACTAATCCTACCTTCTTTCTTTTCTCCGTTCATCCATCCTTTTATCCAAAGCTGCATAAATAGCGTCTGCTTCCTCATCATCTTTTTCATAGGGACCACTTGAGAACAGGCTCCCAGCATACCCATTGAACTAAGAATAAAATAAACAACAATAAAAAACATAATCCCCACTTTAAAACTCTTTTTATGTACTTAGTACAGCCCATAGTCATCCAGAATAACGAAAATGCACGAGCAAAATATTTCTAGTAAGACTGTATTAGCTAAGACATCCCTTAATATAAACAACTTTCTTCTACCATAACATAAAGGTCTTTATTGAACCACACTATTTCAACAGCAAAACCTTCTACTAAGCAATAAACAAGATCCCAGTATATAAAAGCCACATTCTTCCATTACCAAAAAGATTTTATTACTAAAATCAAACAAAAAGAGTAACATAATAGTTAACATCTCGTAACAGTTAAACGAGATTTAACACAAGTGTCTAGACAGGCCACGTGAGACAGATGTATGTCAAAGGAAAAGAGCTTAGATTTCATTTTTGCAAGAACATAGAAGATGCATCCCACAAAGCGCTTAAACTATTTTATTTATGGATTTCTTCCCAAGACTCTCGGGGCTCTATATATATAATTAAACCACAATATATGGATAAATGCCAAAACAAAAATCTACACGCACTATGCCATTATGTATAATGGGATTCTAAAACAAAAAGAAAAAAAAAGAAAAAAAGAAAAGAAAAGAAAAAAAACACAAGAGAAAAGGAAGCACTGCAGCACTGTTAGCTGACTACAGGGAATTTTGGCCTTGAGTTTTTGGATAATCCAGAGTTTCAGAGCTAATGGGCTCCTCTTCCTCTACAGAAGAAACACCTGAAGGATTGCTATCACATCACCTCATCATAATTGGTGTCATTCAGATCTTCATCATCATCATCAGCTGTCTGATTCTTCTTCATTTGATCCCCAACAGTTCTTTTCCCTGGCGGAGCATGACGATCATCCACGGGGTCATTGGCATCCCGGGCTGGGCCAATATCAGACCGGGTGGTGAAACCTGTGGCTCTGTGTTGAAAAAGCAGTAGCAGCTATTTAGAGCACAGCAACACAGTAACTACAGAGCCTGTTAAAATTACATAAAAACAGGCAAAAAAGATAATTTCATTCACAGGCATGGTATTAGCCAGTCCTTATCCCTACTGATCATAAAACCCATTGGAAACAACTATCCTCTTATAAGAACAACTCTATTTATAAAGACACTGGCAGCATGCTATCCTGCTCACTCCTCTACCATCCGTCATCTTGCACTCAGAAATGTATTCTGTTTTGAGATGTTTCTATCAATGGGATGCAGCAAAAAAGAGGACACACACCCTGCAGGTTGTGAGATGCATGCGACTGGTGTGTGTGTGGGGGGGGGGGGGCAGAGATCAGGGCTCTTTAGAAGTCCCATTTCCAGCTAGTCAGAGCTTTCCAGGGCCCAACCTATAGGATCTGTGTGTCCCCATCCACAGGGACGGGCCATACCGAAGTAGAGACACACGCAAATCAGGATGGGGTAAACCAAGGCGGGAACTCCGTGCCACCCAGGAACAGCTCCCCACCTCCGCAGGGTAAACCCTGCTGTCCAGGCACGGCTGACACCTGCCTCTTACTCCAGCCTCTCACCGCCACCCGCACGGCCCCGGAGGCGACGGCTCCTACGGAGCCCCGGCTCGGCAGCGCCGGCCCCCCCGCCGACAGCGCTCAGAAAGACCCTCGAACCAACGCGCGGGGCCGGGGCCGCATCTAAACACGCGCGGCCCCGCGGGACGGCGGGCGCGGAGCGCCCGGGACGGATAAAACTCGAGCCCAGAGACGCAGGCGCCTGCCCCGCGGGGAGGGCGGCGGGGCGCCGAGCCGGGCGCGGCCGGGCCCGGGGGAAGGGGCCGCCGGGCCGGGCGGGGCCAGGCAAGGCCGCGGCGGGGCAAGGCGGCCCCGCGGGGCGCGCAGGGGCTCGGGCGCGGCCTCACCCGCGGCCCAGCCCCGGCACGTAGCCCAGGGGCGCGGGCATGCCCAGGAACGGCTTCTTCTTCTTGTTCATGGCGGCGGCGGGCGGCGATGGCGGGCGGCGGAGGCGAAGCCGCTCCCAGGAGGCGCCGCCGGAAGCGGCCGGGCGGGGCGGGGCTACCCAGGCAGCCCGCGCGGCCGGAAGCGCCGGCCCGGCACTTCCGCCTGGCGCTGGTTTCAGGGTGGGGGGGGTAGGAGGGAGCCTCCCTCGCCCCCTGGCGCCCGGGAGGAAGCGCGAGCGCGGCGCGCATGCGCGCGCCCTGCCGGCACCTGCGCGCGCGCCCCCGCCTGCGCGCGCGTGCGCTCACGCGCGGACACGCACACGCGCGCACACACACGCGCACACGTGCACACGCACACTTGCACTTGTGCGCGCACTCGTGCATGCGCTCCGTGCGCGTGCGAACATGCACGGACGTGCTTGGCCCGCCTGCAAGCGTGCACGCAGCCGTGCCCGCGTGCACACGCGCGTGCACACCCACATGTGCGTGCACACAGTGCACATCTGCGCACGTGCATGCATGCACAGACCTCTGCACAAATGGCATGCACACGTACACGTGTGTGTGCGCACCGTGCACGTGTACATGCACACTGCACATACGTGGAATCCCACATGCCCCTTCGTGCATTTTACACACGCTTTACACACATGCACATATAAACACACGCAAGCAGATGCACGCACACCTGTTCACACAGAGGTGGACATACTCCCACGCACGTCCCACATACTGGTTCCAGTTCAGACCCGGACACCCGCGGCCGGGGGCGTTCCCCACACCGGGCCACCTACGTAACCCGCGGCCGCGGCACGCTAGATGCGTGTGCCGGCCCACGTGTCGCGGGGCCGGGGTGACCCAGCACCCGCACGCTTCCTCCTCATTTGCTTCTAATAAATGAGAGGGGCCTGACGGGGCTGCGGCGCGCCGAACGGAAGGCACGCGCGCGCTTTGAGTCACTCGGATCTTTTCTCGCTGATTAATTGCAAACTAGCTGCTTCCTCCTTTGCATTCGCAGCTAAGAGGCCGAGCGGACGGCGCAGGCTTCCCCCGAAGCGGCCGCTCCGCCGGC
This sequence comes from Rhea pennata, assembly GCF_028389875.1. NCBI lineage: Eukaryota > Metazoa > Chordata > Aves > Rheiformes > Rheidae > Rhea > Rhea pennata. The sequence goes on from NC_084678.1 coordinate 16,677,306, forward strand.
CGCGCGGGGCTCTCCCTGCGCGAGGGCCCTGCTGCGGCAGGAGTCGGAGGCGAACTCGGGCTCGGGGCGACCGGGGACGAGGATTTCCTCCGGGGGCAGCGGGCCGTCAGCCCGGGCGCCCCTCCCGCTGCCGCTCGGCGCTGCCCGGCAGCCGGTTTCCTTCCCGGGGGGCAGAGGGGCGACGGCACCTTCCTCGTCCCCCTCGCCCCGCTCGTGCAGCCCGGCCGCGACTTGTCTTTCGATAGGACGTAACGCAGCGAGAAGAGGCACCAGGGCAGCGCACGGCAGGAGGGGGACGTGTGCGGCGTCCGCCGCGGGGCTCGGCGAGCCGCCGGGTCCTCAGCGCGGCGCTCGCGCCCCAGGAGTGAGCAGCGCAGGATCTGACCCACCGGGGCTTCGACCGGCTAATAGAGAGCAGATGGAGCTGGCTGAACCTTATCAACTGAGACGATTTTGGCCCCCCCGGAAAAAAAAAAAAAAAAAAAAAAAAGTTTGCAAAACACGTAATAAACTAATTGTAATTTCAGCCAAGTTGGGAAAGAAAAAGCCCCGGGTGGGAGGAAGCAGAGGATTTTGTTGGACATCGGTGGATTCCTTCCCGCTCGCTCTGCCCGACCTTCGGGACGCGGACGGTGCTTTTAGCCTCGCGTCAGCCCAAACTGACGTCGTGCCCGGGCGAAAGGGGTCGGAACCGTGCGGGAACGGCGACATCGGCTGCTTGCACGGGCGTCATGTCGGGGCAGCTCGCGGAGCCGGCTGGCGGCACGGGAGGCCCCGTTACCTCCCGCGACGCTAGCGCAGGAGCGCGGGGCGGCTCGCCGCCCCTCCGGGAAGGCCTCCGCATCTGCCGTCGCCTCTAGCATCTCGGCATCCCCGCGGGCCGCCTTTCCCAGGCATGGGAACCCCGCGGGCTGCCTTTCCCGGGTGCAGGAACACCACAGGCCACCTTTCCCGGGCATGGGAACCCCGCGGGCTGCCTTTCCTGGGTGCAGGAACCCCATGGGCCGCCTTTCCTGGGCATGGGAACCCCACGGGCCACCTTTCCCAGGCATGGGAACCCCGTGGGCTGCTTTTGCCGGGTGCAGAAACCCCACGGGCCGCCTTTCCCGGGCATGGGAACCCCACGGGCTGCCTTTTCCCACGCCCAGAAACCCCACGGGCTGCCTTTTCCCGCGCCCAGGAACCCCACGGGCTGCCTTTTCCCGCGCCCAGGAACCCCACGGGCTGCCTTTCCCGGGCACGGGAACCCCGTGGGCTGCCTTTTCCCGTGCCCAGGAACCCTGTGGGCCGCCTTTCCCAGGCGTGGGAACCCCACGGGCCACCTTTCCCGGGTGTGGGAACCCCACGGGCCGCCTTTTCCCGCGCCCGGGAAGCAGCCAGCACGGTGATTGAGGAGGACGAAGCAGGGATGCCGGAGGCGAGCGAAGAGGCAGGCAGGGCAAGGCCGTCAGCCCCGATCAGAAGCAGCCACGCAGCAGGTTCGCCCTCGGTCCGCCCGTGCTCGGCCTCGACCCTGCACGGACGAAGCCTGCAAACCCGCTACAGTCAGAAACTGCACCTAAAGGTGAAGTTTCGGCCACGTCCAGCTTGCTGAATAAATCTCGCCTCCTTCCAGCGTGCTGGCATCGCGGGCAACGTGCTGAGGCTTTTCCTGAGCCGAGAGGCTCGTTTGGCAAGGAGCACGTTCTTCATTGAACCTAGCACTTTTTCTGTTCATAAAATATCCATGAGCACAGCGCAGCTTCTTAGAATATATATTCTCTTTCTTACTGGAAGGAATTAAGATATTACTTTGACTTTTTCTTTATTATTGCTATAAATCGATTACGGGGCTGGGAAGCGTGACTCACGCCGCTTCGCTGCGCGCTGGTAGACGATGGCATTGTGTGTGTCCTCAGGCTGGATCAAGTTGCAAATTTACAATTCGCTTTTGGGAAACAATATTTAAAAAGTCTGCACCAAGAGAAAGGAGGCGACCGGGGCTATGCTCTCAAATAATTAAAAGCTGCTTTGAAAAAAACTGTGACAAGCAAAAATCCAATTAGAAATATATCTCTATAAACCTCCAAATGAAAGAGCTTCCATATTCTCAAGTCCCTCTTGCGTCCGAGGGGATACGTCTGAGGAAACAGCTAGCAAGTCCCAAGCATTACTTTGCTGGTAAATCAGCTTCCCGGCCTGGAAGGGTTTCTGCACCCCGCCTGAGCGCCCGCGCGGGCCGGCCACGCGGGTGCAAGCTCGAGTTTCGCAGCACCTGAGCCAGCTCCCGCCTTGCAACAAGTATCAGCGCGAAAATAAATTACTTGCAGGCAGAGAAGATTTTCCTAATGCTAAATATGTCCGTGCCCTGTCGCGCTGAGCGGCATCAATCACCCCTCGCCACGCACGAGGTTTAGGCGCGAAGCTGTTCCCTCCTCTGTCTCCCTGCAAACGCCACGACAAAATCAGTTAAAACCCTTTGCGCAGAATAAAGAGCAGGGGGGGAAAAACCTTCCCGGGGTTTTGCTCGCAAGCCGTAGGCTCGGGGATTTGGGGAGCACGGCCAGGCGCGGGCGCCGCGCGGCCCCGGCGCGGGCGGACAGCTGGCTCGCGGCTGGATCCGCTCCCTCTCCCTCGGCGTCTCCTTCTCCTGCCGACGGGAGGTTTCGCCGGCCGAGCGGCCGGGCGCTGCGGCGCTGCAATTAGCCGCTTTTCTCCTTGGACAAATAACTTCCGTCTGCAATCTCCTTATCTCCTCCTCCTCCTTTCGGGGCTGCGGCGGGAGGAATTGCCGCTGGTTAATCGCTTCCTTTCTGCTCTGCAAAACGGAGGTGCTGAATCGCCCGTTCTGCGCCCCCCGGGGCGCTGCCGGAGGCAGGGCTGTGCCCCCCCCCCCCGCCCCGCGCCAGCCCCCGTGCCCTGTGCTTCGCCCCCAAATTTGTGACCTCCCTCGTGCTCAGGCCGGCGGCGGCAGCGCGGTGGGTCGCGTCCCCGCCGCCTCCCGCGTTACAGCCCGGGTTCGACGCACGGACTTCTCCCCCCTGTTATTTAAATCCTGTTTGTTTGTTTTTTAACAGAGCGAAGCCCCGAATCGGACGTTAAAAGCACCAAAGGCAGCGCCAAAGCCGGGACCGTTCGTTTCACGTGGCGACGCGAGGGCCGGCGTGCCGCGGCGGGCCCGGGCCGGCAGCCGCCGAGCCGGCGCGCTCGAGCCCGGCCGGAGCCGAGCCGCCGCAGCGCAGAGAAGCCAGCGGCAGAGGCGGGAGCGGGAGCCCCGGGGCCGTCACGGCTGCTTCTCCGGCCCGGCGCGCCGCAGGCGATTCTTGGTGGGTTCAGCCCGTCCCCGCTGCCCTCAGCTCAGGAGATGTCTGCGGCCGAGTCACCGCGTTTGGAGAGGAGACGCGAAGGGACGCTCAGCCGCAGGCAGGGTTTAGTCGATGGCCCAGAAACAACCGGGGCCGGGCGGGGGGGCCCTGCAAAAGTGGAGCAAGGCCAGAGCGGGCGTGTGCCCGGCGCTCCCCAGCGATGACTTTGGGGGAGAATAAGGCAAATCGCAGAGCGAGGGCTGCACGCAGCCGTGCGGATTTGCAGCCCTCCCGGGCGTCCCGGCGCTGCGGCTGGAAGCGCCGCCCCGAGCGCCGCGGGGACGCGAGCGCCGAGCCTCTCCTCCGCGCGCGCGAAACCCTTCCTGGAGGAGGGCGACTGCGACCAGAGAAACCAGGGGAAGCGGAGACCGGGAACAGGGCAGCTCCGATTTTTAATAACAGCTTGGCGTAATCTGTACACATTCTTCAAACGGCGTTAGCCTGTTCCTGCCAAGAGCCCTGTTTAAACATATTTCTCTTGGAGGATTTCTGACACGGCTCGAAAGCTCCGTGTGTAGATGGAGACATAAAAACTGGGAATTTAGGAGTAAGGGAAAATAGGTTCTTTCTTTATTTCCAGGCATTGGGTGGCTGCAGTAAGCAACGTTGCCCAAGCTTCTCTCTTCCAGCACTACTAGCAGGATGCTAATGCCGGGGCTGTGCGGGGTTGCGGGTATCTTCCCCTACTGCTGCCCGCGAGACGGTGCCAATGTTACACACGTGCATCAGCATCCCGCAAGTCCGAGTTTTTCAAGTCAGAGCGAGGGTGAGGGTGCTGCCGGTGCTGCAGGCTCGTGGGTCTCGCAGGGGCGGTGCTGGCGAGGCGTCGCGGCCACGTGCGGGCTTGGCGTGCTGCGGCCCCCGGGGGCGGGGGCAGCGCGGACGCGCGCGAGCCGCGGGCCGGGCTGGCCGGCGTGCGCCCGAGCCCCGGATAACGGCAGGGCGCGCGGCCCCTCTGCCGCTCCGCGGCGGTCCCGGCTCCGAACCGGGTGTGCAACCCAAGGCGGGCAACCCGGGAAAACGCGCTGGCGGGGCCGGAGCTCCCGGGGGAGCGGCGCGGCCTGGGGACGCTTGTCCCGCTCACCGCCCACCGGAGCCTCGTGCCGCACGGGCAGGGAGGAGCCGGGGAGCCGCGGGAAGGGGGGAAACACCGAAACTTCCCAAATTGGGGGAATTCGAGGAGTGGCGGCCGGGGGGCAGCGGGAGCGGCGCGGCTCGCGCTGAGCCGCCGCGACGGCCGCGCACCTGCGCCGCGGCCGCGCCGGCCCCGGAACCGCGGGCGGCGGCGGCGGCTCGGCCGGGCGGAGCGGAGGGAGCGGAGCGGGCAGCGGCGGCTCGGGCTCGGCCGGGCGGAGCGGGCGGCGGCGGCTCGGGCTCGGGCTCGGCCGGGCGGAGCGGAGGGAGCGGAGCGGGCGGCGGCGGCTCGGGCTCGGCCGGGCGGAGCGGAGCGGGCGGCGGCGGCTCGGGCTCGGGCTCGGGCTCGGCCGGGCGGAGCGGAGGGAGCGGAGCGGGCGGCGGCTCGGCCGGGCGGAGCGGAGGGAGCGGAGCGGGCGGCTCGGGCTCGGGCTCGGGCTCGGGCTCGGCCGGGCGGAGCGGAGCGGGCGGCGGCGGCTCGCGGCGCCGCCCCCGGCGCGGGCACCGGGGCGGGGCGGGCGGGAGCGGCCGGTGCCGGCGGCGGCGGCGGCGCTCGGGGGCGCGGGCAGCGCGGCGGCGCCCAGGATGAGCTGCGGCGAGGCCAAGGACGTGGAAGGTACCGCGGCGGCGGGCGGGGGGCTCAGGCGCGGGCGCCGCGGGCTGCCGCCCCCCGCCGCGGGGCGGGCTGCGCCCTCCAGCCCGGGGGCCCGCTGCGCTCCAGCCCCCGGGGGTCTGCCCCGTCCACCCCCCACGCTGCCCCCTCCATGCTGCCCCTGCCATCACAAGGATCAGCTCCTCCGTGCCCATGTGCTGCCCCCTCCATCCCCCCACGCTGCCCCCTCTATCCTGGGGGTCTGCCCCCTCCAGCCCCCCTGCACCGCCCTCTGCACCCCCCCATGCTGCCCCCTCTATCCTGGGGGTCTGCCCTCTCTGTCCCCCTTGCTGCCCCCTCCACCCCCCCCCCACGCTGCCCCCTTCATTCTCCCGCGGTGCCCCCTCTATCCCAGGGGTCTACCCCCTCCATCCCCCCACACTGCCCCCCACCCCAGAGCATGCCCACCTCCATGCCCGCCAGGCTGCCCCTCTGTCCCAGGGGGGCTGCCCCCACCTGCAGCCCCTAGCTTTGGGGGTGCTGGTAAAGCCGAAGGGGAGGCTCAGCTGGAGTGAGGGGGGCAGGGCAGCTCCGGCAGAGCAGGGGCAGGGCAGGCCTGTGGGCGACGGAGCAGGGCAGGATCCCAGGAAGAGCCCGGTCCTAGGAGAGGAAGGCAGCTCACATCCACGGAGAGGCTGCCCGGGGGCGCCTGGCTGCCGCCCTCGCTCCCCTCCGGCCACTCGCCCACTCCTGCCATGGATGCTGAGCCTGCAGCGATCCTGTCTCCGGTGCTCAGGGACCAGCGAACCGGGGCCGGCGCTTCCCTGTGCCTGGCAAGCGTCGCGGGGCAGCGGGCGGCCGGGGTGCCGCGTCCCGGCCGGCTCCGAGCCCTGGCAGGTGTCGGCCGCTGTTCCCTTCCCTCCTCCGTCCTTGGGAGGAAACGGCGGCGAGCGGTCGCAGGCCTGAGCGCCAGCACGTGCAGGAGGCTCTTGATTTAACCTTCACCAGCTTGGATGATGCTAGGGCCAAATTTGCCCCTGGGATAACCCTGCGAGGATTTATCTTGGGAATATTTCAGCTCTCTGGTGTCGATGCTCCTTTGCAAATGCGGTCGTGCGGCCAGCAGGTCTCAGGGTCCGGCTCAGCCGTCCACACGGACGCCTTGGGGGTAACGGCTCCACGTTCTGCCTGCCCGGCAGGTCCTGCGGAGCGTCGCCAGGGTCCCGGGACCGCGCCAGCGCGGGCGGTGTGCCTGCACCTCGTGCGGCAGCGGCGGAGACCCAGGCTGAGCGACTTGCCCTTCGTGGCCGTGCTCCGGAGCAGGGAGCTTTGCTCCCCGTTCGTGTCCGTGGCGCGCGGAGCGGGCTGCCTGCACCCGCCGGGAGGGTGCAGAGGGGCAGCCGTGCCACACGGCCGCGGGCCCGGCGCGCTGGCCCAGCGCCCGTCCTCTCGCTCTGTCGTGCACCCTTCTGAGCGCCCTTCCCCTCGCTCGGCCTTTAGGCACCGATGCCGGCAGCCTGCCGCGGAGCCGTCCGGGGTCAGGGCCCCAAGCGATGCTGCGAGCTCTTTGGCAGGGTCTGGGGGCACGCTGTGCCCCTGCCCCACGGCGTCAGGCCCCGCGGCATGGTGTCCCGCTGCACCCTGCCCCACTGCACCATGTCCCGCAGCGTTGTGCCCCATGGCATCATGCCCCACTGCTGCGTGTCCCGCAGCATCGTGTCCTGCAGCACCCTGCTCCATGGTACCGTGCCCCATTGCACCGTGCCCCATAGCGCTGTGCCCTGCAACACCATGCACTGCAGTACTGTGCCCCACGGGATCATGCACTGCTGCACCGTGCATCATTGCACTGTGCCCCATGGGACCATGCACTGTGCCCTGCCGCACTGTGTCCTGCTGCACTGTGCACCATAGTACTGTGCCCCACGGCACCGTGCCCTGCTGCACTGTGCCCCACAGCACCGTGTCCTGCTGCACTGTGCCCCATAGTACTGTGCCCCACGGCACCGTGCCCTGCTGCACTGTGCCCCATAGCACCGTGCCCTGCTGCACTGTGTCCCATAGTACTGTGCCCCACAGCACTGTGCCCTGCTGCACTGTGCCCCACAGCACCGTGTCCTGCTGCACTGTGCCCCATGGCACTGTGCCCTGCTGCATTGTGCCCCACAGCACCGTGTCCTTCTGCACTGTGCCCTGCTGCACTGTGCCCCATGGGTCCATGCACCATACACCATGCACCGCGGCGCTGTGCCCCATGGGTCCATGCACCATGCACCGCTGCACTGTGCCCCATGGGTCCATGCACCGTGGCGCTGTGCCCTATGGGACCATGCACTGCTGCACTGTGCCCCATGGGTCCATGCACTGCTGTGCTGTGCCCCATGGGACCATGCACTGCTGCGCTGTGCCCTATGGGACCATGCACCGTGGCGCTGTGCCCCATGGGACCATGCACTGCTGCACTGTGCCCTATCGGACCATGCACTGCTGCGCTGTGCCCCATGGGTCCATGCACCATGGCGCTGTGCCCCATGGGTCCATGCACTGCTGCACTGTGCCCCATGGGTCCATGCACCGTGGCGCTGTGCCCTATGGGACCATGCACTGCTGCGCTGTGCCCCATGGGTCCATGCACCGCTGTGCTGTGCCCTATGGGACCATGCACTGCTGCACTGTGCCCCATGGGACCATGCACCGTGGCGCTGTGCCCTATGGGACCATGCACCGCTGTGCTGTGCCCCATGGGTCCATGCACTGCTGCACTGTGCCCTATGGGACCGTGCACTGCTGCACTGTGCCCCATGGGACCATGCACCGTGGCGCTGTGCCCCATGGGACCATGCACCGCTGCGCTGTGCCCTCAGCTCTGTGCCCCACGGCACCGTGGCCCGGCCTCCCCAGCAGCCAGGCGCTGCCCAGCTGCCGCACTCCCTCTTCTATTTCTCCGGCGCCTTCTGCTTCCCGAACCCCCCAGGGTGCCGGTGACCCTGTGACAGCCGCACGTGAGACCTCCGCGGCTCCGCTCGTCCCCGGAGCGCGCCGACTCCTCGCCGGGCCCCTCCACCTCCGCGGCGCCGCAGCTGCCCGCCGGTGCCATCTGGCCGGCGGATTAGCGGGGAGCCGGCAGGGAGGGAGAGCAGCGACAGCTCCCGGATCCGGCGGCGCTGCGGGTGGAGGCCTTCCGAGGGTGGCGGCCGAGCGTGCCGCGGGCAGGGGCCGGGGCGGCGCGGGGAGGGGGCCGCTCCCCCTCCCCGCGCGGGGGCCGGCCGCGGGCAGCAGGCTGCTCGCCAGCAGAAGGACGGAGGAGCCGCTCGGCTGCGGAAGAGGTGCCGGGAGCGGGGTGAGGGGGGGCGGGAAGAGGCCGGGAGGGAGCATCCCGCCGGGATGCAGCCCGGCTGCCCGGCGCTGTGCTGCGTCCCGGCCGTGCCCGGCTCGCACGGCGCCCTGCAGCAAGGTGAGGGGCTCCGGGGCTGGGGTAGGGGCTGGGGTAGGGGGGGAACTGCGGCGCGAGCAGCCAAGGTCGGCGGCGGCTGTCGAAGCAGACGTCTCGCGTGATGGGTTTGCGCCTCCGTGGGCTGCCGGCCTTTCCCCGTAGGCGAGGAGCAGCGACGGGGAGGCGGCACCGCCGGCAGCCGCGCGCCGGCTCTCACCGCCCTTCCCTCCGCAGCCGCCCGCCTCGGCTTCTGCCGCAGCCTCCTGGAGCACACGGTGTCCGCCGAAAACCTCAGCTACCGCCGGCAGAGGAACCCGGGCAGCAGCCTCACCTGGCACGACGGCCGGAGCCAGCGGGCCGAGGGCGGCCGCGCCGTCAAGCTCCTGCGGCAGCCGGGCACCGAGGGCTCCCAGGTACCCGCGGCGCGCTCCCGCTCGCCCGCCGGCGCCGTTTTGCCGGCAGCAAATTTCTTGTAATGCCTTAAAGCCCTGCTGCGGTTCGGAAAGTCCCGGAGCCGGGTTTGGAGCGTTTCGTTTACCGCCTTGAATTCTGCGCTCCGTTGCATTAGCGTGCCGTAACGCGACGGGGAGCCGTTCTCCCGTGGGGACGAGCCTCTGCCCCGCGCGCCCCGAGAAAACTGCGGACGGGACCTGCCCGGGGCGGCGCTCGGGGCGGTAGATGCAGCCTCGGGCCGCCCGCGAGCGCGCGCGCGGGGACGGCTCCGGCGAGCCCGCTGCGCGCCGGCGCCTCCCGGCCCCGAGCCGCCCCTGCCCGCTCTCCTCAAATGCCAGCGCTCAATGTTCACGGCCGAGAGTTTATCGGAGAGACAGCGCGGCTCAGCCGGCTGGAAAACGAGCCGTTGACTCGTTGCCCCTCCGGCTCGGCCTCGGAGGGGGCCGGGGCCGCGCAGCGCCGTGGCCGGGCTCTGCTCCGCTCCGGCAGCGCGCCGGCGAGCAGCACCGCGAGGACGGCAGCCCGGGGGGAGCCGCGGGTTGGCGGCATCTCGGAGGGCTGCGTGGGTAAGAGCCGCCGGAGACTCGCCGATAGTTCTGCGTTTGATGTCGAAAAGCGATCGCTTTGCGCGGGCGGGCTCCCCCCGGCGCCCCCGCTCCTCGCCGGCGCCCGCTGCTAAACGCCGAGCACGCGGGAAGGGAGCCCCGGCGGGGCCGCGTCCGGGGCGCGGTGACCGCAGCGTGTCTGCAAACCCTCCTGCTGCGCTAATTATCCCTGCTCCTTCGTTAAGCATGCCTAATTAGCCAACGCTCGCTGGCGGGAGCCGACCCTCGGCACCTGCGGTCCGAGCGCTCTCGGCCCGTTGAGCGCCGCCGGGTTCCCGCGCCAGCTGCTGCTCCGAAGGCCGCGTGTTGCTCCAGCCTGCCGGCACGGCCCCGGCCCCGGCCCCGGCCCCGGCCCCGGCAGCGCGGCCGGGAGCGTCCCTGCGGCCACGCGGGGAGGCGGCGTCCGTGCCCCCTGGTGCCGCTCCGCTCAGCACCGCCGGCAGCACCGAGCTCCAGGGCTGCCCTGGCTCCTCGTGCCCAGCTCCAGGCAGATCCCTCCTCTCCCCTGCATGCTAAAATAAAAAAAAAAAAAAAAGAGAGAGAGAGAAAAGAAAAGAAAAAACGCGGGCTTCTGCATTCCCCAGCCTCGTTTCATGCCCTTGAGGCTGGACGCCTCCCTGGGAGAAGAGGACTAGCTGCTCTCTGCTCCTGCGGCACGTGGCATCTTCTCCGCCTCGTGCCGCACGCAGTCCGGGCTGCGGTGGCCCTGCAAGGCTGGAATCGCCGTCGGGCTCCTGCCGCTCCGCGCCCTGCGCGCCCTCGGCCCCGTCCTGCCGCCCATCACCAGCGCCGGGGCAGCGGCCGCCTGGGGAAAGCCTCTCTCGCCTGTATTTCTTGGGGGGGATAAGAGGATTTTTGCACAGCCCGGTCCGGCAGCAGCTCCCAGGAGCTTTCCCACGCTGTCCTCTCCCGCCAGACGTGCGTGCAGAAAAACGAGGCAGGGCCGTGGGCACGGGTGCAGAGGCGCCCGCGCCGGAGGTGCCCGCGCCAGGCGCGCGGCCGCTCGCGCCCGTCCGTGCGGCCCGGCGGCGCCCGAGGCTCGGGGCAGCGGCTCGGAGCAGGGCTCTCCGTGCCCAGGCCTCTCCCCCTTCCCGGCGCGCCGACCTCCTGCACGAGGCGTTTGCCTGCTCGGGGTGCCGAGCCCCGCTAACGCCCTCCCGCTCTGTCTCCCGCTCCCCGTCTCCGCAGGGCCGGGCCTGCGAGCACTATGGCATCTACCACACCAGCCCCACGCTAGGCAGCCTTAGCAAGCCGGCGGTGCTCTGGACCCAGCAGGACGTGTGCAAGTGGCTAAAGAAACACTGCCCACATAACTATCTCGTCTACGTGGAGGCGTTTTCCCACCATGCCATCACAGGTACGGTGCCGGCTCGTGCCAGCCGCCTACGGCGCCCGTGGGCCGAGGCTCCTTCCGCCCCGCTGCTCCGGTCCGCGGGACGAGCAGCGGCAGCGGATGCTCGCGCAAAGCCGGGGCGCTGGCGAGGCAGGGAAACAGCTCTGCGGCCGCGCGCGTCCCAGGTCGCCGCCGACGCCGGCTCGGGCAGCGCTGGTCCGCCGCAGCAGCCGCGTTAGCCCTGCAAAACCCGGGTTTGCAAAACCCGGGCAGGGACGCTTCTGCCTGCGCGGGGGGCACGGGTTCGACTGACCGAGCCCAGGCTCGTCTACTGAACGAGTCCAGCCTTGAGTCCATGATAGGAGTCGTCAGAAGCAAGGTCTCAGGGACTGCCCTCATCCGAAGCCCTCCGCAGCGTGTCAGGAGTCTCCGGAGAGCAGCAGGCAAAATAATCTTGAATGCTTTTTTCAACCAATTTCAAACTCCCCACTTCAATTCCATTTTGCAGTGCTCAAAGCATCTTTAGAGGGTTGAACCTGACAGAAGAAGTTTTGCAGATATTTTAACCTTGTTTTCCCCTAATCTAGATATCAGCAAATAGGAATATTTCTATTTCTAATACCAAAAACCTTTTTGCAGAAGAACAATTTCCACCCAACGGGGATAAGAATTGCCCACATCCCCTTCTGGGCCTGAATCCGACTGCAAACCTGGTGCTCTGAGCGGCCATAGCTGTCGGAGCGGTTCCCCCCTGCACCGTGGTGCTTGGCCCGAGATCCTGGCTCAGAGCCTTGCCCGGTGCCGGTGGGATGGAGAGGGGCCGGGCCGGCGCGGCGCGGGGAGAGGCTCCCCGCCAGCTGCTCCCCGTTCTCGCTGGGCCACCGCGGGGTGTAAAGACGAAGGTGAGGATTTCCAGAAGCAGAAGGATTCCCGACACCACTGCTCCCCCGTCCCGAACGAGCGATTTAGCTGAGAGCGACTCTCTCGGAGAGGCTCCGAGCGGCGGCAGCCGCCCGCGGTCTGCGGACTGCAGGGAGCGGAGCTGCTGGATTAACCTTCAGGCACGTACGCGCGCCCGCGGCCAGAGCCGGGAAAGGAGGGCGCAGATCGCGCCGTCTCCCGGCAAATCCCTCGCGCCTGCGGCTGCCGGCGGCCCCAGCGCTGCCCGGCCCCGGCACGGCGGCGGGGCGGGAGCTGCGCGCCCTGCCCCGGCCTCGAGCCCCGCAGCGGTGCTGCGGCACTAATGCGAGAGCTCCGCGAGCCCGGGCACGGGGAATAAAGGAAGCATTAGCAAATGTACGCTGGGAAACAAGGACAAAAGCCGGTTGAAAAACCCTCTTTTAATAGCCCCTGGACTGGAGGAGAGTGGTTTGACGGCGACGGTGACGGCAACGCTAATGCGTTCTGATGGGTACCTCTAATTTCCCCGTGGCGCTGCCAGCCTGCCCCGGTGGAGACGGGGCACGCGGGAAAACATGTCCTGGTGCGGGAGGTGGAGCGGAGAAACGGCAAGCTCCCGCACGCGGGGGCAGCTTACGTGATCGCCGGAGCCGGCCCCGGGTTTGGGCCCTCGAGCCCCCCACCCCCACCCCCCGCCGCCGGCTGGCGATGCCGCCCGCGCCGCGGAGCGAATCCCTGCCGCGGGACAGCGGGACGCAGCCGGAGGGCGGCGAGGGCGCTGGGTCCGTCGGGAGCATCCCGCCCGCGGCCGCCGGCAGAGCCCCGCGGTCCGGCTGCGCCGAGAGCAGAGCCGGCAGAGCGGCCAGCGCAGGCGGAGCCGGTCGGCGAGGCGCCGAAGCAAAGCCGGCCCGCGGGGCGAGAGCTCTTCCCCAGCTGGGCAGCGAGCGCTGATTTAAGCTCATCACGGTGCAGCCGTTCCCTTCCCTCGCTGCAGCAGCCCGAGCCTCCCCCAGGAGCGGGGCAGCGGCGGCAAACGCGGGCTGAGCCAGGCTGCCCCGAGGCCGCGGCGCTGCCGCGGGTCCAGGCAGCAAACGGGCTGCTTTAGGATCTCATCCGTCCGCCTCTCCGTGTTCCCGGGGCGGGAAGGTGAACCAAGCTCAGCTTCTCCGCGGCGCGTTAGCGGCCACGTGCCCCTGAGCGGCGGTGTGTTCGGCAGGTCGGGCGCTGCTGCGGCTCAACGGGGAGAAGCTGCAGCGCATGGGCATCGCTCACGAGTCGCAGCGGCAGGAGGTCCTGCAGCAGGTCCTGCAGCTCCAGGTGCGCGAGGAGGTCCGAAACCTGCAGCTGCTCAGCCAAGGTAGGGCCGGCGGGAGGCCACGGCGGGAGAGAGCCGAGCTCCGTGGGGGCTGCGCCCCCGCCTGCGCCCGCGCGGACGAGGAGAGCGGTGGGCCTGGCCCGGGCGGCTGTCAAAGCCTGGGGACAAGCGTTCGTCCTCTCCCAGCCGCGCGCCGCTGCCGCACACGCAGCCGGCGGCGCTCGCGGCTAGGACGCCTCGCGATGCACGGTCTGAGCACGGTGAGTTCGGCACCGTCCGGCTCCCCGGGCGCGAAGGCATGTTGCGGCGTTTTGCATCGGAGAGGCGGGGGACTCGCTGCGGCTGGGGCTGGGGGAGCCCGAGCGCCGCTCCGCAGGCTGCTCATCCGCTTCTCTCCTCCTCGTTCCAGCTTCTTTCGGCAACGTCTCCTAGCTGATCCCTCTGTTTGGCAGATTGTACCGACACTGTGAACCGAGCCCCTCTGGGATGCGCCGTGCACCACAGCTACGGAACCTGAATCGCACGCGTGGAATACGGAGAGACAGTTCACACCGCTCCGGGGCTTTTCTCCTTCTTCTCCTCTCTCCCTCTTTTTTATTAATATATTTCTGTGCAGAGATGGGATGCTTTCGTCAGCAGATACAGCTCCTGGCTGGCGGGAAATCAGGAAAACGGCCACCGGGACAGGTGAACTTTTGCCCATCTGAGCTTGACTGTTCGCAGGGAAAGAGACCGCCAAAAGGAGCCGGCGGCAGGCAGCGCCCGGCACTAAGAACGGGTCAAGCACGGTTATTCTTGGGACGGATCGGAGCCGTGCACAGGAAGGTGAAATCTTGTGCACACGAGTGACCTCCCGTGCCGGCTCCGGACTCTGCCGGTGTCCGTACCTCGGAGCTCGTTTAGGGAGCTTTAGGTTTCTCTTCGGACCGGGCTGTCTTCCAGCGTCCTCGGAGATAACGTTATCGGCAGCAAATAAGACGACCCGAGCGGCCCAGGGAATTAAAAGCAGGGCCAAGCCGCCGGAGCCCGGCTTCACTTCACAAATTAAAAAAAAAAAGGAGCTGAGTCACCGACGCTGGAAAACGCCGGGCCGCGGAAGGCGAAGCCGCGGGGCCGGCGTCGCCCGCAGGGCGCTCGGCGGTGGCACGGGCCGGCGTTCCCGTAGCCTTGCGGCTCGCCCCCCCTTTCCCCTCCTGCATCCAGCCCCCCGTGTCTATTTATGAGCCCTCCGGCCGTTCACCCCCAGGCGCTTTGTAGAGCTCCGCACCTTGGGCGCTGCGCAAGGAGCCGGGCGCAAATCCCCCCCCCAACACCCACCCGAGGCAGAGCATCCTGCACCCGTCCTGCGCCCCCACCCTGTTTTAACCCCTCCCGCGCGGAGCTGCCATGCCGGGGGGCTGACGGCTGCCGTTTCCCCAGCCGAGCCGAGCCGGCAGCGGGGAAGGAGGCGCGCTCCCCAGGGTTTGGGGCAGGGGTGGGCGCTCCGGCCCGGCCCCCGCCTCCAGCTTGGGCAGCAAGGGCAGAGCCGCGGGCCGGGGCGCTCCGGGAACAGCGGCTCCCGGAAAAGCTGCGGCCTCTGCCGTGCCCCCGATTCCTGGGAAGCGGGCGCCTGGAGCCGGGGGCCGGCTGCGTGCCCAGCAGCCTGTCCCCTTTGCTCTTAATAAAGCAAGAGACTGTTATTTTCATTTTTCTTTTCTTCTGGCTCTTCCCGTGGTTTGAACCTGCGCCTCAGGTGCTCCCCCCTGCCCAGCACCGGGAAGCTGGAGCGGGAAAAACCAGAGCGGGAAGCAAAGGCCCTTGCTAAGGGCAGCAGCTGGGTAGCTAAGGGTAGCAGGGACGGGAGGGGGGGCTCGCCAAAGCCTCCAAATCCGAGTGTCCTCCCACGCCTCCCATTCCTTCCACGGGGAACAAGAAAAGCCGCGGAGCAGCCCGGCACGTGCGAGCGGCGCGGCCCGGCTCGGCTCGGCCCGGCCCTCTCCGCACAAGCGTCTGGCGCCATCTAACGCCGCCGGCTCGACGAGCTCGGGGGTTTTCTCCGCGCTCGGCGTTTTTTCCCCTGCAATACGCAGGGAAAGGCGCTGCGAGCGCGGAAAACGCGGGCCCCGCTCCTCCTCCGAGAGGGGGGAAATGCAGCGGCCCGTCGCGGCGGCGGCGGCCGCGCGGAGGCTCCAGCGGGGTTTTCGGGAGAGGGGGGAAAAAGAGAAAGAAAGAAAGAAAAAAAGCCCGACATGGTTGCACGTGCAAAACACATGCCTAATTTGCCCAGGTAATTACTGAGCCTGGCTTGATGACAGAGATACCTCCAGGTCTGCGGCGCGGCTGATTGCGCCTCTCAGGCAGTAAATGATCCCTGTTCCCCAAACATTTAAATTTATGCGCAGCTATAAACAGACTGAGATCTCCCTGGCTACCCCGGGCTCCGAGGCCGCGAGCGACCGAGCGGAGCCGGGTGCGCCCGCCCGCTTCGGGGCTCCGCTAAGCCGCCCTGGGTGCATTCCCGTGAGTTACGGCACCTCCGGTGGGGTGAATCGAGGCTTCCCGCGCAGCCAGGCTGCTTTTGGCGACGGCCGGACCGGCTCGGGGATGCGCCACGGCCCAGGACGGAGCCGGGCAGGCGCCTCCTGCGTTAGCAGGTCCCCGCTGCTCTTCTGAGGCTAATCAATCTCGATTCATTGCTAATGAACTTGAGAACAGCGGCGGGATGGATCAGGTGCCACTCAGGGCGAGATAGATAATATAATTAAGGTTTCCTCAAAGGTCCCGTCTCTCTTACCTCGTTAATTAAGCTGATGCAGGGCACTCAATGCAGCATGCATAATGAGCGGCTGCTAATGGGCTGCTGCTGGGAGAGACCCCGGCTGCAGCGCTGCGCAGGGCTGCGTGGTGCTGCACAGTGCCCGGTGCTGCATGGTGCATGGTGCTGCACAGCACCAGGCGCCGCACGGCACTGCACAGCGCTGCACGGCGCTCAGCGCTGCACGGCGATGCGCAGCGCCCAGTGCCGCCCAGCAGGCAGTTCCCGGAGGAGGGTGGCCGCGGCGCAGGGCCACGGCGTTTCTCACGGGCCGCCTCGCTCAGTGCGTCAAGGCGGCATCGCTCCTCACCACGTGGCCTGGGCTCGTTTTTGGTACTTGCACCCTTGATGGTGACTTCCGATGGAGAACTAATGGGCTCTTAATAATGGTGACAGCTCCCTTAATTGGAAAGTATCGGAGCAGGGACAATTGCTTCATTTCCTTCTTTTTTTTTATTTTTCCCTCCCCCCCGCCCCTATAATTTCCTTCACACTTTTAGGTTCTCATTTGCAGCTCCTAGCTGGCCCTGGGGTGAGATGCCCCCTCGGAGCCAGGAGTTCTCCGGCGCGGTTGTGGGTGCGCGGCGAGGCCGAGGGGTACGCAGGCAGGGGGGCACCCCGGGGGGGCTGCACTCGGTCCATCATCGAGGACACTGATTGGGTTTGAGTTTTGGGGTTGTTGGGTTTTTTTGTTGTTTTTTGTTTTTGGGGGGTTTTTTTGCAAAGGCAATTAATGTGGTTTTAAGTAAAAACCTTAAAACCCCCAAAAATGAAATAAGCCGCTTTTGGTTTTCCCAGCAGATGATGTGTTTCCTCAAACCCGACAGAGATTTGGGGCTTTTTGTGCTCCTTTCGGTTCGGTCGCTGGCGGGGCGGCTCTCCAGGCAGCAGCGGCCGCTGCGTTAAGCCTCCTTCTCTGCGTTTCAGCCATTTTGCTTTCTTGCTATATCTAAAATTGAATCTGTTCGGATTTGCTCTCCCTCGTGCGCGCTCTCGCTTTTTTTTTTTTTTTTTTTTTTTTTTTTTTTTTTGCTTATGTTTGCTGAGCGCGTGCAAGCGCAGGGGAGGGGAAAGGGAAAAATCAGCATAATTCACAGTTCGTGCAGTCGTCTCGGGCTCCGATTTGCAATCGCGGGCCCGCGCGGCAGGGCGAGCGCGCGGCTGAGGGCGGCCCAACACCGCTCTGCAGACCGCCAGCGATTTATTTCTCTCTTTTTCCCTCCCCTCTCCGTCTCTTTGTTCCGATACCCGTGCGTGCGGCGGCGGGGAGCCGCGGCGCGGGGTTCGCGCCCCGCCGAGGCGAGCCGAGCCGAGCCGGGCGCGCGGCACCCGCCGCCGTTCCCGCGCTCTCCCGGCCGGCCGCGGAGCTGCCTGGGGGCTGCCGGCGGGGATAAAGCCGGCGGAGGCGCGGGACGTGCCCGGCTTGGCTGGCGGGGGGGGGATCTCCGCGTTCCCTCCCTGTCCGGCACGGGAAGCACCCGGGCCACGGCAGCACCGCTGCCCCTCTGCAAACTGCCCCGCTTTCCCGCTCGCGTCGGCGAGCCACCGGCTCGCTCGGGCAAACGCGCCCTCGCCGTCCGGGGAGCCCGGGAGCAGCAGCCGGGGCTGCCGGCTCCTGCCAGACGTTGCCTCTCCCAGCACCGGAGCGTTTCCTGCCGCGGGTGCTCGGCTCGCGGCACCGGCGCTCCCTGCGCGAGCGGATGACGCCGGCGAGGCTTTTCCACGCCGTTGCAACCCGCCGCGGGGCCGGCGCGCGGGGGGCGAGCGGGGAAGAGCGCTGCTCCGCATCTGTTCCGAATCTGCTGTTCTTCTCAAGTTCGTTGCAAGGCCTGAAAATAGTAACTGTGGTTGCCTTTATATTACGTTGTTTAAGAGTTTCTGCAGCTCAACCAGCCCGCGGGCGGCCGCTTTCCAAGCCTACGTCCAGCCCCGGCGGCGGCCGGGCTCCCGCGGCCCCGGAGCCTTCGGAGGCGCCGCCGGGCACGCGAAGCCCCTCGGCAGCCGGGCCAGCGGCACGGCGCCCGCCGAGGCTCCTGGCACTCCGCCGCACGCTGCACGGGGGCAGCAGGCTGCGCCCGCGCTCCCAGCCCCCCGCTCGCCCCCCGCTCCGCTGCTGCCCACACCTGGCAGTTAGGCAGAGCTCTTTGCATGCTCTCGCCGCAGACATTAATTACGCTCTTTCCCCCCGCATGGAGACAAAGAGGGAAATTGGAGGGGGGGAAACTCCCAACTTCCTTTTCTCCCAACTTCCTTTTTTCTTCTTTTTTTTTTTTTTTGCTTCACTAATGCAACATCTGCAGCCGCTGGCGGCAGAGCCCTGCAGCGGCGGGACGGGGCTTGGCACCGCAGCGCCCGGGGCCCGGTTTTTCCCTGGCAGAGGGGCTTTTCTGCAGCCTGTTCAGCCTGGAAGCGGAGGCTGCTCAGTCCGTCGGACTTGGGGAGCAGGGGAAATCAGACGTGAATAAAGCCGGGAGCCTTGCCCTGCCCAGGCCTCCTGGGCTGCACAGAGTTATCCGAGCTTTTTGTTCCGTTTCGGAGGCGTCTCGGCGCAGCGCGGTGGCCGGGGCGCAGGCTGGCCTGGGGCAGGGTGACGGCTTAGCTCCCGCCTTGCAAAACCCGGGAATTTTCCTTGCTTGCAGGAGAAGGCGCTAAGGGAGGATCCCACCCCGCAGCTTGGGATCGGGGCGCTGGGAAAGCCTCGGAAGAGCCCAGGGCTGCGCGAGGTTGGGATTAAAGCTGGGACCGGTGGGGTTTGGTGGCCGCGGGCGCAGGCGAAGCCGCTCGCGCACGGACCGTCCCGTCCCTGCCTGTCGTCCTCCGCTCCTCGCGGCTTCCTCCGGAGGGGAAGGAGGGATTTGTTCTCTCCAAAGCTGCTAATACCTCTGCGCTTCGCCCATGGTGGGAGTCTGCATCCGACTGCAACGGACCCTACGGAAGGGGAGCGCCAGGAGACATTCCCACGGACGCGGCCTCCGTCAGCGCGGCACCTCGGCCTTGCTCGCGATGCGAAGGGAAAGGCTGGAGCAGGGGAGCTGGGGAGCCAGCAAATTCCCCCCACCCGCGCCTCGCTGCGCCCCCCGCACCGTGAGCCCAGCGGGCGAGGGTCGGGCCGGCACCCCGGCGGCTCCGCAGGGCCTCGCCGCTCCGACGCTGCCACGCGGGACGGGACGGGCTGGGACAGGACGGGATGGCATGGGACAGGATGAATTGGGATGAGATGCAACGGGCTGCGTCGGCTGGGCTGCGACAGAACAGGATGGGATGGGATGGGATGAGATGCAACGGGATGGACTGGGCTGGGATGAGATGGGGCGGGATAGGACAGGATGGCATATGATGGGACAGGATAGGATGAGATGGGCTGGGGTGGGGTGGGATGGGACGGGACGGGGTGCGAAGGAATGGAACGGGATGGGACGGGATGAGTCAGGATGGGGCATTATGGGATGGGATGAGACGGGGACGTGGTGGGATGCGAAGGAACGGGACGAGATGGGATGCACTGGGACACGATGGGATGGGACGGGATGGCACGGGCCGGGCTGGGATGGGATGGGACGAGACGGGGTGGGACGGAGCAGGACGGCGTGGGCCGGGCCGAGCCGAGCCGAGCCGAGCCGAGCCGGGTGGCGGGGCCGCGGTGCGGGGCCGGGGCCGCGCTGCTCCCCCCCCCGCCGCCGCCGCCGCCCGCGCCCCGCTCCCACCTGCCGCGGGGGCGCCGCCCGCGCCCCGCCCCCCCCCGGGGCGGTTCCCCCGCCCGCCCCGCGGCCGCCGCGGCGGAGCCACGCGAGAGCCGGGGCGGCTGGGCCGGCGCGGGGCCGGCGGCGGGCGCGGGGCGGGCAGCGCGCATGAGCCGCGGCGGGCGGGAGCGGAGCGCGGCGCCGCCGCCGCCGCGCCGGGTGTCGCCGCGCCTGGGAGCCCCGCACGGCGGCCCGCAGCCGCGGGCGGCCGGCGGCACCGCCTCGCCGCGCCGCGCCGCGCCCGGCCCCGCGCCGCCGCCGCCGCCGCCGCCGCCGCCGCCGCCCAGGTAAGCTCCGAGCGCCGCCGCCGCCGCCGCGCCCGGGCTGCCCCCGCCTCCCCCGCGCCCGCGCCCGCCGCGGCCGGCGTCGCCATTTTGCCTCGTCGCTCCCGCCGCCCCTCGTCTCCTGCCTTCCCCCCGCTCCCCTCGCCCCGCCGCGGCCCGGCGGCTCCCCCCACCCTCGCCCCGGCGACCGGCGGCGGCGGCGCGGCCCCGCCGGCCGCCGGGAGCGCACCGGGGACGGGGCGGGCGATGCGGCCGCCCGGCCGGGGAGGGGCCGGGCCGGGCCGGGCCGAGCCGAGCCGGGCGGCTGGGATGGCCCGGCCTGGTGCGCGGAGGGCGGGTGGCCCGGCCCGGCCCGGCCCGGCCCGGGGAGGTGACAGGAGAAGGGGCCTGGCCGGGGCGGGCACAGGCGGACGAGAGAGCAGGCCGGGAGGCGGCGGGCGGCCGGGGCGGTGGATGGGACCGACGGGCCGGGGAGGTGACGGGCCAGGCCGGAGAGCTGACAGTCGAGGGGACGGCCAGGCCGGGAGGGTGACAGGCGGCGGCACAACCGGGCCAGGCAGGTGACCGTCAGCAGGACGGCCAGGCCGGGAGGGTGACAGGCGGCGGCACAACCGGGCCAGGCAGGTGACCGTCAGCAGGACGTCAGGCCAGGCAGGTGACGGTCAGTGGGAAGGCCAGGACAGGGAGGTGACAGGTGGCCAGGACAGCCAGAACAGGGAGGTGTCAGGTAAACGAGGTGACAGTCGGCAGGACGGCCAGGCCAGGGAGGTGATGGTTGGAGGGACGGCCAGGCCAGGGAGGTGACAGGCAAACAGGACAGCCAGGCCAGGAGGTGATGGTTGGCAGGACAGCCAGGCGACGGAGGTGACTGGTGGCCAGGACAGCCAGGCCAGGAAGGTGTCAGGTGAACGAGGTGACGGTCAGTGGGAAGGCCAGGCCAGGGAGGTGACAGGCAAACAGGACAGCTAGGCCATGGAGGTGACAGGTGGCCAGGACAGCCAGGCCAGGAGGTGATGGTCGGACAGGACAGCCAGGCTAGAGAGGTGATGGTTGGCAGGACGGCCAGGCCGGGGAGGTGACAGGCAGATGGGACGGCCAGAGCAGGGAGGTGACAGGCAAAGAGATGGCCAGATTAGGGAGGTGACGGGCGAAGGGGTGGCCCCAGCAGGCCCGGAGAAGGGGCATCTGGACCAAAGGCTGCATCCTCTCGTGCTGGGGACCTCTGGACGAGGGGGCACTGGGGACGCCCTGGTCACTGGCCGGCACCTGCTGCCACTGCCTTGAGGCAGAGAGGAGACCTGGGGCGGACGGGGCAGGCCAGGTCGGGGACGCCGCCGTCCCCACCCGGAGGGAGCGGGCTCCCGAGGAGGCCGGGCGGCAGGGGGGATCGCCTGAAGTTGCTGCTGCTCATTGTCTGCTGCGTTTGTGCGTGCGTGTGTGCGAGTGTGTGTGTGTGTGTGTGTGTGTGTGTGTGTGTGCGCTTTCCCCATTTGCTTTTGTGCTTGGGCTCGGCGAGGGGGAGGGACTTGCTAATGTGTTTCAAACAGAAACTTTAAACCATCAGAAGCTTCACCCACGCCCAGAAATAGTCACTTGGCTGAAAGACAGCGGCTTTATGCTGTTTTTACTTGATGAGAATTATTTCCTTGAGAAGCGCCTTTGCAGGGGGATGTTAAACGTGGGAACTAGCAGCCCCTGATTTGTGCTCGGATTTTGTTCCTTGCCTTTGCTCTTAGGAAGTGTTTCCTAGTGCATAACCTTAGAGTCCTTGTGCTGCAGCTGCAGTTTCTGTCTCAAGCTAGCCAAAAGGGTAATCGGCGCTGAGAGAAAGCAGATCCTCAGGTACCGGGAGAGCAGCTGAGATCAGGGAGCTTTGCTGGTTTCCATCGGCCGTGGTGTCCTCCTGTTGTCCCTCGCTGCTGGCCTTGGCGTGCCATTAGCTCCCGTGCTTGGCAGGGCAGGGATGTGCTGGTCGCTTCCTGTTATGGCCTTACCCACCCTGAGCATCACCACCGGCCGTTTGGAACCGTTGCTAAATTATTAACGATAAGTGGAGCGCATCGAGTGGTGACGGGGCTGCGCTGCGCAAGGCATGCCCTCGGCAATGGGACCTGTGCAGGAGTTTCAGCTGGAGAACTTTGTGTCCAGACCCCGCCAGGTAATTTTTCCTGCTCTGTAGCCATATGGGTTTGCTGGGGACAAGGGGATCCCAGCAGTCCATAGTGGATGGGATCCACCAGGATCCAGCCTGCCAGCTTAGCTAAAATGGGCAGCGCTCAGGTACAGCTGTCTGTACCATCCTGTAGACTTTATCCAAGGTAAAGGATGCACATTTATGCGTGGAGTTATTTCCCTTAATACTGTGTCAGACTGACCCAGATCTCCAGGCAGTCACCGGGGTTTCCCCAACCATTGCTCGAAGTCCTGGTTCGTGCGCTTACAGCTGTGCCTGGCCAGCAGAGCTCAACACCGTCGTAGAAGTGGTTTGTAACAGAAAATAGCTTGTCTAGGAAAGCGAAGCGAGTGTGACATTAGCGGTGCCAGTGCAGGCCGCTGCTCGTCCCTGGCTGCCTCTTGTGCTGGCCCGCTAGTTTTTTTCCAGAGTGGGAATGGGATGCTTTAAAAATGGTACCTCTCACTTCTGCCCCAGGTGCCTCGAGCCAAGCTGGAACGTTAATCCGTGATCCCTGCAGTGGTTTGTGCGCTCCCGCTGCATCCCTGGCTGGTCCGTCCCTCACCTGCTGCCCTGCTCCGATGGCACGAGCATAAGGTGCCCTCGCACCATGCACAGTAAGGACCTGCTGATATCTTTCTCCCTCCCACCCCTGCCATCCCATAAGTTGCAGAAGAGTTTTAACTAAAATTTAACAAAAGCATAGAAAGGCGCAGGATGTAATCTGTTGTCTGGTTTCAGCACGTGTTAGGCAAAAATGAGTGAGAAGTTTGGACATTACAAAAAACAATGGGCTGATTTCTGCTCTTTGGCTCCGGGGCGGTTCCTCCGGGATCCCTGGGATTATGTTGGTGGTAAGGGAGTGGAGTTTGGCTCTTGCTAAGTGGTTTATTTGTTTTTATTTTTCATTTAGCCAAAAATAAGAGGGAAAATTTTCAAAGAAGTATTTGGTGGGGAAACAAAAGAAGTTCAAAGCATCCTAAGCTGGCCAGAAAGGGTCTCCGTGAGGGGATAGATGTGTTAAGGGGAACAGGAAGTGATCAGCTGTGAGAATAGGGCTGAGCTGAAGGTACTGAGTGTGAGTGTCGTTTTTGGAAGGGAGTGTTCGAGGTGGCGATGCTCGGCTCCTGCCACGGCTCCTGTAGTTTAGCTTGCACTGCCCTTGGGTGTTAAGTAAGTAAGTAAATAAAGTAAACAAGTAAATCCATGCACAGCCTGGCCAGTCCCTGCTTCTGCAGCATCACGCAGCTTGCTCCCTCTGGCATCTTCCCAGGCAGCCAGTGCTGGGAGTCCAAGTGCAACCAGGCTCCTGGCCACCAACTTTAAAGGCAGCGTTCGCCCAACATGTAATTAATGTGATCTTCCTTAAAACTACCCGAATACTTGCAATGTTTATGTTGCAAATACAGATTTTTATGCTCTATAGCATGTCTAACTACAGCCCTGCCTAGATAGACAGGAGCGCAGTGCCCCTGAGGGCGTGCACCCGCTCCGCAGCTCTGCCGCTTGCAGGTGACTATCTGCGCCGCTGGGCATGTCGGGGCTCCTGTGAGATCTTTATCCCAGTGTTGCCTTTCCTGTCTCTCCCTCTCTCTGGAAGTGTGTATGTAGCCAAACAAGTTAAATTGCAGAGCTGCTGTGTTTAGGCACTAGCCCAGGTTTGATCAACATCAACTGTGTGAACTTCCCGTTGGTTTTCACCCAGCTGTAAAATCATCAGAGATGTTGTCTTCTTCAGCTTTCAGCTAGCTTTTTTTCTCGAGTCTTCTTTCTTTCTTTCTTTCTTTCTTTTTCCCTCTTCCTGCAAGTGATTTGACTGTGAGGAGAGCTGAGAGAGAGCAGAGGGGTTAGGAGATAGCAGAGGAAGGAAGGGGGACCAGAGTGTCTGTCTCAGTGTCTGACAGAGCAGGGACAGTGCGGAGACCTCTTTGGCCATGCAGATGACTTAGGATCCTAGATTTTGGCATTTCAGAATCACCACAGGAACCACTTCTCTGCTTACTCTGGAGACCAGCAGTTGTCCCTGGGAATGTACCAGCAGCTGGGGTCAGGAGCTGAGGTGTCCTGTTTAGCTTAGATGGGAAGACAATCAGGCATAAAAAAAGGTCATCTCTTGCTCAAATGGGAAGACGACCAACTGTAAAAAGGCTTTCCAGGCCTCTGGTCTCTCCAGCCACATGCAGTTGCCTCAGTTGTGGAGATGGTACCGCTCCTTCTCTCACCCCTGCAGCCAGGCTTGTTTGTTCAGACCAAAAGGTTATTGAATGGTTTGTAGAGAGCCTAGCGTCCCTCGGTCACTGGGCCTTCCCGATGGTGCTGGCAGACAAGCTGTAGCTAATACATGAATCTCCTACCAAAGGAACCCAAATTAGCTGAATAATGATTTCTGTGTTCAGCACCAAATGCCAGAGAACCTGTTGCCAAGACTGAAATTCTCATTTGATCCGATTAACCTTTGTGTCCGTGCAAACAACCAAATATTTGTCACCAGCTGAACACGTGCTGGAGGGTTTTGCCAGAGCTTCTCAAAGCATCTGGTTTGCACATGACAGGCAGCGCAAATCTCCCCGGCACAAGGATGCCCTTGTGTCCCGCGTGGTGGTGGCACAGGCGGTCAGTGTTGGGGTCTTGCTGACTCCTGTGCTTGGGCCCTTGACTTGCTTCACAAGGCCATGCAAGCGCGCTACCACAGCAGGCTCACTCGTTCCTGGGGCCCTGCGCAGTGCTGTCCTCTGCACGGTGGGTTGAAGGAAGACTTGTTTGTCATGTGCTCTGGGCATGGATGCTGTCACACCAGCCAGCTCCTCAGAGCGCTGAAATCACTCTGGTTGCAATGTGTAGCGTTTTCTGAGCACGTGCTTGGCACACCAGGGCTGTGGCTTTGGCTGGCTTGAGGCTGCCGAGCAGCACGGTGGCTGCTGCATGCTGCAGTGCAATGCCTCTTTCCCCTCAGTTGAGTTAAGTGATGCAAACAAGCAATTTTGTGGGAGAGTTTGTGGGCGAAGAGTCAAATCTGTGTTTTTTAGAATGTGTCTGTAGGGGAGAGAAGTGCAAAGCCAAGGGGAAGAAAGCACCGATTGGCGCTTCCCTTAGACGTGCTGCTGGGCGCCTGGCTAAGGACTGGTGCTGTTTCCTCAATGTGTCCTGTCCCAGGTCTCCGGGCCAAAAGTGGCCACGGTTATCAACAAAGCTTCCCTCCCAGAGCATGAAGCTCTCGTAGAGGTCTGGAGGACTCCTTTCTCCCTGGTGCCTGGGGCGCAATCCCCAGGGCCTTACTGCTTTTCAGTCAAGGGGAATGTGGTGTCCCCTGACAGCCCCCTTCATCAGGAATGTCTTAGCTTGCGTTGTCTGGACAGGAGGAACCACAGCGGTTCCTTAGTTTCTCTGGGAGGTTGATTTGGCACCATCTTCTAGATCCCAGTGAGGAGTTGATTTATGCATTAGAGAACACAGTAAATGTCAGTATAAATAGATAGTCATCCTTCATTCTGCCCCCTAGATATCAGCTGAGTTGTAGACACGGGGCAGGGATTTGGCTCCCTTGGTGTGATTGGCCTTTCCAGTAGAAGCTGGGACAAGGCAGGAGTTGTGGAGAATTTGAATCCATCTGCTTGGTCCTAGCAGTGACCACAGCTTGTCTCTCCAGAGCTGAATCTGTCACGTACTCCTCCAAAATCACCAGTTCTCAGACCTCCAGGAAATTTCATCTGCATTTTAAGAGGCATTTCCAAAACAGAAAGACACGAGTGTCTTCTGCGAGGTGGCTGGACGTCCTTCGTTCCTGTTGCGTTGTAGCCAAATGGGAAGAAGTCAATGCCAGCACATTCAGGTGACTCATTCTAGCCGACAGTTGCTCCTCCGCTAATTTGAGCGTGACAGAGTTTGGGCTTAGTGTGCATCTGAAGATACTTGGAATAAACTCAGGCGAGATCCAGCCGTGCTGTGGGCTTAGTCCTGCAACCACTGAAGTTGAGAGGTTGTTCTGCTGCCTGCTTCCGCTGGGAGTAAGATTGGGCCTTTTGCGATAATTTCTTATGTTCATTATTTATAGAGAAGCCAAATTGAATTATTAATGTGGAAAATTTAGATAACGTTAACAATTCTCAGTTTATAACAGTTTCCCATTAATAAGGAAAATTGGAAATTTATCACTACATCTGCTCATTAAAACTCACTTTTTTTTTCTTTTGGTGTTTTAAATGAAAGCATAGAAATAAACGAAGGGGAAAAGCCGTTTATTCGTTAGTTCTTTGGCTGAAGCCAGCCCATAATTTTTAATAAAGTCTTTGCTGTTGTATGTGGGGAGAAAACCAGCCTGTAATGAAAGCAGCTTTTCAACCATGTCTGTGGCATTGCTCAGCCATATAACAAATACTTAGAAACGCATCCTTTTTCTTCTCTTTGTGGCAACACTTTAGCTGTCCACTAGTTTTGTAAGTCCCCTCCCTACCCAGCAGCTCTCCTTGCTTTCAGTGTGCGTTTCTCCCAACTCCGTGGAGCTGTGAGTTTTAACATGTCCCCTGCCTGTTTCAGAGATGGCGGATTCCTATGCCTGTAAAGGTGGAAGGAAAACTGCAGGGTCAAACAAACCCACCGCGAGCAAAGAAAGCAGGACAGACACAAGGATAAATCCACCGGCAGAGATTTCCAAGCTTGGTAAGGAACGGAGTTTTCTTTCTGCAGAGGTGAAGGGAATGGAGGGGACAAGGGACAAATGCTTTGGATCTCCTGATGCACGTGAGCAGCTCGGTGCAGCCTCAGCTCCGTGGGTTTGAATGAGCAGGGTTGGATGTGCTGGGCCATGAAAGCTCCAGGCCCCTAGACCTGTAGGGAGCTGCTCCCTGGAAACAGGGAGTGCCGAGAGGGGAGGGAGAGAGATGATCTCCCTCTCTAGAGGGGCGTGCATCTGTCTAACGAGATGGGTGTCTCGCCGTCTATTTATCACGTTGGTAGCTAAGTGTTACATGAAAGGATGGAAAGGCTTAAACAAGTTTAGACCATCTGCTGTCTCCCGTGTCGCGTCCCCCAGGATGTCGGCTTGCGAGCGTACAAGCCCAGGGGACCAGCTTGCAAAGGGTTGTCACTGATGAATAGCTGATTTCTCTATCCAGGAATTTCTGGGCCCAAGGAGATTTTTCTCCTGTCTACTTATGCCAGGCAGATCTACGTTCTGAGCACAGAAATGCTCTGGCTGCCTTCACCCAAGCTAATGAGGCTGGCAGCTCTGGATGCTGCGGGGCAGAGCTAGAGCTGGGGCCCTGCTGCTCTGGGTGCGATTTCACTGTGTTTGGGCGGCTCTGGGCCTGAGGTTTAGCCAGTGCCTCTTCACCTCTCATCTTCCCAGGCAGCCAGGCATCGAAGTGCACAGAGGCTGAGGCTGACGGGACGTAGGCCACGACGCAGCCTGGGCCCCACCAGCTGCTCGGCGTACTGTCAGTCGCTGCCCTGGCCCAGCACTTGCACAAGGTGGGAGCCTGACTCATTTGAAAAACAGACTCCAATGATGTATCTCAGACTGGACATCCAAAATCCGTGGCCTCCTGGGGAAACTTTGCCCTAAACGTTTCCCAAATTTTGCTCTTACCTTGAGGCTGTTGCAGCTGTAATTGTTCCCAGAGCAGTGATTGCTACAGAGAATGAACTACATCTGCCTGCAGTGTAAATATACCTGGGTTTTGGGGATCTTTTTCCCCTGTGCTACATCCTGTCAACAACTTTAAAGGTAGAAAAGCCTTCCCTTTTTCAGCCTTTCCTTGTGATTTAAGTGGACATGATGGAGGGAAGAAGTTTCATTGCTCCTACTAGGAAAGTGCTGGAGGTGAAAACTTCTAACAGGGTTCACTTTGTCAAGGGAAGTTAGGCTTAACTACGCAGGGGAGAAAGGGACCTCCCTCATCGTTAATTTGCTGGCCCTGCTTGAATGTTGCATCCTGGTTGGCACAGGGAGTGCGTTTTCCATGCTGTACTTTTGGTCTTGGTCTGGAGAAGCAGTGAGTATATAGGAAAGCCCTCCCCAGTGGCCGCTTTTAGAGGACCTGTCATTTCTATCTTGCTGACTCGATGCACGACTGTGGTAACCGGCTACAGGGATGCACGGCCACGATGCCAGCCGAAAAACTGAGTGCAGTCTGGCTTGCCTATAAAAGGTCTGGGTTTTGCGCTGAGCGTGCTGTGGTGCGCGTTACATGCCAGCACAGCATGTACTCGCACCATGCTCGCTGCAGCTGGCCTTGCGGCAGCAGGCTCTGCGCTGGCACGTGGCAGCACCAGGAGTGCCAGTGCAGATGTGGGGAGAGGAGGGAGCGTTTTCTGCACTCCAGGGCTCTCTCATCCCAGTCCCTGCAGTCCCCACCTGGCCACTGAACGAGGATGTGAGGGGTATCTCATCTGGGAAGTCTCATGTGCTTCTCTGCGTGAAAAGTCTACAAAGTTTTGAAGCTTTTGCAAGTTGTGAAAAGCAGAGGGAGAGCAGAGCTGTCACCGGAGCATCCAACCATGCTGCATCCCTGCACATGCTGAGTTCATTCCGGAGAGAGTGGCCAATGGGAATGGAGACCCGCTGTTCTGGCTGCTTTGGAATATTCTGAACTTGGAGTATTTTGAAGCATTTTGGAGACGAAGCTGAAAAAAAAGGAGAGGGAGTAGCAGGTAACTGCAGTGTTGTGAGCCTTTGTGATTTTTCTGCAAATGCTGTGTTACTTGGTGTTTTTCATGAACCCCAACTCACGGAGTCCCAGGATGTGCAAGACTCCCACTCCCAATTCAAGCAGAAGGTGAGGCCCTCACTTCCACAGGCATGGAGGAAAAGCCTGAACCTGTGGTCTGACTGAGCCTGAACTTAACAGTGAAGAAAATGCAAAGGGAACCTGTGATGAACAGAAGCCTTTTGCAGAAACTCTGGAAGGAGTTGAGTGAAGCCCTGCAAAGATTCGCTCAGAGCTAGCATGGTCCAGGCGTAAGCTTGTAAAATTCTCCTCTCTCCTTTCTTAAGGGCCTTACATTTTGGGGCAGAGCAAAGCAGGGGAGAGCCCAAACCAAATGGGGAATTCTTATGACCGCTATGGGAGGCAGTGTGTAAAGCTGGAGAGGGATTAAGCAGCATTAAATACATGGTTGTGAACGAGTTTGGTCTAACAGCTGCAGGTACCTGTTGACACGCCAACTGGCTCTGGGTTGCTGTGGTCGTCCTTCTGGTTTATTGTAGCTCTGGGGCCCCACTAGAGCAATGAGGTTGACTTGCAGAGGGGAAGGTAAATGGCTTTTTAAGGACTTAATTTATATTCCATAAAGGTCACTGCTGTGTTGTACGTGAACAGTCACGTCTTGCCAATGAGGCCTTCTGGGTGAGTGGGATTCCCAGAGGATGCAACATCATCAAATGATGCTTTTATGGATATCAAAGCAGAGCAAACCAGCTGGCACAGCTTCAGGGGACTGGAAATTAAATTGTCTTGTTTGCTATTTTTCCGCTGGCTGGTAGGGTAGAAGGCATGAAAAAGGAGAGAGCGTGTGTTTTTGGCAGTGCTTTTATAGGTAACCTGTTGGCTTTCTGTTTAACTTCTGCCACTTGTTCCAAAAATCCTGCCTTGGCTTCTGAATACGGCCGGCAGCAGCCTCAGAGCTGAGCTCTGGTTTCTCAGGAGCTGGAAAGGTTGCAAGCAGTGCTGCTGGCCTATTCTTTTTATCTGCTTTTCACCAGGGAAGGGTCTTTTATAGGTTGAATTAGTTTGGGTTTTTTAACCTAAATTACCCTCTGCTAGCTGTTTTGGGGTTTCCTTTGCAGGGAGGTTTTTGGTTTGTTTCTGATTTTGTTTTTGTAGCAAATGGCTTTTATTCCTAGGCCTGTTCATTAAACCTTCAATCTCAGTTTTAGTCATCCGTACACATAGTTTCCGTAGGCCATTCGTATCCGTCCAGCTTGGCTTTGGTTTACAGTGACTCTCTGTATCACTTAAAGTTACAGGTTAGCCCTTAAAATATATTTGAAAGAGCTTTGTAGCGACTCCTCCACATCCGGCTGTTTTCACTTGGAGGCATGCTCGCTTTTTGCACGCTGGCTTCTCGCATCCACACATGTAGAGTTTGACTTGCTTTCATCACGTTGTTTTGACCAAGGAGTTGCCGTGCCTCTCTGCTGTTGCCTTTGCTTCCCTACTCTTGAGCTGTGCCTGCAAGTGAGTGTGCAGGCAGATTTGCACATGCCCCAAAACAGACAAGGATTTAAAAACGGGGCTCAGGTGCCTGCAGCCTTCTCTTGTTTGCGGTGTCGGCTTTTGTGGAGTTGCAGCCAAGCTACAAACCCAAGTTGAAATCTGCTGTGGAAAACAGCCATTGCTGTTTCCTGCTATTCCCATCACTTCAGCTCTGTCGTGACTTGTATTTTCCAAAATTGCCCTGATTTTGGGTGTTTCTGTTAGCAATTGTCAAGCTTGAAAACCAGAGCCCAGCAAAGGACCCTGAGCAGTGCAGAGCACCCTTGGTGCTGGGGTGCTGTGCAGAAGAACAAGCGCAACCGGACCCCACGGAGCATCACTTGCTGCAGCTCTTGCCTGCTCCTGCTCGGGGTCCTGAGCCGCTGTCTCCAAACCAACAGACAGCTATGCGCCTCCTCGGCCACATCTTCAGTCTCCCCTTCGTTGACTAAAGCTTGTAAATACAGCTGCAAGAGCCTGAAGAGCAAGAGGCAGGTATCAGTCTGGCCCCTTCCCTCGCCAGGTATTGCCATTTAAAACCCCGAGCTCTGCGCTTGGCTCAGGCAGGGTTTGAAGCTCCCTCCACGAGCATGTGGGGAGAGAGACCTGGAAACCCGGCAAAGAAATGAGCACGCCCAAACGTGATCAAAATAAGGAAAGCAGCAGCTCGGTGGAGTCGGATGACCCCCTCTGCGAGCTGTCCCTGCCTTCTTGCATGGAGCAGCCCTCGTGCCTGGGAAATGCTGCGTATGGCAGGCTCCCGAGTGGGGCCTGGAGGGAGCTGGCGCGGCAGAGAGGCCTGTGGAGGCTGCCGCCGGCCATGCACATGTCTCGCCACCTCCGGCGCACCCTGGTACCAGGCCACGTCTCAGGGGTCTAGATTAAAGGCCACGAAACATAATGCTGCGCGAGCGCTCGGGCAGCTGCCAGGCACGAGGCTTTGTAGCGCTCGGCACCTGCTGGAGCGCTCCTGGCCCAGGCAACGTTGAACTGGCTGCCGATTTCCTGATGAAGGAGACAAAGCTGAGCACGTCTTTCCGGGATGCCTGAAAACCACCTCGGTGACTGAAAACGGGAAATAAAAGCGGATTACTCTGATGAACTGCCTCAGTCCTTGCATACAAACCTTAGAAAGATTGTTGTGATGTTTGCACCACTTCACTGAAACCGCTTTAGATGTGAAATAAGTGAAACCAGAGAGTTCGCTGCCGTTGTGAACCGAAGTGTCTGGTCTGGGGCTCAGCACAGTTGAACAAATCGCAGTTGAGTCCAGAGTGCCCCAGCATCCAACATCGGAGGCTTCAGAGTGGGCCTGGCTGTTCAACCAGGTGTTGCAGTGTTGTTGCCACTTCTGAGTTGGCCACATTGCTGCCCTGCTGATGCACGGCTGGTGCCCCACGTTGCAGTCAGGATGCTAAGAGGGCCTGCTCTGAGCTTACAGAGAGCTGTGAACCCCTTGCAGAGGCAGTGTGCACAGTCCCCATGGCCTCCCTGCCGTATGAGCCTTGCACTGTTCGCAGCCCCACAGCCAGCCCTGGCCCTCTGGGCCCAAATTTCTTTTGCTAAGTGGTACGGCTGTTGAAGGATGTCTTCCAACCCAAGTGGAAGGACTTATAGGCCAGTTTTCTAAAGCAAACCTCAGCCGTACTGGAATTGCTCTGTGCTTTGCTTTCATGAATGGAAAGAGAGAGTGTCTTGCTGGAGGGAGACAGGCACTGGCCAGGCTCTTCTGTACCCAGGAGCAGCTGGGTTGTGTGCAGCCATCTCCCATGTGGGTATCTGCGGGTGCATGGGCTGTGCCCTGAATTCCCAGGGAAGCTGTAACTGCTTTCCAAAGGAAAATCTCCATCACCACCAAGGCTGCAGCAAATCAGTCCTTTGGCAGCCAGGAGGTGAGGCAGGACTTGCTGGGCAGCTGGTGGGGTGGGACGGGCAGGGCCAGGGTGGCCGGCTGGCTGGAGGGTCATGTGTGCTGCATCTGTTTGCAGGAAACGCAACCAGCGACAAAGCAGAAGGCAGGAAGAAGGGACGACCCAAGGCTGAGAACCAGGCGCTGAAGGACATTCCCGTAAGCCCCCATATTGCCTCGTCTCAGATGCAGGCCCCATCTCTCTCCCTCTGACTTGTCCTCTGCAGCAGCTGGCTGCTCTGAGCAGTTCCCCTCTGGAGTTAAACCTGCCCCTCAGGTGGTTTAATCTTAGTCTGGGGCTCTGCAAGATCTGGGCCCTTGAGCCTCCTCCTGCAGACCCCCAGCATCACTGAGCACCTTGGAAAATCCTGGTGTAGAATGGGACCCCCTGCTTCAGACTCACCTTTCTGGGGCCGTTCCCAAATGAGCTTTATTCTCTCACAGCTGCGTCAGGTTCGTTTAACGATCAGGAAGCACCGGGGAAGGGGTGATTTATTCCCTGCGGAATTGTGCAGTTTAATTTCAATGCAAGAGCATGGACAACATACAGAGAAGTTTGTCATGAAAGTGTGGGCACGGGGTGATTTACTAACTAGATGAAATGTGGGGCGGTTAAATCACCTAAGTGACTGATTTATTCCCGTGCCTGGGCGAGAGTGTGCTTTATGCTCTGGAAGGCATGGCAGGGTAAATTTTCAGGAGGAACCGCTGGCCTGTAGAGCCTGCATCATACAACTCCATTATGGTCCTGTTTGCTGGCAGGAGCCTGAGTGTGCTGAAACACAGCCCTGTGGTTTGCTCTGCAGTGGTGCAGTGGGAAGTGGCTGAGGAGGTGGATAGGAGCAGTGCGAAGGTCTGATTTGTGTCCCTGGGCTTCTCGAGGTGCACGTGCATGCATCATGCACCTGGGTATGTGATGCTCCTCACTCAGCTATGTCCCTCCTGTCTCCTGTTCTCAGCTCCCCCTGATGAACCAATGGAAGGACGAGTTCAAAGCTCACTCCAGGGTGAAATGCCCCAATTCAGGCTGCTGGCTCGAGTTCCCCAGCATTTATGGCTTGAAGTACCACTATCAGCGCTGCCAGGGGGTAAGGAGACCTGACGGCTCTACGTCCTTTCTTGCGTTACCATCCTCGGGATAAAGTCACACCTCTTGGGCCCTCAACCTCAGAAAAAAACGTGAGATGAAAAAAGGGGAGAAAAGCCATGAGGGCACAAATGGGACAGAGGCTGTTTGTGAGGTGTGTGTGAGAGTGCCAGGGTCCCTTCGACACTGTGTCAGGTCTAGCTCAGAAGTGACCTGGGCCATCAGTAGCTCCATTTCCGTGCGGAGAAAGGTATTTATGCAGTGTCCTATTTGCCCACCCACAGTATGTGCTGCTGTTAAAGGCACTTTCAAATTATCCCTCAACCAACCAATACAGAGTCAGAGTTTGAGCCAGACCTTTGATCCAGCTCTTAGTAGTTTGTTTGCCCCAAAGGAGCAGCTTGCCCCAAAGGAGCAGCAGCGACCATCTCCTCCTGTCCACCAGCCACAAAGCACTCCTGAGCTTCCTGGCCTCACTGCAGAGCGTGCCTCTATCAGGAAAAGCCTGGTCTTTTTGCAGTCTAATGTCAGTGACCGCCTGTCTCTTCCCATCCTGCACAGGGTGCGATTTCAGAGAAGTTAACATACTCATGCTCATACTGTGAAGCTGCCTTCAGCTCCAAAACCCAGCTAGAAAAGCATCGCCTCTGGAATCACTTGGACCAGCCAGTGCCAACCAGCAAAGCAGAAAACAAAGTGCAGAAGTCCATTGGGAAAAGCAGTGGCAAGAAAAGGTACCAGGTGGTAGTTGGGCTGCTTGGCAGTGGTGTGGGGATGGTTGGGAGCAGGGGAGAAGGGAAACTTTCCCACTTTCATTCCCATGGGCTAGGGAGGGGGAGAGGTGTCAGCAATGTTTATCTCTCAACCCCTCTTTAAACAAGCCCTCTGTGCTTTGCCCTAGAGCTGCTGAGAGTTCAGCTTGCCCAACCATCCATCCCAAACAGGCAAAGACGGAAAAGGCTGTGGCCCAGGACCACGCTGAGAATGGCGAGTGCCTGGTGGAGAACCGGGAGAGCAAGGAGTTTCAGATTGCAGCAGCAGAGGCGATTGCAGCCGCAACGCCCACGGCGAAGTCTTCGAGCTGCAAGGATGCTAGGCAGCAAGGGGGCAGCCAGGCTTCTCTGCAGGAGGAGGACCCCGAGAGGATGAAGCACAGTAAGATTAGAGCCCGGGACTATGTTGGTTCGGGAGCCCGGAGAGAGTGTCCCACAGGAAGGGCAGGGACTCTGCTCCAGGGAATGCTGCTGCGAGTTTACCTCCATGAGCAGTCGGATCTCAGATGCAAGGGCAAATAGGATCCAGGGAGGGCCTGCTGTGGGTGCCTGAGGAGCAGGGTAGGAACAGGATGGCATGGTGCTCCTTCCCCAGCAAAGTGTCCTGGCCGCTGGCAGTCAGCACAGGGCTTCCCGTGCTAGAGACTGCACCCTGCACAGCTGTCCAGGTTGGCAAACCTCAGTGGCCCTATGAAGCCTGTCCTCTCTGAGTGTATCTGATCTTTTTTTTTTTTTTGAACATCCTGGAAATTTTTGCCCCCACCAGTTACTTGCAGCAGCGAGTTAAAAA
This sequence comes from Rhea pennata, assembly GCF_028389875.1. Lineage (NCBI taxonomy): Eukaryota > Metazoa > Chordata > Aves > Rheiformes > Rheidae > Rhea > Rhea pennata. Next base: position 16,712,157 of record NC_084678.1, read on the forward strand.
CAGTTTCAGCTGTGGCAGAAGTGTAACTGTGGGACCCGTGTGTTTGGAAGTGGATTGAATTACCTGCAACATAGCAAGCTGCCATATGTCAGTTCTGACTGACTGTGGAAGTTTAAACCAGAGTGATTCTAGCAAACGCATTTTCTGTAGGAGTTGGGATAGGGTAAGGAGGCTCACTGCTTTGGATGCTGCTGCGTGGCTGGCAGGCTGTGACGTGCCAGGCTGTGGTTATTCCTACCACAGTGCAGTTTTGCGCTGCTTGTGGCCCCAAAGCGAACCCGCATGGATACCATAGCTGCTGAAGCTGTGCAGGGTATGGAAACCATTAGACATTTGGCACTACGTAGCGCCACAATTTCCAGCCATTGAATTGCCTTCCTTGGATACTACCATGTCTCCTCAATTGTGGGGGTGGGAAGCAGTGTCCTGTTACTGTTTGGTGAGGTGGCTGCTTCAATAGCCCCTTTATTTCAGGGTGGAAAAGGCCTCCATGGGGTGGATCCCTTCTGCTCACTCCTGACATGGAGTCTGTGCACACCCCTTGCCTTGGGACTGCTGCAGGCCACCTTGCAGCACAGTTATTTGACCAAATCTCTCTCTGTTTCTCTCTCTTGAGTCAGGAAGGAAACAGAAAACTCCCAAGAAATTTACAGGGGAGCAGCCATCCATCTCGGGGACGTTTGGACTGAAAGGTAACGTGGGGGCAACCCTTGCCAGCTGTAGGGTTGTAGCTTCTCCCTGGGGCATATCAGGGACATCCCTTCCCCGTGGTGGTGGCACATGGGGGTTGCCTGTGCATGCCTTGGGGGACGTCATCCTGGAGGAGCATTGGAAAGGGAAGGAAAGGCAGCAGTGCTGCCAACTCTGTCCATGCTGCCTTGGGAGCCTGTCCTGGGAAATGAGGGAAGAGGGGAATAGACCTGGCTTACATCTAATTTGTAACACAAGACTGAAGAGCTGCAAACACAAGTGGTCCGTGCAAAAGGCCCGAACAAAGGTCTGGGATGTAGCAGAATTTCCAGTGGAGTCAAGAAGGATTTGTGCTGTGTAGAAAGACTCAGAGCGCATCCATCCCCCAAATAGCCTCTCCAGTGCTGGTCGCTTTCAAGGAAGTGAATTCAAAGGGGGAAGAGATGCATTACCAGAATGTTTTCTGAGAGGAGATTTGGAAGTTGTCTTACTCAGCCTGACGAAGGGAGAGTGAGAGGGACTGTGGTTGTGCTCCGTAAACACCCTAGTGTGGGTACGAGGGAGGGAGGAAACCTGGAAGATCCCTGGCACAAGAGCAATGGGACTTGGACTGACTATGAAACTCATTCAATCGGGGAAATTAGAAGAAGGTTTCCAGGCACTGGAGGAGACAGCACTTTCCAGTATGAGTCCTGAGGGAGAGGCACTAATAGCTTTGAAGGAACTAAACACACTTACCAATGAGTGGATTGGATGTGGTCCCTCCGATTTCCTGTTCTCTGGCTCCTGGGAAGTCTGGGGTCATTTCCCTTCGCTTCCCCACAGAGGCGTTGCCATGGACCGAAACATCTGTTGTGGATTCCTCGTGAATAAACCGGACCCCTGACTCACTGCCTCAAACGGAGAGTGAGAATGGGCAAGCGTTCGCCTCTGTCACGCGGTTGCAGTGGGCCGCCTGTAACACCCCAGCACGGGTAGCACAGCCAGGGGGCAGGTGTTTTTTTCCATTCATTCCAAGAATCGCAACCCAGCCCTTCGGGGACACACGCACCCTTGCAGCGGACTTGAGAGCAGGTCTGACCCTGGCACTGGCATTGCCTCGGCAGCCTCCTTCCCCCGGAAGCGCAGACGCAAGGCTGAACTGCGTGTTGGTCTGGGGTGGTCGGACCCAGGGTCAGAGCCCTAGTCCTTCATTAACTAGGCTTTCTGAAGCAGCATTTGCAAGTCCCGTTTTCCATTTCTCGTGTCAGCATGGGAATTCTGAGGCATTCGGCACAGCAGAGCTGTGAGGGGGAGACTAGGCAGTGCTGCTGCTGCCATCACGCTCTTGGCACGTGCTGAGCCTTCCTCCTGCTCGCTTGGCTCTGCTCACCGCAGAGAGAAGGGCTGGCCTGAGCCAGCGCTTCAGTGGCTGACGGCCGGTGTCGTTAGCAGCCTGAATGGGGAGCACGTGCTTTGCCCGTGCACTCATGCAGGGGAGGGTTCTCCCTTTCTGGAAGCAGCCTACCCCTGCTTCACCCTAGAGTTTCTGTAGCCCATGAACTGACTGGAGCAGGGGAAATGATTATCCTTGTGTTTACAAATCACCATGAGCTATTTTGACATTGCCTGTCATACTTAAGGGCCTGGTTCTACACAAATACGGTCGTGGCAGACCTACAGCTGACTCAGTGTCCCCGTGTCGGAGATTTTTTTTCCTCCTGGTAAATTCAGGTCTGATGGTATTAAAGCAAGCATTGAATTAAAATTCTCTCCCTCTGCAGGTCTTGTCAAAGCAGAGGACAAAGCAAAAGCCCATCGAGCCAAGAAACTGGAGGGGAACGCCAACATGGAGGACCTGAAAAAGAAACCTCCTGGAGCTGGTGTGAAGAAGGAAATGGTCATGCATTTACCAGCAGGTAGGGCTTGTGGAAACAGAGCAGCGGCAACAGCTTTGTCCACAACTTAGCTGCTCTGCCAGCTCATTCCCTTGCTCTGCTCTGAGACTGTGTGGTCCCCCACCTTTGCGCTGCAGCTGGTGGTCCTCACATCCCTCCAGGCCTTGCGGGCTGTTTTACCAGGTTAGTATTCTATGAGGTTTGTGAGCAGAAGCATGAGCTGAACCCAGCACAAGACAAGAGCTGGAAGCAGGCAGTTCCCTTATGTCTGAGATACAGCACATGTGTGGAAGCAGCCACTGGTCCTAACATATTGGTGTGACTGCAGTGGCATCCTGATATTGGTACCTTGCACAGGGACAGAATGCTTTGCTGTAAGCACTGGGAGTTGACAGCCAAATCCTGGTTCCTCATGACTGCAGTTTGACCACAATTTGGATCAACTCCAAAGATGATGACATTTTTGTACTATCACCTTCAAGAATGATGCCAGTGCCTGGCTTCAGGGGCAACTGTGTTTCCCCTGAGCCTCCAAGGCACAGCCTGCATCCTAACACAGGTTGCTGACTTTCCCTGGAGAGCTCTGACAGCAGAAGGAATGCAGGATGTGCAAGATAAACACAGCTGCAATTCCTTGCACAGGTTTCAAATTCAAATAAACAGCTCTCTGATCTCACAGATGTGTGAAAGCATCCAAATAAACAGACTTGGCAGGTTGTATCCAGGCCAGGTTTCCTTTGCTGGAAATCTAGTGTGTTCTGCTGAGAACATGGCATGAACTCTGGGTCTGGGAGCAGGTTTTGGCCCCACATATCTGTTATTCTGGGTGTTTTTTAAGCTTGTCACAGCCATTCAAATAAACACATGGCTGGAAGCTAGCATGCCTATTAGCTGCCTGTGCTTCCGCCGGAAAAAAAGAAAGCCAGGGAAAACTGTCCAGGCACATGGTCCGGATGGAACCGAGACATTCACCTTTGTTTCACTCCCACTAATTGTTTCATTTGGCAGTGGGAGTTGTTCCAAGCAGGGCAAGATGCGGTGGCCAGGGGCATTCTAAGATTTAAACTCCCTATTTGCAGGATATGGAATGGAGCTGGAAAAACAAACCTCATTTTCCTTATGAAATGTGAGCAAGTCAGGCAACAATACATAAAGTGGCCCAGTGACCCAATTTGACTCAGGCGGCTGCAGGAATTGCATAGTGGTAGAGCTGCAAGTGCCTGTGTGATTTGTGCATCTAGATTTGACTTGACCCATGACTGTGAGAGAATTTCAGTAACTTTCCCCCCTAAAGTGGCTTTCAGCTGGCGAACCAAGACTTAAAAAAGGGCTCTCCTGACAAAAGCCCTGGGCAGGTTGTTGTCTGTGCTGCTGAGCGTAACACCTCTCTCCTCTCCCCTTGCCAGCAAACCCTGAGGACCAGTGGCAACGTGAGATCAGCGAGAAGGGAGAAGTTGCCTGTCCGACTTGCAGTGTTATAACCCGAAAAACTATTGTTGGGCTCAAAAAGCACATGGATGTCTGCCAGAAGGTAAGAGCTTGCCATCCTCAATCACAGCTCGTTTGTGTTTCAGGGGGGAATGCAGATATGCATGTTCTTTCAAGCCACGCTCATAAATCTGTATTGGTAGTTCCTAAAATTGATTCTAGGGCAGTTTTATAGAGCACTTGCTAGTCATCTAAAGAGAGCTGGCTGCTTGACTTGGATTCAGATTCACAGAGGGATTTGGGTACCTAATTTTCATCAATTCTGAATCCCTTTGTGGTCTGGGCCCCTTGTCCCAGTGTCTTCAGCAGAGTTGGATATTTCTAGTAGCTAACTGAATAGTTCTAAGGCTAGTGAGATTGCTGGGCTTGTCTGTAATCTAGCCTACTTCAGAGCTCCAGCTGTGAGATTTTACTGTGCACCGTGCCTCGCATCAGGCCAGATAAATTGTGGTTGAATGAGAGCACATCTCAGAGAGACATCAAGCCTAGATGCACTCAGGCAGACTGTGAAGATGCTGGAGTTCCATAACGGTGCAGTGAAAAACTGTCTCTCTGCCACAGCGCCATCAATCAGAGCAAAGGATTATGTCTTCATCCATCACCTGGCATGGTGCAGAGCCACCGTCACAGAAACCCAATGTGGGATCAATGCCTCCCGCTTGGAAAATACGTGGCTCAGCTTTGATTCCACATTCATTTGCTGTAAATGCCTCCTCAGCCTTTGCCTCAGCTTTTATGCAGCAGTGGGAGGCTATTATTCCTTATCCCTCATATTACATTGATGCCGAGCAGAATCCTGAGGTTGCTAACATCCTCGTGGCTTCAGGGAATGCGAGATCTTGGCCATTGTCTCTCAGACCTCCTGTGCTTCCTAAACATCTCTCTTGCCGGCAGGTTGCATGCAAGGCCAACCAACCTGCTGAGCGGGGATCTGCGAGAGCAGTCAGGCCTGGCTTCCCCTCTATAAATAGGTGTGTGGGTGTTCAGAGGAGGAAATGAGGCTCCCACAGCCTGCTAAGCTTGTGACAAGGGGCAGTAACCACTTCTCTGCTCCAGAGCCAGTGCCTGCAGGCTGAATCTGCCTGGAGAGAGGGCATCACTGCCACTCTGGGATATGAGAGCAGAAGTAACTGGCCTAGTGGAGCTGCAGGCTCTGGCCCCAGGAGCAAGTATTTTGCTGTCCTTCCCCATGAGGCATGGTCCCCACTGCAGCAGGCTGGGGCTGGGGCATTTCACAGCACCCCTGCCAGAGAGCAGCCTGTGAGCCTGTTCCCGAAACACGGCCACCCCTGGGTGCATGACCTCAGCTCCATCTCTCAGCAGCAGCTCTGTGATGAGCCCGTGGCATGCTCCTAGCCTCCCAATCCCCACCCCTATTGCTGCTTTAATGGTTTGTGTTTCTTATGATGGGAAAAGGATGGACAGAGTCTAGAAACTCTTATACAGCAACTGAAATAGGTTCCTCAACTCCAGTGTTGTCACTAAGCAGTCTACCCCATTTCCTTGGGCTCTGGAAAGGAAATAAAGAACAGAGATGGTTGTGACTTGCTAGTGCCTGCAGGAGATGACGGCAGGATCTCTTCCTTGCAGCCAGTTGATGTCTTAACAGGAACTTATTAGGGTATGAACACATCATGTTCTTCAGTCCTAACCACAGGAGTAAACCCCAAATTAGTTGAAATCGGCATGTGATGAGTCAGGAAGCTTTTAGATATCCACCTTGTTAGGATCAGTCCTTAGGTCTGGCGCACGATTAACTGATCAGGGCATAAATACAAGTGAGTCGCTCTCGGCTGGCTGCAGTTCGTTCCTCATTTCCCAAGAGGTCCAGGATGAGGGTGGGTTTGTAGCTCCATCTTCACCCCCCCCCCAACTGCTAGTTCAGACTCAACTGAACAGGGATTGGTGAAGGTGGAATGGCAGCCAGGCAGCTAGGACAGATGGAGCAGGGAGCAGACCCAGCTGTCCAGCCACTAGCTTTTGTTTCTTGGAGCTGGAAGTATTCATCTCTTGAGTCAATAAATTCTGATACCTGCTCCAAAAAAAATCAGGATCTGCTTACTCACTTTGCAAGTTCCCCTTGTAAATCAGTACGTCCATGGCAGCACGGTGGAACAGTGTGTTTTTAATGCCTCTCTCAAGTCGTTCAGGAAACCAAGTTCAGGGGTCAAGCAGCAGAGTACTATGAAGCGGGAAATATTCTGCTGATGGGAATTTTGTGATTTGCGCTCAGCAGCATCTTAATTCCGAACAGTCCAGATGCCCATAAAGTGTATTGTATGCTCTGTCTGTCATAGTTAATAGGGTTGCAGAGCACAATCCACTAATATACTGCTAGATCAAAGCTCCTTCTCTTACCTATCCCTCAAACAGGAAGACTGAGAGACCAGGTCCAGATGTTTCCACCTAATACGTTTTAAATCCACATCCAAAATGGAATGTTTTCCAAAAACTGGGGCATGTGGGTTTGATAACCGTTTTCAGGATGATAGAGAGAAATCTCTGGGCTGCAGACATGAATTGGGATGGGGTAAGAGGTGCTGAACTGCCTACTGATCCCACTGCTGCGAAAACAGCTTCCCGTGGGGTTAGAGCAGAGCAGCAGCCCTTGGAAAATCATACATGTAGTAACCTCCATGGTGATTTGCCTCTAATTTCTTTAGCTGCAGGATGCCTTGAAATGCCAACATTGCAAGAAGCAATTTAAGTCCAAAGCTGGGCTGAATTACCATACGATGGCTGAACATGTCAGCAAGGTAAGAATGCTGGCCAACTCTCACCTCACACCTCATTTCCCCTCTCTCCCCCGAGATGCAGATGCAGAAGATGAGGCAATCAGCGTCTGCTTTTCTTTGTCTTTTTTCAAAGAAGGGATTCAGAACACCATCCTTGCAGTGTCTTGCACTCTGCTCAGTCCAGACAGTAGCCTTCACCCTTGGCTGCTGTGCAAAACCATTCATTTCTAGGCAACTAGTTATGTTCATGTGGATCTCTGGGAACAGAGCAGAGGATTAGAAAAATAAAAGTTCAAATACCAGAAAGGGGGACTCTTCAGTGAGTTTTGAGGCAGATTTTGAGTGGCTAAGCTCTGCCTCCAAAACTATGCCCGTAAATCCGAGACTGATGAGTTCTGTCTTGCATGAATCTCACAGTCCAGTGTTTAGTGCTCTGCCATGCATATGAGAAGTAGCCACAAAATTTGTCATGAGCAAAATCTGGCAGGCACCAGTTTAGATGCTGTTCTTAAAAGTCTGATTGCATATGTCTCTGAGATACGAGGGCAAGGCATAACTGTATTTCTGCATGTCCCATGTTTACCAGTTCTGACTTGTCTTTTATCTGTGCATGAGTGTCCTGCTGTCTAGTCTACCTGGTGAACCTTCCATGCGGGAACTGCTCATGGATTTCTCAGTTGGCTTTTTGAGGGTAAATACAGGAAATGCATGGTCCATTTTGGCATATAACAGCGAAAACATTGGCGCACAGTAAAGCAGTGGGAGATCCAACATTTTTAACAGGAGGTTCATTCCCCACCAAGAGCAACTCCTGTGAGGCAGAGGTTTACCACCCGCTCCTGGCACAGAGAACATGAGTAAATGGTTGACTCTGTCGCTTCTGTTACTTCCTTGTTTCCAGCCTGTTCCTGTGGAAACCTCTGGACTTGGTGAACAGGAAGAGCGGGAAAGGCTGAGGAAAGTGCTAAAGCAGATGGGAAAACTGAAATGCCCCAATGAGGTATAAGAACAATTCCTGTTTCTTGTTCTGTGCGAAGATGGAAGGACTGAGTCCCAGTGCAAAGGGGCACACGTGCTCTTCAGGAACCCCTTAGCACGCTCTCAACTTTTCACACGAGTGCACCTTAGCTCAGCTGTCCCTGGCCTGTTGGCTCTGAGCGCTATAGCAAAGGGCCATCCTAGCCAGAGGGCTGGAAGTAGGACAGGTTGGAGAGCATTCCCAGAAGGACAGTTTCTGACTCAAGAACTCAAGCTACTGCTTGGAAAAGGGTGTTGTGCTGCTGGTAGCGTCCTAGGCAAAGCACAAAAATAAACTAAAATAAACCAAAACAGTCATAAGCCAGCTGCAGACAAGTCATGAACAGGTAAAGGGGGCATGTGGCAGAGCTTTGTTTCTGTGGGTGGTTTGCTCTCCATACAAAGCAGTCGCTGCCATGCCGACCTCTTGCTGCCCACCTTTCGTGTTTCTGAAAAGCCCTATCGGCTTATCAAAGTGTGGCGTGTGGCACAGAGGACTGGGGCTGCTCCCTCTGCCACTCTGTGTCCCACAAGCAACTGTTGCGTCTGTGGCTGTTTGGGAGGGAGCGGTTGGACAGCAGCAGAGAGAAAGCATGAGGTCTCCAGACCGTGGCATGGGATGCGAGGCCCCCAGTGAGCCCATGTAGCCCAGCAACATGGCTCTCTGCATGGGTGGAGAGCTGGCCAGTCTGGGACAGGGGCTACAGGTTAGGAAATGCCAGACCCAAGGGACCCCAAGTTTGGGGTGTAATCATCTCTCTCAGAAATGAAGGACCTAGAAGTCCTTCAGGCTGTCAAGGCCGGTGGAAGAGTGGCCTTGGGACAGGCCTGTTGGCTGGCGATTCCCCCATTGCTTGAAGGGGACAGGGTTTATGGGGGGGACTCTCCAGGACGTGTTCCTCCCTTCCATGCAGGAAGCATGGCACCATGACTGTTACAACATGGGTATGTGAAGTGACAGTCCCCCCAACCCTTCTCTTCCCTCCGTAGGGTTGCGTGGCCAACTTCTCCAGCCTGATGGGGTACCAGTACCACCAGAAGCGGTGCGGCAAGCAGCTCACCGAGGCTGACAAGCCTGTCTTCAGCTGCCCGCACTGCGGAAAGAAGTATAAATCCAAGGCTGGCCACGACTATCATGTGCGGTCAGAACACATGGCCTCGGTGAGCCCCCCGGACACCTCCGCAGCCCGAGGACCGGGGCCATCCGTACCTGTGGGTGACTGCAGAGCTGCAGAGCCTGCGGGCAGGACCGAGTCGGGCCGGGCCGAGCCAGGCAAGGCAGGTGCAGACATCGAACTGATGCTGGTTTTTTCCCTAACATCACACTGAACGTGCGTTGCACCGTGCGTTGTAGATGGGGAACTGACCGCAGCCCGCTTTGTTCCTGCGAGAAAGCAGGGGCATGTATTTAAGTAAGGGCAGCTGTGGCCTGCTCTGGAAGGCTGAGGCAGGGCTGGTGAATGGTGCAATGGGGAACACTCCCACTCCGGAGCGCGCGCTGAGCGCAGGGCTGTGCTCTGGCCACCCTCCATCCACACACTCTGAAAAAAGACCAGGCTGCTCCCTCAGCAGCCAGTGAGCGCCGGCTGCTCGCCAGCACTGGGGTGCCTGTCCCTGGGGACCATCCTCTTGTGCTCTTTTGATCTCTACTGACAGTGCATCTGACTCATAACTCTGTAACTCTAATAAAGGGAGACATTTATACACGTGGGAACGCTAGGAGCATGAAAGGACGTGATCAGTCCGACGCTCAGGCTGTCTGCCTGGCTGCGCTAGAAGGTGGGTTTGTTGCAGCTCAGAGGCTGAGCCTCAAGTGCTGAACAGGCCTGCAGAACTGGCCCAGAGAACTTCCAGCCAGCCTGGGGGCACACTGCAGTCTCTGCAGTCCCCACTTGCAGAAAAGCAGGTCTGCAAACACCCAGACAAAGTAGACCTGAGCATCCCTACTCCAGGGGGAGGAGAACTCACCTCCTCTGCCTTGGCTGTGCCCTGCCTGACTTGGTCTCTGTTTCAGCCTCCAGAAGAGCCAAAGGTGAAGCCGGAGCCTCCCCCCATAGAAGATTTTGAAAGGACCCCGAGTGGCCGCATCCGTCGCACGTCAGCCCAAGTGGCCGTCTTCCACCTTCAGGAGATAGCAGAGGACGAGCTCGCCAAGGATTGGACCAAGCGGAGGATGAAGGATGACCTGGTACCTGAAACCAAGCGGGTGAGGAGCATTCCTTCTCTTTTGTGCAATCTGTACGCAGGGATCCTGGAAGGCCAGTGTGGCCCCAGGGGACTGATCGTTCACGCCTCTTTATTTTCTGCATGTTAAGTGAATTAGTGGTGGTGGAGGCAAAATCATTGCTTAAGAGGCCATCTAGCACTGCCTGGGTCCCAGAGCTGCCTCCACTGATCTGGAGCCTCCTTACAATGCCTGGCTGAGGGCAGCTTTGCCCTTCCCACTGCCAGGACCAAGTTTAAACAGAGCAAAAGGTGGTGCTGTTTGGGCAGTGGAGAGATCAGAGTCTGGCGTAGAGGAGGTCATGGGGAGAGGTCAGTGGAGTTGGCAGTCAAGAGGAGCATGTGGAGAGCCTGAAGGTTGGATCTCAGACACTCTCCCTTGCGCTGTCAGGGGGCAGAGACACTTCAGACAGAATTTCCTTCCTTTCCTGCCTTTCCTTAATGCTGAGAGAGGCTTCTTCCACGGGGCCCTTGGAGATAAAGCACCGGCAGTATTGCCTGCTGTCCAGCAACCCTGCGGGGGCCAGCCCTCACCATCACCAGCTCTCTGAGAGAGCAGTGCTTCCTGCAAGCAGAGGAGTCCTGAGCATGGAGACAGGGCTGGAGCCCTGTTGTCCCCAGCAGCAATGCACAGTCATCCTGGGGCTGCAGGATCTGCTCAGCAAAAGTTGATGCCCCATCAACTCTGAGCTTCATGGAGACATTGGAGTAACATGTTAAATCAAACATATCATCGGGCCTTGGGAAAAACTGATTATTGGGAGTGCTCTTGAGCTGAAATTCCCTCAAGGAATGCTTCTTCTGGACTGTAACAAACAGTGAAACAGCAGCAAATCATAAGCCTTTTCAGTGCAGAAGGAAGAAAAGAGAGGAAGTGAAGAAGTTTTCAATCATTCAGTTGATACCTTTCAGCCAGCTCAAGGACACAAAGGAGAGCCAGCCTGGAAGTCATTGCACAAGCTGCACACCTGTTTCCTGGGTGCACAGCTTTGCAACGAAGTGTCGAGTCTGTAGTTTGCTCTGTGTAGTTGGGTATTTCTTGTCCAGTGCCCTGAAATTCACTCTGGGCAGGATATGGTGTGCATTGGGAAGGTGGGAGTGAGGGACACGTAAGCACTTCAGCCTCCTCCAGAGGTGAACTCCCTTAGAGCAGAGGAAGCCTGGAAGGTGTCTTCAGCCCAGGCTTCCTTGTGGTTCTCTGAAGTGTCACTTCAGCTCACAGTACCAATCTTTCTTAGGTGATTCCTCCTACTCTGCACTGCAGGGGGGGATATCAGATGAGCAAGGAAATGCTTTAGTGCAAGAGCAGCTAGAGTGTGGCAGTGCTGAGAGCTATGAGGGTGCAGAGTGTGGGACAGTCCCAGCCTGAAGGACCTAACTGTACCCCAGAACAGAGTCAAAGAGCCAGTCTGGAGAAGTGATGCAATTCACCACAGAAAATTGGTGGTACAACAGCTGAATTTGAGTGGAAAGGCCTTCCAGCTGCCCCTGTCCTGGCTCAAGTGCTCTCAGCAGAAGTGCCATCTTGGTCCTGCAACAATTTGAAAGAACTAAGCCTGACTCAGTGCCCAGCCTGCACACAGTGGGCAGGTGAAAAGCTAGCACACAAACCAACCAGCATCTTCCTTACGTGTCCTGACATCCCTGCGAGGCAGCCTCGATGCCACTACCTGTCTTAGGAGGGCTAGAGATTTTAGTGCCAGAGCTGGTTGAAAACGTTTTTTCCCCCATACTCTGTGTTTTTTGGGGGGAAGAGTTTGATGATTTCCAGATGACTTCAGCTGAAATGCATTTATAACCTAAAAAAGTCAAGCCCAAAGTAGCTGTTTCATTTCAAATACTATCTGCAGGCCTCAGGGAGGAGAGGTGTTCTGCTCTCTTCTCCCCCCTGTAGCCTCAAAACCTGCTGTAAAACAAGGCTCTTGATCTTGAGGACTGGGACTGCAGCCCTGTGTGGTGTGTTGCTCTCCCTGGCTGTTCCTGGCCTTGTGTTGCACAGATGAATTTTCAAGGCGGTCAGTGCATTGGGTGAATGTGTGTATGGCTGTGCGTGTGTGGGTGCGTCTTGCAAAGACTGTCATGTTCACTAGACAACAGTCTATGACATTTTTACTTGAGGAACAGTGCTAGAAGGCAGCAGGAGGCAGGTTCTTCCCAGGGAGGCTGGTAGGAGCTCTGCTGACTTCAGTATGTCCTGCTGGGTCCAGCACTGCTTTGCTGAGTAACGACTTACATTGCTTCAGACTAGTCTACAGTTCATAAGTGCCTCGGCTAAGAGTGTGGGAAAAACCTGCCAACTATGAGCGAGTGGAACATGCCAGCGAATGCCTAGACTGACCCAGTTACGGCCCCAAAAATAGTGCTTTCCTGAGAACTGGCTTCAGCCATCCTGGCAGGAGTGCTGTGTTGCAGGTCCAGGTCCTGGTCGTGTGGGAGGACCAGAGGAGCGGGCAGTGTCCCGCAATGCTGCTGCTGGGGTTTGTGGTGGCTGACCTTGGCGGGGAGCTGGCAAACCAGAGCTGCTGGTGCTGCAGAAAGACAAATGCCTGTTACCTGGGACTGGGGCCTGAGGAGTAACCACGTCAAGAAGAGCCAACACATGCCACCTCCTCTTCTCCCACAGACCATACCCAGCCATTGGGAGAACGCTGTGGAGTTTCACCGAGGCACAGTGGGGCCCTCGCTGGCTTGTATCTGCAGGAAGGTGGGAGAAGCGGCGGATTGCTGCTGCACCTATTGCCATTTCAGCAGGACCTGGGGATTTCCGCTTGCTTTTTTTTCATCACTTGCATCAGAGTAAAACCAGCTTGTCCCCAAACTCTCCACACTGTTACCACCACGGTCTCCCCATGAGAGGGGATTTTCGGGGAGCTAATGAAGAAGCCCTTCCCTAGGCAGCAAGGATTTTCCTTCCTTGGAGCAATTTAGTGTGCAACAATACTGCTTAAAACCTTGGGGGAAGTAGTGCAGCTCCTCAGCAAACTGATGGGATCCCACGGGCTCCCGAGCTCCTGCGTCTCCCGTGAGCCGTGCCGTGGCGCTCCCTCCCGAGGGAGTGCAGTGCAGTGGAAAGTGTCCTTCAGCAGATCAACTGCAAGTGGCAGTGCTGGGCTGCCCAAGGTCGTCTTCCTTAGCGAGCCCCTCAAGGCTGACTGCCGGTGGCAGGCATGGCCACAGGAGGGCAATTTCCCACGCAGGCAGCACCTTGTAACTTCGCCTTTAATGCCCTGGCCCCAGGGAAGCCTGCAAGCCTGTGCCAGCACTTTTCTCTTACCTTACCTTCTTGCTCTTTCTCCTTAGCTCTCTCTTTGCCTAACTCCCCAAAGGCCAGGCCCCGTGCACGACCCTCCCCTCCCCATCCAGATGGCAGCCGGTCTTGACTGGGGAGAGGAGGTTGGGTTCGAATCCCGTTGGTGGCCCGTGGTGGGATGCATTCGCGTTTCCCCGAGAGAATGGATTCCTTCGCACCAAAGCAATGGCATCGGAATAAACGATTGCTGCTTGGATCCCAGGCCCTCCGATGCTTCCCTTCTTTACTAACCAAATCCAGCATTTCTAAATATACACTGGAGTCTTATTTTCTCGCTCTGATCTTTATTTGCCTCTGGATAAGCTGAACCAGATGGAGTGTTTCACAACGGCTGCTCGCTGGGGATGTCAGATGGGGAAGGGCACACCCCTGCTGTTTTTCTGGGAAAACCCTCCGACTCTCCGCTGGCCTTTGCCGAGGCCAAGTGGACAATAACCTTCCTGTGAACAGTCTCTGATCACACCTTGATCCACTGAGAGAGGAAACGGGCTTTTGGCAGAGGAGCGAGAGACCGCGGAGGTTGCTGGGTGGCACGGCGCAGGCAGGCGGGTGCTGGACCTGGCTCTGGCTGTCCATGTGGCTGTTTCTCTGATCTGGGGCAGGGGAGTGATTCCTCTGCCCATTTTGGAGGACTGATTTAGAGAGAAAGCCTCCTGGAGCAGAGGGGAGAAACATCTAACAGGCAAGGCAGGAGAAAATGCCATGGAAATCCAGTTATTTCATGGTTTGATGTGTTTTCAGTGCACCTGTGGAACAGCCTGCGCTGCCGGAGGTTTTAGGGGAGGGAAGTCTGTGTGCCACGCGCCTCCCGGCTCCTTGGCTGAGCTGGGCTCCTTGCCCCAGCTCCGACGGGGGCTCTGCCCCGGCACGCTGCTCCTCTCCGGCCTTGCTGGGGCTCTTTGGGGAGCAGTTTGCTTTTGTGCTCATGCATGATGAGAGCTGATTAGCTGTGCGTGGCTCCTCGTGCCGCCTTGGACTGCTGCGTTAACGATTGATTAATTAACGACAGCTCAAGGTGGAGTGCATCGTTTAGGGACATGGCAAGAAAGGAGGGTCCAGTCCCCGCTGGGTTCCTCCGTGCGGGAGGTGCTGGGTTTTTGCTGGGGCTGCCGCAAGCCCCAGTTGCACCAGGCAGCGCTGGCGCTCGGAGGAGGACTGCAGAGCACCCGTGTCTCAGCCCTGTGCAGAAGCGCAAGCGTGGTGCATTTTCAAGCCCGCAGGTGTCTCAGCACCTCTCTGGGGTCTCTGTTGCCGCAGGGCCAGGCTGCTCTCGCAGCGTGCGGCTGGGGCAGACCCCGAGGGCACTCGCTGTAAACTCTCAGCAGAGCCTGGGTGCTCCAGGGGTGGAAAGATAGGGCTGTTTGCAGTGAAGGTTTGGTGTAGACCAGTCGTAGAACAGAAAGGCAAAAGTCATCGTTGGACTTGGGTTTTTAAGCAAACCTCGCTGTGGAACCAGAATAAATTCCAGAGCAGAAGAGCCTGGCTCGGGGTTGTCCCCAGAACAGTGGCCCTGTGATCCGGGCAGAAGCCAGCAAGTGAAGGAGCCAGGCTGAGCCCTGCAGGCCCGTCTCACTGTGGGCCAAACTAGATCTGAGCCAAAGCTTCCAGGTGAGACCTTGGTTGGGCTGAGTCCTTCCTTTCTTGCCATGCTGACAAGAGCTGATTTGGTGACAGAGCTGTCCAGAACTGGCTTTCAGCCAATGCTGTTGGATGTGTTTTGACTTTGCCTTCCAGTCAAAATTAGCTGTGGTTTCCCAGGGACAGGAACGATGGGCGATCAGAGAGACATGTCTTGCACTAGGAACCTCTCTAGCTTAGCAGGCCTGCTGAAATTGAAGTTTGTTGGCTTGGGCTGAGGCAGTGTGCATGGTTCTCATTTATTGTGATGTATTTTGGGGAAGGGGAGAGCTGTCTAGGGAGCAAGGGGATTGAAATATGAAAGTTAATTAAATAAAACTGTCAGTCAAAGAAAACAAGCCTTCCCACCCCAACATCCTCCAACTGTTGAGAAGAGATGGGCTGTGGCCAAAACCAGTTGTAGTTGTTTAATGATTTGGCTATGAAGATTTTCACTTACAGGCTGTTTGAGGAAAATGAATGGAAAAAAATAAAATATTCCATGCTTGAGGCTCCTTCTTAATAGAGACATAAAGATGACTTTGACATTCCCAGAACCACAGCGCCCCAGGAAGACAGGGATTTGCATGTTATTGTGCAGTGCCTGTGGGAGGAGAGCAGGAGGGATTTTTCCCTGGAGTGGGAAGCCAGAGCAGCAGAATGCACATCTCTGAACATCCCCCCTCGTCTCCTCCCGGGGGATGCGCGGAGGGAGAGGTTGTTGCTGGGGTTGTATGTGGTTACCATTAATGTTTGCTCATTCATGGGACTGATTGGCTTTTAATTAAGGAGGCCGTTTGGCATCCCAGCTCTCAGTATCAATGACAAAAAGGGTCTCCTGTGTTCTCCCCCGGAGGTGACATTGCCTTCCCCGGTGGTGGACCAGGCGGTTGGTAGATGCACCATGCCAGCATTTCAAAGCGCTGTGCTGGCATCTTACACAGCTGTGAAGCATGACAGAGGAGCAGCACGCTGGGGCTTGGGGGGTTTTTCCACATCCGTCCTTGTAACTGTTCCTGCTGCTGTTTCGCAAGGCCCCGTGCCCCTGCCCGTCGCCAGGAGCGAGGTCTCCCCGGGCTCCCTTTCTCCTCCGCCTGCGCTCCTGCGTGCCGAGACGGGGCAGAGGGGAACGCATGCTCGCATCCCGCTTAGCTTTGCATGAAAACGAAAGGGCTGTGCCTGAGGCCAGCCCGCCGCTTCGCAAATCTGGCAATTGCAGTGGGAGCTGCCTTTTCAGGGAGCCAGAGGTTTCGGAGCAGTCTGTTCGGCGAGGCCGGTTGCCCCAGCCCAGCTGGACAACAGCAAATCCACAGCTTATCAGCGTGTTCAGGAAAAATCACATCTGGGAAAGAAATACAGCCAGCTGCCTCCCCATGTCGTCAGAAATGTGAACTCTGAGTCCTCGGGGCACATTTTAAAGCACAGCCTGTTTTTGCACCTCTCTGCAAGCACAGTTTCTGCTTCCTTCCCGGCGAGCGCAGATAGACAGACGTGACAGAGGCACTGCAGCCACATCCGTCAGCGCTTGGCCTGCACAGGGCTGCGGGCAGAAGGGCCATGGTGGTGGCTGAGTAGGGAAGCAGCTATTTGGGCATTGGGTACCTCGGTCTGTACATCACAAGCCAGTGCAAATTGCCCAGGCCATGCTCTGCCGTGGGGAGAGCGTGGGCTTTGGTGCCCAAGGAGCATCCTTCAGTCCTGGCAGAGCTCATTTGGTGAGGCCAGGAGTTGCGTCAACATAGTCTTGTGGCTGCAGGGCAGCTCAGGTTGCAGGCAGAGCATCCTGTGTCCTGTGCAGATCTCACCATAGCCGTCCTGCTGGCACCTCTGGAGTCAGCCCCGCAGCAGCAGGCAGAAACCAGGCCTTGCGGGTACGGGCAAGCGACGCGATCGCATGGCGTGGAGATGCTGCCGACGTGTTTGTATGTGCTGAACAGGCAGAAGCGGAGTTCGAAGGGCCAGCCTGCTATGCTAAGCCTCAAAGTTGCTAATAAAGCAGTAATTAAAAGCACTTGGAAGCACTCCTGCCAAAAGCAGACAGAAACACAGGAGTCTTTCATTGTTTAATGGGTTATACCCATTAATCAGTGGAAGGCAGCCACGGAGGCTCTTCAGACTTGGCGGCCGTTCCCTCTGCCCAGCCTGCAGGGTTGCTGGTTCTGCTGGTTATGAAATGCAGCAGAAGGGCCACTCTGACACAGTGCGCCGGAAGCGCTGGGTCCAGGCCTGGCCCCCTTCAGCTGGCGGGAGAGCAGACCCTGGGACATCTCTCCTCTGAAGGCAAGAGGTTTCCAGTGCTGCTTGGGCACGGTCGTAGCACAGGCGATTTCTGCCATGCTCCTCTGCCTCTGTCCTCCAGCCCTGCTGCCTCCTCGCCGGTGGCACAGCAGCTCGGACGCAGGGGGCTGATGACATCTCGAGGCGAAGCCTCCCAACTAGTTTTCAGCCCCAATTTGTTTCTCTGGGAGGCAGACCCCATTTGAGGACCAAGGACTCATCCAAAGCTGGGACTGGTGCGTGCTGCTCTGCTAATCATGTTCTGTTATTCACAGCTCAATTACACCCGACCAGGACTTCCTAAGTTAAATCCGAAGCTCTTGGAAAACTGGAAGAACGAAGTGAAGGAGAAGGGTCACATCAACTGTCCCAACAACGTAAGGACCATTTCTGTTCTTCTCTGGGCTGTCCTGGTTGCAGGCTGCGCTAGGACGGGGGATTTTCATGCCAGAAACCCACCAAAGGCAGATTGTCACTCAGCCCCTGAAGGAAACCAGCAGTGAAACTGTGGTGGTGTCTGGTTACTGTTAGGACACCCATTTCACCAGCTTTCCCTGTAGTTGCTGAAGTGGCTGCTTAAAGCCCATCCTATCCTCAGGAGCTTGCTGCTGCTCTCAAGGATTCAGAGGGGTGCAGGGGCACCGTGTCCCCTAGTAGGAGCGGGTGCTCTTGGGCTGATGGTTCAGCTTGGATTACCCAATTCAGGTTCTAGAGATGCCTTTGGGCAGTTCCCAAGATCAGGACGGAGCAAATGCTGTGCTGTCTGTGCTTAAAAGTCTCTTGCAGCATAAAACTGAGACCAGTTTTAAGTCTGTTTCTTAAGATACATGGGTAGGCACAGATCTTTGGGACATGGTGTGTGAGCTTCATCTTGCTGTAAAATGCAGCCTTGGCCTGAGCTCCTAGGGAGGTGAGCTCCACCCTCGCGCTGGGCCACTGATTTATGATCTGAAACAAAGCCTTGGTAATGGGAATGTGGAACGGGGCTGTGACCGCAAGGCTGGGGGAGACGCGCTAGCTAATTAATGTCATACACAGGCACTTTGAAAAGATGTTGCTCAGAAACTGGTCATGCTGCTGCCCGGGTGATTTCTCTTCTCCGTTAAGCGTCTGCTGTGGCTCCAAGAACTCCTGTAGCCCAGCAGGGCCTCCTGACTGCTCACAAATGTACGTTTTTCACAGAGACATTTACGGGAGACATTTTTCAGCCCGTTGCAGAGGGATGTGGCCACATGATTCCCATTAGCATTAATAGGAAACGTGTGACCAGAGCCCTCTGCCTCTCGGAGAGCATTAACCTCACGCTGATTAGCCTGGACCAGTGGCCTTGCTGGCACAGCAGGCTCCTGGCCATGGGATGAAGGAAGGCAAGGAGATGAGGCAGAAACGTGGCAAACCCTCCTTTTTTTTTTTCTTTCCCCCCACAGTGCTGTGAAGCCATTTACTCCAGCGTCTCCGGGTTAAAAGCTCACTTGGCCAACTGCAACAAGGTAGGCCACACTTCTTAAAGCTTTGGCTCTGAGTTGGAGGTGGGTCTTGTCTTTCTCTACTTGCTTCTTCTCCGGAAGAAGCAGGCCAAGGGGTAATGGCGCAGGTTAAATGTCACAGTCGCCTTCCTGTGACGGCCAGACAGTGTCAGGAGTGGATGGAAGACAGATACTGACTGCATGCTGCTCCCAAATCCTGCCCACGGGACCGCCCTCCATCCTGTAACCCCTTAGCTCAAGGCAGGGTAAGAGGCCCATGAGTTGTGGCCATTTGACGTTTTTGCACCATCTCGGTCCATGGCCTGACCCAGCTGCTCACTGCTGCACCGTTCTCCTGGGCAGGACAGGACCCTCGCGACAGGCAGCCGAAAGCAGAGGCCTGGGCCTTGCAGATGTCAGGGAGGGGATTTAGCTCGCTTCTGAGCCTAGGAGGAGAGATCTCGCCTGTGCAAACATCCTCACTTGAGGGTCAAGACCTTCGACACAGCTAGGGCCTCAGGGATGGGGAGTCTGAGTAGCGCCAGCTCCCCAGGACCCCACTGCCCTAGCCGGGTAAGGCTGCTGCTCCAGCCAGCAAACATGGTCAGCAGCATGTCAAACAGCTCAGAGCCAAGAAGGAAAGCTTGGAAGCTGAACCTTTTCCAAGGGCTGTGGGAATTAGGGCCCTTTCTCCATGGATTTGCGCAGCAAACCTTGCATCCCCTCAGGAATCTGTACAGAGAGGCAGCTCTGCATGTAACGGTGCGTTGTGTCCCTGGAATGGAAAAGGCAATGGTCTGTCTAGGGACTTGGGGGTGCCCACCGACACAAGCTCTGCTCCGCTTGCTAGACAGAGCAGTAAATGGGCTCCAGTGGCCTGTAGCCACCGCAGGAGGAGGCATCAGGAGCTCAGCGTAGGTCCCTTAGACTGGAACTGAGTAAGAGCTAGTAAAGCTTTATACTCTGAAACGTTTCCAGCTGCAGCTTCCATTGAACATAGCTTCCCGGAGGCAGCTCCACTACATACCCCATGGTTATTAAAAACAAACTTCTGCACTGCACCAACACTAGCTGGAACATCAAGCCCTAATGAGCTCATTTAGAAAACAGGCTGCAGAGATCCAGCAGAAGAAGCAGAATTTATGCAGGATAAAGTGCAAATGTTGGAGACAACATCAGTTCTTTTGCTAATGTGCAGAATCAGGCAGCCCATGAGCAAACAGCCTTGGGGGGGGGGGAGATGGAGGCTCTGAGGATGGCGCAGGCCTGTGTTAACACCACCTTGCTTGCACCGGCACGCCTGGCAGCCCGGCTGGCTCGTCTGCAGGTGCCGTTGTTACCGCTCCAGTACCTGCCTGCAGAAAGCACCTAGCCATTTGCATAAGGATTTTATTTAAGCTCACGACCACATTGCCCCGGTCTGGCGAGTCTGACGTAGCCCGCCCTGGGGCCAGGGGCTGTCCTTCCCGCAGGCGTGGGGCACAGCGAGGGCAGGGGCTGCGGGTCCCCCAGCTGCCGACCGTGGCTCCCAGTGCGAGACTCAGAGCCTGGGGCTCCAGGTCCCTACCCGGGGGCTCTGCCCGCACCCACTGCAGCCTGCGCAGGAAGCATTTGCTGTGGTCACGAAGAGTTTGACTAGAGCAATGAGTTTAGCTTTGCAGTGGAAACATGCGTAGCCAACCATGGCAAAACCAGAGTCACTCACATGGCCCCTCTGGAGCTGGCTTGAGCGATCTTTTCTGTAAAATCTTACGGAACTGGTTGAAATACATCAAGCATTAACAAGGGTGAAGAAGACTCCCAGACCCTGCCCCATCCTCAGAAGGGATTGATGAGCTGAGATGATTTTTGCATGAGTATTTATGAAGGTGGCTTGCAGCAGGCCCAGGCCTGCCTGCGCACTGCCTGTCTTAGAAATGAAAGACCTGTCTAACTCCAGATTTACAGCACGGACCCAGTTCTGGAGGAATTCCCACAGAGCATATATATCGCCTGAAGGGGCCCATCCATGAGCCCCTAGTCAATAGAGAGCACATTATCTCCCGTGTGCCGTGAACTGCAGCAGCACAGAGAGATCAGTCATTCTCACAAGGGCTCTCATGACAGAAATCCAGCAGTTGCTGCATCTCTTTGACAGCGTAGAAGGAAAATTAGGTGAGTCTGTTGGACGTAAATTAGATGACTGTTCAGTCCCAGTAGATGGCAGATTTGCTGACGGCAGGAAATGGGGCATTCGGCCACGTTAGCCTCCCGTGCGCACGCCTGTGGGCACACGCGTGGTGCTGGTGATAACGCAGCAACTGGTACTTGTAACGCACAGACAGCAACACCCCCCCCCCCGAGCTGGTAGGAACCTGCGCTTTGATGCCTGGTTTTCCTGCCGTGGTGGCCCACGCTGCTGCCCGGTGGTGGCAGCCGTGCTAACGCTGCCCAGGTAGGCTGACAGAGCAGAGTCCTGCTGCAGTTGTGACCTCCTGGCCTGGGACCGAGGGCCAGCGGAGACCTTGTGTGTTGGAAATGAACGTTTCTTTTCCGTCGCTTCAGGCCTCCTTTCACAGAGGTCCGTGGCTGGAGGAAGGGCAGGGGACGCGGCTCCTTCGGGCCGTGCTTGGCTCTGCTCCGGGCTGCAGGGGGATGCTCTCTTTTGCAGGGGGACCACTCAGTCGGCAAGTACCGCTGCCTCCTGTGCCAGAAGGAGTTCAGCTCCGAAAGCGGCGTGAAGTACCACATCATCAAGGCTCACTCAGAGGTAAGGAAGCGGCTAGGGCTGGCCTGGGCTGTTCCCTGCTAAAACGAGCCCGTGTTTGCTGTCCGCCCCCTCCATCCTGTCTGCGTGGCGTGCAGCATCGCTGCTCAGCAGCAGCATTGCTGCAACGGGTTCTCGACGTGGCGCAGACCTTGCGCATCTTGTCATGCCGGGGGGAGAGACCTTGCTGGCCCTCTTCGGGTCCCTGACACCCCCGGGCTGGCCATGGCTGCTCAGCACCCACCAGCTCATCATCGGAGAGGCCCCTGCTTCTCATCGGGCGATGACAGCGGGGTGCGGACAGGTGTCCTGCCTGGCTGCGGGGAGGAGGGCAGGAGTGGCAGCGGTCAGCATGTGCTGGGCACATCCAGCCCGAGGGATCACGCCATCCGAGGAAGGTCCCTAACCAGCCACCCTGGTCTCCTCCCGGATGCAGAACTGGTTCCGGACCTCCGCCGAGTCCAACCGAAAAAAGAAAAGCAGGGAACAGCTTTCTTCCAGCAAGGAGGAGAAAAAGAAAAGCACAAGCGGGAAGAAAAGGGGGAGGAAACCCAAGGAGAGGCCTCCAGAAACGTCCCTGAAAGGCAGAGAGAGCGTGGCAGTAAAGACTAATCACAAGAAAATGCTAGAGCACTGGGAAGGCTCCCGCTGCAGCCCCGACGGGGAGGAGCGCGTCCCCAAGCCCCCCAGCCACCGGAAGGCGGGAGCCAGTAAGATGCCCGAGAAATGAGCAGCTCAGAGACTTGTCTCCGAGGATTCGTTTACAGCCCAGGGTAACAGGGTGGGGGTCGCTCCCGGTTTTCTGTCCCCCCCCCCTTCCTCTTTCCACATCCCCCACCCTTCACTCACCCCCTTTTTACAAAAAAAAAAAAAGAAAAAAAGACAAAAAAATACCAGTTAACCACTTTAAGCAAAGTCATGGACCTTGTTTCACACTGGAAAACAAACAGGATCAAGCAAGCTGGACCGCTCTCTACCCCTCGCTGCCCATGTACATACCCCTCTGCCTTCACGCTGCTGCGCCGAGGCGGGCTGTCTGTCCGTCCTGCCCCTGCCCGGCGCCGTGCTGCCTTCCCCCTCTGCCCCTTCCCCAGGACTTTCCTCCTATCTCTGTGCGTGAAACTGGTGACGCGTAAGTGAAAGAGAAGTGCAATGGCAGCAGGGCCTCCTTGGACAGGGCCGCTCTGCGGCTGGCTGTGCTGGGGCGGGGGACGGCCGGACGCAGCGGCTCTCCCCGCTGCCCACGTCCCAGTCCGGCCAGTCCAGTCCGGCAGGGAAACCTTGGGCAGGCTGGAGCCTTCTCGTGCAGGCGCCGCCTGCGTTCCTGCACCCGGGGAGACGTTTCCAAAGATGTTTAACCCAAGCAAACGGCCAGGCAGGGTCAGG
Organism: Rhea pennata; assembly: GCF_028389875.1. Classification (NCBI taxonomy): domain Eukaryota; kingdom Metazoa; phylum Chordata; class Aves; order Rheiformes; family Rheidae; genus Rhea; species Rhea pennata. Next base: position 16,734,989 of record NC_084678.1, read on the forward strand.
AAGGGCCAGGGAACAGCAGGGCCTGGCAGCAGGCACCGGGGGAGACTGGGTGGTGCTTTCCCCACAGCGTGTTCCCAGCACGGAGCGGAGAACCATGCTGGGGCTGTCCTTGGCAGGGATCTCCTCCGCGGTCTGCTGGCTTCGTGGCCTGCTGTGATTGCTCGGGGCAGTGGTTCATCTTCATCGTCGGAGCTGGCGAGAGCGAGCCGCATGGAGCCACGAGCAGGCGGAGTCGGGAGAACGCCGTGGCAGCGCCGGCGGTCCCGAGGAGCAGGGGAGGCAGGGCAGGGCTGGATGCGGGCTTGCCTCGTGCAGGGTGCGAGAAGGGAGGTCGGGAGAGGTGCTGAGCACTCGCAGCCCCCCTGGAGGTCGATGGGGGAGGAGGGTTGCTGTAGGACAGGTTCGCTGGTTTAGTGGAAGGTTGTGGAAATGCTCTTAGCACCTTGGAGCGTCACTGGGAGACAGGGAGGAGAACCTGTGGGATGTGGGAGAGCTGCAGCCTGTTGCTTAGATGCTCTTTGCAAACATACCTGGACACAAAGTACTGTACCGAGCTGCTGCTGATCCCGTACAGCCGACCCGCGAGCCGCGGAGCTGGGTGGGCAGCGCCGGAGAAGGCTCTGAACGGAGCGGGCAGGCAGGGCTGAGCAGCAGAGCCTGCGGCCAGCTGCCCTGCAGGGGATTTCACGTTCCCTCTCCTGCCCCGACCTCAGAGGTGAGGATTGCCCAGCCTGGGGGAGAGCGGGCGGACGTGGGACGGGAGCAGCTCCCGTGCTGAATCACGGCGGCAGCCCCAGGGCCGCCTGTCCCCAGGGCCGGGAGCAGTCCCTGCGTTTGCTCGCCCAGCTCCTTCGCCAGGCTGGGGGGAGGTCCGTAACGGGGCCAGGGGCAGCACCAAGTGACAATCATGGCTCCTGCTTTCCGGCGAGTCCCAGCTGGTGCCCGCTGGACAAGGCACATTGCATACGGCTTGTCCCTCGGTTGGGGCATGCTGCAGCTCCTGGGGACGAGTCTCTGCTCCCCTCAAATGCACCTGAGCCCCCGACCATCCCCCTTGGAAAGGGGATTTGGAATGAGGGTCTCTGAAAGATGCATTTTTCCTTGCTTGTTTTCTGTTCCTGGTCTTTTTCTCTGTATTTTCCCGCACTAATAGCATCATAACACCTCGTTCTGACCTGGAGGAAACCATCCCCAGACCAAAATGTGTCTGTCTCTAGACAAAAACCAGGCTACCTCTATCCTTGGGATACGGACACGTCTCGCTGCAGCCCGAAAGGCGGTTACAACAGTTTTCTCTCGGTAACAGAACGAAAACCTTAATTTTGCTTTTCATTCGTTCCCCTGCTCGGGACTTGGGAAGGTGATGTCTGTGGGGGAGGCAAAGTTCTGCTTTTACTTTAGTCAATTAAAATCTCAACCCTCGCTTTCCCCCGCTGCTCTGCACGGCCCGTCCTCCGCCCCGCCGAGGCGCAGGATTGCTTTTGTGCTCCGAGGAACCGTGCAGCGATAATTAACGCCCGTCTCGACTGACACGGCATTGCTGCTGCGGAGGAAGAGGGAGAGACACGGTTGTTGCCCGCGTTGGGGAAACGCTCCTTTGGGGCGCCTCTGCTCGCGCCCCCGCCGCGGCTCCGGCAGCTGGGTGCGGGGATCTGCGTTTGCCCCGGCAGCGCTCGGCCGCGGAGGCGAGAAAACCCTGTCCGCGCGTTCGCCCGGTGTTTAGGTGTTTACAGAAGACTGTTAGTTGCGTCGGGCTTTAAAGCAATTAGTGAGACAACTTAATTAGTCGCTGTGGCTCATCCTGTTTGTCTCTCGCGCTTCAGCTGAGCTTTGTTTTGATGGGTACAAATCTTATCCCCTTGGGGAAGGGCGATGCTTTCAGTAACGGCAAGACCTGAACTCTCGCAGCCTGCAAAACCTTTGCGGAACGGCAGCGGGGGGATGTTCGCCTGCAGAGGCGGGGGGAGAGGGCGCGAGCGCGGGACTTCGTGCGATGGCTCGATGGCTCGTTGGGTAGCAGGAGCCCAGGGGCTGGCGCCTGCTTGGCGCGGAGCCCGGCGGAGCAGCCAGTGCTGCAAGACGCCGTGAGGAGGCTGCTATTGCCCCGGGCCCGAGAAAAACGTGCTCAGAAGCACCGCCGGGCCGGGCCGTCCTTGGCCGGCACCGGCACCGCAGCGGGAGGTCGGGCCCGGGGAGGTGCGGGGCGACGGTGTATACTCTTCAGGTTGTTATCAGCTGCAAAAAGAGAGGGAGCAGCGGTTTGGAGCAACTGCGCAGGGCGGCAAGGGGACACTGGCAGCACCTGGGAGCTCCAGGAAAGCGGCACAGAGTTATGCACTGAAATCTCTACATTGGTGCTTTAAGTGGCCTGTTCTGGGATGTTTTTTTCTCCCCAAAACGGCCAAGAATCTGGCAGCTTTTGCTGATGCGAGAGGGAGCTGCTGGCTCCAAAAATCAGCTCACTTATTTAGGAGCCTAAGTATGGAGTCAGAGGCTCCCTCCAGGCTCCTGCTCATTGAATAGCTGCAAACGAGGTGCCGCCGGGGAGCCGCGATGCCCCGGCGAGCCGAAAGCGGAGCCGGGGCGGCACGCCGAGGCTGCTGGCGCTGCCGGGGGCTGGCGAGCCCGCGCGCGCCCTGCCCGCTGGCTGCACCGCCGCAGCCGCGGCTTCGCCGGTTGCTCAGGTGATTCTTTTCCTTATTCCCCTTGGTCCCAGTGGAAAGAGAGCAAGGTCTGGGAAAGCCATAAATCCTTGGTGACAGCTCACCCCAGCGGGGGGAGGGGATGCCTAGAAAAGTCTGAAGACTTCCTCCCAAAAGAGATTGATTCATTTTCTTCCAAAATCCTCCTTCCCTAGAGGGATGTGGCTAAAATGACTGTGGTTTAGGACTCGCTGCTTGGGCCTCCCTGCAGCTCGCAGGCTGCGTCGGCGGCTGCAGCCCCTCTGCTTGGCAGGGGGAGCGGACCGGGACTCGCCTTGAAAACGGCCCTGCGTTTCGAGGCGGCCTCGGGACGCAGCGGGGGGAAGGCGTGTTGCGTTGTCGCTCCCGCGCGGAGCAGAGCCTGCCTCGGGCGTCAGTCCCCGGCTTGGCGCGGGGTTTTACCTTCCTGCCGGCGGCCGAAAGCCGTGAGGTCCGTGCCTGCGTCCCAGCGCACGCAGGCGCGTGCCGCTCGGAGAAAGCACCGCTCCCCGCTGCGCGCGGGGAGGATCGGGCACGGCGACTGCCGGGTCCGGGCTGCAAACGGGCCGCGGCGGGCGGTGCCGAAGGTTTCGCGTGAGCGGCGACGTCGTGCTGAGCTTGCGCGGGGCGAACGAGCCGCCCGTGCGCCGCGGCCGTGCCGGCCGCCGCTCGCGCGTTCGCACCCGTGCGCTGCCCGAAAGGCTGCTCGTCGCCCGCGCTGGGGAACATCGCAGGGCTCGGTGCTCGCTAACGCGTAGTTAATGTGATTCGCGTTGGTTAAATTAGGACGCGGCGCTCTGCGCCGTACGGGTGCCGCCGCGGAGCTCGGCCCGGGCACGGCCGGTTTCCCGGTCTGCGGGGAGGGGTCGGTGCCGTGCCAGGCCTGCCGGCAGCGGGGCGAAACCACCCGAGGCGCCCGGGCTTGGCTGTCGTCGCCGTCCCTCTGCCGTCGCGGAGGCAGCACTCCCGTCGTCCGATGGAAAATTTTACAAGAAATTGAGCTCTTCAAGGTTCTTTTCCTTAAAAGGTATTTTTTCCCCACGAGGCATTAGTCAAAGAGGAAAACGTTCTCCCACTGCTTTCTCCTTTGTAAAGGAGGAGAAGTTCTGCAAAAAGCATTAATGATCATGAAAGTAGACGGATATATTTTTTCTGAAGTGCTGTCACGTAGCCAGAGCCGGCGGCGAGGGAGCCCTGAGCTGTTTGCAGCTGGCTGCCTCGCCGCGAGCCGCCCGGAGCCTCCCGCGGCGCCGCGCGGCCCGGCAAATCCCAACCGACGCGAAGCCGAGCGCGGGGCCGAGAGCGGAAAGCCGAAAGCGGAGCGTTAGAGCGGAGCGGGGCCCGCGGGGCCCGAGGAGAGAGGGCAGCGCCGGCGGGGAGCGCGTCCTGCCCCGGCTGCCTTCTGCTGGCCTGCGGCCAGCCGGGGACCGGGAGCTCGGCTCGCTGAACGTGAATCCGTTTCTTCCTGGGCCTCTGGTCCCGGCGATCCGGCTGGATCGTGCCAAGCCAAAGGGACCCCAGCTTCCACGGCAGAAAGGGCCCAAAGGTTTTATTTTCATTGCAGGTGAAAAACTAAATGGAATAATAACTCATCAGCGATGAGTCTTGATGCAGACGTTACACAGCTTGTCCCAGATTTCAGCGGGAACCGCTGCGTCCGTCTCGCTACCCGAGTCGATGGTGCAAATCCCCATTTGCTTCCGCAGCGGCAGCTTTCAAAGAGAGAAGCCGAGGCCGGGGAGGGAGCGCGAGGCTGGAGCAGACCGCGAGCGGCCGGGCGCCCCCGGGCCCTCCGCCCCGGCCGCGCGGGAGCGGGACCTCCCAGGGCGGCGCGGTGCGTCCCGCTCGGGAGCTCGCCCCGAACACAAGCAGGCGCCGGCACAAGCTCCTCATTCTCCGTTTTCTTTTCTTTGCCCAACCGCTTTGCCAGGAGCGAGTCCTCAAAGCCAAGTCGGTGCAGATCCCGGTGTCCCGAGGTCTGGGAGAGAGCAGCCCAGTTGCCCCCGAGGGACCGTCGTCCGGAAAGGCGGGTGAAGGCGGCTGCTGTTGCTCGGGGTGGGGGTCCCAGCAGGCACCCCCCGGGGCAGGGGAGGGCGCTGCGAAAGTCGGGGCGTTCTGCGCCGCGCGCCCTCGCGGCGGGAAAGCGGACGGTCTCTGCCTCGCCGTTCCCGCTTCTGCCGCCATCGCTCTCCTTGGCTCCCGCGGCCCCAGGACGCGCCGGAGCGGGCAGGCGGGGAAGGGGGAGCCCGGGCCGGGGGCGCCGCTGCCCGGCGAGGGGCTGGAGCGAGGCGCTCCGAGGGGGTGGGCGAGCTCGGCCGCAGCCCGGACGGGCCGTTCACACCTTTATTTCCGCGCTTCTGCGGGGAAAGCGGGGCGAGAGAGCTCCTTCCCCGCTCGCTGCCCTTCGCCAAAGCGATCACGGGAGCGGTGGCCGGGGGCCGAGCCCCGCCGCGCAGCGCCGTCGGGCATCGCTGCGGGACGTTGCCTTCCTCGGTGGCTCCCGGCGCAGGCGAAGGCGCTCGGGGCGCGCGGCCGCGGCGCGTCCCCTCGGCCAGGACCCTGCTGCGGGAGGGACCCGCCGGGCACCCTCGCCCCGGGTCCGCTGTCCTGCAGGCGCTGGGCCGTCTCCCGCCCGGCGCTGCGCCAGCCCGGCCGCGCGGCGACGCCGGACCTGCGCTTTGCAAAGCAAAGGGCTAACCTTGGAGCGGGTTTCTGGGCGGGCGGGCAGCCTCGCGTCCCGTTGCTCGTGCAAACCTGGCAGCAGCCTCCCCGAAACGGCTCCCGCAGCTCCGCTTGCAGGTAGCGGGCAGGAAGCCTCACCGCGAGCCCGGCGCGGTCGGCTGCACCCCGACAGCAAACGCACCGTTCGGGGCAGGGAGAAGCGGCCGCCTCCGAGCACGTCCCGCGGGGACACGTCCCTCCCCGAGGTCGCCGCCGCGGACAGGAGCGCCGAAAGGGGCCCAGCGAGCTGCCCCCAGCCGGGAGACTCACGCACGTTCACGTAGGGACCGATTCGTTCTTTTCTTTCTCTCCTTGGTGCCACCCATTCCACAGCATATCCGAATGTTTCTCGTCAATGCCAGTTATTAGTGCATAAGTGTATTTTGGGGAAAAAAACAAAATGGAAAAAAAAAGAATTTTCAATTTATCACTTGTAACCATATATATAAATATATAAATATATATATTAAAAAGTGTTTATTTGCAAAAAATAAAATTGTTTTAACAGTAAACTATCTTATAATAAACTCCCAATTTGTGACGATCTGTTCTTTTGTTAATCATTGACAAATCCTCAGTTTGAGAGTACTGTAATAAACAGCTATTAATAACAGCGCCACTGAACACCTAGAAGGGATAAACTCTATGTACTGTATGTATTAAAAACAGCTGTATCAAATAAATGTTTATTGATTTTTTATTATTACTATTATTGTTGTTTTGCAGTTTGGTGTGAGAGTTTGTTGGAAGCAAGGGGGTCCCGGCTAGGGGGGGTGAGCTGCAGACGGCCCTCGCTGCCGCTTTGCCGACGCGGTTCCCGGAGGCGCTTGCAGCTCGGTTCAAGCCCAGGCCAGTTTTCCTGGTCCCTCGATGGGCACAAGCACGCGGGAAGCGGCCGCATCGAGAGGCCCCGCGATCGGATGGGCTGTTCCAGCAGCACCTCCAGCCTCGCGGGGGAGGACGTTTCCCGGGAAATGTGCTGGCTGCGTCTCTCCCGGCAGATCCACCCGGAGCCTGCCCTTGGCACGTTGCACAGGGATGCTCCCACGGGCAGCCCAGACCCCCAGGGGCATCTCAGACCCCCAGGGCAGTCCCTGGACCCAGGGGGCAGTTTGGACCCCCAGGGGCAGCTCGGACCCCTGGGGCAGTCCCTGGACCCAGGGGGCAATTTGGACCCCCAGGGCAGCTCGGACTCCCAGGGGCAGCTCAGAACCCCGGGGCAGCCCCTGGACCTGGGGTGCAGCTCGGACCCCCGGGGCAGTCCCTGGACCCAAGGGGCAGCTCGGACCCCCAGGGGCAGCTCGGGCCCCCGGGGCAGTCCCTGGACCCGGGGGGCAGCTCGGACCCCCAGGGGCAGCACGGACCCCCAGGGCAGTCCCTGGACCCGGGGGGCAGCTCGGACCCCCAGGGGCAGCTCGGGCCCCTGGGGCAGCTCGGACCCCCAGGGCAGTCCCTGGACCTGGGGGGCAGCTCGGACCCCCAGGGGCAGCACGGACCCCCAGGGGCAGCTCGGGCCCCCGGGGCAGTCCCTGGACCCGGGGGGCAGCTCGGACCCCCAGGGGCAGCTCGGGCCCCCGGGGCAGTCCCTGGACCTGGGGGGCTGCTCGGACCCCCAGGGGCAGCTCGGGCCCCTGGGGCAGTCCCTGGACCCGGGGGGCAGCTCGGACCCCCAGGGGCAGCTCGGACCCCCGGGGCAGCTCGGACCCCCGGGGCAGTCCCTGGACCCAGGGGGCAGCTCGGACCCCCAGGGGCAGCTCGTACCCCCGGGGCAGTCCCTGGACCTTGCTGCCCTGGAGCCCAAGGCAGGGACATCCATGCAGGGCCGCAGCCCGGTGGCAGCAACAGCAGTCGGGATGGGGTGGAAAAGCCCTAGATCTCGTCCTCTGCTCTCACGCAGGAGCTTCACGCCGGTGCTTGCGGGGGAGACGCGTCTAACTGTGCCGCTTCCAGCCCTCTGGGGAGCGGCAACGACCGGGTTTCGTCCTTCCTCCGGCGAGAGCCGCCGCGAGGCGAGGGAAGCCGCCGCGGACGGCCCCGGCCTAGTGCCACTGGATGGAGCTCGTGTTACGGCCAAGCTCGCCGGGCTCCGCCAGGCCCAGCAGGAGCCTCCAGGCAGGGCGCAAGACTCCGAAAACCGGGGTGAGGAGCCGGTGAGGCAGGACCGGGGCGGGGGGGGCAAAACGGTTCTCCCGGGGCGTCGCGGGATGGCGGCGGCGGCGGGAAGCGGCAGCGCTTTGCACAGGGCCTCGGGGCGCAGCAGGGAAATCCCGCTGACAGGGACGGTGCGCACGGCCGCGCCGGCCGGCCTGGCCTCCGGCTGCGCTCGGGGCGGGGCCCTCGCTCCAGGAGCGCGGCGAAACCCCCCGCCCAGGCCCGCCACGACCCTCCCGTCCTGCGGCGGCTCCCGGAGCCACCGACACTGCAGCTCCCGCGGTGCCGCGCCCCCCCCCCCCCCAGGACTACAACTCCCGTGGTGCCGCGCGGCCCCCCCAGGACTACAGCTCCCATGGGGCCGCGCGGCCCCCCCAGGACTACAGCTCCCATGGGGCCGCGCTGCCGCCCCGTCCGCCTGACTACAGCTCCCGTGATGCCGCGCGGCGGCGGGCCCCGCCCCCGGCCCGGCCCGCCCCGGCCCGCCGGGCCCGCCGCCTCCCCTCCCCTCGCACCGGCGCACCGGGAGCACCATGGCCGCGGCCCCGGCGGTCGAGGGGGGCCCGGCGGAGCGGCCGGCGGCGCCGGAGGACAGGTAAGGGCTGCCGCGGGGGCCGGCAGCAGCGCTGCGCCGGCCTGGTTGCCATGGCATCGCCCGCGGAGGGGCCGCGCTGCCGCCAAGCACGGCCCGGCCCGGCCCGGCCCGCGCGGAGCCGGCCTCATCCCCGGGACAGCGCCGGGCGAAGCGGCTGTCCCGCCGCGGAGCTGCCTGCACGGTCTGGGGCAGGGTTTGCGGCCTCGTGTGCCACCCGCCCCTCGGGGCACAGGGACGTCGCGCCCCGCAGCTGGGTGCAGCCCCCGGGTCGGGGCCTGCGGGACAGGGATGCCCCCCCGGGGCTGCCCGCGCCATCTGGGACGGAGCCCCGGCGGTGGGCATGAGCCCCCCGGGCAGTCTGTGCCGCCCGGAATTGAGCACTGGGGCCAGGGAAGTCCCCAAGGGCTGTCCGTGCCACCTGGGATCGAGCCCTGGGGACAGGAGTGTCCCCCCAGGGTTGTCTGTGCCCTGGGTCAAGTCCTGGGGGCAGGAATGGAGAGGAATGCCCCCCCCCAGGGTTGTCTGTGCCCTGGGTCAAGTCCTGGGGGCAGGAATGGAGAGGAATGCCCCTCCCCCCCGGGTTGTCTGTGCCGTGGGATCAAGTCCGGGGGACAGGAATGTCTCCCCAGTGTTGTCTGTGCCTGGGGACAGGGATGTCCCCCGAAGCTGCCCAGGATCGATTGCTGAGGACAGAGATGTCCCCCAAGGGCTGTCCGTGCTGCCCCTAGGACGCCTGGGGCCAGAGCACTGGGGTGATCCGCAAAGGTGCGTGGTGCTCACAGCTGAGCTGGGGTGATCTGCCCTCGGGGTCCTGCTGCCAGCAGGGTTTGAAGCTGCCCCGCTGCGTCGTGCCCTTTCTGGAGCTGCTTCCCCCTCAGGGCCAGGCCTGGCGACGGCGTCGTCTTCGTCACCTGGCCCTGCTAGGGGAGGCCGTGCTGGGCGGGAGGGCGAGCAGGCTTCCTGTGTCGCTGCCCGGCTTGTCAGTGCCCCCGTGACACATCCTGTCCCGTTACGGAGCGGTGCAATGTGGTTGATTGCTTGCAAAATTGCTCACTGCGATCGTCATAGGCGGCTCTTGCTGTGGCCCTAGAGCCAGTTTCCGGGCGGCCCCACGGAGCGCCGCAGCCGAACTTCTGCTGCCTTCAATGGCACAAGGGCGTTGGTGGGGCTGGAGCCTCCCTGAAACCACTGCTCGCCTTTACCTTGCTTTCCTGGAAAAAAACTTCTTCTGCACTGAAGTCTTTCAACAAAGACAGTTTCTTAATGTAGTAGATTTGCATATCGCAACCTTTGGAAAGTTTCTAGGAAGCATGCTCCCAGCTGGGGCTCAGTCACTGCTTTTCTTCTTCCTCGTTGGATTTTGTCATGACTGGCAGATTAATCCGCGGTGAGGATTGGTCGCTGAAACGTGCTGAACTTGAGCTGTTTGTAGGTGAACCGGTGTGTGTGCGTCCACTTTAGAGAACGTGAGGTGCTGGTGAAGCGGGGAGGGGAAACCTCCCTGCCATTTCCTATCAGAGGAGAAACATGTATTTTTTCCCCCACTCAGAAGACAGATTTTTCCCTTTCTTTTTCAAATGCTTTTGTCCTTGGGCTGAGAGGAGAATAATCGATTCCAAATATGAAACGCCCAGGCAGCCTCTCAGAGCACGACCGAAGTGCTGCTCGCATTGCAGTCTTTGTTTTTCACTCCTGGAACGGGACCCGCGGGAGCACGCCTGCGCTCAGCAGGAGCCGATGGTCCCTGATGCAGAGAATGACCTTGGCTGTGACCACAGAGAAGAAAACTTTCAAACTTGGGTGCTGTGATTCTTTGCTGAACAAGCTGGGCTCCAAGTGAGTCAGTGAAAAACAGACCACTTATTTCGATAGCTAAATATGGACCCAGCCTTTGAAATGTTGCCCGTGCCCTTCCTGTGAGTCAGTTGCATCAGTTTGTAAAATGGAGATTGTGAACGTTAGTTAAGTATTAGGGGAAGAAAGAGCCTTACTGAGTAATACTAGTTAGATAGGGGATGAGTAACTGAATTGTATAACGGCATCTATTTTAACCAAGGAGCAGGCTGCCGGTTAAATTGACCACGGGGTTTCCATGTTCCAGCAGGGAGAGAATGCTGGCTTCACTTTGTATAAATAGCAGCAAGACAATTGGTTTTGAAAAGAAAAATGTTTATCCTTTTGTATTTAGTAATCAAAGCCCTTAACAGAGTTTAAAACTGTGTGCATGTGAACCATGCAGGGGCCTATTTCTCTCCATGCTTCCAGCACTGATGGAGAATAATTAGAGGCAAGGCAGGGACACCGCTGCAAAGCATGGTGCAAGTTCAGGGAAAACTGAGCTCTGAGCTGGGTTTCTTTTGAAGAAGTCCTGGCTGCTGGAGGCAATCGCTGTAACAGTCCAGGCTGCTGGCCCCGTCCTGTCCTGCCTGGGTCACTTGGCATTTTGGCCGAGGCCGTGGAGCTGGCGCTTCTCTTGCTCTCTCCCTGGGATGGGTTTGCAAGAGAAGGAAGTGGCAGGTCTCTTGCGGGCTTTGGTGTCTAGGCATTTCCCACTATGAGGGCCCCGGGCATCCTCTTGGCATCCGCCAGAGCTGGTGGCAGAGCGAGGGCAGGTCGGTCCCTCCATCCTGATGCTCAGGGCTTCAGAGCCTTTTTTGTGTGTTCCCCACAGCAGACTTGTTCTCTGGACCAGCTGACCAACAGCGTCATCAGGGTGATGGGATCCCGCAGCGTCTCACTGTGGTTGCTGAGTGAGGCTGTTCCTGGTGCAGGGCAGCACCACATAAAATAAGGGTTCACATCCTCTTTTTGCACTAGGCCGTAGCAATGCTCTCGACCTGATGCACAAAGGATGCAGGTGCAGCCTGCTGCCTGTCGAAGCTGGACTGAAGTAAGTCCTCTCCTGCTGGTGGGAAGGAAGGATTCTTCCCCCATCCCAGTCCAGGAGCTGCTGAACAGGCTGACTGAGTCTCAGGTCCTTGTGCTTAGCCTTATTGTTGCCCCAAATTCAGTGGGAACATCAACTTTCTAGCGAACCCAGGCGTAGCGAGTCTGTTGCCTGCGTGAGACGTTTGCGCAGCGAGCGCTCGCCGTCCGTGTCAGGCCTGGATCCCGTGCTCTTGCGTTACCGCAGCAGGGTCTGCGTCCTGCCCCGTGGCTGTGCTGAGCGGCAGCGGCTGCTGCGGGCAAGCTGTTCGCGCAGCAAAGGACGAGCTGCGGCCAGAGGGCTGTTCGCAGAGGTGCTTGCTCAGCGCGGTGTGCAATCCTGTGTCCTTCCCACCCCAGCTTAGCAGGCTGGGCAGACAGTGACTTGATTGTGGACCAGGTCATCTGTCACTTGGAAACTATCTGGAGATCAGACTGAGCTTCGTAGTACAATTATTTTCAGCTTAAGTAAGATACAAAAGCCAGATCTAACTCCAGGTTGGTACATGCAGACCAAGGCAAACTCCAGAAAACCAAATACTTAATAACATGTTCTGAGATAGGAATGAAATGAGATAGGAACCACCTTCAAACTCATGCGGTTCCTGCTCCTCTGCACAGCTGTGATGAGAGCTCGGTGAGTGACCCAGGGCCTGCCCTGCCTTGGACAAAAGAGCTTCTCCTGTTAGTTAACATACACATCGAAGCCAAGCTGTATTTTAATGCAAGCACCTCTTATCTTTTGGCTAGATGTTTCCTGAGCTTTTACGTGGCCTGCATGAATTCGATCACAATATTCGGATTACAGTGACCAAAACAGGAAAAACCATGTTCAATTTGGCTGCCGTCCTTAAATCCTAAGGAAAAACAATTGATCAACTTTCCATCTCTGGAAGAAAGGTGGAGGAGGAAAAGGGGACTCCAGTATCTTGTGAATCAGAACGTGTCCCATCCTGAATTCTCTGGGATAATTTTATAGTTCCTAGCTGCCCAGCAGTGACTGTCCCTCTCCCACCCGTGCAGTAGCCTGCATCGCCCTTGCTGCAGGTAAAGTCCTCTTTTCCCCATCTCCAGCACACATGGAGAACATCTTCGTCTCTTCCTGTGTGACGATCTTCATGTAATACAAGGAGCTCAGGTGTGCTTTTTTATTTCACTTTTTTTTTTAGATTAAACAATTCTATTTCTTCAACTCTCCTTACAGAATGAAGTGAGTTGAAGTAGTTGCTTCCCATACAACTTCATTAACCTTCACCATTTTACTGTTTCTTGCAATATTAAGTCCAGCTTCTGGAGTCCTGTGATTATAGAGAATCAATTTGCACTTAAAAATCTTCTAGAAGAAAAAAGTCTGAAAACATGATCTTTGGCCGGTTTAAGAGCTCAGAAACCAGGAAGCCACCTGACGAGCCGTCTGATTTCCCTGAGACATCTCGCTCCTTGAGAGCTGGTCTCACACCGTGGAGTTGGCACCATTTTTGCACGACTGTCGCTGGCGGTATCGCAGACTGTTCGTCTGGAAGATCAGCACGGTCTTTGCGGGAGGCGATGTTTGTTACCGGAAGGCAGAGCTCTCCGTCCTGCTTCCGCGTGATACCTATCATTCTTTTTAGCACTCTGTGTCCCCACACCAGCTCTTTGCTCCAGGTCGGGGGTGATTTGCGAAGGCAATGTTTGACATTACTGAGGGCTTTTTTTTTTCTTGTTACTGGGATTAAAAGTTGTTTTAGGCAATTCTCTTCCTACCTGGGAGCTCAATGAGGATGTTGAATAAGCTGTTGAGAGAATTGGTCCCATTGCTTGGACATTTTAAACAAAGACAGGAAAAAAGGCACCAGGGAGTATGTGATAAGGAACAATGATACATTGGCAAGGACTTGTTAAGTTCAAATTTCTTGTCCTTTTTTTTTCTTCTTCTTTAGTAGAAAAGAATAGAAATCGCTATGGAAAAGAATTTTATTTTTAAACTTTTGAAAGGGCTTTTGCAGAGAAAGGGGAATTGATACTAAAATTACAGGATGGAAAAGGTTCCTTTGATCATCAGTCATTTTATTGGCATTGTTAGGGGTAGTGGCGAAGGCCAGCAGTTTGAGCTGGGGACATGTTACCTCTGCAAACCTCTGTCACAGTTTCCCTCTTCCTTCAGTCAGCTATTCAGAGGCCAAAGTCTTTTCCTAAATGTCCCTGGTTTTTAGCAGTATTAAAGGGCAAGCAATTAGTAATTAGAGATTTGTTTCAGTATAATGTTCTCCTCTGTCAGTCCCGCTGCTGGGCATGAACAGAAGCGTACTGGTGTGTACCTTACAAGACTGGGACTTCCTAGCTAAGAAATCGTTCTCTTGATGTCCTTTGGGATTTATTCTCTGTTTCTAGAATCAGCAGTATTGCATTAAATGGGACCCATGTCTCAGTGCAGGCAGGATCCAGGCACTTGGGCTTTTTCTTTCAGAGCCAACTGGAGTTTGGTTTCAGCTACATATGTGGCTTCACGGGAAAAATCTGGCCCTTGAATGCCGCACTTGCCCCACTGAAGGGCAGAGGCTGCGAGGAGGCCGTGTGCGGTGCTCCAGATCTGCTCCAAAGAGCAGTCCCCGCTCTGGGTGTCCCAGAGCTGGGCTCGAGGCCTCGGCGGGTGGGCTAGCCTGCGAGCTGGGCGCAGCAGGAGCTCGCCTGCCAGCGCGCACAGAGCTGGGCAGGCGCTGCCAGGTCTCGCTGGCGTGCCTGAGAGTGCCGCAGGACACCGCTTGTGCCGGAGGTCACATCGGGAGCTCCTCTGTGCTGGCAGACCTGGAGGTCCGGTCGTGTTTGGTGCTGCCCATGCTATGGCAGCACTTTGAGTTGGGACACGTGGGTGCAATGTGTCCCAGTTTCTGGAATAACCCCAGTGCATCTGGAATGGCTGAGGGAGAGGTCTTTTCACTCTTTCTGGATCTGTCTCCCAACATCCGTCCCGGCTTGATGCTAAATGACAGAGGAGCATCCTCTGCTGCTCCTCCGCTGGAGACGGGTGCGGTGAAGCAGAGCTCTTGTCTAGCCGGCACGGAAGGCGGGTTGGGGAGCTTATTCGGTATGTGCAGGACATCATCGTGACTCACTGTGTCACTGGCAGAACGTGCTTGCTGCTCCCTGCTTAGGGTTTTGATGTGACCTCAGCTACCTCCTCCCTTCCGCATCAGCCAAGTACTGTTTGTTGGGTGCTGCTCTTGCCTCAGCCCATATGGTGCATATGGGTGTCACATGGAGGCGTCCGTGACTTGGGAGCGTTGTCCGGAACCGCTGCAGACAACTTCTCGTGTGCCATGGGAAAATAAACGGCCTGCAGGCTCCTGTTTGCTCTAGCTGACTGCTCCGGGGCTGCCCCAGGCCCTTTCTGCCATGGTGCCCAGTCGTCTCTGATCCTTCGCTGGGTATCTGGTCCTTCGCCCCTGGCTGCTTACGAGGGGCGAGGAGCCGCTGGGAAGCTGCGCCGCTGAACGGCAGGGAGGGCAGCAAGCGCCTGGCAGCGGGAAGGCTGGGAGCGCGCAGCGCGGAGGCCTAGGCAGCCGGGGGCACGTTATTCTTAGTCCGCCACAGCCCCCCGGGGTGTTGAGTTTCAGCAGCTTGTTTACGCTGAGGCCGGAGAGCGAGGAGACGGCAAGGGGCAGCTGAGCGGCCGCGGGAGCGCTCGGGGCCGGACCTGCCTGCCGCGTGGGGCTCTCCAGCCCCGCGCCGTCCCCGCAGGGCTGCCCCAGCACGCCGGCGCGGGCAGCAGCGCCCCGGCCCCGAGCCCGCGCCGGTGCCTGCGGCTCCAGCGGCGCGCGCCAGGCCGTCCGCTTGGGCCCCAATCCGTGTCCCCCTGCCCCGAGGCCGTTCCCCCTCCCCCCCGCCCACCCACTGGAGCACCCGCCGGCGCCGGCACTGGTGCCAGCAGCCTTCACCCGCGCCCGGGGGCTCGGCAGCCCCGGCGCCCGCTCGCTTACCGGGCGGCAGGGCCGATCTCCGCGCTCGCCGAGCCGGCTCTGAATGTCAGAGGCAGGTGAACGAACCCTGCTCCCGAAGAGCACCGGCACGCCGGGTGTTTATTTGTCTGTCACCAGGGGGGCGGTTAGAGGAGGTGTCACTTCTGCCCCCCCCCCTTTTTCTTTAATCAAGCCAGTGCTATTAATATCAGGTAATGAACGTAATCTCTAGGTTAAGCTATCCTCTTATGCGCGCCGACCACTCCACAACTCCAAGCACAAGACACTCCCCCGGCAGTGCTCCTCTTTCCTCCATCCTCCTGTCCCTGTCCTGTGCTACCGCTTCGGGCCCTGCACTTCGGCTAGGGGTTTGCCTCCAGCCCGGCCCCCTCGGGGCCCGATCCCCCCGCGCGCCCCTCCGTCGGCGGCGACGCTCCTGCGCATGGCTTCTCTCTGCGCGGTTCGTGCCGAGCGCTTCGCTCGCGCGGCAGCCCGATCCTAGCGCCTTGGGCACGGAGAGACGGGAAGCCAAAAAATCCACGGGCACGCACGTAGAGCCAGCACCCCTCTGCCCGGGATCGCCTGGATCTCTGCAGTGGGGTCAAAATGAGCAGTCCTCCCACCTACTCCGGCGTCCGGATATCGGGCTGCTGGGCCCTTGGGCCTGAAGGCAGGTGAGTGCCCCCTTTGCTTCGGTTTGGCGGTTTTTTCCTGTTTTCTGGGGAGCAGATTCTCGGCTGCCCTGCTCCTGGCAGCCCTGCTCCCGCTTGGCTGAGGCTGGGAAATCGCAGGCAGCAGCTGGGGGAAAGATCAGCTTCCCACGGGACGCGGGACAAAACCAGTGCAGAGAGCCTTGCACAGCAGCCTTTCCGGGACAGTCAGCGGGTGGATTTGAAGGTTGAACGTTTTGGTCAGCACGTTGTTCGTGGGGCTTGGGATGGTGGAAGAGCTCTCCCGTTCGGCTGGGAGGTGTGGTTTGGGGTCTGCTGGTTTTCCTTGCAGGCTGTGGGACCCACAGCAGGCTGCTGCACGGGGGCACAGGGAACGGGCCGAGCGTGGCGCTGGGGCACAGAGGGGTCCTCCCCCAGCCCCCGTAAACCCACACCTGGGGGAAGCAGAAAGCTCCCTGTTGGTCCGTGATCTGCACAGCTCCCATCCCTCCTGCCCAGACCTGGCCGGGGGTTACTGCAGGGTGGTTAAAGCAATGGTATTAACTTCACGCTATAAATAGAGTTCTCCTTCTCCGAGTGCTTTATGTTGCGAATAGGTGCACTGAAAATGCTTTGTCCCTGCTTCAGGGAATTTTAAGAAGTGTTAGAAACCAACAGCAAAATGAGATGCCTAAGAAGTGCCCGGGATCAGCCATTCTTTTGGAGGGCAGGAAAGCCCTTTCCTGGCAAATGCAGCAGTAGAAAACAAGCTGCAAGTACAAAACTTGAAGTGTAACATTAGTAGAGAATTTATGATCTTTGCAGCACTCCAAAACAACTGTACAACCTCCGTCTCCCCCAAAGCCCATGTTTATCTGAGACAAATCATGGGAAACTGATTTAAGAGGCGGATTATAGAATTTGTATAAAGGTCCAAAAGTATTTGGATGAGAAAAGACATAGCAAGTGAGCTTTTGGAACAGGATTAAAATGATCTTCTGAATCCAAGAGCAGGTCCCCTGGGAGTGCTAGTAGAGGATGGCTCTGCTTCTCACAGATGGAAATTCCTGTACTCTTCCTTCCTTGCACGTGTCTGTAATCCCACAGCGATCAGCGCAAGGAGTACTCCCTGCAGTCCCAGAGCGGATCTGTCCGGTAGGTCCCTGTTGAGCCCAACATACTTGGTGTGCTCTGGGTGCAGGTAACTGGGGAAACTGGGAGGTGCTGGAGTGAGACACGAGCACATTCGGTTGTCAGCTTGGACACATGGGCTGTAATTCTGGACATGGCTGAAGCCATTGCGGGCCAAAACCTCCTCGTCCCCGCAAAGGGCCGAGTCACGTCGGGTCTAAGCAGAGGTGCCAGCGGCACATCTCGGAAAGATCAGCCTGGTGCTCTGTCTCTGGGGTCTCGTGAAGTCTGGATCGAGGTTTCAGCAGTTGTCAGTAGGTTTGTGGCTTCTGGCCTCTATCAGCGTCTCCGCGTGCAAGACGCCACGCGCCGGCACGCAGCCTGCTCCAGAGGCTGCCTGGACTCGGCCGGCTGCGCCTAGCCACAGCGGTCCCCGAGCGGAGAGGAGCTGCGGCGGCTGCCTTTGCACAAGGTGTGTGTCGCGCGCTGCGCGAGCGTTACTCCGAGATTTGACTTTGTGCCGTGAGGTTAGCAAGGGAGAGCTTAGTGCCACGTTGTGTGAGACGCTTGAGGGGACAGCCTGAGCCTCGTCTCCCTGACCCGCTCGTGGGCTGGGACCCTGCGCCGCCCCGAAACCGATGTGTGCCGCCCTGGAGAGAAACCCAAGTGCAAAGCCCTGCCCAAGGAGCCCTCCGCGGTAAATCTCCCCCAGCAGCCCTCGAGTAACCGCAGTCCCTGGAGAGGGGGGCTGGACTGCAGATGAAAGGAATGATTTTATTTTCTGGTAAACAACTGTCTCTTTGTCATCTCTGCTTTTATCAGACTAAAATGACTTTGTTTATGTACCAGCATCATCGTCTGATGTCAGCCCTGCTCTGGGAATAGTGCACGGTGGCTAATTGCTGCTGCAGAGTCACTTGCAGGAGAGGAGAATAAAAGATCCCATCTGTTTTTGCCTTTTCTGCCATATTATTTCCTTTTACACAGAAAGAAACTCCAGAAGGCTTTCCTGGCTGATCTCACCTTGTGATGTTGCTTTTAAAAAATGATTGTTCCGGTGTTTATGGCTTTTGGGCAAGCTGGAGGCCTGCGGCGCTCAGTCCTCGCTGTGTGCGCTGAGGGCTCGTGCTTGCAGTGGGCAGTTTTTAGGTTGGTGCTCTGGTCCTTTGGAGAGACCTTGCAGGTGAACAGCAACACTTGTAGAGATAACATTGATGTAGGAGTGCCTGGAGCAGGGGAAAGAGCTGGAAACTGCGCTTTGTTTGGAAGAATCAGGCAAAGTCAGGCAAATAGCTATTTCCTACTGCCTTTTTGAATGGGTGCAGATATGGGAGAGGTAGAGTTGTGTGATGCTGTGCGAGGGCTGCCAGGGATAGGCAGGGATAGGAGCGAGTTTTGCTGGGTGCCACGGGCAGCTGTGGGCGTCAGCGCAATGCTCCACTCGAGCGAAGCAGTGTCCCGTGGCGGGCTGCTGCCCGGGCACGGGCAGGTCTTGCATCCCACTCCGCTACGGGGTTCCTCCCCGGGTGAGCTCAGATGACAGCACCGGGGCTGGGCTGGTGGACCAGGGGATTTTCGGTCCGTTTGTCCTTAACCACGAGCCCACTTCCCTTCTAGCAGAAGCAGAGACCTTCTCCACCCCACAGTTTGCTTGTGGCCTGCACTCGTGTTGTGTCCAGCACCGAGATGTCTGTTGATGGGGATTGCTGCAGAGGCTTTAAGCACAGATGGCTGGTCTCAAATTCTGATCATTATCTAAAAATGTTCTAAAAAGGGATGGATGAGGGAAGGCAATTAATCCTCATTACCAAAACAGCTTAAAAACAAACAGAAAAAGAAGTTCATAAAACCCTACAGCTCTTAAATCCTTTCAAGAGCAAAAAAAATTAACGGAAAGGCATCAAAGCCCCTCCAGCTGGGCCAGGCTGTATCAAACCATGCCCGCTTGGTGCGTTCCTGCTGCTCAGGGCTCTGACCTTGTGGCGATTTCGTCTCTACTGCGGGCACGGTTGGGGAAAGAAGAGTGGCCACTAGGCAGAGAGGAGCGAGTGTGAGCAGGGGAGCTCTTTGCACCAACATGGAAATCAAGCCCCAAGGCTGGATCTGGCCCTACGTGCTTGCCTGGCCTTTCCGCTGAAGCGGCTGAGGGGGGAGCACGGTGGGCGTCCTGGCCGGGCTGGGGAGATGATCCCTCTCTAATCCCTTGGCCGTGTGCCTCCTTGCTGCAGCCAAGTCCCTGGGCCAGCGGGGAAAGGTTGCAGCCTGTGGCCGTCCTGCCACGGCTGCCCCGGCGGCAGCACGGTGGCCGGCAGATCTTGGCTTCTTCCCCTCCTTCTCTTCTCAGCCTGTCCTGCCGTGGAGGCGGTTTTCCTTGGCCTCTGCCCAACATTTCTGGGACATCTCAAATGCATGTATTGTGCTCAGGGAGGAGGCGCTTGAGCCAGTATTGAAGGCACCCTTTGCCCTTGCAGCGTGCTTGGTATTTGGGGGAAAAGACTGATTTCCTGGCCAAGGAATTCCTCTGCCTGCACTGCTGGGCACCTGGCTGTAGAAACCAGGCAAATGACCCCACTGCCGTTGCAGGAATGGCACTGCTGCCTCAGCTTCTGCCGTTCCCGGGCTGTTTTGCAGACCCTTAGCTGGGAGAAGAGATGAGCTAATCCTGCTTTCAGCGCTGGCAAATCCTTAACCCCTTCTGTGATCTTACAAGGAGGAAATATCCCTCCCGAGACTCAAACAGAAAGTAGGAAGGAGCAAAGATAGCAGGAGCTGTTATAAATAATCCTTCCCATCCCTGCGCTGGCTGAGCAGTGCGGCTGCAGCTTATCTCTTGGCCAGAGTCCACTTATCGCCTCCCAGCCTCTGCCTTCCTGCTGCCAAGTACGAAAGGGCTCTGGAAGGTAGTTCGTTCCTCTCCCTACCCAGGGCCACAGTGGGAGGTTAGATAAGACAGAGGCATTTAGCAGCTCAGCGCTGGCTGCTCCAGGGCTGCATGCAGCACCCATTTGCACGGCGCCCGCTCTGTGCTGGGACTTGGGCCACAGAGTGAAGCAGATGCAAACAGCTTTGCAGCCTCTGCGAGGGTGTTTCTCCCTGCAGCTCCAGCCACAACACCGTGTGGAGCCCTTCTGCCTGGCACAGGCAAGCTCACAGCCTTGTGCCAAGGGGTTTCTTCTCTAACAGATGGAAAGACTAGAGGTTTGGCACATATTGGGGAACTCTAAATGGGACTAGAAGCGGGACTCTGTGTGGAGATGAGCGCAAAAGATGACAAGAATGTGCAAGGCAGAATGAGGTCTAACTGTATCTGGGGGTTTGGCCTCCCTGCCCCAGAAAGGTGTCTCGGGCATTTCAGGACAGGTTATTGCCCTGTGTAGCAAAACTCCTCTGTGCGTACGGGAGCTCAAACACAAGAGTAATACGTGGGTTCCCCAAGCAATGACACTCTAGGATACAATGCTTTCATTGCACCTTTTCCAGATAAAAAAGTGACACTACATGAGAAACTTGTAATGGCCTGTGACCAAAGAGGCTTGGGTGCTGGCAGAGGTACTGCAGAGTTGTGGGCATCTTTCCCTCTCCTCTGTTGTGTCCCTCCCTCACCCATACTGGCAGCACAAGGTCCTCCCAGAGACCCTGCTCCCCAAGCACTAGCAGAGTCAGACTCCTTACTGGGGACAGCCTTGCTGTGGGGTGCTCTGGCCCAGGGAGGACGCAGGCTTCTTTTTGCACCACCAGCTAACTAAATTTCTTTCTGTCCCCAGCAACAGCAGTGCTGAATCCTTAGACCGGCTGTATCCTGCAGTGGGGTCCACCAAGCCACCTCGAAAACGGACCACTAGCCAGTGCAAGTCTGAGCCACCCCTGCTGCGGACAAGCAAAAGGACCATCTACACAGCTGGCCGACCGCCATGGTACAATGAACATGGGACACAATCCAAAGAGGCCTTCGTGATAGGTAAGCAGAGGCAGCGCATGTCAGTGCTCTGTTTCACCTCCGCGCTTCAGCTCCCTGGTGTTATTGTTGAAGCCATGAGTTGCGCCAGGGCAGGCTAGCGCTGGAGGCAATGGTGTACCTATCCTGTGGGTCTCAAGGAGTCCCTGGGAGGATTCCTGCTTCACCCAAGCTCTTTACAACCTTCAGGTTGGCTCCAGACTCAGGGCTGTGAGTTGCTTAGCTGAGGCAGGAGCAGGGAGGGTCCCCATGGTTAGTCCAGTGTTGACTAAGTGAGCGCCTACAACTGGGCAGAAGCGGGGAGCTTGCAAATTGAGATGATATACTATTGCAGGCACTGGGTGGATCACAGTGTTTCCTGGCTGTTCCCACAGCTCTTGTACTTGTTGCCTGAGTTATCACGAGTTCCCAGGGATTTAGTCCAGGCTGGCTGTCTTGCCAGAGCTCCCCTT
The DNA here is from genome assembly GCF_028389875.1 of Rhea pennata. Classification (NCBI taxonomy): domain Eukaryota; kingdom Metazoa; phylum Chordata; class Aves; order Rheiformes; family Rheidae; genus Rhea; species Rhea pennata. Next base: position 16,756,188 of record NC_084678.1, read on the forward strand.
GTTACACAAGCATCATATGAAAGGTTTCACAGCTTTTGCTGCCCATTAGTGGCAATTACAGTACATCCCATTTGGCATTTTCAAGGATAACTTCTCCCTCGTACTGCCTATCAGTTTCCCTTTTCGGAAGTTCCTTCCAACTCAGTGCAACAGAGCAAGAGCTGGGCTCTAGCCTATGCTTGGAAAGGCAGACTGTGGCTAAGGTGGCTTTGTCTCCTCCTCTCTGGCAGGTCTGGGAGGAGGCAGCGCCTCTGGGAAGACTACAGTGGCCACAATGATCATTGAGGCTCTTGATGTCCCATGGGTGGTTCTACTGTCCATGGACTCCTTCTACAAGGTAAGGCTGCTTGTCATCCTGGCTAGGCTTCTTGGGCTACCCGGGTCCTTGGCGTAAACCCCCTGATGGGGGAAATGCAGTATTTGACAGCCTCGTGTTTTCTCCTGGCCCTCTCGGATGGCAGTGCTGTTGCTTGAGGGGGCTGGTAGGCAGGAGAAGCACAGCGGTGGGGAGGGGATGGCTGCAGGCTCTAACATCTCCCTTGTGGACAGGTATTGACCAAGCAGCAGCAAGAGCAGGCGGCTAGCAATGACTTCAACTTTGACCATCCTGACGCCTTTGACTTCGATCTGATCATTGCCACCCTGAAGAAGCTGAAGCAAGGCAAGAGTGTGAAGATCCCAATCTATGACTTTACCACCCACAGCCGGAAGAAGGAATGGGTACGGGGCACGGAGGGATGTGGGACAAGACGGGGGGAGGGACTGCCCTGCCAAGGAAGGGACCCCTCCAACCCCTGCTTCTTTCAGGCAGCAGACTCTTGCAGTCACCTTCTGCTCTCTGGCTGTCTCAGGGCACATATATCAGGTGAGCAGCACTGCTGTTGAGGACGCTAACAACCCGGAGAGGACTGGCAGCAATTAGCACGTGGCAGAAGCAGGCGCATATAGAGCAGGAGTATGGTTTCATCTGGACTGGAGAGGCAGGAGCAAGGATGTCTGTGCAGTCTATATGAGTCTGTTCAGTCTGCTTACAGGGGCTGGGATGTTACGAGGGCTGTAGGCTGTGCAGAAGAAGGCAGTAGCTGGAAGGATCCTGTTTGTTACATAAAATATCCCACCAGCAGCTTTTTGGAGTGCTATCAATGACTTCAAAGCCCAGGGAATAGAAAAGAAGCAGAAATTCACATCCTTCCCGTTCTTGCTAATCTCCCTGTTGCATTATTGTTTTCCCTGGAATTGGGGTATCTTTAGGAGCATCACGTGTTCTCTGTCTAACCACATTGATTTCTGACTCTACAGAAAACCTTATATGGTGCCAATGTGATTATTTTTGAAGGCATCATGGCATTCGCAGACAAGGAGCTCCTGAAGGTGAGGAAAGATTTTGGAATCACTTTGTGGGAAGCCTGACAGATGTGAGTGCTCCAGCCCCTCTGTTCTGCAGTCTGTTATCAGAGTATATTGTAGACAAAGAGAGTCCCACTCCTGCAGGTGCCCTGGGGCTCCTGTGTACTGCTGCACAGGACCTTGTTCCCCTGCAATGCTTCAGTGCCCACTCCTACAAATCAGCACTCTACTCCATGGCCTGCTGGGGGATATGGTGGGAGGATGCTTTCTCCTGAGATTCAGCAGCAGGGAAATGGATTGTCCTCCAGGTTATCCCCAAATGCTGCAGTGCATCGCTGTATAGGAGAAATAGGCTTTGACTCTTGCATAGGCAGGTGGAAAAACCCCTGACAGTGGTCAGGCTTTTCTACAGAGACTTTGATCTCCAGCCCTTTCTTCCCAGGAACTAGGAGCTGGGTGGTGACTTGGTCCCTGGCAGTGATGATGTGTAAATATGCCTAGACATAACCCACCTCCATGCTGCCTGTCTCAGCTTGCCTAGCCAGAAGCAAAGCCTGCTGTGCTGCTTGGCAGTGCAAAGCCCTGAGTTCCCAGGGTGAACTCATTCAGCACTTCAGGGTCAGGTGATGCTTTCCTGGGAATTTTTTTGGATAAGTGAAAAATAGGAGGAAGTGAGCCGTGCACAAACTTAGCCAAGTTCATTCGAGTAAGTGTCCTTCCCTGCCAAGTGAGTGTTTGTTTTATGCTTTCTTGGAGCAATGATGACCTCCAGTGGACAGCTGGGTAAATCCCCATGGAGCCTTTCCTCCAAACAGCTGTCATTCTTGCCTTTTGCACTTAAGGGCAGTGTCATGAATCTCAGCCACAGAGTCGACCTGCTGTGCTTGGCTTCATTCCAGCATTAAGAAAACAGCACTCCTGCATTAGGCCAGTTGGTCTGTGTTACGGTCATTAACTTCTCTTTTTTCCTCACTCTTACATAGCATCCAGCTGAAGGGTTGGGGGCTGTTTATAAAGGGGGACAGGTATTGGAGCAGGACAGGTCTTTTGGGACATGAGAGTAAACGGCAAATGGCAACGAGGGACTTGTTGCAATATCTGCCCTGCCTTTGGGTAGCAGGTTCAGAGCCTGCCGAGGCAAAGCTGACATCAGCCCAGCGTCTGTCCAGGCCAGAGCCAGAGATGAGCCACGCTCCATTGAACAAGTGCTCTGCTGAGGGTAGGGCTCAGCCTCCTGTCTGTGTCTGGTGGAGAAGGTTCATCCAAATTACACACTGTGTATTCCCTCCCCTCTCGTTACAGCTCCTTGACCTGAAAATATTTGTGGACACGGATTCCGACATCCGCTTGGTGCGTCGCCTGCGCAGGGACATCAGCGAGCGTGGCCGTGACATTGAGGGTGTCATCAAACAGTACAACAAGTTTGTCAAGCCTGCCTTCGACCAGTACATCCAGCCCACCATGCGGCTGGCTGACATCGTTGTGCCCCGAGGTACCTGCCCAGGGCTGTCCCCAAACTGGTGTGTGACTCAGTCCTGAGTGGAACCTGGGCAGCGCAGTCCTTCTGCTGTCTCTTTTGCTCAGCTCTGCTGACCAGTCCCCTCGGCGCTCCGGCTGATGAGGACAGAAAAGAGGCTGTACTATGCAAAGCAAAGGTTCACTGGTTCATTCTCTCCAACACTAACCAAAAGCAGATTCCTAAAGGAAATTATAATAACACTTTTACCTCAACCAGCCTCCTGCCCTACAAGCTCCTACACCTTAGGGATTTAAAAGCTAGAGGTGACTTCTAAGTATACAATAATAGATAATTAAATAATAATAATAGCAAGAATGTTTCCTGCTGAGTGATGGTTTGCAAGGGGAGGGCTGTTTTAGGAAAGCAGGAATCCTGTGTTCTTGGCCTTAGAGGGAAACAAGGGAAAGAAACTTGTTTCAGGCACTGTTAGCACTGTGGCTCTGATGCAGGCCATGTCTGTCTTGTTTTTGACTTCCTCCAGGGAGTGGAAACACAGTGGCCATTGACCTGATTGTTCAGCATGTCCACAGCCAGCTGGAAGAGGTAAGAGCTGCCTGGTCACCTGGGTGTCTCTGGTGAGGGTCAGCCTTGCCTGTGCAGTTGCAGCACTGCCAGGAACTAGTGCTAAAGCACGGTGCCTAGGCAGGCATAGCCTGGTTTCCGTCTGTGCTCCAGGAGTGTGAGCAGCAGGGCTGTCCCCAGTAAATCCTCCAAGCTCAATCCCTCTGTTTCACTGAAGGCGACCGCCTCATCCCTGTGCTCTGCTTAGTGCAACCTTCCTCTGCAATCTGTGTCCAACAGAAGCTTCCTTCCTTCCCTGTCTCTCTGGGAGAACTTGTCCAGTGAAGACAAATTAACCATCCTCAAATGTTCTAAGTGATGTACCCTCCCTGCCCTCACAGCCTTCTCAGGCCCAGCATCGCACCAAACCCTGCAATATTTCACTATCTGGCTGCTGGCTCTGGCTTCTCCTCTTCCCCCCCTCGCAGACACTGCTGCACGCAGTCTTTCCAATCAGGAGCCCAGTTTTCCACCTCTTTGTCAGGTGCAAAGTGGTGGGTTTGGATACCGTGGATATCAAAGCCCAAAGGCATGTCACATTTTAACTTGCAACCTGAGTCCAGGTCCAGGCATACACTCCTTTCGCTTTTCCCATCGCTAGCTTTAACAAATCTTTAATTCTTTGCTCTGTCCTGGGCTAGCCCTGACGAGTTGGTTGAGTCTGAGACCCTTCGATCAGAGGATGTTGTTTTATGCTGCCATTCCCTGAGCAGCACAGCCTCCCCCCACTCCATGTCACTGGACAGGCAGTAGCTTTGATGTTTAAGTTGTGAAGAGGTTTGCCAAATCCTAACACTGCAGTGCTTTCCAGCCTTGGAGTCACTTTGCTTCTCAAGACACCTCTCTGCTTGGAGCAATGTTCTGGAAGGTGACAGGAGCATGACCTGGAGATGGATGCACTTGGAAGTAAAGGTCATGATTCCTGTAGGCCTTTCTGAGCTCCCAAATGGCAGGAGCACTCAGTCCCTGGAAGCAAGGCTGCCCACCACAGCATCTTGCTCCCCACCTCTGCTCAGCAGAGACTCCTCTTATGCAAAGGCATTGGACGGTTCCCCCTCCCAGAGCTCCCGCTCTCTGCAGGGCTGCAAGCAGCTCTCGGGGCCTGCTTTCCAAGTGCCCTGCTTTGTAACACTGAACTCTGGCAGGTCAAAAAGCTGGTTTCTACACTCTGCTCCTAGGTCACAGGAGCACCTGTTTGTGCAAGGCCCACTGCCCTGGCATCATTTCTAATGCCAGGAGCACAGACCAGGAGGGCGAAATGGCTGTTTCTCCCAGCTCTTGGGATCCAATAAAAAAAAACTCTCAGCTGCATGCTGCAGCCCACAAATGTGGCAGCTCCTACCTAGAGCTCTGCTGTGAGCCTGGCTAGGGGTTGGCTTGGGGAGGGGCTTTCATTTATTTGGGAAGGGGAAGAAGGGGAAAAGGCAACATGTGACTGCAGGAAAATATTCCTGTTTTTCCTTTTCTTTTATCTTGAAAACGACCCTGATGTTGACAATGCTTAATACCGATTGCATTGTGTCTTTGTGTTGCTGCCGCAGCGTGAACTCAGTGTCAGGTAAGAGTCCCTAACTCTGTCCTGTCTGTGCAGCCCGAGGCATTTCCAATGCCAGGCACTGCTTGGCTAACCGTGACCTGTGGTGGGGACCAACAGCTCACACAACACAGCCTCGTTACACTCAGAGCTGACAAAAGGTCACCTTGTCCTCGGCTCTGGGGCCGGCAGGGCCAGGGCTGTTCATCAGGGTGCCAGCAGCTCATACCCCGCCAGAGCACAGAGCTTGGAAGCTGGGGCAGGGTCAGGTTTGTTAATTGGGGACCACAGATCTCTGCAGGGTGGGAGGTTTTGCATCCTGGGATTGTCTTTTATTTTCCTTTATTTCCTAAGACAAATGGATGTGGATGAGAGCCACTCTCCATCCCTGAACAGAGCTTGGCTGCAAGGACACTTGAAATCACAGTAAGGGTTTAAATTAAACAAAGCTGCTCGAGGAGGCTGGGAGCCCTGGATCCACACTGTGCAGAGAGGCTCCAAGCCTAATGGCACCCAAAAGGAGCATAACAGCTTCAGCATGGTGAGATACCTCTTTGAGTAGGACAAATTCCACGGCAGTTACTTTGGGACTAAGAAAATACTTAAGCCATAATCCAGCAGGATTTCTAATTTCTCAGTACCTACAGGTGGATGCTATAAAGCATACAGCACTTTACTTAACCTCTTCAGCATTTGGATCCAGATGGGACTTATGCTCTCTTACTTCCATTAAGCAGCCAACTAAGTTTCCAGGTATTTTTGAAGGAAGGAAGTGGGATGTGTTACTGCAGATGGGTTTTCATTTACATCTCCATCACTGTATGGAGACACTTAACTCAAGTAACCCTAAAATTTACATTTGGCATACAAAAAAGCTTTTAAAATACTTAAGATGAACAGGAAACTCTCTGCTTTACTTGTTTTTCTTTAAGCCATTTCTTTCCCAGACGAGTCAATGATCTATTTTATTTCTTTCTGTTAGTTTGTTTAACACCAAGGGGCTTGACATTTCCAAAGAGACATTGCAGTGCTATGTGTAAGCTTCCCTGTGTGTCTGGAGAGTCAGGTTTGAAGGTGCTGTTTAGTGTGGAGAGAAGTTTGTTGCTTTAAAAGATTACAGGAAGAACATTAGAGAACAGATGGAGATACAGATAGATAGATGTAAGATTTCTTTTCTCTCCACTTACTCTCCTTTTTTCACAAAGTAGCACTCTGCAGAGGTGATCTTTGAACTTTCTTCATGCACCTTAAAAATCAAGCATTTAATAATGTGTTAAGACAATATCAGTAATTTTATGTTACTAGTTTGGAAAGGTAACTTTGACCACCACAAATAACTGTGATAACTACAGCCACAGAAATTCTTATGTTCTGTTTAAGGTTTGTAGTTTCCATTTATGTCTTTGCCAGAAACTCTGGAAAAAAAATCCTGCAAAAATCTGTTTATACTCCTGGAGTCACAGTGGTTTTATTGCTGCCGTGGTTTCCAATAGCTCCTTTTGCAGCTCTGGGCTAGAAAGGGGAGCGAGGTGGATGGAGATGTATATCAAGTGAGACATACTTGGCAAATATGGGCTTTTCAGCTAAAACAATTCCCCATCCTCCAGTCCTGAATGGCTTCATCTAAATGTCACAGTCGTTCTGATGTCAGTGCCTTTTGGTGGCTGTGGGGACGTAGCTAGGCCTTTATCTGTAGCTGGTGGAATAAAACCTGAATGTTTAGATCTGGCCCTAATCCTAGATACCTTTTTTTGGTCCTGTGTGACTGTCAGGTACTCAGATTAGTGAATTCTCAGGAGTTTAAAGGAAATGGTGCTGTTCGCTGGACACATGGCCCCAGTTTTCCCCTCTGTAAGTGTTGGCTGCTGAGGAACACAGTTGCCTTCCTCTGTCTTTAGAGGACAGAAAGACACTTTCAGAGTGCAGGTCAGGTCTCAGTGTCATTGCAATCAGGAAGTGTCACGTCCGGCTTCACACGTTTAACCGTGTAGGTGCTGGAGGTGTAGTTACGTACACACACTCCCTTTCCCCCACACCCAGGTGAGTATTTTATCTCATGCCCAGCAGCGGAGCTTGGGCCCGCAAGGCCGAGCCTGCCGAGGTACGACGCTCACAGCCAGGCATGTTTTCTGTCCCTGCTGCCGTTCTTTTTTTAGCAACAAACCCAGTTTTCGGAGCTGGTGCTTTTTTTTTCAGCTGAATTTCCCTTGCCAATCAATATCCCCCCCCTTCCCCAGGTCTTGATCAGCTTGGCATGCCCTTTGCCAATTGTGTCTTTAAATATCAACCCGTGGTGCAGTTTAATAGCCCTTGTTTGAAATGTCAGCCGTGAAAGCCAGCCGCTGTACGTGTTTGAAATGCCTTGACTGCATTAGCTTCTTTGTAGCTGGATGTCTCTTGTCTGCTTCCTGTTTGATAGCATGTTCAACAAAGAGCTGAGGATGTTCCCTGAAGCCTTCCTGAGAGATGGTCACCCCCTTTCTCTCTCTCTTAGTCTTTCTTTCTTCTTTTTTTTTCCTTTTTTAAAGCTTTTGTGCTGGGGAGGGAAAAATAAGTTTCCAAAGTGAGACATTTTCTTGATGCGCCCATGGCTGCCTGTCTGAATTTTCCGTCGCCGTGCCGCCACGCGGGGGGGGGGGGACAGGAAGCCTTGCTGTCCCGCACGGGCCGCCCGCTCGTCGCCGCAGCGGAGCCCCGCTCCCTCCGTGCCTGCCGGCCAGCCCGAGCAAGGGGGCAGCCGCAGGGGCTGAGCTCTTCCCTCTGCCTGGCCCCTCGGCACAGCGGCGTACGAGCCCCCCACCGAGGGACGGGGACCCCAGGGCAGGCCCGAGTGGACGCCGGGGCAGGTTTCCCGGCAGGCAGGGACAGAGCTGGGAATATCCCATTGCTCCCAGGCTGGGCCCCTCCGTGCTCTCGGCTCTCCGAGGCTCGAACGGAGCCAGGAGGTGCGTGGCCGTACGGGCCCGCCGCAGAGCCGCGGGGCCCCTTTGCGCGGGAAGGGGCGCAGGAGGGGTTTGGACGAAGGTTTTGCAAGCTTGGCCCTGAGCACCCGCCTTTGCGCGGGAACCGCGGCAGCTCGCCAAGGGCCGGGCAGCCCTCGAGGCGTCTGGGCACGGAGCGCCGCCGTCCAGGACGGAGACGTGACGGTATCCCGGCGGTGACTCTGGGGCGGTGAGAGCAGACGGGGCTTTTCTCCCTTGGAGCCGGGGCTGCGTCTGCTGAGACGAGAGCAGACGTGACGCCGCTTGGCCGCCCAGGCGGGTGCGCTGGGTCCGTACTGCCTGCCGAGCCTGCGGCAGCGGCCCAGGCACCGCGCCGGTCCGGGAGCCAGCGATCAGTCAGGGCTTTTTTTTTCCCCCCCCCTTGGACTAATGACGGTGCTTTCTCCTTTGTTTCCTGTTGTGTTTGTCCCTCTCCCCTTAAACTCTCGTGTTTCCTGCCTTGTCTCCCCTGAACATCCCTCCTACCTGGTGAACAGAGGAAGCTGCGCTGGGATATGTGAGGAGACAAATGCTAACGGCCGTGTTTTGGTTGTGACGCTAACACCGGCGGATGGGGGCGAGGGCCGTGCAGCGGGAGCCGCGTTACTAACCTGGGCAGGGGGTTCGGACAGACCACGCGCAGGGTCCTGCTTTGCTGGGGCTCTGCAGGCCGAGGCAAGGAGGAGAAACTGGAGAGACTTTATCCCGTGCCTCCATCCTGGCAATGGCGCTTGCCTCTGTTTCCCCGGAGAGAGCCATGGGGATGCCCGCAATGCTGAGCGACTTTCGCGGGCTCTTGGGGGATGCCAGGCCAGAGCAGGGTTGAATCCTGACCTGCCCAGCCCCACACCGAGCACCAGCCCCTGAGCAGGCATTGCAGGAAGGCACAGAAAGCTCAATGACAAATCGCTGACAGCGTTTCAGCAGAGCCTGTTCACAGCTCGGGGTGCAGGGGAGGTGTTCCCGGGCACGTGGTGCCGCTCGCAGAGGTAGGAGGACTTGCTGGTATTTGTGGCAGGGAACAGGAGCTGATTGACACAGCTTGTCACAGCAGAGACTGGGGCAGGAGAGGAGCTGCCTGTCCCGCTGGCAGCGGAGGACGCGGGGCGTCCTAGGGGCGCAGACGTGGCGGTGACGGAGAGGTGCCCGTAGCCCGCTCAAGCACATGCCCCCGATGGGCTGGGGCAGGTAGGAAATAGCCCTGCCTGCGCGCTGCCTCCCCACGGCCGCGCCGCGGGCTCCTGCCCGTCCGGAGGGCAGCGGCGTGTCGGTGTACAGGCGCTGCGCCGCCGGGAGCGGGCACCCTCCGCCCGCCAAACGCAGTGCTCCCGTCCCCAGCCTGCACCGGCAGCTCGGGCCGCGTGGCTCTGCGGCCCTGGGGCCAGGAAGGGGTTAGGCTGAGCTGGATAGCAGAGGTGCCTGCAGGATCTGTCCCGGGGCCAGCAGCAAGGGGCTGGTGGCAGGCCAAAGCTGGAGGAAGGAGGGGAGGGCTGCAGGAGCAGAGCTGCTTGGTGCTGCTGGCAGCATGGGCCTGGGCCTGGGCAAACCTCTGAACACAGCTAACCCAAATTTTGGTGACTAACAGTGTGGCTCCTTTCTCTGATGGCTAGTCCAGGGCCTTGAGGGCTGCTAATCCCAAACCGGAGGTCTTCCGGCCGTGGGAATAGACTGGGTTGGTACAGCCTGCCTGGCCCCTGGCAGCGGCAGGTCTGCGGCGGGAACACAACCCGCCTCGTGCTCAGCAGCAGTTACGAGCTGGCTCAGCTCTTGGGAGCATTCCCTGCAGAGGGACTGTGCTGCTACGCAGAACTGGAGTGGGCAAAAGAAAGGAGCCCTTAAGTACCCTGCAGGCCTTGGGAATGTCTCGTTTGGTGTTGGTTGGCTGAGACTAGGAGATGGCTATGCGGATGGAGGCCTCAGGCCATCTAGCCCTGCCATCCTCCATTCTTAGTCATCTTCTCTGTCTTCTTTTCTGCTTGTGTGCCTCTGTGTGTGTGTGTGTGTGTGCAATTAATCCAGGTTTCTGCTCGATTTGAAACTTATTCACCAGGTGCTTTCATTTGTGTGCTTTCTTCTTCTCTTTCCCAACATCTCTCTGATTGGAAACAGCTGCTCTCACGTTTGTGGTATGACGTGTGGCTTTCTGAACCCAGCCCTCCTCCCAGACAAAGTTGCTTGTCCATCCTGCCTAGCCTTATGAGAGCCAGATAGATGTGACCTTCATCTCATTACTATCGCTCTCAAATAGAGAGGTGACTAATGGGGATCCATTGTAAGCTTCCTAGTGAATGGTGTTCCCTTGATCCAAGAATAGCTCTCAACGCTATTAGTTATGTGAAGATGAGTCACACAGAACCAGTCCTGGCCAGCAGTAAAATCTTGAAGCTGTTCCCAGTTTGGTATTGATTTGACTATCTGCAAATGGGGCAGACAGTCTCTGAGACGATCTCAATGCAGCCTGATTTCTCAGTCCCTCGCAGGTCGGCAGAGCCCTCCCCGTGACTCTGTCCTATCTGATTGAGCCATGTGCCAGCGCAGGTGGCCTGGCTCAATGTCCAGTTCCTAGTGACGTCCATCTCTTGTCTTCCAAGCGAGAGAAAGCTGTGCAATGGCTCCTCCTCACCCAGTGAGTTCAGGATCCATCACCAGCCTGTAGCCAGCTAAAGACTTAAGCAGAGGAACATTTTGGTTTTGTTTTCTATGGAAATTTTCTTCACAGCCTGTGGAATCTGGAGGGCAAAGTCTGACATGTCCCAGCTGCCTAGTGGGAAAGGAGCAGATCCTTGGGCTGTGAGGCCTCCTGCCTCCAGCTCTGCCTCTACTGACCACCTTTTCCCTGCTCCTCTAGTGCAAGGAGGTCCCTTTGCCATCACAGATGTCTGGGCAGGGCTGGCCCTCATGTGGCTTGGCTGGATGACTTGTGTGTGTATTTGCAGTGTGAAATGAACTCTGGGAGGATGGCTGTGGCCGTGTGCTGCACTCCGGCCTTTGGGCAGGCTTCGCCTGGAGTGGTTTTGATGTTGTGTTTGTTTTTCAGGGCAGCCCTGGCCTCTGCCCACCAGTGCCACCCCCTTCCTCAGACCCTCAGTGTGCTGAAGAGCACCCCTCAGGTGAGGGGCATGCACACCATCATCAGGTAAAGCCTCCAGCACCATGACCCCTTGGGCGTCATGGGGTTTGTTTGATAGCTTGGTCGGGCTCAGGTTTGTTTTTCAGAGGGCTGATGTTGTACCCTGTCCCTGTGGCTTGGGGGGTGTGGGACAAGACACCCTTCACCTCTCTCGGGTCGTGTAACATGGTGTTGGCTTTGTGAGACATGGTGTTGGGCCCAAGCCAGAGCATCTGCCCACATGTGACACCTGTGCTCTGCACCCTTGGGGTTTGTACGGGGAGAGTACGAATGGGTCACACGGAGGCGAGACTTCACCAGGCCACAGTTCAGACCATGCCGTGGTAGGGCCCTGATGCAGGAGTTGGGCTGGGGGTGCTCTTAGAGGCATCCAGTGGCTTGAATTGCTCCATGGTCCTGCCAACAATTTATCTGCTTTTTACCTTAAAATTGCCATTGCAGTTCCATCCCATGGGCACCATGTAAACAAGTTAGAGCCAGGGCCAGGGGAGCTGCCTTCTTCCAGGCAGCATCTGACTGTGTCAGCATATCCTGGGACACATTTTGGCCCAGAGCTTACATTGCCTTTCCCTTCTCTCTAGAAACAAGGAGACCAGCAGAGATGAGTTCATTTTCTACTCTAAGAGGCTGATGAGATTGCTGATTGAGCACGCACTCTCATTTCTCCCTTTCCAGGTAGGTTCAGGCTGTACTGGGAGGATGGGCAGTAGGGTGCTGTGTTTGCATCTCCAGTTTCAAACCTGTAACTGCCAGGAAGATGGAGCAGTCCTGGGTCTCTTCTGCAGTCTTCCCCATATATCAGCCTTTTCCTTCTGGATTGAAATGGGGCCAGGATTCCCCTATGCTGTGGAGCAGTGATGTAACCCCATGTGATCTGTTCCTTGCTAGAACAGCCAAGCATATTCAAGGAGGGAAGGCCTTTTACTGCCCCTGTTTATCCCACTCTGGTGATCCATGTTCACATGCCTCTCAGTGCCCTCACGTTGCTGTCCATTTACTGGGGAAGGCAGTGCTGGGAGGTTGGAGATGGGAAGGCCATACTGAACTAGGCAAGCATCCGCCTGTAAAGCTGTACCTCCTGCAACAAGGCCCCAGTGGACAGGTTAACAGCATGGCAAAGACCTCAGACCAGTCCCACTGGCAGTCCAGGGACTGGTGCTAGCCTGTGGACTGAGCTTTGCTGTCACACACCCCTAAACCAGCATTTGGAGGCTAGAAGGTCCCCTAAGAGATGACATCCTTTGGCACAGCCCTAGGAACAAGTGCAGGAAATGGTCCCATTTCCCGCATGTCTGAAATGCCTATTTCTGGGTGATGATGCTTTGTCCAGCCTCCATTTCCAAGGGCCCAAACCAGTGGACAACTGGCTCCCTGGTACCAGGGCTTCTCCAGGGCCATGTCAGAGCCTGTAGTAACACTTCCACATGGTTTTTCTAGAGTTGCACAGTCCAGACTCCTCAGGGACAGGACTACGAAGGGAGGACATACAGCGGGAAGCAAGTAAGTGGACGTAAAAGGCACTATTCAAACCTGTTGTGTGGGGCTAGATTGAAACCCCATGCTTTCAGGAGAAGGATGCCTCTGGCTTCCTGGGGCTTTGATCCGGCCTGCATTTGGTACCTGAGGTACCCGCAGTCATGCACGATACCTGATATTGTCAGGACAGGTGGCAGCCCAGTGGCCAGGGATGTCACCAGCATGCTGCAGTGTCACTGTGCCACTACTGCCCTCCAGCTGAAGGGAGGGGGGGGACTCAGAGCAGGACAAGCCTCTCCTGGAGGGGACGTGCTTGGGTTGCCCACCACAGACACTCACTGTCCAGGCACAGCACTGTACTGGGAGCATAGTTACCGATCTAGTCTAGTCCTCATCTGTTCACTCCATTGTGCCTTGCTGTTCGTCCGTGCTGTGCGCTGCAGATCACCGGAGTGTCGATCCTGCGAGCGGGCGAGACTATGGAGCCAGCGCTGCGAGCTGTGTGCAAAGACGTCCGCATTGGGACCATTCTCATCCAGACCAACTGCAACACTGGCGAGCCGGAGGTAAAGGCTCAGGCCCTGCGCTGGTGAGGGAATCTCCTGGCCATCAGCATATATTTGGGAGGTGACTTGGGTATTTCATAAGAGCTCTTCAGAGATCTGAGAGTTGATCTTGGCAGGGAGTAAGTGCTCAGAAAGCAAGTGCTTTGAAAGCCTCTGAAGTGGGTTTTCTAGTGTGTTTGTGCATGCAGGGACTGGTTTGCTGTCCAAGTGTTTGCCACCAGTGCCTGGCCCAAAGCAGACAGCTTGGGTCCTGGAGATACAGAAGAGCATGAAGGATCCCAAGATGGACTGATGTAACCCAGCTGTAGGCACCTCCAAGAGAGGGGATTGGCATGCCTCTCAATTTGGTGTGTCAGGAGAGATCTGTGCGTGACGTCTCATGCCTCTAGACCCTTGGGCTGATCTCTTTCTTGCCCCTGCCCAGCTCCACTACCTGCGGTTGCCAAAGGACATCAGCGAAGACCATGTGATCCTGATGGACTGCACAGTCTCCACGGGTGCAGCAGCCATGATGGCAGTGAGGGTGTTGCTGGTACGTAGGCTGTGGGGCTTTCTGCAGAGGGCAGGTGCTGGGTCAGAGGTTTGGTTGGGCCCCAAGAAACATGCAAAGCACCAGCCTGCAGCCATCCTGGGGGGGGGGGGGGGCTTTCCATTGCAACTGCCCCCCCCCCAGCAGAGGAGGAGGACAGGGGATACAGCATGAGCTGGGGTGACGTTGTAGCCTGGTACTGACAAAGTCACCCCTTCCTTTGGCAGTAACAACCTGGATTTAGTTGGTTTCTTGGTCCTTTGCCTAGTAACCTTGGCCAGCTGCAGGGAGGAGAGGAGAAAAAGTGGCTCCAGGAAGGCCCTCGATTGCTGCTTCTGGAGACACAGGCCATTACATAGCTCAAATACCCATTGCTTCTCAGCCCACGTGTCCAAGCTGCATCTCCCACCCTTCTGCCCTGTCTCTCTTCCTCTCCCACAGGATCATGATGTCCCAGAAGACAAGATCTTCCTCCTCTCTCTACTTATGGCAGAGATGGGTGTCCACTCAGTCGCCTATGCTTTTCCCCGGGTGAAGATCATCACCACCGCTGTGGACAAGAAGGTGAATGACCTTTTCCGGATAATCCCCGGCATTGGTGAGTAACTGAGTAGGAAGGAGCTATTGCTGGGGAATTTTGTTTCTGGCCCACTCACCAGAGGAGGTGAAACCTGCTGGTTGTCAGCAGCAGCTTAGATCTGGCCTTGTTTTACCTGGGAACTTGCAGTCTCTCCCAGATCCTGCTGCCACGGGGGTGGTGGAGTCAGTGAGTGAACGTACACACTCTGAGCACCATCAGGTATCCATGGCCTTGTTGGCAGAGAGGGCTGCTCCATGTGCCATGAGCCTCCTGCAGCCCAGGTGGAGAAGTTGGGCTGGGACAGTGGAAACAAACCTGTGCCTGCCTCATTCCCTGAGCTGCCCTCCAAAACAAGCTCGTCCAAGACAAACTCACTGTGTTCTCTCATCTTCACCTCTGCTGTGCCAGGAACACCCCTGCCACGAGGTGCTAAAAGAGCCTCCTGGCTGCTCCAGTTCTGCATCTCCACAAATTTTTAGCTCCATTCGAGCTGTCAGATGAGCCTGCTTTTGCGTTGCTGTGTACTGGGAGGAGGGCAGGCTGGCGGGGCTGGTTCCCAGGGCTCCTGCGGAGCTGCACCTTGACTGCATCTCTCTTGCTGTTCCCTCAGGGAACTTCGGTGACCGGTACTTTGGGACGGATGCTCCTCCTGACTGGAGTGACGATGAAGATGCTCTTAGCACTTAGCTGGACATGGAGATGCCACTGGAGACAGGCAGCTTCAGCACCGCACCTTAACCCTTTCCTGTCCATTGCAGAGAGATTGCTCCTTCCTCCTCACCAAGCATAGATATTTTTTTCAAATCTTACATTGGAGACCTAGGGTGTATTTTTTCAAAGAAACACAAATCCTAGTTTGACCTTGTGGACAGCCACATGTCCCAGGGTAGAGTGGAGTTAATTTATTTTAATTTAAATATTTGCCTATATAAGTTATTGGAGATATTTTATAAAGAAAAAAATAATAAACTTTTTCTCTGTTTTTCTTGAATATAGCCATTGGTTAGCGACAGCAAGGCCCTGAGGAGCTGCTTGTCTTCCTGGGCCTGCCCAGGAGGAAGGGTACCTGCCGAGGTGCCGCGGCACAGCGGGTTCGCTCTGACCTGCTCCGGCTGCAGGGGTGGGTGATGAAAGGCAGCGAGACCCTGCTGAAGAGCCCTGGTGCTGCTCTCACCGCTGCGGGTCCCGGCCGGGCGGGTGCTCCGTGAGCAGCCCTCCCACAGCCGGGCCCGGGAGGGCAACTGCGGCACATAACCCCCCCTCAAACCGATCACAGGGCTGCGAGCAGAGCCCGTCTCGCCGCTGCCGGCAGGAAGCCGCCAGCCGAGCAGCCCGGAGAGGGGCACTGAGTCAGAGCGGGCGGTGGCGGGGGAGCTTCTTTCCCGGCACGAGTCGAGGGGACGACGCGGCAGGGGCCGTAAACGGGCCGAGACGAGCAGCCCCGGCCCGGAGCCGGCTCCCGCCTGGAGCCCGGGGCTGCGGCGGGGGCAGAGGCTCTCGCAGGCCCCTTGCAGGCAGCCGCCGCCGCCGCGGCTCGTGCAGCAAACGCCCGGCTCACCCCTGGAGGCGGCAGGGGCCGAGCTCCCGCGAGCGGGCGGTGGGCGCCCGAGCCCTCCGCCGACCTGCCCTCAGAGCCGGCTAAAAATAGCCCCCGGCGTAGGCGGCGGGAAGCGCCGGCGCGGAGGGGTGGCGGCGGTTTGGCCAGCGACCCCGGGAGAGCCTCGAGGGCCGGGGCCCGGCCGCTGCCCTCGGCGAGCCCCGTTTTACCCCAGCAGCGCTGCGCTCCGTGCCAAAGCACCCTGTCCTCCTCCCTCCCGGCCTCCGGCCATCCTCGACGCCAACCTGGAGGCGGTGGCGCCATCTCGGGGGTGGGGGGAGGGGGGCAGCGGTGGTGCCATCTTGGCGGCGGCGCCATCTTGGAGGCAGCGGCGCCATCTTGGCCTCGTCCCCCACCCTTCCTCTGGAGCGCGGCTTTGCCTTGTTTACAACCAGCTGCCAGCGGAGGGGGGGGGGGGGGGGAAACAAAACAAAAACAACAACCAAAAAAAAAAAACCACAACAAAAAAAGACCCCCCCCCCGTGGTAGCCTGGCTCCCCCCGCGCAGCCCCGGGCCGGCGACCGCCGCCCAACCGGCCGCTTTCCGCCTCCCACCACCACCCCAAACGCGGCGCCGCCTTTCCCCTCGCGTTCGCTGGGGCCCGGGGCCTGCGCCGCCGCCAGCCACCAGCCGCCCACGGCCCGGGCAAGGCTGCGCCGGCCTCGAGGCTGCAGCCGCGCCGCCCGCTCCCGGCCACGGGGCTGGGAGGGCGGAGGGGGCCCCGCGCCGCCGCCCCCGCGCAGCCGCCCCCGCGCCGCAGCCCCTTCCTGGGCCCCTTCTGCCTTTCCAACTCCCCCTTCGTTTGCTATTAATTCGCTGCAAAGGGGACGGCCCGGGCGGGCGGCCACCCCGCCGCTCACCTGGGCCCTCGGCAGCTCGGCGCCCCTCGCCGCCCCGGCTCCGGCTCCGAGCAGCCCCCGGCTCCGCAGCCTGCAGTCGTGGCCAGCTGCAAAACAGGGGAAAAAAGAAAAGAAAAGGGAAAAAAAAAAAAAAAAACAAAAAAAAAAACAAAAAAAAAAACCAGTTTCAGGTTAGTCTAAAGGGGAGCATTTGTTCCAAACAGCCCCTGATGGGATTTGCTCTCGAAAAACGTCTCCTCTGCTAAAACAGGCAGTTTTTCAGAAGTCAGTAGCAAAACTGCAGTGGAAAAAAGGTAGGTATGTATGTATGCATGTATGCTGTACAAGGCAGCACTTTTTTAAACCCTGCAATGAGCCAATGCACTTGATGATGCGTTATTACAGGTTAATGTTTCTGCTTGGGCCAGCGCTGAGAATCACTGGCGGCTCTTTCATGGGCATTTTGCATTAAATTCACACTCTTGCTTGCTTGCTTACAGTGATCCTTGGTCAAGCCGCCTCGCCAGAGACACGCTTGCCTATAAAAATCAGCTATTTAAAAAAGAATTCATTCCACCCCACCAAACATACGTGCCGGGTTGTTTGACCCTATCAGCCCACACGCTGACTCAACCTGTTGCAAAGGGAAAGGTTTGGGCAAGAGCTCGGCAAAATAACGGGCCGCGTAGGCAGGGCGCAGGCGCTCGGCGCCGGGCGGCGCGGAGGCCTCGCTCTCGTCCGGCCGGGAACCCGCTCGCTCGCCGCCGTGGCCCGGCTGCCGCCGCCGCTCGGTGCCGCACGCCGCTGCGGGGCCGCTAACCGCGTTGGTTTAGCTGCGTGAAGGGTCTGCTCGCTGCCGCCTGGGAAGTGCGGAAATTCGGCTATGGTGAGTAGAGGGGTTTGCATGCACACATTTGACAGAGCTTGTAGCAGCCAACCCGCGCTCATCTGGCTTTCTTTCCTACTGTTTTATAGTGCTCATCGTTAACCAAAGAAGTTACAACGCACCTGCAAACTCTGTACAACTTCCCCAGGAGGAGGTAGCAGGAGCTCCAGGACTTCCGCGGATGTTGCAGTTTCATTTTTCTGTACCCTGCCAATAGGTTTGCACAGTTGAGCAGTTTCATCCATCATCTTCCCCATTGCCTCATTTTTTTTTTAATATTAATTAATATGAAATGATTCTTTCAAACTAATGATAATTTGCAGAGCAAATTGCAGGTGACAAGAACTGCAGCATGCTCCAATGCAATAGCCAGGTAGCTAGATAGTCAAATTACTGTACAGAGCTTTTTTTTTCCAGCAGTACCGTGAGCTGGCTGAGCACAGGGCACCCAGCCGCGGGCGCTGCACACCTGGGCGTCCCGGGGCGTCAGTGAGGCTGCTCGCGCCGAGCGCAGGGGCCTCTGCCTGTGCTGGGATCCGGCAGGAGCATCACACCAATGCGGCAGTCGGGATGCCTCCACGGTAGCCAGCTCTGAAAAAGCCTGGTTGGAAGAACAAAACAGTCAGTGCAGAGGAAGCAAGCTTGGATCTGAAATGCTCCTTCTCCACTTTCAATAAACAGAATGGGGAGAAAAAAGCAAACATGTGGCGGCCTCTGCCTTGCTTTCACTTGCAAAGAGTAGCGGCGGCATTTCCCGCGCTCGTCGCTGCCCACGCTGCAGCCGAGGGGGCCACCACGCGTGCGGCCAGTCCCCACCACGGGGACCCCAGGAGGGAGTCGCACCTGGGCGAGGAGCACGGCTCCCCGCTCGGCCCCGCGCCGCGGCAAACCGCTCCTCTCCTCCGGCGCCGGTGCGCCCGGATCCTTCGGGAGCATCGCTCTTTCCGCAGCCCGTTTCCCACCTTTCCTGGTGTTTTCCTCACACTGCTCCCAAAGTCTACGGCCAAAGTGGCTTTTCTGGGCCTGCCGAGGTTTCACAGAAAGATTAAAAAGTAGAATAAAGATCGTTGCCCTGCAGTTCTGCCTCGCTCAGAGCCGCAAGCCGCCGGCGCTGCTCTGCGCCCCGGTTTGGGCATCCCCGGGGGGGGGCTGGCGGCCAGGTGGGAAGGGGCCGGAGACGCCCACGCTGCCCACAGCCCAAAACCTGCCTCGAGCCTGGGCTGCGCTCGGGGCTGAGGGCGTTCGGGGAATTTTGGGGGGGGCAAAGCGAGGGACCTTGGGGTGTGGGCTGAGGCCGGGGTGCTCGCACGGGGGACGGGGACGCGGCTCCCGCAGCAGCCGGGCGCGAGGGGATGCCGGGGTTCCCGCGGTTCCCGCGGTGGCGGGAATCCTCCCCAGCTCCCCGAAGCCGCGCGCTTCCTTGTTTTCTAGTAAGTTGAGAGACCTGCTAAACCCCCCCCCTTTTTTTTTTTCTTTTTCTTCTCTTCACCGCCCTGTCTGTCCAGCGTGTAATGGAAATTTTACCGCAGCCGCTCGCGCTGAACAAACAGGAAGCCAGCCGCAAGCGCGGCGCTTCGCGCGCAGCCCCGCTCAGCTGAGCCGAGCGGCAGCGCGGCCCATAAAAGCGGGAGCGGGGGCGGAGGAGCGCGCGGGGCCGGGGCCGGCGCGGGCGCCCGCTCGCCGCTCCCGGGGACGCCGCGGCGCTGCAGGTAAGGCGGGCGCTGCCCTGCGCCTTCTTCTTCTCCCTTCCGCACGAGCCGTTTCTAGCTGCTCTTGGGAGTCCTCGAGGGCTTCAGCTCGGCTCCTCCTCGCGAGCGGGGAGGCGTCCGCCGGCGCTCCGGCGCTCTGTTCCGCGCTTAAACTTGCTGCTAGGAGCTCGCTGCCGCTGGCTTTTCCTTTCTGTCTTTGCAAGCCCATTTGCAAATCTTAAAAACCCAAACAAACCAAACAAAACCCGTGCTCAGGTTAGCGACAGCGGTCTTCAACAAGGTAAACCTGGGTCGTGGCTCTGCAAATCTTTCAGCCTCAGTTCCCGGCGGAAAGGTTTGTTTTTCTTTCGTTTGCTCCCTGGCCGGGCTCCCGGCGGGTGCCCGCGGGGCGGAGGGGGCTCGGGCCGCGCTCGGGACCCGGAGAGCTTCCAGCGAAACGAGGAACCCAGAAAGGGCCAGCGGCAGCTCGATCACAGGGCCCTCTGAGCCTTTCCCAACACCTCTCTAGGCCCGCTCGGGTTTTGCACGGCCGCGATCGCCTGTGCAAAGTTCAGAAAGAAAAATCCTTCTTTTTTGTAGTTCATTCATTTTTCTCATTTATGGGGCGGGGGAGGGGGAAGCTCTGCCATCAGACTGCAAGGAAAAGGCCGAGAGATCCCCTTCCCTGGAGGATGTTAAGGCCTCTGTAGAGTGCGGAAGCCGGTACGGGAATTTCCGCCTTACCTGGTCCACGCGGCCGCGGCCGCCGCGGGGTGCCGGCGGCAGAGCGGGGCCGGGGCGGCCGCCCAGGCGAGGGGCACCTCGAGGACTGTCCGACCTGAGAATGGTGAAACACGAGGGTCAATCTCAGGTTCGTCAGCCCACGAGACGCCTTCTCCAGAGCGGGAGAGGCCGCCCGGCGCCCCCGGACGCGCCGCGGCGGAGCGGGGGGGCGGGAACGGGCGCGGGAACGGGCGCGGGGCGGCCCGGGAGCCGCGGCTCCGAGGCAGGGAGCGCGGGAGCTGCTGCCGCCGGCTCCTTCGGAGCGTCCCGGCAAGCGGAGCCGGCTGACGGCTGCGGCGTGCCCGGAGCACTGCTGACGCTCGGCTCCCGGCGGCTGGGGCTACAGGAAGAGCAAGTGACAGCCTTAAAAGCGGCAGTAATTAATCCCCAGGCGGCGCGCGGGGGCTCCTCAGCGATGGCTGCGTCGTTCGTTGGTGATTGGGCCTTAAAAAAAAATGTAAAAAAATTTTTTTTTAAAATCCAAGTTGAGCTTCCTAAATAAACCGAACGAGCACAAGGCGTGCTTATCGGATTCGCTGCCTTTCCTATAATTCAATGACTAATCCTAAAGCAGAGGGACCTGCAGAAAAACGCAGCAAAGCGCTACCACCCCCGAGCCGGCCGGGGGGGACAGCGAAAGAGGAGACGGGCTCTGTAGCCGGGGGGCCCCCGAGGCCCAGCGAGGCGCTGCGTAGCCACGGCCGTAGCCTGGCAGAGCCCTGCCCTACGCGTGCGCCGCGCACACCCGCGCCGCGCGCCCCCGGGTCCCGCGAGTCCCGGCCGTGCAAAGCCCTGCCGTGCAAGCCGAGGTCCCGGAGCTCGCGTCGCCCTTGCAAAACCCCGGCCGAGAGCCGCGGGGACGGGGCCGCCGCGGTGGAAATGCGCCAGCCCTCGGCTTCCCGCACCGCAGTTTTCACGCGGCCATCGTGCACAGCAAGCGCAGACCCGGAGCCCGGGATCTCCGGGGAGCTGCCGCGGGCGCCCGGCAGGCAGCAGCTCCCAGCAGCGCCTCCAGGCTCATTAATTTCCCGGAGAAGCAAGAGCCGCCGGACGAGCTCCCTTCCGACCCTTCCTCGGCGCCCCGCAAGCCGCTTCGGCTTCGCCTCCGCGTGAGGAACCCAAACGTCCGAAGGAAACGGGCAGGCGGCCGACCCGCCGCTGGAACCTCCGAAGAGGTTCCAGCACGCCCCACGGAGAACAGTAAATCCTTTAATCGAGTAAACGTTTGCTTTTTGGCTCCTCTGTCAAAATTGTGCCTCTACCTAGAAGCTGGACCCAGGTTAACGCAAGTACGGAGGCTGCTCCGAGCACCGGGAAAGGACCCGGCGACTCCCTCGCCCGGGGGCTCTGCCGGTCCCGAGGAGACTGGAAAACGGGGGGGTTTTTTGCCCTGCGGATCGCGCCGTCACCCGTTACTCAGCCCCGGCGCTGCAGGGAGCAGGGGCGCGAGATGCGTGGGGGAGAAGCCAAGCGACGGCGGGCGCAACCCGGCGCCGGGGCTCCGAGCGCCCGGCCAGGGCGGGTTCCCCCCTCCTCGCAGCCCAGAGCCCTCCTTGCTCCTGCTGCGCGTTCCTCCCAGGGCGCGAGGGAGCGCGGCGGAGCCCCGGCTCGCCGGCCGGCCGAGCTCGGCTTGGCCCGCTTCAGGGACCCCCCAGAAAGCAGCGTCTCGGGGGTCCCCAGCCAGAGCGTGACTCTGCTGCGGTTGGCGGGGGGGGAGGCTCGTGCCCTTCACTCAAGTTCTGGTTAATGCGCTTTTCTTTTTCCCCTTTTCTTCCTCCTCCTCCTCCTCCTCCTCCTGAAACATTCAATCCTCAGGAGGGAATTTTAATTTTAGAGGCAGCACTTTTGCAAGTTGAAGTGATTGCTTAGCTCCAAGTGCTGAATGATGGAAGCTCCAGCAGGGAGGGAGGAAAAGGCGAACGAATCGCGTGTACGAGTCCCTCGGCCCCCAATCTGCATCCAGAGGTGCGTCCGCCCTGGGTGAGGAGGCCGAGAAAAGAACGTTTCCTTTGCGTTCAGCCAAAGGAGGCAAATTGCGCTCCAGAAGCACATTTAAGCTTCTGCAGTGAAGTTTTGATCTGCGTGATATCACGGAATGAATCACGCGGACGCGCCGGGGAGGACGCCGGGGCGCGCGCTCGCTCGGCAGCTTCTGGAGGAGAAAAGCTCCGCGAACCGACGGGCTGCGAAGCCGAGCGCGGCGCGGGCAGAGCCCACGCACACGCGTGTGCGCCCGGGCACGCCTGCCACTCGCCCAGCGCCCCGCACACGCCCGCACGGGCACGCGGGGCTTGGCTTTTCGAGGGGGCCTCGCTTCGGCTTCGGGGTTAAGCACCCGAAAAAGCCGTTTGCTCGCGCCGCGCCGCCCTCCGGGGCCGGGGCTGGGGCGGGTTTCGGGAGCCTCGGTAGGGGAGCCAGGAGGCCCCGCGGACGCAGACGCCCCTACGCGGGGCTGGAGCGGTTGGTGCCGGAGCAGCCCGGCCCCAGTGCCAGGGCGGGCGGCAGGTCCCGGGGGTCCATGGGGAGCGGGGGGAATGACTCACCCGCACGTGCCCCCGCCGTCCTTACACACAATCTCCCTTGCACACGCATGCACACACGCACGTGCACAAGCTGCTCCAGGCGCTCCTCACCCCCTCGGTCGCACCCTGTCTCGCAGCTTGTCCCCCGCTCGGCTCCTTAACGTCCCCAAACACGCGCTGCCGCCCCCGCACGCGCCCCTCGCACCCGCTTCACACCCTCCGCACGCCCACCCTGCGCCGCCGCCTGCACACACCCCTCCACCGCCCTCACCCTCGTCTTGCACCCCCCAGCCTTGCACACCGTTTGCTCGCACACACCGTCACTCGCTTCTGCCCCTCAGGTCCCCATAAGCCCTCGCGCAGCCCGGTCAGGACCCCTGCGTTCCCACGTGCTGCACACACGCCCACGTGCACGCAACCCTGCACACACCTGCTGCACATGCACACACATCCCCTGCACACACACGCCCACACCCACATACACGCCCGCACACCCACGCGCACACATCCCTTGCACACGCATGTTGCTGCACACGCAGTTGCACCCCTGCGCACCCCGGCACACACACGCCTGCGTGCAGACACCCCGCCGCACACTTGCACGCGCGCACACTTGCACGCGCGCTTGCACGCCCGCGCGCGAGCGCAGCCGCCGCGGCCCCGCGCGGCCCTTCAGCACCGCGGACAGCGCCCGCCCGCGGCCCCGCGCCGCGTCACGTGGGCCGCCCGGTATAGCGCGGTCACGTGTGTGTGGGGGGGGGAACCGCCGCCCCTATATAGCGCGGTCACGTGGGCCGCCGCCCCTATATAGCGCGGCGGCGGGCGCGCGGCGCCGTCTGCGGGCGAGGTGCCGCGGCGGAGCGGGCGGCGAGCGGTGAGCGGCGCCGGGGGGAGCCGGGACCCCCGCGAAGCAGCGCCTCCCTCGGGCTCCCCACGGGAGGGGGGCGGTCCCGTCCTGGGGGGGGGGGGATCCCCGTCCCTGGGGGGTCCCGTCGCAGGGACGGGGGGGGGGGGTATGAATGGTCCCCATCCCCGAGAGGGTCCCGTTGCGGGGGGGGGGGGGGGGTCCCATTCCCAAGGGGGTCTAGTCACAGGGATGGGGGGGTCCCCATCCCCGGGGGTCCCGTCTTGGGGGGAGGGGGAGTTTCCAGCCCCGCAGACAGCCCTGACCGCAGCGGGGGGCTCTGGGGGGGTGTGGGGGTGTCTTGCAGGCGCCCGGCCCCGGAGCGGCTGCGATGCGGGTCAGGATGATTTCGGCTGCCTCGGTCCTCGTCCTGCTCTTCCTGCCCTCGGAGACCTGCTCGCCCCTGCAGTGGCCCCGGGGCCCGGCCCGCCGCCTCGCCCCGGCCCCCCAGCCCACCTGGGAGCCCTGGCCAGGAGCCACGCGGCCCCCGCTGCCCGACGCCAGCCCCCCGGCCCAGAGACTGCCCCAGCTCTGCCCGCCCCACGGGGCAGAGCCCTCGGCGGCCCCCCGGGCCCAGCGGGCGCTGCACGCCGGCAGGCGGCGGGACGGCAAACCCAACTCCCTGGACCTCACCTTCCACCTGCTCCGCGAGTTCCTGGAGATGTCCCGGGAGGAGAGACTGGCCCAGAAGGCGCTGAGCAATAAGCTGTTGCTGCAAAGTATAGGGAAGTGAGGGGGGGGGGAGGTTCAACGGAGACGCGCCCCACAGCAAGCGGCGGGGGGCTGGCCGCGCTCCCCGGGGCGGGGGGCGGCGTCCCCTCCGGGGGGGCCCCGCGCACCCTGCTGTCCCGCGCATCCTCCTCCCTGTTCTGCATTAAAGTCGCCCTCGCACCTGCCCCGTGCCGTGCTCTGGCGCTCGCGCGGGGACACCGCTCCGCCGGGACGCACGGCTGCGCGGCGCCTCGAAGCGCCGGCTGCTCCCCGCGCGCCCCCGCCGACCCTCCCCGCGTCTCACCTGAAACGCCGGCGTGGAGCAAGCGCGTGGCCGGTTCTCCCTGCTTGCGCAGGGCTGAGATTTCTCCAGCTCCGCTCCGCTGCACGCGGCGCTCGGGGGTGTCGTGGCTGGCTCCCACGCTCCGGTCTGGATCTGGGGGGAAAAAAGAAAAAAGAAAAAAAAAAAAACAGAAAATGCACCACCCATCGGCAGCGGCCGCCCGAGCCGGGTCTCGGGTGCACCGCTGGGCTGCGAGGGCCCTGCCCCAGCTGCCCCTTTGGTTAAGGGGGGAAGTGAAGCCCTTTGCCCGGGGCACCCCACAGCACCGAGTGTCGGGCAGGCGGCAGGATCCTACCGGGCTTTTCTGCTCGACGGTTTACGATCCCCCCGTTTCTCCCTGGTGCCGTAAGCAACGCGAGGAGGCGGCGGGCGCAGGGGCGGGGGGGGGGGCGCGGAGGGGGCCGCGCCGCACCAAGCCCGTCCCGGCTCTCGGGGCGCCCCTCCTTCGGGGACCCAGGGCCCCGGGGAGCTGCCGGCGCACGTGGGGCTGATCCCCCCTGCGGGCTCCCGGGGCTTCCTTGCAGCCCTGTTAACCAGCCCAGAAGAGCGCCGGTGGCTCCCCGCGCCGAGCGGCAAGCGCAGCTAAAAATACACTCGCGCCGAGCCAGCGAGAGCGATTCTGGGTCTTGCACCTTGCGGGAACACAAAGTTTGATCTTCTTTGAAGTAGGCTGGTATTTACACGGGGCACGCTTGCCTCACACGGATAATGTGCTGTGATCATCCTGTGGGCTGGCTTTTAGGCTTTTATTCTTTTATTCTTTTTTTGGTGAAGGTATATTTTCTCCTATTAAAAAAAAGAAGAAGAAGAAGAAGAAGAAAAAAGTAAGGAATACATAAAAGCAGTAATTACCTCAAGGAAAGGGAGGAGCAGTCCGTTAAAAAGGAGGCAGTTACGCACTGCCCGAGCCAGCTCCGAAGCACTTTTAACCCTCTCGGGAGGGAGCTTTCGCCCTCGGTGGCTTTGGGGCCGGGCTTTGGGGAGGGGTGGGCAGGAAGGGGGAGAGCGCGTTACCCGACCGCTCCCGGGGACCGACGGCCAGCGGCCTCGGCCGGGTCCCGGACGCTGCCGCGCCGTCCCGGTGGCGAGCGGCTCCGGGGACCGGGGTCTCCCGCGGGCGGGAAGGCGACCGCAGGCCGTCGCAGGGGCGGCGGCGGCTCCCCCGGCCCCTGCCGGGCTCCTGGCCGCGGCGCCGGCGAGCTGCGGCTCTCCGGCGCGCTCAGAAGAGCGGCGTCCGTGTAGGAGCTTTCCTGGCAGCACAGGGCAGCCCCAGGAGCTTTACAACCGCCCCACTGCTTAGCGGCGGGGGCTCCTGGCACGGTCCCTCCCCGTGCCACCGTCCCCGTCGCAGCCCGCGCGGCCTCACCCGTTCACCCGGCGAAGGCAGCTCTGTGCACGGAGCAGCCCGTCCCGCCGGGCCGAGGTCCCGCCGCGCCGCTGCTCGTCCTGCGCCGGGAAGCCTGAGCGGGGGCAGCTCGGCGCTGGGCGTCCAGGGCCCCTTCGCGACCCGATCTCCCTCCGGGATGGCGCAGGCGCAGTCAGACGTCCGCGCAGAGCCGGCCTCTGCGTCCGGCGCTTGTCCCGGTCCAAGGTCACGGCGCAACCGCCGGCTTCTGCCGACTGCAACGCGGGCAGCGGCAGAGGGGCAGAACGTCCTTCATCAGTCCTAGCACTGGGCCACTGCGCGCTTGTACTCAGCATTTCAAAGCGAAGGAAAATCCATGGTAGGTTGGTGGCAGTGGGGGGTAGTCAGGAAAGCAAACTGTACTGCTTTATAGCGCGCAGTGAACAGCAGAGCACTGTCCCACGGGAGGTCCAGTATTGAGGTACAAGGGCTTCACCCTGAATTGGGGTTGAAATTCATGCACGCAAATAATCCACGATACAAACCACAAAGTGGCTTGTAAGTAGCTTTAGTTCCGTTATAGAGAATAAACGACATTCTGCAAGAAAAAAAAAAAACGCCAGGTTTGTCTGAACCGCTCAAAGGCACCGAGCTCCGGCCCCGCGCAGCCCTTGAGCACCGCGGCCCGAAGACGCCCGCCGGCAGGACGCGACGCCGTTTCCCACGGGCCGGCCGGGGATCGAGGGGAGGATGCAGCGTGGATTTCGCGGCAGAGCCCTGCCGGAGGACTGCCAGCCCTCCGCGGGCTCCAGCCCTGCTCCTGCTCCCCTGCACTGCCGTGAGCAGAAGCTCCCACCGGAGCGGGACCCCCCAGGAGGTACCAGCCTTCTGCTGCGTGCCGACGTCCGTCGGGGGAGCGACCCTCCGAAGGTCCCCGACGTCCGTCGGGGGAGCGACCGTGCCCTCCTCGTGCTGCCGGGTGGGCACCGTGCCCGTAGTGCGGCGGATGCTGGGGGTCTCTTCCACACGCTCCCCGCAGCTGGGAGGGGGTTTGGCCTTTAAATGAGGCCTGGAGCTAAATGAAGAGAGAAGAGCAAAGAAGGGAGGAGAGTGTGAACACTGGGATCGTCTTGGGGATTTTTGTTTTGGGTTTTTTTTCTTCCTGTTCCCGGCAAAGAGGGAGCACGCCTGCAGCCGAGCCGGAAAGGCACCTCCGGCTGCAAACCCTCCCGGGGCCCCGGGGGAAGCGCCTCCCGCAGCAGGGTCCCGGACCGCTTTCATCGGTCCGGGCTGGCTTTAGCCTGGAGGGACCCGGCTGCGGGTCGCTGGTGCCTGGCAAGGGCAGCCCCGGCCAGCTGAAGACACCGGTTGCTGTCGAGCACCCTCGGGCCATTAGCTGGAGCAGTTTGCTCCCACCTCTGCCTGCCCTGCCCGTGCTCCCTCTAGACGCTGTCCCCAGCCACACGCATGCACAACCCTTACGGCAGCAGGGTCGAGCAACGCGGGAATCCTTTCTCGGTTCTCGGCACCGGTGCCAAAGCCACCCAAGTGCCCTGCAGCCAGGGCAGGGTTCACCCGTGGCACGAGGGGCCCGTGCAGCAGAGCAGAGCTGCACGGTCCCAAGGGGACCGAGTCCTGCAAAGCGAGAACAGGTCATCAGGGGCTGTGTGCAGAGCAAAGCAGGACTGAAATTCCTCCTGAGGGGACTCAGAGAGAACAGTCGCAGCACCCAAAAGCCAAGGAACAAACCTGTCTGAGCACAGGCCGACTCCTGCTTGGAGATGCTGACGATGTTCTCGATCAGCAGGTTCCTCTGCAGACTGCAGGCTCCGAGTCTGTCCAGGCAGCGAAACCTCCCTGCCAGCCCTGCGGCGGTTCCTCCAGACTCAAGCGCAGATCTTCGTTGGCTACCTGTGGGCGTACATTACTCAGCTGGCTTGAAAATTCCCGTGAGACTATTTAAGGCAGTTCTAGAAGCCACAAATCCTACCAGGCACGGAG
This sequence comes from Rhea pennata, assembly GCF_028389875.1. Classification (NCBI taxonomy): domain Eukaryota; kingdom Metazoa; phylum Chordata; class Aves; order Rheiformes; family Rheidae; genus Rhea; species Rhea pennata. The sequence continues at coordinate 16,784,031 of NC_084678.1, forward strand.
GCAAGCTGAGAGGAGGCCGTACTTTTAAAAGCAGTCAGGGCCTGGAGCGTGGGACAAAGTGCAGGCACCAGACACTCTAAATAGCTCCAAGGCAGGGATGAAAAGGGTCAGAATAAGGACATACGTGACACACCAGCGACGCCGAGTCCATACCTGTGAACTGGGGAAAAGGCTTGCCGCTGAGAGCGGCAAGTGTGCTCTGAGTTGAAACGTTAGTATTTGGTACTTACCTTCTTCCAGCTAACTTCTGTCAAATGGGGAATTCACTCTTCAAAATTACTGGGGTTGCCAGGAAAGCCACATGGATCATAAAAGCTGCTAGTGCCAACAGCACAACCTTACAGTAACGGCAATGCTTCACCTGTCACAGATCCAGGTTCAGGGGTTCAGGCAGAGCGCTCAGAGCACCGGACTTGCGTTGTTGCTGAATTCCCACCTTGGCTCTGAAACAAGTCCCGTAACAGCCTTCGGCACATCTTGCACTTGTCTTTGCTTCTGTGTCTCCACTTGTAGCAGTAAAGAGTAAAAGAGTCTCAGATGATGCAAGCATCTTAGTGAAGCGAAATTTTTGCTGTAAACAGACGAGCAGATCTTCAAGGTCTGCGTGCTGGGCCCCTTCCGTGGAGGCGCTAGGATCACTTCTCCTAACGCTCAGCAACAACAACTTCTATTTACATCCCAGATATCTGCCACGTTCCGGCTCCGATCCCTCTCGCTTTTCGGAGCTGTAATTTAGGGGCAGAACGTCACGCAGCGCTTCGAGAGGTCAGGATACCCGCGGCTTCCCCAGCGCAGCCCTGCCTGGGCTGGCAACGGCGGCGTCTCCCGGCCCGGGGGCTCCTCCGTGCGCAAGCCTCCCCGTCAGCGTCCCCCAACCGCATTTTAGCACGTTTTAGGAGAACGCCACTATAGCGGCTATTAATGGCAGAGGCCTCGGCTCCACCTGCAGAGCAGGTAGTTCTGCAACACAGACAGCTTGAGAAACGCAGCACAGCCGACAGCAAAAGGGAACCCTAGCATTTCAGTCACTAGTTCAAAAGGAGAACGGTCTGCAATTGTAGGATACGCTTCACCCCCGCACAGTTATTCAAGGTTTTAACAGGAAAAGGCTAAAAAGCAAAAAAGTAAACTAGCAGCCCTAAGACAAGAGAGACACGGATTAGATTATCTACCCTGGCAGGCAACCTCCAAGTCTGAAAAGCCGCTCAGCCTTTCTGTCTCACATCACCATCAGTGAAACTGGAATAACAGTCCTTTTCTCTCATATACACCAAAGGAATATATTCATTAAAAGACAGAAATGCACTAAACTCTGCAACAGGGAGCAAACATCTAATACGGAAAGGATATCTCTCTCTACTAATACCTTCCTAAACAATCCTTTCTGCACATTACGGATAACAAACATCTGCAGGAAAAAATCATTGGATTGCAAAGATGCATGAGGTACAGCAATTGTATTCAAAGGATATCCTACCATAGGATTAGTTATTTCTTTATCTGAGCACATGTACAGAATTCACTGAAAATACATTCTGCCAAATACATGTCAGCGCTGTGCTATACATACACCAATTCCTCTTTCAGAATTGCATTAATCTTAGTAAACTCCACGAATTTACACGATTCTCAGTTCATGTAATTTTTTGGTCATTTCTACAGGGTTTCACTCCTCCCAAGTTTCCAGAAATTTTTGTGCCTATTTCATAAATTCAGGATCCCCACGATACCTACATTTGGCATGCAGTCAAACAGCCCATTACATGTTTCGGGTCTTTGGCCTTTAGCGCTCAGAGCCAGCGACTCCGAGACGCAGGTGGAAGGGAGAGGGGAAAGGGGCGCAGCTCCGCAGCCGCTGATGAAGACCAGCCGTCCGACCTCTTTGAGGTCGCCCACCTCAACACACTCTGCCTCACCAGGTCAGGTCCTTCGGGCAGCCAGCCACGCAGGTGCTCGTTTTCATGATGAGTCCAAGTGTACAAATAAGGAAAGAAAAAGCCCATGTATATTTCCGCTTTGAAAACATTTATTTTACAACAGTGGTTTCAGATAATTTAGCAATCTTTATTTTAGTTTATATTCAGACATACAATACACAAATTGCCATGCTAAAACATAAAATAATTCCTTCTGCTGTAACTGCGTGTATGTACAGGAGCTCAGTAGTATCGAGTGTTACAATCCACAAAGTTCAGACAGCCACATTTACTTACATACAATTCAAAGTGTGGTCCTTTAGTAACATAACAAAATATATATATGTCTATATTATAATTGCTTTTCAGATGCATTTATACTTTGATTGTTTTTACAACAGCTAACTTTTTTTTTCTTTTTTCTTTTTTTTCCCCCCCTTTTTTTTTAATGTGGGCTTCTCTCCCCACCCCCTCCCACCCCGCTGGAGCTGAAGTACAGTGCAAATGCAAAATGCATTCTCTCATTATATTTTCAGCTCCCACAGGCTTCATAAAGAGGCCAATATAACAAAACCCCATAATGAATTACTTATTTTAGGGCCTTGCTCACATGCAAAATTAATCTGAACTGCCTCGGATGTCTGTGATAACGCAAACCAAATAATCCACACCCAACCCCAAAAAGTGGGAGAAGGTGGGGATGTAGTGGAAGGAAGGAATGACAACAACCGGCTTAAGTGGCACACATCCAAACAAGGAAACATCAAGTGTTTTGAACTTGGCAAACTTCAAAGTTCATCTATAGTGACAGACACAAATATAACTTCAAACATGTAAGTAATAAAAGGAATTCCCCATATATTTCCCCATTTCTGCTGATTGCCATGAAGCAGAAAACTCACGTGTGTTTTGTATGATAGGCAACAGCTTCTGGAACATAGGGCCCAACTAGGGCCAGCTGCATTCTCTACCCAATATGACTAGAAGTAATTTGGTGGTACATACACGTACGTTGGCCACAGTCTTTTTGCCTTTATGCAAATCACCAGCTAACTTTAGTTTTATGACTTGCAGTATTTCCAAGTCTTATGAATCCAACCTGTAAGCACTATAAATTGAGTAACTGGACCAGACTGTGCAAATGCATCATACGATTCAAGTTTAAATTCTCACTAGCAAGGAGGGAAGACTTTAGGAATCCACTTGAGTAGAAGATTGATTTTTCCCTTTTCTAACAGCACAGCTCTCTCACTAGTACTACCTATTTATTTATACAACAGGATCCTTTCACCACTTCCTTCATCAGTCACTTAAACTGACAAATCTTATTTGTTTTTTCCTGCAGTTGAAAGGAGAAAGCACAATCCTGGGCACACAAAACTCACACCTTTGGCTTTTCTGTCTGAGAGTTCATAGAAGTACTTTGAGCCAAATTTCATGTTTTACCACCAAAGAAGAAACAGCAGCAAGTACTAGATGCACACCTGTTGTATAAATATATACATATGTGCATATATACATACATACACACACATGATGTTGCAATCCAAAACCTACAGCACAGGTTTGGACCTTGCTTTGTGAAGTCACCGAGTCCCACTTTGTAGAGTACAAAGTAGTTAAAACCAGTATAGGAAAAAAAAAAAAAAACATATCAATGTATTCTATTATACCTTTAGTGATTAGCATATTGACCATATTTAATATACCCCCACATACCAGCCCATGCAAGTCAAAGTTATTCCAGAGATTGCCCTTACCCTCCTTGCTATTGTTGGGTTTTCTTTCTTTCCTCTATGGGAGAGGTAAATCCCAGCTTCACCTTCACGGGACAGGGTCTAAGAGCAGTTGGCAGGAATCAGGTAGATCATCACATTTTTTTGGAAGCCATTGCTGTATACAGAATATGATAAGTGACCATTCACAAACTACAAGAATACACCCACGTTGCTGGCTGTGGGGGAAAGGGAGCAGAGAAGACAACAGCACTCAAGTATGGATGGCCATTTTGTGCAAGAGGTTCCTCTATACATATACATAGCTACCAATAATTCCCAGCATCTCTCCTTCTAACAACCAAATTAACTGTACATGTAACTGGTATTTTATTTTCAAATGACAGAATAGCTTCCAGATTTATGGAGTTTGGCTTGTGCAAACAAAAACAACAGAAAGCTTCCCTTACACAGTTTTTTCTTGTAAAGAAAGCACCATCTTGGAATGAAATGGGAATTTCAGTCTTGCAGAGTCTTAGACAGCAGTTAAATCTCCAAATACAGTACGTAGAGCAGACCATAGTTCTAGCAGGACTTGAACCCTGACAAATTACCTGTCACCTATACTTCTTTCAAGATATTTTAAGCAGTTGTTGGCATAATGATATACTACAAACTAGATGATTTCCACTATAATAAGAGAAGCGGCACCAAACGGTAAAGCAAGTTAAGTTAATACCAACCTTACACTATAAATATTTGTATGGTGGGGGGAGAGGTTATGTTTCAGTGCTCTGATTCTAAGATTAATGCAGATTGAAACAGCATCCAGAATTATTAACACGAGGCAGGAGCTGCTGAGTGGCAAAAGCCTGCCTGACTACCTAGGAAGAATCTCCTGTTAAACATTAAGCCAATATTCAGTTCCATTGGGTAGGAAAAAAAAATGCAGCACAAAGGCATTTCCTAAGTTATTTGGAAATGTCAAGAATACTGAAGGGCACCAGATAAAGGGCACAAACTAGTTAAGAAAACAGGTACCTCTCAAGGACTGCATATGTTACAAATACTCAAAGATTAGTCCCTAAAAAGCATAGTCACATCCCACACTACATAACAATTTAAAAAATGGAACAGGAGTATATTTTCTGTCAGGTTCCTGCCCTGGTTATACCTGTAATGCTTATATGCTCCGACATCAAAGGTTTTTAACGCACCGCCCCCCAACCACAGCACTGTTGCCAAGACTCAGTATTTCTTAGTATCATGTTAAAGCCCTCTTCCTAAGCAGGTGTTTCTAATTATACTGTAGACTGTGTACACAAATTTCAAGAGCATTACATTTTCAAGAACACTATGAGCACTAATATCTAAAGCAGTTTAAAAATACTACAAATGTAAAAATAAGACTAAAAAGATAGTGTCTCTAGAACATCACAGCATGGAATTAACAGAAATCTACACAATATCAGACACCATTGATGTTTAAACAAATTTATATACAGATAAATATTTAAGAACTTTCTACATATATTACTAACAAAATGAAACTGGCATTTAACAGGTGCGATGCCCCTTCATTCACTTCAAGTGAAATATTGAATTATTTGTTGTACTACATTGGGTTTGGGGAACTCCCTGTGCACAGGCAGGACAGGGCACAGCAAGCCCAGCACCAGCTACTTCCAAGACAGCTTTGCTGCTGTCAGAAAAGACGGTACCTAAACATTCCTTGAAACGAGGCAGTAGCTTTCCTTATTTATCCTAAGTTACAAATACCATGGCTCTCCATACAACAAAACTTCCGGATAAAAATCGGTGGTCTTTGATATCAGCCCATGAAACTCTCCAAATCAGATTCTCCCATACACTCCTCCTAAATACAAGGAGCTACAACTGTTAAGAAAACAGATGCTGACTAGGTTTGATGAGCTAGATGGAAGTGGCTGAACTACTCAAACAGAGATCTCACGTAACTCGTTAAAACGATGTGACGTGTCAAAACAAAACAAAACAAAAAAAAAAGGAAAGAAAGAAAAACAAACCTCAGTTTTTAATTCTGGCAACACACCAAATAGAAATCAACAGTGCTCAGGTTTAATTTTGGAAGGAAACATTCTGCATATAAGCCAGTAAAAAGTATTTTCACCCAGATTTTATTGCCTGTAAAGCTATGCTATTTCAGCTCTGGCAGGGACATTGCAGCTCCATAAACTTAAGCTCTGAAATGCAAGTTGATCTTAAGTGCCAGATTTTTAACCACCATTTCCAATACAATCTTGCATTCACTGGGATTCAATTTGGCCATTTTGCAAAGACAGAACTGCGACTCATGCAATCCCAGGACACATTTGTACCTTACTTAGGACATAAGGAAAAAAGTGGGCATTAACCTACCTATCTTCTGATTATACAATTTTTGTTTTAAAGAAACACTGTTTAAATAACTATTTCTTACACAGTTTGAGAAGTCAAGAAGACATTAATATATAGTAATCTTAAACTCAGAGATATAAAACTAACCTGGGCAAACTTAGCAGTTTTAAAAAATACTCATATTCATATTTCTCTCCTTCATTCCTTGTTGGGATCTCAGAGTAACTTCACTTGGAGCATCTAACATCATATGAGCATATACAATATACAGGCAAAATTATGACTCCCGCAACCACAGAAAGAACTGAGAAGAAAGCAGTATCTCTTAAATTCATGACTTGCTAAACAAAAAACTAATTGCTGGTTGGAATGTTGGGTTTTGGAAAGGAGGGGAACTGTTTGTTTGTTTTTAAAACAGAAAATTTATCCTGAAAGTCATCTCTTTCAAGTAGTGCAAAACATGGATAAAGGTATCATCTCCAACCTTCATCTGCTCTATATATTTCAGTTTTGACACTGGCTCACACAGAGAAATCTGTAGGGCTTCCTCACACTGCACTGCTTCTGGGGAACAGAGTAAGAGTGACTCTCACCATGGCCCGGCGGTACATTAGACAAGTGCCTGGAGTGCTCAGTTTCCATGCCACAATCTCCAGTCAACTCTTCTAGTCCAATGTAAGTACCCCAGGGTGATTAAGAAATAGAACCTTATTTGGAATTAACACCAACAATCAACCCCGAGGTAACGAACATCAGTTGTTCCACAGCAAAGCAACAACCAGCCTTTTGTGTTACACATCTAGACCAACACACGGGAATGGAAGAGTATTATAGACAAGGAAACACAAGGAAACAGCATTTTTCTCATTCTACCAAGTCACTCTTAACAACTATGCTGATTTACAAAGCCAAAAAAGTTTTAATGCTTTATTTTTATCAAGAACATTGACTGATTTGCACAGATTATAACGGCAATTTTGAGCAGCGAGTTTTTAAGGGGATAAAGTCTGCACAGATATTCAAGCATATTCAAGGGTGGAATTCTACTTTAAGAACAGGTTTCAGACAAAATCTACACAAAAAGCCCATGAGACATTATATTCTCCACCTTAAAAATTACTTTTCATTACAAGGGGTCAAAGACTTTGATTAATAAAGACCTCAAGTCAAATCATATATGACTGTCCTCAAAGCCACACAAGACAGTTTTGCCTGATACAAAAAGTTAAATAAGTAAGCCACAAAGTTTCAGCTCTGAAGGACTATCAACAAGGAAGAATTTACTTAACAACTGTGTTTCTTAAATCTCATCAGTTAATTAAAAGTTCATTTTGGATTTTTGAATCTCAGTGTGTTATGGAAAGCATACCTATCTGCAACAAGCTCACACACAGGCAATAAATGTGCTTGTACCAACTGCTACGGCAAAGTCCGAGTTTGCAACCATCTCACGCTTAGTATTTAGACTGTGTCAAGAACCTTTTCTTTTACCTGATATGTTTAACAGGGTTTCACATCAGACTATCCGCTCTATCATTTTCAGCCCATGGAAAGACAGAATGAAATATATTCAGACAGATTTTCACATTTCTCTTTTCCCCTTTTATCTGGGCAATATCCAGAAAAACTGTACTTTTTTACAAACCTAGAACAGCCAAGTGGCAGTATGCTTTGCCCTCCTCAGGCAGGAGAGTCCCCTTTATTTTCAGATAGTCTTCCTACAAACTGTCAGTGCTTTAACCCATTCAAAAGCAACACTTGGACCTTGTAAAAAAGTAGCATAAAAGATTGTCAAATAAAATACTGGATGGGTCAATGGGAGGATTTAGATCACTCCCCAGGAGAAATAGGTGAAAAATGAAAAGGGGAGCTAGGGGACGAAAAGGACAGTGGAGGCAACATGATATAAAACCATGAAGATGAAAATTAAAGAAGCTGTAAATAAATGCTAAAAGTGTCAAGTGCAGATTTACTGGTAGCTATTCTAGATCCTGACTCAATATTATCTAAAGCAAGATTATTAACAACAAAAAATATCAGCAATTTACCAGCTGACTAAGATGTTGTCATAAATCTCAATAATCCACAGTTTCAAGAGTAGTATTCAAAAATGATTTGGTTTCAAAAGGGAAAACCTTTCAACAGTTTTCCCATAGTTTTTATGAGGAGCAGAAAAACACTGATGTAAACAAGTCTAAATGCAAGACTGTGCAAATTATACAATATAAACAGAAAGAAAGGTGTTTTGTTCTTAAAAAGTTATTTAAGTATTCCACAAAGATGTTCATGAGAAAATTAAAGGGCTTCTGTGTTATCAAAAGCTGTTTAAAAAAAAGGTAATACCCTATTTGTATATTTGAATAATTTACATTCTAATAGATTTCAATTTCTAATTGATTCTAATAGATTTCTAATAGAAATCAAATTTTGTTTTTGTTTTTTTTTTTTTTTACATTTACACTATTGCCTACTATCTGCATTTTATTTACTTGGCCAATTAAAACTGATGAACCAGTTTCACCTCAAGATTCTCATGTATTCAGAAAAGCTGCATTATTTGCTCTTCAGAATTTCAGGAAAAAACGTCAAACTGAAACAGAATTGTGCTTGAAGTTTAAAGTCTACCATGACCACCACCGAATAAACCTACTTACATTTGGTTTTGTGGCAAATTAATCTTCGCGGTTACACTGTCACTGAAGATCTCCTTAGGCAAAAACAGCTGTTCATCTATTTATTCTTCAAAGATTGGAAACTCTCCCTTTTAATTTTCAAGATAGATTTATTTAAGCTGAAAACCAGCTTTAAAGAAAAATCTGGTTCTGCAGTACTGGCATTTTTGGTTCTTGGCTTTGTAAACTTGCTTAGATAACAGTGCAGGAAAAGAAGGACAAATGAGAACTGACTCATTGCATTCACACGAAAAAACATGAACTTTTAAAGGTCTTCAGCAGCTCAGCTATATGGAAGCATGGTGGCTTCTATGAAATGCTTTCTTTTTTAAAATCTCATTTTTAGGCCAATACCACTGCTTAAAATGCAGAATGTCTCCATCACACTTATTTTGTGACAACTCAGTACATTACACCACATTTAACATAACTCCATACATGCTATTAAAAAAAAAAAAAGGAGAAGGAGGAGGAAAGGAAACAAATAAGATCATAGATAAACTGCTTTAAATACTGCATGCTACAGCACTTCACGTATCATCAAGATACGACACAGAAGGTGACAAAAGGCTGAAGGGATTACAAAATATTTTCAGCAGGTTGGAAAGCTGCCTTCTTACTGTGGCAGAATTTTTCCCCCTCCCCATCTCTACTTCTAATGTTCATGATCCTAGTGTTGAGTTGGCCATGTATTTATTTATCCATTCTAATTACAGTATTTCCTTAACTTAATTAAATCCGTCAGTGTGGTAGCTGGGGTGAGAGTCAGCTGTGAGCTGGGTTGTCTCTGTGGCTGATGCTGGCTGTATCACAATAGGTGTGTCTGAGGCCTCTGAAAAGGGAAGACAAAAGGTTTAGTATACTGAGGAAGAAAACCAGTGCCCTGTGTTTTGTTACGTATTAGTTACGTCCCTCTGAAACTAATACAATTTTACACTCCTCTTTAAAAGCACAATGTTGATACACTGTTCTTCAGTCTGTACACAATGCCAACGGACTCAAACTAATACATGAACCATTTATTACATTTTTTTATTCACCTAAGAGCAGCTGCTACTCTCCCACCATTCACAGTTTCAGTTAAAAACATGATCAGAGCACACAGAAAAGTCTACATTTAAAAGAAATAATTGGTTTAACTCTACAGAAGTTTAGGTGCTTCATAAATAGTAATGGATATAGCTAGGTGGGTAGCAGTCCTGTCTCCCTTATACCTGACATAGTTTACAAAACTGCCATGATACTTCCTATTATTTGGGACAGAGAATCCCTTTGTGGAGCCACAAGAGTCTGGCATATATGTTATTCAAATGAATGTTGAAGGGAGGCTAAATGATGATCACCTACTTCTCTGAAGCTGACCTCTCCAAGATCTGTGAAGAACCACTGGGATTTCTTATGAGTTTACAGGAACTACATTTCTGGTGGTGGCATTACCCAGAGCAACTGACTCTCATGCCACAAATACTCACCCCTCCCACACATACACAATTAGAGATCTATGCCAACCTCTGTAAAGCAAGCATTGCCTCTTAAACGGGAACCCTGAGCGCTAGGTCAGAGGCTCTGCTAATATGGTAATTCTAGAAACCCCATAGCTTTTTCACCTACCTCTTTCATCTGACTGCAACTGTGCCTCCAAGTCCTCTGGAGAGACGTAGTATTCCTGCTCTTCACCTTCAGGAGGTTTAGGTTTACATTTCCCACAGCAACAATTACAGCAGCAGCACAGACAGCAACAGCAATAGCAGCCTGTGATCAGCCCACAGAACACAAACAAGGCCTGCAGAGGGCAGAAGGAAAAGAAATACTTGTAACCTACATCTATCACACTGTAACCACTGAGTTGGTGAGAATCAGATATGGAAACCAGGGACGAAAAATAAAGCATTGTAAAGACAGCTTTTTAGCTATAAACTTTGAGATATATGCTGATTGAATAAAAAATGTGCAAAACTGGCTACAGTTATGATAATTTCACACTGAAGTGAATACTGATTCACTGAAGTGAACACTAGTTCACCTGAAAAATTTTCTAGAAATTAGGTTTAGAGTATCTGTTTCTGCTACATATGCAAAAGAATAAAAATTTAAGCAGCATCCCCGTACTGAAACCCAGAAGTACAATAGTCTAGAACAGATTGTAGCTTGTATTAATATGGTTGGATTAGATTTACACTAGCTAGTGGAAATACAGATTGCGATGTGCCTATAGAAGCAGGAACTTAGAATTACCAAAGGTTGCAGTTGTTCATATTGAAGTTAGAAGTACTGGGGCTAGAACGCTACCAATATCCGAGCAAGTCAACTTAAAATTAGCCATGCTGGTCAGTGTGCCTATCACAGTCAGAGTGGCAAAGGGCAAAATTAAAATATTCACACTGATCACTGCATAACCATTTCAAAAAAAAAAATAATTTTAAAGATAGCAAGTCAGCATGGTGATATAAATATTTCCTTACCACAGGAAAATCAAGAAATAGAAACAATATTGGCAACAATGAAGAAAAATGAACCCATGAAGTGAAATGCCAAGGCTAGGAAACAGCTTTGATCAGCCACAACACATTGTAAGCAATATCATTTCACTAAATAAAGCAAGCTGGTGCAGTTATAGTTTCTTACTTCGATTTCTTAGCCATAATCTTTTACTCATTGTATTGTGTGCAACAGACTGCAACCATGTGAACTCTGAAATGCAAAGCTTGAAAATGTAAATGTGAGAAACGCATAGTCTATAGATTGCTTGCATTTTTGAATAAAAGTGGTAATTTAAAATATATTACTTAAATGATAAAAGCATATTATGATTAAAAGTGTTATGAGTCCCATAAAATATAATAATTATTTGGTGCTGGAAAAGGACTCCTAGAAGGCCTCAATATAATAATTATTATACCTACTATTCAGTGCACACAGGAAAATAAAGTATTTCTGGGGAAACATGAGCTTGCAGTGTCATTTGCTATACTAGTGACACTCAGGTCTGTTTATGCTGCACCAAAAATGAGGATTGACTAGTGAACAATTAATCTGAATTCCGCAAAACCAGAGAATAGCTTTTGAGGAAGTCTGTTAGCATACTTCTTTACAGGATCTTATGTGTGGGCTCAAGTTTGCAGTCAGGAGTCCTCTTGTAAAATTATTTAGTAGACAATACCAAAGGGCATACCCCTCAAACCCTCACTGCTTTAAATCCACTAGGAATACCCAAGCTTCTCTTAATAATGCAAGTGTTACTATTATTTAGACCCAGATCATTGATAGACAACAGAAAAATACTTGTGAACTAGAGACTGCAACACAGTAAGAGAAGGTTAAATTACAAGGTGTTAAGAGATTTGGCAATTTCCAAGAATAAACAGAAACATTCAATTTCTAAAAATTTTGAATGTAAATCCAGAATAACTTCTTTGCACTTTTATTTACCTTTGCCCACCAGCTGGATAGGACGAAGTATGTATTCACATTTTCTTCTCCAAACTGCTCTGCTACATACAGACCCAGAGAACCATACTTATCATAAATGTTTCTCTTTGTGGCATCAGTCAATATTGCATGTGCATTATTGATCTCTTTAAATTTTTCTGCTGCCTCTGGATTATCAGGATTCTTATCAGGATGGTATTTCAATGCAAGCTTCCTGCAGAAGGAAAAAAAAAGAGATTGTTATGAGTTAAAAACTAGGATTTGGGCTCCTGGTTTTTGACTTCTTTAATTCATTCCATTATTTCAGATAGATAGCCTGTGACTCTTTCAAGGGAGACTCCTAAGGTGCAGTTGAAAATGTTCATTCTGCTATGGTTTCCTTCACCTCTGATTTTGTTTCCCTCTTTATTCTTTCTTAGGTGATAGCAAAGGGCTAGAGCATAGGCTAGCTAAATTCAAAGGACTCATTTCAGACTGCTTAAGTGGACTCTCAGAAACTCACTGGGGGTAGGGGGGGAGAAGGCCACTGCAGACAAAGAGAAAGCATTCGGTTTTTACCCCTCAGCTCCTGCAATTTACACCATTAAGTTTTACTTCTACTAAAGCAAGGACCAAGCTAACAGAAAAAGACACACCACAAGCCCATGACATAGGTTCAAAGGGTAAATACAAGCAAGCTGCCACAGCTAATCTGTAGTATCTGAACACAAAAATAGAATAGACAATAACTTGTGGTTATTTCACCAATTCCTGTGCAGAAAGAGAACAGTTTTTCAGTTCAAGCCTCACGAAAATAGAACAAGCTTTCAGAGTTTCGAGACACCAGGAAATCACAATGCAGCTCCGTAATCATTTTACATCTCTCACAACTAAATGACAGCAGTTTATAGTCCCTTTGAGGTCTCTGAACACAGCACAACGCTTCAGATTAAGTGTTGATAAATTTGCCAGTTGAAGCATTGTCCAGGCAATAAAATAAGTCAGTAGAAATAACTGGCCAAACACTTTCTAAATGAACACAGAAAAAAATCCCACTGTTTTGAAGTCTGAGCCATTTGTGCTCCTAAGTAGAAAAATGCTACAGAATTCTACGCAAAGTTTTCCATCACCAAAAAAGGTACTTGTCCTACAGAAAATTACCACGAAAGCCCCATATTTAAGAAATAGCCTAAAAGCCTGCACAGCAGTTTACACATGACAACTTTCAGATTAAAAAAATATTCAGATAAACACAAAGTAAGGATTTGGGCAAGGGCACATTTGCCACACACACAAATGTATCACAGCATTCACACAATAAATTGAGTGTGCACTTGAAACACTCTAGAGCTGTAAAAGATGTTGCTTGGGAAAATAACTTCCAGGGCTGCCACTAATGGCATGGTCTCAGCAAGGACTGAAATAATCAGAGTTTTTATAATTACAGAGAAGTTATGTAAACTTCATTGAAATGGCTTGGCTACTATCAGGCTGCAATAGATAAGTATTTTTCATTTGCCATTTCCTATACGTGCATAAACCCCATAGCTCATAGGCCAGCAAAGGGTGTTGCAGATACAGTGGTCAATCCTCCTTTTACAAAGAAACAGCGGAGAAAACAATACTGCAGGAAGTTTCAGGTAAGTATGAAGCACTACTTTTCATTCTGGGATTTTGGAGTGTTCTCATTCCAAAGAAAATCTTCAGCAGTTTTTCCTCAATGAGGAAACATTATCTCCTGGTTGCTAAGGCTGCCTCAAAATTTCCAGCTAAGTTTTTAGAAAGATGTGGATAATTTTAGAGAGTCTATGAGCCCATTTATTCACAGATTTCACTAAGCAATTACAATCAGTACTAAGAAGTGACTTTAAAAGGGAAAAAGTCATGGTAAATGTTAAAGACTACAAGAAAAAAAAATGAAAAGAGTATCCTCAAGTAAAGATTACTACTGACCCCTAGTGTAATGTTAAACCCATTGCCACTAGTCCATAGTCATATAAAACCAGAGCTCATGCTTAAGGTAAAGAAGCAATTGCATATAAGCAGATTTGGGGGGAATGTGGGAAAGGGGGACAGTTGCAGTACTCTTCTTTTGGTTTTTAACTGGACAATGCGAAGCCATTTCACTTATCTGACCCTTCAAAAAAAGAAATACAGTAAAAGTTCCTCTTTTAAAAAATAATCACCCCACTAGTAGAAAAAAAACATTGTTGATACTCAGTTTTCATCTTTATTTGCATCTTTAATCCACACCTCACTGTGCCAGAATTAAAATTGATGGACAAAGAAAGAATATTGCATAGCTATGGTCTCTGTAAGCCAGACACAATGCTCTGTAACATAAAATAAGAATTTAATGCTGAACCGACTGTCTTAAACCTTTGCTGAACTTTAAATAAAAGCTTCCAGAATGAGACTGTGTACTAATTTAAGCTCTTTGTTCTATTTATCAATCAGTGTTAGACTTAAACTTTACCTGTATGACTTCTTAATATCGTCAGAAGTTGCATTCTTGTCCAGTCCTAGCACATGGTATAATGATTCTCCAGAGGTAGACAGCGAACGTTGCCTCTGGTCTGCCATGTTGAGTTAATAACCTGAATAGAGAATGGTCCCCAAACAAACAAATGATTAAGAAATGCTTTAACAAAACAGAACACAGACCTCATTCACCAAATCACCCTTTAAACCAGAGTTTTCACATAAAAATTCCTTTGTTTTTTTTTCTTTTAAAACAAGGTTTAAATGGGCTTTGAAGAAACAACTATTATTTTCAGCACAATTCCAGGCACTACAGAATCTCAATTCCATTCCTGTCAAAAACCTGAAATCAACAGTTGAGGTATAGCTACAGGTATGTACTATACATCCCTAAAGCCCCTTCATCTTCTTTCTTAGTCTTATTACTTAGATAATTTATCCTTGGCAATACCTATAAGAAAAACTTGACAACAGACAGGTGGTTATTACACTGAGGCTGTCTTTTTGCAATGCACCTCTATAGTGCTAAGCAAAAAGATCTAATTCAAGGACTAGAGATTTCGTAAGCTACCTAGAAATAAGTTACTCTGTTTCATTTTAAGCACTATGCAAAAGTACTGTACTGAAGAAACAAGTCCCTTGTCACTCACCATACAAGCTGGGCAATGCATGGTTTTCCAAACTTCCCAGCAACACATCTCTATGCCGATGTGAGTGACTTTATGCACTGTAGGTCTAACGATCTGCACTGGGACAGCCACCATGGCTCCATCCACAGTAGCTACATATCACAGAAAAGTCTACTTATACGAGCAAATAATCATGAGATACTGCCTTGCCTGGAGAAGGCCTATGTATCTCAGAGCAACCATCCAATAGCAACTGAAAGCCAAGAGTAGGCTAAATTGGATACGCTTTGTTATGTTAAAGAAACCTCCATCACCTCCTGAAAGCCCCAGCCTCTCCTCCCGTCAGTGTCACTGGGCCAAGCAGAATCCTTTAAACAAAACTGCATATGGCTAGGCCTGTGCATCCCAGTATGAAGAGGGGAACAGCTGTCCACTCAAAGAGGAGGCAATCTTCCCTCTTATAATTTATAGCAGTGGATCAATATTTAACATGTATTCTAGTTAAATGATAATACTTGAATGTGAATTAAGCTCCTAGTCTAAATTCAAATACAAAAGACCCTAGAGGTCTCCCGTGGGACATGTCACTGACAGACACGCTATGTCCTCTAACATCCTTAGGAGATTAGCATTTGCCATTCTTTAGCTGCAGAACTGCAGCAAGGATGAGCATTGAAGAGAGGACTATTGGCTATTTTTGGATTATGTCATTACAGTTAGCCTACATCAGATTATGCAGTCTTTGAAAAAGATATTTAAAGCACCAGACTTTTCTAATTTAACCCTTTATCTTCTATAATAAAGTTAATAACTTTAGCTTTTAAAGGGCTACCTAAACCAAATGCTCTAAGAGGTTGCTTCTTTCACTACAGGTTTCTTAAGCACAAATTTACAGGAAGAACTGGATACATTTCCACTCCACAGAGAAAACAATCCTGTTTGCTATCACAGTGGAGAAAATTCCTCACTACCCTTAGCATCTTATTCCTGAGTAATTTGTGTCAACTCCAGGTCATCATCTCACTGGGTTCAAATTTTCAGAGAAAACACAATTTAGATAAAAGAATGACAAAAAGTACAAGATTATGTAAAAACAAAGACGCAAGGATAATAATAATGCAGAAAAACACTGAGAACACTTTCGTTTTAGTGTTCAAGTCTACCTGTTCTGAAAGCATATCCAAGTGTACCAATCCGGATAGTGCATAACAAACAAGCAGCCAAGTAAGTCTAAAAATACAGTCCAAATACCATATTTTGAGCATTTTCTCTGTAATTGAAGTCAATTGTAGTGAGTTCTACATAGTTATTTACTGATGTACATTCATACAGACCACCAGTTTGCTCACATCACTTTCTCAATAGCTCTCCAAGATGCAGCTTGCCATACTTTCCTATGATTCATACAAAAGTTCCTTTGACAAACCTGATGAAATTCTACCCTGACACTCGATTTCTTTGTGAGTCAAAAATAGTCAAATAAAATTCAAATGGCTAGGGAAAAGGGAAAAAAAAAGAAATTTAACAAATAGATCTTTTTAGAAAATACCTTCTTTGAAATTTTAAAGTCAAAAAAAAAACTTTGGCTGGTTTAAGTAAATGTCTGCTAATGTTCTGGCAAGCCTATCATTTGGAAGGTAGAGAAATGCTATCACACAACCACCATAGAAATAACACACCTTTTTGCTGACCACGGGATTAGAAATGGAAGTCATTTCTGTTCTCTGGATCCTCTCACACCCCCCCATCCCCATCTAAACATTTCACCTAAAAACAATAAAACTTTCTATTAAAGAAAAGATTAATCTTCCAAAAATCGTTTAACATTTGAGAACACCTCTCCCGGACTAATAAAGATGCTCCACTCAGCAGTTCACCCAGCAATCCACACTGGCTGGGGTTGCTGTGATCTGAAAAACTGGTTGTATTAGGGTCAGATATATACCACTAGGCTTCACTATGAAATTGCCATCAAAAGTCATATACGGTTCTATCAGTTACAGGTTATACAGATCACTCAAAAAGGCTAGTAATCGCAATAAAAAGGGCATTAGAAGCAATTATTCAGTCTCACCATTATCTCTCACTCATTATCTAAACATTTTCACCTTAGAATGACCATGTCTTTTTATTTCTAAATGCAAGGAAGCATGTATTTCAAAATTAAATCTGCTTAGACTGCAAGGACAAACTCAAATTTCTCCCTTCCTGAAAGCACAACAGTCAGACATTTTAAATATCAGCTAATGGTCTTGTTTCTTTTGGTGCTAGCAGGAACAAAACTAAAGAAAAGGCTCTCATGTTAGATACTAGAGGAAATGCTTCTCAGCAGCACATTACTGCCACTGCCATTAACAAGATTTGTAAATATCCCCCAAAATCCTGAGAGTGTAAATACAGTGCAACCTGTTACAATGTGCTGCTAATCCTCGTGCATGAAATACAGTATTGCTGAATGAAAATTACATGGATGAATCAATCATTTCACATCTATACAAGCAAATCAGTGACATTTTGCTGATCAGTCAGCATAATACAACTGCTGATACAATCTCATACTGTTGATATGCCTCACAGAAAACACATCAATTCTGTCCTTACCAGTACATGGGTGCTGCTACGCTTTTTAAGGTGTGAGCAGGTGGCAGGGATACGGATATAGACATTAAGACTTTTCTTATTCACCTCAGAGTCTATGGTTAATACTTTTCTGCATTTGGCCTTCCCAAATTGATTCAACATTGGGAACCATGTCCAGTTTCTTTAAATTTCTATAGGTAGAAATAGCAGGTAATTTCTATACCTGCTAAACTAGCCATTTCACATCTAATTTCCCCCAAGAAGTCATCAGCATCTCTGCTAAGTTTAATTAAATTCTACCTATTGAGGAAGCTATATATTAATGAAAAGAAAGAAAAAGAAATAGCTCTAAGCCCTAATGCTTTGGTTAAGAATTTATGATATAAGAAAAACACACCCCAAATCAAGAAGGTGAAGATGTCGGTAGGGAGAGAACCAAACTCTTCTCTTTTTTCTTTTTTTTTTTTTCCTCCTTTAAAGGATAGTATTAAGCTACTGAAAGGTTTCTGCACAAGAGGAAAGACATTGACAGCTCAGAGACACAATACAACTGATGCACTTATTTGGGCATTATCTGATCCAGTAAAAAGGAAAAAAAAAAAACACTTCAGGAAAGAAAGAGTTCTGCATAACACATCCAAGAACACACTAGGTAAACCTCCTCAAGACAGCTAGTAGTCTGCCTGGCGGCAGCCTCCCTGCCCCCCTCCCGAAGCAGTCCCAGGCTGAGGTCAGAGCCCCGTGATCCCGCTGTCTTGCAGGTAATCTAGCTAATCGCAGAGGCCCGCTCCAACTGGCTGCCCTGGCTCCCCTGCGCCGCTTCGCCCCCTCTCTTCAGCTAAGACCACCAGCTCTTCTCACAGTCTTCCTAGAAACTTCTCGCGTGCAATGACCATCCTGCCAATCATCCATCAGCAGCATCCAGTCAAGAGAAGCTTGTCTCTCTGCCCACTATTTCAGTGCCTTCTTGACAGGCTGTTTCTCAGGGACCTGTGGGATTAATCTAAATTCAGGATTAAAAAAACAAAAACAAAAACAAAAAATCCTGTTTGAGATTTTACATGTTAGTTTAACTTTTCCAAAGAAGGTATCGCCTCAAACTGGAAGCTTGAGGGCATTACGAACATTTGTGGCATTTAGGTTGTTAGAAGTCTCTCTGTTTAGGCATAACGAGCTTTCTTTAAAAGCAATCCAAAATGCCCTCGGTGCACAGATGCTGCAGGTATACACTATGTTCTGTTTAATAAACTCTGCACTGTTAAACTAAGACTAACTTGTTTTTTTAAAAAAAGTGAAATTAGTTTGATGCAGGCTATGTCTATCTGTGTGTAGGCTGCTGTCAAAAGTAGAGAGACACACAGAAATAAAATTTCATACTGCTACAATCTTCAATCATTTCAGACCCAAAAGTTCAGCTTATCTGGAGCTCAGAGTCTAGTCTAATGGGGTGCTTGTAGTTATTTTTCAAATCTGTTAAGATATGGACAAGTAGACCATAGCGGAGAATGAAGAAGGACAAGGGGGTAACAGGAATTCATCTGGGATGATTTGTTATTTAAAAGAATGGAACAGGTCAAGTCTTACTACTATGTATATAATCCTTGGCCCTTCAAATATGGGACAGAATAAGACAGACAAGGTAGAAGCTATTCAAGTTTAATATAGGATCAGGATATTATCTATCCTGCTATTTTACAACTGGCTCTAATCTACAACATTGAAAGCTGCTCAGTACTTTTAAAAAGTGTTGTATCCAGTGGTAACAAGCCATCTGCTATATATCCTAACCAAGCAGGATTTCCTGAAGAGGTTTCTCTCAGACAGCTATGAAGAAAAGTAATCCCTTGGATTAAACAGCATCATTTTTAACCATCTGGGTACCACCACGTCCTGCATTAGTCAGCTTTAACAGAAAATGTAGCTGTAGCACAACAAAAAAAGTATAATTGCTACCATCTTGATTAAAAGACTTGGATTAAACCTAATCTATTATATGGAAACCAGTCTTAACATTTTGAAGCACAGAAATGGTAAATTGGACCTTGGAAAGACTAGTTGTCTTTTTAGTTTCCCCAGAGCTGTATCTAATTTTGAACCTGTTGGCCTACTCCAATCAAACTTGGTAAGGAGGCAAAGGTCTCAGAAAGGTTTCATGAAATTGGTGACATCTTTGTTTGTGCCAGGTCTGCTGATCTTCAAACCCTTTTGTAAGCCAAATTTTGCTCAATAAAACAGCAAACTATTATTCCAGTCAAGAATAATCGACAGTTCTCTCTCGTTCTAGGGAATTAAACATTCCCTAGACAGAGAACATTCCAATGAGTGACAGCACCAAAAAGGGTGGTGTTAGCAGATCAGATAGTGGTCAGAAGCAGGGAGGACTAAAACTTCTCTCTTTTGTCAAGAGCAAACCTCCAAACTGGATCAGCCACATTTGACAATTTAGCTTTAGATCAGCTGAGCTAACAGTTAACTGCCCGCAGAAAAGGCAGTCTTGCTTTCTCTCCCAATCCCAGCTGCCTATTTCCACTGCTTCCAGCGCAAAGGCACTTGCATTCATCTAACCCCACAGTTAGTGGGGTTATCTAACCCAAACCAGTGCAAAGAATGTAAGTGGAGAGAGTGGGGAAAAGAATCAACTTTCCCCCCAAAGCACACTTATTTCTGTGGTGGGGAGGCTTCTTACACTATTCACACAGTCAACAGATGCTTTTAACAACACTGAACCGCAAGTCAGATCACTGCTAGCAAGAAACAGTCTTACAGCAATAAAGCTATGGAGGGCTAATTTAATGGAAAGTATCAACAATACTTCAGCGTCATTAGCATTTGAAAGCAGATTAACAATGGCAGCTTTTCATTTTGCTTCAAAGCTTCAGTATTAAGTATTTATTCACTAACAAATGTTTGGAAACTTTAAAATACCAAGGTACCCAAAATATCAATTTCCACATTTCAGATTAATTTTGCGCTTTTTTTCCAAACAAGTAATAAAGGCACTGCAGCTCCTTCCAATTTCCTGGATGCATGACTTCTTTTTTAAAAGAAGAGCTGAAAATGTTCAGCACCACTGATAAATCTGACCCTCCTTCAATAACAGGTAAGTTCCTGAACCTTAACAAGGCAAGCAACAGGCGGCACAGCATTTTTTGAACAGAAAGCCATTAACAGGAACTCCTTCTGGATCTCTTTTGCATCCTGCTTCATTTAAATATGGAACTAAAATTCTATTTTACAGGACATTCTCACTCTATGCTAAAACACCCTGCTAGGCGTGGAACACACCATTTCAGTGAAAATACTAAGCTTGCCAGACCCCATAGTGTCTCCTTCTTGAACACTGACACAGCTGTGGGGTCAGTTTTCTTTTTCTTTTTTCTTTTTTTGTTGTCGCTATTTTTGCTTTTGTTTTAAATCCGCATCTAAAAACATCTTGTTGCCCAAGACACGCCAAAATAACATGCATCACATACACTTCTAGAGCCTTATATCCCATAATACCTAATTGCATAGCTATAGGAAAATAAATCTAGTTATTGTACTAAAGTATTCCACTCCAATATGTTTGCTCCTTCACATTAGACACTAAGGATACTTGGAAGTTTACCTTAATAAAGAATCTGATGAAGGGAGGGGGAACTAACCCATATTAATTTAAAAATAGTCCTACAGTAGGACATTGCAGTAAAACATTAACCAGAATTTTTTTTCTTAGTATCTGTATATTCATAAGTTCAAGTTACTAGAAATCAAACCATGAATGCAAGTGCCAAAGTAAAGATTTCAGCAGACCTTTAAATACATGCTGTCCAAAACAATTTTAGCAAGGATCTATCTTCAGTGCTGGGAATCTGGTTGCTACTGGTGGTTCTGAAAACTGGAACACTGCTGTAACAGACATGAAATCCACCATCTTGGGCTTGGTAGATGATACTTACCCACTAGATATAGGACAATGGAGAGTCATTAACCTTAATGGATACACTCTATCCAAATTGCAGGAATGCAAACGAGTTTGGTTGAAACCAGAAGAACCAATCCGTCTGAGTCTTTCTATAGGTAGCCAGTAACACAGAGAATAGAGAAATTCCCAAAAAGGGACAGATAAGAAACAACAGGAAAGAGAAAGAAAAGAAACCCAAAGCAATGTAGGAAGTGTTGGACTAGAAACGAGAATGCTGCTTTCCTAGCAGAGCCCAATATAACCGAGGTATCAACAGTATAACTGTCATTAATATATACTACATGTAATGTTAGTGACTGTAACATAAGGCCTAGTTGTCAAGCTTTTTGCAACCATAACAATTGCAACAGTGTATTAGCAAACACTAAAGAGCCTTGCTTGGAAATGGTTTATCAACTTTTACAAAAATTACATCAGTTGATGTTTTATTATACAACAAGTTCACGAAGCAACAGAATATTTTGGGCAAGATGTGTATTCCACCAGGCATTTCTGCCAACTATCTTTTGCCTGATGAAAATAATGCCAATTAAATTTAAGATTACCAGTTTTTCAAAGTTTTCCAAGGCGGAAGATTAAATACAGGTGTTAATCTTAAAAATACTTTGTCTCAGTCACTATTACTAGTAAAAGTCTATACAAAAACCACAAAATCAGAAAACATATTAGTAAATATTGATTTATCCCAAAAATGAAACAACACCACTGGCCTCTGCATCCTGTCCATCTGTCTTAGATTAATTACGGTAGTTCTCATAATCTGGTATTTTTCTAGGGAAAATTTGTTTTTTGAAGAGAAAAAGAGAGAAACACACATACAAGATTATACTATCAACACAAATACTTGAAAGGCATTTTAAACTTGGCTTAGTGAAGCAGTAGAAGAATTTCTATGTGAAATTCTGAACTTCACACCTTCAACATTATCTTGCATTTAATCGAGGTGGGGTTTTTTTGGTTGGTTGTTTTTTTTTTTTAAAGCTACAGGAAGTCAAAAAAGTGTTACTTACCTGGGATCTATTTTCACTGGTTTACGGTAAGTGGTAAAGGCTTCTACACAGCTCTAAAATTGGATCTCCTAAAGATAAAACAAAAGCAAATCAAAACTTGTTGTAGTAAAATAAGATGGTGATAACTTTGTAACAACCCCTCCTTTGTGCTATGCTAACAATAACAGATGGAAGTGAAATAGCAAAAAACAAAACAAAACAAAAAAACCCTCTCTAAACTTACAAAGAATTCACACTTAAAATAGATAAATATTGAAGCCATTGGGAATCTACACGTGTTCTGCAGTTTGAATAGGTTTAACAGCCACACACCTTCCTATAACATAGTCAGTAATCTAACAGTGAATAATTTTGAAGGCTGCATTTTGTTACTTCCCTTATCCTTTCATTCAAACAATGCCTTGCTGGGATTTTCTATACTAAAACAAACCTGAGGTTTTTTTACTGTCCGAAATACTGTTTATTTTATTTCATACTGCAGTAATATGTTTAGAAATGATCAGCTGTCAATGAAAGTTACAAATATTTTAAAGTATATTTTCAAGAGCCCTACGCTTTTATCCATGGCTTCAGCATCTTCTCACAGACTTTTTACCGCATGATACACAAACTCATACAAAACAGGGACACCACTCACACAGATTTGTCCTGGATCATGCAAGAACTATGCTATAGTTATCTGTTTAAGACTTTAGACTTTTTCATCCTAGGCACATATATCTACTTAGAGAAGCGTGTTTCTGAAGTCTTGATAATCTGCAATGTTGTTAGAGACTGCTAAAGCAGCTTAAACTAATACAACGGACTGCGAACAGTGGCATACAAGAAGCAGGAACACATCCTATTCTGCCACACCTGTGAGGCAGCAGCAAGACCCAGGCAAAGCGTAGGGCTAAAGAACAGCAGCATGATATATAGCTAGAAATAAGAAAAACCAAATGAAACCAAAATAAATTCCAAATGAAACATTTTTTTTTTTTATAAAAAACAAAGCATATGAAAAACTCCAGACAGCTATTTCGTATCATCTCTCCCTTTCCACGTACTCCTGTGCGCCCTCCCTGTCAACACAGCAGCCAGCTGCAGTACAGATTTCTGGGGTTTTTCTCAATTGGGTTTCTGTTGCAACTGGCAATTCTAATTCAGTGACTCAGGAATGTTTTGATCTACACACCCAATCTCATTATGCAGTAGGCTAGATCCACTGACCTAGAGCTCTACATAATACCCTGCCTGTAATTACTTGTAAATATCTTCTCATTATTAGGTGATATTCAAAATACAAGCAAACTGAGAGAAAATGAAACGACAGAAGCCAGTAAAAAAATGGAAAGAGTTTAAAACCACAATTAATCACGACTGTTTTCTGGTTTCGAGAAAACAAAGACCACAAAGAAAAGAATTCCAAGAAAGGAAAGGAAAAAAACAATCAAGAGCCACAGAATATTTATATAAGTATGAAAATCAAAAGGAAAGAGTAAAGAATGACCGCGATAAAATAACAATAGACAGCAAGGCTATGTTAAAAAATGGGCAACATTAAAATTATGGAAAGAAGTTTTACCACACAAGTGAAGAAATAAGTTTAAGAAGTTTACCTGTTCTTTCAACTGTATTGCTCATTCCAAAAAAAATTCTATTGATTCATTTGTTCTGCAAACCTGAATCTGATCTATCCAACATTTATTATGTTTTCTCTATGTATCGTGACCACAGCTCTTAGCACACTTTCTTCCTCTAGCCAATAAATCAATCCAAATTTTTCCTTTTGGAAATCTATCATGTTCTCTTGTCTATTCTTTGTGATAAAAAGCTTATCTGTTTGTCCTAATCTCCTCTGACATACATAGAAGAACCATTTTTATTTAACAGTTCTATTAACAGAATTGTCATCATCCCAAATAGTATGTCGTTAAAAAGAAAAAGAGAGAAGTATCTGTAGAATACCTATCATAGTTGACAAGTATCTGAGGAATCAGTGCTGCAAAGACAAACAGAATAAAAAATACAAACTGAACAAAATAAAAAACTCTTCAGTCTTTATTTTCCCATTTTTGCTTGCTTGCATGATTTACAAAATGAATCAGTACAAAAAAAAGACACAAAGAGGCTGAAGGTAAAGCACACTGCTTCGTAAGTGCAACTCAGGAGGCTGATCATGAAACGTGTTTTAAAACAATAATATTCTAGCTGTCTTAAAATAGTCATCTTTTACCTGTTTATTGAACTACTAGCACTTATTATTTCACTAAAGCATTCAAGAGTGAATCTTTTATATATAGGTGGATTATACTTTTAATAACAACACAAAACCTCATGGCTAAATTTTACTGTAGTCCTTTGCTGAAGACCATGTAAGAAATCTCCTGTCTTGGAAGAGAATGTTTTTATATTCTGCAGTGTAAGAGCCATACACAGGACAGGTCTTACAAGCACTACAAATCAGAAGAATTATTTTACTTCATTGCAAATTACAAACAACCATCAGTATCTAAGGGTTGTATTTTAAGTCATGAGATCTGTGCATTACTAAAGTTTGAATCAAAATTTTTGTTTTTTTAAAAAAAAGCATGATTACAGAAAGCTGCATAGAAATATTTGTGACTTGAATTATGCATGGCATATACTCACTCCAATCAGTTTTTACAATTTAGCCCTAATGTAAATCCAACCTAGTATTCAGGAAATTAATCTCAAACACATACAGCTTTGTTGTCCTCTCCACCACAAAAATGGAGCTCTAGTAAGACCAAATTCATTTGCCTTTGAAACAGAAGATGCACCTTGATCAGTGAAAGATTATGACTTTAAAGTATCAGTTAAATTCTCTGAAGTATGAGGCATAAAAAAATAGAAACAGAGTTGTAAAATAAATGAAATCAGGACAATACAACTCTGCTAAATTCAAATCCAAATTGATTTAACAGCCATCATTAACAATTGAAATAAAGGTTACACTGAAACTTGTGACAAACTCAACTAGAGCAATGTTAAGTGTTGCTTCTCTAATAAGCTTAGCAGATTAAAATTTAGCTATTTAAGTCTGATTGACCAACTTGTTACAAAGACTTGAGACCTTGTGCACTATACAAAAGTAAGATTCAAACCTACTAAAGGAGGACCTTCAAACCAGGAAGAAAAAATTTTAAAGCATTAGATTCACATTTTCCATCCTCTTACCTCAACTAAAAGAATTACACTTTAAAAACATGTGTTTTTCAGTGGATTCCTTACTTAAGACTCCATTGCTCCTATTTAGTCCTGCAGCAAAAATTGTTTACATCATCAGTCATTTGTATGGTAGAGTACAAATGTCACAAACTACATAAGCCATAAAAATATAACTCAATTTGCCCACCCGGCTATTTAAAAGTTTATTAAAAACAGTAAATTCTGTTTGCTTGCCTCTGTCTTACTCTTAACTATTTCTCCATATAAACTTTTACAGTGTTTGAATTCCTGTAACTACTCACAGCAAGTTCACTAGAACATACCAGAAAAAACACAATATTCACTCCTGTGAGTAGAGTGATACCGAAGTATCTTATTTCTCCTAAAGAAATACCCTACACTTTTCAGAAAGCATTTATACAGAGGTATAGTTATATTCATACAAGTCAAGCTGAATCACATAGCTAATAACTATACCAATATAGGCAAATCAGTAAATTTTAAACAAAGTCCTGAAAGACAAATGGATGGGTTTACTTGAATAAGAATAGGAATTATACTGCTACAAAACAGCTGTAGACAAGACAACCAGAGATTTCAAAGCGGTAATAAAAGCAAAATTTGAAAAAATGAACATGTCTATTCTTCCGTGTGAGAAAGGGTTCAGCAAATTGGATCACATTGTTAAAACACAGCCACTGACCTCTAGAAAGACTATTCAAACTGGCTTGCCAGTTTTGACAGGTTAGGATGAGCCTTCTATTACTTGACCGAATAACTGTACAATAAACATACAGAAAAGTGAGACAACTTTACTCGGGTTAAGGAGACACAGCTGATCTGATCAGCAGCTTCTTACAGCACAGGCAATTTTTGCCTAGTCAAGAATAAATCAGCACAAACAAAGTAGGATTGTACAGTACTAAAAGAGGTCTATAACCAGTGTAAGGAATAAGAAATGATGCCATGATATTGCTTAGATGCAAGCACATCTTTCAAACTACCGACTGCTCTGCAAAAGAAAATATAAGATTTATTAGAAATTAATTTGAAAGCATAGAGCAGGGGAAGGTTACCCTCTGTAGCTATATCTACAGCAGCAAAAAACGGAGAGAAAAAGAATGTGAATAACTTCTTTTGCTATCAGTCATGGAGGTAAAACCTAAAACTTTTCCCCTCTCCAAAAAATTTCAGCTTATGTACATTTTGCAATTTGCAAAACCATACTTGTAAGTCTAAACTATTCCACAATTAATTTATCATTGGAATTGTTTCGTTTTTAAACAAATACATCAGTTTCAGTCTAACCAAGGCCAGCTTTTGTTAATGACTTCAAAGATCATAATACATTTTATTTTTGTATATTCTTTTACCAGTTAATGACCAAACAGTAGAAAATAATTCACATATGTTCAACCTGGCATAAAATTATCACACCTATTGCTTCCTTCTCAGAAATGTTACCTCTGTTTTCAATTTATTAATCTCTACCATTCAGTTCTGAATTAATTATCTCTTCCCCTACCAAACACACAAATCTCCCTTTTAAAAAAAGATATGAATAAGAAAGGAAAATACACAAAACTGAACAGCAGAATTTATAAAACCAAGTTTCCAGAAGCTATCGCTCACCAAGCCAAACTAGCTCAGGAAACAGAAAAGCTAAAATGCCTTCACAAAACCACTAGGAACTCAAAATAATTGTGTTTGCAAAGCTAGATCCTAATATTTTTTTTTTAAATCTACAAAATTTTGCTCTTATTAAAAAAATAAGTTTTTAAAAATAGGCAGAAAAGGAGAATCCTTTTTTTTTTTTCCTTCGGATAATAGTTTTACCGCAGCCATATCCAACCAGGTCTTCCTAGCCTAAGAAGAAACACAATGATTCTACCACTTTTATCCATTTAGTTAAGTTTTGAAGATCTTACTTCCAGTGTTTTATCTTGAAGAAAAACATTGCGAAGTTTGAATTATGCATATCTAAAAATTCTTTCTTATCCTAACTGCTCAGGGAAGGGGAGGAGACTTTACTGTTTCAATATTTCACTTCCTCACATAAACTGCCAGAGGAAAGAACATTATAATTTCCTCCTGTCCAAAAAAAAAAAAAAAAAAAGGAAAGAAAATAAAGACTTCTAACTTTCAAAAACGTCTTTATTAGACCCTAAAGAAACAAAGACAAAGAAATACAACATATTTTCCCTCTTTCAAATAACACTAAATTCTTTTTAGAAACATAAAAATACTTCCTTTACTAATTGCAAGATTACATCCAACATCACAAGCTTCAGCCAGCTAAGCTATGAAAGACACGAACAAATGTGCTAGTGATCAACACAGTCATGTTTTAATAACATAACCTGTTTTACTCAAGGGTTAGGGACTTAATACTACTACAAAGCACAGTATCAGCACAGCATCATCACTAGGAAGACGTTACCAACAGAAGAACATCATTATACTCTAGCAGTAAAATCATCTCAGAAGGGTATAAAACAAGAACAGGGTACAGTCAGCCTCTTATTATACATTTATGGATTATATAACTTATGAACTAATAATACCCTTATGCAGACACAGTCCAGTTCACTAAGAGCTGTATAGCCACCTCCACACAGCACTCTGGGGCATGAACTCATCGAGCAGTATTGGCTCAGGGATCCCTACACTTGAGCTCTGCCAATGACCTTTCTTTTCTCTGTAAAACTTCAATTATTCATATCAATAATATAATGTGTTGTGTATTGCCAATTTGCTTCATTCATGTTACCCTATTCCTCTTTATCCTGCATTTGCAGGCTCTTTATCCTGCATACAGGCGTCTGCTGGCAGTATTAAATGTATCAGGCCAAACATATCTGCAAACCCCCAGTCAGATAAACACTGTCATAACTTTTTGGTGCAAATTTGGCAATTGAGCATTTTGCTGGTATAGCTTAACGTTAAGGCCCTCCAAGCAATGACAGCAGCTTAAGCATCTAGGTCAGCAGAGCTAAACCAACTTTAGATGAAGGTCTTTGGCATAAACACACCAATTATCACCAGTCCCTGTTACTCAAACATCACAGACAATGAGAAGTCACTCTTGCAGTCCTCCAACTACAAAAAACACGCTAGGACAGAGCAATCACTGTGTCTTTTTTTTTTTTTTTTTTTTTGAGAATAAAATTTCATATAACTTTTAAAAAAACAAAGCCTCCCCGCAAAAAAAACCTCAAACCTCCTGCTTCCCAGAAACTACAGATTAAAACAGCAACCCTCTAATATATATATTAATTTATAGTCATTTAAAGTTAGCTATATTGGCACGATCTGTAGCAATATTTTAGACCTCATTATGTCATTCAAGATATGGGTATAAACCACCTAAAAATTAAAGACATAAATGACATTTCCAGCCTCAACTGCATAGCATTAAACTGTGTCATTTAAACCGGTCTGTCCACGCGAAAAACCTAACACTCTTCTGCCCTAGGATCACCAGATTCTTCACATGGAAGTAGAGTACTGCAAGCAAATAGCAATAATGACATTAGTGTTCCCTGCCACTGAACTGCACAATCTGATCGAGTTTCCCCCAAAAAATCACCAGGAATAAGTGGTTCTCTGGTTATAAATGGGGCATAGCATACAGGATAAAACCTCTCTAAATTCCAACACTATGCTATAGGGATTGTATTGTGCATTGCTACACAAGGCAGGCCATCTCTATGCCTCCAGAAAAACATCTGCTCAGAACTCAACTTGTTAACCGACATAAAAAACATGACTTGCTTTTTCTACATTTGATGTCATCTGAATTAAGAACAATATTCTCCCCAGCAACTGAAAGTCCTCAGCACGTATCCCTCAATACTGCAAATCAGAAAAAATCAGTTTTAAAATCCAAGCACACAGAGTAGTAGAACAGGCCCGAGAAAACTGTAAGGAAAGGATTAATGGCAAGTCAGATTTTAAGGAAAATATAAATTCACTAAGCCAGGTAGGACATTAAAAAAATATAAAAATAAAAAGGTTTTGGACATGCAAGACACTTGAGTTATCTTCACATTTCACACTCCTTCTCCCTGAATAATGTCAAATTTTACTGAAAGTCATTTAAAGGACATGAGGAGATGAGTTTCATACCTGCCCCATTTAATTCGTTAGCCCGTGGACATCTGGAAACATAAAAGGAGTGAAGACGAGATTTCCACAATAAAAATCTGAATTGAGCAGCATAGCTCCTATCACTGATATTACTATTTGTTGTTTTGGCATGAAAATACAATACAAGGCTCTTTCTTTTGAGGCCTGGCATATGTTGGAGGGGTGTGCCTTCATTGAAAATATTTTTGTTTCACTTTAGGTTAACTAAAATCGAGTAGATGTCCAGAAATAAATGCATAGTGAAGACACAGCAATTAAGTTTCTTGGGATAGCAGAAACTCATTCATTCCCCAGAGATCAAAACTGGTTTTCATAGCACGGAAGGTGCTCGCTATGAGTGCTTTGCTAATGTAACCATGCTCATATAGCATATCAAAAACATATAAACCAGTATACCATTCATATGTTTAAGTTGGTCTGGACCGTGTGGAGCTCAGGACCTAAGATCTTATTTTGTATCTTTATTAGGCATATTTGGCTAGAAACATATTCAGATAAATCACAGAGATGGGTAAAAGTGGTTTCAATTTAAAAGGACATCTTCTTACAGGAGACAAACTTTGGGGTAATTTCTAAGTAGATAGTATGGTTTCACCAACAAACCTTTATTTTATACTACTATCAATCCTACAGAAACTGCTGATAGTTAATTCCACTTTCTCTCATTCTGCATACATTTAATATGCAAACTGTGAGACAAAATTTGTCCTCAGTTCCACCATACAATCTTGTAATAGTATTTCATGGCTTTTAAAACAAACAAAACAAAAAATCTTCCCACTCCCAATTTAGAAATAATAATGTAACTGAGAACAGCATTTATCCTACTGATTTTCCCACTAACTCCCTAGTGACTAACACGAAAATACACAGCTTGAATTTCTGACTGTAGACTTAGTTTGCAAACCTAGTAGTTAAGAGAAAAAACATCCTATAGACTTTAACTGAGTTATTCTAACATAGTAATGGGAATAAGAAATAGAACATCTGAAAAAAATGCGTATTTTACAAACCAAGTTTTCAGACTAGAATCACACTTCAGAGGGCTTACAATAAAAATGTCAGTATGTTACTGTGTATAGTTTAATCACTGTCCTTCCCAAAACACACTGCTTTTAGTTTTGGTGTAAGGTATAGAATTAATCACGTTCGGTCTTTTATTCACTTAAAGCAATGGCGAAGAACATGAAGCTTTTGTGACTGCAATGTTTTTGCCCTTCCCGCTGATCTTAATACCAGACTGTAAGAGATGCCTCTTAACTCAGACCGTATACATGTCACGATGCTGTCAGCACAGCTTTGAGCTAGCATCAATGTTACGGGTAATCCTCTAACCAAGAGTGCCTCTTCCTGAAGACCTTTACCAGGGAAACAGTTAGATGCAAAACACCACTTATCTTCATTTAGAGTTTTAAGTTTTTTGGTTTGGGGGATTTTTTAATAATACTTCACTCATCTGCGCATTTTAAACGGCAAGGAAGGAAGAGTGAAAACCGTTACTGAAAGATAATTTTTTTAACAGAAGAGGAACTAACTTGTCTTTATACAGAAGACATCAACTAAACAAATCACCGGAACAAACAGTTTTAAGATAAGATGCTGGAAACTGGGGTAAAAAGCTGCATATTAGAGAACAACTACGGGAGACATAGAATAGAGATGCTGGATTTTCATCAACTGAGATAAACCTTCCATTTCCGTATCAGTAACAGAAACAAAATAAATTTGTGTTGATTTTTGTCCTTGTTATTATCCAAACCACTCTGCAAAACAATAATGGATGCCTGTGAAATTATAAATACAACATCTTCCAAACAACTTGTGATTAGGCCAATTTGCCTGGTCTTCCTAAGTTAACAGTGAATAGCAAGTCTCATGTGGAAAAGCAATTTTTGTAAGTGCAACAGAAACTCAGTAAGCCAGCACGCAAATTGGAAACTTTGTGTGAAAAGAAAAAAAGAATGAGGGAAACAAGTGTTAAGGAAGATAAAAATCCTCACTGTTTATCTTCCAGGAAACTTGTCAAATATTTCTGTTTAAAATGCATTTATTTTGCTCAGTGTTAAAAAATGGGCAACTTAAAACAGGTATGTTACTTTCTGCTATTAACTTTAGGGCAGTCAAAAGAAGCACTGATTTATTGGTGATTTGTCGAACCAAAACTCGATAATAATAATAAAAGGAACTTTGCAAGAAAAGACACGGTTCATCACTTATTTTCTTTCACCACTCTGATTTACTGCGCAGAGCAACTTCTTGAGACACACACTAGACTCATACTACACACAGAGAAGTTCCCTGGGCAACAGATCTAGTTACTGCTATTTGGTTTTGAACAGTAACTGAATCAGATTTTTAACCAGTTTAGAGTATATAAGCACGTCTGGCTATACCTTCTGAGAAATGAGTCATCTCAATTTTTGATTGAGCTACCAAACAGTTTAGTGTTCCCTGCCTACCTCACTTCCCTCCTCAACCTATAAAGAACAGTTGGCCAGGAGAGGCAAAATGAGGGTGTACTGTGAAGAGTGGAGGATCTAGGAGCTGCAGAAGTTAAGCAATGTAGGGTGAAAGGGAAAAAAGAGACATTTGCTCCCACCAAAGTTCCACTGACCACTCGGAATATTCTCACCCTCTTCCAGAGTTCCCACCAAGCAGCTAGGACCCCTATCTGAACCTTTAAGTGAAAAAAGTTAGTTAAGGCATATTGAATAAGTCATCAAACTGGTTCAGATCAAACTAATTATTAGCCTGATCTGGAAGCATATCAGGATAACTCCAATCCCTGCCGAATCTGAACTAGAACATAACTAAAAAAAGGACTGTTTCAATTCCCTAAGCAAGATACCAGATGATTTCACAAGGTCCGCATGTGTCCCTTGTAAAGCATGTGAATACTCGTTAATTTTATTCCTCTTTCACCCGCTGTTACCACAACCATCACATGCCTCTCATACAGACACACTGCTGCACTCTACTCTAGTATCTAAACAAGATCTTAACACATCCCATTTTATCTGCTGATCACACTTCTCTCATCTTTCTAAATAATCAGAAGCAGGAACTCTAGCTTCATGCTGACTTTACAGCTACAAAGAAATAAAGAAGGATTAAGACATTTCCTAACATACTTCCTAAAAACTGCGCTTTAACTGCACATCAAGTAATGATAGATGCAACACGAAATTATAAACATCTCGGTGCAAACAAGTCTTGGTAGAATGAATCTGTGCCTACTATATTCTAGATTATTTACAGACGTTGTCACTATTAACTCCAGACATTTTTGTGGGCTGTTAAGATTTCAAAGTCCCCCTCCTTTCTATAAGCATCTTTATAACTAAATTACATTATTACAGCAAGTATTCCTAAATCTTCATACCATTAAAAGCAGATTCATAAGAAAAACCCTTTAATGACTGGCCTAATCCAGACAAAGGCCCAAATATATTTTACATACTGTCCCTAAAACTGTGACTCAAAAATTACAAAATATTCCTGAGACATGAATAAAATTGCTAGGATACAACAATCACAGTAACAAAAAATCCTGTTAAGATATAAAATATGTAATGACAGACGGAAGAGAAAAGAATATTTCATTTGAAATACAACCAAAAATTTAAAGGCATAAAAGGAGAAAAGAAACAAACAGAAAACCTATGCAAGTCTACTTTTTGTAAATTTGTGCGTGGCTACCGTAATAGATTACTCTACTTTGCACTTTTCCCCACTTTCACTGCAAACTATTATCAACATATAGATCCTACATATTCCCTTCTTCTAGACTATCCTATGACAGTTGCAATAAATACTCCAGAATATCCATAGCTACCGCATAACACGATTTTAACAAGAAATGAAACAAAGTAAAGTTCTGCAAATCTCATATTACAATAGTGTGATAGTATACAATAGTATTCCTAGATCAAAGTTAAAATTTGATTCTTTATAGATATGTAAATATACTGTATATTACTCAGAATAAGGAAATGGTTAGAATGAAACTACTTATGTTGATAAATCATCCAGTACTGCTTTAATGCAATGAATAAACCAGGGTAGTGGCACCCTTCTCATTGTGAAAAGAGAAGAGGAGAATGTAAGCAGGAGGTTGCAGTTAGATTTTTTTGATTGTTTTTTTCCTAACAATTTCTCCTCCATGTTATTATATATTGCATGTCTTTATAATCAAGTCTAAAGAAATATTTACTTCTCTAATTCATCTGCCAGAACTCATCAGACCATTATTATCATAAAAACACAAGTTAATGGAAGCATACTCGTAACTGCTCCTTTTGTGCTGCTATTTTAAATTGTTAAGACAGAAATATATATGTGTGTGTATATATAACATATACACACACACATACATACATATATATATATATATATATATGTGTGTGTGTGTGTATTTATGTATGTATATATGTATATTTACCATGTCATCAAAAAATGAGCTGGCTAACACTGCTTTGGAAGGAGGTAACTGCATGCCACCAAGTTTTTCTATTTCTTCCCCCATTCCTCCATCAAAATTTAGATCACAGAGCTGAAGTATATTTTTAAAAAACAAAACCAGAAAACTTTAATCAAAAAACTCTATTCTCATTACAAAATACTTAAGGAGATCATGAATGAAAAAAGAGAGAAAAGCTGCTAATTTAAAGCAAGCTGGGTCTAAAGCACTTTTTTCTGTCTGTGTGGGAACTACTATACCACTGCCTACCACATGCCTTGAATTTTCTTCAACTGATGCACTCACAAGATCATTCAAAACTTACACCTCTAAGAAAAACGTACTGTAATTTTACAATTGGCACTTCAACATGTTCGAATTGAAAGTGTTTCAGCGTTACTGAAGAAGGCAGAATAGGATTTTTAAAAGGTACATTTTAGTGCAATATAGAAACAAGGTAAGTACAATTAGGAGAAATTGCCAGGACATCTCTCTCACTCTAACCCAAGAAAAATCTACATATCAACAAAGTACTAAAAAATCTGCAGCTTAAAATCAACAGTTTTAACTCTTTCAATTATTCTGCAGCTAAAAAGTGCATTATGCTTTTTGATAGCTCTACCACTTCATTAAAAATCTTAAAATAATGTTTTGAGGAACTTTTCTTCTGAAATGCAATTCTTTTACAGTTTACACTGATAGGAAACAGTACCTCTGAAGCTTTTAAATATATATTTATATATACATACATATACACACACATGCACATGTACATACATGTATACACATGTATTATATATATGTGTATACATATATATGTGTATAATACATGTACTTTATAACTACTGTGCTGCTTTTATGGGTTAAAAATACAGTAATCGAATTTCTAACTAAATCTTAAAATATACTACTGTTCAAATTCCTATCTTTCAAGATTAAAAAATAGTCACTAGTTAACCGGTTAACCAAAATCATCACATAGTGGTTGACACAGTAACAAAACCATCATAATAAAAAACACACTAAAACAATGGTGAAAATCAATGTATAGCTTCTGAGAGATTATAAATGTTGGCAATATGATGATACTATATGCTGACCAAGTGTACCAAGATCAGTCCCCTAATCCCTCTTCGCCCCCCCCCCCCAAGTTTTGTTTTGCAAGAGTCCAGAGAATCGCCAAATATTCCTGAATGTCTAAAAGAGCTTTATTGGCCAGTAACTAAAGAATTAAATACACAAAGTATTTATATAGATCAGTTCTATAAGATCAGTTCTACTGATTTTTATTATTGGAGCACAAATAAAGCAATTTTTTTTTTACAATGTTGAAAAAAATCACTTTGATCATCAGTGTTAGGTAAGTTCCTCATACCT
The DNA here is from genome assembly GCF_028389875.1 of Rhea pennata. Classification (NCBI taxonomy): domain Eukaryota; kingdom Metazoa; phylum Chordata; class Aves; order Rheiformes; family Rheidae; genus Rhea; species Rhea pennata. Next base: position 16,819,938 of record NC_084678.1, read on the forward strand.
CCATCTATGTATTTTTGACACGATCCATCTGTCTTACAGCACAGGTGGTCATACAACTATTTCCTGAGACTGTAAACTGGTCCACTGCAGTCCTTTGTGCCATCTGTTTGCAAGTTTGGGGTCACATCATGAAAATTAAAGGACTTGCCAAACAGAACACAAACCTACTCTTTGAAAATTTATTTCCTCAGACTAGCGGTGGGAGACAGAAGGACCACACCTTCCTAAGAACAGACAATCCCTCTATGTGCCACTCCGTCACCTACCCAGTGAGTCATGAAACAGGCAAGTAAACCTCAAGGAGGATGACCACTGCAGGAGCTGCGGAAGAAGCCAGTGTGCCCTCGGGCCTGCTGGACAGCTCCAGAGGAGCAAGCCCGACCAGCAAGCCTTTCCTCCCAGTTTTAGTCTCATCCACAACGACAGGATTCTTGATGTGAATGAAAAATTAAGTGGCAAAGCAAAACAGACAGGACTCATATGGCTCAAGATCAAACTGTGAATGAAAAGCAGTTAGCTTATTAAAATTATCTTAAAGTAACTCCAATGCCTGCATGTTTGACAGGATGGAAAAGCAGTAAAAATGCTGGAGGATACTGTTTTGCATGCTTTGGGGAAGATACTAGAGCATTCAATTGTATACGTAATAGAAGCTTTGTATGAAAGTTCTGTCAATCTGTTTCCTTTGCAAACGTATAGAAATAGTATTTAAATCTGGATATTAACATCAATAGTACTTTAAAAAGAAAACACTGGCAAACCGAACAAAAGGGAGAAACATGGCTAATTATAACAGACAAATAATAATAATAATAAAAGTCTTTTTCATGGACAAAAAAAAATCTGCAGAACCATTTTCTGATCTTATATTATGTCCACTTTCCTGTCAGCAAATTTTACTTTTAACCAAAACCATATTTTATTAAGTAATTCACTCAGGCTGCAATTAATATTCACTGTCAAAGTGCCTTAAACACAAAGAAAAATCTCTCTCAAAGTTTACTAAGAGAAGATACAAGATGATTAGCAGCATCATTGATGATGACTACTACCTCCTAATAGCGTAACTTGCAAATTAGACTTCATAACTGAAGTTAGGTTGATGACCATGCTCCATCAGTCACAAATCGCATGGGCTTACTACAACTGAGTTACCAAAAAAAAAAAAAAATCAAAAAAACTAACTCATCAAAAAACAGATTTCTTGGTATTTATAAACAACTGAAAGATTATTTATACTTTTTGGATATGATCAACACAGAGATAAGATCTATGTTAAAAGACAAAACATATTACAAAGCCATGACTTTTTTCAGATATTCACTGATAAGAGACAGTTAGATAAAGCACACAACCGCCCTGTGAAGCTAGGAAACCACTACGTTAGTCTTCCAGCACTTTGCATCTACAGCCTATTATTTATCAATACAAAGCATCAAAAAATTAGCAGGAAAAAAAGTCTCAGACTAAGCTGCAGCTTCTTCCCTTTCATTTAAAGGCAGTGAGCAGTAACTAAAATGAAATAAAGAAGGAAGGAAAGAAAAAATATTCATTCATGCTTATAAAAACTTATTTGATTGAAAATCTCATCTCCAATTTCTAGGTCATCCACAATACAGGTTCCACAGGGCCAAAGCTAGCACCATGACAAGTTTCTCAGAAGTACATGGAGCACCACAGAGCACAACCTTAAACCACGAGTCTTAGAGCACAGGAAGGCAATCAAGAAAAATAAATATTTTTTCATTTTACAGTCCACATATTAAAGATAATTTCTCATCATCTCTAGCTTCTGTCTCCCCTCTTTCCTCACTCCTAAAGCATAATTTTATTTAGAGTTATTAGAGCTAAGTCACTAATGCCAATGAATTTGACATCTATTTCTTAGGATCTTCTAGTCAGATTAGGACTCTGCCATTTTATATGAAATACAAACAAAAACGTAAACAGTAATCCCAATCAGCCATAAATTAATGGATTCCTTAAAACCTAAAACCATTTCATCTGAAATTGAGTTTATAATAATAATTTTAACTTAAACATGGCTGATAATATCCAAGAATTTAAACAAGTAAACATCTTGAAATATTTTAAAAGGAAAATTAAGAATCTTTTGTCTCCTTTCAGAGATGCATACTTTTGATAGCTTAACTTACCAATGAAATGGCTGAAACATCACCAGTCAGCCACTGGCGGCCCACAAGTTTTTGCCTCAACAGTAGCAAATTAATAAGGTATCTAAATACGTATTTAACATTTTCATTTCCTTAAGAGATGCTAATATGAGACTATCAGACAGATATTAGCTGTAGGAATAATTTCTTTGTATTGATGCAAGATGATTTACCAAATTTATGCAATTTTTTAAAGCTCTATGGCATAAGAGTGAATATTATGCATACAGAGCTCTACAGCAATGACTCTCAGCATACATTGCATGGAAAACAATGGATCAATAAAAACAAACCTAAAGAAAATAAAAAGTGTTTAGCTTTCCTTTCTTTTTACAGCGACAGTCAGGCATGGACGGCTTTCACCTTGCTCTCCAAGGGAGAAACGGCTCTATCGGTGTAATATACTCCAATAATAAAGTCAACTGCATTGTGTCACTATGCATATAACAGCAAGATACTGATAAAGCATAAAAGCAAGAGCAAAGCGCTATCTGTAAATTCACTGCCTATGCTTCATCCAGTTACATTCAAAGAGAACATCATAAGAATTACCTGACTAGAATTCTTAATTCAAGAACCAGAAAATACTGCACAAATAAATAAAATTGTGCTTCCTTTGCAAGTTTCTTGTTTTAAAGCCTGGATTTACTTTCCATTGTCAATACATCATTAAACACATAATAATCTGAGCAGTAACAAATTATTTTTTAAAAAATAAGTAGAACAATATAAGGAAGGGGAAGCAAAAAAAAAAAGGGGGGGAATCCCTCAAGCTAAGAACAGTCATCATGAATCATAGATTGCACATAATATAAATAACTTTCATTTAGAATTCACCTTTGCAGGCCTCTTGATTTCTTTTTTGGAATTTTTCACAGCTCAGAGACAGAGGATGCAAGCCCCTAAAACACCATGGTTCTCTCAACTAAGGAATGCGCATGTGGGTGGGAGGAGGAGAAAGACGGGATTTCCACCACCACCCAAAGCAGGAGGTCCCCAAGGAAGACACAATGCCTATAATTTTTCCAATGCTGTATCACAAACGGATGCTTTATGAAATCTGTAGCAAACTGAGAAGACTTGCTTTGTCCCACAAAGACAGAGCACCCCAAGAGCCAATTCCACACACACCCCAAATCCAGGTTCAAGAAACGCCTTAGTAATCGGCCACCTTTACGATCCAGACCCAGCAGACAGCAGGAAGAGGCAGGAATATCCCACCTTCCCCTGAGGCACTCCATTCTCTCTCCAGTGCCCTCTCCTCCAGCTCCCCTCACAGCAAAATCTCCCTCTTAATTTTTAATTCTCCCACCCTACTGCCCACCTCTACTAGCACCCCGCCCTTCCTGGCCACTGCACCTCCCCAGCTCCCCTTGCCCCCTTCATCCTCTGCCCTTCTCCTCTCTCTGTGAGCTCCATCATCCTCCTCACTCCGCATTGCCCCTTCCCCTACGCCTGGCAGCTCCTCCCAGCCCTTCTCCATACCCCTTCTCCTCCCCCCTTCCATGCCCTACCACTCCCCCCCAAACCCATCTTCCTTCCCCCTCAGCTCCTTCATCTCTCCAGAAACCCCATCCACTCTGCCTCATCCCTCTGCCCCCCAGTGCAAAGCCCCTCAATGTCCCCCCACCCCCTTGCCTGGTCCCATCCCCCTCAGCCCCGCAACATCCCCCCCATGCCTCTCTCTTGCCTGGTCCATCCCCTCAGCCCCCCAGTATCCTCCACATCCTATTGCTAGGCCTGGCCCCATCCCCTCAGCCCCCCCATCCCACCCTCATGCCTGGCCTTCATCCTCCTCAGCCAGCTAATAACCCCCCCATCCCCTCAGCCCCCCAATGCCCCCCCCTCTTACCCTCCGGCTTTGCCCTGTCCCCTCAGCCCCCCAATATCCCCTCACCTCACCCCCCCGCCTGGCCCCGGCCCCATCCCCTCAGCCCCTAATATCTCCCCATCTCACCCCTAGGCTTGGTCCCATCCCCTCAGCCCCCCCAATATCCCCTCATCTCACCCCCATGGCTCCATCCCCTCAGCCCCCCAGTATCCCCCCGGCCTGGCCCCGTCCCCTCAGCGCCCCCCATCCCGCTTCCCCGCCTGGCCGCCCCCGGCCGCCCGCGCCGCAGCGCCCCCCCCCCGGCACCGCCACCTCCATCTTGGCGTCCGGCCTGCGGGCCGGGCCCGGCGGGGCGAGCGAGGCCCCAGCCGCGCCGCGCCGCGCTCACCTGCGCCCCGCGGGCGGGCGGGCGGGCGGGGGCCGGGCAGCCCCGCGCAGGAGGCCGCCTCGGCGGTGTCGCGTCGTTTCGCGGCGCGGTGCGGCGCGGCGGCTGCTCACAGCGACGAGGCGGCCGGGCCGGGCCGGGCCGGGTAGCGGCGGCGCCCCCCGCCCTCAGCAGCTGCCGCGCTCGCCGCCGCCGCCGCCGCGCGCCCTCCGCCAGACACCGAGCGGCACCCGGCGTCGCCGACCGCGGGCGGGGGAGGGGCGAGCGCCGCCGCACGGCGACTGCGCGCGCGCCCCCGCCCCGCCCCCGCCCCGCGCGGGCGCGAGCACGCAGCCCCCCTCAAACCCCCCCCCACCCGCGGCGAGGCGCGCGCGCGGGTGTGTGTGTGGGGGGGGGGGGGGGGGGGGGGGGCTGAGCTGCGCATGCGCGCAGGGAGATTTGCGGGTGGAGGTATGCTGTGGGCTGCGTGGCAGCGTTACGCGCGTCGCGGAGCCGCGCGAGTCCGCGCGCGTTTGCGGGAGACACCGACACGCGCCAAAAAGCTCCCAGAAAAGCGTTCAGAACGATGGGAGGAAGGAGGAAAAAAAGAACTCTTTCCCTGACCGGGAATCGAACCCGGGCCGCGGCGGTGAGAGCGCCGAATCCTAACCACTAGACCACCAGGGAGCTCTGAGTGAAACTTTCCGCTCGGCACTTGTCAGGAGTCCCGCCGGGCCGGTCGCTGCCGCGCGGCGGCGCCCCCTGGCGGCGAGGGGCGGAGCTGCAGGCGGGGCGGAGCGGCCGGGGTGGGGGGGGGGGGTGCTGCAGCGCACGTACCTCGCAGCGGGCAGCAGCGGGTCGGGGGGGTGGTCGAGGTGGTGGTGGTGGGGGGGGGGGGGGACACCATGGCTTTCCCGCCCTCGCCCCGCACAGCTCGCGGCAGGCAGCTGCCGGCACAGGAGAGGCGGCCGCGTAGCGGAGGCCGGCAGGCCCCGGCGCTGCTGCTGGGCCCGGCCGCACGGCGCCTCGTCTGCGGTGCTCCGACAGCCTTTCCCGGCTGCCGCCTCTGACTCACGTTTCAAAGAAACGCACGATGACGAAGGCTGTTTGCTGCTGGAGTCATCGCTGCTGATGGCATCACACGCGGCTGTGCGCGATCCCTGCTCCTGCTGCAGCTCCCGGTGGCCGCGGCAGCCCCCGGCCCTGCTCTCAGCGGTACCAGTGCTCCGGAGCGGATCCAGCTCCTTTCCCCTCGACACCAGCTATTTGCTGGACTCACCAGTGCGGATATTGGGTCTGGGGACCCCGGGGCACAAGCCTGCGATGGACAGGAGATGCTGGACTCACCCCAGCCCCCACGCAGGACCGGGCTGGCCCTAGGCAAAGACCTCAGCATGGCGCTGGAAAAGGGACAGGGGTTGTCGTCACACCCTAAGGACACGGCTGATTTCCCTGGAGGGAAGAGGGTTGTTCTGCCTCCAGCTGCCATCTCTGTCGCACTGCCCAGGGGGACCCACGTGCTCCCAGCCCCTGGAGCAGTTGTGCAACCCATTGCAAGCACAAATATCAAATCTTTCTTTTTTTAAGGAGGAATCTTATACAGACAAGGAAAAAAAAAAACATTTCCTTTTATCTCTTTGCAATCAGTTGCTTTTTAATTTTGTCACTTAACTGCTTGTTCTTGCTCTGGGGGACGGAGCAACCTGGCTTCCTCTGACCCTTTAACCGCTTCGCGCGCCTCAGGCATGGGTGCTCACCGTCTCCTTTAGCATGAGGGAGGTCTCTCTGCAGTGTCACAGGTGGTTTTGGTGCCCTGCACAGGGCTATCTCATCTCTCCTTCCAAGCCAAGGTTGCAGGCTCGGGAGCCACCTTAGCAAGCAACAACAAACCATGATGGTCATGGGGATGACCTTGTTACTCTATGTTTTGTACCGAGATGTTTCATCTAAGAGAAGCAACAGTGGGGGGGGGGGGTGGAGAAAGGGGAGCAGCTCTAAATACACACACATCTCCAAGACAAATCTCCAGACCAAAACAGGCTCTGAGAAAGCAGGAGAGTTGCCCTGGGACACCAGGAACCCAGAGGCCCTTCTAAATCCACCAAGACTACTGACAGAGTTGGATTATTGTTATCAAACCCCTTTCCCTTGGTTAAAGCAGAGCAGGTGTGTGTTCAAGAGGTTGCCAAGGTGGCTATGTACACTTCTGGCCTTGGGTTTTCATGGGGAAGGCAGGTGCATTTTCCCCAACCCAGCTTGTACCCACGCACAAGACACTGCAGTCAGGGCTCAGCCCAAATGGGAAACTGGGGCTTTCATATGCAAGAGCTGGCACCCAAGGAATGCACTTAGATACCAGGAACTGGCAAAGACGCTTTGAAGCCTATAACCAGGAAGGTTAAACAGTGCTTAATTAACCTTCCTTCAACACTTCAGTTCCCTTCATAGAAGAGATTAGAGAGAAAGAAAAGCACCTCTCTACCCCTTCGGGCTCTCCCCGGGGAGCTGCCAGACACAGCTCCCCACCTGGGGCTCTCCCTGCCTCACTACCTGCTCTAGGATCTCTCCTCCACAAAAGGCTCCAGGATGACCTATTATATTGAACCCCTTACTCTTAAACCACTTGCAGAGAGAGGCAGTTTTATTCATGGAAGTCAAATAGCAACTCCACCACCACCACACTGCCCCCCAAAACCAAAAAACACCTCAACAAATCCTGCACACACAAACAAGACAAAAAATCCTCACCACCAGGCAGATGCATCAGTTCAGCCAGACAACCTTCCTCTGAAGATACAATACAATGTGCAGTTTTGGCACCCTGTTGTCCTCTCTTATACCATTTACCTACTCTCCACAGCTCCTTTTAAATTTAAGGGAGCAGATCCCAGTTGAAGTCATAATTTATCACTTCCGCCTTTACGGTGCCATTTAAATCAGTAGCGACTGCTACGCAGCTTCCAAGAAGCTGATCCCTGGGGTAGCACACTGTAAATATGAGCCAGCATCACAGCTGCTCCTTTTCCACATTAGAAGTTCCTCACGCTTCAGCTCCAACTGCCAAGGTTACCGCTGCAGCCACAGCCCAACACTATAAATCCAGAAAAACAGAGTAAGGAAGTTCAAGGCATGTCTGGCTAACCTGCAGCACCAATGCTTAGAAGTATAACATTGCTTAGAGGAAATATGTGGGGCTACAATGCCCCCCACTTTAGTTGAGCATAGCTATGTGTGTCAGAAGTGGCTGGTGTTTAGTAACTCAAATGGGAATTCCAGACTGGAAACATTATTTAAAATATCACTTAATGAAAATCTTCCAGAGATCCAACAGACCACCAAGTCAGAGAGGAGCACTTACCAGAAGTTACTGCAGGTAGCTGGAATTTGCCCAATGCATTCACAACACTAAGAACAGAATTCAGTACTGTTAAATAGAATGAGACAAAAAACATCAACTCATTTTCTCCCAAAGGAATGCTTTATTGACACTTCTCCTCCGCATTTATCTGTAAAGAGAAACAGTTCAATACCCAAGCTCCAGCAGTACCCATTTCACTGACACTGTTCCTCACATTGAGGCTGGCTTTAGTCACAAACAAGGAAATCCCATAAATGACACTCTACACTCCACCTACTGCCTAGTACATCTGCCTTCTAGGATTTCATAGCATGTCCCCAGACCTGAAGAGGGAGGGGAGCAGGAGGTGAGGGAAACTGAAATTAGTCAAAAGATAAAAGTGTCAAAACTTGCTTCTCTAGAGAAGAGGCAGAGAAAGTTCAGTCCCTCTAGGGTGATAACCACTAAAACTACTCAGATATGTACATAAACAAGTCTAAAGACCTGAGTAATCCCACTTCACCTCTAAGGCACAGAATTGCTCACTCTAGGTGTTTTTGATGTGCCTAGAATAAGATCAGGCCTCTATAGGAAAACTTAGTTGTACAGCTCCTGAGCAATGAAGTTGGACATCAGAATAGCAAAACATCCAGCCACTTGGGAAACTGGTTGAGCTTCATGACTCGCCACCATTTTTTGTAAAGCAAGATCATAGCTGGGGCTCTCAGCTGAGAGAACATAGTCACAGTCAGATGTACCAGATGGAGTGTCCCACAGAGCAAAGACCCTCCAATACAGTGTCCATATTGCTAGAGACAGCTTTGTCCTTCCCTAATCTGGACTTCTTGCTAGCAGCCTTCAGAAATTCTTCCTCCAAGAATGAACGCATAAACTGAGAAGGGAGAAGCAAGTTTCATACACTCAAGCAACAGAGCGCACCACTGAAAATTAACACAAGAACTGGCTTATAAGCATGCTGCTACTACTGTATGATGCAAAACTCCAGTGCTCAATATTCAGCTTTGTAACCCTCACAGTCCCCTCTATAGAGAAAAAATTATAAACAAGTAAAGCATAAAGTGATGTAAGGCTTGCATTTCAGAGTCCAGGGGAACATTTCCCTATATGATGCCAAAGCTGTTTTTTTTTTTTTATTTTTTTCCCTCTCCTTAAAGTTCATTGCATTTAAAAATAAAGATTTTAGTTTTGTTAAAGCTAGAGCATTAGTGTAACAATGAGGCAGCTGCTAAGTGAAGTTTCCCTTTTGGGAGCCCAGAAAAAAGTTCACCCCATTTACCAGACTACCCCACTGAGAGCAGGAAAAAAACCATAATGGGAGAAGGCTGGGAGATCACAAAGTAACTGCATGGTGTGCTCTGAACACAGAGCATCACCAGAAGCTGAGGCTAAGATCCTCATGCACTTGACTTCTCCTTTAACTGTTCTCCTCCTTTCCTGCTCACAGTTACTTTTTCCTGTCCAAAGTTATGAGAGCCAAGGAAAAGATTTTTCTCTCTCTAAACCAATGGCATTTCTGAGCTACCTTAAGGAAACTCCATTTTGAAGTGCTCTCCCAAAAGGACAGCACAGTGATACATTTCATTTACAAACTTTAGTGTAAAATATTTGTGTACAAAACTTTGCATTCTCTTTGACTTGGATCCAGTAGCAGTGTCTATGAATGGATTATGGATCTCTCTAGACTGGCTCTCAGCCCCTTCTTGCACTCGCATGTTGTTGCTGTTGTGAAGATTTGGGAAGGAAGGGGGCTTGCTCTTGCAGTTGTGCACAGCCGTGCAAAGCCATATAGCAAGTCTAGAAAGGAGCATTGTCTTGTGGAGGCTTGTCTCCAGCTCCTGGCGGGGAGTGGAGGCCATCAGTGCTATTTTCCCTGCTGCCCACCACTCTGGACTGAAAGGAGAAAAGAGAGTTAGGATAATAAGAAACCAACACTGAGAATGACAAGTAAATTCTCCTTTGTCAAGGTCACCTCCCGTAGCAAAGACTTCATGCATCTGAGAGGCCTTTTGCCTGAATACTAGTCTACAAGAAAAACATGGCAGAAATTAAAGTTTCTGCCTAAGATTTCACACTATGTTTATGAGACAGAGGAGACAGTTACCTTTATGGTTCCAACTCTATCTTCAAATGACTTGAAGGTTGCAGAATTCCTTGAAGAAAAGAAGGAAAAAATAAAAAAAGACAAGACGACAAGTTAGTTCTTAACTAAAATAGGCCACCCACTGTGACCAGGCTCTCTTGCCCTTCCCATGTAAGAGCAGTAGTACCCAAACACTTCTAGCTCCTCACTCAGCTGTCTTGTGGCATGAATCTCACACACAGGCAGAAGCACTACATACAAACTCTAAAGACAGACATTTATACCACAGGGGTCTGTGCACTCCAATTTACCTGCCTAAGCAGAGAACTTAGTTGGAAGCCTTGTAAAACTAAGAATTAGTTTGTTTTCTGCTTATACGCTGACTCTCTAGTGATTTTTTTTTTTAACTAAAAGCATACTTTCTTAAATAATGGAGAGAAAAAGCTGAAAAAGATTTAAAGGCTTCACTTTCCCATATTACATCCTGCTGGCAGAACAGGAAGAGCTATGTGCATGAACCTGCAAGATTTTTACTGACACAGAAGTGATCATTTACATCAGGAAATACTCTTAGAACCTCAGCACAACAAATTAAGCAGAAAAATTCATATTTCTAACGAAGATAAGCCAGTCATTTGACAATCTGAACAGCTTTTCCACTTGTGAATGATTCCAAGGAGTGCTCTGTACTGAGCTTTCAGACCAGGCAATTATTCATACAGAGTTATTTTCCCTGCATAAGCACCAGGAGCTGGGAAGTGACTAGCCTCATCCTAGTTACTTTTACTCAGATTCATATTTGTGCCCATAAAATAGCCTCTGTCAATGTGAAACGAAGATGAATAGGGAGAGCTTCTGTAGGCCTGGTCCAGTTTTAGCAATCGTTTGTCCTACATGGAGATCTGATGCACCATGAAGGCATTTTGAGAAGAGCTCCTAGCTTCTAAGCTAGAGACAGAAGATTCAAGTTAGGATTCACCTTAGTATTAGTAATGGCTGTGCTGCACATTGTAAGAGGAGAACTGTAATCCCCTTCAGGGACCTCTGAAAGCTACACGTTTCAGGTAGACTTTGGTACAGCTGCAACAGCGCACTTAGTCTATTTTGATAGTTATTAGCACCTGTAGTGTTCTCGGACTAACAAAGCCTTGAATTACTCAAGCTGCAGGACACAGCTACCCCATAATCAAAGTAGCATCAGTTGAAGTGAACCAATTGCACAAATTAGAACCCAAAATCCCCCACAGGGCACAGTCTGCTACATATCCCACCTACCCCACTCAGGAGAGACAGGGGTTTGCTACATTACCTCATCGTTGGCATACTTATCGAGTGGCGAATGGAGTAACTGCTACTTGGAAGCATTCAGAGCAAGGAGGAAAGAGTTAGACAACAATTTTAAATAGACATTGTGTAAAAGCAGTTTACCCCCACTTCCAAGCACTTGCTGCCACACACAGGCTGCTGTGGACAACTGAAGCAATAAGAGCTAGCCCTCTCTTCCCTTATTTTCACAGCCTGCAGCTCAGAACTAGTTCTGTATCATAGGACTGTTAGCATGAGTACTTAACTGAGAAAGCGAACAAGCAGAAAATGAACATAGCGCATCATTTAAAAGCTCTTCTAAATTTGATGGACAGATCTGCTTATGTCAGTACACGGAAGCAAATCTCCCACAACACAATCCTTAGAAAAGAGGTTTTTAACTATGCTCAAGACAAGAGACACCTGGCCTATGATCAAAAATCTGATGGATGCAGAGGTGAGGCATGGGCACCTCTAGGAGACAAAAAAATGTGCATGACCGGTTTTACTGTATCAAGTTACTCACATTATCAAGTTTTACTAGCAAAGACTTCTTGCCCCAGGTTTTCTTTCCCAAAACTTGGGCTGACAGAAAGACGCAAAAGCATGCAGCAAGTGCTACCAAAAGGTACGCTGAACCATAAGCTTTCAAATTGGTAAGTTGTTGTAAACTGCTCATGGTCCCATTATATTATAATTAAGCTAGGGGTCTCATACTTGCAGTTGTGTTATATTCTTAACCTGCACTGCAAGTTGCAGCCATGATATAAAAATTATAGGAGATGATTTTAGCTAGATTTCTCATTCCATTTCAAAAGCATTGACAAGCTTTACATAATCAGCCTCCCCTTTAACATCTGCAAAGACTTGGCAAAGTAACATATGCTCATTTAGTAGCCTTGAAGAATATCTTACCTAAAGGAATGCGAGAAGGGATGAGCCCTGAGGAAACCCACGACAGCAGAGGGGGAAAAAAGGGAAGCAGTAGTCAGACACTTGTGCAGATCTAAACACTAAATACAGGACAATTAAGCAAGGACATGGTCACAGGACAAAGTCAACTGCCCAGAAGGAAGCCTCTCAAGATAAATTAGAGAAGCAAACAAAAAGCAATTGCTTTTCATTAATTCAAATTACCTAAACTAAGATGTTTCTTCAGAAGATGAGAGCAGAATCTACACTAAGTCAGAACAAGGGTGCTGAATTGAGGTGGAAAAGAACAGCGGGAAGATTTACTCATCCAGATCCATTTTTTTCACTTGAAGTTTTAGAGCACTTTTTCCTAAACTGAGGTTTTATCTTTTACCAAATTAGCTAACTAAGGTACCTTGTCCACCTCCCTATGAGATCTCATTTAAAAACAGCACTGCTCAGACTGCTGGTTGAGCACCTCTGCAATAGGAACCAAACAGATGCCTGCACATACGTTGCCAAGCCTGCAGATCTTAAAAGTTATACTTGGGGGGGGGGGTAGGGAAGGGGAGAAAGGGGAGGCAAAAAAAACCCAAACAGATCAACATAATAAAAAGATAAGAGCATATGGATAGAAGGTATGATGCTTAACCCACAACCCAAGTACTGATTGCCCATTTTTAGGTTCCAAGGCAAACTATCACATGGAAGCTACCAGCTTTCCATGCCGGATTTTGCACTACAGTAGCATTTCAGTAGTCTGAAATAATAAGCCAAGGTTTTCTACTTCTACTAAGACTGCCAAGATAGTCTGAAGAGGTTTCCCTACTGGAAATGCCAGTGTTCTATTCCACTTAAATATTGTTTTTATTCGCGCAGCAGGAAGCAGTCATGGCAAGCTGGATGTGACGTATTTGGCAAGGAGTACAAGGGCCCTTCCTTACAGCTATAGCAAAGATGCTAGGCTTCATGATTTCATTTCCCCATCTATTCCAATCAGCTCTTTGGCTGGATAGGCTCCTTGTAATGCTGTCTTTGCATGCAACATAGAAGTTAACTTGCTCTCACTTAAAGCAATGGAACACAGAATATGTATATCCATGCACCATGCTACTCTGTACGTAATTCTACAAGCACCAGTAAATTTGCTCAGATTCTTGACCTGGGCTTAACTGTTATCCTTTTTTTCCTTTCATGAGGATTTAAATTTTATATAAATTCAAGAAACAGCCGCCACCTCTGGGGCTCAGATTAACATTTTATAATAAATTTGCTTGTAGTATTATGTACAGTAGCAAACTCGATCAGACAACATGAAAGGTATTGAGGACAAAAACCACAACGCAAGCTGTTATCACACAAAAGAAAACACTTCCAATTTGCAGTTTAATGAAGACAGTAAGATGTAATAACGTCTAACAGTTTATTTTTTAACTGCAAGTGGAGATAACAGAAAAGGCTGAAGTAGCCAAAACTTGAGAGAACCCACTTGTTAAAGATACACCCCCCTCCCCCAGCAATCTACTAGAACAATAGCTTTAATACATTTAGTACAGTAATCACATAAATGTCACAATTTCTCCTCAAAATCTGCAGCTATAGCATTTGAAAGTGTTTTGACCACTCTGTTAAAGCACTGTAAAGATTGTAGCCAAGGACAACTTACTCTCATTTCATAGCATTTCTGTCCAGGCGGTTTTAATGGAATTATAACTACGCCCTCTGAATATCAGAGGTGTTTGTCCCACATTCATCATCCTTTCCTTGCATTTATCAACCGGTGAAAGCTGACTAAACAAGGAAATCCTTTCTGTTATCTCAACACTTCCAGTGTTGGAAGATAAACCTGCTTTAGAAGTGAATTTGTAGTGTAGGAGGAAAAAGTACAGTAACAACACTGATTATAGCGTAGGCCACAAGGCCTAGAACTGAGATTCTCCAGGAACAGATATCATCCTCATCCATTCAGAGAGGTGATCACAACAATAAAACAGACTTCACTCCTTGTAATCTCTGATCACATATCAGAATACCATTTACAGTTTCACTTGGCAGGCACAGAAAACAGAACAGTTCCTGTGCAAGTTTATGCTCAGAAGCTAAACTTCAGTCACAATCAGAAATATCAAGACTTCAGCACAACAGAGGAGACAAGTTTATAAATCCAAAGAAAAACTGAAAGCCTTATTAGAAGCCATTACTGCGTTCCCCCATAAGGCCATATATACAAAGCAAGTCCTACTGAAATAACTGTGGTAGAGACAATCCCAGATTATCAGTAAGACAGCAGCTACCTCTAATATCACATCACTCAAGGTATTAGCCATAAAAATGAATATGGGCGTTTAAGTTATGACTGTGCTGAGCAATACTATTGTTGCAGAGGTCTGATATGTATGTAGTCAGACCAGCTCTGTCACCAAGAGTGACAGTTCCACTCCTCACTTGGCCACATATCCCCTCCCTCCATCATCTGCTCCTGGGATAGCATAAATATTTGCACAGCTGCACAGTGAACTGGATTCTACCAGCCAAAATATGACAGGCAGGACCAAGGCTGTCAGAACAGCTTCTGGTGGCAAGATCAGTTGAGGAGTTCCCCGTTTGGTCCAAAAAGGTCAGTTCCTATGCCTTTGCAACAACAGCCTCACCAGTCTGCAGAAGGCAGTCAAATTTATTTTACCATTATCAACTTGGCAAAATATATTACCATTACATCTTGCCAGTGTCTATCTGCTGGCAGCTTAAGTGATTATATATCTAAATCTCTTCTTTCAGAAGATAAAATAATTTCTAGGGAAAAAAAAAGTAAAATTTGAGTACTAGAAAGGCCGGAAAGCCAGCTAGTCCTCTCCTAAATTCAGAACAAGCCACAAAAAACATTCACCAATAATTGCTCTCCAGGAACACAGTAAGTAACTCCATGAGGATAGATGTAGAGTTTCAGTTCAATGTGATCAGAGACCAACAAATTCTTACCACTTGGATACTCCCAGCCACAGTGGAATGGGAAAATCCCTACAAAGAATGACAACTGCCTGTTCAATCCAAGATCTGATACATCATGTTAAATACAAGCACCAAGGATGCTTCCTTAATAATCTAGACAGCTTGTACATTAAGAATTAGCTCTCAATTCTGAGGAAAAAAAATGCAGGCAGAGTATTTTGAATGAAAGCCTTTGACATCACCATTAACACGGAAACAGTCTTTTGCTTAAACTCCTGAATGAGGTAAATCAGCTCTATCCTTAAACTTTGTACAGCTGAGAAACTCACAGGGCAAGAACCTTAGCCAGCAGCCAGAAGAACCAGCCCTCCTTTTTCCATTGCAGAGGGGTTTACATTTGCAAATACTTCAGCTGTCATCTGCTTCAGGAAGCTAGATAACCACCAAGCCCAAGAAGAGTTATGTCATTATAGTCTTCTGAATCAGTTCATATCTTCCAAAACACACTACATAGCCATGCTTGAAAGTCACACTGCTCTTCTCCATGGAAAGATGGTGCATGGAATTTGAAACTGCACAATGCACAACATCCAGACTTTGCCCCAGTTTAAAGCACAAAACAGAACATAGGAATGACAACCCCTTCCTAATTCTAAGCATAACAATGAGAAAGCAGAAGACTAATTCAATAATGAAAAGTGTCAAATTTTACGTTATATGCAAGAAGCTAGCATTAAAGTTGCAGCACAACCATATGACAATAAAAAGGGAAGGGAACTAAAAATGTTCTGTCAGCTCTTTTGAGCTGAATTAGACTAAGTGCTTTGAAATGAGCTGGTTTTATTCTATCAACACAAGTCTTAGAACACTTTCAGAGGAGACAGCAATAGTTTTTTTCCTGAGGAGTGTTTAAGAGCGTTTAATGCGTCCCAAAGTCTGATGTACATGACCACACGGAAGAAGCTACTCCATCAATAGCAAAGTGCTGCCAACCAAGTAGGGGAAAAAAGGAAAAAGCCTAGCTATTGTCTAAAGTCTCAAAACTGTTTAAATCTTTTAATTAAAACACTAGAGCACAAAACCGAAATCTTACCTCATGTCGCCAAGTTTCCTGCTGATAACAGAACCTACATTGGAAAGTGCTGCTGAAGTCTTCTGTCCTGCCTGGGACAGGGTTTCCTGGGTCTTCTTATAACTATATAGAAGAGAAACTAAGTTGAATTAACATGTAGATCCAAAAGCAAAAAGCACCCCACCTTTTTGAAAAAGGAACCCATATTAAAGGAAAGAAGCTAGGCTAGTGAGCTTAACTGACTTCACTAAAAAAAGCCCACTCCGGTTTTACACATATTCAAAGATAAAGTTTTAAAAAAATCGTAAGTGTAGTAAGTGCAGGCTTAGCTTTTCCATACACTTTGTATTTTTAAATCTCAAACATTTGCCAAAAAAATCCCAGTTTTCCACATGGGAATTACACATCATAGCATCATACCCGATCTGCTCTAAAATTGTATTTTGATGTCCTTCAGAAAATAAGTCAAAGAACCTATTCCATAATACATTTGCAGCCCTGAAGAAGCTGTAACATTTGTTAGTGTTAGGGAACAGAGGGAAGAGGCAATACTGATGTTACTGTCTAGAAAAGAAATGCAGAAATGAGCATTACCTCTACAACTGCAGTTTTGAATTAAATTGGTACGGAAGTTTCCCATCAGTTACCATTAACCACAATAAGTCTGACAGTTTATGCTTGGCAGCTGATTACATTTGAGAAGTTTATATAAGAACTAGAGAAGACAGACACTTGAGAACCTTGGTTTCCTTCAAATGAGACAATTTTAAGAACAAAGATTCCTTAAGTCTTTTTCATCAACTCATCCTTTAAGTTCTTCTACAGTTTGCATTTAACATCTAGATTTACGGCATTCTTCAAACTGTAAGAAAAGGTTCAGGTAGGAACAAGTCCATCAACTTAAGCCAAATTTTTTTATTTCAAATATTTAATCTGAGGGTGGGTGTAGTGCTTCCCCCCCCCCCATTCTTTTCTGGTTTTTTTGCCTATCCACTTGTATTGTAATATTTAAGAGAAAAATGACTTAATGTTCACATCTCCGAACTTCTGAGGCCAAAAGCAACATGTTTACAGCTGACTCAATTCTTTATATCTCATCCTCTCCAGAGCAGAGTGCAGGAGACAATGCCTAAACATGTTGCTTTAGTTTTTTTGTTGTTGTTGTTTTTTAGACCCTAATCAAGTATTTTGGAATCATGAACGTACACAAGACAAATAGGGCAAAAATGCATCAGCTTTATTTCTACATCTGCTGAAGGAAGTCTTTTCATTCTTGTAACCTAATATTTTCCAGACTAATTCCACTAATTCAGTGACTCCAGAAGAACCTAATAGGCTATGCCCAGACAGAGGAACTCAACATTGTTTCTTTACAGCGTGATGTTTTGTGAGAACTAGTCATCTCAAGACTATTTAGGAGAGCAGTAGTTAGCGTTGCTTGCTCATAGACATGCTTTCCTATCATAGTAAGCTCTGAACCCCAGGGCCTCACACTCATTGAAATATGTTGTGCTGACCACTTCTACCCAAGCCAAGGAAAAACAGCTTGAAACTGAACTCTCTCTGATCAGCATCAAGTACCAAAGCAGTGATAAGAGGAATAGTTTACAGAATCAAATGACACCATCACACCAAACACACTGCAAACTCAGATATTAGGCCTAGCTTCAGCAGACAAAGGTAAGACACCTCCCAACTGTTGTTTCACCCTTGATAGCACTATTTCTAAGCCAACTCAAGACGACCTAGCATCCAAGTGCTGTTCCTTCTGCCTGACAGTGCTCCTTCATAATGCCAAGACAGCTGTTTGTGCTGACAATGATTAAGATGAAGGAAGTGATCCAGATGAAATATGCTTGGAGGAAAAAAAAAAAAAAAAAAAAAAACACACAGCTGCTAAATCAGATCCCCAACCTGGTTCTGCAGCCACAGTTCTCACACATGCACACCTCACAAGTGCAAGCAGGAGGTAGAGTCAAGGAAATGCAGAGGAGGTGAGCTGTTTCACCCAGAACTGCCGTCATTGGCATACATATGGAAGCACATCTGAGACAACCAGGGTCAAGGCATACCAGACTTCAATGCAACTTAACTACAGCTAGCTCTGACCACCCATCTCCTACCCCCTGGAAAAAAAAAAAACAAAACAAAAAAAAAACCAAACACACAAACACACTACTCTTCTGCAACTGACACTGCCAGGTTTACCACTAGTACTAATTCACACTCACTCACTTTCTTCCCTTAATGTTGGTACAAAGCGTATTGGAATAATCCAGATCTGGAAGTAGAAAGTATGAGCTATGATTAGTACCTTGCTGTTCTGATGGGCAATTTGCTCAAAGGAGAAGCTGTAGAAGAGATCTGCGTCCACTTCAGAATCCTGTGGTATACAAACACTTCACTGCATCCCTCTCCTGCACATCCTTCCAGGGAAGGGCCAGAGCTGCACTCTCAAATTCTTCTTTACCATTAGTACCAGCTTCCTCTCATTTGCTTTTATACAGCAATCACCATTTGTGCTCTCCGTCTATGTTCAAAATCCAACTAAGCCATCATCCCAGTTACAAAAAAAATGGAGCTAGAGACAGACTGGGCTGATTTCTGTCCTCTCTACACACACACAGCTTGCAGAGGACAATTCAAGTTCTGTAGCCAGGAACAGCAACTACCAGGAAATTCAGTAGTGTACAAAAGCACCTAAGGTCACAGGTTAGGCCCATTTCCAGTTCAATCAGGCCACCTGCCAGCTACAATTCAGAGAAGCTTTGAAACAACAGGAAAGAAGATGTCTTTGCCAAACAATCCCAAAACACAAGTAAAACCTCATCCTTTGCTTCCTTGAACTCGACCACTAGTACTTACTGAGCTTTAGATAAAGGAAATGGAAGTTGTTTGTTTTCTGAAATGTTGCTAGAATCTTACCTTTGAAGCACCCTTGCCTCTCTTAACTGGCATCTGTCTTGTTAGCATGAATTGTCACTCTGTCTAGTGCCAATGCAAGCAGGAAAGCTAGTGTGCCACAGCTATTCAAGGCCCTTAGCACTCTACAGAACCACATTTCTAATGTATTTTTCTTGCACTTAAAGTACAAGGAAAAACATATGACAAGAAGTTTTCTATTCTAGCAGGCACACCCAAAAAAGAATTATGATTAAAAACTGCCAGAATCATGTACACAGTCAGCAAGGATAAAGGTCATTCACTACATAGCAAGCAGCAACAACTAACATCTTTTTAATCCAGAAAACATACAATGAACTTGGAAGGTAGAACTTGCCTATTTGAAAGCTTTTCTGAGCACAGGCAGAAAGCAGGACTATCATCTTTCATCCCTCTTATGAAGAATACTTTCTATTGACACAAACTGCCAATGGCAAGCCAGTTATAGGCTGCCTCTCATGTGCTCAGGTTAGAAGACTGAATTTCATATCCACTACAAAGAACTGGACAATCTGGCTTACCCAAGCCCTACACATACCACAGTCTAAATCAGTTCAGAAAATAAAGACACTATCTACTTGCTCCCACTGCACTGCTGTCGAGGAGTCTCCTGTACACTGTGGGAGAGATGCAGTGAGAAGGATAAAGGCCAACTTTCATAATACACTTTCATGATTTAGTCCAGTTGAGAATTTAATTCCAGACATTCAATAAAAACATGACTAAGAGACTGTTCACATGCGCAAAAAAAAAGAGGAGTATAACAGCTGCGAAGTTTAAGCTGTTCAACTTCATTTGGGGCTCCAAAATGACAGAACAGCTGCCTTGGACACTAAAGTTGTATTTGCTCTCATCAGGTACTACAGGAAAAAAGAAAAAAAAAAGGTTCTGATTCCCCACAGAGCAACATGATTACATGTTGAGGCATTACAAGAAGCCAGTCTATTCTATCACTTGTCAGCTGAAGTTATAAAACATGGCATGCAAGTCTCAGGTGCTCAGTGGCTCCTGCCCGTTGCCCTGTAAGGGCAGGCAGTCATTTGAAGAGAACGTCACTCAGACCACAGGAAATCATTCAGTTACTGAGCTGATGAAAGGCTACTTCTCACAGAGGATACATTTATCAGTTTTTAAAAAAGTGAAGGCTTGAAAAAAGTTTAGATAGGACTAAAAGCAGAGAACTGTGAGCAGGGGCAGAGAGTGCTAGAGGCAGCAGGCTGTCATGAAAGCATTTGTTAATGCTGAAGGTTAAGACACTCACGCTTCTGATTGAGTTAATTTTTCATTCCAGTCCTCCAGTGTGCTGCTGGCTGAAAGATATCTACAAACACAACGGAGGTTAGATTCAGTGCCAAGATTCATGACAGATGCTTCTTTTGACACTTTCCATAGCATTAGTGTCTCTTTACACTTAAGGTATCATAAGTTCCCCCCCCCCTCCTCTAAGTAAGAGGGAGAAGAGTTCTTTGAGAGGGAAGACAACATCCAAGTCCTGGATTCTTTCTTATTTAAACATATGCAAACACTGAGCACAAAGCAAACTAGACCTGCAGATTAGAAGGTGCCAAGATTTTTCAAATGGAAGACTTCATATCACCTACTCCCTCCCTACACCTGCATGGTAGCTACACACTAAAAAGCACAGAGCAGTGAGCTGAGCACAAAACTAAAAATTTGACTGTCACACCCAAGGCTGCATCAACATTGCATGACCTGGACAAACCGTAAAACTGACTCATCTTCTAATCCGCAGAGTGCATGTGTGTACATACACCTATACGCATATATATACACCAATATCCTGTTATTTGTAAGAATTAACACTTGGAAAAAACAGATTGAATATACCTGCTACAAGTGTCTGGTACCAGCTCAAACGACACACAAAAGCGGTCAGAGGTGATACATGTCAGGCAGTTCATGCCACACATGGAGAGTTAGCTATCCCTCATTAAACCAGAGCTAACTGTTTTGCCTATTGAAGAAAACCTTCCAACCCACATCCACTCTTAGCTAACTTAAGATCTCCTTGAAAAAAAACACTGAAGGGAAAGAATCCTCAGTTCAGAAAACATTCAAGATCTCCCTGACATTTAACTATACAACAAAAATCAAAATGATGCATGTCTAATATGAATTGAGGGCTAATACAACTAAAGAATGAGTTCTGGAGACAAAGGTAGCCAGACATTCCTTGTCCACATTTATCACCTGCTTGTATATACTGCAAAGACTAAACCTCATAGCTGTCAAAAAGGATCACTACATCAATCCCACAGAGCCCCAGTATGGAAACTTTCAAAAGCTAATGTATGTATTTACATAGCCCATGTTTTCAGCTACAGTTGAACGCCTTCAGAGACTTTGTCTCCCCCAAGGCCATACAGGAAGCCAATGATCAAACTGATCGCTACCACATCTGGTGAGGAGAAGAGAAATAGTTTCAGAGTAAAAAGATAGAGGTCTAGTAATAAGACATCTGGTTATAACAGACTAGCCTAAGAAAGACCAGTTACAGGAAAATTATTATTTTTTTTTAATTTAAGTGTGGTCTGGTAACTGATTGGAATTTTTCTGCAGGGGAAAGGCTACCAGAGAGATGACAGCAGTAGCTTTTATTCATCTCCTTCCCAACTGAGGGATGCTTATAGTTGGAAGTCAGGCATGCTGCTAATAACAGTCCTGACTATAATTCACCATATCTCCAGCTCCCAATCAACCCCTGATGCCTGAAAGAACAAGGAGCAGCACAACTGGGGAACGGAGCAAGGAGCAAGAAGGTGTTGCTGAGGAGCCCAAGGCACTCACAAGTCAGACTGTGTCACTTTCTCATTCCACTCTCCAAGTTTCTTAGATGTTTCCACATAACTAGAAACAGAAAGTATTAATGAATATAGTTTCTTCAATATTCATTTTTAGAAGACAATAACAGATTTAAGGTAAAGGAGTAACAAAAGCTGGACAAGGGGTGGGGATGGGAGATGAGGAAAAGAAAAACAGTGAGATGAGCTCAAAAATCTACAGTAGCACCATGAGTAACTCTAGATTGCAGTTAAGCAGCACAAAACCGTTTAGACTTGGGGGGGGGGGGGAAATCAAAAAAATCTGTGGATCCTCAGAGCCCCTCACACTTGGGCACAAATATAACAACATTAAAAACTTACCTCTTTGACTGTCATTCTGGAACTGCCCAACAGCACAGCAACAATACTCTTAGTACTTGTTCAGTAACACTAGCATCGTATAATTTTGCCCCAAGAAGCATAGGCTTTTTAATTCAAGCTGTGCATCCTAGGAAATAGGTAGCCTCCAAACTAACATTAGAAAGTAGAACTTCAGCACTTTTTGCTTCTCTCTAAGCCTAAGCTCAGAGCCTGAGCTCAGAACAGAACAGTAGCAGCCTGCTCCCCAAAGAAATGGTCAGAAACAGGCAAATAAAACCATTCTATTCAGTGGTGATCTAGATTATCAAGATTACAGACATGAAAGTTTTATTTACACCGATACGTGAAACCAGTGAAACAACCAGATTTATTCTTTTCTCCTTTTACTCTATCTATCCATCAGAACAGAAGTCTGTCATTTGGAAAAGCCTTGGAATGTAATGCTTGGAAATAATTTCTATTGAGTTATACTTAAATGTGAAACTTGTGCCACAAACAACACTTACGCATTGGAGACTTGGACATCGTGCCAGCTTTTAGACAGGTTTTGTTTTAACCCATCCAAGGGAGTCAAACCTAGTTTCCTCTTCAGCTCTCCACAGTGCCTCTCTTTAGCAGCCAGAACTTGTCTGAGAGTACCAATTTCTTCTTCAACCTTAGAGAGAGGCACATGCATATCTTAATACCACAGCCTAATAAAGTTCTGAAAATTAAATGGACCTCCCCCACACTCCCCCTGCAAGAAAAAAAGTTTTGTTACCCTGAGTATAAGAGAACTTATGGAAACTCTACATGCACACAGAACAAATCAATTGAGCATAAACGGTGCTGCAACAGGACACTTGCACCTCAGACTTCCATCAGGAAAACATCCACAAAAGCTAGTATATTGGCTGCTTAATATCACTGAGACTTATCAGAGCTTGACCCTAGCATTGTAATTTCAACAGTAACAGCAGGTATCATTTTAAATCATCTACCAAATACTTCTTATTAGCTAAGGTTTCTATTTTATAGTTCTCTTCCTCTGACATCATTAAAACAATGTTCGTTCTGTTCCAGATGGTCACACAGGTCTAAGTAGAAGTGATACCACCCTCATGACAAACAACACTTTCAGTACTCTGAAAAAGACATAAGAAGGATCTCTAATAAGCAGCTGGTTTCAGTTGCTTCTATTTTATAATTTTCTTCCTCTAGCATCATTAAGAGCAGGAGAACAACTCAAACCATCTTCTACTGCATTTTAGATAGAAATTATAAACTGACCTTTTCAAAACTTATGTGCTCAAATTTTAGGGTATTACATTACAAACTCTCAACATTTCAGAAGCATATAAGCACCAAAAATAGTTCCCTACAAATATCCAGGAGGAAAAAAAAAACATAAGAAAAAAAAGGGAGTATATTAAGTAGTTCATTGTTTCAGGTTCCCAACAAAAAGCAGTTTATTTTGCCTACCACTTACCTAAAGAGTTTTCTGACTTCAAATGAAGCCCGAATTAAGTTTACTGCACAAAAAAATTTCCTTACAGTCCTAAACTAAGAATAGCTCTGGGAAGAGCACACCATGTTGTCTGAAGTATGGGTTAGCTTTGCGGATTTTAACAATGAACTAAGTGATCCAGAGACCCAGGTAACACCAATGTAAAACTGAAAACAAACAAACAAACAAACAAAAAAAAAAAACCCAACACCCTGCTCCTGTGGTACATCAGATTCCTGCTTTTCCCTTCCCAGGGGAATGTAACTACAGGTATACATAGTTCCAGCTGATAAAACTCAAGTGTCATTTTACCTTTGCAAGCTCAGATCTCAATTCCTCCTCTTCAGCAAGAGTGAGCCCTTCAGGTGCACAGGTCCTTGCTGAGGCAGCAGCGTTATCCACAGGAACGTCTGTCATGCTGTCCGACAGCAGACCTTTGTTGGGAGAGTTAAGGTTGATATCTGTCACAGACAAGAGGCAGAACGCAGACAGGATAAGCGGCCAGCAAGCAAAGCACGTTATGCAAACCTGGGGAGGCTGCAGGGGAAGGTGAAGGAAGGGGCAGATGCTTTACAGAAAGAGGAAGAGAAACTCCCGAGCTTCCTCCGCAAGCACCTTGCGGCGGCACGGGCAGCAGAGCGGCCCGCGAGCTGGAAGCGGCCTCCCGGCCCCGCTCGAGGCAGCGGCCGTTGAGGAGCCGCCGCGGGGCCCACACGAGGCCGCAGGGACGAACCGCCAGCGCCCTCGGGGAGCCCCGGCCCCGGCCCCGGCCCCGGCCCCGGCCCCGGCCCCGGCCCCGGCCGCCTACCCTGGCTCGCGCTCTCCATGGCGGCGCCCCGGCACCGTTCAGCCGCCGCGGAAGAAGAAGCCGCCGCCGCCGCCGCCGCCTCCCTCTGGTGACGCAATCAGCGCCGCGCCGCGCCGCGCGCCGCCCGCTTCCGGGGAGGCGCGGGGAGAGGGCGTCACCCGCCGCGTCGCCACGGCGACGGCGCCACGTTCCCCCGCGCCCCCCTCCCGCGGGCGGAAACGTCAAACGGGGCGGGGGTGACATCACCGCGGGGAGCGGGGGATGACGTCATCGCCTGGGACTGCGCGTTGTGTCGTAGCGGGACGAGGAGGGGCGGGCTCGGGCGCCCGGGGGTGGGAGCTGCTGGGCCCTGGCAGGCGCTAGGGTGCTTCCAGGGTGCCAGGCCCTGCCGTGGGGCGCAGGGGCCCCGTGTGGGGCTCAGGGTGCCAGGCCCTGCCGTGGGGCGCAGGGGCCCCGTGTGGGGCTTGCAGGGTGCCTGGCCCTGCCGTGGGGCACAGGGACCTGTGTGGGGCTCAGGGTGCCAGGCCCTGCCGTGGGGCGCAGGGCCCCCATGTGGGGCTCAGGGTGCCAGGCCCTGCCGTGGGGCGCAGGGGCCCCGTGTGGGGCTTGCAGGGTGCCTGGCCCTGCCGTGGGGCACAGGGACCTGTGTGGGGCTCAGGGTGCCAGGCCCTGCCGTGGGGCGCAGGGACCTGTGTGGGGCTTGCAGGGTGCCAGGCCCTGCCGTGGGGCACAGGGACCTGTGTGGGGCTCAGGGTGCCAGGCCCTGCCGTGGGGCACAGGGCCCCCATGTGGGGCTTGCAGGGTGCCTGGCCCTGCCGTGGGGTGCAGGGGCCCCGTGTGGGGCTTGCAGGGTGCCAGGCCCTGCCGTGGGGCACAGGGACCTGTGTGGGGCTCAGGGTGCCAGGCCCTGCCGTGGGGTGCAGGGGCCCCGTGTGGGGCTTGCAGGGTGCCTGGCCCTGCCGTGGGGTGCAGGGGCCCCCATGGGGTTTGCAGGGTGCCAGGCCCTGCCGTGGGGCACAGGGCCCCCATGTGGGGCTCAGGGTGTAGGGCCATGCCGTGGGGCACAGGGACTCGTGTGGGGCTCAGTGCCAGGCCCTGCCATGGGGCACAGGGACCTGTGTGGGGCTCAGGGTGCCTGGCCCTGCCGTGGGGTGCAGGGGCCCCCACGGGGCACAGGGTGTCAGGCAGTACCGTGGGGCACAGGGACCTGTGTGGGGCTCAGGGTGCTAGGCCGTGCCCTGGGTCACATGGGGCTCAGGGTGCCAAGACCTGCTATGGGGCGCAGGGGCCTGCGTGGAGCTCAAGGTGCCAGGCTGTGCCATAGGGCGCAGGGTGCTGTGTGGGGCAGGGCCCTGCTTTGGGGCTCAGGGTCCCGCAGTGCCGTGGGGCTCAGCGCCCCCGGGCCGGGCAGGTGTGGGGTGCAGGGGGCCCGCAACGGCCTGTGCCGGGGGCCCTGGCTCTGCACTGGCCCAGTTTTCCGTGCGGGTTGTGGGGCGGTGGGGGTGCCCGGCGCCGCTGGGGGGCCAGGCCTCGTCCCCCAGGCGCCGGCCCGTGGGGCAGCAGGGGCTGGCGGGGGCCGCCGCGGTGCCGAGCGTCGGTCTGGAGGGAAGGTGGCAGCACGAGCGCGGCCCTTTCCGCTAGAAACCCCCCGCGCTGGTCGCCTTTAGTCCCTGGAAATACCCCCACCCCCCTGCACCCGGCTCTCCAAAGGGATCTGCAGGAAAACCCGGCTGCCTCCGAGCCCGGCAACCCCCCGAACGTCGCCTCTCCTCCCCAGCCCCGAGCTGCGGCGCGGCGGAGCGTCGTGCCGAGCCGGAGCCCGTCGCTGGCGCCGGCCCCGGCAGGACCTCGGGGGCGGCGCGAAGACACGCGGCTTCGCGCCCGGAGGCCGCCTTCTCCCCGCCGGAGGGGAGCCGCTGCCCGTGGGGAGCAAGCCCCCAGGAGCGCTGGTCAGCTCGCAGCGGGGCGCTGCCCCTGCCCCGGCGGGCTCGTCCCCGCCGCGGTTAGAAACGCCCGCGTTAATCGGAAAGTCGCTGGGAAACGCGGATCCCTTTGCTCTCCCTCCCTGGCTTAGAGACGCCGCTCGGAAGAGCGGTGCGGATGCCTGGCGCGCTCCTGCCGGCACCGCCGGCGCTGCGGCCCGAGGCGCCGGGGCTCGGGCTACGCCGCTGAGCCGGAGGAGACCGGCGGGGACAAAAGGCTGGGTTTCTCGCCACCGTCCCTGCGCTGAAAATAAAGAACTGAAAATAAAGAGCGTCGCCTGCGAGCTTCCCAGCGAGCTGGCAGGTCTCTCGCTCTGCCCCCCGCCGTGCCGCGCTCCTGCGAGCCGCCGTGCAGCGCCGGGGCAGCCTGCCGTCGCGCTCCGCTGCGTCCCCTCTCGGCCTCGCTCGCCCTTGCTCCGGGCAGGTATTTATTTCCCCATCTGCAGGGGACCTTCTCTTTTCTGGAGAGCTAAAACCTGCCTGACTTTGATTTTGGAGGGACTGCTCATGGGCTTAAAGCCGGGCGTGTGCCGGGACGCTCCGGACGTGACGCCTCAGCTGCTGCCTCCTCCTTGAGCTCTGCAGCCGTCGGAAGCGCGCTGGGGAAGCCCTACGCTGCTCTGCTTCTATTAATTTTGCAGTCTGGCTTGTTGAAAACCCAATTCGGTTATAATTTTGTTTCTCATTACTTTCATTTTTCGGAGCCTTTTCTACCTGGTCTTTTTTCATTGCCCGAGACGAGCGTGAAAAGGGAAGCGAATGTAAATGGGGAAACGTGCATCAGTTTTTCAGAACCGTTCCCGGCAGCGGGCGCTGGGCAGCGGAGGAGAGCGCGTTTGAAAGCGTTGCGCAGAGGCGCTGTTGGAAATACCCTTTCTGGGGCACGGCGGATCAGCTCAGACAAGTGCCCCAAATTCCCTTGGGTCGCACAGCACCGCCGTATATCCCAGATATTTTGAGGAAAAGGATAGGGGGAGTTTTAAGAGCTTGGCTCTTTTTTTCGGAGGGGAGTAGAACTGCTCCAAAGAGTTTGGAGCCTCAGCACAGGTCTAATTTTAAAGCGGGGCCCGGTGCAACGCCGGGGGGTGGCAGAGCCCGTGCGAAAGCCTGGCCAGAGCCTGGATTCCTGAAAATCTGGCCCCGGGAGACGAGTGCAGCAGGAGCAGCTCGGAGGCATCACGGCTTGGAGGGAGCCCTAATGGCCCCCGATAGCTCCGTCAGGCGTAAAAACTGGATCTCCGAGCCCGGCACCGCTGCGCCGCCGCCGCCAAGTTCCCCTTTCAGTGCTGCTGGCTGGGCTTTTTGCTCGCATGGGGCTTTTTCGGCATTCACTGGTAAATGCCGAAATGTCAGGCCCGGAGTCGGTTCCCTTCGCTGGCGCCCCGTCCGGCCGCTCTGCTCGGGGCCGAGCGCGGGAGCCGGCGCTGGAGCGGGACGGCGGCGGCGTGGGCTCCGTGCCGGGGACCTCCCCGGGCTCTCCCGTTTCTCCCGTCCCGCCGTTTGTCCAGCCCGGCTGCCCTCGCATGGCAAAACAGCCATTTCCCTGCACAAAAAAAAAAAAAAAAAAAAAGAGGAATTGCGGGCGCGGCAACGCGAGCGGCAAGCAGCACCCTCGGGCGCCGCGGGGCCCCCGCCGGGCGCCAGCTGCGTGGAGCGCGGCCGTTCCCAGCACGGGCACGGCGGCGTTCCTCTTTCCAGACAGCATCGCCTCCCCGTCGTCGAAACTGCCGCCGGCCGCATGCAACCTTCCTCTTTTCTGGAGACCTAAAATAACCCTGGGCCGGCGCGGGAGGCAGCCGGGGGCCGCGCTTCCGCTTTCCGAGCCCCCGGCGGCGCGGAAGGCACCTTCTGGAGGGGGCCCGCGTCCTCCCCGGCCGCGGGCAGCGCTCGCTCTCGCCCCCCAGGGCCGCCGGGGGCCGCGTCTCCGAGCCGGGGCGGGGGTTCGAGGCCAGAGCGGCTCCGTCCCCGGCAGCGGCACCTCGCACCTCTCCCTCCTCGGGCGCCGGGTTTCCCTCCTCGGCCGCCCCTCCGCGTGGCGTTAACGCCTTTCCGCGCTCCTCGCCCGGGAACTCCCTCGGCAGCTTTGGGGGCGACGCTGCTCGTCTCAGCAGCTTCGGAGCCGCTCCGGGCAGGCGGGCGCGTGGAGCGTGGACCCCGTGCACCCGTGGGACTGCGCGTGCTCGCGGGTCCCTGTGCGCTCACGGGCCCGTGCACGCTCACGGCTCCGCGTGCATTCACGGGAAAACACACACTCACGGGTCCGAGGGCACTCACGGGGCTGTGCACACTCAGAGCTCCGCGTGCATTCACGGGAAAACACACACTCACGGGTCCGAGGACACTCACGGGGCTGTGCACGCTCACGGCTCCGCGTGCATTCACGGGAAAACACGCGCTCACGGGTCCGAGGACACTCATGGGGCTGTGCACGCTCACGGCTCCGCGTGCATTCACGGGAAAACACGCGTTCACGGGTCCGAGGACACTCACGGGGCTGTGCACGCTCACGGCTCCGTGTGCATTCACGGGAAAACACGCGCTCACGGGTCCGAGGACACTCACGGGGCCGTGCACGCTCACGGCTCCATGTGCATTCACGGGAAAACACACACTCACGGGTCCGAGGGCACTCACGGGGCTGTGCACGCTCACGGCTCCGTGTGCATTCACGGGAAAACACACACTCACGGGTCCGAGGGCACTCACGGGGCCGTGCACGCTCACGGCTCCACGTGCATTCACGGGAAAACACACACTCACGGGTCCGAGGGCACTCACGGGGCTGTGCACACTCACAGCTCCGCGTGCATTCACGGGAAAACACACACTCACGGGTCCGAGGACACTCACGGGGCTGTGCACGCTCACGGCTCCGCGTGCATTCACGGGAAAACACACACTCACGGGTCCGAGGGCACTCATGGGGCTGTGCACGCTCACGGCTCCGCGTGCATTCACGGGAAAACACGCGTTCACGGGTCCGAGGACACTCACGGGGCTGTGCACGCTCACGGCTCCGTGTGCATTCACGGGAAAACACGCGCTCACGGGTCCGAGGACACTCACGGGGCCGTGCACGCTCACGGCTCCATGTGCATTCACGGGAAAACACACACTCACGGGTCCGAGGGCACTCACGGGGCTGTGCACGCTCACGGCTCCGTGTGCATTCACGGGAAAACACACACTCACGGGTCCGAGGGCACTCACGGGGCCGTGCACGCTCACGGCTCCACGTGCATTCACGGGAAAACACGCGCTCACGGGACCAAGCGCAATGGGCCGCGGGCGCTCGCAGGTCTGCGCGCACGCACGGGGCCCTGTGCACCTCGCCCGGCCACGTCTCACCCTGCCAGCGACGCGATGCCACCGTGCCGAACGGGGCAAGGGCTCAGAGGTGCCCTTGCAGAAGGCACCTGCTGCCTCCCCCCTTCCCTCGCCTCGTCCCGGGGCTGGAGGGCCAGATGTGCCCCAGCTGTGGAGCGACAAGGAGGGGGACAGGGCTGCGCAGCTGGGCTCTCGGGCGCGAGGGAGCCGCTCTGCCACGGCGGCTGCAGCAGCGCTCAGCCTGCCCAGCTCTCGCTGGCACCCAGCACGCAGCAGAGGTGGGGGCAGGATGCGGCCCCCTGGCGCTCCCGCCAGCCAGGAAACGGGCTGGACACAAAGCCACCTCCTCCCTGCTTTCGCTCCATTTTCCCCTGCTCTGCCCAGGCTGCTCCCAGGCCCGTTTCCCACCCCGCTAACCTCACCTTGGGACGCATCCAGCACCATCTGCTGCTTGGAAAAACCCTGCTCCCTAAGCTGCTCTAATCCCCCAATCCTATCTGCGTCCCGGGCGGGATGCGGAGGGAATGGAGAGGTGTCAGCAGCGCCGGCGCCGCGGCCTGCGGGCGCTGACGCAGGAGCTCCCGCCTCGCCGGCCCGGACCTTCCACCGCAGAAAAATGTGAAATGCAAAATTCACACGACGATTCTGCAGATTTTTGGTTTTTTTCAAGAGGACAAGGAAGAAAAGCGATGGAAGGTTTCAGCCGTGCCCACCTCCGTGCCCTCCCCGGGGAGCAGGGGGAGCTTTGCAACGCGCGCGGGCGGCGGAGGGCCGGCGTGGGCCCCGGGCAGGGAGCATCTCCCGGAGCCCCGAGCGCAGCGTCCGGCCCCGCGCCCGCCCGGGAAGCTGCGGAGGGGCGAGATGCCCCGAGGGCCGCGCGGACGGAGGCAGCGGGAGTGACCCACCGCTGGCAGGAGAAGAAAGGAAGCGGTGGGAGAAGAGATAGCGGCGGAGGGAGGGATGCGCGGCGAAGAGCCGCCCCGGCGAGCAGAGGAGCGCAGCGGCTCAGGAAGCCGGGGCCGGCGGAGAGGTGATGCGGGGGCTGCTCCCCCCGCTCTGCCGGCCGAGGAAACGCAGGGGAGATCTTCCCGGAGGATGCCGGGCGCGGGGGGAGGAGAGGAAACGGCGGAGACAGCTGCCGAACATCTGGCAGCGGCGCCGTCCCCCCGGGACGCCGTGGGCCGGGCCGGGCCGGCCAAGCGCGGGGGTCCGAGCCAGCCCTCCGCTTCCTGCCCCCTCCCTCCGCTGCCAGATGCTGCTCCCAGCTCGGGTGCCCGGTGCACCCAGGGCACCCGCGGGGGCCCGGCCCACCCTTCCGATGCGGCCGACACCTGCTTCCAGTTCGGTGCCGGTTCTCCGGCTCTGCCAGGAGCCCGCCGCCCCCGTGACGCCCGGGGGAAGCGCGGCCCCGTCACCCCCGCTGGCCCCATCCTTGGTTGCCTTCCCAGCTCTGGCTGGGCGGATGCAACCCGGGCGGTGAGCTCCTGGCCCCTCTGTGCCCCGGAAAACCCGCCTGGATGGGGCACGTTCGCCGCCTTGGCATCGCTGCAGGACTGGCAGCCAGCGGCCCCGGGGCCGGGCCAGCCCCCGTGCGGAACAGCCCCGGGAAGGCAGTAATCCCTATCCCACCGCCCTATCCCACGCTGGCAGAGATGGGGCCAGCAGGAACCGGGTGGAGAGGCAAGTCCAGCAATTCACTTTTGCCAACCCGAATCTGCCTGGATGCAGCTTGCCCGGTCCGAACTGCTCCGGAAGCATGGAGCTACCCGTCCCAAATAGCTGGGTACGGTCGAAAAGAGAAGAAGGATTAGACACAGGCAGTAAAAATAGCCTCTCTTTTTAAAAATAGGTTCTCAGGATTAAAAATAACCAATGTTCCCAAAGCCATTGCTCCAGGGGGGAGCAAGCACCGGCCAGGCTCGGCCGCCCGCTCCCTCCCCACTCCCGGACAGTTAGGGCGTCGCGGGAGCCTGGCGCTCCCCGGGGCCCTCCGGCAGGAGCCCCGCGGCCCTGTGGCCTCGCCGCCGCGGCGCTCCCTCCATGCGGAGGACCATGCTCCGGATGGCTCAGCATGCCGGCTCGGCACCAGCACCAGCACTGGCACTGGTGCAGGTGCCCCACAGCCCCCTCCCTGCTCCCTATCTGCTCCAGGCCCTGGCCGGAGTCCAGATGGCCTCCAAAATCCCATTTCCGAACTGGAAACCAAACCCACAAGCCCTGCCCGGAGCAATCCCCAGTGGTGCTCCTGGATTGTCCCAGAAACCCGGGGCAGGTTTTCCCCGCGCGCTCTCTGCGCGAAGGAAGGGGCCGGGGGCCCGGCGTTCCCGGCGGCGCATGCGGCATGGTCTCGGGACAAGCCGTGGAAAAGCCCAGGCTGGAGTTCTGCGGGTTTCCGTGGAAGAGGCGAGGTGCAGCACGCCGGCGCGGCGAGCGCCCGGTGCTTCCCC
The DNA here is from genome assembly GCF_028389875.1 of Rhea pennata. NCBI lineage: Eukaryota > Metazoa > Chordata > Aves > Rheiformes > Rheidae > Rhea > Rhea pennata. The sequence continues at coordinate 16,852,140 of NC_084678.1, forward strand.
GCGGCTCGGGGACTGTCCCCGCTCGCCGCCGCCGCCGGCGGAAAGCCCCGGCAGGGGCGACGCTCGGAGAAGGGCAAGGCCCTGCAGGGACCGCTTCCTCTTTGTGGGTCGGTGCAGATTCGCCGCTGGGCGCTGCGCGCTCTGCGTCTGTCTCCCTGGAGCTCAGGACGGGGTCGCTTTCCTGCAAGCAATAGAGATAAGAAAACGAGGGAGAGAGAAAAGATGCAGGGCAAATTGCATCTCATATTCGCTGTCACTGCTGAGCTGAAATCTTAATCCCAGCCGCGCGGAGAGGGGAGCCGGGAGGGAAGGAGCGGGAGCGGGGGATTTTCTGCCGTCTCCCGGGAGGCGAGGGGGCGGCTTTCCCGCGGGAGCGGAGGCTGCCGGCCCGCGGCCCTGCCCGCGCCGGGGACGGGGTCGCACGGCGGGCTGCGCGGGCAGGGAGCGCTGCCCCGCTTCCCGAAAGAGCCGGCAGAGGAAACGGCGGGCCGGGAGCGAGGATTTCTGCCGATTGTGTCGCTCCCGGGGCGGTGCCCTCTCCCGCCAGGACCGCCGGCGGAAAGGGCGAGCGCGGGCTCGTTGGCGGCCCGCGGGGCTGCGCCGCGCTCTGAAACGCGCCCCAAAGCCCACACGAGGGAACTGGAAAAAAGGGCGGAAAGCAAGGGCAGCGGCGCGGGGCAGCGCCGGCTCGGCCCCGGGCGCCCCTGCGAGGGCGGCCCCCGGCCAGCGCCCGGCACGCGGCAGCGAGCGGGGGGACGCGGCGCCGCGGGGGCCCCGGCGTCGCCCAGGGAGCCTGGGCTGGCCTGGGAGCGACGGGAGAGGGGGACGCGCAGGCACTGCCGCGGCGTCGCACCCGGAGCCAGCAGGAGCGGAGACGCTCCTGGGAGGAGGTGGTCAGAAACACGAGGCCTCCACGCAACGTGCGCGGAAGAGCCCACGTGGCCGTGCCACGGGAACCCGGCCGTGCTGTGGGAACCCGGCCGTGCCATGGGAACCTGGCCATGCTGCGGGAACCCAGCCGTGCCGTGGGAGCCTAGCCATGCCACGGGAACCCGGCTGTGCCACGGGAACCCAGCCGTGCCACGGGAACCCGGCCGTGCCGTGGCAGCCTAGCCATGCCACGGGAGCCCAGCTGTGCCACGGGAACCCAGCCGTGCCGTGGGAGCCCAGCCGTGCCACGGGAACCCGGCCGTGCCACAGGAACCCAGCCGTGCCGCAAGAGCCTGGCCGTGCCGTGGGAACCCAGCCGTGCCGTGGGAGCTCGGCCGTGCCACGGGAACCCGGCCGTGCCACGGGAACCCAGCCGTGCCGTGGGAGCCCAGCCGTGCCACAGGAACCCAGCCGTGCCGCAAGAGCCTGGCCGTGCCGTGGGAACCCAGCCGTGCCGTGGGAGCCCAGCCGTGCCACGGGAACCCGGCCGTGCCGCGAGAGCCTCGCTGTGCCACAGGAACCTGGCCATGCCGTGGGGGCCCGGCTGTGCCACGGGAACCTGGCCGTGCTGTGGGAACCTGGCCGTGCTGTGGGAACCTGGCCGTGCTGCAGAGCCTGGTCAAGCCACACAAAACCCAGCTGTGCTGCGGGAACCCGGCCATGCCACGGGAACCCGGCTGTGCCACAGGTGGGAGCTGCCCTTGCTCTGGTCTCCTCGCAGGGGCTGTATTTTTAGCTGGCGGCAGGCGCCTGGAGCTGGGGAGAGGCCTTGGGACCGTGGCTCCGGGGCAGACAGACAAACCGACGTGTCTCCTGAGCGGAGGTGCTCAGCGGGAGCCGGGGCTCGGCCCCTTACCCGCAGCCTGAGCTCGGGCACGGGCAGCACCAGGCGCTGCCGGAGGGGGAAAGGCCCGAGCGACGGAGGACAAGGACGAAGAGCCGGCCCAGCACCCCCAGGTCCCTTCCCCGGGGCTGGCCAGGGCGCGGAGCGCCGTGTCCCGGGCACCGCCTGCGCGGGGAGGTGCAGCGGGGCCGGAGCCGGCAGCCGGAGCATTACTGAGTTTGACATTTTCACCTCCACCTCCTGTTTTCTGCTCCCCTCCCACTCGGCGCATGGAAACAGCTTCTCTTTCTCACTGTAGTTTTCTTCCTGCCTTTCCGTTCCTCATGGCAGCGACATCGGCAGTGCTGGACTTTGCGTAACCTCTTCCAGGAGGGCAAAGGGAGCCCCCTCCCCGCGGCTGCCCGTGACGCGGCGGCGGCGCGGCGGCGGCGCGGCGGCACCGTGCAGAGCACGCGGCGCGGTCGGCAGCAGCCGAAGCCCTTGTAGCAGGAGCCTTGCAAAGAACGAAGCTCGGTTTCTGCCCTGACTCCTCCGCTCCTGGAGGCGTGTGAAAGTGCGAGACACTCGGCTCTTACTGCTTCAAATAGAAATAAGCTCCTAATTCTCTTAGCTGCAAAGAAGAGTTACAAAGACTCAGCAAGGGGCAGCACGGGGCATATGGAGAACGGTGTCCCATTTTGATCCCGTAACTGGGGTCCAGCAAGGCCCCAGCGCAGCAGTGCGGGGAAGCCCCACAGACACGTCCCGGCCCCGGTGTGGGACGCACCACGGGCACGTACAGCTCCGGGGTGGATGGACCAGGGCAAAACCCCGGCAAGCCGCTGCGGGACATGCTTCCCCTTTCCCCGGCAGCAACGGGAGCCTCACGCCGAGCGGCACGCGCTCCGGCCTCGCCCGGGCAGGAACCAGGGCCTGCGGAGGGGAAGTGACTTCCTGCACATACACCCCTGCACAGCAGCATCCTTGCACAAGCATGTACAAACACACGCCAGTCCCACATGCACCTCTGGGCACATGCACCCAGCCCACATGTCTGCACACATGCTCATAGACTCACAAGCATGTGTGCAGCCTGCTGCAGGCAGGCAGTCTTGCACACATGTGCATGCGGCTTCGTGCACACAGACCATCTTGCACACACGTGCACGCAGCCCGCTGCAGGCAGACTGTCCTGCACACACGTGCATGCAGCCTGATGCAAGCGGACCATCCTGCACACGCGTGCACCCATGCTGGTGCATGCAGGCTGTGCTGCACGCGTGTGCACCCATGCCGGTGCATGCAGGCCGTCCTGCACACGCGTGCACCCATGCCGGTGCACACAGGCTGTGCTGCACGCGTGTGCACCCATGCCGGTGCATGCAGGCCATCCTGCACACGCGTGCACCCATGCCGGTGCATGCAGGCCGTCCTGCACACGCGTGCACCCATGCCGGTGCATGCAGGCCGTGCTGCACGCGCGTGTACACAGGTGTGCAGGCAGGCGCCCTCGCTCGCAGAGGGGCCGCGGTGCCCCGCGCTGGCGGTATCGAGCGAGGCGCGGGGCAGAGCCGCTGCCGCCATCCGCTCCCCCCACCCGGCCCCCTCGCCCCCGGCCCGGCGTTAGCCGGCTGATCTGGCTCGCAGCCTCCCTTAAGTCGCTTAAAGGGGGTTAAAAACAGCCGCTGTCGCCGCGCTGTCCCCAGGGGACCCCGCTCAGCGCCGGGGCGATGGCCGCGGAGGCCGCCGCGGCCCCCCGGCGCTGCCCGCGGCCGGCAGCCGCGGGAGGGAGGGCGCGGGCGGCCGCCGGCGTCGGGGCGGCCCAGGGCCCCCGCGGCCATCGCCCAGGCCCGCGCGAAGATGGCGCCCGCCGTCGCCGTGGCAACGGGCCGCCTGCCATGGCGGCGCTGCGGCCTGCTGCCGCCCCCGCGGGCCCGGGCTCCGGGAGACCTTCGCGTTTTCCCCGCTGTTAAAAATAGCCCGAGATTTATTTTCTGGCAGCCTGGAAAGCCCCCCGGGGCGTAAGAGAGGAAGCGGACGGGCTTCTGCCGGCCGGGGGGGAGGTGGGGGGACGAGCGGAAAGGGCAGGAAAGGGTTCGTGCGGAAACCCCCCGGGCCCGGCTCCGGGGCTGCTCCCAGGGCCCCGGCTTGTCCCCGCCGCCGGCCGTGCCCCGCTCCGGCCCCCTCCTCCGGGCGCCCCGGCGTGACCTCCCTCGTCCTTCCCGGGCCGCGTCCCCATTTCCTGCGGACGTTTTCGTCTCCTCTCCCCGCCACTTTTTTTTTTTTTTTCCTCTTTTCCCCCCTTCTCTCCAGCCCCCTACGTTATCAGTCTCGTTATTATTTCCTCCCTGTCCACCCACCTGCTTATTTTAGCTGCTTCTTCCTTCCTCCCAGCTGCTTTCCGAGCAGGCTGCGCCCACCCGCCACCACCTCCCCCTCCGGCAGCCCCGGCCCCCCGCGCGCCCCCGGCCCGCCAGCGTCCCCTCGAAACCCTCCGCCCCGCGCCCGGGGACCCCGGCCGTGCTGGGGAGCTGGGCGATGCCAAGGGGCAGGCCGAGCCATGCCGGGGAGCTGGGCAATGCCGGGGAGCCGGGTGATGCCGGGGAGCCGGGCTGTGCAGGGGATCTGGGCCATGCTGGGGAGCCGGGCCATGCTGGGGAGCCGGGCCATGCTGGGGAGCTGGGCAATGCCGGGGATCTGGGCGATGCTGGGGAGCTGGGTGATGCCAGGGAGCCGTGCCGTGCCAGGGATCTGGGCCATGCTGGGGAGCCGGGCCATGCTGGGGAGCCGGGCTGTGCCAGGGAGCTCTGCCATGCTGGGGAGCCGGGCGATGCTGGGAAGCTGGGCCATGCCGGGGAGCTGGGCAATGCCGGGGAGCCGGGTGATGCTGGGGAGCCGGGCTGTGCCGGGGAGCTGGGCCATGCTGGGGAGCTGGGCGATGCTGGGGAGCTGGGTGATGCCGGGGAGCCGTGCCGTGCCAGGGATCTGGGCCATGCTGGGGAGCCGGGCTGTGCCAGGGAGCTCTGCCATGCTGGGGAGCCGGGCGATGCTGGGGAACCATGCCGTGCCAGGGAGCCGTGCCGTGCCAGGGAGCTGGGCCGTGCCAGGGAGCCAGGCCGTGCCAGGAAGCCGGGTGATGCCGGGGAGCCGGACGATGCCGGGGAGCCATGCCGTGCCGGGGAGCCGTGCTGTGCCGGGGAGCCAGGCGATGCTGGGGAGCCGTGCTGTGCCGGGGAGCCATGCCGTGCCGGGCATCTGGGCGATTCTGGGGAGCCGGGCCATGCCGGGGAGCCGGGCTGTGCCAGGGAGCAGGCCGGGCCGTGCCAACCGCAGAGGCTCTATTTTGAGCAGGATGCCGCAGTCGCTTTTTGGCTAATTGAAGCCTGCGGCTGCTGTTTCGGGCTCCCTCCTTGGCTCCCTTGGCCGCGGAGCCGCCAGCTCGGTTCGCTTGTCCTCAGCCTGAACCCGGCCCCGGCCCCAGCCTCGGCCCCGGCCGGCTGGGGTGGCGCTGCCCCTTCGCCCCCTGCACCCAGGCCTGTGTCTTCCCCTCTCCCCGGAGAGGAAACCTCTTTCCAACACGCTCTCTTTATTCGCGCCCGCAGTGCTCCACCATGCAAACGGCCTGGCAACGGAGCATCCTGCAGCGGGGAGGGACGACCTCCCGGGGCCCCTCCCGGGCACTTTGCTGCAGCCTCCCCTTCCTCCCGCTCTCCTCTTCCCTCGCCAGCTCCTCAGATGCCGGGCTGAATTTTCCCAGCAGACATTCATCCCGTTCCCAGAGCGCTTCCGAGCGCTGGAGGCAGCAGGAAGCCAAGGAGGGCGCCCAGCGTGAAGCCCGCTCCCGGCTGGCGGCCGCGCCGGGCGATGCCGTGCCGTCGTTATTTATTTAAAGCAGGAGCTTCGCGGGGCGCGTGCGTCCTTCAGGAGCACAGCGGTCCGCCGAGAGAGAGCTGCCTGCCTCCCTCCGAGGGCCCTTTCTCGCCTGCTGGGGGCTGCGGCTCAGCCCTGCGATGCCCCACGTCCAGGGGGCAGGACGCAGCCCCCCAGCACGCACACCTCTGCCACGTCCTCCCCGCGGAGCAGGGCAGCCTGCCGCCGACGTGGGGCAGAGCCGGCGGGCTCGCGAGCGGGGCACCTCCGCTGCCGTCCCGACCGGGCCAGCTGGCTGCCCGGAGCCGCCGTGCCGCCGCCTGCCTCCGGCGCGGACGCCCGCGCGGATAACCTTATTAGCGGCGGGGACCTGCGGCGCGGTTTCCAAGGAAACCCCTCAGACCGGGCAGCCGCGGGAGGAGAGATGGGAAGGGGAGACGGGCGGGACGTCCGTCGCCTCGCTTTTCCCAGCCCGGCCGTCCCCAGGGCACGGGTGTGCTCGGCTCGGCCCGGAGACGGGACCTCTGGGCGCAGGTCAGGGTGTTCCCGTCCTCCCGAGGGCCGGAGCCTGCGGGCGGCTCCGGGAGAAGAGCCCAAAATAGGAGCTGTGGCTGCCCGCCCGGCCGCCGCGCAGACGTCAGGGCCGCCGGTGTTCCCGCGGGACGGCCGCCCGCGCCGGGGACAAGCTCCGAGGGACGAGCTCGGGGCCAGCCCAGCTCTTGGGGGGTGCAAACCTCTCAGAAATAGCAGGTTGCAATAAATTCCCAGGGGGTGGCCCTGGCTGGAGTCACCTCGCCCGCAGGCATGGGGACGAGGACGCGGAAAGCGCCCGGCTCCAAGAGCTCCGGGCTGATTTGGCCTTACTGTCCGCTGCGTCGTGCAGGCGCGAGGCGCTGCGCTGCCGGAACAGAAGCGGCTCCGCAGCGGGGGCCAGCGAGGGCGAGCGGCACCTTCCCAACCCCCCGATCCGCTCGGGGAGCGGCTTCCCCGTGGCCGTCCCTAGGGCAGACCGTGGGGGTTTCGCACGCGTTTCTGCGGCGACACCAGCGGCACCTCTCCGAAGGGCCGGGCACAGATGCCCCCGATATCCATCCGGGCGAGGAGCAGTGAGAAACCTTTGCATCTCCTTCATTCCCCTGCAGGAGCCTGCGCGCGCCCGTGCTCCCGCGGGAGACGGGGTGGAAAACAGCCATCCGCCGGGAGGATGCAAAGCTTATCAGGGGAGAAAGGGCTTATAGCAGACCGGCTGACGTAACCGGAGAAAACAGGCCAGCTTCCCAGCTCGCGCCAGCGCTTCCAGCTCGCGCCACGCTGCAGGACGGTGCCGCCGCCCAGCCCACGCCCGAGCAGCGGGAAGCGTCTCGGCGCAGATGGCAGGGCCGCAGGCCCGTTTTTTGGAGGGGGAGCAGCGGGATAAACCGGGCATCGGTGCCCGGAGCCGCCGGGGCGATGCTGCACTCGACCGCCGGCGCGGCGGGGCTCGCGAGCGCCGGACGCCGGCTCTGCCAGGCAGGCCGGCGCAGGGACAGACCGTGCCGCAGGGCTGCCGCCGGCCGGCCCCGGGCGCCGCTTCCACCCCGGCCCTCCCTCCCGCCTCCATCTGCTCTCGCAGGCCTCTCGCTGGCTGCGAGCGCGAGGGCGAGCGCGGCCCTTCGGCAGGAGCTGTTTCTTATTACCATACGTTCCGGTCCATTGCCCTTAAGATCTGCATCCTCGGGACCTCTGCGCCGAGGAATTAGATTCCTCCCTGTTAATGAGTTTGTGCCAGTAAAGGGCTCGGAAGATGTAAAGCTCTGCGTAGGAGCCGAGCATCATTTTTGTTATTGATTTCCCTGCACAGCCCCTGCGGTACTGCTCGGGGACGCGTATCCCCAGGGCAAAACCCTCGAGCCCTTGGGAAGGATGTGACCCTTTTCTCAAGGAGAGACTGAGAAATCCTTTCCGTGCTGACACGTCTCCTTAAAGCTGCCAGCTCTCTAGATTTTCAGGAGCAAAACATCAGTGAATGGAGCTTGCAGGACAGTAAATGCCTCCCCGAAAGGAGGAGGAAAGCGCTGAGAAGGGCAGCCGTGCACGCGCGCACTGCTGCCCGCCCCGCGCTCCCGCTGGGAATCAGCCACCCCGGCTGCAGGACGGACCCAGGCGCAGGCTCGAGTCAGGGACCAGGGCCGAGCGCCCTGGCCGGGAGCCGGGGAGGCACCGGGGCATCCCCAGACCTTGCTTGCATCCCGCCCGCCCCGCGGTCCAGCCGCTGCGCCCGGGCGTCCGGCGGGGCAGGGACGCGGCGCCTCCCTCGTCCCCGGCGCGCCCAGGTGCCTTCGCTCGCCACCGCTTCGCTGGGAGTCTCAGGGCTCGTGGAGTTGGTACGTCGGAGCCGGGCAACCCATGATTCAGGAGTAGGAAGCCGTTCGTGGCAGAAGGCTGCATCAAGGGCCAGTGGAAGCGATCGGAGTCGCACGTCAGCAACAGCGAGCAAAGATGTCATTCCCGTGAATAACGAACGGCTAATTACACAGTCCGGCACAAAGGGAAGACGAGATAAAATTGCTCCAGGTTTATCAAACCTGGCAAATTCCCCCTCCCAGTAAATAATTACTGCACTCTTAACAGGGCTCTTTTTATTAACTGATGTAATTTAGTCCTGGCCCTTTTTTAAGACTCAAAAAGCATCTTTAGCAGTGAGCAAATACCCTCGTGCCACGTGCTGCGTGCGGGGCACCAGCAGGAGAAGACGCCAGGCTTTTTAAACTAAACCGGCCCTTCTTTCGACCAGCCCTCGCCAGGGCTGCGGTGAGCCTGGCTAGCCGCGCGCGTGCCTCCGCCGTGCGCGATCCCCGGTCCTTCGACAGCCCCGGCGCCGGGCAGCGGGGCCCCCGGGGCTCGCCTGGACGCGGCTGAGGGTGAGCCGATCCCGTGCCGGTGACAGTCCCACGCCAGCGGGAGGTTGGGTAGAGACCCCCCGAGGCCCCTCCTGACCGCGTTTCTCTGCTGCGGGGCCCTCGGCAAGGTGGGACCTGCCAAGGTCTCGTCACCCAGGGCGCTGGAGAACGTCCGCACGCTTCGCAGGGCGAGTGCAGCCCGCTGCGCCCTGGCCGCTCCGCACGCCGCTCTCGCCTGCTCGCAGCACCCTGGAGCCGGGCTTGCAGCAACCTTGGTGCTTCCCTCCGGGCGGGATGAACCCTCCGGGCCCCCTGGGGTGGCGGGTCCCCGCGGAAGAGGCTCCCGGAGCTGCAGGGCCGGTCATCGCCCTCGCGGCCGCCTCCGGGCGAGAGCCAGCGGATGGAAGGTTGGTAAAGGGCAGATGCAGCAAGGAGAGGAAAGTGCAGAGCCCAAGCTTCACGTGAACTCCCCAGGAGAGCAGCAATTAAATATCTGCCGCGATTCTGCTGAACGCTCTGAAACGGCAGCGACCGCGACCGCACGTCCCGGGTATCAGCTCCGGAACAATTCATAAGGCGCAGCGTTCGCACCACCGTCCGGCTGGGAAACCCTCTCCGGCATTTAGCCGAAACCTTGCCCCCAGCCTCGGCAGAAACGCTGCGCCGGCACGGCGCGAGAGCCCGCCGGGCCGGCCGGGCCGGGCCTGTCTCCGGCAGCCGGCGGTGTTTTATGCTTCCAAGGAAAGCTCGTAACCTCCATAACGCACCTAATTGTGCAAGACTGCGCCAGAGGGACGAGGCGGAAAAACCTTCCGGTCCCCAGCTGGCGATTAGCCGATGCCCTGAAGCGACAGCACTCTTGGCCCCTGTAATTTTACCCGGCCTGGAAACGGTGGGTGCAGGGACAGAGCAGAGCAGTGCACTGGGCGTGCGTTTCGCCCCCTTCCTCGCCAGGGCTGAGACGCTCCCGGCTCTGAAAGCCCTCGGTTTTACAGGGCATTGGGCAGGTTCAGAGGCTCCTCAAGCCTCCCGTGCAGCTTTATTACCTTTAAAGTGAATTTGGCACCGCGGGAGTGTGGGGGATCACCAGGGCTGAAGGCAAAATCCTCGGCACGTCCGCAGGCACCGCCGCTCCCAGGAGCAGCCGTGCCCAGCCCCAGCCACTCGGCCTCGGCGGGATGGAGGGACGGAGCGGCCGGGCGCCGCGGGGGCCGGGCAGTGCCGAGGTCGCGTCCACGTGTCACCCAGAGCCATGACTCCGCCGGCCAGGGAGCCTCGTGCAGGCGGCGGGACGAGCCGAGGGCTCCGACAGGGAGAGCGGGACCGAGCAAAACAGGGAGGTGAGAGCGGCTCGAGGCAGCCCCGGCCCCGGGCTGAGACGGGAAGGTGCCAGCGCTGCAGAGGACCCGGAGCCGTGGGAGTCTGGCAGCCACGATGCTCTCGGAGCCACGCGAGTCCCGGAGCTGCGATGCTCCTGGAGCCATGGGGTTCCCGGAGCCTCAACGCTCCCAGAGCCACGCAAGTCCCGGAGCTGCGATGCTCCTGGAGCCGTGGGGTTCCCAGAGCCGCAACGCTCCCAGGGCCACGCGAGTCCCGGAGCTGCCATGCTCCTGGAGCCGTGGGGTTCCCAGAGCCGCAACGCTCCCAGGGCCACGCGAGTCCCGGAGCTGCCATGCTCCTGGAGCCGTGGGGTTCCCAGAGCCGCAACGCTCCCAGGGCCACGCGAGTCCCGGAGCTGCGATGCTCCTGGAGCCGTGGGGTTCCCGGAGCCGCAACGCTCCCAGGGCCACGCGAGTCCCAGAGCTGCCATGCTCCTGGAGCCGTGGGGTTCCCAGAGCCGCAACGCTCCCAGGGCCACGCGAGTCCCGGAGCTGCCATGCTCCTGGAGCCGTGGGGTTCCCAGAGCCGCAACGCTCCCAGGGCCACGCGAGTCCCGGAGCTGCCATGCTCCTGGAGCCGTGGGGTTCCCAGAGCCGCAACGCTCCCAGGGCCACGCGAGTCCCGGAGCTGCGATGCTCCTGGAGCCGTGGGGTTCCCGGAGCCGCAACGCTCCCAGGGCCACGCGAGTCCCAGAGCTGCCATGCTCCTGGAGCCGTGGGGTTCCCAGAGCCGCAACGCTCCCAGGGCCACGCGAGTCCCGGAGCTGCGCTGCTCCCGGAGCCGCAGGGGCCGGGCCGGGGTGGGGCTGCAGCTTTGGGAAGCCTCCCTTTGCCGGGAGCCGCCGGAAGCGCATCCGGAGCCTTTTGTTGACCTGGGCTGGACTCTGCGAAGGTCCCCGACAGCCTCCACCCGTCCCCATCCCCGAGGGCCCTCCGCGGGGACCGGCCGGCTTTGAAAGCAGGCAAACAAACAGGCCGCCGGGTTTGCAGCCGCCCCGGCTTCCCCGGTGGAGCTGCGCGGCCGCGTGGGAAGTGGCTCCCGTTGCCCTACGGGGCCGGACGCCTGGGCCCCCGCACGGCCCCGCTGCTCTGCACGAGCAATCCCCCCCTTTCCCCGGGAAAGGCAGCGCTCCGAGCTGGCGAAGGTCGTGCTGCCCCCTCCGCCGGGCTGCGCGAGCCGCGGGAGGATTTCCTGGTCGGCAAAGGGCAGCGCTGCCCCTTGGCCCAGACCCCTCCGCACCGGGCTCTGAGAAATCCCTGGGAAATAAAAAGCTAAAGCCTGGAGCAGAATAAAACCGGACTAATTATTGGCTAGGGAAGGGAGTCGGGAGGGAGATGCTGCGCCGAGGCCGGAGGGCGGGGAGAGGAACGGCGCTATTCCCAGCTCTGCGACTGACTCACCAGGCAGCCTTGGGAAAGCCACTTAATTCCTTAATTACAAAATGCATACATTAATACACGCGGCTCTGCGACGGCTCACGGAGGCTCCGCCGGCGGGGGCTGCCGGGGTGCCGGGCAGCCTAATTAGCTGCTGTTTGCCGAGCACTTGGCTGCGGGCGGAGGAAGGGTGCATGGAAGCACCGGGCGCTCCCACCTCCTCCGGCCGCGCCAGCCCGCGCTCTTGGGGGAGATGCAGCTGTGCCGCTGCGGATATGGAGCCATCCCGCTGAGCTCTGTGGCTTTTCTCCCCGTTTTTCCCAGGCAGCGGGTTGGCTCCGGGCTGGAGGCCTCCGGAGGAGCCCGCTGCAGTGCGGCACCGTGCTGCCCGAGCCCTGGCCGAGCGCTGGGGCCGCCGCTGCGATCCAGCAGTGTGCATCTGCTTCAGGAAACGGCTAAAAAATGCGTGTTAAAAAAAAACAAAAAGGCTCCATTTTTGGTTCCCGTTTCAGGGCCGGCAGCCTCTCCGGCAGGCAGGAGCGGCGGCTTCGCCCCGGCGCCCGCGGGAACCGAGTCGCCGCAGGGGGATTACTCCCGGCTGACGTCGTTCCCGTAAATCGGGAGAAGGGGGTTGTCCGGTGGCTGCTTGCTGTTTGGGGGATTTTTGGCGGAGTTTCCGTCGGTCTTTTCCCCCACTGCCTTGCGAGGGCAGAGCCCGGCGGCTGCAGGTGGCCCGAGGCAGGGCCCGTGCCGCCCGCGCACCGCGAGGCGGGTGCTGGAGGAGCCCCGGCCGAGTCGCCCGGAGCCCCGCGAGCGAGCGGGGCCGGCGCCGCGATCCCGGAGCTCCACCTTCCCGGGCTCCGTGCCGAGCCGTTCATCAAGGTCGTGGCAGCGGGCAGCGCGAAGCCGAGGTGATGCGACTATTTCTGTGTGCTGAGGGAACTTCGCTGGCCTGATTCCCATAAATAAAACACGCCGGGAACAGCCCCTTCTCTGTCCTATTAATTCTGGACCCCAGGGGCCCAGCTATGTGTGCATTCAGCAGATCCGCGCTGCCGGCTCCGCTCCGCTCCCCGGTGATCCCGGCCGAGCTCAGGAAGCTTTGAGAGCCCCCAGCTCTCCTGAGATGCAGCGTGTGAAAGCTTCAAGGGCATTTTATGGAAAATTTGTGCGTTTTCTTAGTCCCAAAGCCATGAGGAAGATTCCCCAAGGGTGTGGGAGGGTTGCGGGACTGAGGAGAGCAGGGCTTGGGGGGCCCCGCGCTGCTGCTGCCCCAGCACTGGCCCTTCCTGGCTTCCAACCCTGCTCCTGCTCTCCAGGAGCTGGAGATGCTTCTGCCCACTGCAATGCACTGGGAACCCAGTAGCCTGTGCCCAGCACCGCAGCGAGACACGGTCCCCAGACTGCTGTGCCGGCACCCTTGTGCTGTGCTGTGCAGGTGTCCCTGTGCTCTGCTGTCCTGGCATCCCTGTGCTCCTCTGTCCCAGCATCCCTGTGCTCTGCTCTCCCGGCATCCCTGTGCTCTGCTCTCCCGGCATCCTTGTGCTCCTCTGTCTCGGCATCCCTGTGCTCTGCTCTCCCGGCATCCCTGTGCTCCTCTGTCCCGGCATCCCTGTGCTCTGCTCTCCCGGCATCCTTGTGCTCCTCTGTCTCGGCATCCCTGTGCTCTGCTCTCCCGGCGTCCCTGTGCTCCTCTGTCCCGGCATCCCTGTGCTCCATGGTGCCGACGCTCCTGGCAGATCAGCTCAGGCTCGCGGTGTCTCAGCAGTCACTGAGGGCGTTCGCGGGGTGATGGAGTTTAATATCCGGCTTTTCCTCTAGCAGGGACCAACCTGCCTCGCTGCCGAACTCACGAGCTGCTGCAGATTTCGCCTCCTGCTCGCAGCGTCCCGTGACGGTGTCGTCTGCACCCGGCAGCAGGTCAGCGGCTCCCGCGCCGGCTCCGTGTGCGCACCGGCCTGGGCCACCCGTGCTCGGCTCGGCTCGGCTCGGCTCGGCTCGGCGCCGCGTGCCGTTCCCGGGGGCTGCGGTGCCCATCGCTCCCGCTCTGCACGGCCGCAGCGACGTTCGGCCTCCCCGGCTTCTGCTTCGCGTCCGCAGGGAGCGGGGCCCGCGGAGCCGCCGGAGCCGCGCGCCCGCCTCGCCGGGCCCCGGCAGCCGTACCCGGAGGCCGTGGGCGCCCATTTCCAAGGGACGCCGGCTCACCCTTCCTTCCGCAGGAAAACCTGCGATCAGATAACGCCGGCACACTTGCTGGAGAGAATAAACAAGCTCGCGCCTGCACGGATGCGGGCTGCACCCCTTCCCAGCGCCGGCCGCCGCCGGAGCGGCTCGCGGCGCGTCTCGCTCCCCGCGCCCGCTGCGAATCCCGGGGCCCGGCGGCACCGACCCCCTCCGAAGAGGCACCGGCGGCGTTTTCCGCCCCGGGTAGCGATGGCTGAGCTCGGGGCTGCCCCGGCGGGAATATTCCCTCGAGGCCGGGGCGGAGGCCGGCGCGGAGGAGCCTGCTCCGTGCTCCTCGGAAGGGGAAAAGCGGACCGCGCCGGAGGCCGCGGGGAGCGGAGAGGAGCGGCGCCGCGCGGGCTCGGCTCCGACCGCCGAGGGCAGCAATTCCAGCGCGGCGAGGGCCGGCCGCGGCCGAGCTGCTGGCTTTGCGCCGGTCATCCGTACTCGCCTGCGTCCCCACGCCGCCGCCCTGAGCCGCGGGCGCGTGTCCCGCCGGGCGAGGCGCAGAGCCTGGCCGCCGCCGCTGCGGTTTTCCCACCCGGGGCGGCGGGACGGGCACCGGGCTCTGCCGGGCCGGGGCCGAGCCGGGGCCAGGGCGGCAGGGAGCCCGGGAAGCGCGGGCTGGGGGCCGGGGCCAGGAGCCGGCGCGGCCCGGCGGGCTTTCCCGGGGCTCGCTGCGGAGGAGGAAGCATCTTTCCGAAGGCCGCTGGCTCGGGGAGGGGTTTTCCGCCGGCTCTTCGCTGCCGTCGCAGTGGGCGAACCCAGCTGCGGGATCCCCCCGCTGCAATTTCACCCCCCCGGGGGCTCCCGCCACCGCTCCCGGCTTCGCCTCCCTGCGGGAAGCCCGGCGCGAGGGGCCGCGGGGCTCTCGGCGATCCCCGCACGGGATCCGCCGCGCCGAGCACGGCCGTCGCCAAAGCCCCCGGAGCCCCCGGCACGGCCCCGGCGCCGCAGCTCCTCGCGGGGTGCCACCCCCAAGAGCCGCTGCTTGCACCGGCGCGAGGCCGGGCTGGGCGAGCGGGACGCGGCGGCGGCCGCTCGAGCCGCCCCTCACTGCGGCTAAAAACGGTCCTTTCGCCTTTCATCAGAGCCTGATCTTTGCTGCCCTACCTACTTCAGAGAGAAGCTGGAGGTCTTCGCCGCCTCCCGCACGTCTCCTTTCAAACTCGCCCTTTGCCGGGGAGTATTTTTAGCCTGGAACGGCTCGGCCCGTTGGCCCCCTCCATGGCTCGGCCGGGTCAGCCGCGGCCGACAGCGGGGCCGGAGCCTCGGAGACGGCGCAGGAGAAGAAACGGCGATCCGGGGCGGATCTGTCGATGCCAAGGGAGACGCGGCGGGCCGCGCTCCCGCTACCGGGCGGCAGCTCATCCGCGCGGAAAGCTGCCGCCGGAGACCCGCATCCGTGGGAAACCAAGCGTCATTAGTTCTGCCGCTCACAGAACGGCTTGTTCATGCTAAATACTATTAACTGTCTTTAAGCAGCTTCTAGTATAAACTAATTTATTGACAGCCTCATCACTCCTCATGACAAGCGATTTAATATAAATTCAAATATCATGCAAAATGCTTCTTGTTTACTTAATAACACTTTGCGACTCCTTTTGCCAGGGTTCTCCTAATTTTTTAATTATTTTACATTAGGAAGCAATCGCATGGACGTGGGCTACCCCGACGCCGGCCGAATGCCAGGAAGCGCCCGGGTGGGACGGCCCGTCTCCCCGTCCCTGGAGGCATCAGCCGGGGCTTGCGGCACAAGCCCTGCTCCCACCGTGTCTAGCTGCCGCTCGGGCGAGGAACAGGGAGCCGGCGTGTTTGCCGCAGTGGCGAAATTCAGGTGAGCTCTTTGTCCCTCCCAAAGCCCAAGAGGGGAAGGAAATGGAGGTGGGGTAGCGCACAGCGAAAGGGAACGTCTTACCAGGCTGCGCTGAGACCACCCGAGTGTCAACTGGAGCGGTGCACGAATGAGAGCAAAATTTGACTTATGGTATTTAACCTAGATAAGACTCGAATGTGGCCTAAATTGTTAGGCAAGCGACAAATTGCCTGACTAAACCCAAAACCACACTCCACAGACTGGAGGGGTTATATATATCTGGACTGTCGCTTCTGCGTTTCCCAAGTGTGGATACGCGCGGGCCGTATTTATACAGCTCGCCCGAAACGAAGGGCTCCTGCGCCGGGCTGCAGCTTGTTTGCGTCCTGCAGAAACTAGAAGCGCTGCAGACAGAAGAGATTTCTGCTGAGGCTCTCTTAAAGGTCGAGCAGTTTGAGCCACTACAGCAAAAAGTCTTTAGCTTAATTGAGAGCCAGATAAGATCTTTAACGATGCCAACGCGAGTGTGTCGTCAGGGGAACGTCCCCGTTCGTGTCTCATGACCGTGGAAGAGAGAAGTGAGTTTGGCCATCTCTGAAGGGGCCGGCGTGACGTAGGCGAGGTAATCTCCACCAAAGGTTGCAAGCAAGAAGGACACTGATACTGGAGGAGGAAATGAAAGATAAGAATTTATTCTAAATGTATCGGCACTGTACTGTTGGTCTCAGGAAAAAAGAAAAAAAACCATGCCCCAGGCACTTCTTCTTTCTAGGCGCGCGGAGAGGCCAGCTTCAGCAAAGACCTGCAAAAGGAAAAGATCTGATTAAAGGATACGTTGTCTGTCTGCCTGTCCAAACCCCAGAGCGCAGAGCTTCTCGAAATCAATACCCGAGGAAGGAGGAAGCCTGCTAAAGGAGTGAAGCACCAGAGCACTGAGACACAACAAGAGAGAGCGACCCTGAGAAAAGCCCAAGACCACCAAAAGGGCACCGGAGACCTTCCATTGCAAGAGGAGGGCAGTGTCACTGCCGTAAAAAGTGCTCTGCTTGAGCTTGGACTGTAACTGAAACGACCGGTGACTTCTAGATGTAAGAGCACGGTGCCTTCGGCTGCCTCGAGGCTTCCCAACAGGGAGGGCAAAACCAGGACCTCGCTGCCGCCGGGCTGCCCCGAGGCGCCCAGGCGCACAGCGGTCGCGTCCCGCCAGGCGCAGCCGCGGCGTCTGCCGGCCCGGGCAGCTCGTACCCTCACCGTTGTCTCCAGCCAGCCCTGAATGAGCAAACACCCGGGAGCTGACCTCACCCAGGCCATGAAAATTTTGGAGTGGGGCCTGGATTTGGCAGCTCGGACGCTTCCCTCCTGGAGCGTTCGAAAGGGAATGTATTTTTGGAGCATTAAAGATCAACTGTTTCTGCATCTGGCCAATCCCTTTCAAGAGCAGCACCAAAGGAGGTCAGTGGGATGCGGCTGGTCAAATATTTTGTACATGAACATCATCTCTCACCCCCTCAAGTATTTGCAGACCTGAGAGCATTTCCTGTTGTTCCCCCAGCTGAATAGTTGGTGTCTCTGCTTTCTTGAGCAGGATAGTGCCGTGTGCCTTGGTTAATAATGAAGAAAAGAAGGACCACCCCGGTACTGCCCTTCAGTACAGAAAATAAAACTGAAGCAGCATAGTGTGTTTAGTCACACAAATGGAAATGGATTTACCCAGCAAGTGGTTAAGTGGCAACGCGCGATACTGAGAAAAAAATATGCGGGGGTGGTGGGGGAGATGGGTGGAAAGAGGGAGTTTTATTCTCCAGGGTTTTTTTTTTTTTTTTTTTTTTTTTTTTTTGCAATCTCCATTCACCATATTTAGTAGGCTTGTGACTTGCCCTTGCTAGCTCATGGAGAATTCCCCCAAGTGTTTACTCCCACAACCTAGCAAATGCCTCAATACACATCATGGAAAAAATACAATCGACATGTTCACTCCCACTAGAGAAGGAATTCTGACTTGCCAAGCACCGAGCAGGAGTACGTGTGCGAGAGAGAGAGACGAATACTGCTTCATTAGCTCAGCTCCGATGTGGTTTACTCCCCAGATGACCTGGTCAGGGCTGCACACCACCTCCCGCTCTTCCTCCGTGGTACAGAACCAGCCGACCTTTGATCCGGAGCAACGCGGGCAGGAATGCGGGGCCTTTAACTCTTTCTTTTGACATCAGAGAGATGGAGAGAACTTGGTTGCCAAAGTTCGGGAATTTTCAGGGATGCAGAGCTGACGCGATGGGTAGGAGCAGAGCCCAGCAAAGTTGCTTTCTTCCTGCTTTAATTAGAAAAGAACAGGCTTTGGTGATGGAGATTAGTTTGTACAGTGCATAGAGCTGCCGCTTGAAAACAAAAGGAGGATCTTTGCAAGCAAAGCTTACAGATTGCGAATCTTTGAGGATTTTTGGCACTTCTACTTCAGAGCACAAAACTTATGGGGGGTGAGGGGCGGGGGAAGAGAGTAATTAGGCCACTTTTTTTATCAACATGCTTCCAAACCCAGCAAATTACAAGGAGGCACAAGATATTATTTTATTAAACGCAACATCTGCAAAGCAGACATATATATATATATATACACACACACACATATATATATATATATAAAAGAGTCTAGAGCCCAATAGAGGATCTGGAACAAGGATGCTTTAGGATTAGTTACGATTCTGCAAACAAGACACTGCACAAAGGCAGCAACGCGGGGGCTGTCCCCGTCCCTGCGCCTTGCGGGACACACGACCACCCCAGTCTGCCCCAGCACGGGGGAGAGCGACGGGGATCGTGCTGACAAAGACGGGCTTATTAACAGCGGTATGTTCGCTGACACTGTGTAAGGAGAGACCTCAGACATGTGGGAACATAGAACAGATAGCAGAATTTAAGAACATGTGTGCCAATGCACGTGTGCTTAATTTGCGCAACCAATTACTGTGATTAGCCACTAAGCGTTTGCATGTGGCTTCATCTTGGTTTTGCTGGTAGCTGAGTATATGTTCAAGTGTTCATATATTCTTCAAGAAAGCAAAGGAGGTGTGTTGGGGCACTTCCAAGAGCTCTTGTGCTACAGGAATATGACTTTTACCTGCCTCCCCAGTGGCTAAAAACTATCACTGGCATGATTAAAGTCTTCACCTCCTGCTGCACGGCAGTCTGGCTTGATGAAATCTGTGATCTGGCGGTTTGAAAAGGGCGGCATACAGAGGATGTAGACTCAGCCTGAAAACACACGGTCTTTAATCTCTGACATTTCTCGTAAGAGGTGCATCCTTGTGCTTCAACCTCTCCATTGCACATCTTGTTTATGGCATTTTGCACACCGAAAATCTGGTGGACTACACTGATTTTTCCTCCAGGTCTTCTTTTTCTCTGCATTTTCCATGTGCATTCTCTCATTACTTAGGGGGAAAAAACACCTCTCTTCTAGGGACAGACTGAGTAAATTGCAGTATTTTGCCTAAAGTACAGTACACACTTTAATTAAGGGGGGGGGGAAAGGAAGCTATGTGTAATTGGCAAAAGAATATTAAACCTTTTCAAGTCTTCCCAAACCCTTTGTGCAGAACAGCTTTAGGAAACTCGGCCTGACGCCACCCTCCCCCTCTTTGAAAGCATTCCCCAGGGCAGTGCCCAGGCTGCAGCTGCTGCTGCTCATGGGGGAGTGAGTCCAGCCTGACACACACAACTAAATAAATAAATACTTTCTTCCAACAAAGACCTGAGGAAGAAACCCTGGGTAGGAACAGAATAAGAGAATGTATGTGCAGAATCTAAGGAGTTCGGGGATAACAGGGTAAGTTCTGTCTCAAGTACAGAAGTGCAAAGAAAGTCAGGAGTGTTTGCAGCTGCAACCAGGTATAATATAGATTTTATGTAAAATAGATATATTTACATAAAAATATAGCTTGATTCACAATCAGCCTTTATAACCTATGATTTCTCTACATTTCAATGTGAAGCCTAGAAAATAGATTTAACCCATACAACTAGAGCCTGCACAGCCAAGAGACTAACACCTGCAGACCCAGGGAGGATAGTTACACAGGAAAAATTTGATTTAAGACAGAAATTTTGCTTGTGTGGCCCTAGTATTCTCTGCACATAGGTAGCAAAGACTGGAAAATACATGTACGATGACTTGTGCCTGCACCGAAACTTGTGCATGTAGAAAAAGTAGGTGGCAGTGAAAAACAGCCTAGTAACTACTTTGTATTTCTTACATCTAAGAAATTGTGTCCTTCATTGCATTGACAACTTTTGCAAACTGTTAATTTGCATTTTAATGGAACTCTTTCTAGGAAGGTGTTAGTTGGACTCCATTGCAATAAGAGCTAATTAAAAATATGCCCAAGCTTAAAAGACATTTCATTTTCATTAATCAGCTTTATTCATATTCTTTTCTAAATTAAAGATGTTTGTGGTATGTAGGAGGAAATGGGAGGGGGGAGAACACACGACAGAATGAATATGTTTATTTAAATCACAGATAAAAAAGTGGAAAGATTGTGTGTGTGTGTGTGTGTGTGTGACGGAGAGAGAGGGAATCCTAAAGATTAAAAGCACCTTGGAGAGATGGTTTTGAATAAAGAGCAGGCATAAAAGTCAAGGTTGAGCTTCCAACAGCAGGTCTGCTTACTTGAAAGCCAGAGATGAAGAAAATGTATAGGATGTGAGGAAAAGGGAATCACGGAGCAAATTTTTAAACCTTAGGAGCACAATTATCTGCACAATTACTATGTTTACACACAGATGCTAGTAACTACGCAAATAGACAGCCAATTCGAGTTATTCAGAGGCGTAATTCGCCTGTTTTGGGCGCAATCACAACACGCCTATGTTGGCAGTGTGAAACTGTTGTATTTTTTGGGCCAATTCCCGCTCTTACAACCAAGCAGCCTCACGGAGGGCAGGGCCCACCGCTCACCACCGCAGCAGCCCCGGCAGCATCCGCCCCTGCCAGCTCCCTCCTTCCCGGGCAGTTTCCCCTCGGCTCTCCCACAGCAACCCCGCTCGGTTCGCCGTGACCGCGCGTGTCCGTTACATGGCGGGGGGGGGGGGGGGGGGGACCGGACCCTGCCGCCGCCACCACGACGCCCGGGCCTGCGCGGCGGCCGCCTTGGAGGGCGGGGGGGGGGGGGAAGTAAGGGGTTTCTTCACGGAGCGACAATGCGGTCCCCGCACCCGGGGGGACAGGTGCGGCTGCGGCCGCGGAGGAGGCGGCGGCGGCCCGAGGCGAACCCCGGGGCGCTGGAGCCGGGACCGCGGTGGCCGCCGCCGCCGCCCTGTCACAGCGCCCTCCCGTGATGCCCCGCGCGGGCGAGCCCTGCCGCTCGCGCCAGCGGCCCCCCCCCCCCGCGCCCCTCCCTCACTTCCGGTGTCCGGCAGCGGCAGAGCCGCCGGCGGCGCCCCCGCTCCCCTGGCGCAAGGGGGAGAGAAGGGGGCGGGGCGAAGGGGAGGAGCTTGTGGAGGCCCGTGCCCGGCGCCGCCCAATCGGCGGCGGCCGCCGGCGAGTGGGGGGCGGGGGAAAGGCGGTGGCACGCGCCGCGCAGCCCCGCCCCCTCCGCCCGCCGCGGGCTCGCGCCCCGCGCGCCCGAGGGAGCGGCGGGAGCGCGCCCGGGCTCCCCCCCCCCCCCCCACCGCCTCTCCGCCTCCCCCCCCCTCCCTCTCCGCCAGCTTCTCCCCCCCGCCTCCCCCTCCCTCCCTCCCCTCCCCACCCGGGAGCAGAGGCACGGAGTGACCGACGGAGCCACAGCTCCGGCCGCTCCGAGACCCCGCTCCCCTCCATGGGGCCCAGGTAAGCGCGCCGCCCCCCCCCCCCCCTCCTCCTCACGGGGGGCGGCCCGCGCCCCCCCCCCCCCGCCCGCCGCCTCACCGGTGGCGATGGCCCCCCTGTGTCGTGTCCTCCCCCCCCACACACACACCGGCACCTCCGTGTCCCCCGGGCAGCGCCCCCCCCCTTCCCCTCCCCGCCGGGGGGGGGGGGGGCGGGTGCGCCCGGCCGCGGAGGGGGGGGTCGGGGGGGGCCCGGTGCCTTCTTTGGGCCGCGGTGTCTTATTTGGTGTGGGTGGATGGCTTAACTTGGTAAGTGGCAGGGTTTAACCCCCCTCCCCCCTTCCTCCCCCTCCCCTCTCTCCTCCTCCCTCCCCCCCCTCCCACCCCCCTCCCTGTAACCTCCAAAAGGGGAATTTTCCAGCTGGTAATTTCTGCTGCGTCAACACCCAGCTCAAGGGAGAGGAGAAGAGACAAGGGGGCATTTTAACAGCAGCTCCACTTGCGAATGGCAAGGCTCAGTCCTGGCTCCAGAATTAAAACCTTTTCCGCCCCCTAAAAATCAGCATCTGTGCAAGTTTGACCAAGAGTTTGTCAGGAGTGTGGTTCAAAACTGCTTGGAAAAAGGGATGAGGTAATAATACTGGTGAAGCATGCTGTATTTCTCTCTTTCTGTCTCTTTCTCTCTCTCCCTCTCTCTCTTTTTTTTTCTTTTTTCCTTAAGCCAGGCCTGTTTTGGGTTATTGTCTCCCCCTAAAGCCAGGCATAGATCGCCTGGCCTTGCCTCCATTTTAATTGCAGGCTGAAATGGGAGAAGTGACCCTCTTTAAAAACAAACAAACAAACAAAAAAAACCCTTGAAAAACAATGCTGTTGCTTTTGGTGGGTATAGGCGATTTTTGCATAAGGCTGTAACAAGTGCAAAAGTGGCTGGAAATGTTTCTCTGTCATGATGAGGAACTAGTGAGGTGTCCTTCTCCCCTTCTCCGAGCCCCCCAAGAAAAGTAAATTGTAAAATGTGGCCGAGGGGAGAAGGAGAGGTGTGCTGGAAGGTGCGGGCATGAGCAAGGGTTGTGCAGCTGGATTGCCTTTGTGTCTCTGTAAATAGACATGTCAGTTCCCAAAGTAATACAAGTAGTGTCTGATAACTCAATCCCCGATGACAAATAGAGAATGGAGCAGATTTTCACGACTGTAATAGTGGGAGGATTTCTGTTTTTAAACCGGGGGGGGGGGAACATTGATGCCTCCCGAGGAGGTTCTTCACGGGTGCGTTATTGTGAAGCTGAGCGCGCTGAAGAAATCCAAATATATAAAACAATATTTATTTATTTATTTATTTTTGCACCT
The DNA here is from genome assembly GCF_028389875.1 of Rhea pennata. Lineage (NCBI taxonomy): Eukaryota > Metazoa > Chordata > Aves > Rheiformes > Rheidae > Rhea > Rhea pennata. Next base: position 16,874,586 of record NC_084678.1, read on the forward strand.
GATGAGGAAAAGGCAAACAAAGGAGAGTTTTAACAGTTCTTTAATGAATTCCTCATGCTTTTTATTCTGCAATCTCAATGATTCATTTGGTGTGGATTACAGGACTGGATTATTATCAGCATTGTTCAAAGCTATGCTAATTAGGAAACGTGTTTTGCAAATAGTGTTATTGTAGACACCTGCACCAAAGTTCTTTTATGCGTTTTAATTGCATCACTTGTATCATTTTTAGCATTTACTTGCTAGAATATAGATCTAGGTCCCAGTTCTTGCCACTCAATAAAGTATTTATTACAAGCGCAGATTCTGTGTGTGCTGAGAACATCTCTACTACTAATATAGTGAATGTATTTTCTGAAAAGGAGAGCAAGCTGTTTTTAAAAAAGAATCACGTTTTTTTTTAAATGGGGACAGTGGAGATTAAAAGGAAAAACTAGGTAATCGGAGAAGAGTGAGGAAAATGTAATTTTGAGAAGGAAGCTTTTGGTAACTGGATAGCTCTTCCACTTTTATCAATGTGTCACTTGAACATTTTTATTTCATAGCACCTCTTTATTGGAAATAAAATTTGACTTTACTGATTTAAATTCTGTTTCTTTGAGTTCACTATTTGTGAAGTTCTACATTTTGAAATCCTTAGTGATGGAAAAATGGGTGGAGTGTATTATTAGTCACAATATTTTCAACATGTGAGGAATTATCGCTCTAAGGTGTTTTTTGGGAGCTGACATGAAATGGATAGAGGTTGCCCCATGGGCCATACTGAGAACTACAAAACAGTTTTTACTGGAACTCCCGGATATATGTTCCTGAAAAATATTATTTGGCTTAACACACAAGGAGGATGATTGTAGTTTAAATGCTTAAATAGAAAAATCTCTCTCTCTCTCTCTCTCTCTCTCTCTCTCTCTCTCTCTCTCTCTCTCTCTCTCTCTCTTTTTTTGAATACAGCTTGTTCTGTGTGAGGAAACTTGCTTTTATCTAAGCATAGGATTATTTACTATTGCAGTTGGTATCATTGATTGTATGCTAGCATTGATGTAATTGAGTCAGTTCTTGCATGATACAAAAAATGAGGTGTTCTAGTAATTCTAACATGAAATGTTTATTCATGTATTTTAAAAGCTGTTTCATTCTAAATTGTATAAGATCAAGCCTTTGAAAACATGACCTGTACATAGGGTTCTTAGAGACTAAAGAAAATGGGCCACTTTCTCCCCGTGGTCTTTGTTTTCTGGGACAGTTGTACAACACTGGATATGTTCTTTGCAAGAGTTTTTTCTTTTCTTTTCTTTTTTTATAACTGGAAGTGCTTAGAGGAAAACCAGTTTAGCAACACCCCCCAGCAGTGTTCTCTAGAAAAGAAAAAAAGAAAAGTCTCAGGTTTGAAAGATAGATTATTTGCTGTTAATTTGCCTGCTTTACCTCTGATTCTGTGCTGTGTTGCTGTGCGATTCAGCATATTTTTCACTTTTTTAAATGAAGCTTTGTCTTCTATGCACTTGTGTGGATTTTTTATTTTATTTTTTTTTTTCAGATGAGCTCCGTTTTGATATGTGTTTTGAAGTTTCTAAGCAAAGTTTCCTGTCCTCTAGCAGCAAAGCAGCAGGCTAACACCCAATCCAAACTGTTATTTTCTTGCTTTCGGGGCAGAATATATTTCATAAACAGCTCAGCCTTTCCCAAGGCTTTCCCCCTCTCCCTGTAATGTTCTTGCTGGCTTTACTGGCTACTTTAGAGCACTCTGTAATGCTCTCTAGACACCCCCTAAATTGGTAAAAAGCATTCACATGGGTTTTTCTTGCTCCTGTGTACTTAGTTTAATGGGCAAACAAAAGGGTAAAGAGAGGGCTTAGTTTAAGTCTTTGAACAGCTACCTGTAGTTCTAATGGTTATCCCATATGCGCATTATAATTCCCAGGAGCCAGCAGTTTGTGTCCATTACTGGCTGTGAACGTTACACTAGAAAATTCTGACACTTTGCACGAAAGGATTAACATCGTTTTGATATTTTGCTTTTGGCTTACTCCTGACTTAAATATTTTAAATGCATAGCTTGTCTGTGTTTTATATATGTTCTATTTGAAACTTAAACTGTATTAATAGTGAAAGAAAGCATGCTGTGGGGTTGTCTGTAGTTAGTAGAGGTCATGTGAGGCTAGAGTAAAGGGATCTTCCGTGGCTGTGAGATAGGGAGGGTTGTTTTGCCTACATAAAGCACTGTCATGTTATTCCTTACCTAATGATTTTCGTGAGCATTTTTATGATATTTTCGTAAAGTACAATGACACTGTCAGAACTTAAGTGTTAAGATTTCACTTTGTTACCTCAGAGTGTCACTTCATTAATTCTTTAGGACTTTTTGTTTCACTAGGTGATATGTTTGTGTTAGTCTCCTTAAATACAGTCTTCAGTGGTTTAGGGTTTTTTTGATTCCCTCTAGACCTTTAGGCAGGGTGAAAAGTAAAGTCTATTGCTTGTTGTGGGATTTCTTTCATTTGAGATACATGAGAACAGAATCTTGACTTCCCTAAGCAGTTTGATCGTTTTATCTCTTTCATGCTGCCTTGAGGTATTTGGATGCACAGCGATGTCCGGTTGACAGGGATGGCTGCTTGGGATTCAGTTCCCATCCCAGCTATTGATTGAACATGCTGCTGTCATAACTGCTTGCCATCAGCTTCTCCTCTTGTGAAACAGGGGTGCTCGTGTTTACTCACCTCTTCTAAAACGTTTTCTAGTATGCAGATGAAAAATCGTATTGGTGCTAAGTATGTTTGTTCTTCATAAATGCAAACTAGTCTGCAGTCCTCACTGAATTTCTGCAAGGTATGGTGGAGTTTAGTGAGGGGCTTGTGGGTGGGATTTTTCTGGTTTTGACCCTTACAAAGCTAACTGTGGTGTAGTTCTTCTCTGAACAGTTGCTTGCTTTAACTTTCAAAGTTTCGTACTCATATATTCAGGAAACCTTAGTTTTTGTTTTCATCGCTATTGAAATGCAAGTTCTGAATATTTTGTAGGCAGGATGAGATCCTTGGCTGTAATTCTAATTAGATGGAAATGTGTTCCACTTGGTGGTGTTTTGTTGCATGTGTGTATGTAAGCATGCATGCATTAGAATAAACTGTAGCTGCAGACAGGTGTACTAACTTTGCTGAAATATAACAGGCACATGCTGAATTAAAGTTGCAACTTGCTTTTTTTGTGTATCTTCTTGAGATGTAGTTAGCTTTCATTCCAGTCTATATAGTTGTGACCTTTTCTGTGCACTTTATTTATGTGTATGTATGCAAAGAAGAATAATCAATGGATGTTAGAAGTTTCTTAACACTCACTTCATGGTGAAATGGAAGTGGAGTATTTAATGACGGAGGAAAGGAAGATTGAAATATTCTACAAACACAGTTACTAGCTCGCGTATGGATTAACATAAACTTAGTAACAAGAATGTCCCAGGATGTGCCAAGAACTTAGCTACTTAGGAACCTTACTTAGAAAATTGAGTAGGTTTTACATGCTACGGAATATGATAATACTTATATATGCTTAAATACCTAGTTATCTTTCATGATTTTTTTTCTTTGTGTGTTGAACAAACTGCTTATTGCACTCAAGCTAGTTTTCTTTCTAGTGTTTTTCGACTTGTGCTGTAGACCTCTGTGGAAGGAGAGTTGGTAGTTCAGACTACTAGCTCGCTCTGAGGAAAGAGTTAAACAAAACTTGTCCCTTTTGCACAAATATACTCTTGAAGGAAATAATCTTTCAGAACTAGTGTTCAAATTATGCATTGTGTTCAAATGGTCTACATTAGCCATTAGGTGCTTGAATTAGTTGGTTTCAGGTCTAGGTAGTTTAGGTACTAACCTAAGGAGTCAGGATGCAGTATTCACCTCCCCAAAGTTCTACCACTACAGTGCTGGAGAGTGAGAAAGCAGCTAAATATAAAACTAGCTTACTGCCTTCCTCCTTAGTACCACTGTATCCTTCTTGGCTTCATTCCACTTTTCTGTAATAATTGGCCACATTTAGATTGTCAAACATATGCTAAAAAGTAAAAAGGGATACCTATCCAAGGTGCTAAGAGTTCCTACCCTGAACTACCAAAGCAAAAGTAGATTGTTCACAGAGCACCTCTGATGTTATCTTTAGTTTTGCAGTGGTGGGTTTTTAACTCTGTGGTTCTTCTCGATTCCTTACATCTCTTTTCTTTTAGGTATTCTTTCTGCCCTCCCGGCTCCTCCTACCACCATGCTTCTCTTTTAAAATTGCCTCAGACCTCTTCCCCCTTCTTGAACTCCCTCCCTTTTTACATACTGGGTTTTGGAACTTTAGCAAAGATCCCCTAAGTAGAAAGCCCAAAACCAATGAGAAAGTTCGGGGGGATCCTTTCTTCAGGGCAATTCCCAGTGAGTTATGCTGTTCTTTAAACATCTTTTTAATGTGCTTTTTATGTTGATTTTTGGCTAACAGAAACAAGTGTGAAGTGGTTGGCTTAGAAGATTACTTCTGTGACACACTTTTTTTTTTTTTTTTTCCCCTTTTAAGTGGAAGCTTAGATCTTGTAAAAGTCAATGGCACTTGGGCAGGTAAGCTTACTACTAGCTACAGGCAATTGGAGTTTTCAGGGTTTCTTTTAATCTTCACTGCTAGTTCAGTAGATACAACTCTAGATAAATTCTTATCTTTTCTGACATCACCAGACTTCTCAAGCTTCCTACCTTGTCAGATACTTGCTTTTAAAATGCTGGTTAGCTCTTCCGTATTCTTACTCCCTTCTGCAAGTCCTGTGGTATAGGTGGTGCTGGATCTGATTTTCTGTAGGTGAAGCCGGATGAGAGAGGGAGAACAGAGAGCAAAAATGGGAGAATGAGGAAGACAACTATTTCTGAACCATGATAGTGGGTTTTGTGATGGAGAGAGAGGAAAATGAACAGAGTTGGAGAGGTATAGAGAAATGAGTAAGTGAAATGTAGAGGAAATGCCAAATAGGGTGGAAAGCATACTGCATCGAAGCATTTTGAAACAGGGGTATGCACGTTCAATTATTTTCTGGTGTCTCGAGAACTGACAGTAATACCACTGCTTTATAAGGAAAGGTGCATCCTGTTGTATTAGTAGTGTTGCCAGATGTATTTCTTGCTGCACAGCTTTTACAGGAGCAAAAAAGAACTACCTTTACCTTCTGCTCAGTATTTGTATCTTTCTATAGCTTCATGTTTTTTCAGAACTTTGGTTTTTGTAAAAAGCAGCAAACTGCTTTACTTAGTATCCTTGTGCACGCTGCTCTTTAGCTTGAGGGTGGCATTGGCTTGAAGGCAGTGATTCAATAGGGTTGGGTGGGCATAGAACTCAAATTTCTTACCGACTTTCGTATGGTGTGGGAACATCATTTTAAATTTTTTGTTATCTTAGGTAAATGGCTTTGGAGGGGGGTGGGAACAATCATAACTGTGAGGTTAGATTAATATTAAGCCCATTTAAAGTGTATAGATGACAGGTGTCAGAGAAACATTAAATATTTAAGGTGTTAATTTGAATACACAAAAATGTTAACGTTGTTGGAAATCCTCGTATCAAATACTGGTTTGCAGTGACTTCTTCAAGGCACTTCTCTCTGGAAGTATAGTCCAAAGCTTTTAGAAGTCCTATAATTTATATGTTATACTCTTCTTTAATTTACATAAGGGCTAAATCATTTTTCCTCTATGCTTAACTACAGAAATGTTTCAGAATAGTTATTGTTTGAAAAGGCAAATAGTGTTGTAATGATTCAGTTATCGTTTTACTTTTTAAGAAACTAAAAATAATAGTTCCTTGTCTATACTAAACACCTTGGAAACTTTTTTTTTAACAGTTGCTTGTAGTTACATGACGCTGAAGTTCTTGTTTTGTGTTTGACTTAAATCTTTAACTTTTGCCTCCTTTTCATTCCCAAATACAGGATATCAGATGAACCTTTTGGAGCTTGTTACTGGAGACCATTTTTCTCTGTTCATTAAATCATGTGCTACAGAGCTGTGAAACATTGTGGCATTTGTTTTTGCTAACAGAAAACACTTTCAAATACTGGTAAGTTTGGAGCATTTAAATTTTTTGTTTAGCTGGTTTGTTTGTTTTTAGATGCAGTAAGGGAAGGAGGAAAAAACAGCTGGAGATGACAATGCCATTAAGGCTTCCAGTTCTTTAAAATTTGACTTAGCACTCATAACAAAGGATAGTGTAAAAGTCTTACCCAAACCACAGAAGTTGAGGAAATATTTGTGCCTATTCTGTTGCTCCTACCTTATGATAAAGACCATTAATCGTCAGTTGGTTCTCATCTCCATGAAAAGAAGAAAAAAGGTGCAGAACTCAAAGCAAGAGGAAAATTGAAGAGCATTGCAAAGTAAGATAGGTCTCAGATTTACCACTGTTAGTAGCCTCTTCTGGCTCATTTTGTGACTCTGGGTCAGATATAAATGAGAGTCTTAATAGTGAGAGTCCGAAGACTAAGTGAAAATGTGTATTATTTTTGCACTTAGGCTAACAAAGACGTTTCCCATGTGTGTATGTCATCCTCCCCTTCCCCCCTTTTTTGTTAAACTGCCCAAATAACAGGACTAAAAAGAGCTAGCCAAAACAATTGCTATGGAGAAGCAATCAGAATTAAAGAAAGGCAAGACTTGGCAGTCTGAAATAGAAATTGAGAACAGTCAGTGGTATTTGCTTGAATTGGGTCATATTTGTTTTCAAGATTTTCAGTTCTGCTTATTGCCATAAGAATGCTCAGGTTTTCCTTCTTACTTCATTTGTTTATTAGAATATATTAAGTCACCATTTGTAATCAGTTTGTATTGGAAAAGCTTTCTCGATTTGTCTTCTGATATTTTCTTGCACTCTCTGTCATTTTAGAGGGTCAGTCTAGAAATCATCAGAATTGGCTTATAGTTTATATATAGATTAGCTCCCTTCATAAAAATAATAGAAAACGTCTAAAATATGGAGATCAGAAATCTATGGAAAATACTTTTCTGTAATGGCTAACAATACATAAAATGAAGTTTTGAATAAAAGTCTAGTCAAATGTTTTAGCTGAAGTTAAATGTTGCAAGTGTGACGAATATATTTTTCCAAAGAAAAAAGTAGGTGCTATAGAAGAGATACATGATGTATGTGAGGATGCATCCATTGTAACTAAATAGGATGAAAAACCTTTGTTTGGATTAGTGTTCAGAGCAATCACTATTTTTATACATTCTGATCATGAATGTTAATGTTTCATCTGAGGAGTCCATCTCTGAATGTGCCCTACTATACATAAGACGTATTTTATACAGAATTTTCAAAGTCTTGAGATTGTTTAGTCTCTTAACCTAGAAAGGCATCAGCCAGTACGTACTGGCAATTAAATATTTCAAGAGGAAATTCTCTTGAATATTCCATTGCAGACTTACTTTTTTTATATAAATTATATTAATAGCTTTTTAAAACTCTGTATTTTATAGGTCAGATAAGGTAAATTAGTGTCCCTCAGGCCTCAAATGTCTTTTTAAAGAGTCATTAAAGTGAGACTGTTTTGAAAAGTTACCAAACAGGAAACATTGTTGTTCCAAGGATCTGATTGAAGTTTTAGCTTCTAAAATTAGATTATTTTTTTTCCCTCTACTTTTTCAGAACGAACTGTTGCCTGAGCTATTGCATAAGGGTAACCTGGCTTTAATTACCTGCCATGTATTGATAAGTATTTGAGTTGCATCTTTTTGGTTTATTAAGTCATAACTAGGTGTTTTATACCTGTGAGCTTTGAAGGGAAGATCTTCAGAATGTGTCACTATTGTTTGATGATCTTGTAGTTTAATGTTAGTAACTCTTCCTGTTTTTGTGTTTTTTTTATTGTAGTTCTGTCTTTCTCCTACAAGAGTTCATACCAGTATTATTTGAAGGTTACAGAAAAGTGCACTACCTGTGCTGCCATAGGACTGTTGATGTCCTCAGCTGTTGTAGGAGAAACACTAGACCTGGAACCCAGTTTGTTACTGGTAAGGAGTACTTGTCTTGGAGCTTTTTGTTTTTTAATTTAAAAGTTTGCATGCTTGCTTTAACAAAAATGACTAAAAATCATTTCACTATTTCCTCAATTAAGAACACTATACCAAACTACAACTCTGTTCTTCTGTGTTCTATTTGCTTGTTTGGTTATATGTTTTGTTTTGTGGGTGTTTTTTTTCCCTTTCTTTCCTGCCTAGATTTAAAAACTGTTTGTCCTAACTTCCCCCCTTCCAAACCATGGGGGCTAACAGTTTTCCCTTAGCTTTCCTTTTCAGACCTTCTTTTCTCTTAAGTTCTTAATGTAACATCAGAGTTAATGAAGGTTAATAAATGAATTTTTCTAAAATACCTTCAGAAATCCTTTTTATTGTGGCACACTGATACTGTGTCTCATCTTTAATGTTTGTTGGGGGTGAAGAGACTCTTCTGTCCTTCAAACATATGATGCTCCGCTAACATCAGGCAGATGATTCAACAGATCATAGCCAAATTACTGGTTTAAAGTTTTAGAGTGTCAAATGAAAGGTGTAGTGATTGCTCCCTGTTATTTTAGGTTTTGGTTATTGGATTTAAGATCGGCTTGTGGTTCATATTTGGATTTTAAAAGCAAAGCCTAATGGTAAGGTAAATTACTGGAAGTGTGTAGTGTTTTGAATGTTTTTATTCTTTTTGCTGTAATCAGCCGTCCTCTAACTTGTAATGCATTCATATCTACATTATTTGATGTCAGAAGCAATTGTAACATGATGCAGTTTTAGATTCACGTTTCCTAACTAAGTCTAATCCAGACAGAGCAAGAGTTGAAATGTCTTCACCTATATTGAGGAAACTATGGTTAAAGTGAGTGAGTTCATGTTTGCCAGAGCATTATAACTGCTGGAGCTGCAATGCTGACTCTGTTGTTGCTGTCTGAACTTGAGAGTCAGGGACTTTCTGAATAGCAACTCCTATAGAGCTGCTAAGCAGAAATGCCATTTTAATGCTGTTGGTGACAAGGTAGCATTTGGGTTGCAATTAGAAATGTTTTAGTGAATCCTCATCAGACAAGTGTTAATTAAGTATTTGTAGAGTTGCCTTGCTGTACAGTTATTAATTTAATGAGCCTCTTAAATCTGATTTTAAAAAAATGTTGTATTTTTATTAAGTTCACTGAAAACTATATACCTCCCAAATTCTTGCCTTTTCTGTAATTCTATAGTATTTCTGAAACTGAAAGGCAAAACTTTTTCTTCCTGCAACTTCTAGCCCATAAGGACAAACATTCATTTTTCTAAGCTGTAATTAAACATTCTCATCCCCGTTCTTAAGGGAAAAGTGATGTATTGATGTTTTCATGAAATGACAAATTACAATTAGCATCCTTGGGCCAAGGATCTGGTTTGTTCTTACTACAAACATCTGCCTATTTCTCTTTGAATTTTCAGTTGTAGCTTGAAAGAATACCTTGATCAATGAATAATCAATTTCTTGAATCAGAATAGAATAAAAGTTTTCTTTTTTTGGCAACTGTTTGTTTTTCAGAAGCTGTTGCTTCTATTTGTGCGTTAAGTTTTGTTCAAAATAGATGTAATTTTTGTATATTTAGCATACAGAAATTCAGTTAAACTCCTAAAATTGTGTACTATTCTTCCTCAAACATGCTTGTGAGAAAACAGTTTTGGAGACTGGTACTTGAAAACTCATGAGTGATGTCTCTGCAGGGAATTACCATCCATCAATATCCTGCTCTCCTTTTTCATTTAGAATAATCTAAGTATAGATACTGTCCTTCCCAGTTTCTAAGGTTAGGGGGTTTTTGTTGTTTTTTTTTCTTCCCCCTCCAGCTTTGTCTTTAGCATAGGCAGGACATGTTGATATGATGGATTGTACACATTTCTGTTGGCTTTAATTGGATAAAAGTGAAACTAGTAGATACACTGTGTCTTGTTATGCAAGGAGAGTTTCAAGTCTGATCTCACCTTGCAGGGCTCCTCTGCAGAGGAATTTAAAAAATGTTGGAATGTTGGTAGGAGTGGAGACCTGGGAAGGACATAGGCGAAGCAGAGAACTGGGGTGCATTTGGGGGGGGGGGTTTGCATGGTAAGCTATTAGAGTGCATTTCAGTTTTTCATTAATCTGTTTTCCCTTACCTCCAAAGGGAGAGGAGGGAGGAAACAGTACATATTTTTGGCTAAATTCTGGTTGGCCCTTTTTCCCTAGGGAGCAGAGTGACTGGTGGAGGAGTGCAGGACAAACTAGTGAGTATTTTGGTGCACTGTAACTTACGTGTCCTTAGTCTTAAGTGTAGAAACATATTTAAAAATTTGCAACAGATTAAAATGTTTTATAGTTAAAATTTTTGGTTAGCTCTTATTCTACAAGAGGTTTTTTTTTTAATTTTTTTTGTACCAGGCTTTCAATTGATCAGAGTGACTATAATCTATTTTTGTTGCTGTTTTTCTTCTGAATGAAGGGAGTGAAGTACCTTAGAAATTATTTTGTCTCCAAGATTTCCCAGGGGATAAAACTGTAGACTTTCATCTGTGTTGCTGCTTTTCTTTTTATCTGTGGCTTCATAATTTAAATAATTCACTGAGTTTTATATGCAACAAATTTGTACCCCTTAATTTTAATGGTGTTAAGATTTCTGCAGGGGACTTATTATATGTATTATATGCTGAGAGGTTAGGCTTTGTAAGTGTTACTGCTTCCTCTTTTGAGAACCCTTCCAGCATTAAGTGTAGACTGTGTTTATTTAGACTGTTATTATGTCCTCAGGTGTTATTTTTATGTTCAAACAGCTTGTGTTGATGATGCAAAATAAACACTTCTCATGAATGCTGTATTTGTAGAACTAGGTTCATTCTAGCTGGGGTTAAAGTTGATATAAATTATTAATGGTTAGCTTAAGACCAGGTTTGTGACAGCATGAAAAATACAAAGCTGTCCTGTATCTTGGCAGAACTTTGCATGCAGGTGGTTATTAAATCTGCTCATGCTCAAGACCTTGTCTGTTCTTCATGGTTACATACAAATGCTGTTTGTTCAGGAGCAATTTTTTAGTTACTTTTTTTCAAAAAAAAATAGAACAGAATTGAATTACTGTACTATCCATACATTGACTTGTGGAGAAAGCCTGGTCCCCCTACGATTTATTTTGTGGAAAACCTGTCACAGACTACAGACGAGCTTTCATGGTTCACTGGTTTCTTGGAGAGCTGTGTTGTGGCCGTGCACTGTCATCAGAGGCACAGGTTCATCGTCTCCCATGTAGCACTCATGCTAGCAAGGAAAGCTGCTGCTGAACAGTGGTAGACTTCTCATTTTGGAATGGAAAATTCTACTGTGCTCCGTACTGCTTGGTACTCTGGAAGGTAGTGTTATTAAAATCTGGTCTTGGGGCGTGGTGGAATAGACCTCTGTTTATGAACTGGAAGCACTGTTGTTAAAATGTGTTGCCAGGAATCTTCTTGCAATTTGATTCCCACTTTTTTTTCCCCTAGAATTTAAGAAATTGTATTGATTAAGTATTGGAATTGAGGGTTTGTAAAGCAAAATCTCACAAGTTAATTAGAATTAAAGAACATGGGTATAGAAAGTTACAGGAGTGATATTCACTGCAAGTATTATTCTCCATTTATAAAGCACCAAGGATAGAATGTGGCTGCTTGAACACATTCATCTTGAGCCATTACGACTTTTATTTTCTTTCCATTAACCACTGTTGAAAGACAAAGCATTAGTAAGTTTACTTCTAAGATTGCAGTACATCAGTGTGCGGCATGGGACCATTATTAATCTTTTTAACAATAACTCTAGTGAAATAAGTGATGTGTCTGAGAGTTTGTCTAGCAAGTGTTCCTAGTTTGGGAAGAAGTTACTCCCAATTTTCCCAGTCGGAACTTTCTTGAAGACTTACCTGGATGCATCAAGTGGAACCAGGCCTAAAACATTTTAGTGAGCTAAAAATCTTCACAGTTTATTCTGTCTTCATGAGCTTTTGCTAGCAGTTTGAAGGGAATTGCTTTTCTAAAGAGATCTTTACATAGCATCTTTAAGTAGAGATACACATCGTTAAAAAGGTCGGGGGGGAGCCACAAAACGGCATGTAAAATTGGAATGCAAGAGCAGAGGGTTTTGAAGCTTGCTGAATTTTTAACTACTAGCAAATTGCCTTAAATTTAACTTGGATTAGTTCCCTAGTGATCCTTGACATTAAACGGATGTTCTGGTTTGACATGGGTAGACAGAAAACTAATTAATTTCTCTGAATTTGAGGCATATTTAATTTTCTCCCCCAAAGACCTCTCATTTAAAAGGTACAATGATGTGACAAACATTCAGTATGGAGCAATGTATATAAGTAACAGACCTTTAGACAGAGAAAGATCAAGACATCTACAATTATTGTTGTTGTTTTGGAAGATGTTAAATTTTATTGATTAAATTGAGCCTAAGAGTATCTTATATCATTGCTTGTATACTTGGAAGTGATATAATATTGCCACCTGTCAGTGGAACGGCTGCTATTCTTTGTGATGGGTGTCTTCCTCATTCATCTCTATCTCTTTATACTTAAATTTTGAGTTCTTTGGAACACAGACAGTTGTCTTTGCTTAGAGGAATGTATATTCTCATTGGTTTTACCTCATATCCTAAAATACAGTAAATAGTGGGTATAACAAAGCAAGTATTTTTGATTTCTTGTCCTAAAGGTGTCCGCCCATCCTCTGCTTTTGTCCCCAGTGTCCTTGGAAATGTGGATGAGTAAAGTAAGATCATGTCATAGAATCATAGAATGGTAAGGTTGGAAGGAACCTCTGGAGATCATCCAGTCCAACCTTCAGTGTAGCCCATACGGGGGCTGAACTCGCGACCTTGGCATTAGCAGCACCATGCTCTAACCAACTGAGCTAAACCTGCCCCCAAATATAATCCTTGTGTGTTAGTGACACGCTTCTGTTCATTCATAGCTGGCCTGGAAGGCATCTGCTGTCAAGAGCTTGGTGGGTGGGAGGGAAATCAGGAAGGAATCTTGTCTAGATTTTAGTATTTAGTAAGAATATCATGAGCAGGAAATAACAAAACTCAAGTTATTTTGTAAACAAGCTAGCAAGTGCTTCATCCGTAAGAAACACCAGGTTAGTCAGTGTCTGAATCTCAAACTGGTACAGTCAAAAACAAAAGTAGCAAGAGACAAATATATTAATTGGGGTTCTGGCACAGACATATAAACAGAGGAGAAGGTGTATGCAAGTATCAAGCAGAGATATCAACAGTGAAGGGCAATCCAAGCATACTAAAATAAGCTGAATAAGCATATGAAATGACAGAGAAATAAAATCTCAAGGGGATAGTGTAATTTCAAGGTGGAAGACTTTCAAGAAGAAATCCAAGAAAAGATGGTGGTGTTTAAACTCACACATGAAAATACTGACAAATACTCTTGATGCTAATCTGTACTAAAATGAGGAATGGAAAATTACCCTTGCAGGGGACTTTTTTTTTTTTTAATCCAACCAATTCCAGGGAGATCTGCCTTGGAGTGTGGATTTTAAGACCTGTAAAGGAACAACAAAGGAAAGTGCAAGTTCTGAAACCTTCTGATCACTCCGTAATTATATGCTCTTGAGGTTCCTGCATCTTCCTCTGAAGCATGTGGATATGGCAGCAGCTGAAGACAGGATGGATGATGGACAATTCATTTGATCCTATGTGGCAATTCATATTTCCTGAGGGGACTAGGCTGACTCTTCAGCTCCTAAAAGTAGATGCAGTAGTGATTTCTGGAATAAAGACAAAACTGAACTGTCATTCTCCCTTAATAGGTGGTTCTCTCAAACATAAAGATGTTACGAAGCTGTGGCAGCCACCTTCAGAGCATGGAAGTTGTGGACCCACATATCATTTTTAGAAGTGGAGCTTACTATATCAGAACAAATTTAAGCTTTTGAAAGAAACAGATATTCTTTGTTTTATGGCAACTGAATGCTCTTAATTAGTTGGACCTTAAACTACTGCTACATGGTATATAAATCTTGATATTAAGCTTCAAGTAAGTGGTGTATGCTAGGTAAAATGAAAAAAATATGCCAAGGAAGTTATAAAACTGGAAATAAAAAGATCAGTGCGGAATTACAAAGCTTCCTAGGTATGGTGTAGTGAAAGTTACTCCCAGAGTCTGTTGTGGCACTGCCAGCCTCCTTTGTTAGCAAATGCTTTGTGTGTTTTGGTCTTGAGGGTATTTCACCTGAGACAGTGCAGTGATGTCAATGAAGGATTATCTTGGAGACTGTCAGGGCTGTAAGTTTTTGATAGAGGCTGAATGGGCAGCAAATTAAACTGTATGATAGGAGGGACTTACTGAATACTGTATGGAATGTGATATGTACATTCATCCGTAGCAATACATTGCTTCTCTCATACTTTGCGGGCAAGATAAAGTTCACTCTGAAAATTTTTGTGCTATTGATTACAGTTAACTGCTAACTTTTTTGTTTTGAAGTATCTAAGGAGGCTAATTTTAGAAATTAAATACAAGATATGACTCTCTGCCGTACTACCAGCATTAGCTAACCTTCATTGGAGCATACTGTGAAGTTTTCTGGAAGGTGATCAAAAGTCCTATGAATTCTTAGCAGCCTGATCAGATACTCTGTTTTCTTGTGCAGAGAAGCATCCTTCCTAAACATGAATGTTTAGGTGACTATTAGAATTTCCCTACTCATTATCTCTGGGTGGTGGTGAAGTAAACTTGGATTTGTAAAGGCATGAAAATAATATGTTTTATTGTGAAGTTAAAAATATTGCGCTAATAAGTAGTTAAGCTTCAAATAACATTAATTTCATAGTTCTAATCCATTGCCAATTTAGTTTGGTTGGAGACTTGATTTTGTGATCTGTGGTCTTGGATTTGCCTGCTGCTCTTGTGACTTAAAACTGGTATTTTTAGCCCCTCAATCGCAATATAGCAAAGGAAATAGCTGGTTTCAATTGGCTTTTGCTGTTTGAAGATGTTAGCTATTCAGTGTGTTTTTTCCCCTTGAGGAAACTGTATTACAGAATGCTTTACACTAGTTTGGTCCATCAGCATGGTTTCAAATATAGTACTCTTTTTTTAAACCAAACTTTACTGAACCCAAGCAGTAAAAACTGACAGCCATTTTACCCAAGTAACTTAAGACAGGTTTTCTTATGAGTCTGTAGTGGTTTAAAGAAACATTATTCTGGAGTGTTATGAGGCACTGGAGAATTGAGCTTCAAATCTTGTCCATTTTAATATAAATTATTTAAGTCCAGTATAAATAAGCAGCATCTGGCAATGAAAGTGCAGCCTTTCTAGGCAGTAGTTGTATTTTCTGAGATATTCTTTCAAGATGGACCTGTTACCTAATCTGCTACAACCTGGTTTGTCTTGTTTAGTCTTTTTAAATGGTCTGTGAACTTTGATTTTGATATAATACTGTCAATTTCTTCCCTCTACAGAATTTGTGGAAGAGGAAACACAGAGATTTCCAAATGAATAACCGAAAGGAAGATATGGAGATTGCTTCCCACTACCGTCACCTGCTTCGTGAACTTAATGAGCAGAGACAACATGGCATCCTCTGTGATGTTTGCATTATAGTGGAGGGGAAGATATTTAAGGCTCATAAAAACGTTCTGCTCGGGAGTAGTCGTTACTTCAAAACGCTGTACTGCCAGGTACAGAAAACATCTGACCAGGCCACAGTCACTCATTTAGACATTGTAACTGCACAAGGTTTTAAAGCAATCATTGACTTCATGTATTCTGCACACCTAGCACTGACCAGCAGAAATGTCATTGAGGTGATGTCAGCTGCTAGCTATCTGCAAATGACAGATATTGTACAAGCCTGTCACAATTTCATAAAAGCAGCTCTTGACATAAGTATAAAGTCTGATGCCTCAGATGATCTTGTTGATTATGAACTTGGAGCTCCTTCTAGCAGTAGTACAGATGCTTTGATTTCAGCAGTTGTGGCTGGAAGGAGTATATCTCCTTGGTTAGCTCGGCGTACAAGTCCAGCAAACTCTTCTGGAGATTCAGCCATTGCCAGCTGCCATGAAGGAGGGAGCAGTTATGGAAAAGAGGATCAAGAACCGAAAACAGACAGCCACGAAGACATATCATCCCAGTCTCTTTGGTCTAGTGACATGGGCTATGGATCTTTACGTATCAAAGAGGAACAGGTTTCGCCATCGCATTATGGAGGGAATGAATTACATTCTGCCAAGGATAGTGCAATACAGAATGCTTTCTCAGAACAAGGTGTAGGGGATGGCTGGCAACCCACTGGACGCAGAAAGAACAGAAAAAATAAAGAAACTGTGCGTCATATTACGCAGCAAGTAGAGGATGACAGCAGGGCAAGTTCTCCAATGCCATCTTTTTTACCTGCCTCAGGATGGCCATACAGCAGTCGAGACCCAAGTAAGTCATTTTTCTGCTTTTTCATTCCTGGTATTAACAATGCAGAATTATATATTAGCCTATCTGAAACTGAAAAATGTAGCTAGCTATGTTGCCAACTATTTGATGGAAGCACTGTATAGCTCAGTTAGGAGCTCTAGTGTCACAGCAGTGCAGACTAGTTCTGTGAAAGAAGTTGGTGGCTTTGCTCTGGCCCTGAATATAGAGTGGCCTAGATCACCCTTGAAACACCGTTACAATTATTAGAATTAATGAGGTAAAAGGTTGGAACTTATTTCAGCAGGTGTGCAAACTCATCACACTTCATGTCAAGGTTGAAGAATTTTCTTTGCATAGTATATTGATGCAGTAATTACACCACATATAGGTGCAATTTAGTGAGTCTTGATACTGTCTTCAGCACTGCCTATTCAGGTGTCATTTCTCAAGAATAAGAAAGCTACCATAGCTTATTGCTGGTAATAGCAAGAAAAGTGTTTGGTAGCTCTAAGAATAATATTTTTGTGAGACTCTAAGGCTTAAAATGTATTTTAATGTTTGACTACTTGTAGTCTGAGGTAAATGATTTCTTTTTTTTCAAAAGTGTAACCAGGGAGAAAAATGTTTTCTGGACTTCTTTTTTATCTTCAGTAGTTATTTTCTGCCTCAAAATAAAGATAACTGTCCTATTTGATCCACTAATCGCTGCCTATTCTTAGATCCAAGAATGCTATTGATAGTGTTTTGTTTTTTTAAGGACTCTAGGGGAAGTGTGGTATTAAACTTCTTTAAGCTGACTTGAAGATCTTAGTCTGTGCTATGAGTTAACCTCTGTTTCATTGGATACCAGATTATATATCCTAATGTTGTCAAATTTAGATTGAAAAAAGCAATATAACTAGTACTGAAAGCCTGAACAGCTGAAAAAAGTTTTTAAAGCTACTTACATACTGATGTATGAATGTTAAATTTGGCTTTTATTGATATTTAATTGAATGGGTAACTGTCTTTAGATTAATTGTGTTACTTTTACAGTTATCTGCTGCAGCAAGCTTGCCTGTAATTATTCTAATAGGCTGGTGATAAAAATCTAAACAACTTTGGTTAGAAAGAAGATGCTGGATAACTTGAGAATGGTTTATGATGAGTTCTGTTTTTATAATGCATGTGTCTTAGGGCTGTTTCAAGTAAAGACTCGGTATTGACTGTCTGAAATGCTATTCACACACACATACTTCTCACTTCACAACAGCCGATTAAAAACAACTCAAATGCTGCCTATGAGGGTTTTTTTTGACATGTATATGAAGCAAGCCGCGCATGCTGGAGTTACTATAGAAGCAGGATTGCAACACTGATCTTAAAAAAAGTCATAGATTTAATTTCTTTAAATTATGCTTTTGAAAACAGTGCAAAATGTAAGAGATGATGTTGCTGGAAGATGAATGATGTCTATATCATTTTATTCCTGATTGTTGAAGAACTAAATAGAAATGGATTTTGTTCTTCGCAATTGCTTGCGGCTGAGAGGAAGATGGCTTCTGGGGTTGACTCAGTGCAGTGCTGAGACAGCTGCATCAGCAGATAAAATCAAATTATTTGTTTTAAATCTTGTCTTAAATAGTTTCCAATTAAAGAGGCGTTTCATATGACAGGAAAGAGGAAACTAAATGGTGTCAAATGGGGCAATAATTTTGATGTTCCACTGGTGCTAATAAGGCAGAAAGAAAAATTGAATAGCTGTTAACTTCTCCCTGTCCAAAATGAGAGAAATGCCAGAAATAGCCCCTATCCTTGTTATGTTGGCAGTGGCCTGCCCGTATCTGGCTGCTACTCGAAGAGCAGTGAGGTCCTACATAAAAGTAAGCATGCTGAAGAAAGGGAGTATTTGGAGACTGAGATCTACCCATAGTTTCCTCATATTAGCCAGCTGGAGGGGTGAGCAAAGATGAAATTCTCCACTCTGCCCTGTTGAAGGGTGAAGAGATTCATGCTTCTCTGTGCTGCAGGACCTGAACTCACAGAACGGGGGATGCTGACTTAGGGTCTGGAAGCCCCTTTCTGCATACTTGGGGGAACTCCAAGATCCCTACGGTTACAGGAACCCTCCTTTTCTCAGGCTGACTCGTCTTGTCTTTGGGGGAGTGGAAGGGAGAATGGTTTTGGAGGGTTTGAGATCTGTACACGTTACGCTTTAGTTTACATTTGGACATTTTGTAAGTGGTAAACCTTGTGTGCTGGTGTCCGTAGATGTGCGGTTTGGGAAAACCTAATGGAGTTGGTTGCTCAGGCGAGGTTGGTTTCTGTTGTTGCCTGCACACTGAAAGAGAAGCAAAGCATCCCTGCTGTCCCTAACCAGCCCTCCCCTGCTCTCCGCAGGCGGGAGGGTCTTTCTGTCTCATATTAATATTTCCCATCTCCAGCAGGTGGAAGCAACTGTCTTGCAAACTGCTCCATCTCCTTCGTTGCTAGGCTACCGGGTTCTGCTTAGGCTAGCCAGTGGTACCCCAGGTTCCCAGCCTTCCTACTGGAATTCAGCGACAGTCCAGGGGTGCTGTAAACGTAGCTCCTGTCTATTAAGGAAAGTTGCTTTTCCTTGTGTACAAAGGGGTAATGGCGAGTGTATATAGTGTGTAATGAATATTTGGGATGTGGTTTTTGTGCTTCAGTTTTTAAATTTCAGTTTAAAATTAGCTTTACATTTAATAGGCTTAATTCCTTAAGACATACAGACATAGTCTAAAACTCTTTGCTCCCTCACTTATTTGAAAGAGTCCCTATCCATGCTGTTAGTAACTAAGATTAAAAAAAAAAAATCCTTTGCTGAGGAAATGGGCGTTGAATGTTGGTTGATAAATAAGCTAAGAGGAAAAGAGTTACCTAGAACGTTTTTTTATTCTTTGAGAAACTTTTCCTTTTCTGGTCTGTTCAGTGGTTTTATCCTGCTTAGCGTTAGGTCTAAAAGCCCTGATTATGGGATAATTTGGGTACAATTTGCAAATGTGTGCTGGAGGGTAACACAGGTGGTCTGGCAGTGTGAAAGCTGATTTAGTAGAGTCCATCTTAACTTCGCTGCTAATGTCTTTCTCCTGATACTATACAAGTTAATCTTTTGGTCCTTCTTGCAGATGTTCTTTCAACGAGATGTAAGCAACATTTTTGAAAAGTGGGTGCTGCAAGTGACCATTACAAGTAACAATAAATTGAAAATCTGTTTTGCTTTTAAAACATCTAACAGCTCATTTACACTTAGTAGTGTCGCTTATTTCAGTGGGAAACAGATGTTCTTATCCATACAGGCAGGATGTAGTAAAGTGTCCCATATACTTAGTAGACTGTACTTAAATTTGATGAAATGGAGACTAAAACAGATACAGATTTTATCTTGAAAGGAAAATTCTTTCTGGTTCAGTTGATTTTATTCCAGATGTTGGTGGAGTACTGCTGAGAGGCTTTGAATTTGATCGCGCTGCAGATTAAAATGAAAAGTGTCTGGAGTAATCCTTTTAATGGTAATCTAGTATCGTGGAAATAGCCACAGAAGCAAGAGATTTTAAATGTCTTCATGAAGAGTATATTTGCTTCCTCTAAGAAAGAATGATCAAATAAGATTTGCGAAAGAATCTGAACTAAGTCGAGATGCTACACTGAGAATGTGATTAAGCTCTAAGTTTCTACGGGATGATGTCAGTCAAGCACGAAAGTGGTGCAAGGCTGTTTGTTGGATTTGTAGAGGCATCTCGAGCTTAAATGAGTTCCCACTTTGTTGCCTTGGTTATCTTTGCTATGCTCTCTAACTTGAGAGCTTCCTGACTGCAGGGTGAACAGTGTTTGATGGGGACCATCTTTTCATGCTATTACCAATTTACTAACTTGTCTTCATTTAGCATAAAACATGTTTGGTCCCCCCCCCCATGGTGTTTGGGCTGTTCAGGATGTCACTGTGTTATTCTGTGTATGAAACATTCATCTATGTTTTCCTTACCTAGCAACATTTAGTTTTCTTTAATCTTTCTCTTTAAATTTTGTAGGTTTTCTAAAGAAACAAATTACTCATCCATTTTATTGCTTTTAATTCCAAAGGTGATCATGAAATTGTAATACAGGCTTTAGTTTTGAGTATCTTGTTTTTACCTTAGGTTGCTATTCCAGTAACATCAGAAACTTCTTACCATATTGCAAATTTTGAGTATCTGAACTATGGAATTTGGTGATATTTAAAAGGTTCTCACTGAAAAGAATAGTTATCTTCATTAGAAGAGCTGTTAAGCTAGCAAAATTTTGCAGGTTTTTTGCATGGGAAGTTCTGTGGGTCATGGTGTGTGTAGGGAGGTGTCTTTTGAAGAATTTATTGATGGTTTTATTGATGTTTTATTTCGAGCATAGTTATAATTTAGGAATTTATTTCTAAGGAAATACTCCCACACATCTCCTGAATGTTTGCACCCTAAAGCTGCAAGTAATTTTTGTGCCAGTTGGCTATGTAATGAAGCTAATTGCTCTCAAAACAAATCAGAACAGTCATTTTAGAAGATGCTGCAACTTGGGAACTTTTTGCTCTCCTTTGGTTACATGTAGTGAATTTAGCAGGATATGATTTGAAACCCTTCTCTAAAAGAAGCACTCTGGAAGAACTTCAGGATTTATGTAAACCTGGAGTTAAAAAAGTTTCCAGGAGGGGGTGAGCAAAGGTGCTTAATGATTTTACCACCCAGTGAGCTTACGGTGGTGGCTCTGACTGGATGAACTCCCCAGCTAATTTTGTGCAGGTGAGGTCATGGGACCTGTGTGAATTCAGGTAGGTGCATGTGTGCCTTCTCTTCTTACAAGATGATTTTATGCTTGTAAGAAGGTCTTTCTCTGAGCAAGTTATCAGGTTTTCTGTAACCCTTTAACCTTGTCTGTGCAAATCTTCAAATCCTGCCCTCCTCCCACTGCCTTTAGAGATAAAATTAGAGCACAGATTTTTTTTTTGTCAACTTCTGTGCAAGGTCTGTTATTGCAAGGGGCAGGAATTTCTTCTGTCCTGTTAGCAAGTTGGGGGTTACTCATGCAAAACAAGAATTCCTTGCTAGGCCATCAAAAATATAATGTGGTAGTGATTTCGTTTGGCTAATTGGTAGAACCAGGTAATTGTTTTTACTTTTGTTATAGTTAGGTGGCGTTATAGTTCCTGGGTGCTGCACTAATCTGCACTGGGTGCTGCGTGTGCATTGTAAACATTTGTGTGTCTATCACTGCCTTTGCACAAACCAAATATTCTTTTTTTTTTTACCAAATCGCTTTTTTCAGTTGGCATGTTGGCTGTAAGCTGGTATGCAAGTCTTCATACTGCTTCCTTTAGGGAGAAGGGTAGGCCTGTTTAGAAGAGGATGCTTTGTGTAACTCATGTTTACAAAATGTTTTTCAGTGATTATCAAATATGGCAGTGACTTACTCTGTGTCCCTAGGTGTATGGTAAGCAGATCTAGCAAATTCATTATTTGGTAAATCATCTGCTGTTTGGTGGTTTCTGCAGTTCAAGCTACTGTGCAGTAAAATCCATTTTCAATAGATATTGTTGAGGAAATTAAGTTACTGCAAAACCATTTAACTCCAGTTTTCTAGTCATCTTGCTTGTTTTGTTTTTAGCGCTGAAAATTATATTGTTTCTGTTGTGATATATTTGTCAAGTATATTAGCCCATGTAGTGGAATAAATGCCTTGGATAATTCGAGGAAAAAATTGAGCATGCTGTTGGTATTCAGAAGACAGGTTTTTTTAAGGGAACTCTTCAGGATGTTGTTTTGCGATACCTATATAATCTTCTGGTTTTACGTCATACTATACCTTTTTATAGCCTTCTAAAGTTCTTAAAAACTAAACAATACAAAAGAAACTTACATCAGCTAGCAGCTTACTGTTACTGATTTCTTGTGCATACTTTTGTAAATAAATAATGAAAATTTGCTTTTGGACATCGTTTCCTGTTTCCAATTGCTATGTCTCAATTTCTCAAAAGACAGCCATATACTACATGTGACAGATGTTTTCTTTTTGTACTAGAATTAGTAGTCCTCAGATACCTAATGAAGTATATTTGTTGACAAAAGTACTTTTTTCCACTTCATATTCTCTATAAATGGAAGACTACTCTTGACGTGATACTCGAGAAGAATCTGTACCTGAGACTACAGCATATAAAAATAAAAGACTGAAATGTCTGTAGAAGTCCTCTCTGAGGAAGGGAGGATCTGTTGTTTCTGAACCTGAAGAGACCAAAAATTAAACCTATCCACTCAGATACAGAACAGCCATCTCCAGAAAATTTTATCCCTCTTCAATGCATATTTTTATTGTGTCTTGAGGTATAACTCTCCAGTTTAGTTTCCTTAAATAGGGACTTCTGTCTCTGTTAGCTGGAGAAAGGGAGTTGAACTGTTTTCTGACTTCCCAAATTGCATTGTATATGTGGCAGTCAGAGAATGTCTTTGCCGTTTGACTTGTCAGCCCCTTCCTATGCAAATAACCTATAGGAGAATGTGGAGTATGTGCATTTATATGGAGTCTGAAATTATTCCAAAGTGTTCTGAAGATGCTCTTTTAGCAAATACCTGCTTTTTGTAGTAAATCTAAAAAGCTACCAAAAATGTTCAGATTCTCATAAAGGTGTTGGATTTTTTTGAGGGTAATTATTAATAAATTTCAAATACCCTGACACCTTGAAAAATAAAATAATTGTTATACTCCCTCCCCGCCCCCCATTTTAGTGAAGTCTTGGTGAAGTCTAGTTTTGGTGCAAGGTATTATGACTGACTTCACTCTTGCTGTGTGGCTTTTAATGGTGATATTAAATTGTGAAATAATACCACACCTTCAGTAGTAGTAGTAGGTGATGGCAGATTTCCTTTCGCAGCCAGACCTGGAGGGGTTACAGATCTGTGCTCTAATGCCACCCCCAGAATTCTTTCTTAGCGCTGAAATCAGCTTAGCCCATGTTCTACATTCCACTGGCTCCTGAGGCTGCCCGGATTTATAGACTCTCTTTGCTACTCTCTTTTCGTGTGCCTAACGCATTCAGTTTACTGTCTGTAAGTTGCAGCTAGTTGTGGCAAAAAGACCTCTGTGTCGGTGCGCTGCATCTTGCTGAAACGTTCTGCCTAGAACGCTCCGTGAACAGTTCACGTTCTCCACCGCACTGCGGTTACAGGCTAATGAAATTATTAAGGTGCAATCTTCACAGGAAAAAACTATTTTAAGTTTCCGTTATTAAAGGGTTAGGTCAGGTTATTTTCAAGTCTGGAAAGTAAAATCGTTACTTTAAATCCAGACACTTACTCCCTGGCTACACCCTGGCTTTAAAATGGTTCCACCCTAAACCAGCTTTAGCTCAAAGCCCTGGGCTGGTTTCCTTTCCCCACCCTGCATTCCATTTTCCCCAGGCTCCAAGGCTGTCCTCCTCCTCCTCCTCTTCCTCCTCCCCGTGGTAACAGCCCTGATTCTGTTAATCTGCTTTAACTCCGGAGATCGGAGGCACTTCCCCTCTCGAGTGCCTTTCTCACCATTTTATTTGCTCCTTGTGCGAAGTTAATTAGTCTTATCTTGACAGACACCTATCTCACTTAAAAAAAAAAAAAAAAGAAAAAAAAAAAGAAAAAAACTTTCTTAGTTTTACTGAATTTGCAAGTTATGAGAAATCAGGAAAGTTTTAGAATTTTAACGTAAGTTTCTGATCCTGCTGTGTGATATCACCCCTGTTCAGGACTTTCACTTTCCGATTTGAAGTGCTGCCTGTGTGTTCAAGCATAGTGAGCAGGAATTCATTCTTCGTGTGCGGTGTCTCAGATTCAAAAAAGAAAACT
Source organism: Rhea pennata (assembly GCF_028389875.1). Classification (NCBI taxonomy): domain Eukaryota; kingdom Metazoa; phylum Chordata; class Aves; order Rheiformes; family Rheidae; genus Rhea; species Rhea pennata. Next base: position 16,898,868 of record NC_084678.1, read on the forward strand.
AATTTTGGTATAGTCTTGGATTTAATTTTTTGAGATTTCTTACTGAGTTGTTTCAAAAAATTTTTTTCTAGAGGATTTCAGAAGGTTATAACAGCTCAACATCCTGTCATATAGTGAGCATTAGCATTTATAACATTTAGTGGTATTACTTAGGTCTGTTCCTGTTTGTGCATTTCGTTCACAAACAGATGTGCAGAAAGAGAATATCTCTGTACTGAAAAACAGCGTAGACTAGTATCAGTCCTCTCATTAAGTAAGTTATGAAACTTGGGGGAAAAAGGCTTACATTGAGCTTCAGGGTTTGTTTGTTTGTTTTTAAGTGATAGTATATTTGGAGTTAGAGTACAGTTCTCTGTATATTTTGGGGAAATGAAATTGCTGGCTGAAGGTATTTCTGCACTGGCCACTCATTCCTGCTCCTACAATGACCACTGAATTCTTTTTGAGACTACTGTAAATTAGAAAAATAAACTCATATAATTTAACCTTTTTCTCCTTCCTTAGAGCTGGGTATTTTGTTTTGCTGTCTTTTGTTGGGTACTCTTCTGCTGGGAAGATGGGCTCACTGATCAGGCTTTCCTTGTGGCCTTACATAAAGTTGAGTCGGGACCACTAACAAGCAACTGGAGAGCACCCACAAGCAGCTGGAGTTGGGGCTGGGACCTCTGTTGGCTGATGCAGCCCATGGAAAAGGATCTGCAGTATCTGATTTTTTGGCAGAAAAGCAAGTATTATTGGAATAAGCTAAAAACTTTTTTTCCCCAGCTACCTGAGGGAGTAGAGGAAATTTTCTGGTTTATACCTGTTAATTCTCCATATGCTGATTATTGTTTTGAATAAAGTTCTTCAGAGATGCGTATTCTTTTAGAAACCCATTGTGGAAGTATTAGTATAAAAATAGGCCATATTTATGTTGAACTAACCTACTTTGTTGTATAAATTCTATTCCAGAGATAGAAAAAATGTTTCTGTTGCTATTGGTAATACACACATTGATAATATTGCATAGTTGTAGGCTTGTAGGTTATATTCAGGCCTACATTATGAAGGCTGTCTTTCAACTGATGTGGACTTTAAACTCTGTTTTAAGGATTCAGCTCTGCATATGCTCATAAAGATTGTGCAGAAGAACATTGAAGCCTCCTGGAATTATAAAGAAGATAGACTAATGGGGGGTGGGGTTGGTCAACAGTTTCCCCCTGCCTCACCTTGAGCCTTCCAGAAACAGTTAAAAGCACTTTAAATTTTCAGTCATATGCAAGATGGTGTTTCTTAGTGACTTACTCAAATCCAGGTGGTACGGGTCGCACCAGTTTGAACCACTGTGGAGAAGCTGCAGGAGAACTACTCAAACCTGGAAAGGGCAGGGGGAAGGAGGTGTAGTCTTAAGGAAATAGTATTTTGGGTTCCATGAGTATCTGCTTAAGACATGTTACTGTCACGGAGTTTTCAAAGAGAATAAATGTTGTGGTTAAGCATGTGTATTTGCCTAATAAGTTTTCTGAATTACAAAATTGGAGCTTACTCTGAAGGTATTGCACGCATTATATCCATGTGTATATTATTAAGTTAGTAAAAAGAGTTCTAATCAAAACCAATATAATTAAGCGCATCAATTCTCTATGTAAATAGTGATATGTGAGAATGCTATTTTTTACTTAAATAGTAGGTTATGAAATGTTTTCTTGTTGTTTGCGGGGAGAAAATTGTTAGAAAGGAGGTATCTGAAATTCCAGCTCAAAGGAGATTTTTAGCAGCTGGCAAAAATGTCACACTGGTTTTCTGCCACACTAGTGTTCCTTTCCCCCCCCCCCCCTTATATCAAGAACAAAACATTTGGAAACGAAAGCTTTTCTTTCCTGTCTGTTTACAAATGATTGCAGTCTTATTTACATGAAGATATGGAGCTGAAATTTCCTAAGTTTATATGAGAAACATCATCCCTGAAATTTTAAGTGAAGTTCACTCTCAGACAGATCTATTGAGATGCTCCATACAAATAAGCAGAAGAACCTCAGAAATCTAGAAGTCTTTAATTCCCATAAGTTTTTTCCAAAAGCATTCACCTCAGGCCATAATTTAGCAGTGTCCTTGAAAGAAATTCCTAGTATAAGTGGCTCCCACTTTCCTGTAGTCCTGTCTCCACGCCCACATTCTCCTGCAGTTGTTCCGGTACGAACATTTGTACAACCGTGTAGAGAACCGGATTGGGGAACTGATCTGGGTTTTAAAATAACTTTTTTTAATAAACTAGTTTATTTTTAACATATATCTGTTCCCATCTCCAGATCACCTCACAACTATATGTATAGTCTTGGTACAACTGCTGTAAAGCAGACCCTAAACAACCACCCCAGCTGCCTGTATTCATTGCAAAGATATACTGGGGCAGTATCATTGACTGTGTTAATTAGCAGCCGGGACGATGGGATGGAGTGTGCCTCCAGTAAGTTCTTGGATGACACCAGCCTGGCAGGAATGGTTTGTTGGAGGGTGCCATTGCCAGAAATGGCATGAGTTCAACAAAGACAAATGTGGAGCGCTGAGGATGGGACAGAGTAACTCCTTGCACCAGATTAGATTATAGATTGGCAACCAACTAGCAAGAAAACAGCTTTGCAGAAAATGTGTTCTGGTGGATAACAAACTGAATACGAGTCCGTGGGCCTCATGGCAGCAAAGGCCAGCTGCAAACTGGGCTGCGAGCACAGCTAACCCGTCGAGGGAGCCAAGATTACCTTCGGAGTACAAGGTCCGTTTCTGAGATCCCCAGTACAAGCTTGAACAAGCCCAGCAGAGGCCACCGAGATGGGCGGGAGGATGTTGTGCGTGAGGAGAGGCTAACGGAGCTTGCTTTGTTAAGCCTAAAAAGAGAAGCAGGGGAAGGTGTGTTGGGGGGAGGTCTTTCTAAGTGTGAGTAGGATCTAAGATTATCAATGTTGTTTTAGTCAACTCCAGACTGGATCTTGCTGTCACCCCTAGTTTTGAGTGTCCACAAAATACAAGCAGCCAAAGGCTTTGGCTGGGTTTTGGTGATGGTGGACATAATCTCAGGTTAGGATATTAGTGAAACCGGCAAGACAACGGCTTTCATTCTGCTGAAGCTGCTGAAGGTTTAAGTTGCTGTTCGAACAAGTACTGGAGCTGTGCCGTGGGGTGAACTATACAGAAAGGGTAGGGACACTTCTCATGGCAGGGAGGTATTAAATGAGTTCATTCCAGGCGCTGAGCAGCGATAACCTCCAGTTCAGAAAGACGTATCTGGAGAAACAGCTAATGCTTTATGGAAAAGCACTAAATTCAAGGAGAGTTGAGGACAGATTTGGAAAGCTTCCTAAAAGCCTCTCTAAATTTCCCAGGGTGATGGAGAATTTACAGAAACTGACCTAAAGCTTTGGCTGTAAACAATAAGCTAAGTATGGTTGCAGTCCTTCAAGGACTACTGTATTTGCTGGCTGACTTCCTCCACCTCTCTGGTGCTGGAGTCGCTTTGATTTGGTAGGTGGTTGTCGGGCGGCCTTGTCCCCTTGCAAGCGCTGAAGGCTGAGGGAGAAACAGTGCCGCTTTGTGTTTCCGCCAAGCGGAAAGGGACTTTGAAGAGAAGACGACAGGCTTGGATTTCCTTTTACCTTGAGATTGTAATGAAAAGAACAATAAAGAACAATACTTAGGAGCAGCAACCTAGCGAAACATTCCCTTTGGTTTTGGGGGAAGAGGTTGTTTCTGCGTTCAGTGTTCCAGCTGGACCGGGTAATCATGTATGACTTCTAGTCACACCCTTCCCCTGATCACTGGGATTAGTGCTCTGTACAGATTTCTAGAAAATACTCGACTTTGAATATGAGAGAGCAGAAATAAAAGCTGAAATAGAAAAAAAATTAGGAAAGAGAACAATAGTAATGACAAATATCGCTGGGGATATGCGCAGAAGATAAAAACACAATGCAAACAAGAAATAAGTGGTGTCAGCAGACACTAAGGAGATAGTTTGGTAATGTGTAAGCGTAAGCTGTAGCAAGGAAAATGAATGAAACAGTGAAAAGAAATTCAAAAATTTATTCTATGTTTTAAAGAAATTATTTTATATAGCCAAATGGATCCTTCCTTTAAAGTGGAGGAGACCTTTCCTTGAACTAGATGGTCTTTCTGAGGTGGCGCATATGTTTTTTAGTCATTTGATGAGGTTTAATGCTTTTGCTGACAGTTTTCTCCAGAATATTGGGAAATAGTTTCTAAAGTTTAATGTTTCATTCACATATTTTTAGTAAGCTGCATCACCTTTATTTTTGTCATAGCTCTTCCCAAAGGACTGGTAGTCATGACTTCTTCATTTTTGAATACTATAACTTCATTAAAAAAAAAAAAAGTTGGAACTTGTTATCAGTAATGACCTTGATACTGATACACGGTAGTTGACTAAAGTGGGCTTTAAAACACATGTATTCTGATATAGATACAGCTCCCACAGTGGAATTGCATTTTTCATTTACTTGTTTTACTATTTGTGAACATTGTAACGTGGTTTCTGGTCTTATTCTTTTTATTGCAGCAATAAATTTTAATCTTGGACAGAATGTGTTGAAACACAGGGTACGTGATGAATCCTTGGGAAAGATTATTTAGATGGGATAACTTATCTCAGACTGAAGAAATGCGACTAGTAGCCCAACAGCCTCGATGACTCGTGTGCAAAATGTCCTCAGCCACATTGATCAATAACATTATCCTGGAACCTTTTTTTACATGACCCCAAACTCTCTCTCTTTCTGTCCTTGAATCGCATGAGTGGTGTTGCTCACAGGTGTTGATCCCTGAAAGGCTGTCTGCATGTGTACCTGCCATGCTTACAGCTTCCCATAAAAAGTGATTTGGTAGTAACATGGAGCTATGTTATAAAACTCCTTAAAGACAGCAGTGACTAGATGGAAATACTTTTTTTTTTCTTAATCTACATTTCTAATGTAAAATCTCTTGTATTAGTGTTGTATTAGTAATCTTATATTTTTGAAATGGCCCTTGAATATCTAAATGATTTTCAACAGAAGATATTACTTTCTCTCTCTAATTAGCAGTACAAGCACAAATTAAATACTTCAGTCTTAGGTCTGTTTTGTTTTTCTGATGTCTGGATTTGTGACAACTGTTCATATGACTTTCAAATGAAGTCTTCACGTGAAATCTTTTTTACGGTAATAGAGGCATGCCTGCTGCTGAACGGGGTTTCTAATCTGGATTAGGCCTCCATAGCAAGGAAAGCGAGGTCCCCGTCTCTCCTAGCTCCCTTGCCCAGCAGGTACGCAGTTCAGTTTTAATTTGCCCACGAGTAGATTCCCGCACAGCAGCCACCTCTGCGTGTGTTTGGGGTATGACACTACTCGCGCTGCGAGTGGCACGAGCCCTGTTCTTGCTTATAGGGCTGCTGAAGGGCTGCCTGGTCAGCCATGCTGGCGAGCGACACGGGCTTTTTGCCATGCCGTGCTCAGCTGGGATGGGTGCTTGTGGCTGGGCTTCCTATAGTCCTTTTATATTGGGCTTTCATGTGTAAATAAGAACTTTACTATTTAAGTGTTGCTTTCACAGTTTCAGCATGGCAAATGCTATTGCAAGAACTGTAAAAATAGGCCCTGTGTTTTATTTATTTTTTTAAAAAAAAACTTTATTCATCTGAGTGAACAAACTAATAAAGATTTTCTAAAGCCTCAGTGTTTTTGAAAGTAGGCTGATATAATAAAATAACTGAAAAATAATTATTTGCTAAAGAGACTAATGAGCTCAGGCTTTTTGAGCAGCATTAATCCCACACTTAACTTGCTGCGCTGGTGAGGATTTCCTGTGAATGGTGCCTGGAATCCATACAACAAAAGGGATTGTCTCAGTGGTTTAAAAACTGAGTAATACAAGATTTAGATGAAGATTTTAGACTTGCCACACGACCTGTTGCCTTAAGTAATTACAAAATAGCTCATTTACTGAAGCTTGGTTTATGTACTTTTGAAGCACTCTGATAAACAGTTTAGATCACTGGGCAGTAATGGATACTTCTGATTTATGTAATTTTTTGCCTAAATCTTGTTAAAGAAACTGCATCCTAGAGAAAGAGAGAAGTGGTTTTGGAGGCTCTATGGAGAGGAACTTCAAGCATTTTTGGGTTTTGGTGTATTGAGAGTATTTTAGTAATTATGTGACTAAGTGGATATTTATTTTGCCTTAATGTGTATTTGATTAGGTTACTACAGCTATAAATACTTCAGGCTCTAAAGCCTCTGTTTCACTGTCTGTCTCTGATCTTGGCTTTTGAGGAACATTTAATGTCTTGTTGTGGTTACAATTAATCTGCATGTGTTTTAGCAATTAGTGTTTATGTGCAGCAGGCAGCAGCAGATTCTGGCAACTGTCAGTCAGCATCTGTAATTGCCTATGAAAACAGGAGTGAGGAACCGCAAGGTGATTTACTGCCCAGCTATTTGGCAACACCGTTTTGTTGACAAACACGCTCCCTGGCCTGGATTATTCGCCATGTTTTGCAGAGTAGATGGTGAGCAGCAGAGGAATAGCAGTATTAGCATTGCTTTCTGCTTGATAAAGCTGTTTGATAAATTACCATTTTAATGGGCTAGAGTTTCCTTTCTTCACCACCTCTTGGAACAGCTGTTGTGTTTTTTAAACTCTCGTAATTTCCCTTTGTACAGAAGTGTTTGTTTTTAAAACAAACTTCAGTATCTTTTGTAAAAAAATGTATACATGTTAACTGTTTGCACTGTAATAGTGTGACAAAATACGTAAAAATTCAAAGCAATTAAAATGTTCTTCTGCTTAACTAAGATTTAATAAAACTGATAAGATTACACAAACAAAACACAGATGGAGGAAGGAAAATAACTTCAAAGAGAAAACATCTCTGATGGTTCATGTAGATGCTGCTATCGTATTTGTAGTCTCCAACCTTGAATATTGCCTAAGTCTCCCAAATGTAGGAGTATTCTTTGCCAATGATTGTTGTTTTCCTTGCTATTTGCTTTAGGCTTTTTGGTTTTTTAAAGGAAGTAGCAAAAGTTAACAGCAAGCTGTAATGAACTGCAGTGCATGCAGTAAAGTACAGTTTATTAAAGTAAATCTGAATGTGTTGAGGAATCTAAAATGCTTTGCACTTGGGGCTAGGAGACGCACAGAGTCTGATAGGGGCACCACTGGCACCACGGACACGTTAAGCAAGACGCTTCATCTTTTGTGACTGTTATCTGTAAAATGGAGACAAAAATAATGATCCTCCTTTAGCAATTTTTCGGGTTACGGAAGAGAGGCACTGTATTAGTGTCCTCATTAGCATTTTTAGTAAGGCTGTACAAATTGATGTTTTGCCCTGATTTTGAAATTTCTGAATGCTGTAACCCAGTGTGAGTGTCCATCCGTCCGTCCTTCCTTCCTGGCTGATAACTCCTGTGTGCCATGCTGCTGAGAAGCCCCTATATAGAAATAAATGCTTATTACTGTGCTGTGCATAGACAGTATCTTGGTTCCTTGCACTGAGAATTGATACAAGATGTATTAATGGGTGTAGCCAAGTGTTAATTTTGTACACGTGCCCCCAGTATGGACTGTAATAACTGCCTTTTGCGTTAAGTGGATTTTAAAGGATTTTGACCTCTGAGGCAATAAAGGGTTAAAGATCTGTAAAATTGCATCTTTTTCTGTCCGATCATTCATCATCAATGCCTTCTCTTGGGATCTGGATGTGATTTCTCTCCATCTTGAACAGTACAAATGCTACAAAGACATTTATTAAGAAGCTTTAGCAATGTACTTGATTGAGTTTTGAAGTATTTGGCTGTATTTTGTTTATATATGTTCCTGTCTAGTTAGTTTTAGTTTGTTATGGGCACTTTATAAGTGGGGTAACAACCCTTGGAGGGGGTAGGGTAGGGGTTGATTCTTGTGACGAGTAGAGATATGGATAAAAATCACTTTATTTTAGATAAAAATGCACAAATAACTTAATACTGTAAGAGAATCAAAATTCACATCAAGGAAGACTCTTATTTTGGGCCTTTCAAAAATTGCAAAAATAAATGCATAAATGCATACGTACAAGTATATGAACCCATATGAAAATGAGAAGGCTACACCAAGGTACGCCAGGGAGGAATTACTTTGTAATCTTATTTTTCTATGGCTTCACTAACTGATGGTTTTTGTTAATTGTTTATTATGCTTTCTTAGCAGCAACCTACTGTAATCTGGGTTTTTTTCCCCTTATTGTATTGCTTCTATATAAAATCTACCCTATGCTGAGAACCAGTAGTTAGTGTGCATTTTTTTTTCAAATAAATGCCTCCAAGAAGTTTATACGAGTTAGCAGTCCACTGTTACAGGCAGTTTATTGCTGGATTTTGTTTTTGTTGCTGTTTTTAAACTTTTGCCATGGGGAAGAAATGAAAGTATGAAAACTTCGGACTATCAGAGTAATCATGCTACAGAAAAAAGGAACTTAAATGCTTGAAAGTAATTTCAGTACTGTCACGCTATCCTAAAACCATGATGCAGGTAGTCACTGAGCTTCCTATGGCAGTTAAAAGCGAGTTGGAAATGCGCGTGCGGCCGACATGCCCTGGAGCGGGGGGTCTCTGACGGCGTCTGTCTTTGCGCAGGTGCTGACGCGGCCGTCACGGAACCCAGCAGCTCCGACAGCCGAGGGGAGCGCTCGGACCTTTACGCCAGCGTGGACGAAGCGCTCCTGGGGGGCGAAGCGAGCTACCTCTCCCAGCCGCTGACCCCGGAGAAGGAGGACGCGCTCCAGGCTGCAACGGTCGCCAACCTGCGAGCAGCGCTCATGAGTAAGAACAGTTTGCTGTCTCTGAAAGCTGACATGCTGGGAGAGGATAGTTCTCTGCTGTTTGAGTACTTACCCAAAGGCACGCATTCGTTATCTCGTAAGTTTGTGTTTTTATATTTTTGCTTACTGATGCTTTAAGTGAAACCTTTAGTGAGAAGAAAAGAAAATACAGCCCATCTCCCAGTGTATTGCTACTTAGATGTTAAATCTAGTTTTACATTATGCTTAATCACACGTCTCATAAAATTTGGAAACCTGTGCCTGTTATTGATGCAACTTTAAAGTCAACTTCTGAAGCCATAAATGAAAGTATATAGTGTGTGTGTGTGTAGCGCTTACCACAAAAATTCTGTTTTATCTGTTTGCAAAATTGTAGTTACAAACCACCCTTGGAGTCCTTCAGTTAAAGTAGCTGCAAAGGTTTTGAACCCAAAATTGACTAATGTTAAAACTGGGATGACTGTTGCTTGACTTGTGCTCCTGTATTCTTAAAAATGGTTACGATTTTGTGGATCATGTGATCTTTACTTTTTGGTGTTGACTTTTAGACCCCCATCTCTAAGTAATGAACAGGTATATTTTTTTTGTATTTGGAAATGTGTATTTCGCTACTGGTGATCTGTTGGACGTGGCTGTTAGGTACCAGAATGTGTGGATAGCTTATTTTTCAGCGTACTTGCGTATCATCTTCATCGTGATTGTGAAGTAGTTTGATTCTGTGCTGCACAAAAAACTCTGTAAATGCTGTATTTGAATAATGCTTTCAAAGATGGGAACACGAACACTTGGGACAGTTTGTGACATAACAGATTTCTTAGTATTCCATCTCTGTTTCCAGCCAGAAAGGTTGAATTAAATAGAGTAAAAAGTTCACTTAAGGTATCTGTTATTTTTATTTTTATTTCCTTTGATGGCAAAAAAAGATTGACTTAATGGTCACTAGGATTGTATGCCAACTAAAGAGAAATAACTGCACAGTATAAAGTTAGTCTTGGTATTTCTTCTCCCTTCCTATATCTTGACAGTGGAATCTTTTTTTTAATCTGTCTAATTTAGAAAAAAAGTGACAGTTTTGTACTTTCTTCTGCAGCTTAAATATTGGGGATGAGAAGCAGGTGTTAAAGCAACACTTTTGTTTCTACAGTAATTTGCTTCTCAAATAATCTCCAGTTAAATCAGATTTAGATCATTCAAAGTAAGCCAAGAAAATCCCTTCATTGCAATGAAATAGCAAAGATCCTCCGTAGCCGTTTAATCACCAGGCGTGGGTGCCACAGAAAGGTTGCCCTCCCCTGGCACCTGGGGGGCGGGCGGTACGGAGCAACCTGAGCCTGGGGGCATGATTTATGCATGGTATGTTGGAATCTCTGGTACGTGACTGATGAAATTAGTGGTTTCATCTTTTGTCATGATAAACTGGAATAATGATTGGACTGCACTCTATCCATCATCTTTTTCTTGGTTTGGGGATTTGGGATTTTACTTGTAAGATGAAGGACCACTTGGCATAAAGACAAATGAGTAGAAACCAGTCATAAATTTAAGCTAGGAATTAGAGGGTGTCTAACCAGCTGAGAAATGAAGTTCTGAAACAGGCATGGTTTAGGCAAAAGACCAACTAGGTTTAAAATGAAGCTCGATGAAATTATAAATGAGAGTAAATGATGGATCATCAATGGACGTGATGAGTCAGGAGTTCCCTGCCGGTCTATATTTGAGGTCCCTGTTTTCCTGTCCTTTCACTATTGCATGAATTTCATTCAACTAAGCTCCAGTTACCTCATCTTTATAGAAAAGTGAATTACTTGAGACAAATTTGGTCTGTAGATTTCACAGCAGGTAAGGGGATATGGCTGTGGCCGATAGGAGAATTCTTCCGCAGATGAAGCAGGCAGTTAAGGAATGTATTTTGTCTTTGACTTATTCAGAGTCACAGGTTTTTGCTTGCTTTAATCGCTTGAGGAAAATACCCTAATATAAGACTCCTGTGTTTTGTGGTCACTATTAAATACAGAAGGGCAAGGAGTTTAATAGGAATTTTCAGCGTACAAAATGAGATTAAAGCAAGTGATAAAATTCTGGAGATCTGAAAACACTGTCTAGGTTGGTGCTAGCTTTGTAGGTGTTTCTTACTTTTTCTACAAACACAATTTGAGGATGTTGAGTCATTTTAACTCCTGGGTTATATAAAAAATAAAAATAAAAGCAGGGGGTAGGGCGGGAGCACAGTAAACAAGATTCCTTCTTAAAAAAACCAAAAAGAGCAGTGTGCTAGTTTTCGTTTGTCTGATTTGAAAAGGAAATGTGCTAATTTAAAGAATAATAAGTGAACGTTCTCTGAGTTTAAATAACGCAAAATGTACTTTAATCTTAACTGCAACTACTAGAGAGTCATCTTATTTTCTTACGCAGTAAGTAACTGTCTCAAGTGGCAGTGTTAACATTTATTTTTCTTTTCCAGCCTAAGACTTAGTTGAGGTGTGAGATCGGAAGAATGTATTACATGTATTTGAAATTCCGATGAGCCGTTTCTAGAGGGGTATAGCTCTCAAAGTCACTGCATGCATTCCAAGTTTCAATTTTTCTTTCACATAGTTCATACTGTTGTAAAAGTTAATAGAGGTTACTCCAACGTTTTCATTTTACCTCATGTTCTTTTTTTCTATTCACTGTATATTGTAATGATAATGTGAGGTGTGAAATTGCTTACTATTCAGTTAATGGAAAACAGAGCACAGAATGGTATTGTTTCCATGAACATCACTTTACTATGATATAGTGAAACATGCGTATAATATTTTTAAAGTTAACCAATTCAAAACAATTTAAAAACAGAAGGGAAAATTTAAATGTCTTGCCATTCAGGTGATCCAGGTGCCTGATAACCAGCAGCTAGATGGCTTGGAGAATTTATGGAGTCCATGGTATATGATCAAGACTGACTTTCTTAATACACTTGTTGGAAATCTAAAGAACATATATGTTTTGCAGAAAAAGGGCATGTGTCAACTACTCATGGCTAATACTGATTTCTTGGGTATCATTAGTTACTGAACCTGCATAATTTCTTGTTGTAGATGTCCTTCAGCTTAGACATCAGCAGTTCAGCTGTCCGTGCCTTTACCCGTTCTCGTCTGTAAGGGCAGGTTGTTTGCCCATTTCCAGCTTCAGCAGTGCTATTGTACTGAGTCGCTTTGTTGTTTAACAATGTGTGTTTTATTTATGGTACTGAACTTTGGTAGCATTGTTATGCGCAGTTACACCACGTTTATAAAATTCTCAAAGGCTTTTTAGGTGATCGGTTTTTACTGCTTTTGCCAAGAATAAGCAAGAGAATGAGAACATTAATGCTCATTAAAAATGAGTTGGTTAATTTACATCCTTGTTTTCACATTTAAAAAGTCAAAAAGGTTTCAGATTTTGGGGTGATTGACTACCTAAAAGAGGGAGTCCTTTCACATTTTCAGAACGGCATGTTGCATACTTCTTTATATATCTAAGTTTGGCTTTTCCTGTTTACCTTGTTGCAACTAAAAGTGTTTATAGAAGCAATTCCAATGAATCTTGTTGTCCAAGTGATTACATGGTACACAGAGGCCTTTTCTTTTGGGCAAAACGGCTAATATTTTATTTTTAGTTAGCAGTTCACTGAAGTCAGTAATTTATACTTGCACTGGATGTTAAAGGAGTATATTTACATAGCGGTCAATTTTCCTGAGGGGGGAGGTAAAGGTATTCAGTTAGGCATGGAATTTTTGTACATGATAAATCAAGATTTAGGGGAGTTGTCATTTTAAACAAGATATAATAACCTTTACCCTTCTGTTTGTTTTCAACATTAGTTTACTGCTGAGCTGTCAGTTCTCTGAACAATAGAGAATACTATAGTTAGATAACTGCTAAACCAATGCTTCATGTTCCATATGCAAAGATGACTGAAGGAAAGCGCCTTTAATTTCTGATTTAAAAAGATAAAATTCTTCATTAAAGACAAACACAAATTTAGGAGGAAAAAAGAGGTTGCTCACCATACTAGTCAGAATGACACAAAACCTAAATTCAGGTGCTGTTTGCGTCCTTGCATACAAACTACGGATTGTTTATGTGGTTTCTCTTCTTGTGATACTTGCAGTTGTTGAAACCAAATAAATATTTATTACTGTTTTAAAATTCATGTTTGTACCTTTTTGTTGTGTTGTATATATTCCTGGCTCATTTGGAATGATTGAGTTTATTGTTTCTCCTTATTCTACTTCATTGCCCATTCATTAACCTTAACTTTTGCTTTAAGAAGTGTGTAGTTTTTTAGGAACTTGTGTAACTTTGTAAAGGTGCTAATAAAGAATTAATAAAGCCAGAGTACTGGCTTGTCTTCACTGTATACTGAAATACAGATTGTTTAGGGAAATATAACTTAGAACTTCCTCTAAGTTGCCTGAAATCAATGTGTGGCCCTAATATAAATAGGACAGTTTGAATAATTTTGTGAGAATCAGAAAAACGCTGAAACTTTTGGACGGCTAGATGAGAATTTTGCTATCAACCTGGAAAGCTATAACCCTAGTAACGCTTTCTAACAGAAAATATGGAAGAATTCACTCTTTTCCATTGTTTCCTATCTTCAGCTTATGCTTCCGGCATTTTGTTGTCCTCCTTTTAAATTATGATATCAAAATACGAACCGCAGCAGAGAGAAGGCTTCGCATATTGTTATCACGCTTGAATGGATCTAACTAAGTTGTGCAAGATTTCAATCTATGATCAAAGCAGAGGAAAGTAGATCAAACCTCCAGCCTGTGGTACAAGAGTAGAATTTCCTCTGATAGCTGATAAAAAGTTCGGTTTGGGGTAGTTCATACAGTTTGAAACCTGCATGCAGTTTTACTTGAATGCTCTGTTGTGACCCAGATCGCAGTGTACAGTGTTGGGACGTAGAATAAACTTTGTGACTTGTCATTTGTAGTTGCATTAAAGAGTGGTTTTTGATGCGTAAAAGTTTCAATCATCCTGTAGTAGGAGTAAAAAAAAAAAAAATAGAGTGCTTTAAATATGAACTTGTTTAGTTTTATTTCTCATAATTTATATGAGCCTACAGTATTTGCTTCTGATTCTGCCTTCCTTCTGAAAAATAATGACCTGCTCAATACTTTGTTCCAATCTGTAGTCAATGCCAATGTGCAGTCAAGTGTTCGGTAAGGTTTAATTAGCAGTTCGTAATGTATAGAAACTAGTCTTGGTCACAGTGTTTATTTGTATGTAGATTTGTCACTGATTATCAGCGTATTTGGAGGAATACTGTATGTCATTTGGCTACTGCTACAGAGTAAGGAAAAGGATACGATCCTATTTCAGTCAGACGAATAATTTGTTTGTTTTTTAAGTGCAGTAGATTTTTAAAATGTAATGACTGTCAGATAGAACAGTTTTGTATGAATCTTTCAACTTCCAAGTCTATAAAATCAGAGAAATACATTTTCCCCCATCTTTTGTAAAGCACTTTGAGATCAAGGAATAGCAGTTTTGTATTAAATAAAACAAAAGGTCAAATATTGAATTTGAAAGCTTTAAATCTTAAAGAAATTTAGTAGTAGAATGAAGCTTGTTGTATATGTGTTAATTGAAAATTTAAATGTATATATTCAAAATAGTGCTTCTCAAAGAGGCATCTTTCCGAACTGTGATTGCTCTGGATATTTGTGCTGCGTTGTGCTTCTTTCTCCTGACGGACTCTTTAGTGACCGTGCCATGAGATGTCCACCACATACATCGCACGCAGACAAGGCGTTTTGGGTGGGGAGGCTGGTTTAAAAAAAAAAAAAAAAAAAAAAAAAAAAAAAAAAAAAAAAAGCCCGGCCTCACTGTACTGCTGCGTTCCCTCCCACTGACAGAAGATAAGCTGCAAGTGCTCATTCACTGTCTTTTCAAGGCCTTTTTTTAAAACCACCAGCTGGTGCTAGTTCACGTGGGTGAGATTCGTTTCCTGTGTTCCCCAGGGCCTGGCACCAACTTGAATCGTTCAAGGGGCGAATGTGATGGCAAAGTGGAAGCACCATCTCCCCCGCTGCCTTCATCACACCTTGCCACTCAGAGCCCCCCTGCGATCTGCTGTTCTGGTGAAATGTCACCAGAAACCATGATAAAAGGAGAGACGCCTTCCTCAACCCAGGTAAGATCGGGTGGGGGGAAATGCAAAAAAAACCTTAAATGTACAGGAACCTGCTTAATCAAATTCTTCCCAATTAGAAGTACTTTGAAAGACCATCATATCTTATTCTTTGATCTCTTAACTTATATTTTAAAAATTTAGCTATTTTTAAACCTAAAAACCTGTTGAGGTCAGAGCTGACATTGTCCTAATTTTACCCTTTTTTTCCTTACCTCAACACAACCTGCATTCAGAAAACTATATATATTTCTTTAAAGTATACGGGTCGTCTTACTGTAAATCCATTAGTTTGCAAGACATTACATGTAAGAATATTAATAATGGCATAAAGGAATCTGAGCACTTGGCTGTACAGTGCTTGTTTGTAGTGTTTTGGATTTGGGTTTCTTTGAATTATCTAGATACAGATAGAGGCAAACTGATTTTCTGTAATACAGGAATTTGACATAAAATCTATTGCTTTCTATAGCATTTCTTCTGTGGTATTTTGAATGAGATTTCATACCCATTAAATGGATGAAAATACAGGTTTTCCTTTGTGGTCACCTTAGAGAAAGATGAGATGGTAAGAACTGCTGATAGCCGCTTCCCTGGTCTCTGACAGACCTGCCCAGGCCACATCGTAGGCTCTGCCTCATGGAGGGTTGCCATCTGCCGCACACCGGCATGTTGCAAATGGTTTATGAAAAACTCAGCTTTTATTTATAATTTGATTCAGCAATGCCGGAGAATGCTGCATAAAGGGAACTGAGCAGAATGTATATTGTTTTCTATGGGCTTTCTCTGCAGAAAGAATAATCTTTTATAGGACTAAGGGAAAATTTTCCAGTTTTGTTGCACCTGCTAGAAATTTTCTGTTCCATGTTTCCCACTGGCTTGAGTGGGAGCTACAAGTGCTTAGTGACACTGAAAATTGAGTACTGTTACCAAGGACCTAATTAGGAATGTTGATTACTGTCTTTAGGCATCAAATCTTACAGAATATGGCCTAAGTAACTAAGCTTTGTTAACAGCAAAAATTTTGTAAAGACAAATAGCATTGCCAAGTCTAATGATGGACCTCTTAAAACAAGGGGTGAGGGTCCTGATAAGATAGGAGTCTAAGCATTAACTACAGAGATGTGTTCTCGTAAATGCTTGCCTTAACTTAAGTACGCTTTCCATTTGCAGGCCACTTACGGTGGATTTTTAACACTTTGGCAGTTTGATAACTCTGACTCAAGTAAGTAGAGAGAAAAATATTTTTTCAGTTACTGTTATTTTTTACCAGAAGACATTGATTTGTACGTGTGTATGTGTATTTCTGTTTTAGATTTAAGTTTTTCAAGATCTGAAGACATGGACTTAACCAGTGATGGCCTATTCCTAGATTCAGCCCTAACCAAGAGATTGGTTTGTGGTTTCTGCAGGAGGGTTTTCGAATGTACTGACCAGCTGAAGGAGCACATCCTCGAGCACGCCTTGTCCGTGATTCTCCCCTTGGACTTCGCTGACTGTGCCCGGCCGGGCCTCGCAGACAGCCTTCCTCCGGGTCAGCTCCCTCGCTTCCAGTGCTCCAAATGCCCTGCGAGCTTCACTCTGAAATCAAACATGGACCGGCATGAAAAGACGATCCACTTCAACTGTAAGAAGATGCAGTGTCCTAACTGTGCCAAGCTGTTTCGAGACAAGACAGACTTAAACCGGCATCTTATGTCTGTGCACTCAAACGAGCGTACTTTTGTGTGTCTCCCCTGTGGCAAGGGCTTTGGTACACAGAAGAACCTCACGAATCATATGAAAGTGTGTTCCTTAGGCTCTGCCCAGCTAGGAGGGTTTGAGCTTTTGGATAGTGTGGAACCAAATCAGGATCCTGAGAATGCCTAACTAGTGTTATGTATATTGGGCATTTATTTCTTTTTAAACTAGGAAAAGCAAGTTGTGTCATTGTTTTCCTACTGCAAATAAATTTACTACAGGTGTAATGTAACATAGTAACTCCCAAATACTGATCAGGTTGATAATGCACGGGTTCCAGATACTGTATAAATAATAGTTGCAATCATGGTGCGGTATTTGTGCAAAGATACTTTTGTCAGTCCATATAATGGCACTTTGGATATTTTATTGGTATGGTAATACTGTGTACTTATTGCCTTAAACTTTTTCTATCAGTAGATCTCAAAGTGCTTTATAAAAGAAATTAGATGTTTCTCTGTGTTGAAAGGGAAAATAACGTACCAAATCTTGCGAGTGTGTTAGCAATAGAATGAGTAGTAGAATTCAGTTGTCTGAGTTCCGGTCTGGTGCTCTGTCCATTAGGTGACTCAGTCTCTGCAGGGTTGTTTTGGAGCTGTGAAAGCACTGAGTTGCTCCGCACCAAAAGATATCTGTGAAGGCTGGTTTTCTGTGTCATTTAAAGGAGGGGGGAGAAACATGCATCTTCTGTGTTTGTGCATCAGGGTATATGTTATTTAGGCTTTCAAAATTGTTGCAAGGTTTATATATTTTATTGCTTGGTATTATCTTTGAATATGTTAGGACTTTTAAAAATATACTCGAGTATGACTGTGACTTTCAGGAGTTCCCTAAGTTTTCTGACATATTTGTTTTAAATGATGTATTAAGTTAACCGAACTGTGAATGTTAGCTGTTTCTTTGAAAGAGAAAGAAGGGGCTGTGCTGTGAGCTATGGTGCATGTAGAAAATCAGTCATGGTTGTTACTGGAAGGTTGACAACTTACCTTAATGCCTATTTTATTACTTTTTTTTAAGAGATTAGATACTTACACGTGCCTCTTGCTATATATTTACACACAAAACCAGACTGTAGTAACTGTTAAATGAAAGTCATAAGTGAAAGTGTAGTGCTTTTCGGCTGTGCTGTGTACAGCACAGCTTGTCTGCAGTTTGAGCTTTAGCATTGCGTGTATTGTAGGGTTGCTTTCCTTAGCAGGTGAGGCACAACTAGAAAAACCAAAACAACTTGCAGATAATCTTTTGACTTCTTCAGAAAGAAGTTGCTTCTCTCGTAATACGATTGCATCTCAGGGAGACAAAAATGAGAAATACTTAATCAGGCACAAAAGGGACTAAACTGCCTGAGATCTTCAGTGGAGGATTTTTTGCAAAAGTGCTTTCTGTGGAAAGCCATTTCCACAGAAAGCAATTTTGCAAGTTTCTTTCTGCTCTGGATTCTTGTTATAGAGGGAATGGGTAGAGCAACACTATGCCAGCATTACCTATTCCTGCTGAAACATGGAGCTTCGGAGAGCTCCACGCTGCATCAAGGCTGGGTTTCTGAGTATTGGGAAGCTGGTGTTTCCCTGGCTTGGTTCTCACGCTTTGTTTAAGCTGAGTGTCGTCAAAGCTGAGAATATGTTCCCATATAATCATTATAATATACCATACTTCAGTCATTTTTTTGGTGAAGCTATGCAATTTTTTTTGTTCCCAGAGACTTCTTTGTCAATCGCTTATACCTGTTAATGTCTAATTTATAATCCTTATAAGGATTATAAGTAATTTGCTTTTAAATAGCAAACGAGTGAAGCAGGAGAAAGCTGAGCCAGAAGAGCAAGTTGTGACCAAATGTGTCGTCTTACCCAGAAATTTGGGAGGAACACACTGTATTTTTTTTCTGACCCAGAGGAGTAAGACACCAGCAAAAGTAATTGCAGCATATTTTAAAAGACTCTGTTCACATGGTAGTAGCTATCAGCATGTTTCATGTTTGTTCTTTTTTTTTTTTTTTTTTTTTTTCATGTGGAAATTTTTGTCCCATTAGCGTATCAGCCATAAGCCTGACTTCTCTAATGTATTTGCTGGACAAAAGATATTAAAATCTAGTCACTGTAATAATGGTAGACATGGTGTGACACCTGTGTCCCAGTGTTGACATATGTGCCCATGAAAGACCATATTTGACCATTTCAACAGTTTTCTAATTAAAATTTTCAGCAGAATCAACTATTTTGAGCTTCATACATGACTGCATTATGAAAGCACTCATATAACTTGAGAATTGAATTCAACATTAAATTATTTTCCTGTAGTCAGATCAGCTCATTGTCCTTCTAGTAGAGGTTTAAGTAGTGTTTTACTTTCTCCATAGCATTAAATTGCTTTCTGACTTCAGTGCTGGGTTTTTCCAGTGTTACCTTCAGGATCAGGAGCAGATTTTTTAAAAATGTTAAAACCAAAGGATACAATATAGCAGAGGCTTACAAAGTTTACATAGAGCATTTTCTGTTTCGTTTTTATTTTGAATAGTATGTTTGTATTAGAAAATGGAATAGTGTGGGAAAATGATGGGAATTGTAAATTAACTATTAAATTGCATCTTACTATTTACAACCTTAAAATATGATGACGAGTAAGTAGACAAAAATTCTCTCAGAGCAAATTTGTGAATTCTTCATAATGAGCAAATGAGTATAATATTTCAGTGATTATTACATGATTACTAGTTTACAGGGTAAATTCAAAGTAGCTTCATCAGGCAGTAGATCAATCACTACTGCTTTCACTTCTCAAGTCAGGAATATGGGAACCTATTTCATTTAATACTCCTTATCCTGAAGAAAGTTTTGTCACTATTTTCTGCCACCTGGAAGCTTTGTTGCATGCATATCTGCACTTCCATATGCAAACTCAAGCTATTGTAATACTTCACGAAGAAGAGCCAGTTTGTCTCCATTTGTCCCCTCATCACTGCCTGTTACCATCAGCGGTGCTCGCGGGAATTGTTCGGGATTTGGAGCTCTAAAGGGTGCGGGCAGCGTTTGTGGAGCTAGTGGCTTCGGTGAAATCATTCCCGAAGGTGTATCTTTCCTGCCTTTTTCCTGCTGCAGCTGTGCAGGTTGGCCAATGGTCAGTTTTGTTCCTGTTCTTGTGGGATTGTAGGAAAGGGGAGGAATCAGAGCATCAGGTTTGAGTTGTGGCGGTTTTTTGTCTTCTATCAGGGCTTCTTTCTCATTAAGATGTATTGCAAAGTACTGAGCTTTCCTCCCGCTCCAAGACCTCCTTGCTCCAGAGGCTACTGGTTGGCAGGTTGTCCAATGCGTCTTGCAAGCCAGGTCCAAAAGCCAAAGGTCGAGTTACCAAATGTAGGCAGCCCACATACCATGGAAGGGAGGAGAGGAAAAATGAGGGTGTAGGGAGTTGAGCCACGAGTTTGATCCTGTTACTTTGCAGTAGCAACACTTCCAAATGCACTACTAGAATTCAGCATTTTAAAGACAAGATATTACACTAAAAGTTTTTTTTCTACCTTATGGAAATTGAAAATGACATAGTTTTAAAATATTTTGGGGAAAAGTATATAGGATATAGATTTTTTTCACCAAAATTCCGCTACTCAAACTTAGAAAATGTCTAGGTTTATGCTTTACTTTCTCTGATTCAGAGGAGTTCGTGAATGATTTTCATTAGAGCTTGATAGACTAGTGTTTTTATTACTGTATTTTTGCAATTTATCCATGTTTTTTAAAAAAGTTTTTTTTTACAGGTGATGGACAGTAAATACATTTCCAAAACCGTATAGTATTTAAACTACTTGTTACTTTTTTTGAATGAGGAAAGAGATGTAACTTTACTTAAGAAAAATATCAGAACATGAAAACCAAGAAAAATTAACCTCAGTGAAATAAGTAGTTACTTGAGAAGACAATACCAAAGGCAGCTTTTCCAAGCATTGTTGGGTTGATTTAAAAAACACACATCACTTGTAAATATTTTAATGAAATTAAGTACATAGATTTTTACTATGACATTGTGTGTATTATATTCTCAATTTCTTGGTGCTATTCTTCATATTTTCCTGTCCAGTAGCTACTTATCTATGGGGCTACTGTTAATGGTCTTGGTGATCTTGTTAAAGATTATTTCTTTAGACCTTAATGCTGCTATACTTAAGCTCTATAAAATATTAATATGAGCCTTCTTATGTAGGGCCAATAGTTTGTACTTTTTAACTGTGTCATTTAGACAAAACGTTATGCCTGTACCAAAGTTGGTATGTTACTCATTAAATATATGTGCTTGTAGGCATATATATTTAACAGTACTGTAAAAATGTTAACTCTGCAATACATTTTTTTGTCTACAATGCTGTTATTTTTCAGGTGTTAATTTTTGTAGGTGCAAAACAAATATATGGCTATTTGGTGAAAGAGTTTTCAATAAAACTGTAACTGCAAAAAATGTTCTGTGACTCTTTAAATATAAACATACTAGAAGCTGAAAAAGTTATTTGCTAGTGATTTAAGATGAATACAGGCAAAAGTAAGCATGAGGAATATTGTAATCAGGAATTGTTTTAAATATGTTAGATCTTGAATCTGTTTGACCTTAAGGCTTTGATCTCTTTAGATAAATAGAAATAATTAAAATGATATGATAGATTTGTAACGATTCTTTGAAAATATCCAGATGTGGGCTTTTTTTTTGTCCGAGTTGGGTATGCAAATACACATCAGTGTGAACATGCTCTGATTATGCAACTAAAGCAGTATAAATACAGGCAAATCCAGATAACTGTATGTGAATGTGGCTTGTTACTGGTGCAGGTTGTTGCACCTAATGTTTGAAGTTGCCTTTTGAGCTTCGTCGCTAGCTCAGCCATATAAACTGAAGGGTTAAGAAGTAGGCGGTAAATAGTGGAAAGCTTCTGATCGTGTAGGAAATGACAGAATCAGGTACCATCTGGTGATGCAGGAAATAGTATTTTGTAGTCTTCTCTTCTCTAAAGCACTTCTGCTTCATAACATCAGGACCACATTGCTGTGTTGCTTCACGGTGGATTTTAGGGAGTGAAGTGGTTAACGTGACTTCCTGAGTTGTCTCTGCTAGCTGTGTCCTCCACCCATACCGTGTGCATGTTGTGGAAATGGCCTTGGACTGGAGGAAGGAGGGTTATATGACCCCTGTTGACTTCACTTGATCAGCTTATAGCTTGCTTACCTTGTCTAGACTGTAGAGTAATAGGTTTACAGTGATCCTGGGGAATACAAGTGTTTTGTCTGTATGGCCTGCTGTTAATGCCCAAGCAGTTACAAGATCAAACTGGAAACATTTATCATAAATAGCATTGTATCATAAATGGCATTGTATCATAAAATTGAAATTTGCTAAGGATTTTTGTATAAGAGAAAGTGGGCTCCTTGCCTCAGATTGTATAGACTAGGGTGGTGTGTCCTATCCAAAGGAGAAGATGCACCAAAAATATTTTTTTCAGTAATTTAAGTTTTCCCAGGAAGGGAGCAAATAAAGAGAGAAGGCCGTCTCACGTTCGAGTCCTTTCAACAAAATCTTGTAAGTAAGAGGTGAGGTATGTGGTAGGATTGTTTAGACAAGCTGAGTTGTTGTTACACTGCAGCAAAAGCTTGCCCAAAGCCCTGGACATTAGAAGATCCCCATGGAAAGCAAATGGTGCCTGGAACTTGCATGTTGAAGTATCATCTTGGAGGTTCCCAAGGCAGTGCAAGTATGTGTGCATATTACCACCTTAAACCAGCCTTTTAAACTTCCAGTTGATTGCAGTAAGTAACCTTTACTGCCAAGTGAATAAAATATTCTTAGCTATTCTTCACTATTCCTGTCATCACTATTGCAACCATGGTCCAAGTGTGAGTAGATTTCCCTCCCCCATTTTGGGCTAGAAAATTCTCATGACTGCTTTACAGACCTGGCTCAGGCATCTATAGGAAGCAATACCACAACTGTTGAACAGCCCAGAGGAGCAATTTAAGAGTAAAGAATATTAGATCCAGTTCAAACTACTGATTGAAGGAGATATTTTTTCAGTTACCTGTGTGGTGGCTTTTTTTCCTTGCAAGTAACCAGAACAAATGCTAAGACAAAATACCTATCATGACAACTTCTAAGACTTTGAACCGTGCTATTATTCTGTGTTAGAAAAAAAAAAAAAAAAAAAAAAAAAACTTGTAAAAAACTTTAAATTGAGCTTGTGTTCTGATTTAAAAGGTGGTGAATGTGAATTTTCATTCAAGTG
Organism: Rhea pennata; assembly: GCF_028389875.1. NCBI lineage: Eukaryota > Metazoa > Chordata > Aves > Rheiformes > Rheidae > Rhea > Rhea pennata. Next base: position 16,921,857 of record NC_084678.1, read on the forward strand.
GTGGCTGCAGTAAAAATGCACCTTTAAGCACAATTCTGTAGGATTTTTTTTTTCCAATACTGGCTTAGGGAGAAGATTGTTCCTAATAAGTGGAAGAGGAATTCCACTTCCTATGGAATTCCGTTTTATTTATTCCTGCAACCAAATACTGAACATACGAAGCACGCTCAGCTTTTGAAACCTTGTAAAATAGTGTGTTTTCTCTTTCTATTGAAAGTAGCATAGCTCTTTTATCTTCTGCCTGGATTTCCTGATGGAAAAAAGGACAAATGGTCGGTTCAAGAGTGATATTTCTAACACTGTTTCCTCCTCTAGTGAAGACATCTTTGGCTATGTCCTGCCAGCTTTATAGTATTAACAGCATCAGGCTGTAGTTTTCACTGGTTTTACATGCGAGTCAAATATAGTTGTTTTTCACATTGTTTTCATCTGCATTGCAAATGCAAGACAAAGTAAATGTTCAAAACAGAAAGAAAAAAAAGTCCACAAATTGGGTATTAAATAACACTGAATACAGAGGCATGCTGAGTTTAAAAAGGGGGGGGGGGGGAAGAGCTTATTTTATTTTATTTTATTTTTATTAGGAGCTATTTTTTTCAGAATACAGTTTAACTCTCCAGGGCATTATCTGTGGTACACTGAGAACATGTAGTGTACATTCAGCTAGTAGGGCTTTTCTAGAAGATAACATTTGAATATGCATCTAAAGATACTGGAAAGTATTCAGTATGTCAGAAACCTATAGTAGGTGTGGGATTTCCCTTATGCCCTTCACTCTTACAAACACTGTTTTGTTTACCAGAAGCAGCCATTTACGTATACAATAGCATATTTAAGATGATTAACCATAATTTGCTTTCTTTTTTTCCTCCTTGTTATGTAAACAGTACATTGCTTTGAGAAATGACAATAATTATGACAGAAGTGGGTGAAAATTAACATATTAATGGAAAGAAATAGATTATAGAAGGTAGAGATAAAAAATATATCTGCATGGACAGTCATTTCCAAATTTATAGTGGGTGAATTTCCTTAGGGAATAGCAAATACTCTGTTTCACCTGCCATATTTTGCATATTGCACTTTCATTTTGTTTAGAGGAGGAAATACCAGCACAGCTGCTGTGTGCATTCTTCTGGCAAATTAGACTGGTGGGCTGTCAATACTGTAATATATCCCTTGAGTTTGCTTTCAATGCACTTCCAAAGAGATGACGAGAAGGAAAGAATCAAAAATGTCTGAATGACTTCAGAAGATTCATCATCTTCCAGTCTGGCAAAAATATGATAAAAAGTCCATGAAGGACTATACAGTTGAGTTGTAAGGAGGCATGTAAGGGTCATGCTTCAGGATTATACATCTTTCTGTATTTCTCTGCCCATGCCATAGTGGTAATACTAGCTGAAAGTTGGGTACTGTTGCGTGCGTTTGTCGTAGGTGTCCTCCTGGATGTACCTCGGTGTTTGCACATTCATGGAAATACTGCTGGAGTATTTGTCTTAACCTTGAAGTAGTTCTTACTCGCACCCCTCCATAAATAAAAATCAGGTAGTTCTGCGTGGCACTACCAGGGTCCTGCAGTTATGGTCCTTTTTTCACAGCTAGCTACTACTTCCACGAAGAGCTATGTTGGAGATTCAGATGATGCTCTTGAGGCTAATTTGTTACAGTAAATTAACATTATAACAGATTGTCAGCCACTTTAGTTTCCTCTTTAAAAAGTATTAGACAATGTGTGTTGATGGCTGTTGTTAAATGTTTGTGTACTGGCTTTTCAAAACTTTATCTGATGAAAGTACTTGAAGTTCTTAGCTTTAATCATACGGTGTCAGAAGGCAGATTTAGAAAGGTTAAGAGGTGAGAATATGCTTTCACAGTGAAGTAATTCAGCAGTGAAATACTGAGCAGGAAGACTGACGTCCTGGGATGTTCTGAGTAACCTGTTTGTTTTGCTTACTCTCTTGCAGTCAACGAGTTCACAGTGATCAGAAAGAAATTCAAGTGCCCGTACTGCAGTTTTTCAGCGATGCACCAATGTATCCTGAAGAGACACATGCGATCCCACACGGGAGAAAGGCCCTATCCGTGTGAAATCTGCGGGAAGAAGTTCACGCGCCGCGAGCACATGAAGCGGCACACCTTGGTAAGAAGGCCCCGTGGGGCAGCTCGCGCGGGTGCCGGTGGGAAACGGAGATGATTTGCTCAGATTAAAGATAGCAGGAACCTCCTCTGATCCAGGTTTGCGTTTGCTCCTCTCTGCTGCGGCCCTGACCGCTATGGGGAACCTGTGCAGTGGGGCCTGGAGGCAGCATAGGCTGGTTGAAAAGAAAGTTTTCCAATAGCTTGAGTGATTTGGTACAGAAAGTTTTAAAAGACTGCGTCACTTGCAAAGGAGGCTTCGAGCCAAAGCTACTCTAGTCTGACAATGCTGAATTATTAAAAACAATACTACATTTTATTAAAACCTGCTTGCTATTCAAAAACCTACTACAGGGCTGGTTAATGGCGTCTGGCTTTTTAAAGCTTCTTCATAAATAACATTTTTCAAGCCAAATCTTTCATTTTCTTTTTTCTTTTTTTTTCCCAGACAATTAATCTGCCACTGTAAAGTGGTTTCTCTAAGCTTAGTAGAGATGTGATAGTGTGTGGAAAAGCAAAGAGTTTCTATGTAATTATTATTATGTAATTATCTCAGTGATGCACACCAGTAAGCTCTGCTGCCCCTCTAATTAAGCTTGTAGAGAAAACAAGTTCTTCATTAACACTAGGGGTTGTAGTTGTGAGACTCCAATACTGTGAGATATTAAAAAAAAAAAAAAAAAAAAAAAAGTGACAGTTTCAGTGACTACGAATTATTCATTCAGATAATTTGAATAACTCTTATTTGTATATTTGCATTATCAAATTTTGACTGTAAAATTACCTTACTGGAGGCAATGTGCTGAGATTAATGAATGTTTTCCTGACTGTAAACTCACAAAAAGCCACAAGACTTTTAATGCCCCCGTCCCAGTGCTGCAAGCACGTGCATATCCTTGCATACTTTCTTTCAAAGGCAATTTGATAGCAGTAATGTGGCTTACTTCAAGTATAGCAAATTTGCAGGTTCTTTTTCCTGTTCTAGAAAGTGGCTTTAAACTAGTAAGAATCAGCGTATTTTTACATACTGTAGCACAGGTAGCAAACTGCTTTATATCCTTCAGGAATGAAATTGAGGTGATCTGCAAACTAATTTTAGGTCTCAGTTTCTGCCGCTGAAATCATTCTAGGTCACTGACTTGATGTATTGACTCTGGAGTTCAAGTTTTCTCTTTTTATACGCAGGGGAAGATGAAGTCAGATATTTGTGGAAGTATATAGGGGAGGATATATATGGATTTATCCTTCATGTCTGTCTGAATCTTCCTCTTAGACTTCTTGTATGTTAGGAATTAAACTTGTTTAGAAAATGCCAACTAGATTACAGGTTTGTAATGCCTTAAAAAAAAAAAAAAAAAAAAAAAAGAGTGCCTCACTAGCAATGACAGTTTCTTTTTATTCCAAAGAGACCAAGACAGATCTTGTAATACAAGCACTAAAAAGTTCACTGTCTTGAACTGCTAACGATCAAAAGTCATTGCAAAGGAACCTAATAGTGGGGGTGACTTCACGAAGCCAGGAGCCTTGTATAAGGCAGGAGAAATAAGGCCCCAGAAGAGTTACAGTTTTATTATTTATTTTAAGTTTCTTTTGAAATTAAGCTATGAAAAGGGCTATTTTCTTATGTCCAAATGACATCTTGACCTCCATTTACCAAAGAGGTAAACATAGTAGTGCAAACTATGTGAAGTGCTTATGGCAAGATCAGCTTCTGGATTCTTACGCTTCGCTTGTCTTATTGTCTTATTTCCATTACGTACAACATCTTGGGGCTTAATTGTCAATTCTCAGGTAAATCTGCAAAGATGAATGCTGGCGTGCATCAAATGAAACTACGTGTTATAAAAATAATGTGTAGAAAAAGGAACATGCCAAAAGTCATGTTTTCTCAGTTCCTTGACTGAGAACCAAAGACTAAAGGGACTGTTGTAGTTTTGTATTTAGCTCAGATTAAAAAAAAAACCCAGTTTTTATGAAAGTCTTTGTATAAAATTTAAGTTGAATAGAAATGATTTTGGGGTTTTTGTTGAATATTGAAGTAGATACAAGTTTTTCTTTCTGAAATCCTTGCAGCTGTAATACATCTAAGCATGGACTAGAACATAAATTGAGATTTTGAGACAGGTTATGTCTGAAGGGAGATGCTACCCCTGTAATATCATAAGGATTTTCAGCCAGAAGAATTAATTGAGCTGCTTGGCTCTAATTTGAAGTGACTTGTCTCCATACATGCTAAAACTTCCTTACCCAGGCTATTGCAACATCCCAAGTACCCGGTAGCTGCTTATAGCTGGCAGCCTTAACTCAGAAGGGAAAAGAGCAGTTTCATTTGCTTACTGAGTTCCTATTTCCTTGCAGAAAATGTTATTTAAAAATCCAGGGTAGACTGGTTCAAACCCCACCCCGCCCCAGCTTCTGCATGCTTCTGCATGCTTCCGCGAGCATCCATCCGCTGGGACGAGTGCCCAGCCGCGTGGTCTCGGGCCGCCCGCGGTGTCCCTTGCCCCTTTCCTTCGGGTGTCCGGGAGGCAGGTCCAAGCACTCGGCTTAGTCCTGCTGCAGATACGAGGGCTGCAAGATCTGTTGCTGGTTCTGCAGCAGCGGACGCCTTGTCACGCCAGCTAGTGGCCTCGACCTTTTCATTTCTGAATCATTTCATTTTTTTTTTCTTTTCCAGAAATTGGGTGTGTTGGCCCCCCCCCCTTGAAATATTATTCAGTCAGTTGTAGTAGAGCCTTTCTAATGGCATTTTCAAATACTGAGGGCCGAGCACTATTTCTGTGTTTAATATTTAATATTTTGGCAATAGGGGAAATAAGATTAGATTCTGCTCAGCTGTATCCAGTAATATTGTTTGCTGAGAATATGCTGACTAGATTGTCAGCACTGGAAAAGAGGGAGGTGATCAGTTCAAGCTTTTTAAGATAGTTAAAATGTACATTATTTTTTGTACCTGTTTTATCATTTCTTTTTTATATGTCTCTTTTAGCCCTTATTCTGCACCTTTTAGCACTTTCTATAATTCTATTCAGCTTTTGATTCTTCAAAATCCTATTTCTAACAGTGTATTGAGCCTGTTAAATAGCCCTGTCCAACGGAGTTTCAAAAAGCTTATGTACAGTTAAAAAAAAAAAAAGAAAGAAAGAAAAAGAAAGAAAAAGAAAAAGGTATTGCGTGATACAGTTAAAGAACACGACGTGAGGACCAGTTCGGAGCGTGGGAAAGCTGTAGTGAGAGCGTGTCAGAGCGACGCGCAGCGTTTGAGCGCGGTTGGGTTGGCCGAACGGCCTCGGGGAGCCTTCTGCAGCGTCAGCGCGGCCGGGAGCCGCGTGGTCGCTTTGTCCTTTCTCCAGGCATCTGTAGCTCAGCGGGGTATTCGGGGGGGGGGGGGGGGGGAAGAAAATGCCGGTTAGGTCGAATCCGGCTGTAGGAATAGATGAGCCTGCGCGCGGGAGAGGAGACTGGCCGCCCCGGTGGTGCCGTCGGCACGCGCGCGGTCTGCCGGCCGGCGCTCGGCCGGGCTTGGGGCTTTCCCGCCGCGACCAGCCGCTGAGAGCGAGGCAGGGCAGCCGTCAACCTGCAAACTCCGACCGGGCAGCTGCTTTAAAATAAAAGGAAGTACATTTTCACACGGGGCGTGTTTAGGTAGTAAAACCTTTCACAGAGACCGTTGTGAAGGATGGAAAGTGTAAATGAGCTCAGGAGAGGACCAGGGGCTCTGGCAGCTGGTGGTCTGCGTGCAGCAGCTTGCTCAAGACGGCCCGGAGTTGCTGCGTGCTGAAACCTAAGAATACAGAGGAAGGTGGGTCACTCGCTGCCTGTGCGCTGTTTCCAGGGTGTCTCCCGTTGATCCCAGCCAGGGGCCGGACGCTGGCCCGGGTGAACGTTGGGCGGTCCCAGGACGACGTTTCCAAACTCGGAGGCTCACCCTGCCCTGTGGCCTCAGAGCATCCGCAGGTGCCCGCTGCTCGGCCCGCTCTGCCTCGACGCAGCTGCGGGAGCGCGCTCTCCTCTGCTGGGCTTGTAGATGCATCTCCTTCAACGACCTGATAGCCACGCATCTGAGCGTAATGGGATCTGGCTTTAGTAAGCGGTTAACGTCACCGCCCCTGAGCACAAAGAACGCGGTGGCGGAAGGTGCCTGACCCCGGCTCCGTGCGGTGGGGTGCCGCGTTCCCACCGGACCGGCAGCCCGTGCTCTCCAGGAGACGGGCACGTGAAAGTGTTCATCGAGCAGGTTCCTTGGCTTCCGCGTGTGGCAAAAATAGCTGGGGGCAGAATTCACCTTTGGGTGCTTCTCTCCTTCTCGAAGTAGGTCATTCTGGTCACTGCCTGCTGAGGTTTGAATCTCAAAGGGATTTCTGGTATCCTGCAGATACAGCTGGTTTTGTACGGGGAGCTAGCTCTATGTGCCTGTTACTCTCAGACACAAAATACAGCATGATTTATAGAACAGAAACATTTGTGACAAACGATTTTTCAGCTTCCAGAGCAGTCAGAAATAAGGTTAGAAGTGCATTCAACAGCGTGTTTTTAAAGATACAGGATGTATTCATTGTGTTGCTATTCTTCGGTCCTTGGCAGTGAAGAGATCAGGAGAGAAATGGCTAAATTAATGTGGGACATAAACCTGTTTGATAGTGGATTGTTCTGGTCTTGTCTACCCAGAGGACTTTTTAGATTTTCCTCATGTTATTGTAGTGCAATAGAAATGTGTTTGGCCGTACTGCATCCGCAAAGAGTTGCTTCAAAGCAGGGTTTTCTTGGGGAAGACCTACCTTGCTCCACCACCAAAAACCTTGCGTGAAGTCGTGCGGCTTGTCATCCTTACAATTTTTAAATGCAGGTGCATTTAGTAGCTTCATGAATTGCCTCCTTTGACAGGCCTGCAGAAAATCTCGTGTTGCACTGTCGTTCCTATGACTTTCAAACAGGTTTCCTGGCAGCTTTAAACTCTCCTGTGATTAAAGTTATCTTAAGTTAGTTTGTGACTGTGAAAAGTAACAGAATTATTTCAACAGAATAATTTCACATTATTGTGCCCTGGACTAGAAAAAAGGGGGATAAAGTTTAAGTGATTGGAATTTCATCCCAAAATTGCTAGTTTGGTGATCAGAAGGTATTTCCAGAAGGATTTTGCATTGTATTACACAGTTGCAGGATTGAATTAATCATGGTGGGTTTAAGTAGCACTGTGAAAGCCCATGATGGTCTCGGGTTGCACTCACAGGCTACAGCGCTTTTCCTTTGCAGAAAGATAGGGGAGTGTGTCCTTCCTTGCAGCTCTCGGTTTATCTTTGTTGGCATTAATTTTTTTTATTGTTCTCCTTTCCTAGGTCCACAGCAAAGATAAAAAGTACGTATGCAAAGTTTGCAATCGAGTGTTCATGTCTGCAGCCAGCGTGGGAATCAAGCACGGCTCCCGCCGCCACGGAGTTTGTGCCGATTGCTCTGGCCGCGGCGTGGCCGGTCACTTGGATCATAACGGCGGCGAAGGGTCTCCGGATGAATTATATCCTGGCGAAGGCCAGTACATGGAAGACCCAGATGACATCAAAGTGGAAGGAGACGAAGAGATGGGAGACGAGGATGACATAAAGTGGAAAGACGACGTCGGAATATCACAAGATGATGTGATTTTAGATGATGACAAAGATGTCGACTCTCCGCAGGAGCAGGAGAACTCTGGGGAGAACGACAAGGATTTTACCTGGATTTCTTAGGGATTCTTTTTGTTTTGATGTTTGTAGGGGGAGGGAGGGCGGGGGAGGAAGGAGTATGTTGGAAAAACTAAGTAGCCTTGTTGTTGTCCATGTGTGCAAAATAATTTTTGTGTTTTATAAACAAGTCCTTATCTGTACCACTCAGATACTGTATTAGTAAGCGTCGCTTTTGGTGACATGGTTTCCTTCACCTTCCCCTTCGTGAACGAAAACGACTGCGTTTGCCTCGCTGGCAGCGCGAGCCGGCTTGCACGCAAGCGCGTTCCTGCAGGCGCGAGCGCTGAGAGGGGAGAGCACAGCCGGCGCACACCGCGTGGAGCATGCGGTCCCCGTACCCTTCCCACCCCGCGTCGAACACCAGGAGCTTTGGTCTGCAACAGGTTTTGGTGGTGGTTGGTGGTTCTGGTTTTGGTTTGGTTGTGAACACCTTTTCTGTGTTCTAAAATCCCAGCAGCAGTGGAATTACAAACTAGTGTTGTGGAAACACGTATGTTGAGGGCTTCCCCCTAATAACACAGGCCTTTTGCAAAGAGTTATTTAAAGAATTTTTATTATTTTTTTTATTGTTTTTATGGAGCCAAATAGATCAAAAAACAAGTCGGGTTACAGCCTTATGAATTCCTTTCGTAAAAGCAGATGTTTAGCTTCCAAAAGCGTCATCAAAAAGTTACAAGATTACTTGGCCCTACTGGCATCTTACCCTTGTCCCGTCTTCCGGCCTTGGTTATTCGTGTTTGATGAAATGACTGTCGATATTTCCGTAAAAATTGTTTCTTATAGAGGACACCGGTAATCCAGTTGTTGTTTTCCACCAATACGTTCACTTTTCTCCTTTCAGTGTCAGCTACCTTTTTCAAAAATATATGCAAACTCGTGAAAACGAAGCATTTAGCAAACTGCAGGGTAAACTGTGAAACACAAGAAACCAAGGTGAAGAAATCCTAACTTCATGGAAATCTTACTGCTTCGCTGCAGTAGGTTTCAATGGGGCCAGGATTTTACCTGGGTATGTTACTCTTCCTTGCCAAGCTGAAATTTTCCTTCGTCACTGGTAGGCGTAACACCTCTCTAATTTATCAAGAAAACCTTCGGTCTTGGTTGCACTGGTTCCATGTAAATTTGCAAATAAAGCCTTTTCAGCAGCTGCAGGTTTCTCTCCTAGCGGAGTCTGGGGCTCTCTTCCAGGTAGTTGGAGTCGCTTTGCTTGTACTGGCCACTGCTGCCTTCTTCCAACTACACATAACAGCAGCAAAATCCATTGCAAGTGTCCCGTTCCTGGGGAAAGCTCATCTTCCCTTTCACCTCTTTGCTTCTGGTGCTTTTTTTAAAAAAAAAAAAAAAAAAAAAAGAAAAGAAAAAAGAAAAAGGAAAGAAAAAAGGGCAGAAGACCTCACTCTTTCCTCGCTATGGAGCAGTTTTGTACCACCAATTCTATCTTGAAACCTGCCACAGGCCACCAGAAAGCCAAATGACTATAAGGTGCTATTTATTTTCCAGTGGTGGGAAAGGCAATTTCTGGGCAGGGAAGGGGAAAAGAGAGCGAAAAAGTTCTTGCAGGTGATTTTTCTTTCTTTCTTTCTTTTTTTTTTTCTTTTATGAAAAGCACAGTTCCACTCAGCAAGGAAAATAAGAGCAGGATTTATTGTGCTAAACCCCAGTAAAGCAGAATAACCTTTAAGGGTTTGAGCTGCGCAGGGCCCGCGTGTCTGGCTCGGCGGAGCGCGGGGAGCTGCCAGCCCGGCGTCTTTCTGCCCGGGAATTCCCGGCTCCCCGCTGTGCGCGGCTCCTCGCGGGATGCGCCGTGCCCCTGGGCATGCTGCTCCCCGGCCCGGGCGGCGATCGCGACTCCCGAGCTTCTGCTCGGTCAGTTTTGGTGCGTGTCAGTGATGTGGAAACGCGTTTCCAAGCCGCTTGGTATCCTGAACCCTCCTGTTAGCTTAGAGCGAGGCCACGCGGTCGCCGGCTCGGCTGCCGCCGATCGTAGGGGCGAAGAAGTTAAATGGAACTTTCTGCTTTTAGCCGGTAAGAACGGATAACCCTATCCTTTAAATATTTGAAGAATAACGTGGTAGGGTCATATAGAAACATTTTTATTATAAAGCTACTTCTGCATTTTAGCCCCTTGTAAAGCCCTATTACTGTATTTAAAGGTGTAGACAAAACCTGTATTTTACAATTGGATTTTTGTATACTTTTTTTTTTCTAAGTCCAAAAAAAGATCAGCAGTTGCATCTGCTGTTGCTGGTCCTAGCACGAGGTCGCCGTTTCCTTATCTTGACTTCTGCCTCCCCGAAATGCAGGCGCTGTATTTATTGTCATTTATCCTGTAAATATGGAGGAGCGGGGGGTGCTGGGGGCCCTGGACTCGCAGCCTGCTCCTGTTACACGTAGACAAATACATACAGTACTTAAAAGATATCTGTAGCTTTGCTTTTTATACATAAAATTTATTAAAAAAAAAAAAACATAAAGACCCAAACTGTTCAGACCCCCCGGAGTTTCTGTGACATTCCTTCTTGTTTATCTATTCCACTTCCAGTAACTGAATTCACTCTCTTGTATTTTGGGGAAAAACAGGTGGCGTTGATCCGCAGTTAACTTTTCCTCCCTTCTCCCTGCCCGCACGCTTAGGTGATGGGCTTTTCGTAAGCGGATTTATGGGGTGCTTAGCTTTACTTTGTGTTGTTTTGTTTGGAAATGTTTTATATTTTTCTTTTCTTTCCTTTTTTTTTTTGGTGGACAGTAAGCCGCGTGGCTTTCAGAAACGTTTTCCGGCAGTGCCGCTTCGAAGCTCTTTGTGCTGAGGGTGCAAAAAAGAAAAAAAAAAAGGAGAGAAAAAAAGGAAAATCCACACAAAAAGCTAACTTGTTATAATGTTATCATTATAATATAGCACATGCGTCTATATTACTAACATACACTCTATATACCAAATAAAATCATTCTAATACGTGATGTATATTTTAAGTGCTTTGTTTGGCTGGAGATGTGCAGATTTGGAGATTCGGCTCTTTCGGGAACCAGCCTGTAAACGTTCGTGCTTGGGCGGGGGGGCTCGGTGAGGCTTTGGTTTTTGAGAGGGAGTTTGTTCGGTTTTTTGTTTTTAAATGAAACTTTCTCGAGGCTAACCAGGGGGAGTGAATGCCCTTTCTACACCTTCATCCGTTACTTGGTGCACTTCTCTGACCCTTTCAAGCTGCACTGTGCGAACCTGCAGGGAAGGAAACCCGCGGGGGCTGGCGAGCGGGGCGCGAGGGCGGGCAGCGCCGCCGCGCGCCCGCGCCCCTGCCGAGTGTACTGCCTATGCAAGTTCTTCTTTTGCTCTTCTAGATTAAAAAAAAATGAGAGTTTTGCCTATTCTACCCAACGCTCGCTGGAGCAGCCTTTAGCGCCTGGTCTTTGTATTTCCCTTCGGGACTTTATATATTTCACCAAGATTCCCTTTTTTAATTTTTTCTAAATATATATATATATATATATATATATAGTGTGTGTGTGTGTGTGTGTGTGTATATATATATATATCTATAAATATATATATATACAGAGGTAGTTTCAAAAAATACTCCATAATAGATGAAAAGTTGGTATGTTTAGTCTCAATAGAAGTCTTGCAACTAATTTGTTTTTTTTTTTTAATTATTCATATATACTTACAAATGCTGTTCACGGGATCTCTTTATTATCCTCGTCATTTTTTCAATAGAAAAATGTGCCAGAAATACCCAGAGCACGTGAAGCCATGCGGCGCAGCGCGGGCAGGTGAGCGCCGGTGTGAAGAGGTTTCTTTAACAAATTAGGTTCTCACGTCTCCTCCTGTCAACTCAATATTTTCAGATACTGCTTTTAAAAAATCACGAATTTCACATATTTTTGTGTATTATTTCCCTTATGGATCCAAGCTTAAGGTCACCATTAAACCTCCCGGAGTTACAGACTGATTTTGTGGGGAGGTGAAAAGGGGGATGTGTGTAATGAAGGTTTGCAAAGTGACTATCTTCGTTTGTGTTGTTATTAAAGAATAGTGTTTGGACTGTAAAAGGAATATATTTCATATGAAAAAGCAAATCTCCCTTAGCATTAGGTCCCATTTTGTTTTGTATCTTGAATTATGCCTTTAAATATCCTGCATTTCCAAAGTGAAAGCTGCATTTGGTTGGCTTCTTGTATGTATGTTTTGGGAATTTATGACTTTGGAGTATGTGTCAAACTCTTGTCTCTGACAAAGTTGTATATTCTGACTTTCCATCTGGGGTGGAGCGTTCGGCCCGACTGCTGCCATCCCTCCACAGCAATCTGCTACGGCTCCACCTTAACGCTTCCGATTTTGCACATCGCCCTTTAGGAAAGAAACTCCATGAAAATGCAAGAACTGGAATTTTTTGCAATATTATTAAAGATAATCTTATTTTAGCTCATTCTGTGACATGTGCAACTCCTAAGAAAGCCATACTTAATGGTTCTTTTTATTTTTAGATTCTATATTGTGTTTTGAATTTCTGCCCTTTTTTTTGAGTTCTGCATAGTAAGAGTGCTGTGTGTATGCTTTCATATATATTTATTTTTCAACGTGCTTTAAACCTGTCTACAGAAATAAAACTAAACAAAAAAAGACAGTGTTTGAAGATTGTTGATTTTTCTTTTTTGGCTGGGAATATTCTATATTATACTGACTTTATATTAATGATTATAAACCTGTGTTTGTATTGAAAATGTGTTTAATATTTTGGGGGAGGTGAGGAGGTTTTGGTAACCAGACGTCAGCGGGAGAACATGGCTGTGTTGTACTGATTTTCTGTAAATGTAGTTCAGGTTAAATATGCCCTTATTCTCTAGCGGCTCTCGCAGTTCCTCGGCTGCCCGGGCACGCCGCCGGCGCCTCTCGGTCATGATTACTTTGTGATGGGATTTTAGCTTAGACCTGCTGCAAAAAAAATCAATCAGTTTCAATAAATTGGGAAATTGCTGCTAAAATTTTGTCTTTTGTGGGGTCTGTGGGGTTCGGGTGGGGTGCTTTTGGTTTTGGTTTTTTGGCGCGGTGGCGGGAGGCCTGGCGCGGCCTCGGGCTCCGGCGCCCGGGGCGGGCGGGGGCGGCCGGGGGGGCCGAGCCGGCGGCTCCGTGCGGGGCGCAGCGGCGCCTCCCAGCTGCAGCCCGCGGCTCCGCTCCGCGCCGGGCCGGGCCGGGCCGGGGGCGGCGCGGCCCCGGGCGCCCCTGCCCCGGGCGCCCACCGAGCAGCGGCTCGGGCTGCTCGGTCGTCTCGCTTTTTCTTTCTCCTCTCCTCTTTTTTCTTTTTCCCTCCCCCTTTCCTTTTGCCCTTCTCTTCCCCCCCTTTTTTTTCTTTTTCCTTCTTTTTTCTTTTTCCCCTTCTCTTTTTTTCCTTCTCCCCTTCTCTTCTCCTTTTTTCTTTTTCCTTCTTTTTTTTCCCCTTCTTTTTTTTTCCTTTTCCCCTTCTTTTTTCTTTTTTTCTTTTTTTTCCTTTTCTTGTTTCCTTTTCTCCTTTTTCTTTTTCCTTTTCTTTTTTTCCTGTTTTCCTTCCCTTTTTTTCCTTTCCCTTTTCTTTTTTTTCCATTTTTCCCTTTTTTCCTTTCCCTCTTTTTTTTCCATTTTTTCCCTTTTTTCCTTTTCCCCTTCTTTCTCCTTTTTTTTTTCCTTTCCTTTTCCCTCCTCTTTTTCCTTCCCCACATTTTCTCCATTTTTTGTCTTTTTATTTTCCTCCCCTCCTTCTTTCTTCTTTTCTTTCCCTTTTCTTGTACTTCTCTTTAGGTGTTTTTTTTTTCCTTTTATTTCCTTTTTCACTTTAATTTGATATTAAATAGCCACCTTTTGCTCAGCAGTTGGGGAAGGCCAGTGGGGAGGGAGGCCCTGGTGCATCTCAGCCCTTTTTTTCTCCAGGTGCTCCCCCAGTTTTGGGTGACCAGTGCTGCCCTTGCCCTTTTTGTCCCCCCTGCCCCGCTCCAGCCCCTGTCCCCATCCCCATCCCTGGGGCTGGTCCCATCATGGGGGGGGGGGGAGTATTCAAAAATTACAACTTTTCGTATATTTTATTTAAAAAATAAAAACACACAAAGGAGAAAAAAAACAAAAAAAAAGAAGAAGAAGAAACCTCTTTGTGCAGTTTGGCTTAGTGCAAATGGGCGCGTTCCTGCAGGCACTTCCCGGAGCACTGCCCCCGGCAGGAGCGTTTTCTCCTTGGTTACAAAAAATTAGAGAGAACGACGATACAAAGAGTAAAAACCCCCTCTGGGGTTGGTTTTTTGGGGAGGGGGGGAGGCGCCCACCTCCGCCCTCGGCGCCCAGGACGCCTGGGCCCCCGGCGGAGCCAGAGGGCGAGTGCCGGGCGCAGCCCATTCCGGCCGGGGCAGCCGGCGGGGATGCATCCTCCGGCCCCCCCCGGCGCGGCGGGGACCCTCGTGGCGCCCTGGCGAGAGGGGCCGTAGTGCCGGAAAGGGGGGGGGGGGGGGTGGAAAGTTAGCTTATTTTTACAGGGGGTGGGAGGAGGGAGGGAGGGAAGTGTGTGTGGGGGGAGAGTCTGTTTTGGGGGTGGGGGGGGGCTGTGTGCATAAAGCTTCCCGGAGGCGCAGGGCAGCCGGCTCCAGCACCCCCCCCCCCCCCCCCGGCACCCCCCGGGCTCATCCCGGCGTGCGGCGCCCGGGCACCGTTTCCTGAGTCCAGGGTGGGGGGCAGCCAGTTGTGGGGGGGGGGCAGCCGGGGTTGGGGCGGGGGGGGGGGGGCGCAAAGGCACCTGAAGTGCAAAATGTGCAAGAAGGAGGCCGGGGGCGGCGGCGGGCGCCGGCGGGGCCTCAGTCGACGAAGCGCTGGCAGGCCTTCTTCCACCGGCAAGCCGTGCACCACATGTCCCGGTTCTCCATGCCGTACACCTTGCGGCACTTCTTGGCGTCCCCGCGGGGCTTCCTGCGGACGCGAGGGCGGGAGGGTCGGGACGGGGGGGGAGGGGGTCCGGCCCGGCAGCGCCCCGGGAGCATCCCCGCGGGACGGGGCGGGACGGGGCGGACGGGACGGGACGGCGGTCGCGGCTCACCTGGCGGCAGCGGGCGGCTTGGGCAGCGCCGGGACGGGCGCCGCGTGCGTCTTCGCCGCCGGCGCCTGGGGCACCGGCGGCCGCTTCTCGCCGACGGCGCCGGGCCGGAGCGGAGCGGGGCAGCCCTGCGGGAGAGCGGACGCAGCCCCCCGGCGTGAGCCCCCCGCGGCCGGCACCGGTGCCCGGGTGGCCGCGGGGTTGGGGCGGGGGGGGGAGCGTCGCGGCGGCTCACCTGGTACGCGTGGTCCGTGTGGACGTGGCACAGGCTGGTGGGCGCCGACTGGCTCAGCTGGGGCGGCTCGGGGCTGGCCAGCGCCGGCGCGGGGCCCGGCGGCGCCTCCAGCACCGGGAAGGCCGGGGGCACCGAGGAGGTGGGGGACACGGGCGTCAGGCTGGAGAGCCCGTCCGTCAGCGAGTCCACGTTGATGTCCAGCTCCGTGTAGTAGAAGTCCTCCTCGCCGTCGCTCTGCTCCAGGTCAGCTTTCCGCCTGCGGGGCACAGCGGGGGCTGGCCTGGAGGACCCGGGCACGGGGACGTCCCCCCCCCCCACAGCCCACGGCGCGGCCCCTGGGGCGGGCTGCCTGCCCCCTTCCAGCCCCACCACGAGCTTCTCCCGGAGACAGGAGAGAGGAGCTAAAGGATCAGCCCTGGAGCCAGGCGTGCGGGAAACGAAGCAGCCCCGGCGCCGGAGCGCGGGGAGCCCCCGCCCTGCGCTTACCCAAGGTGCACGGTCCGGATGTGCTTCTGCATCCCTGAGGAGCTGCTGAGGACTTTGCCACAGCTCTTCCACAAGCACTTGAACATCACCTTGGTGGAGTTCTGCATGGCAGAGGAGTCAGGTCAGCAGCCCCAGACACCCTGGTCCCCACCGCCATCCCTGTTCCTGCCCCAACTTCATCCCTATCCCCATCTCATTCCATGATCCTGTCCCCATCACCACTCTAATCTCTGACCCCATCCCATCCCACCCTGTCCCAGTTCCCATCCTCATCCCAATCTCCCAACCCAGTGCCATCCCATCTCCAGCCCAGTTTCCAGCCCCAGCCCAGTCCCAATCCCCATCCTCGTCCCATCTCCATCCCAGTTCCTATCCCCATCTCAACCCTGTCTCCATCCTCATTCCCAACCCAACCCCATCCCAGTTCCCATCCCTATCCCACTCCCCAGCTCCATCCTTGTCCCCATCTCAGTTCCCATCTCCATCATCATCATCCCAGTTTCCATCCCCATCTCAACCCTGTCCCCATCCTCGTCCCCAACCCAACCCCACCCTGGTTCCCATTGCAACCCCAGGTCCCATCCCGAACCTCATCCTAGTTCCTACCCAATCCCCATCCCATCCTGACCTCACGCCCATCCCGTCCCTGCCAGCCAGGCCCCAGCTCACCTTCCTCTTCCTGGGGATGGGGTCCCCGAAGACGAAGTGGGTGCCGTCGGGCTCCTCGGGGCCCTCGCCCGGCGGCGGGGCGGGCGGGCGGCGGGGGCCGCCGGCGGCGGGCAGCGGGGGCGACGGGGTGGAGGGGCTGGAGCGGTCGCTGGCCGGGTCCCAGCTCCAGTCGCCGCTCGTGTTGCTGCTGCTGCTGCAGCTGGAGGACATGGCGGGCGCCTCCTTCCAGGCCTCGCCGCCGGGCTCTGCCGCGGGCGACAGCGGCGGGTGAGCGCCGGGGCCGCGCCGCCGCGCCGGGGCCCGCCGCCGCGGGGCCTTACCTGCGCCGGGGGGGCCGGCCGGGGGGCCCAGCACCAGCGGGCTGCTGGAGAGGCTGGTGAGCACCGCCGCCGCCATCACCTCGTCCAGGCCCGCCTGGCCCGAGAGCTTCCTGCGGGGGGGGGGGGCAAAGGGGAGGGGGTCAGGGGGGGCCGCTGCCCCCAGCCACGGCGGCCCCCCAGCCCCCCGCCCACCCCCGGGCAGCCGGGACCCCCCAGCTGCCCATGGCCACCGCCCCGGGGGCTGCAGCGAGAGGGGGCTGGGGGAGGCTGGGGGGGGCTTCTCCTCCTCCTCCTCGCTGCCCCTGGGCCATGCTGCTGGGTGAGGAGGAAGGCTTCTCCTCCTCCTCCTCGCTGCCCCCTGGGCTACGCCACTGTGGGAGGAAGGTTTCTCCTCCCCACTGCCCACTGGGCTATGTTGCCAGGGAGGAGGAAGGTTTTCCCTTCCTCTTCCTCCTCACTGCCCAACAGCCTATGCTGCCAGAGGAGGAGGAAGGCTTCTCCTCCTCCTCCTCGCTGCCCCTTGGCCATGCTGCCACAGGAGGAAGAAGGCCTCTCCTCCTCCTCGCTGCCCTCTGGGCTATGCTGCAGGGAGGAGGAAGGCTTCTCTTCCTCCTCACTGCCCACCAGGTTGTGTTGGGCAGGGAGGGGAGGAAGGCTTCTCCTCCTCCTCCTCGCTGCCCTGGTGGCAAGGCTGGGGCAGGGGGGGCGCAGTGGCAGCCCGGCCCAGCTGCTTCCCGCCCCCTGCCCCCCCCCCCCCACTTCTTGCCGTTATTTAAGTGGGTAATTAGAAAGATTAAACGTTTGTCGTTGAAGCGGGGTCTCCCCGGGCACCGAGGAAGAGCCGGGCGAGGAAGAGCGCGGCCGGCGCCGGCCCCTTCCTCCCGCTCCTGCCCCACCGCCGGCACCGCCGCCCCCAGCCACGGATGACGTCGCCCGTGCGGGGGGCTCGTCCGGACACCCCGGCGCCGCTCCGCACGGGAGCGGAGGAGGAAGAGGAGGAGACGGCTCCGGGTTACCGCGGCCGGAGCCGCGTTCAGCCGGCCCCGGGAGCCGGCACCGGCACGTGCCGCCCGCCGCCGGGCGCCCGCGCAACGCGGCTCTGCTCCGCTTGCGCTAAACCACTTCCTCAAGTGCAAAAAAAAAAAGAAAAAAGAAAAGAAAAACAAAGAAAAGAAAGAAAAAAACCCAGACAGCGAGCGCGGTCAGGAGCGGCAGAAGCCATTTTGCAAGCGCGTCCCAAACCCCCGGCCCGCAAGCGCCGTCTCCGCTTTCTGCAGGAAGGAAACGCGGCCGGCACGTGCCGAACGCCGCGGCGGAGCCCTCCCCGGCGCCGGGCGGCACCGCGGTCCGGCCGGGAGCCCGCCCGCAGCCCGCGCTCCCCACGCTCCCCGGGATTCGCCGGCCCCTTCCCACGGACCCGGAGCTCCGCGCCCGCGGGGCAACGCCGGGCGCCGAGCTCGAGGGCGGCCGGAGCCGCGGAGGCGCCGGGGATTTCTCGGGATCTCGCCTTCCTCGGGGTGGCTCTCGAGGCCGGAGCCGCCCGTGCGATCGGAAAGGTACCAGAAGGGCCAAAAAAGGGGGATTTGTCTGGGAGGAGGCTCTCCCGCGCTGCGGTGCCGTTACCTTCCGTCCCCGTGCAGCCACCGCGCTTTTATTGAAACGAGAATAAATACAGAAATTAAAAAAAAAAAAAAAAAAAAAACCAACACCCCAAGCAAACGAGACTCGGTGCCAAACGAGCGCTCCAATTTCGTCAGCTTAATTAAGGGCGGAACGACGCGACGATCGAGCCGGGGTCACCGCCGTGCCCGAGCGGGCCTGGCACCGCGTTCGGATCGGATCGGCTCGGCTCGGCCCGGCAGGTCCCCCCGAAGGGCGCCCACCGCGGCGGCGGCGGCCCCGGGGGACGTCACCCGCCGCCGGGCCGGGACCGCGGCGGCCGCCGTTAAGGACGCGCGGAGCCGGCGGCGGCTTCCCGCCCGGAGGCAGTCCCAGACGTCCTCCTTAAGCCTCATCGCCGCGGCCGGCTCGCGGCCTCGGGCTTCCTTCCCGGAAAAAAAAAAAAAGCCCCTTGCTGGAAAAAAAAAGCCCCTTGCTGTTACGGGGAGGGCGCAGCCGGGCCTGGGAAAAGCGAGCAGCCTGCCAGCGGGTTTTTCCCGCGGCGGCGCTCGGCCCCGCTGCCGCGCCGGTCTCCGACCGAGTCCGGCTCCGGGAAGGTCGGGCCGGCCGCCGCCGCGGAGCCCGGGGCCGCCCCCTCCTGCCGCTGCCACCGCTTCCTGGGGCGGTCTCGGCGCCGAAGCCCGCCGGCTCCGGAGATGCTCGCGGCGGCGGCCGGCTCCGGTTACACCCGCGCAGCGCCCGCGCGCCGAGACAGCCCTGCGGCGAGCGCCCCGGCGGTAGGGAAAACCCTCCGGCTTTTCCCTCCGGCGAGGGAGGGAAGCAGATCGGCCGTTCGCCACCCGCCAGAGCGGCCGAGAGGGAGCCGGGAGCCGGCGCCAGCCCTGGAGCACCCGCCCCGGGGCGGTCGCGCCCAGCGGCCAGGGCAGCTCCGGCACGGCCGCTTGCACGGGGCTCCCGGTCGCCGCCGGAGAGCCGGGCGCTCCAGACAAGCGTCCAAAGTTCTCCTCTTTCACCCAGAAAAGGAGAGGGAAAAAAAAAAAAAAAAAAAAAAAAAAAAAAAAGAGTGGATTTATCCAAGCGGGGCAAGGCAGGAGAGGAGGAGGGATCCCGGGCGCCGCAGCTAAGCGTGCACTGGCGCGAGCCCCGCGCCGCCGGCACGCGGGGATCCCCCGCGGCGGCCGCCTCCGGCCGGGGCTATTTTTATCCCGGGGCTCCCGAGCGCGGAGCGCGGCGGAGCCGGGCGGCACGGCTGCCAGCGGAGCAGAGCCGGGCGGCCCCCGCGCGAGACCACGGGCCGCGCCGGGCTCGTGTTTCCCGGCGGAGAGCAGCTGCCGTCGGCACGCAGCGCAGCGGGAGCCGCGCCAGGGCCGGCTCCGTCCGATGCGGCCTGCGGGAGCCTCCTGCTCGGCTCCCAGCCGCTCCGAGCCGGCGGGAACAAACCGCAGCGGGGCCCGCGGCGAGCCCCGGGGCGGACGTCCCACCCCGCGCCCGCGGCTTCGCCCCCCGCGCCGTGCGCCCGCCGCCCTCCTACCTCTGCCGGGGCACGGGGATGTAAGCCGAGTGCAGCGCCAGGCACTGCTCCAAGCCGGCGTCCAGCACCCGCAGCATCGCCTCCCGCTCAGCGGCGGCCAGGCGCCCCAGCGCCGCGGCCGGCAGCTCCTCCACCGTCCGGGCGTCGAGCAGCAGCGGGTCCGCCAGGCGCCGCAGCCACCCGTCGGCGGCCTCGGCCTCGGCCGGCAGCCGCTGGCCGTCGCAGGGGAGAGGGCTCTGCGGGAGACAGGGAGCAGAGCGGAGCCGGTCGGATCACGGCCCGAGAGCCCCGGCTCGGCCCCGAAGCCGCGGAGCCCTCCCGTCCGCCCGCGCCCGGGGACGGCTTCTCCCCCGTCGAGGCGGCGGGCGCGGACCCGGCCACCGCCGCGCCGAAGCCCCGGACCGAGCGGATGTCACCGGAGCGCTCGTTCGGCCCGCAGCGCTAACGAGCGCTCGCAGGGCCCCTTCCAAGGAGGATGCTCCCGGCCCGCGGCAGCTCCGCGGCCGGCTCCTCGGGGCGGCCGGAGCTCGGCGCTGGGCTGGCCGCCGGCGCATCCCGCGCGAGCCGGGCCGCGGCAGGGCCAGGGGAGGCGGGCGGGCAGCAGGGCGCTGCCGCGGGAGCACTCTTCCTCCTCCTCCTCCTCCTCCTCGCCCTGGGCACGCCACCAGGAATCAGAACTTAGCAGCTGAGCGTGCACGGAGCTGCTGCTTGCGGTTTTTAGGTGCCCTGCGTGCCAGGAGGGGGTAGCGCTGAAGCCCCAGAATCGGGGGATTTGGGCCCAAAAGAGGCTCGGGGGAGTTTTGCTGGGCTCCAGCACAGCCCCGCTGTCGGCACGCGGGGCGCAGACCCGGCCGGGGGGAGACGAGCAGCGAGCGCGGAGCAGGGGGCAGGGCCGGCACTGCGGCGGGGCTGCTGTCAGGGCCCGGTGGATCTGTCCCGATCCCAGGCAGATCCCCCAGGGCTGCACCCAGGATCCAGACAGGGTCTCCTGTGAGCTCTGCAGAGCGAGGAGCAGCCTGGCACCTTCCTGCAGGGCTGCTCCGAGGCAGCCACATCTGCCGGCCATGCATCAGCACCGAGCGGATCCCTCCCGAGCAGATCCCAGAGAGATCACGTGGGGTGGTGGCTGGATCCAGCGGGAATGTCCCTAGCGCTTTGCAGACGGGAGCAGACTCAGAACCCTCCTGAAGGGCTGCCCCAGGGTGGCAGCACCCAGTGGCTCCCTCCGTCGGCAGATCCCCCAGGGATGCACTTGGGATCCAGCAGGATCTCCCTTGAGTTTTGCAGAGCAGGGAGCAGACTTGGTGCCTTCCTGCTGGGCTAACTGAAGACAGCAGCACTCACTGGCCAAGTGCCAGCAGCAAGTGGATCCCTCTAGAGACAGATTCCAGGTGATCCCCTAGGGCTGGGCTGGGATCCAGCAGGGATCCCCTAGGAGATCTGCAGAGCAGGGAGCAGACCTTCCTGCAGGGCTGCTCTGACCCAGCAGTGTTCACTGGCCAAGCGTCACCACCAAGTGGATCCCTCTCCAAGCAGATCCCAGGCAGATCACCCAGGGCTTGGATCCAGCAGGGATCTCTCTTGAGCTCTGCAAAGCAAGGAGCAGACATCGCATGTTCCTTTAGACTGCTCCAAGAGAGCAGTGTCCATTGGCCGACTGTCAGCACCAAGTGGATCCCTCTCCCAGTAGGTTCCTGGGAGATCACCCAGGGCTAGGATCCAGTAGGGATTCTTCTAGAGCTTTGCAGAGTGGAGAGCAGACTGGGCTGCTCCAAGAGATCAGTGTCTGCTGGCCAAGCACGAGCACCAAGTGGATCCCTCTCCAGGCAGATCCCAAGTAAATCCCCCCAGAGCCGGGATGGGATCCAGCAAGGAACCCCTAAGCTTTGCGGAACAGAAAGCAGATTGCATTGCTCTAAGACAGCAGCACTCACGCCCCATGTGTCAGCTCTAAACGGATCTCTCTCTGGGCAGATCCAGAGCAGATCTCTCAGGGCTGGGTTGGGATCCGGCAGGGATCTCCCCAGAGCTTTGCAGGGCCAAGATCAGACCAGGGTGCCTGGAGACAGCAGGGTCTGCAGGCTGGCCGTCAGCACTGGGCAGATCCCCAGCAGATCCCCAGGGGCTGGGATCGAGCAGGGCCTGCCCAAGAGCCCTGCGGAGGCAGGAGCAGACTGCGTGGCTCCACGAGCGTCACCACCGAGCGGATCCCTCTCCAGGGAGATCCCCGGCAGATCCCCAGGGCGGGGCTGGGATCCAGCGAGGATCCCCTAAGCCCTGCAGAAGGGAGAGCAGACCGGGCAGCAGGGACCGCAGGGCTCGCGGCACGTGGGTCAGCCCCGAGGGATCCTCGTCGGGCAGATCCACCGCAGCTCCCTCGGCGCCGGGCTCCAGCGGGGATCCCGCCAACGCTTTACTGGATCCGCGAGCAAGGCGGGAGCGGCTGGCGGTCACCGGGGGGGAGGAGGGGCAGATCCCAAGGCGATCCCGGGAACCGGGCAGGGATCCGGCAGGGATCCCCACCACCACCCCCCCGAGGGGGAGGGGGGGCAGATCCCAAGGCGATCCCGGGAACCGGGCAGGGATCCGGCAGGGATCCCCACCCCCCCCCCCCCGAGGATCACAGCCACGAGTGTCAGCCCTGGAGCGGACCCGCCCCCCTCCCCGCCGCGGCCGGGATCCAGCGGGGATCCAGCGGGGATCCTCCTCCCCCCCCCCCCCGGCGGGGCGCGGGCGGCGGCGGCGGGGGCGGGCGGCGGCGCCGGGGGCGGACCGGGGCCCTCCCCCGCCGCCCGCCCCTCCCGGCCCGGCGCGCCCCAACCCGCGCCGGCGCCCGGCACCGGGGAAAGGAGGGGGGACCCGGGGGGCCGGGGGGGGGGGGGCGCCCGGGCCGCCCCGCCGCCGCCCCCCGCCCCGCCGCCGCCTCCCTGCAAAGTTTCGTCCCCGCACTTGCCCCGCGAGGCGCCATCTTAGCGGCGGGGAAACTTTCCGGCGGGCCTCGGCCGGCGCCGCTGTCAGCTGTCACCGGGCCCCCCCCTCCCGCGCCGCTGCCCCGGTACCTTCGGGGCCCCGCGGGCGCCCCCGGGCTCGGCCGCCGCCGCCGCCGGGTCCTCGCGGCCGCGCCGCCGCCGCCGCCGCGCGTCCTCCACCAGCACCGTGTAGACGGCGTTGGCGCCCGGCTTGCCGGCGGGCAGCACCACGCCGCCGCCGCCGCCGCCGCCCCGCCCCGCCGGGCCGCAGTCGGGGCAGCCGGTGAGCCCGGGCGGCGGCGAGCCCTCGCGGTGCGCCGGCGCGGCGCGCTTGGGCAGGCGTTTGGGCTCCATGCGGGGCGGGGGCGGCGGCCGCGGGCCGGGGCCGGGGCCCGGCTGTGGGCTGCGCTGCGCCGCGCTGCCCGGTGTCGGCGGCGCGGCCCGGGACACGCCCCCCCCCTGCCCCCCCGCCGCCGCCGCTGCCGCCGCCGCCGCCGCCGCCGCCGCCGCGGCCACCGCCCCCGCGCGCGGGGAGGAGGCGGGAGCGGGCGCGGGGGGCGGGCGCGGGGGGCGGGGGGGGGCGCGCGCCCGCCGCCGCTGCCGCCCCTCGCCATTGGCCGCCGCGCGGTATCAACATTCCGAAACGGAACGCGGCCCGCCGCCGCCGCCGCCGCCCATTGGCCCCGCCGCGCTGCCAATCCGGGCCCGGGGCCACGCCCCCTCCCCTCCGCCGCGCCACGCCCCCTCCCCGCCCGCCGCGCCTCGGCCTGGGGGACCGGCGCCGCCGCCGCCGCCGCCGCCGCCATCTTCTCGCCCCCCCCCCCCCAACCCTCGCCCCCCACACACCGGGCCGCCGCCGCCTCCGAGCGGCCGCCGCAGCCCTCCGGCCGGCACCGGGCCCGCCCCCCCCTCCCCCCGTAAAGTTCCCGCTCCGGCGTAAGTTACCGAGATCCCTGAATGTTCCGGGGCTCCCGGCATGCTACAGCGCCCCATAAAGTTACACGGCTGCCCCATAAGTTATGGGGCCCCCCAAAAGTCAAAAGCCCTAAAGCCGCACACTTTCAACGCCCTGCAAAAGTTACAGCTTAATATATAGCTTTATTACACGTAAATTACAGGGTCCCCCAAATGTTATGGGGCTCCCCCCCAAAGTTACAGGGCTCCTGTAAAGGTTATGGGGCCCTTTAGTATTTATAGGGCTCCTCCAAACGTTACAGAGATTGCCTCCAGGTTATAGCCCCCCCCCAAGTTATAGCACCCAAAATCATAGGTCTCCTCCAAATGTTACAGTGCCCCCCCAAAAGTTCTCGGGCCTCTGGAAAAGTTATGCCCCCCCCAAAAAAAAAAAGTTATAATGCTTCCCCTATATGTTATATGCTTCCCCCTATATGCTCACCCATAAGTTGCAGTCAGACAAAAGTTACAAGCCCCCCCCCCAAATGTTCCAGGACTCCCAGAAGTTTGTAAAGCTGCCCCTAAAGTTACAGTCTCCCCCCAAAGTTACAGGAGCCCCGTACTTATAGGTCCCTACAAAAGTCATAGCCCCCCCCCCAATGGTTACAGGGCTCCCAAAGCTGTAGCTCCCCCCTAAAAGTAATAGGACTCCCCCAAAGTAAAACCCTCCCCCCAGGCACGGGGGGAGCCTGGGGGGCACGGATGACAGCACCCGGCTCCCGATGTGGGGGCAGCAAGGGGGTCCTCCCCCGGGACCCCCTCCCGCGTCATTTTTCCCCTGCTGCCAGGAAAAAGCCTGCCCCCGCGCACGGCCCGCGGCCGAGGTACCCGCGGGGGGAGGCGGCTCCGCGGCGCAGCCGCCGGGCCGGGCCGGGCCGGGCCGGGCCGGGCCGGGGCTGCCGCCTATCCGCGCAAAATTCGGTGGGGACGCGGGACGGAGGCGGACACCCCCCCCCAGCGCGGGCGGCGAGCGGGGAGGCAGCGGCCGCTCCCCGAGCGAGCCGCCGAGCCCGAGTGCCGGCACGTCCGGCCGGGAGCCGCCGGGCGCCCCGGCGAGCCGAGACGGCAGCGACCTGCAGCCGCCGCGGCGCGCGGGCGCGGTTCGGCTCGGCACGCGGGGCCGGGACGCGCGTGGGCACGGCCGCTTCGGCAGCCCGGAGGTTAGCGGCCGCCTCCGCGGGGGAATTAACCCGCTTGCGGGGAAAAGAGGAGGAGAGAAGAGCTCCGTCTAACGGGAGCCGGCCGGGTGCCCCGCAGCCCGGCCGCGGGGGAAGCGGCGCGCTGGAGGGCGGCGGCGGCCGCCCCGGCCGTGCCGGGGCCCGTCCCCGGGTGCGACCCGCAGCACCGCAGTCTTCGAGCCCTTTCCCGTGGGGCAGCTGGAGCCAGCCTTGCCTTGCGGGGTTCCCCTCCCCTTCCCCGCTGCCGGTGCTGCCGTACCTCGCGGGAAGGTGATCCCAGCAGCTCCATGGCACCTGAGGGAGAAGGGGAGGGAAAGCCCAGCCCTGGCCCGGGCAGGAGGCGCCTTATGTCAACGCAGCGCTGCAGCACAGGGGTGTTTCTCGTGCCGCTGCAGAGCAGAGCTGTTTGGCCGTATAACTTGGTTGTGGTATTAACCCAACAGACATGTTTCTTAAAAATAAAATAAAATAAAAGAAGACAATAAAAGCGCGCCACGGAGCGAGGATGTGTGCATCTCGCGAGGGAAGAGGGCCGAGCTCAGAGCAGGGCCTGCACGGGAGCCCCCGGTCCGGCTCCCACCCGGTGCTAGTGCTGTGCCCTGGAGAGGGGTTTTGCCACGATCCTGAGCTCCGAGACCTTGCCCACGTGCTGCAGTGCTGGTCCCAAAAGATTGGTCCCAACTAATGGCCCAGAAAGCCGTTTCCTTCTCCCCTTCTATTCCAGCGTGGGTATTTGCAGAGCACCCAGAGCGCTGCCTGTCTGTTCCTCCCGCACCGTCACCGTGCCAGCACCGGGTGCCTGAGTTGCATCCTGTCATCTGACCCTCAGCTGGCCAAAAGACCAGTGCCTGGCACCCGCGTTCCCGCAGGACCTAGGGATATGCTGCAAACGGGACCAGTGGGTCCCACCAAGCAGGAGGCAGCAATGCCGGAGCCGTCGGGCGGGAGCGAAGGGAGCTCGGCCCCGGGGCTCTTCGGTGCACAGACCCACAGCCTAACAGCAAGGACAGAGCCCGAGCGGCTCCGCGGCTGGGGACATCGGCGTTTCCGCACGCGAGTCCTGGGACTGGCAGCCCTGCAGAGCAGCCTGCCTGGGCGGCCCCTGCCATCCTCATCCTCGGTGGGACGATGCCACTGGTTGAGCCCCTGTTGCCAGGGTGGCTGCAGGCGTCACCCTGGTCCTGCTGGGCGGATGGGACGGAGCAGCAGGGGCCGAGCCTGAAGTCCCCAGGGAAAGGGGAACCGTGTCCGCAGGCTGCGCTTGAGAGTGCTGCAGAAAAACCAGGAGGAGGAGGAGCATGGATGGAGCAGCCTTCGTCCCTGGCACATCCCTGCCCCTGGCCGCGGAGGAGCTGGGGCTCTGCTTGCTCCAGGCTGCTCCGGCCCCGTCTCTCGTCGTCCCTCTCTGCCTCCGCCTCCGTTATCCAGCACCTCCTGGGGAAACCGAGACAGGAGCCGGGAGGCTCATCCCGCCGATGGGCCGCAGCTCCGGCCCTCCAGCCCGTCCACGCGCGGAGCCAGGCGGGCGCCCGCGGGGAGGCGGCTTGGGTGCCCTCCGGCCGCGGCCGCCCGCCCTCGCGCCCGCCCGTGCTCCCTCCTCGCCGCCCGGGGCCGCCGGGCCCGCCGCCGGCAGCGGGACTTGGTGCCGCGCTCTGGTGCCTTCTAGCCTGAAGGGCGTTATAGCGGGGTGGCCTCGGCGTCTCCGGGCCCTCGTTAGCGCAGCCCCAGAGGAGTTAACGATGGAGCAGCTCTCCATTGGCTGCGGCAGCAACGCCTCTCCTCCCCCCTTGGAATTATTATCGGAATAACAAGTCTAGGCTTTATCGCACGGAGCCCTGGGTGTTGCCCGGCGGTTGTCCTCCCTCCCCCCCAATCTCGTTTAATCTTTAACACTGAAATGCTGAGCTGGCTTCTTTAATCAATTTAAATATTATGCAACTCCCGCGAACATCGTCTCCCGGCGTTGCACAAGAGCGCCGTGTGCCACCAGCCTGTCGCACAAGGCCCTGGGGCCCCCACACGCAGCGCGGTGTCTCTGCAGGGTGGCCCATGTCCCACGGCGCTGGGTGGCCCAGCTCCTGCCTTGCAGCGCGGCCTGGTTCCCGCGGCACAGGGTGGCCCGGATCTCACGTTGCAGCATATCCTGGGTCCCACATTGCAGGGTGGCCTGAGTCCTGCATCACTGGGTAGCAGGTCCTGCATCACGAGGTGGCCCAGGTCACACACTGCAGCATGGCCCAGGTCCTGCACTGTGCCTGGCCCAGGTCTGCATCACGAGGTGGCCCAGGTCCTGCACTGTGGGTGGCCCAGGTCCTGCATCGCTGGGTGGCCCAGGTCCTGCACTGTGGGTGGCTCTCCCAGGTCCTGCCGCTTGCCGGGAGATGCCCGCTGCAGCACCCAGGTGCCCTCGCCGGCTCCGGGCTGGGCCGCAGCCAGCCCACAGCCCTCGAGAGGTTCGGAGAGGGAGCCAGCGGCCTTGCCCATGGTGCCCGTTCCTGCAGCGCACCCCGACCTGGGGCTGGGCACCCCGAGCACGGTGCGGGGAGGCTTTCTTTGGGTGGGGGAGCTGCGGTGGGCGCAGGGGGAACCCGCCCTGCCTGCCAAAAAGCACCGGCTCGAGGACAACCGACGGTGCTGCAGGGCATCCTGCCCCCGCTGGCCCTCCCAGCCGGCAGCCTCCGGCCTCGGCACCGTGGGGTCCCAGCACCCATGGTCCCAGCGCCGTGGGGCCCCAGTGCGTCGTGACCAGCTGCAGGCCCGACCCCCAGTGCGGGCTGCCCGGCTGCTGCTGGCTCTCGGGGTGCAGAGCCAGGCGGGCTCGGGGCCCCGTGGGGTGCAGAGGACACATGGAGCCATAGCACACGCGGAGTGGGGCAGGCTATGGGATGGCGCAGGGGGCGCAGGGCCGTGCGCGGCGCGGCTCCGTGCAGCGCCCGCCCGCCCGGGGCAGAGCCCTGCACAGGGCAGGGCCGTCCGACATGCGCCTCCAAACGGGTCAGAGCCGTGCAGCCTGCAGCTCCGTGGGGGCACAGATGCACCCGGCGCGCAGCTCTGTGCAGCGTGCCGGTCCTGGCGCAGATAAATGCACGCAGCATGCGGCTCCGTGCAGCGTGCCGGTCCATATGCAGTTGTGTGCAGAACACGGCTCCATGCAGGGTGCCGGTCCGTACGCAGGCAGTTGCCTGCAGCACGCGGCTCCATGCAGCGTGCCAGTCCATACGCAGGCGGTTGTGTGCAGCACATGGCTCCATGCAGCGTGCCAGTCCGTACGCAGGCGGTTGTGTGCAGCACGTGGCTCCATGCAGCGTGCCAGTCCATACGCAGGCGGTTGTGTGCAGCACATGGCTCCGTGCAGCGTGCCAGTCTGTACACAGGCAGTTGCATGCAGCACATGGCTCCGTGCAGCGTGCCGGTCCATACACAGGCGGTTGTGTGCAGCGCATGGCTCCGTGCTGCATGCCGGTCTGTACGCAGGCGGCTCTGTGCAGCACGTGGCTCCGTGCAGCGTACCGGTCCATATGCAGGTGGTTGTGTGCAGCACATGGCTCCGTGCAGCGTGCCGGTCCGTACACAGGCAGTTGCATGCAGCACGTGGCTCCGTGCAGCGTGCCGGTCCGTACGCAGGCAGTTGTACGCAGCACATGGCTCTGCACGGCGTGCGGCGCTGCACGGTGCCGCTGGGCTCCCGCTCACTCCCCCTTGTGGGAACGGCGCCGAGGAGCCGGCCGGGAGCAGGTTGGGGGGTGCCCCGAGCGGGGCCCAGCTCCGACCCCAGCACCCGTGGCGGGGGGCACGCGCGGGGGATGTTTTCTTGGGGTTTGTTGTTGCCGTGTGCTCGTTTTTGTTCTGAATTTCTCCGCCGCCTTGCAGGAGGGGCGAGAGGCGCCCGAGGCAGCTTCCTTCCCGCTGCGCCACCGGCGAGGGGCTCCCGGGGCGGGGAGACGCCGGGGCAGACGCTGGGCGTCCCTTAATAGGCCCCGTTTCTCCACGTCCAAGTCCCGCTCTGGACGGGAGAAAGGACACGTCGGAGCTGGGCGAACCCCGCTTTTGGAGCCGCTTTTGCTCCTTGCAACAAGCAGCATTTTGGGCATCGGCACCCGAGGACAGAGGAAAAAGGCTTAAGGAAAAAAGAGAATTAAAAAAAAATGCAAATAGGTGCAGAGGGGATACGGGGGGGGGGGGGCGCGGGCGCTAGAGGTTGGTGATGTACACCTGGAGCCCGTTGGGCGCCGGCGCGGCGCAGCCCCGGCGCGCCCCGGCCTCGGCGCGCGCCTCGCCGACGCTTTCGTACAGGTTCTCGGGGGGCCGGGGCGCCCCCGGGCCCGGCCCGCTCCCGGCCCCGTCCTCGCAGCGGCGCTGGGGGCCGATGGTCTCGTAGCAGGGCTCGGGGGCTCGGGGGTGCTCGGCGGGGCGGCGGGGCCAGCGGCCGCCCGGCTGCGCCGCGGCCCCCGGGGGCGAAGCCGCCTCCTGGGGAGGTTTCCTCCTGCCGCCTTTGCACACCGTGGAGTACATCGCTTCGACCTGCCGAAAGGGAAACGCGTAGGAGCCGCGGCCCCTCGCCGGGAGAGGCCCCGCCGCCGCGCCGCGGCCGCCTCCGAGCCCCGTACCTCCGGCGGCGCCGGCTCCCTCGCCTTGCGCACGCAGGCGTAGTCGGCGGAGGCGGCTGGGCTCCCGGCGCCCCCGGGCAGGCGCTCGCGGGGCGCGAACACCAGGTTGGAGTAGGTGTGCTCGGCGGCCGCGGGGCCGGGGATCCGCGGCAGCTCCCGGTGCGGCGAGGCGCTCCCGGCCGCCGGCCGCCCCGGCGCCTGCGGCAAATGCACGCTGGCCGGTCTCTGGCCTGCAGGAGAAGGTGGGTTGGGGGGCGCCGGGGGGGGGCCACAGCCGGCGCCGGCCTCGGCCTGCCGGCGCCCGCCGGGATGCACGGAGACGGGGGACGGCCCGCGGCGGCCCGCGACTCACTCTCGCCCGCGGGCGTCAGGCGGCAGAGCTCGTGCAGCTTCGTGTCGGATTTGCTGAGCGCGCGGAGCTGCAGCTGCCTCGGCAGGGCCTGCGCGGGGCCGAGGGGGGCCCTGAGCCGCCTGCCCCGGAGCGGGGCTGTGCCCGGGCCCCCCCGGCCCCCCGTGCACCCGCTTACCTCGTCCATTAGCTTCACCGCGTCCGCAGGCACCTTCCTCTTCCGAGCCTTGCTGCAAGGAGACGCGGGGCTGAGCCGGGGGCTGCCGAGCCGGAGCAGCGGGACCTTCCGGTCCAGCGGGACCAGCTCCTCGGTAGGTCCCGCGCTGCACCCGGCGGGATGCTGGGCGGGATGCTGCGTGCACCCGGCGGGATGCTGCGTGCACCCGGCGTGCCCCGGCTCCTCGGGTGCAGGGTGCCTCAAGGGCCAGGCAGGGAGCAAAAGCCAAGCGGGGCGCGGAGCGGAGCGGGGGAGCAGCGGCCCCTCGTGCCTCCGGGACGAGAAGCGGGGCGGCAGCGGGGCCGGCGGCAGCGGCGGGGGGCTCCTACCGTCTGCAGGCGGCACACAGGGCGCCCAGGGAGAGCAGGGCGCCGAGCAGGGCCAGGGGGGCGACGGCCGGCAGCAGCGGGGGCCTCGGCAGCCCCTCGCCCGGCGCTGCTGCCATGGGCGAGCCGCTTCCCGCGCTCCTCCGAGCCCTGCGGAGAGAGAAGGATGGTCGGGCACCGGGGGCGGCTCGGAGGCGCCACCAGCACCCACCCACTAGCCCTTTAAAGCCGCTAACCACAGCGGCTTTAATGCTTTAACGGCTGCGGCTCCCCTGCCCTTCCTGCTCCCCCGCGGCAGCGGGCACCACACCACCCTCCACCGCGCAACCCACTGCCGTGCCACCGCTGCTGTGCCATTGCCACCAACCACCATGCAGTCCACCACCGTGCCACCACTGCCGTGCAACCTACTGCCGTGCCACCAACGGCACGGTGCAGTGGGAGCAGCCGAGTGGGTGCGGGTCCCTTTCTTTCATGGTCGTGGCCACACCGGCAGAGTGGGAGCTCCGGTTCCTGCCTGCAGCAGATCGCATCGGTGCACAGGGTCAGCATGGATGCACTGAGCTGGCATGAGTGCACGGACCTGGTATGGGTGCACGGAACTGGTGCAGATGCATCAAGTTGGCATGGGTGCACGGACCCGGTGTGGGTGCACAGACCCGGTGTGGGTGCACAGAGCCAGCAGCAAGTGCAGGGCAAGAGAAGCAGAGGAGCGCAGGTGCTGTGGAGCCCAGGACCGAGCGTGGACGGCGGCAGCAGCTGCTCCCAGCTCCGTGCGAGCCCCAGGGGCAGCGTTCAGCTGCTCAGACCCTACTCGCAGAAGAGGCTGGTGTATTACTACGTGTCAATGTGCCAATGTTTGGAATATGCCTTGGTCCAAAGTTTTCCCTACTGATGGAAGAAGAAAGACGAAGGTAGTTTGCAGCCTGGCAAACACTGCAGTAAAACATGCCTCAGGGAGGACGTAACTGATCCAGAGGCCGACGAAGCTCGCACCTCAGAGCAGGATGACGTCCACAAGCGCTGCCGGGGACACAGGGAGCCCTTCAGCCATGCCCTGTGCCTCTTACTCGCCCTCTTACATACCCTATTCCAGATCGCAAAGCCTCAGACCCAACCTGCCGCACCTGAGCTTCAAATGCGAAACCAGGGCCCCGTGGGACAGCGCAGGGACCTCCCTCGTCCCCAGCTCTGCCTGACGACCCCCCTTTGCACATGCAGAGTCGGTGCCCTCCGAGGGGAGCTAGCACCGAGACGAGCAAACGGAGCATCTCCCCCGCCGGGCTCCTCTGCCTCCGAGCTGCAGCTTCGCAGGCGGGAGAGACCTCGGGAAGGAGGAGCTCCGGGGAGGTTTCACCCATCGAGCGACCTGTCTTGCTCCTCTCCCCTACGTATCTCATGTCACCCACCGGCACACTTGGTGCATCTTCTCCCACGTAACCAGTCAGCCTTTGCTCACCCAAGCACTGTTTTATCCGAGAACTTCCCACGCCTTTGGGTACTTCACTAATGCTTTAACCCCTGGAGAGCAATTATTCCAACGTGGAAACCGAGACGGGCCTGCGGGACCCACCCGGCTGGGCAGGCTGGCTTAGATCAGAGCTGGGAAGGGAGCTCAGCTTTCTTTTCAAAAGCGTTTTAATTAGAGAGCGCTGCTTTTCTGTCCGAGCCTATGTTAATTATACGGATTGCCTGCAAAACGAGTGGTTGTTTTAGACAGTCCTCGCTTAACTCGTTCAGCTTATTAGAGCGACAGGATCCCAGGCAGCAAAACAACGACAGTCAGGACAGAAGTGAAGAGCAGGCTCGGAAGCTCAGCAGACGAAGCGATAACACGACCCAGCGGCTGGAAGCCGACGTCAAGCCAAGGCTGAAGCGCGAGCTTTGCTCGCTGAGGTGGGCGCACGCCGGGACGCCTGTTCCCACGGGACGTGGATTTCCCATCCCTGAATTTCTGAGATTCGAGAATGAGACGTCCTGCATTGAAATTAATGCGGAGAAGTTCTGACCTGCTCTGCCGATCCCCTGTGCTGTGCAGGAAAACAAATTTGAAAATCCGGTGTCTGGCCGAATTTGCTCAGAGTCGCTCAGATAAGACTGCGCCGGCTCAGCTAAACCACGCGACGCGGGGTGGCAAGATCAAGTTTTAAATAGACTTTTTGAAACGTGCAAATGAACTTCCTGCCAGTTAAGCTTTTGACTTCCGAGTCTTGGGGCTCCTCTCGAGGGCAAGGCGGCATTTTGTAGCGCGCCGGCTCTGCCGGCCAAGATGGCTTTGAAGACGACGGCAGTTGCGGCGGCGGGACGCGTACGCCCACAACCGCAGCGCACCAAGGAGGGAACAGCTCCATTTCGCGATACCTGAGCACCAGCACCACGAGCACAGTCGATTTGCTACCCAACGACTCGAGAGCTTTTTGTGGCTTTGAAAAGCCCGTCTAACAAAAGGCTTAAATTTCTCAGCCAGGCTTCGTGACTATGCGATTAAATTCGCTGTAAAATTAAGTTCTGCCACTAACAGTTCTGCCTGGTTCCAATTCACCTACATAGATAAATCAGCACACAATATTTAGTGCAGGGTAACAAGAAAAAAGTCCACGGAACTACTAAAAACGTATTTGCAGGGAAGCAGGACGAACATTACAAGTTGATTTCCATCAGCGATTGCCAACAAGGCTGCAGCTGACCCAGGCTCAGGCACCCTGGGGAGTTCTGCTGAAAAACGGCTCAAGAAGGAGAAGTAACTTTTTTTAAAAGAAGAAAAATCACAAAAAGTGAAAGCCCCACAGGCAGTTATAGCAACGGCATTTAATCTGCCTTAAATCATAGGATGTAATAACTAAATCTTAAAAATATTTCCAACACGGAGCAGGCACAAGATCCCTTTCGCTACCCCTTGCATTTCAGCAGCAGGAGCAAGGCTGCCTCTGAAGGGATAGACTTCATGGTTAAACTCCTATTGAGTTGTTTAACTTATAAAGGATCAAATACATTTCTGAAGTCCAGCCCCAATGTCACAAAACTTGGATGCGCGATGCTTCTATCTACAGTCCTGATTGCTACTCACATGCTGGACTGGCTTTTACAGAAAACTTACCTAAAGGTTTTAAGACTATAAGTGACTCTTCTGTTCACACCATGTGGCTTCAGTTGAAGCTGAAATTGTTTCAGCACTTTTCTTCCTTCGTGCCCTTCTAAATTTGCTGGAAACTGACTCACTTTGGCAAAAAAAATGCACTTCTAAGCACTAGCTGAGAAACAGCAGGGCAGGTTTTTTGCAGAGATGAGCCACAGCGGGACCCAAGTTCTGATGAGACCTCAGCGCTGCATTTATAGGAAATCGGATTCCAAAATACGGAAGGAGGGCATTAAGAAGATGTGCCCCGTACTGTCCCCCCCACCCCGAATCAGCTGCCTACCACAGTGGTTTTCTTGCCACAAAATTAGTATTTTGCAATTTCAAATTTTGCAGTTATTTGCAATTTCAAGTCTCCAAAATACAATGTTTCAAAGACTATGCTCTCTCAAGCCTCCACCCACCTGCGGCCGGGTGGCCAGGAGCTCACCATTTCTACGAACTGTTTCACATGCAAGCAAAAAATCTAGTCCCATCAAATCACTGAATTATTATTTTTCTTTTTGGTGGGGAGGCAGAACAGCATCCCACACCTCTGAACTCAACAGTTAAAATTCACTAAGAAAGTGATCAGTTCCTACTCCACTTCTGGGTTCAAACCACAGGATCCCAGCCAAGTTCAAGCGCCTTTCCCCCCTTTCTAAGCCCCGGTACTTCCAGGATGACATTAAATTGCACCGTGCTTACAGACCTCCTTGGCCCGA
This sequence comes from Rhea pennata, assembly GCF_028389875.1. Lineage (NCBI taxonomy): Eukaryota > Metazoa > Chordata > Aves > Rheiformes > Rheidae > Rhea > Rhea pennata. Next base: position 16,956,057 of record NC_084678.1, read on the forward strand.
CTGGAACTTTGTTCAATGGTCCAGCTGATGCTTCAACACTGAAGCGCTAAAGGAATCCTGCCTTTCCACTCTGGCTAGTTGCAGCAGCATCTAAGTATTTTCCAATCCCCAGTTTAGCTGAATATACGCAAGTTTGCCAGACAAGAAAATAAACAGCACTTACTTTGCAGAAACTCAAAAGCCAGTGAACATGAAGAACAGCAATCCAACCATACTCTCCTCCTTGCCAATCAGTCTGAGAATTTAGCTTCTTTTATCCAGCAGTTGCTCCTAATTGGGGGTTCCACAGCTTTTCAAACATTCAAGCTCTCCTACTCTTCCTTTGGCTGATCTACAGCGCACAGCTGCTGGGCTGATGCCACAGCTCGCTTCCTGGCCTGCAGAGCTGGCTGCTTCACCCAATGGTAGGCTGGGTTTCTCCCTGCCTTGCCCGTGCAGGCTCTGCAGCGCTGCAAGCAGGCTCTGCAGGCACCTGGCACACAACAGCACCCTCTGCCGCGCTCCCCTTCTAGCAAGGCTGGTTTTAATGCCAGCTGTCTATCCGAAAGATACGCTGCCACACGTAATCACTACCTTTCAAACGACCAGTGCCTTATAAACATAGAGAGAGGGAAAAAAAAAGATTTTATTCACCAGGGACATAAATCGTCTTGGGCGGGATGCAGCAGCTGTTTGAACAGGAAATCTGACTGACAACTGAAGCTGTGGAAGTTTCAAGGAGTGATCAAAATGCAACCTAGCCAGGACACACGACTAATATGCCCATTACAAAGTAAAAAAAGACAAGTAAAGTAGTGTGAGAACACAAAGCAAAATTCAAAAAAATTTCTCTGCCCAATTCGGCTCACCAGTCACGGGCCACTTCAGCAAGCACCCATTCCAAGCTGAGCACATTAATCCTTGTCATCACTCGACACTCGAGCATGGAAAACGAACAGTCATTTGGGAGGGAAGGGCACTGAATAACCATTGTTAAATCCTCGAGTTAAACCCAGTGCGTGGAGAACGTGAATTCAGAACAATGAAAACGCTACGGCCACTTTAGTTAGAAACCGATGGATGCTGATATGCTCAAGGCAGTCCACGTCATCTTTTACATCTACTGTGAAGCTGGAACTTTGGTGTCCAACATAGCAGAATCCAAGTGTTTTCCAGGAGGAAAGAGTCACTACAGCAGATTTCTTGAAGACATTTCTCTTCTTGCTTCAGTTCACTGTTGCTCTGTGGTTTCTGAGCCGTGTCTGCAGTAATGCTAAATCACACATGACTTAACTCTAATCATACCTCCTTCAGCCTTAGATTTTCTGATTAGCTTGGCAGTGAAGCAGACGGGCTTCGTCCTTGAAAGTAGGGGAAGCCCCACCCAGACTGACAGCTTTATAATTTTCTTAGAAATAGATAAAAAGAGTGGCATGAAAAGAGCAAAACTTTTCATTAGAAAAATGACTCATAGAATAAAAGGGATCTGATTTTAACTTAAAAAAATATATCCTTAAGATATTGGTGTGAAATTATTAACAAAAACAAGTCCCACCAGAAACAGAGTTTGATGGAACCACCGTCTTTCCTGGGTAAGGGCTGGCTGCCACCAACACAGAATATAACCTAGGGGAGAAGTTATCCTTCCCATCTGAGGACTATTCACATTGCAGGGAAGGGCATTTTGCTTCCTGGGTTGCCACCAGCATAGCCTGAAGCTCTTCCACAGTCAGGGCTGCATGCTCAGCACAGAGACCTCCTGAGCTGCGTACTCATCTGAGGCCCAGTCTGACCCAGGACTGGGTCCTGAGATTTTTTTTTTTTTTCTAATCTAAAAGCAATCTGTGTTCAATGAGCCACCTAGGACAGAAAAACTCAAGTAATGATGGCAGAAGCACAAGGTTCCCCACAGAATTGTTCTCAGCTAGAAAGTTTGAGACTCTGTTACTCTGCTGTCTTATTCCCCCAGTTCTGGCATACTGCTTGTGGAATGATTCAACTTTCCATGCCAAATCAATGGTTTTGCCATAACATGGCCTAGGGATGCTTTAGACTGCTAGCACCCATCTCCAAGCTGCCAGTTTTCTGTCTATTCATTACACCAGGGCTGCAAGGCACTACTCTCAACGTAACTGAGATCTCATATAAATCCCATTGCAAGGAACAGATGGGAGAGAGCAGTTGAAACAATGTGCTGTTGTTGTTTTCACCCGGCACTAGCATCTGCCTTTTCTGCTCTGCCAGAATGTGCTTGGGACCCTGCCCCCACTTGCATGTGCTCAGTTGGCTGCTGCAAACACAAGCTACAGTTGATGGCAGGATGTGGGGCTTTCAAAGTCCCTCCTCGGCTGCTATACAGCCAGCAGTGTTATCACCCAAGTTACTACAGACTCTGAATGGAGGCACTACCACAGTGATAACAGAGGAAAGAAGTGTGCAAGCGAGCAGGGAATCATATTTCTTGCAGCCAGTCCTTATAAGAGGCTCAGGCTTACTGAATGCTTTCAGGGCTGGACAAACGTATACTCCTTCCCGTCCCAGGAGGGCTCAGCTCAGTAGCATCTAGTTTTGGAAACTGCTGCTTTTCAGCCCAGTTTTCAAGCTGGACAGACTGAGGCCCAGAGGAGTGGGATGGCTCACCCAGGCTCTGAGGCTGTGAGCTCAGGGCCTGCTTAGAAGGTCTGCAGCCTAATGCCTTCCTCAGAGAGACTAGAACTCAGTCATTTTTTTGTGTGTGTCTGCTTTCTTCTGCTCCCGCTGTAGACTGGCTTCCTGGGCCTGCAGCTGTCCCAGCTGTTTGTGAGCATTAGCAAGTTTCTCCTCCAGCTGAGCTGTAGCAACGCTGTGCCTGAAAAGCAAGAGGTGTTAAAACAGTATCATCCTGTGTGCTAAGAGCAAAGGTCTGCCATCACCCCTGAAGGGAGCCCCTTTCCTATGGGACCAGTGCAAGCATAGTGCTGAAATCCAGGAAGTACCTGATGCGCAGTACAACATGAGTTAGAAAACATACAGGTCTTCTTGTGACCCTCAACAGCAACATGTGGAGATGATCATGGGAAAGAAAGGGCTCCAGTACCTTTCCTCAAAAAGCTCCTCTCCCACAGCTTGAATTTCACTCAAAGAACCCCAGACAAACATGCTCATAACCGAGCTGGTCTGAAGAGCTCATTAAAGGCTCTGTTCTCTACCTCCCCTTACATCTCATCCACATGTTTCATCTGTTCCTGCAACACCTGATTTGAATCCCATCTCTTCCCAGAAGGGCCAAGAATGATCATTTTATCCAGCAGCCCCAAAGAGGAATTTTTCCTACCGTCCAATGTTGCGTGCCAAGGCCTGCTGGATTCCTCTGATATCCTTCTGCGTCTGCTCAATCTTTTCCATTGTTTGGAAGAGGCGGACGCTCAGGGCCTTCTTGGTGCTTTTGCTAGCGTGGTAGATCTCTTTGCTGTTCCTCTGTGGCAACGCTGTTCCTCCAGCTTTCTCTCCAGTGCTCTTCCCCCGCAGTTTCTCATTCAAAAAATCAAACACATTGCGGGAAGCCTTACGGCTGCCCGCAGGGGACTGGCCAGCACTATTTCCCTTTCCCTGGCACTTCTTCAGTTTGCCTGGATTCAGCTTCCCCTGCTTCTTCTTCTGAAGCACCTCAGCACACTGGTCAAGGGACTTCCCTCGAGGAAGCACTACAGCCTGCACTGGCTCCACTCGTCCCTCAGAATTCTTCCCCAAACCTGAGGAGGAGAGGCCACGAGGAAAGACATCAAGCCATTACCACAAGAACATCCCAAATCACCTCGACAAAAACTGCAACTGACAGTCACAAGCTTAGAACAAGCATATTGGCTTTTGAGGTACAAAGTCATAACTATCATCAAAGTCAAGCGGGGGCAGCAAGGGCCACAGATGTTTATGATGGATGCTATGACAGGAGCCTTCTGCAGCAGAACATAAGTGATAAAAAAAAAAATCCAAGGCCATGCATTGGGCTAGTTTCTATGAAACGTCACATTCAGCTTCACAGGCCAGGTTCTCCTTAAAACTGGTTTGGTTCCTCTGAAAGAACTAGAGACAAATGCAAGTAGCAGACCAGCCTCCTAAAACCACCAAGGCTCAGTACATTTTGTACAGTGAGAAGCTAGTTCAGCAGGCTTTGAAATCTGTGTTTAAGAGCCAGAGGATGCTTTAACATAGACATCAGAAGCTTCACAGCTCTGTTCTCTTCTACCTGAAGTCCTTGAACATCTCATAACAGTTCTCATGGTTTTAATCATGAGCTTGACTGTGGTTCTAATTTTTGCTGTTACTATACACCTATTGGTGCAAACATGTCCCAGTACTTAGACGAAATGTCCCTTCTCACTTTCTAACAGTTCCATTAGGTGTGATTCATCACAGTCTGAGTCTTATCTAAAAGGCCCTGCAGTAAAGGAGTTTTAACTTCATGCAAAATCTTGCTCTTTGTAACCAGCTCCTGGGAACTATCATAAGATCAAAGTTATAAGGCAGGCAAATAAATTCAAGCCCTCACATGACTAGGACCATCTTCTCCCCTTACCTTTTCCAAATTCATATCCCATCTGAGCAAGCAGTTTGGAGCCAATGCCACGAGTATGGGCTTCCCAGCCGCCAAAAGAGGAACTGCAAGCTGGAGTCCATTCCCCATTTTCTGGCATGCTTGAATCTATCACTGTGGCACAGAAGAGACAGATTAGTGAAACACAAACAAAACTGCTATGTGAAACCTTCAGCTGAGGGTAAGGGAGGCACACGCAACACAAAAACCACTCACAAGGCAGTGATTTACTGCACATATGATCACAGAATGGTTGAGGTTGGATGGGACCTCTGGAGATCACCTAGTTCAACCCCCCTGTTCAAGGGTTGCATCCAGGCAGGTTCTGAATATCTTCAAAGGAGATTCCACAACCTCTCTGAGCAACCTGTTCCAGTGCTCTGACACTCTTACAGTAAAGAAATTCCTCCTCATTTCAGGCAGAACTTCCTGTGGTTCAGTTTGTGCCCATTGCCTCTTGTCCTCTTGCTTGGCACCACTGAAAAGAGCCTGGCCCTATCTTCTGGACACCCACCCTTAAGGTATTTGTGTACATTGATAAGATTCCCTCTCAGTTTTCTCTTCTCCAGGCTGAACAGGCCCAGCTCTTGCAGGCTTTCCTCATAAGAGAGACGCTTCATTCCTCTGATCATCTTCATAGCCCTATGCTGGACTTTCTCCAGTAGTTCCATGTCTTTCTTGTACTGGGGAGCGCCGAACAGGACACTGTACTCCAGAAGAGGCCTCACCAGGGCTGAGTAGAGGGGCAGGATCACCTCCCACTGATCTTATAGTTCCAGGGTGAAGAATCCAGAAGTTTTTATGCTTCTTTGCCTTACTCCTGGGATGATCACAGAGAGTGACATACTTCACCAGCGTAGTCATTGCCTCATTTAGCATTGAGTCTACTGCAAGCATCATTCCACACTTCCAGCTCACTTTTCTAGTATGAGGCTCCTCTAGGACACTATGCTAGTTTTGTATTATTAGCATCAATAATCTCAATTAGGCTAAATTTAAAGAGCTCTAGGACACAGCTTTGTCCCAGGGAAGTAATTGAGACAGTAGCACAGGAAGGGTGTTGCCTGTGTAATCTTAAAGAAGATACTCGGGCTCCCTCTGTGTCAGCTTTTGACAGTAAAACAGGGCAGGTCTGTTACTCCTACTTCACCGAGGCACTGGGAGGACCAAATACTTGCAATTACTGTGATCTTGTATTCTAATGTCATGGAGCTGCATGAAGCTGTCAGAGAGATGAGGAAGCCTTCCTATTTATTTATTTATTTGCTCAACTCAGTCAGTCACATTAAAAAAAAAAAGACCCACACAGCTTGGAACCTACCTACCTGTAATTAATACCCTCTACTTTCATTTGTTGGGAGTTGCCATGGAAACCTCCAACTTTCATTAGCCCAGTAAAGTAACTTGCATGAAACAAAGACTGCAGTTAGCAATTGTAACATAAGAGATGCTTAATGTTCTCTGCTATCTTTCAGCAAAATATAGAGAGATTATATCAACTCTTTCATCAGAGATGAGACACTTGTAATGAAAGCTTCAAGCCAGGAGAGTAATTCAGTATATCCCAGAGAGGAGGGCAAACCTGAATCACAGGCTGTTTTTGCTCCTCATTCTCTACCTTTAGCATAACCAGAATCATCAACGCTATCTTCATCAGACTCAGCAGAGGAATCACCATCTTCACTTCGTAAAGGGGGAATGATACCATCTCCTTCTACGACAGCTTCCTTTAGCAGCAGGGAATCAAACTTCACGGTGTAGTAGCCACTGTCGATGTCTACAGAAGAAAAAGCAACAGATAAGAGTTCAAGCATGCAATATGCAGCTGGTAGAATGCTTTCCACAGCAGATTTAGCTTCAGAGGGAGAGGAGGAAGGCCCAAGGAACATGTATTAAAAAAAATCCTTTTTTTCTTTTTGCTTGAGATTTCTGTCTAAAAGTATCCACTGTGATGAAGAGCTATTTCTACAGTGCCTGTTTTGATACTTAGAGACTTATTTCTAGAAGTAATGAAAGAGGGGCTGCAGAGAAATTGAATTACAGAATTGCAGAATGGTTAAGGTTGGAAAGGACCTCTAGAGACCATCTACAATCCCTCTGCTCAAGCAGGGTCACCTAGAGCACATTGCACAGGATCACATCCAGGCAGGTTTTAAATACCTCCAGAGAAGGAGACTCCACAACCTCTCTGGGCAACCTGCTCCAGTGCTCTGTCACTCTCACAGTAAAGAGGTTTTTACTCATATTCAGACAGAACTTCTTGTGTTTCAGTTTTTGCCCGTTGCCTCTTGTCCTATCACTTGGCACCTCTGAAAAATGTGTGGCCCCATCCTCTGGGGACCCTCCCTTAAGATATCTGTAGATATTGATAAGATCCCCTCTCGGTCTTCTCTTCTCCAGGCTAAACAGAGCCACCTCTTGCAGCCTTCCCTCATCAGTGAGATGCTCCAGTCCTCTAATCATCTTCATAGCCCTACGCTGGACTCTTAAGAGAAGGCAGACTTTTCCCTCAGGCTTAGCAATAGTCAAAGGAAGAAGCAAAGCAGGAATAAACCCCCACCCTGACCAGGACACAAAGGAACCTAAAGAAGCCTGTATTAGCAGCTGACAAGCAGGGCCAACTCCCTTAGCTTTTCTTTCAACAAGAGCAGATTATTGCAATTCTAGCATTCATGCAAGTTCCCGTAATACCCATCTTTTTTCCTACCAGTGCAGCTAATTACTATCTAGCATTTTTATTCTCATACTCCTGCTCCTATGTTACCTTTTTGTCTAACGCTCTTGTTTCCTAACCTCCTCCCATCCTAAGACCTACAAAACTCAGAATATTTTCTCAGCTATTTCCAGATTTTCAGTTCAGGCCTGTAACAACCTAGTCAACTTTTTCAATCATCAAACAAAATAGTCAACTATTTTATTTCATTTAAGCATCCACGTTTACCCTCCATATAGCAGCCTGACAAAACACACTAAAACAAGACTCACCAGTTATTTTTGCAGTATACCATATTCCATCACTGTGTTTTGCTAGGCAGGCCGAGCCCACCTCCAGAGTGCTCAGATTGGGCTCCTGAAATGGCTGAAGCTCTTCCACAGACACCACTTGCCCATGGGAATACCTGCCAGGGATGGTGGAAGAAGAATCATATCTACCCCACTTGGAAAGGGTTTAAATAAAACTTCCTTCCCTCAATAAAGAAAATATGAGCCAGTTGTCAGCATTGATGAATCTTCACCAATAATTACCAAAGTTTTATCACACACTATTTCAACTATACAAGATATTCTTCAATTTTCATCTTGAAGACATTATTTATGTCATTTGTCAATGCATTCCATCCTGCAAAACAAAGCTCTTCTTGCTAGTGACATGCCCAGTAAAATATTTCACAGATTATTTGATAAACAGGATCACACAGAAATGTAGGTCTCTAGTCCAAACTCCTGCTCAAAGCAGGACCAGCTTCATAGACATATCACGTTGCCCAGGGCCTTATCTAGTTAAATTTTGAAAATCTCCAAAGACAGAGACTCCACAACCTCTCTGTGCAATCTGTATGCATGCACTATCTACAAACTAACTTAAAAAAAAACAAAAAAAATCCATGTTGATTAATTATTAATTTAGCTACTCAATGAAGTTGGTAGAATCTCTGCATTTTCCCACGGGATTTAGCATATCACCTCTGTATTAGCTCAAGAAAGCTGTCAAACTGTTTGATGCACTGTTTATCATGTTATAGTTTAAAAACAGAAAGAAAAATATTTGGCAAAATTCCACTTGGTTCAAAAGCCAAACATGGTACTTTCAGAAGAGTTTTCTTCCTTTGCATGGCCAGGCTTTAGCACAAAGAAGGCCATAAACTTCCTCCCACCCCTTTCTTTTTTACCGACAGTTCTCTTTAAATCTGCATTTGTCATCCAAGAAGAACGGACACGGCTTCAAAGACTTGTGAGTTGGATAGAGATACAGCACTCTGACGCCTGCACTGCCATCTTCCAAGTATTCCGTGCCCACAATCATGGCATTATGGTACTCCAGGGTCCCCCAAGAACTATAGTATGGGGCTTTAACCTTCATCCCACTCAATTCCTCCTCCTCTTCCTCTTCTTCACTGTACTTTGATTCACTTTTCTCATCAGTTTCTTCATCTCTCTGTGATGACAGCTCATCATTAGTAGCTGAAGGTTTGTCCTCAGTTCCAAGCTCAGCAATAGCTTCCTTAAAAGCAGCATATTCCTCATCTTGGGCAGAATTGTCTAGGTTGGCCTCCTGCTCTAGGGGACCTACAGGAGAGGAGGAGGATGCACTTGTATCTAATGTAGCAAGAAGTTTGCTCTTTTTAATAGACACCAGGCTAGATTCAGTCAGTTCTATCAGCTGCTTTAAGTCTTCCTGCAACTGAATCAAGTCCGTTTGCTGCGACGGGTCAAGGCCGGCCCCCAAGGCCAGCTCTACTTGCTGCAGCTGGGCACTATAGGTGTGAATTGCTGCCTCCAGGCTCTCTTCATCCATTATCAGCACAACGAAGCCACGTCTAACTGTGACCTTTCTGGGAATTCAGAACATTTTCAACCAGGTTACTTAAAATGATGAACAGGTCTTTGTCCGCAGCCGCCACCGGCTAATCGCCGTCCTGCTGCTTCCCGCGGAGGAGGCCTGAGGCGGCACCTGCAGCGAGGGACATTGGACGGCGCGTTACCGCGGGCCGCCGCCCTGCGGCAAGGGCGCCTGGCTCGGCCCAAGCGCTCGGGGCCGGCGCAGCGCCACAGCCATCACCGCCACCCGCCGCTCTCGCGTCCCCCCCGCCACCGGGCGCGGCCGACCACCCGCCTCACTCACCCCCCGACTCCCCCCTTCTTCCTGGGGCACCGCCATGACACCCCGCCGGCTTCCGGTCTTCCACGCCACCCTACTTCCGGCCTCTCTAGCCGACGCGTTTGGCAGTTTCGTCTAGGAGACTTCCCCCACTGCGCAAGCGCGGGGGGGGGGGCGCGGCCACCAGGGCGCTGGGCATTCTGGGAGTCGCAGTTCCCCCGGGGGGGCGCGGCGCTCCGGCCGCCGCGCGAGAACTACACTTCCCAGGGTGCCCCGCGGCGGCCGGGCGCCGGCGGCCTGTGCCGAGGGGGAGCGCTGAGGCGCGGGGGCCCGGGCGGTGTCTCCGGTGCCCGGTGAGGGGCTGCGGGTCTCGGGCTCCGTCCTCAGCGCTCGGGCGCGTGGAGAGAGCGGGGAGCCGCAGGGCGCTGCCGGGCCCGGCCGCGGTGGGGCTCACGCCGGGCCCCGCGGGCTGGGGGGGGGGCCTGTGCGGTGCCCGGGCCGCGCCGGGCCGGTGGCGGCGGGCAGGGCCGAAAGGGGAGTGGGCCGCGGGGTCAGGGCCTGGCGCCGTCCTGTGCAGCCGGGGGGGAAGGGTCCGCGCTCGACGGCCGTGCCGCGGAGGGCCTTGCCCTCACGGCGCTCCAGCCTGGGAAGTCCCTTACACCGAGGCGGGAATCGTTTTTTACCCGCTTCCCCACCTCCCTCCTTCAGGCGATTTTATCTCCCTTCAGAATGGTTGTTTATCTGCACGCTTGCTCAAAGGCCGTTGCCTCTGAAGTTTGTTGCCTTGTGGTTCCCCGCATCCCTTTAAACCGAGGGGTCGTTGCGATGGGGAATGAGTCGGCTGTGGCGCATGGTGCTGGCACTTCTGCACCTTAGCAAATCTCTGCCTTGCTTGTGTAAATCCAACAAGAGGATGTGCCTGGACAGGGCTTGTCACTTCAGTCTGATTTTCAGTCTTGTGTTTTTGGCTCATCACTATTCTTGTCTTCATGGTATTGTAAGATGATAAAATACTTGAATTGTGAATACTGAAACAGAAGGCTGTTGCTGGAAAATGTGTAAATTAAGACAGGTAGTCTTTTTTTACAAGTTTTTAAAAGTAATATGCTTCCTGCTCAGTTTCACCCTTAAAGATCCCATGATACAGCTGTATGGATGGGGTCTGTCCAGCATCTTCTCACTCAAAATACCCATTCTGTGTATTTGTATGCAGTTGACTTCATTTTATGGACCATGTATATACTCTGAAAGGGGAGTAAATAGCGGTAAGCTCTGTGCAAGATGACTTTCTGCGTGTATGCATTTAAAAATCTTATTTTTTTCCCCGATGACCTTGGATCTATGATTTGTCCTGGGGTTACCTAAATATGAGAGTTACTGATAAAAGAATAACACAACTTATTTCTGTAGTGCTAAAAAAGCTTACATTGCAGAATGAGACTTCCGGAAATGACCTATTTATTAATGATTTCTTGGCATCTGTTGCAGGAGCAGGATGTATACTCTGTTGTCTGGACTCTATAAATACATGTTCCAGAGGGATGAGTACTGCGTCTTGATCCTTGGTTTGGACAATGCTGGTAAAACAGTAAGTACTGTTAATTACTAGTTACATGAAGGGCACATGCAATTCTAAGCATTCCTATTCTCTGAAGACAAAAATTCTAAGAGGCAGGTCAGTCTACCTCATAACAGGGTATTTTAGTGATGTTACCTGCAAGAATCAACTCCTCTCCCTGTATTTAACTTTAGTAAAAGCTTTCAGGGATATAGCTGAGACTTCGGTAATCCTGTAATCACCTGGAATCCCATCTTTCTTCCCTGAAATAGGAATAGGAACAAGAGGAGTGGTTTGTTCCATAGATAGGGTAGTAGCAATTGGAACAGGATTCTGCTATAAAGAAAAGGAAGGTTTTAGTTAGGATTACCCATGCTGGTACAATGTTTGGGAGTAGTTACTCTTTTGTTCTTCCTTTTCAGACCTTCCTTGAACAAACTAAAACTCGATTTAACAAGAACTACAAAGGAATGAGTTTGTCCAAAATCACAACCACTGTAGGCTTAAACAGTAAGTAAATCCACCTGGTAATTTTTCTACCTTTCCTGCAATGTTAGACAGTTGTTTCTTCCTTGAAATAGTTAACAAGAATGGACAAGGGGAAAATGGTTCCTGGAAATAGAGATCTTATCTACTCGCTGCCCATACACTTTTTGTATTTATACTGATGTGACTCTATCCAATCTTATTTGCCACTATTTTATAAGGTATTATTCTCCTGTTAAAAGTAGTACTGTTTGTGATTTGCTCCTGTAGAAGACTGTTCCATCCTTACTTAGGAGCGTTGTGTAGGTGCAATCATTTAGAGCACACAGCCGTTTCTCACTGGATTGGATTTTTTTCTTTCCCTCTAGTTGGTACTATTGATGTTGGCAAAACTCGGCTAATGTTCTGGGATCTTGGAGGACAGGAAGAGCTACAGTCTCTTTGGGACAAGGTTAGGGAAGTAATTTTTCTTTTATAAATGATTTTACACCTCTTTCAGAATTGGAGAATTATGATCATTTAGTACTCATACAGGCTTACTGGTAACCCAAATATTTAGCATTAACACTTTGAGAGTTTCAATTTATCTGCAAGATTGCAAAGATGATGCTTAACATTTGCATTATTGTTTACAGAAACTAATTATCAACCTCTGTTTGAGGACCATGCCAGTGTTATCATTTGTATGTAATAAATGAGGTCATATCAGTGGTAATTTCCTTACCCAAAGTCACAGAGGAACCTGACAAGAGATTTCAGGTAGCTCATATAAAAGCTACAGTCTAGTTCTAAATAAAATTAAATATGATTTGAAGTTCTCTGGGTTATTTTATACAGCAAGTCAGACCAAGAGAAGGAAAACATTGATGAGAGCAGAAGGATAAAAGCTGAGATGTGTTTTTGAGCTCAGCACTTTCAAGGCTTTTGCAGTACCACACGGAAATGAAGAATACACCAATATCAACACTTATTCCCCTGTAATATCTGTTCTTGTTGAACAGAGGGTACAGTTTTCCCAGCTGGATGCTGTTTTGTAGCTACATTAAATGTAGTGTTATTAGAAATCCTGAGCATAATATGCAGCATCCAGATGTCTGGCAAAGAATATTAAAGCAATATGCTCGCAGGCCAACCAAACATGCCACTTCTGTCGTTGACTTCATTGTTTGATCAAGGCATGTATTCCTGCTGCTACCGTTATCAATCACTTGAGAGTTATTGCTCAACTGTGCAGTTCATCAGGCTTAAAAAATATCAGATTCTGCCTGTAATCACCTGGGTTAGAAAGGGAGTCTGCAGATAAACTTCTTCACCTATTTGGTTCAACAGGCCTGCAGATGGGACAGGCAGTACATTTTGTGTGCCACCATTCTTTTCTTCAGACAAATATTATGGAACTGGTTATCTCTTTCATATACATTAAAAAAATTTGAGGCAGAGGTGGTCCTAGCTGCTATGTACTCTAATATCTGTTACCATTTCAGTATTATGCTGAGTCTCATGGAGTGATCTATGTTATTGACTCCACTGATGAGGAGAGGCTCTCAGAATCTAAAAAAGCTTTTGGTGAGTACACTGTATTTTACCAGTACTGTGATTTCATGACATACTGTGTCACAGTGTTCTCATTACAATCATGTCTCTCTATGTGTCCTTTAAATAAGCTGTGTCCTGTTGATGGCATGTCTGTAGTGTTTTCGAACATTTGCATAATACATGGCTATGTTTCGGAGGTGAAAGTGGTGAAGTCAGTGAGCTATTTAAGATTATGGTCTGTCTTGTCCATAAAATAATCCTCAGTTTCATTGTCTGTAATGACCCTGAGTCTCTTTTTGTGCTTATGTTAATTCTTTCGGAATGTTCATTCCTTATTCCATATTTATCACTTAGTTAATTCTTAGTAATATGCTTGTTGATCAAAATAAAGTTTTGAATTTGATCTGAAAAAAGATACTGTGATGAATGTAGTCCTGAAAGTTTGGATCAAATCAAACTAATAAGGAGGTGCCTTTTGCTTCTTCCCTATGTTCAGATAATGTCAAGCATTTGCACAATTTTGTTGTCTAGAATTAGCTAAACATCTCTCCTTTTTTTTTTTTTAATATATATTTCTGTGCTTTATAGAGAAAATGGTTACTAGTGAAGCTCTGGAAGGGGTTCCTATTCTGGTATTAGCTAACAAGCAGGATGTAGAGGTAAGATCATTGCAGAAAACTTAGTTATTCAATGAGCAAATATATACCTATATAAAAAACATATATATCTTGGCTGTTTTGAGCCATTTACATAAATAGAACAAACTGTTTAGCTATGGTGGGTTTTCTTTACTGTGACTTGGTATCTTGATACTGTTTCTTCCTGGTTATTCAGCAAAACAATGTTTAGCGGGCTTCTGTTTATGATGTTTTTCCTGGAATTGTACCTGGTATTGCAGTACTGCAGTTTGAGTGATTATTCTCTAGATGGAGCTAGATACTTTCAGAGGAATTTGAAATCCCAGAACTTGCAATTGTAACATCTGTTTCAAACACTGTTGATGCTTCCCAGCTTCTTCCCCAGGACTTCCATACCTATCTCAATAAATGTCACTGTAGGAAAAACTGCAGATTTCTGTAGCTGTCACTTTTAAAAGAGGATTTGGTTGTACTTTATTTATACAGCACAGCAGATTTTTTTTCGTGATCATAAGATTTAGTCATAAATAAAAGAAATTTAATTTTACATCAGATGCGGCATGGGATTAAGAGCGAGGACTCCTGATTTCTGGTCCTGGCTTTGCTGTGAACTATCTCTTTTACCTGTTGACAGTGCTGACTCTATTTTCTGTGTGGAAACTAGAATATTAACTCTCATTTCCACGCAACACAGCAGCTTTTCAGCAGGGAGCAGTCTGCAGTCTTTCCTTTAGTTATTGACAGTTAAACTATATGCAGTGACCCAGAAAGCTGTTCCAGTTTTACCTGTGGCTGTATAGGCATGTTTTGTTTTCAGGGTGTACTATAAAAGCCAGCTCTTCTGGCACCCTAACAGGACTAATGAAAAGATACTGAACAAATGAACTTTTTTAACATGGCTAGAAAGAGGTATCTGCTACAGGCCGTGAAGATAAAAACTATGAATAACTCCTTGCTCCCTCTGGAGGGTCTAAGACTAGCCCACAGATTCAGTACCTTTATGCAGTCATAGAACTGTGACAAGAGATTAGCAAAGCTATACTGACTAGAAGTGTGTTTATTTTTAATAAACATCTAAATTGTATATTTAGAGAATATGATCTTGGATATAAACAGAGTAAAGCAACGTGAATATTGGTAATAAAATATCATCGGGACTATAGCTTATTCTGCAGTAATTATTCAGGCTCTCTTAAGCGAGGTTTAGAAAAGTTAGAAGTATCTGTCTTTTCCACTGATCTAGCAGCAGTAAAGACTTCTGGAAGAAAATTGAACACTATAGGATTATCACTAATAGAGATTTGTCTGCTCTGGATGTCCAGACTTATAATTGTAGTGGAGAATTCTCCCCAGCTTAACTCTCTTGTTAAGGGGAATCATAACAAGAAAAGACAAGTGGTATCTTAACGTTGCTGGTGTTTGCAGGTGGAGAATAATGCAACTGTTCATGATTACATCCTTAAAGGCCAGCAGAATGCTTTTGGTGAAATACATCAGAAGTAGCATGTCTGACCTTTTCTTTTTCTTTTTTTTTTTGTTTTAAGATTACATTCTTCACAGTAAGCTAACAAATGTTTCAACTCTGACTCACCCAAATCCAGTTCTTGAAATGCCTTAAATTACATGAAGTGTAACAGTTTTCTGGCTCTACCCCTAAATTACTTGTAGAAGAAAAATTCTCTATTAATAGTCAGTACTACTCTTGAGTAAATTGCATCTACTACGCAGCACTGCCAAACAGGAGGGTGTTAGGCAGTATCAGGAGAATGAAATACAGTCATAGACTGCAATATACCAATTCAAAGATCTAATATCCTGAAAATAAAGTGCATGAATTTCCCATGTGAAAGGATTATGCTCTGTTTAGCCTAGACTAGATCATTTTGCAATTAACTGGGTGGAAAAAAACTGAGTGAAGTGGTTTTGATTTTATTTATTTATTTATTTTAAGTAACTGTAGCTTTGTAGGAGAATTAAATATTTTGTGGGCTCACTTTCCAGGTATTGAAGTATTTTGGGGCTACTTTTCAAAGTATTAGGCTGTTTTGCTTACCTATCACTTCCTATAGAAAAAAACTGCAAAATATGAGTTTATATTTTCTGTTTTGATGTGAATAATAATGTTTAAACATTATAAAATCTCTATATTTCTGAGCTGTAAAATGAACTATTAAACCTTGGCAGGGGGAACAGAATGCCTCATTTTGGAGCATTTAAATATACTGGAATAACTGAGCTGAAAAAAGTAGCATATGAAAATAATTAGATATTGTATGATGTCTAGGATGTCTCTGGGAGGAAGTCTTGTCTTCCTAGTCTTAAGATAATTTTTGGAAATTTAATTTGAATCCCCAGAGCCATAACATATCGTTGAAAAATGAGGAGTGGTGGTGAGTAGCTGCATATAGCGGAAGACTCACAATTTTACCTGTTTGTGGTACTGGTACAGACATTAGAAATTGCCTTCTCTATGGTGGCCATTTTCAATATCACAGCTTCCTTGTAAAATTGGTTTTCATAAGCTTGCAAAAACAACAATAGCACAGAACATTGGTCAGGTCGGTTAGACTTTTGTTTTTAGTTAGGCTGTTAACCTGTCTATTGTTAGTTCCTATTTTAGTTTTACTAGCTGATTACTCTTGACATAGCTGAAGAGCTTATATTTACCTCAGTTTTAATCCTAATACGAAGCTAAGTAACATCATTGCCCACTTGAGGTGGATTTGGCAGGTGGACTGTGCAATTCAATCCGTTTTGCCTAAAATGGCCACTGATGCTTTTCTGCAGATGACTCCATTTCTAAAGTCACAACCTTGCTTCTTCATATATTTCTGGGTGTACCCTTCCTGACTGTTAATTTTAGTAATGCTGCTCTGAACCCTTCATAAAACAAACTTTGTTGTACAGTCAGGTCAGTCCTGTGTAGACTGTCTTGAAAAACCTTCATAATAGATGTTCTAGCGTGCACTCTTATAGAGTAAGATGAGAAAGAAATAAACTCTTCAGGTTGCGTGAGGTTTGTCTGAAATGTATGGTAGATAAGACCACTCCAGAAAGGTCATGTGTAGATTTTATTAGTGTAACAATGAGTTGTTTGTGTGATCACAGATTATCTGGTTTCCATAGTTTGCTCTTGGTTTATGCAGTTTCAGTTGAAAAATAAAACACATCTATAAACAAATATTTTGTAATGGAGCTGGGGGGAGGAAAATAGAGGGGAACTCAAGCCACAGATGACATTTTCTTTTAAGC
Organism: Rhea pennata; assembly: GCF_028389875.1. Classification (NCBI taxonomy): domain Eukaryota; kingdom Metazoa; phylum Chordata; class Aves; order Rheiformes; family Rheidae; genus Rhea; species Rhea pennata. Next base: position 16,972,898 of record NC_084678.1, read on the forward strand.
ATGAAAAGCTCAAATGCTTCTAGATGAAATGATGACTGATCTACCTCTTCATCTGCTGGACAGGATTCCAATTCATGGCTTCCTCTTGAACCCTAGAACAAGGCTTCTTGGAATTGATAGTTCATTGGTGTTGTCCTCTTTGCTGCATGTTATTGTACGTCAATTATTATGTTATTTATTGCTCATCAAAACAAATTAATGTTGTGATGCAGTGACATCCTACTGTAAAAAATGTAAATGGTGCAAAGTCTCCTCAGAAGCAAAATCCATCCTGACCCAAACTGCTACAGTGGTCAATGGTTGGACAGTTCTGTGGAAGTTAGAGCAGGTCACAATCATATTAGGAACTGAGAAGAGGAACTACCTAAAATGGATTAAGAGATTTTAGCTGTTTAAAAGAAAGAAAGAGAGAGAGAGAGAGAAAAAAAAAGCTACAGCAGTTCCAAGCTGCACTTGGAAAGATGGACTTCTCAAAGGCCTCAAAGATGGACAAAGTGAAGGAGACAGATTTTGTGCTGCTTGTTTCTGGCTGTACGTAGGGACAGAACATGCCATATGTGGCTGGATGTGCAGGTATCCTTTGGAAAGTCCATTTCCCAACTCCTTTGCACAGACCAATGCAAGCAGAAATAAAGCTGCCCTTCATTTCCTGTTCAGCTTTCTGTTGCTTTTCAGGGTCTGTGAGTAGGAAGGAAGTGTTGTCCTCTTTTCAAAATTAATTCACTTGCCGCTCTGTAGTAAGCCTCCAACATCATCCTTAGCTGGTGTCAGTCACTGATAAGAGGTAAAACCGAAGAAAAGAGTAATAAAAAGAATTTGAATGAGTTTGTCTTGAATCCTGCCTACTGAGAGAGGTTCTATATTTGGGGCAACTGAGGCTGCAGGAATTTATGACTAGACTGAGTTGCGTTTTGATAATACACTGTACCGCATGTATGAATCCAGGCAACTCCAACAGAGGAGCTTTGAGATGGCACAGTTCAGGGCAGAAGAAACATCGTTACAGTGCTCTGCATTGTTGTTTTCCACCTTAAACGCTTTCCCATATTTCCTTGAAAGATTCTTAAATGTATCATCAGACAGGAAAGTATTATTATACTATAATATTAAACTTTAAACTATTTACCCAGTGGATGACAGCTCATCTTTATGAATTTCAGGCTTTCCATTTTTGAATAAAATACTTGAAATAGCTTGTTATGACTTTTGTGTGTGAAGTGATTAACATCTTGAATAGAGTTTCTTGCTCATTGATTGAATCTGCAAGTCTGAAATGTAACTCAGGTCATAAGAAAATACAGTCATCAGAAGTTGCACAATTAATGGATTCTGGGCCTTTCACAGTGGAAAATCAACAGTCCGGATTCAAGGGCATTGGGTGAGCTGGGTGCCACTAAACTTCTCTCAATCCATTTCTTAAGAACTAGTCTTATTCGTAAGCACTAAATCCTGCTTATTTAACACATACTCATCCCCACAGTAATTTCCTATATTTAATTTTTCCAGAACTGGTGTTTTGCAAAATGGAGAGCTAATATCATTCATTTCCATCCTTATGCTAAGTTAAGGCCCAGACTTGTAGGAGACTGAATTCCTGTTTGTACATAGTCTGTACTCCTAAAGTATACATCCACTTGGACTAATCCTTAAGACTCGCAAGGATTTCATTTGAGATCTCAGTAAACACTTGCCCAACACATAGATTTGAGCCTAACTGAAGGACTAAAATGTCTTTGCAGAGAGGAGGAGAAAGTTGGGCTCATGGCCACCTAAAGTGCTTGATGATTTGTCTAAGGCTTCTGAGAGAAAGTGAGTATCGAGGTGAGCAAAGGAATTATAGGCTGATGATTTTCTCATTGCTACTTCCATGTTCAAGGAGGAAGAGTACAAATCTAGATTTCAGTAGGGCAGGTCTTGCTTTCTGTGACATGGATACTCTTTTGCACTTTTTGTTTGCTTTTGTAACTCTTAAGAATAAAGCTTTTCTAGCAATGCTGTGACTTATGTCAGGAAAGTAACACACTCGTTTCTCGGGGGTTTTGTTGTTTTGTGTATTTTAAAGTCACTTCCTAGTCATCTGGCTTGTAGACTACAGATGTGCAAGAGCTGATGGCCATAAGAAACAAAGTGACACCGGTCATCAGAAAATATGCTGCATTCAGTACTGCCAACGTTGTTCTCCTGCATGTAAAATGCAAGCAAACATGTCCATGGAATATACTAAAATCCTTTAGGATCCTAAAGGAACATGCTGAAATTTAGGAGAGATCACACCCCAGCTATTTTCTAGAAGTGCACTCATAGGAAGACAGTATTCACTTTTGTGGAGTTCTGGTAGACAGAGCTTGTGTGCAGTCATTGGGATAGGTTCCAAGAGTATCCAGAGGGGTGTACAGGTTATGCTTATTTTCATGACTATTTGCTTGGAAGTATGCATCTTGAGGATCAGAGAGGTGTGGCAAATATGTCTGAAAATAACATCGTATTTGCTGAAATATTAATATGTTCAGTTTTTTGGACTCTAAATAATGAATTTACTATGTTAGTGGGTAAAGGAGTTTAACATAATGCCATGATGTAATCCTGATCGAAGCAGAACTGAGGACTTGGTAGGATTTATTTTAGAAGAAGGTAATAAAGAACTCTTTTATGGTTTCACTTGCAGACCTGTCTGTCAATACCTGATATCAAGACTGCATTTAGTGACTGCATTAACAAAATTGGAAAGAGAGATTGCCTGACACAAGCCTGCTCTGCTCTTACTGGGTCAGTATGAGAATGGATGGTATTCTGGTTAACTGAACAGTTGTAGGGGATCATATATGAACAGAAGTACTATGGCATATAATAAACATTGAAAGGGAGCTGTGCTTCCTTCCCAGGAGTGACAGACACTTGTCTGTTAACTCTAGTCTTGCAGCAGGTCAGTAACTTCATGTGTAATTCCCTTCTATAAAACTTGATGAAAATGTACTAGCCTTGTCTACTGACTGGCTCAGAGCAACAGGATTTGGAGGTAAGTGGAGCTGTGGATGTTTCTGCTTTATCATCTGCTCTCTAAGCACAGTAATCCTTGCACTGGTTGGCTTGCTGCAGCTTCTGACTTAATATAAGTAAGAAAATGTAGCTGTTTATGACACTGATATATACATATATATTTCTATGTGCATATGTGTGTGTATATATGTATGTACATATGTATCTGTCTTAATGTTACTGTTGTACACTGGGTCTTGCAGTACTTTAGTTAGTTACATTCTTAATTCTTTGGGTTAAAAGTGCTATTTGGTATAATCCCGTTATAGGTGGCTAGAAATATTGTCACCTGAATAAGTGCCTGCCTGTATCAAATTCAAGACTTTGCCTTTTTTTGTCTAACAACAAAGCTGTGATAGGATAAGAAATGTTCCTTAAACTATGATAAGAAAACTCTTGTCCCTATTGCTAAGAATCAAATGCCGTTAAACAGATGAACGACCACAACGGCAACAGTGGTTAAGCACTGTGACTGGAAGAGAAGTGTTAGATAATAATCTTATGAAATGGAACCTTTATAATTCATGTGTTTGTTTTGTTTTGTGCAAACACTTCTAGTTTTGATCTGTATGGAATTTCCTCTCAAAATTTCTTTTTGAGTTTGAACTAAAGAAAAAGATTGTGGAAGTCCTGGTTGGGAAGCTGTCAGACCGGTGAGTTGGTGAGTTGCTTGGCAACCCCAGCACAGATGATTACATAAAATTGGAGACAGAATCGGAAGACTTGATACAGCTGGCCTGAGGTTTGTAGCAAAATAACCTCAAACCAGCTGACCGTCAAGTGGTTTGATGCTTCATTCCAAGATTTCCACAGAGTTGATGACTAACTAAATTGGATCTAGACTTGTACAAACACCAGAGAAATAAAGGATGGAGTTTAAATAGCAAATTAAAACAAAAAAGAAAAAAAAAAAAACAGATCCCCATTGTTTGAGTGTATGAGAAACTAACATAATAATTCCAATAAATAACTGAAGGGCTGAACACTTTACTTGCTTTTGTAAGTAAGTGGTCAGTTAGGGACTACATAAACTGTAATTATTCTTCTTAATACTCTTGTCTATTTGTCTTATTTCCTTAGCAAAGGAGTGAATGAGGGAATTGAATGGATGGTGAAGTGTGTGGTGAGGAATATTCACCGACCCCCAAGACAGAAGGACATCACGTAAGAAATTCCAAGTTAGTCAAGCAACGGACACCCTCTTTCCATGCAGTTTCCTGTTCTCTTTAAAGAAGAAGGTCCACAGGATTCCTCTTAAACCTGATTCTTTCCTAAGTTTATTTGGAAACAAACATTCTCTTTCTGTGTCGGGGGGAAAAAAAATTGAGCAAAGGATTCTAACTGTGAGGAAAAAAAAATCCCTTGCATTGTGTATTAAGTCATTGGCCAGAGAGCATAGACTTCCCAAAGGCTGAGTGGCAATCCACACTTTGTTGCCGATGCAAAGGACTTAATTTTCTACTGTATTGCTGTGTGATTCTTAGTCTGTTAATCTAACAGGGGCTAGAGGCCAGTGAAATGGAACTCCCCCTTGAAGGAACTGGGTAGGTGAATCTGAAAGGAGAGGGGGAGCCTGGAGGATGGCTGTCCTTTTAACCGAGCTAATACCTCACTGTTCCAGCCCCATGGTTACTCTACATGGTGTTATTGGCCCTCTTATGCTGTTGTTTGTATAATGAGAAGAGACGATGATTACAACTCAATTTTCAGTGGGCACGTTGATTCGTGACTTTTACCTGTGGTAAATGCAGACATGGAAGCCAGCAACTGCACAATGGTACACTGCTTATAATGGGTATTCTTAACAGGATGTGACCTTCAGAAGTGCTGCTGATCTCTGTTGTGCAGTCTCTAATGGTAAGAATAATTGGTATTTTCTGTAACCAGAGGGAATTGTGGTCCTCTCTGTATTTTCTGGGCTGAAAGCTAAATGTCTAGGCAGGGAGAAATCAGTATGCAATAAAGGGTCCTACTACTTTAAACTTCTCACGCTGAAACAACTGATGAGTCGTGTAAGTACAGCAGTGGTTGTACTTGGCCCTCTAGTTTTGCAAATGCAAACAAGAACAAATGGCAGCTCTCAAAGGCAAATAGTTCACTTCCCATGTGGCCTACTCAACTGTGATTCTGTTGACATATCACTAACATACAGATAAAAAATATTCAGAGAAATAACAATTTGATGTATTTTACAGTGGTTTGGCAGTGGTTGTTGCTCTCTCTCTCTCTGTTTCAGTCACTCTTTGTACTGATAGCCATTCTATGCTGTTTGCTCATATTGTGAAGGAAACATTTTTCTAGCTCAGTTTTATCAAGTTAGAAAGTGGCATTTGTTTAAAGAACTATTATACAATCACCTGTCTAAAAACTTTCTTCATGCAACTTACTGCAGAATTTTTTCATGTGAGAACATAACTCATTTTCTCACATTTGAGTCGAAGTATCAAGGCACTGGAGTATGTCATAAGTTCATGAAGTCAATGGAAATAGTATGTACATACTGGAGAGCAGACTCCTCTCACTTCTCAAAAAAGCTAGGATAAGAAGGCTAGGCAAATTGTTGGCTGACATTTTTTTTTTTTTTGGTGCTTTCTCTGCCCCTTGGAGTGCACACTAGCTGTGTTATCCACCACTTTGTCAGACTGACTTCTCTGATGGAAATTAGTTCTGTCAATTAGTGCACTAGGAGAAGGTGGCTGGATACTACAGAAGAGATCATTGCAGTAATCCATGCAGAGTAATTGGTATGCTGTGGGTAACCAACTGATTTGTCTGTATGAGGAAAAAACATATGCCACATAACTTCTTTGTGTGGGTGAGGCAGGCTGCCTTTAAAGTCAGTGCTTTTTCTTCTTTCTTAGAATGGAGTTGGTTACATGCAACAACTGTATGATCTGCCTATTAGCAATGAGATTTTTTTTTTAATTGTTAGATTTTGTAATAATCCACAGTCCCAAAAGGTGAAGTCAGTGCAAATTCGTAATACTTTGCTCTAGTGGCATGGCAGATTTCTTTACACTTTCCTTTACAGAAAGCTCGAAGTAATTCATTAGAGAAGCAGCCAGTGTATCTTAAAACCTTTTAAGACCTTTTCATCTCTTTGCTGAAGAAAGCGGGGGGGGGGGGGGGGGAGGGGGAGAGGGATGATCTTAAAGGGCCTTTGCTGATGCATTCAACCATTTCTGTGTATGTTCTGTTAATGGAGCCCAGTTTAGCAGGATATATAACTGCCTCTTTAATCCCAGTGGGAAAGATCATTTAAATGTGGAAGGAAAAAGGGAAAAGCTGCTATTTGTGTTCTGTAGCATGTTGAAAATCAGTGGATTCTTGGCAGAAACTCAGAATTGAGTAGAAATGTTGGAAACTGAACCTCAGACCAGCCCATTCGTCACTCTGTAGACAGCTTTCCTGGAAAAAAAGTGATTGATTCCTAACTAAAGTCATTCCAGTATCTGATATGGATCACTTGCAGTTACTTGCTGTTGTTAGACTGGATGATATAATGTAGCATCTGAGTTTGCATTTGCATGGTGCTGATGTCAACACCATATCCCAGAAGAATTCAGCTGCAGTAGATCTGATTCAAAAACCAGAGATCTCTTTAGGCACCTTCAGACCTAGTGACCTGCCTCGTATTTCTTTTTCACTCTATGAATGTAGAAGATCTCTTGAAGATTATTCACCTACTGTAAGAAGTAGGATTTTCTCCGGCTTCTGCATGTGATGCAAGGCTGACAGTTTCAAGTGTGCAACAGAATTGGATAAGCAATGGCCATTAGTTTTAAGGGAAATCTCTTTCACTTGGCCACTCTGAAAGTTTGAGTATTTTCACGGTGTCCAGGTGGTCCTGGCTCTTGCTTCTCTTGACAGGATTGGTGTCAAAAATGAAACTGAAAAAAAAACAAAAACAAAAACAAACAAAAAAAAAAAAAAAAAAACAAACAGTGCCTGGTGGAGAGAAGTGCTTTGCTGAAAGACAAAAATGCTTTTTGTCACATCACAAGTGATGTGAAATGTCTAATGGGATGCCAGGGGTTTTCTGGACTTTCCACATACTCTTTTCAGATCTCTTCTTCCGCCTATTCCCTAGGAGACCTGGGAGGTGAAACAGTTTGGAGCTCAAGGCCATAGCTGTTCTCATGAGTGTCTAGACAAAAAGACAGAAATAATTGCATGCTTTGTGGTACATATCAGCAGGAGCACTTAAATAAAAGCAAACAAACTGGCTTAAAAATTCCAAGTTCTCAAGCGTGGGAAGCACTAAACTTTCTCGTCGCCTTTATTCCTCTGTGAAGTTACCCTAATGCATGTTGCTTTCTGTCCCTTCACCTGGGAGCTCTGAGATGCCTGCTGTCTTTCACTGATGTTAATGACTGCCTGGACCCTGGAGGTGCAACAGTGCTTTACGAAACAAAATCTCACTTCCAGGAGTCTTAATCAAGGACCTGATCCTGTTGAAGCTAGAGGCCTAAGGGAGCATGGAATTTTCATTGCAATTAACAGCTTCTGCACTGGCAGATTTCCAGGCATTGAATACTGTTGCCAATTAAGGCTTTAATTGTATTAAAGCAAGGGACTTTTTTGCACAGCCACTAATTTCCCCTGGGTGTTAAAACACACAAATTGACAGTCTCCTGTTTTTCTTAATACATGAGTTGATCTGTAAGCAGCCTTACAAGAAAGAAGAAAGCATTAAGGTCACAGACTGTGGCATTTGCTGTGATCACACAAGTTCTTTTAAACAGAATAAAACCATGCTGAAGTCTCTTCCTAAATCTTAAGGACTGTGAAAGTGTGTATGACAAATAATGGACTTCGAGTTCTTGAGAACATGATGATGCTAAAGAGAGGCTGTTTATCCCCATAACACTGTGATTAGAAACTTATTTTGCTTGCTTACTCGTCAGCTGTGTTCGTGTGCCTTTTCAGCAGTGGCCCACTGTTTGTACCTATCCAGACACTTGATACTCAAAAAGATGCATCAGTGGTGATGCATAAGTAGGATCACGCTCTGCTGTCCACAAAAAAATCAGTTTTGCTGCAGCTTCAGTCTGTATAACCAGATCTATACTGCTAATGATGCAGCTGTTCAGACCTGTGGAGTACAACTGAAATGGATATGGAACATGATTCTGAGAAGTGACTGTGGCTGCTGCTTAAGCAGCTCTGAAAAAGAATCCTACTTAGGTAGTCAGAGATGGCATGCTGATAGCTCTTTTATGTCTTGATCAGTAATTAAATGTGAGGATTTCAGTGTCATGGTATTTATCACATTTTAGACTTGTGCTTTATACAATTTATTACAGGAAGCACAGATGTTTTATTCCAAATTATTTTGCATGATGAGTGAGCCCTTTGCAAAACTTTCCAACTAAAGACAGATGTTTCTGAGAATATAAGTCATAATACAGTCTTCAGATTTTTGATGTGTTTGAGATCAGCCTATTTTGCCCATGACAGTTTACAAAAATTTATTTCTCTGAAGAGTTGCTGTATCTTTCCAAGCTGAAACAGCTTCATTTCCATACCTAGTAATCACTTTTTCTTTTAACATGCTTTACACTGAGGTGAAGTTAAGAGCTAATCAGCTAATAATCGTGGAAGTCATGCCACTGGCCTTTTTTAGCCCTGGCAGAAGATTAGTTTTCTCTAACCCCTTTGGAATTTCCCTGCTATGCAAACATTTATTAACTGTTAGCAGCAGAAGGCGAGAAGTTTCTGTTATAAGAAAAAGCTTTTAAATGACTACTCTGTTAATCACAGTGCTATCCGTAGCATCTGTGGAAGTGATAATCGATACAGGATACAAATGTGTACAGAAGCCCCTTAGCCCGCATATGCCTGTCTGAGCGCAGACATGAAGATCAGTGATGAACTTAACTCTGGACGGTATTTATATGCCATGCTCTAATGAACTTCCTACGACAGATCATCTTTTTATGTGACCATGAGATAAAGGCCTCAGGATAACTGCCTGTGATACAGGTGGCTCCAAACAAAAGCAGAACTGGATTTAATTCAGATCATGTGTTTGTGTAGGTGCTTTGATACAAGAAAGAAAGGGGAATTTGCAACCACTGTAGTTATACAGAGATAATTCTGCCTAAAGGCAATTCTTTCAGGACCAGCTGTGCATCATACTATGTAGGAAAAGACAAAACCATCTAAATGGCCCTTGCCCCTGCATTCTGTTCGGGCCTGAAGAACAGCCAGGTTTGAAAGGTACTGCATATTTGGTACACAGAATTAGAATTGCAGGTGTGCCAAGAACTGAGGCCATCATGAAATCAGTGATCATCTGCTGAGGTGAATTATTGATGGACAGCAGAATGGACAAGTCTAGAACACAAGCAGGGCCACCCCAGCAAAAGGGAGGGAGCTACTGAGTTGAAAGATGCTACTTCCCTCATAACAGCATCACCACAAGCCCTGTGATTAGAGGAGGAAGGCAGCTGAGGAGCAGATGCATCTGATTGCTAGCTATGGACAGATAAAGTTATCTAAAGACTGGAAGTAGCAAATAGGCTAAAAACCTGGGTGTTGGAAATGGTCCTAGATGTAATAAGTTGACTTTGACAATATTGGACTATGACCTGAGGGCACAATGCCATTCTTTTTGGTTTAGGATGCTGTTAAAGAAGTTAGCCCTGTTTATGTGGTGACAATTTCACCTCATTTGGAACTACTGAAAGATGCAGGATAACTCAGTGTAAAACACCACTGCAAAAGCACAGAGAGTGCTTCAAGAACCGAGGTGTGACCTCTCTTGGGGAAACAACACTTGAATCTGGTGATTGTACGTTGTGAAACTGCTTTGCAGACTTCACTGGACAGACAAAGAGTTCCCCACGTAAAGAGCAGGAGGATGGACACTTTCTCATGACATCAGGAGTTTCAGCAAGTTGCCTAGTTTTGAGGAAATAGCACCTATGTGCTGCACCTGTGACATGCCTGCAAAATAGGTTAAGTGAAGAACACGCAGCGCAAGGCACAACCACGAAGGGCAGAAAATCCTGAGAAAAGAAAATACGTATTCTTGACTTTGCAGTAACTTGGCTCGGCCCCATTGACACTGTCGAGAGAAATCTGCATTTTTCCTAGAAATCTGTCTCTTGCCAAGAACCACACCATGTTAGCAGTGTCTGTCACACAGACACACAGAGGCTTTTCCCAGTGCTTTCCTCTGCCCCAATGTGGGCATTGCCCTGCTGAAGGAATCAAAAGCTGTAATTAGAAATGGGAGGGAGAGGAATCATGAGTATCCCGAGCTCTCATCAGGCCAAAGGATGTCAGAGCATATAGGGCAGGTGCTTTCTCACACTGGAACTTCATACAAATTGGAAATCCCACACAAAAAGCACTCCTAGTGTATAATGCATATTTTGTTTGCTGACCTCAGGCGTTTCCTGCAGTGTTGGTGCTCAGTTTTGTTTCTAGTGCTTCTGAAATCCCTTACAGAGGTGTTTTTTTTCTACAGTCCTCTGGTAAAACCAACTTCCATGATGACTGTCCGGGGCTTTCTGATAATTTCTCGATGTTTGCTTAAGCTATTTTTTTTTAATGTCTGAAAACAATTCATAAGGATGCACTTCCCAGCAATTAGTTTTTCTTCCTCTGGGTAGGGCAGCAATTGCAACTTCATGACACTAATTACTGGATAGGCTGATTAAATTTTCTGTTGAAATGAAGCAGCAACTCAATACTAAAAAGAGTCAGAATCTCGTGTAGAAAAAAAAGCATGATGGAGGACTTTGAGCAGAAAACTTGGACAATGCAGTGTTCAACGTCACTAGGGAAAAAATGACCAGAGCTTCTTCCATAAAGTTGGTTCTCTTCAACTGGAAACCAGAAGAGGAGGAAGATTAGCAATGAATTAGTCAGTTGTGGAATTAAGCCCCATGTTCATTTCTAAACACAGAAATCACTTTCTGGAGCTCAAAGAAATCTTCTCATTCCTTCTCTGTTACATTGTCTTTCATTGAAGCTGAGGGCTGCTGACTCCAAATGAGTTTGCAATATATATATATATATTTTTGTTTTAAACAAGCGTGACCTTTTGAATGCCACATTACCCACATCCTCTTTTGAGGGTATCATCAGGAGATCAGCAGAAAACTGCCTCTGCAGCAGTCTCACCTTGCCCACAATCATGTTGTTATGTGCTACCAAAAGGTAGTTGTGAAGATGAGGCAGTAGATACATTTGCTTAAGAATTCACAGGATAAAACATCCTTCACTTTCCTGAAAGAAAATCCTTGCTGGAAGAACAGGCAGTAATCTTGTTACCATTACTAACTCATGAGTAATGCCTTCTTTTTTTTGTACGTGTCCATAGATGACACTGTCTTTGCTAAGCCATATACACACGAACCACCACAGTTGCACGTTGCCCATGCAGTCCTCCCCTAGCAGCTACTCCCTACCAGGGTGGCCGTGACAGGAGCAAACGCCTGCAGGGGAGACTAATGCGTAAACCTGCCTGCTGTCCAACCCTCTGTCCTAGATCAGCTGTGCCTAAGATGCGAAGCACAAGCAAGAAACTACGGACAGAAATGTCCTGCTGGTGCAGTGTCACTGCTCTGCCAGGGACCGGTCCAGCAGCTGGGGGAAGCAGCTGCCAGCGTGCAACAAACAACATTATTTAGAAAATGCTTCATCATTTGAAGCTTACATCCTTCAGCCTAAGGGATGACGTAGGAAATGACTGGAGGCACTGATCCAGTGCAGCTGTAAGAAGCCTGCATTTACGATATACCATAAAGACTACTGTAAGGGTAGATGAAACTCACTGTAAAATCAAACAAGTCCTTAAATGCCTTGCTGAAACAGAAAGCTGCAGAGTTCACGTGTTCAATTCCTATCCAGGAACTCCTCCTCTGCCAGTTCTCAGAAGTCAAATAACCTAATACTGGCTCCCCTGCAAACTTCCTTAAGTATTTTTTTTTGAGTCATACTCTCCCACAAAAGTTGAGTTGCTCCTTAAAGAAAATAAATGTCCTAATGAGACTGTCACAGAGAAAATAAGGAGTTCTTTGTTTCCAGAACAAAGCGGTACGATTAGACCCTCCTCTGTGGCTGGTTCTTTAAATGTAACATTCAGATGAATGCGCAGGTGGGCCGTGTTTTGCTTCTTTGAGATTTTGCCAGTATCTGTATGCTGTCACTGAAGCACTGCTCGCTCACATGTGCTTTTGTATCTAGAGAACAGGGACAGCTGTGCGATACCAAGGGCTGTCACACCCTGCTATAAGATTTTTCTCCTCCTACACTAAACAAAGCTTAGTTTTACATCTGAGGCTATGCGTAGTACCCACGTGTATTGAATACCATGCTTTTTGTAGTGAGGATGAAACCAGCTGGTTACCTGAGGCAGTGGGAGGACAGCTACTGAATCAAAACCAGCTGCTCCCATGTAGCTGTGTCCTCTGCAAGGATGAAGCTCTCCCAAATCAGCACCCATGTTCTCAGTATGGTGGAAATTTTGACAATTCATCTCTAGGCAATAAGAAGAGCTGGGATCACGGGACTTTCGCCCCACAAACCGTGAAAGACCTAGTAAATGTCACATGAGTGCAGCTGCTGTAACAAAGTGCAGGGGATCTCTGTAAACGAGAGGTGCTGAGTCACAGGCTTGGTTGTTTCTGCATGACGTCATATCGGTACACAACCTACAAAACTGGGCAAAAGGAGAACTTGATTCTGCCTTTGCCGGAGGTAGTCTGCGTTTGAGGTTCAGAGTCGTGAACTGGGGAATGCACGCTCCTTATCTTCCAAGTTTCCCTCTAAATATTCCTTACCTTCTGGGAAGGCCAAGACAAGTCCAATAAATCACCTGCCCAACTTCAGTATCACAGAAAGTACAGAGACAGAAATAGAAACTAGCAGTGAGGATCTTGATGGTCAGATTGAGACTGAACAAGCCCTTCCGAGCATGTCCTCGCAGTTGGGTCTGAACTCTCCAAACCTTTAAACAGCCCCTTGTGCTTCACAGTGGAAAACACCCTTCTCGCTACCCGCCTCACGCTCAGAAGCTGGGCCCAGATCACCCAATGCACATATCCGCCAAGCTTGTTTTTTTCTGTTTAGAAATATCTAGGAAGTCATCCTTTTCCTGCCCTTCTACAGAAAAATGACCAAATCTCCCAGCTCCACTCCCATGGTAAAGCTACGTGCAGCCCAGTTGGAGCTCTTCCACGATCGGAGCAGTGTCCGGGAGGGCCCCAAACCAAGCACTGGCTGCTGTGGGCACAGAAAGGGTGACCTGGGGCTCCAGGCACCTGATGCGCTTCTTGAGGCTGAGCTGGTGTTGCGCTTCCCTCCCCCCCCCCCCCCAAATGCAATACTAACTCTCTGATTTCCAACAGTACTTAGTCATTCAGGGACAGTGGGCTGCCGTAGCCCTCTCCCTAAACATTGAGCAAGATGGAAAATGCCAATGTTTTTTAAAGGGTAAGCAAACAATTGCTTTGGGAAGACCCCTGTTTTACATTGACCCAGAATTAATACATGAAGTGCTTGCTGTTCTAAACAGTCAGGGAATTGTGTAAGCATTATTATATCTGTCATTCCAAGCTTCCTGACCAAGTTTCCCAGAAAACTGATGTAAGCAAAGAGCATCAGAAGATTTAATCAACTTACTCTATTTTTATTCGAGTTAAGAGGATGCAATGCCCAGACTGAGGCTTAACCATGATACAGTTAGCACCTTGTGAGCAACCTGAGGAGACCCAGACAACAGCCGAACAAACAGAAACCTGCTTCAGCCTTGAACCCATTCTCTGGATTAATTTCCATGAGTGAACATTTCAGCCTCTCTAGGCAGAAGCAAGCTCTCTGGCAAGCTCTCTAGGCAAGCTTCTCTGTAAAAGACAACTGTCCTTCTACAATCCACTTGAAAGTGAACCCTGGGAATAAGTGAAAATTACAACATGCTTTGTAATCACCACAAGAAACTGGATCCAATTTTTTGGTAAAAAAAAAACAAAAAAACCCAAAAAAACGTTAGCTACCTTCTTTCCTTTATCTGTAGACTACCGAGTCAATATGCTACACTGTTGTCTGAACAAGTCTGCTAGTTATTCAGTACTCTCAAAGAAGTAACTGAATCTACTGAGGGAGACCGTGGATGAAAGATACTGCCACCGTTTCTTACCTGACATCGTAACAAGGCAGCAATCATTTGCAGTTTTGGAACATCCTTATTGCAAAGACCTCTAAACACTTCCTAAATCTGGGATATAGCAAGCTCATTCCATTTTCCAAGAAGGGAAACCAGGGGACTTTGAGGACTAGCTCAGGCAGCTGGGAAGTGGCAGAAGGGATAGGGAGCAAGTAGCCCTCCAGCCCACACCATGGCACATGGCCAGACCGTGACTCTGAAGCAGGCACCCTTTGGGAGCTCTAGTACAGTGCTAAGGCTACCAAAGTATTAGAGCTTTCTTTATTGTGAAAAGAATCAACAAATCAAACCATTTCCTTTGCTGTAATGTCTTTCATTGTGTTTTTCACATTTTCATAAAAAGGATGCTTTTTCAGTAGGTTTTGGGGTGTGGGAGTTGGCCAACATGAGGCAAAACATTTCATTTCATTAAAAAAAAAAAGAAAAAGGAAAAATGATTTGATGACAGAGTGTCACCCAGCTCCAGCAGCAGCTGTAGCAGGAGACCAATGGCCATGAGCCACACTGAGCCCAGGAGCATTTAGCTGATCCTTGCTCCTTACCTGGCGGCAAAACCAATCCCGACTCGCCACCGGCTTGATTGTGAGCCCTCTCGTTTCCTATTTATCCAACTGGCCCAGGCTAGGAGAAGGTCCCAGCTCCTGCGAGACCTCTCATTTACTCTGAGCGACATCCCCATTTCAGGAAGCTCCTAGAACAGAAAGGAACAGAAATTACAGACTGAGGGAAAGAAACGAGGCCAGAGGAATTAAAGATGAGACTGGGAGAGGGAAACCATCTCCTTCATCGCACGTGCATGACTAAGGCTTTGTCACGTGCCTGCCTGTAAGGTGGCACCTAAGCCCAGCGGCTCAGCTCCAGGCACCGCAGGACGAGACTTCCCTGGGGCAGAACGGGCCGTGCCCAGGAGTCGCGTTCGGGGCTCTGGCCCTGGTCAGCTCAGCGCGCTTCCCCAGAGGGTCAGAGCCCTTCACTGTCCCTCCGTAACAATTTTCTGTAAAATCAGGATGCAATTTTTTCTGCTTCCATATGTTTTCAGACTTCACCACTGAAAGCTCAGAAGCACCGTATGTGCCAAGCCCTCCTCCAGCTGGGCTACGCTGGAAGGTAACGGCCAGGCAAGCAAAGACCGGGCTGGCACAGCTGGGTCACGGTCTGGCAGCGCTGCTGGTGTTGCAATCCTGGGCAGGAGTTCAGGGCAATTACTTTGTCCTGAGCATCATGTCACCCAGTTTCCAGTTGTCACCCTGCCCGTTTAGTGAGCCGCTCTCAGGCAGGGCACGTATGTGCTTTGGCACCTCAGCTTAAGAGGTCGCTGCGTGTTTGCCAGGCACATTTGCTCTGCAGCCTGCTCTCATCTTTCTGCTCCTGCTCGCAGACAACACTGACTTCTCACCCTCATCTCTGTCCCCGAGGCCACTGGCCGCGTCTGTCTGCAGCACTGTCCCGAAGGAGCTCTGCTCTGTTGCCTTCAGGTCACTGCCAACGTGGAAATAACCTGCTCAGCGAGGAGCGATGTATTTCAGCAAGGAGAGCCTGGGAAAATAACACAAACACAGTCAGGGAGACAAAAAAAAAAACCCAGCACACACACATAGAAGATAAAAATCAGCACCTTCTCTATGGAACAGTGATGGGCAAATTCAGACAGGTTCAATATAAACTAACATTCCCCAGGTCCCTTTGCGCAGGCTCTACGGGGCTGAGCCTGCCGTGAAGTGTCCGGCCCAGCTGCCGAGCGCTGTGCGAGCGCACGTGGATGCAGAGCAAAGAGCAACCTCTGTCAAAAAGAAAACACGTAGGAATCTGTAGGCAGAAGGAATTTGCCTGGCCTGTGATTTAGGCATGGCTGTGGGGATCATTGGAGTTTGTTTGGATCGGGCTTATGGAGCGGAAACACGGCCCTGCTCAGATCCTGCTGCATCCCTCTCTGCGCCTGGAAGAATCCCTCCTCTGGCAGTCACAGGTGCGAGCCAGCTCACTGGGAAAACCTTCCGCTGACTCCTCAGGTCGGTGTTAATCATTTACCTGCCTCCATTTCACACCCTCCAGCACTGGGCCAGCAGATGCACCACTTTTATTGCGGACAGGTTTTTATGCCAGGAACGTGTCTGAACCAATCCCGCTGTGAGCAAGTAGTTTCCTGCCAGGGGAGACTCTGATGGGGTTTGGGGAGTCGCTGCCCTCTGTGAGTCACTGTCTCACCTGGATGCCAGGACCTGGACCGCTGAGCATGAGGCCCTAGACAGAGGCAAACCGAAGCAGCAGCCACGCCTGAGAAGACTGAATGAACTGTTGTGGGTTTTTGCGTGCCTTTCCCTCTTCCCCCTCTTCTATTTTAAGTATTTAACAGCATAAGATGATAGGGAAACACAGCTTGGAGAACAGCGTGGGCTTGGGCCTTTTATGCAGGGCCCACAGCATTTGGGGAAATTATCTTCTCTATAGTAAATATCTGAGTCATCTCAGGAGATGTTTCAGTGTTACCATGTACTTGTCCTTAGCCACAGCTTATAAGGAAAACAGTCATTTGAGTTATTAGGAAGGAGTTTGCACTGCTTTATTGTTCCTCTTTTCTCTCTGGGCACGGGAAACTACAGTGAAAACCAAAAGGGGCTTTTATCCTTTAAGTTATTTCACCTTGTCAACTAATCAAATTTACAGTTAGTCATGGTTTGGTCTGTGACTGCCTGATGCAGCATGCATGCGTGAGAAGAGGTGGGATCTGAGCAGGAGGAAGCTTCACGTGTCTTCGCTTGGCGCAGGGTGGTTTGGCTGTGAGACCAAACATTGGGAGCAGTCCCCAGCGGATTTAGCAGCGTAAAATTCTCGTGTAGAATTTTATCACATTTTCCATTTCCTGGAAACCAAGTGGGATTCATGTGCTTGGGGAATTGGATGCTTATTTATAAAGGTCAATGTTTACCAGGAAGATCCCCCACTGTTACACTGCCTGCAAGTCTACACAAGGAGAAACTTCGCTATGTAGAAATTCTGACTAAATCCGCATGAAGCTTGGCAGAGAAACCTCAGACAAGGTCTAACTGTTCCAATAAACAACCTAGAAATGGCAGCAGTGCCCCAAATATTGTCTGCCCAGAAAGCGCCCCAAAGGGCTCGGCAGGCTGCCTCGGCTGGGCTGTGACACCAGCCAGCTACGGGGCTGAGTGCCAGCACCCCTGCTTGCACAAACAGCCCTCCAGACTGGAACCTTGCTACCTCTAGGCCAAAAAAACCTCACGAGGGCAAGCTGAACAACACACGAGCATTCACAGCGCTCCTTACCATTGGAAGAGCAAGTGACCGAGGACACCGAATCTTTAGCACTTAGTGCTAACTAGGCAGCGCAGCAGGATGGGAACCCCATAAGCGTTTGGGTCTTCGTTGACCACAGCCAAGCTGGAGGCTCCAGCTGCAAAAGCCTTCAAACCCTCGGGGTCCTGCCCTTTACTCTGCCTGATGGAAAAGCACCACCCAGGAGCAGTATTTCTCCATGTCACGCAGCACTTCAGTGGAAACCAAAACCCTTCTTGGCTTATTCAGCATGCAGGAAAGCCCAGGCCCTAGCAGAGACTAGGCCACCAGCGCCTTCGTTACAACTCTTTGCCTTAGCCAAATGCCTGAGGCCAAGGGGCTGGGGAGAAGCCCCCGTTTGGGGATGGAACAATTATCGGGGCGAAGATTAAACATTAGGAAAGCTCCTGTGGGTGGGAACAGAGCGCTGGAAGAGGCAACTTTCGTGCTTGTGCAGCCTCCTTTGGAGGATGTGGAGAACAGGTTTGGCAAAGCCGCCAGGGAATCGCCAGGGTCAGTCCTGGCTCAGTGCAGAGGTGGGAGCGAGGGCTCTCTGCTGCTTTCAAACCATTTTGTTTGCATCTGTCCCCAGCTGAGCCAACGCAGGGCAATGTCAGAACCACCAGACTGCTTCATCTCCTAGAGCCCAAAGCTGCGTGAGCAGGAGCGATCACCGTGGAGCCTGCTTGCTCGGGATCGCTGGCTTGGAGCGTGGGTGCAAACAGAGCGCCAGGGAGGCCCCAGCTCCAGAAAACCGAGGAACAGCAAAAGGGCAGGTGCTGCCCACAGGAGAGGCCCTGCTCAGCTAACCCACTGCGCGAAGCAAACGGCCTTTGGGTGTTGTGCAGCAAGGACGACACAGGAAAAGGCTGCCAGCAGCAGAGGTGGGGTTAAAATCCCCTTTTACTTGGTTATTTCAGCCTCCCTCTCATGAGTTAAGTGTGGGGCAGTTCCGCACAGCAGATTTTTGAGAGTGCATTCAGTGACTACTGCTTGGGCAAAAATACTTCTCTCTTGAACCACAAACTATTCCTGACAACTATTCAGCTAAAAGGAGCTATAAAAAGCCAAACTCAGTGGAGGCGGAATATGTAGGCACTGTGTCATCATTGCCACAGGCTGGAAAAAGCCCGAGAGAGTCGCCCTTGTTGACTTCCCTAAATGCATTTATGAAGCTTAAAAGAAGAAAAAAAATGCCTGCTGTCAGCAGGAGCAGGGCAGGGCGCTCCTCTCCTGCAGTTGTGCAACAGCACGCTCACGCCGGCCGCGCATCCCCGCCTGGCCGAGCGGGGCTCGCCGCGGCGCCGGCCGGCTGCTCCGGCGCGGGGTTTGCCCGGAGGCAGAGCCGCGTGCCCGCAGCCTGCCGCACGCTCGCGTGCATCCTTGCCTTCGGCTCACCAAGGCTCTTTTTGCTGCTCTCGGGGTTTGTGCTGAAGGCCGGTGCTTTACGATCGCAGGGTGCTGGCGAAAATGGGGCAGAAACAAGTAGGAGCCAGAAGACCTGTGGCAGCACCTCCCTCCCCCCCGCCCAAAATGAGACTAGGAAAGGCAGCTGGTAACAGAGACTCTTGTAATAAAATAACTTCTTTGCTTTTTTTCCTTTACAAAACAGATTCCATGTACGGTATAAAAGCAGGCAGCTCAGACATAAATTTAAAGCCAGCTGTACCAGTGACTTTAGGGGCATCCTACCCCCAAGCTATCTCAGCACGCTCCAATCTCCAAACCAACGTGACAAACGCACGCAAGTGAATCCTCTGCAGAAAATACTATTAAATAATTAAAAAACCAAAACCAAAGACTGTTTAAAACTAAGCCTCACAGTAGCCTAAAAAGGGGGAACAGGGTCCTTCCCCAGAAAAATGACCTTGCTTGTGTGTTTCTCTTCTGATAAAATACTGACCCGTATTAAGAGCTGGAAAATAAACAGCCAGCGCCCCGAGTTGGCCCAGGCCTCCGCGGGCACGTGGTGGCTCCGTGCTCAGACACGCTGCTGCTTGCAGCCAAGCGAGGTTCACCCAAGGCAGGGACAGAGAGGCGACGTACCCCTGCCCGCAGGCCGGGCCCAACGGCAGCTGCCGCGGAGCACGGTGCGACTCTGACCCATCGCTCGTCTTCTCCGCGGTGCATTTCAAGTTAGTTTTTGACAGATTAATAAGTTAATGAAGGCCCAGTGGAAAACAAAACAAAAACACACACGCACAACGCCGACCCCCTCCCAAACCCTGGAGGTTCGATTCATGTTCTCAGTACAAGAGGAAGCGCTCCCGGACCTCCTCCTCGATCGAGTGCAGCTTGGTGGCCCGCAGCGCGTCCAGCAGCTCCCTGGTGACTTCGTAGTGACCCTCTTTCAGGCGGATGAGGAAAGCCCTGAACTTCTCCTGGATGACTGCCCTGCTCGCCGGCGCCTGCTTCCGCGGCGAGCGCTCGAGGATCTGCTGCAGGCGCTTCAGCTTTCTCACGGGGATGTTCTGGTACGCCACAAAGTCTATCACGGCCTGCTCACAGTCCTCGTCTTCTAGGGCTGCTAGGAGAAAACCACCTGAAGGTTAGAGACGAGGTCCCAGGGTGACACGAGGAGACTGGACCCAAGCGAGGAACAAACCAGCTAACCCTGCTGCTGCCCCACTCCCTCCGCGGCATCCTGCCCCGACCTGGGCGCTTCTGTCCAGGAACGGCCAGCTCAGGCCATGGGCTCCAGCTCACTGAGTCCTGCCAGGAAAGCTGCTGCCCTCGTAACCTGATTTCTGGAGTGTACTTTAACTCATACAGCCACTTACAGCCCAGAGTAGCTGCACAAACAGAATTGCACAACACTACTCACGTGCACAGCTGCGTCCATAGGGCGCAACTGGCAGCCGAGGCTGCTCGGAGGCATCGGACTCACACCGGCCCCGCGCTTTGCTGTGGCTAAGGGGGAAAGGGCGAGTACTGCCGGCCTGGCGTGCCTGGCAGGCGCACGACGAGATATACATGTCAGAATAGGTCTTTGCAGGGAGAAAATGAGGTTGAAAGGGAGAAGGAAAGGACCAAGCATGGCATCGTTAAAAGAAAAGTCCATTTCTGCCAGGTGACTGCCCTGGAAGCCGGGACCCAGCTTTCACGGCAGGCAAACTTTCCCAGCAGTGGCCCATCCTATATGGGCCCATCCGACTATTAACCAATAAGGAAGAGATTGACCTGATTTTGTACCAGTGTGAACTGGGAACAGTTTCACTGGTTATACTGGGTTGGGCTTGCCTGGACCTTCTGACCCTCCTCCAGACTTGGAGTTTGTTATTTAAGTGGTCCTGCAATTGTCTGCACAAAAGAGAAGCACAAGGGCCCGTGCACCTTCCCTGCAGAGTGAAATCGTCTGAAGAGCTGGAGTTAAAAATACCGTTCAGCTCCCCATTGCTCACGGAGCCTGTTTCTCTTTAAATAGCTCTATGGCCAGGCTGGATCCAGGTGCATTGCTTAACAAGAGGAAAGGGCACGTGCTGCTGCTGATGTTCATCCGATGTCCTCACTATCCACCATGATCACGCTCCTGGCAAGCGGTGAGGAAAGGGCACGTGCTGATGATAGAGGTTTTCAGCTGGTGCCCACTTCCTCCACCAGGTTCACACTCCTGGCGAGTGGCTCATGGCATGAGTCATGCTTCTTAAGGAGAAGCGCCACACGTTTGCTAGGCCAGTTTGTTGAAATACTTTTGCATAAAGCTCTTAGGAAGCTGATGATTGAAAGATGAACTTGTCTCATACATTGCTGGAGGGAAAATCCTTCTTGCTGCATGGCAGATGAAGGGAAGCTCTTGTTTTTTGAAGTCCAAGACTGTGAGGATTCACTGACATCAGAGGAACAGACCTTGTCTCCTTCATATATCAGCTGTACATTCAGGGTAGAGCAGGTGGTTTCACAGAGCTGCCTGGTTCACCTTAACTGATATCAAGGCCCTTGAGTCAGCTTGCATGTGAGAGACCCGGACCTGGCCTCTTTCTCATCCCCTAAATTGTTGAGGACGCAAGTTACAGGACAGCTCTCAGGAGCCGTCCCGTCGCTCTCCCGCCTCTCCTGCCTGATCTGTGCCAAGTGAAGGCTCTTGCCCAACTTTCAGGCTCCAGTGAAACTCAGCGCTCGTTTGGTGGTGTCGCTGTGAAACAGCTGATGCAGCATCATTGTTTTTTCCACATAACAGGCCAAGATCCAAGTTACACTGAGGCTCAGATGTATTTTGTACCTTGGAGTCAACAATAAGGATTTCTGGAAAGACAGGCTGAAAGACCAGGAGAGGAAACGAAACCAGGCCAGCCAGGGACTGATCTGAGTGAAGACCAGCAGGCGCTCTGGTGGTATTGCCCTTCACCTCGGGTACGTTTACAAGATTACAAGCAACCAGTTATCATTGCAAGCAATCAGCTGTGGGCAACAGAGCAAATAACTGAAAGAACCGCCTGTGTGTGCTGGCAGCTTTCCCTGGTTATCAAAGTCGCTGCTAAACACCCATAGGATTTTGTTGCCAACTCCATATTCTCAGTGGGCAAGAAACCTGCATGTGGTTTGCTCCCAAAGCCTGGATGAGAAACGGTTGTCGCTCAGACCCTGTACTCATTCTGTGTCCTAATGCAAAAGTACGTAAAGGTGAGGGAGAGAGAGACTATATTTTAATCCTCTGTAGTTATCACTCCATACTTTTAAAAGTAATTTTATCTCAATTGTCATCCACATAGAAAAAGACACCAGAAAGTTCATGCTCGCCCCAGCAACAACGCAGCTCCAGCATCTCCCTGCTCTGCCCACAGAGACCCCTGTGCCAGACCGGCCGGCGGCGTGCCCACGGGCTCACCTGGTCCCTGCGTGCTGTTGCCTCTCCCCATTCTGCAGGACGTGCAGAGCGTGTCGTGGTACTGATTTCCTTGGACGTTGGTTATCTTCCCCTGCTGCGAGCAGTCCTGGTGGGCCTCGCACAGCTTGGTGCTGGAGCTGGAGGACGAGAAGAATCCCTGGGGGCAGGGATGACACTGGGTGTTCTCGAAGGGGGTACCTGGGCACGAGGGCAGCAAAGGGAGTGTCAGCATGTCCCTCCCCAGCCACACACCTGTGTTTGCAGCAGTGACCCAGCAAACGAGCAAGCTCAGAAGTTGTGGCCAGCGTCAGCTGAGCAAAGAGCATCAGACAGCATTTGAGCATAAGGGCAGTATGTTTCAGATGGTCACCATTTGTAGCCCCCCCCCACCCCTTGAAAAGTGTGTGTCCAACTGCAGGACAAACAGCAGCACTTTTTCTAACCATTTTCCAAGAACTGATGCCTAAACATTTGACACATGCCGAAACAGTCCTTTGATTCGCAGTGTAACGCAGCTGGGAGGCTTCTAGCCAAGCGAAAGTAAAAGTTGCTGAGGGCTTCAGTGCTCTGCTTGCTTTTGCAGTGCTGCGTTTTTCTAGTAAAGGCTCAGGGCCAAACCAGCTGCCTTTTCACCCAAATGACATGCCAGCAAGACTCTGTCCAGGGTGTCTTTTGTATTCTTTGAAATAAGAGGTAATGACCTTGTCACAATCACATTTCACACCCATTTTCATCTCCTCTTCATACGGCTAGAGAAGAGCAAGGTTTTTACCTTGTTGCAGCCTCCTTCAGGCTATTTCTTTGACTTTAACGGTAGATATCCTAGCCAGCCCTGATGATGACCCCAGCATGTGGTTCAGTATTTGTAAATGGGAAACAAAATAAAGACAACTTCCCTAGAGGAACCGCACACGTATCAGAGAATTCTGCTCCAACGTGAAAGCCAACAAGGTCTGCCCAAGCCATTGGAGCTACTGCCCCGAAGTGACGACTGCACCCGCCGAAGCCCTGCAAAGCGCCGCCGTGGCACTGCCTTCCCCGCGCCCCGGGTCCCGCTCGGCCAGGCGCTCGCGGCCTCTGCGCTCTTCCCATCCGCAGTGAAGCTCTGCCCTTCCTGGGGGAACTGGGACATCTGGGCTGCAGTGCTGTAACGCCCCCCGCAGTGAATTAGTAAATAAATAAAATAAAAATTGCTTCTCCCCACATGTCCCAGCTTGCTCACATGACTGCTCAGTGCTAAAACCAAGCCTCCAGCCAAATGTAATCTTTCAATTTCACGGGATTTTCCCACACTGTTTGGAAAACTAGTTCACCTTTTGCTGAATCACTGCATTTTGTAACTGTCATTTCCTACAGAAAAAAAAAGAAAACTATCAACCTCAACCATAAGAATCATCTAAAGACAAGAGATATTTCTCATCTGGCCTTTAAGCCTTAAGTGCTTGTGTGTCATAAATGGAAGAATTGCCAAAAGTCTCAATGTCTTTAAAACACAAAGCAAAACATGCCGCTTTCACCCATGCTACCCACACTGTCTTATTTTACTCAGCTGTGGTTTCCAAAAAGACCAGTCTTTGGTGACTCAGGGGAGAGTGAGAGGGAAATATGCTTATATGCAAATTGTATTTTTAGAAAGCGTATACAGACGCACCAATGGAGGCAACTAAGGAACCAGATAAACCTATGTTAAGGAAACAACTGAAAAAAAAAAAAAGCCCGTTAATCTTTCATGGTATGTGTCTCACAAGTCCCAGACTTGCAAATCTCCCTGAGACACAAATCTTTGCAAGGCTGATTTTACTGTTTTGCAACCTGCCTTACTCATTTATCCATTTTGTGTTTTAAATATAACCTATGTAAATGACACAATTAAAAACATACAAGCCAACCCTGGAGCTACATACATTCACCAGCTCTGCATTATATCATAAGCAGTGCTTTTCAGTCCAGATAACTGGCATTTCATACCTCAAATTCTTAGCTACCTACCTGCAAGGGAAAAGAGAGTGGACAAACTAGTAGGAACTACCAAAGCATTTCCACCTGCTCAGAGCAGGTATTTCAGAGCATGTTGCTGCTGGACAGGAACAGTGAATCATTTCCCAGAGTTGGCCAGATCTGCCTGGTGAAGTGAGCGCCTAGGAATTACCATGTCTCAAATATGGTGCTGGGGTGTTTCAAGGGTAGCAAGAGAAAGTGTCAAAAAGTAAAATAAATAAATAAATAAAAAGCTCCTAGGAAAATAGGCCATGAGCAGAGGGAATAAGCTGAACTACAGCAAATCATTGGCTGTTCTTTTTCTCCTAGATTTTAGCCTCCAGCAGTCACATCAGACTACGGTAAGATGCTCACAAGCATACATGCCTCTGCCCCAGCAGTTCTGCTAGGATACATACCCAGTTTAAATACACCAGAGCCCGGAGGACACTCAGAGTGTCTGACGCAGAACTCCATTTCTGAATAATAGCCCTCCTGGCACTGACATACTCTGTTGTGGGTGGAATTGCACTGCTGCACTTCTACCTGCTTCTCCTCGCAGATGACATTACAGTACCGGCACTTCTCCAGGTAGTTCCAGTACTGCGTGTAGTGCAAATCCGGGCAGGGCTCGCACACTGTCGGCCTCTCTCTGGTGCAGTGCTGTGCCACGAAGGTCCCTGGCGGGCACTGCTGGCAAGTAATTTTTTCATTTGTCACAGCATCCTTCCATTGGTAGGTGGGTTGGAAGCTGGAGCTGAGTTCAGCCAGTAAGAGGAAGAGAGGAACAAGCATCCACTATAGCAATTAAAAAAAAGAAAAAGAAAAAAAAAGAAAAAAGTACAAAAAGTTATTAGCTTTTGCTTGTTTTTTGTAGAGACAGGAGCAATAACATGGCAGCTGCGTTACAGAACTAGCTCTTGGTTATCATTCTAGGTGCAAGAAATTATTCTTTAGCCTCACATTCTCCCTCCAGCAGCAAAGCAATAGTGCTACTGGGGACCAGACTCACCGCATCGCAGGTACCTCTCCTCCCTTGGTCACAGGAACGCCCTTCCCAAAGGCCACAAAGCCTGCATGGACCCACTGCTCTTTTCAGCAACAAATACAATTCCAGCACACTCTCCTTCTCTGACTTTTTACTCCAGTAAAATCCCAACCATTCTGGGTAAGGCTTTCCCATAATAGGAATCCAAAAGGAAGAAGTTTATCGAAAAAGTAAATATTAGTGTTTTCCA
This sequence comes from Rhea pennata, assembly GCF_028389875.1. NCBI lineage: Eukaryota > Metazoa > Chordata > Aves > Rheiformes > Rheidae > Rhea > Rhea pennata. Next base: position 16,998,447 of record NC_084678.1, read on the forward strand.
TTGAACTCTGAATTTTTTTGGTTTCCAAAAACCAAACCCAGACACTCAGTAAGGCACTGGAGGACCCCAGAACCTCACTTGTGCTCTCTTTCCTTTTCAGAGCCCCTTAGACTAACCTCAACAGCAGATGGTACGTTACCTTGGATGGATGTCTCACAGTCAGCGTGCGGTAGGAGAGCATAGCATCAAGGGTTTCAGGGCAGCGCGCTCGGAAATCTGGGGATTCAGAGAGGTCTCCTCAGTGGTCTGAGCTGGATCTAAGAATTAACTGCTGCGCTTGAGCTCCTCTCCTGTTTAACAGCACCGCCGGACTGGTCCTCCAGCTGCAAAGCAGTGAGATGTCGTTACGGGGGGTTACGGAAGGTTGAGCGATCTCAGACTCCAGCACGCTTCCCAAGCGGCCCCTCCGGGAAGAGGGCTCCCACCGAGCCCAGCAGCACAAGCCCGGGCCGCCGCCGCCGCCAACCCCACCGCGGCGCCCGCGGCCGCCGGGACGCGCCGGGGCCGCCGCCGCCGCCGCCGCCCCGCTGCCGCCGCGGCGCTCGCGGGAGGCGCCGGGGCTCGGCACCGCCGCCGGCCCCGGGCTCCCCCGGCCGCGGGCTCCCGCCGGGCCTTACCGCGCCGCCGGCCCGCACCGCACCGCACCGCTCCGCTCCGCTCCCCGCGAGGCACCTTTAAAGCCGCAGCCCGCCCACCGGCCGCGGGGAAGACCCCCCTTGCGCAAGGCCCGGCGGCGGCGGCGGCATCCCGGGCCGGGCCGGGCCGGGCCAGCCCCCGCCCGGCCCGCTCCCCCTCTCCAGCCCCGCCGCGCTGCCGCTCGTGTGCCTATACCAACGGGAGAGGTTTCACTCCCGTGCGGGGCATTTGCTGTACGGGGCAAGGAAGCAGGTGGGATTTGTACTGTTGCAAATTTTACGCTGATCATTTTATGCGTTTTTTTTTTTTTTTTTTTTTTTTTTTTTGCTTTGCTGGGGAAACGTAGGGAAATTCCCCCATGTACACTCTGTTCCCTAGCTGTAAGTGTTAAATGACTTCCCAGTAACTGCGTTTCTGTGTCTTGCTATTTTGGGCGCTGTTTCCCTCCAAAAAGAGCCCAGATGCTCCCCATTTCTCACTGCCCCCCAAATCACTGCCGTGGTCAGCCCCCTTGCTCTCCCAGGGCTCCTGTCATCTCCTGCACTCTATACTTACTAAGAAATTCACATTAACTCTGTAAAAACAGCCAAAATTTACAGTAGCTAGGCAATGCCTCCTCAAAAGCAGGTTCACAGCTTTAGCTTTCTGGTTTCAGGAGCACAGAGGATGGCAGGCTACCTCCAAAGATAACACTAACATGTAAATACTTGCCTTGGCTTTTGTGGGATAACAGCGTCCAGACAAAGTCAGGATTTAAATATGCTACAAATGATATTTTGGCAGAAGTCCTGGACTCTGAGGATTTCTACAAAAGCAGAACGTAGCCATACCAGTACACTGTTCAGCAGATCCCCGTAAGAACGCAATTGCCAGCACCTCCTCACACTGCCCATGCTTAAATGAGTCAAAATTGGACTTTGTCCTTCTGCTCCGTCTCACAAAACTCCCTCTCAAGCCAAGGAAAGCCAGGGGCTCATTGGCAAACTGCTTTATGTGCTACCAAGGACACATATCTTGGAGAGCTCACAGTCTCCTCGCTCCGTTTCTGCTACACCTGATCTGGTCCCTGCATTGCCAGCGCAGAGAAAAGGACCAAGAGCATTTATCTTCTCTTCAGCGTAAAAGCACGAGCGCTGCTCCCGAGTGAGCCCACGGAAAAGCACCACGCGGTCCACATCTGAAAGCCTGACTTCGTGTTTCCTCTCAGCAACCTCGTCCCCTAGCATGAAGGGTGCCAGAAAGCAATGAGGAAGGGGAACGCTGCAACCGATTCCACAAGAGTTAGCTGAGAAACAGCTTGCCCATTTTCCTCCCTCCTTTTCACATTTTCAACCAAAAATAAGAGAGAAAAAAAAAACCATATCTGCTCACCAGTTACATCCTAAGACTCAGCACACTCCTCTGGCAAGCTTGCCATTTTGTATTACAGACCTTTTAATTTTGCACTTTGCCATCCCCAGCTGCAAAGATGGCAAACGGGCGTCCTGGGGGACCCACCGCCACTGCCCGTCACACGAATCCCACCAGCTCTCCCCTAAGGACACATCCCCCAGCCCACAGGGCCCCGACCGTCACCCTTCTTCAGGCAGGTCTCTGCCCTCCTAAACCTGCCAGATTAAAGTGCTGGCTTTCTACCAGAATAAAACACCGGGTAGTTTTTATAGTAGTAAAGCACCACCACTGCTGCAATCTCTCAAGAAAACCATGGAGATAATAAGCAACCAGCTGCCAGCAAAGTCTTGCTTATTCAGAATAAAAGTGTGTGAGAGATCAGCCTTAAAACAATAACCAGTTCCTAAAAACACTTGCTTAATACGTACAGCTTGTGAAGCATCTCTACGTGGAGACACTGCAAAGCCTTAAAATATCCCCCCGCAAGTCACTTTCGTGGAATTACTGCCTAGATTTGTGTTGTGCTGCCGCCAGGTCCAGCTTTGCTGCCCGTTATGCAGACATTTGGACAAGGCTGAACCAGGCTACGTGCCTCTTTCTAAAAAGAAAAAAAAACACAAAGGCACTTCCGTACATTTGCGTGTTCCTGCTGGGGCTCCGGGTGAATTTCCCGCCGTCGTTTCAGTTGCAAGAAAGATCTATTCAAGCATACAGTTGTCAACAAGGCCACAAAGGAATACAAAATATTTATAGAACCAGTTTATAAAGCCAACACGTTCATAATAAAATAGGATTCTCTAGCATCTGTTACAGTTTAAGATTTTTCTCAAAGGTCTCCTATTTTCCTACACACTCTTTTGTATTGGTTAGCTACTACAGCTAGGCACTTCTGAGTACCAAATATCGGACTTTTCATAGAACCACATAAAATTTTAGGTGGGAAAAGACTTCTGGAGGTCTCTAGTCCAACCTGCTACCCCAAACAGAGCCAACTTCAAAGCTAGATCACGTGGCTCAGCTTGTCCAACTGAAGATTTCCAAGGACGGCAGCTCCCCCCTCTCTGGGCCCCTGTTCCAGTGCTTGCTCGCTCTCCCACATGAACATTTCTTTCCTTATATCCTGTTGGAAATTCCCTTGCTGAACTTATGACTTGTCACTCATCCTTTCACCATGAGCCTCTGAGAAGAGTTTGACTCCATCTCCTCTACAGCCCCCTTCGGCAGTGGAAAATCTCCCTCCGAAGCAGCTTTCTCTTCTCTAGGCCCTGCATGCTCCGTTTTCCTGGCCTCTATTCCTTCCTCCACCACCATGACCACCTCATAGGAGCCCCTCCACTGGACTTGCTCCTGTTTGCAAACATCTTCTGTACTGGGCAGCCCAACACCACAGTCAGTGGCATTCTGCACATTTGCAGAGCTGTGTTACGACTGTGACCAAGACATGGGTCTGAATTGTAGTCACGTATAAGAGCATCCTCTTTGTTTGCAAAGCCCGGGATCCTTATGTGCTCCCCTCTCGAAACTCGGAATTCCCAAATATTTTTGTTGCACCTGAATAGTCAAAACCAAATTGTGTATTTTTTGCTTTTCAAAAAGCAAACATTAAGTGTCTGGAAACCCAACAGAAAGCCGCAGTGAGAAGGTTAGAGAATGTGGAAGTTTTCTCCTCAGGCACCAGCAAGGTTCCTAAGTACCCTGCAAATCATTAGACAGTTAACAAATCAGATTTGAGCACTGGCCTTCTGCAACACCAGATTTAATGTCTGAGATAGAAAGAAAAAGCTGTCACACCTCCAGACCTAAATCATTGTATCTACATCAAGTGGATGGTGAATGCACTTGGATTTTGCTGTTAACACGGTTAAAGATCAAGCCTACAATGGTTAAATATTTACCCAAAAAAAAAAAGAAGAAAACCCAAACCAGTTTTCTATGAAAGGAAAGTAAATCCCAATGTTCAGAAGGAATCTAAAGCTTTTTCTAGTGAGATCAGCTGCTATCCAAGATGGTTAAAGAAAAACTGTAGCCAAGGTGTTGATCTGACTCTTGCTAGGGTCAAAGTGCGTCCAAATATTTTGTTTGAAAAGAACCATCAGTAAGCGAGCCACATGGCATAGGCTGCTTTCACTTGCAGGGAAGTGTCTCTGTGATCAAAAGCTGCAGAACGATAGAAACATAAAGCAGGGAGGGATTAGACTTGCTACGTAACGCACAGCGGAGTGGGACTTCTACAGTGCTTTATTGTCAGTATATTGATTCAGCCGGGAGCAAAAACACTTAACCAGCTGCAGTTTTATAATCCTTTGCTCACAACATCTGGTTCTAGGGCTTTTGAGAGGGACTTTGCACTTCCCCCAAAATGTTGCTGGTAACTGGTTTTATCATGTTTGGCAACCTAAACAGAACAAGTGATGAGCTAGCTTTTACAGGCTGTTCTCTAAAATTGATTTTAATTTTACTGCTGTTTATCTCACTTGTACACATACTTGTAGGTTCCAAACGTAATCCTGATGAGCTGTAACCCCGTCTGCTGGGGCTTTGCTTCCTCAATTTGATACGTTTAAACACTGACATGATGCAACTAGCCTGCACACTGTCCTTTGGGCCCCTTCTGTGATGGGGGCACATTCCTTTGAGAGAGGATTCTGCTCAGCAAAACCACCAGCTTGCATCAAGCACAAAGCTTCAGGTTTCAATTTACGCAGTTGGAGAGTTTGTGTGAGACCTCTTATCTGAGTTTCACCTCATCTGAGGACAGTCTGCCATTCTGCAGTTTAGTGCAAAAAACAGTACATTTCCTTATCAGGTAGCCAGAAGCTTTTTTTCCCCCACTTTCTTATCACGGACTTCATACGGACTTTTAGTCTGTTATTCACTCTTACTGACCCATCTAGACTTTTCCAAGAAGCTGTGGCAGAAATCATCTCATCTAGACTTTCGCAAACTTGTGAGTAGGTTGAAAACATAAATACTGCACAGATAAATACTGAAATTCTGCAGCATTGTAAAATGACTACGTAAAGTGTTTATCTGAATGGCTTCATTTCTTTCACCATCTTCCTCGATATTCCACAGCAATGCCCCCTCGTCCCCCCAAAAGCACATTAACCTCCTTTACCATGCTGTTTGTTAACCAAAACCTGTGATCTGGACACAGCAATCCACAAGATATATTAAGCAAATGTGGATGGCAAATCCTGGATGGGGAGTCCCTGTACCCCACTTAGGAGCACCGAGCTGCATGCATGCAGCACAGCAGGAAACACCAAGAGGCTTCTCACCATACTGCAGTGCAGTGTTATCAACTCTCAGTTCTGAATTCAATAATAATGAAAAATAGTCAGCTTAACTTTCCTGAAGAGCAAAATGAATTCTCTTCCCCATGCAGTCCGTTTCTTTTAGAGAGACAAGAATCTGGTAAAACAACAACCTTCGCTTATTCTTTTCCTGTCCTTTCTTTTAGACGACCAGCTAACCTCTGAGCCTGAGTTTGTGGGATCGCTGCCCCGTCACTGGAAGCAGCAGCTCTACTCGTTACCCACCGGCTGCCCCGAGCGGCGAGCCTAGAGGAGAGGTGCAGCATCGGATCCTCAGGGCTCAGGTGTAACTTGCCCACACAGGGCACCAGACCACTGAGAGCTTCAGGGTGGCCTGAAACAGCATTTTCACAACCGTTTTTGCAAAAATCGTGTTTCTCACTGCTATACAGAGAAAAGCCTGAAAAGCAAAGAGATTCCACACACTCCATCAGCAGTTGCTTATCCAAACAAAGGTACCGTTCATCTCTTTCCTGGTAAGACACTGTTTTTTCTGACTCTTTTCTGCTTTCTGTCAGATTTGATTAAGAAAAGGAGGGGAAAGTCCCGCACCCCCTTTTTCAATGACACCGCTAAAATTGAATGCAATATTCCAGATGTAGTCATACCACTGCAAGGCAGGGGCAATACAGAGGGATTAATATTTGTTTCCTCCATGATGTGTAACTCATGTGTCATTTGTTTCCCAAAATCAGAGGAGTGCCCGTTACAGGTTTTCCTCCCACTGAAGACTTGTGCTTTGGATCAGTTCCTGTAACTCAGTACCACAACGCAGATTTATCTGAAACAGTTCTTATTTTCATTTTCTGGTCTTCATAATGTATTATCCATGTCTTTCCTTGTAAAAGCAACTTGTTTCAAGATGACTAAAGATTACTATCTGCCTCTTGCAGCACATCCTGACATCTGGTTCCTGGTGATCCTCTTCTACAAGGTTTTGCTGGATGTAGGAGAGGGGTGTTTGTGTGCGTGTGCATGTGTACATGCACACGTGCAAGCAGCAACAACATTAGCACAGCTTTAGCAAGAAGCAAAGAATGAAAAGATGATTCCCATCCAGGATGGGCTGCATGTTAACTCTGGTCACAAAAGTCTCTTAAAACTCAAATAAGAAATGCAACATGCTTTTCTATTGAAATGCTCCTTCCTAAAGTAGTGTGAACACATTTAGAAGGAACATACCTGGGTAACAAAGAGATTCAGAATGACATAAAAGCCTCTGAACATCTCTTTGGAAGACAGAGAGAGTAGAAATTTGTGTGCAGTGCCTTGTGATAAGAGAATCTTGATCGACCTGCTACTGGGAGCAGTCAGAAAATATTTTACTCAACTATTTAGCAGAGAAGTTGAAGAAATGGGAAGGAGAAGGCTAGAGGTCTGATCCCAGGTCAGATAACTCTACAGGGAGCCTGCCACAAACCAGAGTGGTGTGCTGTGGCAGCCACTGCATAATTCCTCACTCTAACAGTTAATAGGGTTACTAGGTAGCGATGCCAAGTGATCTGCAAGGGTGAGACCTAACCTGAAGTTCAGAACAGTCTTTATCACAACAGGAGTTCCTCTGGGTTTACACTTTAACCTGGTTAAGAACACTACCACAAAAAACAACTTGCTCCTCCTCTTCCAAACTGAGGGGCATACCCTTCCGAGTAAGCCTCTTCACACCTGGGTCAGGAATGACAGAGTGAAAGACCTCTGAAAACTAGAACTCTGTCATGCCCAGATAAGCTGCAGACAAGGGCAAGCTCTCGAGGGCTGGCTGCACTCATGCCGTGGGTATGCTTGTTGGCATTCACCCACGCTGCTTGAGAGAAGAATCCCAAAGTTGGGGCAGTACAATTCCCACTACCCAAAAAAGCAGCAACAAAACCAGATTGATTCCAAAGGCAATCAGCAGATCCATTGGCAGGAGCAGGGAAATGTTTCAGAATTTGTTAGGGTGGTCTCAGCTAGTCTAGGCAGGTAACAATAAACCTCTTCAACTACATAATCTGACTGCTGAAGATTAAAAGAAGCAGCATGTGAATCTCCTGAAGGCACTGAAATATACCAAAAAAAAAAAATCACTTTTTGTTCTAGCAGATCACACGTACCTTTTATTTTGGTCTGTCTCTGCTGAGCACTTGCTGGATTCTACAGTGTTTTGGAAGTCCATAGCATGTAATTTCCATTAGGCAAATGTAAGCAAAGCCATCATTTCACTCGCTCTCTGAAGATGCTCAAGCCTAACGCCATAAATGAAACTTGCATGCTGTCCTGTGTTGTGACTTCCCTCCAGTGGTAAAAGGAGCAACCTGCACTTCTTTCAGAGGAGAGGTAATTATAAAGTAGACAAGGCACTAAGCTATCTTACTGCTAAATAACTTTTTGCTATTTACTGCTCCCTCATTTCTTAGACCTTCTATCTCAGTACTTGCCCAGCCTCAAGCAATACTGAGAATTCAAAGCTGCAAAACAGCAGCATCAGCCTGATCTGCTTTTCCCCTTACTTTTATAATTCAATAATAACTGATATACTTGTTAAAAAAGGAAAAAAAGAACTAATGATTAAAAAGGACATTCAGGGCACAACTTGGGAAGGCACAATCTCAACAAAAAAAAAATCTTTCATCAACAAAGAAAACTAACAGGTATGGAGGTGCTTTGTTTTTGGAACTTGGCTGTATCCATGTTTCCTGCATGTTTTTAGTCCAGCAACAGCGTTTCCATCATTAAACACATCACAACGATCACACCTTACAAAGCTCTGTGTTCTTTTAGAAGACAAGAATTTAACACTAATGCCTATTTGACATCATCTCCCCAAACATTTTCCATTTATTTTTACAAGATATTTAGGTTTTCACATGTGTGTGCACATGTATACACACACATACACACACACAGTTTAACTCACAGAACATACATAAATTCTGTCAGTTAAATTTTCTAAAATTTTCCTATGTGTATTTGGAATATCTAGAGCTTTCTCTGCATTATTTGTCCATGTTTCCAGAATCTAAATCAACATTAACAATGAATTTTAATCAGCAATAGAACCTGGAATATTATGTTGAATACAGATGTTTCATCTCCTAGAAAATAACGGAGAACAAAACAGCAGTACATGTACAAAAAAAATTGTAGAAGAGCAATTACTCAACAGGTCAGTTATCAAATTTGTGTTTGAGTACAGACATATGGGCAGATAGAAAATATAATTCATCTACAACTTTAAACATGGCAGAATATATTCTAGTCACAAATTACCATCACACCTGTCCGAATCTTCATTATTTCTAATTATTATTTAAAGAAGTAAGGAAAGCTTCCATTTCAATGTCATTTAAGAACACTACTTTTCCTGTTCTTCATATGGTCTGAATGTATACTGACCAAAGGTTGCACACAGGCATATTAGTCCACATTTTAATGCATGAGAAGCATAGTATCATACTACTATGTGGTTAAGTAAGTGGATTCTAATTGGAAAATAAGCATTGAGGAAAAAGGGTCCAGCAACTACGAAATTTAAAAACCCACCAGTTTTGAGTTTTTTAACCAAGGGGGAAGAAACTTTAAAAAATTGCTAGACTATTTCCTTTCCTTTTTTGAGATACCGAAAAAAATATAAAACTTGCCAGAATTCCAGCAGCCTGAACTCCACTTATACATGGGGGGAAGGAAGGGAACAACCCTCTAAAATCATTAAAATATATCTTCCCCAGAAAATTATGAAAATAAATGATATAAAAAGTGGTTCCTTTATCACAGGAGCCACAAGACTAATTAGCAACACCAATTTATTTATATCTAGTGAAAATAAACAAAAAAAATCAAATACAACCTAATTAAGACATAAAAGGTTTTACTTATAGCTTAATTTATAGCAGCCATTGAAAATTTTAAATTGATACAATTTCTTAAGTTAACTAAATATTAATACTCACTACTCACAGAGAGTGGAAATATGAAATGCCCCCCCCCAGCTTCCCCAAATTCAATTTGATTTATTTTAAAGATTAAAATTAATTAGTTCCTTTCTCTACTTGGAAAAGAAAACAAAAAACAAAACAACAAAAAAAAAAAAAACCAAACCCCAGATACGTCACGAACAATAGGAATATCAGTACTGAGCAGAAAATAAACCCTCCTTAGAACCATGTTTTTAAAATTCCAGCATTATGGAAGAATCAGGATTGCGGGTGCAAAGTAGGCACAAGAAGATTCTCTGATCACTATCCAACCACTGGAATTTGTTTAAGGAAAAAAAAAGTCAGTCTTTCATTATCTATGCTATTGGAAACCACAGCTGCTGCCAAATACCAACAGAACATGCATCACTTTTTCCAGGAACACCAGTTCGGACAGGATGGGTAGTCTGGCCACCTTAGCCAGCCAGCTCAGTTCCACTGTAGTACTGTTGTTAGGGTTTTTCCAGGATCTGATATTACCTGAAGGGAACAATTAATGACAGCTGCCTCGGGATATAAAATTTCAGCCTAAAAGAAGTTACTAAAAAATTTACAGGCTAAAATAAATATGAAATTAAGCTGCTTAGTTCTAAATGAAGACTCTACTGCTTTGTTTCCTGTCAGTGATGAAGAGGAAAGAGACAGACTTTTCAGATTTGATAAGCCTTGTAAAAGAAAACATTATGTGAAGTTATGGTGTGCAGCATGCAATCCTGAGCCTGGGTTCATTTAAATGGACCTTTATCCTGTTTCCTTTCAGTCTGAGATTCAGAGTCCAAAAATATATTTCTGCTGATAGGAAGTACTTGTCCCTTCTCTCGGTGAGATTATGACCAGAAGAAAACTTGGATTAATTGCTTCTTTTTCACATCACTTTGGCATTCTGGGCATTTCTTCATCATCTATGAAAATAAATGAACAAAATACAAAGAATATATATTAAATTTCTCTATTGAGTTTGTAATCATCCAATATGAAATAGGAGCCGTGATAGCCATTTTACAGTCACAAAGATGATGTATTTATCTTTTTTTTTTTTTTAATGCAGTGTTAACTGTGCAGTCACTTTTTTAATGGCTAGTAATAAAATGAGGAAAAAGAAAGCCTCCCAGTGAAGTGGTAACAAACTTTAGAGCTGTTGCCTCAGATGAGTTACAGTTACATTTCTGGAAGGCTAAAAAATACAGGAACAAGGAAACACAACAGCCTGCAAGAGCTGTTGTGAAGTATAGACGTATGTGTTATTAGTAAAATCCCGTACGATCACAGATGAGTTCCCTGAACTCCTATTTCCTCCTGCACAGATCAGAAGGAAGTGATCTGCTGGGGATAAAAGGACATCAGCAATATATGTGGCCACGACCAAGACTTTTGCAGAAGGAACAAGGTACATGCAGTTCTTCACATCACCACACACCTTTCTACGAGGTGAACAGCACGACTGGGTGCACGAGGCAATCATTTCCTCCATACAGGTTTCAGTTTCCTTCTTCATTAATCCTAAATTGATAAAGTCTGGTCTTTAGCCATTTTACCCCCAGATGAACCCCAACCATTCTTTTAATACTCTGAAAGGACAACGCTCTTTGAAGGGCTTAGCCTCTAGCCAGGGACAAAGCAGGCTACAAATTAATTCTGACTAATTCTATGTTTATTCATAAGAACAGTTATTGGCCAAGCTAAAATGCTTTGCTTATTTCAAAAGTAAGATAGTAAAAAAATACATTTAATCTTTGTGAGAGTTTGTATTGCCAGCTCACTAGGCTGAAATGTTGTTTACTGGAAGAGCAGCACCAGCATCACTGGTTATTTGCCCATATTACAGAAAGTACAGATGAGGACAACCAACAGTTTCTCTGGAATATCTGGAAGAAGAGCATGAATAAATGATACATTTCAACCCTAAAAAGGAGCAACAGGCCTCTACACTGAAAGTTAAAAACAAAAAAAGTATATGCTGGCATGCACTGTGCAGTTTCACCAAACATACCGAAAGTCACCCAGAGTTAACCATCACTAAATCCTCTAATAACCCTTCAGCTGCATAGAGTTCTGGTCCTGGAAAAGCTTCTCAAATATTTCAAAATTATTCAATGACTCCCCTCAACAGTAAGCTGTTACAATTAACAAATTGGAAAGGACATTGCAATTTGCAGAAATAAGTCATTGCGTTTTGAATAATGGCCTGTTAGTCACTTCCTTAATAAGACAATATGAAACTGAATTTGGGCTGAAGAAACAGTGAGTAACTTGTTGTCAAAGAACGAAGATAAACCCTCAAATCCAGCCTAGTCAGTGGTGACAAACCCCAATACCATCTGATGAGAGTTTGGAGCACAGACACCACAAACATATGGTTGCTCACTTCCTGTTGGTGAGGTTGCCACTGTCACAAAATCCAACTGCTGTTAGCAATGGAGTCAATGAACCAAGACATGAACAGGAATGAGAATGGAATTATTAGGAGATGGTTCCTCTAGGTTTGAGGAACATGAACTAATCTTTTTGGCTCAGGAAGTTCTTTTGCTGCAAATAGGGTTGGGGGCCAAGAGATTACTTGGAAGAGTCATCACCCATGCTTCCCATGCTGTTATATTCTTCCCTAGGCATCCTTTTTTGGCCACTATCAAGAAACAGGGTGCTCGGCTAGATGGCTTTCATCTGACTGAGCATGTCTACTATTATGTTCTTATGATTTGCTTTAAACTGTGTTTGTCTTTTTTGATCTTTATAAGAGCACCTCCCAAAGCTGCAGTATGCTACCACAAAGCATACTTCATCTTGCTAAGGAAAACAGATATTTTCTTCCCCTGCCTTCAGCTGGCAAAACATGGGGTCAAGTTTCATTGTAACTTGCAAGATTATTCAGGTGATGTGACAAACATCACTGTCATTAATAATGAATGGCATCATTGGGGACCAACCAATATCCCAAAATAAGATTTTACATTAGTCGTATTTCAGAAAGCCAATCTAGCAAATCAAAACTGCTTTAGCAGTCTAAAAGATGAACAACCACACAGAAGAGTGATTTAAAAAAGAGACTGATCAGATTTTGTAATTTGCCTATGAGCTATGAAAAGACAAACTAACTTGAGGATTAAGATGAAATCCAGACCTCAGAATTACTAACTTCAAGATGCAACACACAATACAGGCTACTACAATTGCTCAATATACAACAGTTCTATTTCTGTGAATCCTTAAGCTGGCAAAAATAATAATTACAAGCTGCATCTTACTGGTAAAAAGAGAGAGTTCTTCCTCAGAGATTTACAGTGCAGATTTTTATGGGCTGAGATAACACAAAAATGGGATTATGAAACATACCTAATCATTAAACTCTCCAGAGCTTTAATTCTGTTCCTCAGTCAGCTTTACTCTTCAGTATCAGATATTATAAACATACGCTAATAAAATTCTTGGCATGACTCTTTCCTGAAGTAGAGTCTTCTCTGAAGTAGAGCATGTTGCTCACAAAAGAGATGTTGATTCATCTTTCTTAATCTTGGAACCTCAACATACTTCTTTAGCAAAATCAGGAGAAAGAAAGAGGACCAAAACTAGCAGTACTGGGCTACTTGTAGAAATGTCATTAGTTGTGATAATGGCACTTGCAGATGGGAAAGTGGAGGTAAACTCATTTTAAAAGCGAAACTTAAAAGAACTTACAGTCTAGGAAAGAATCTGCTGAATGCTTCCGAGATGCACAATAGCTTGACAGCCCAATTATACTTTGGCATAGAAGGAACAATTGAGTACTCCGCAGTAAAGCCCATTCAAAGCAACTGGCTTGGATACCCAGTGTACAGCAAACATGAGATGACTTCCTTTGGTGTTCTTGTATTTCCTTGTATTCTTTTTATGCTTCTATTGGACCAAGTCCATTTTGATTATTGTATTTTATTTGGGTTGACAGGAACCATGAATTTCAGCATACTGTTTACTTTCTACACTTAACTGATGTACGTCACTGTCCTCTTCCTGAGAAACAAACCTTTCTCTGGAATTTGGAATGACCGTTTGTTGCATACTTGCTTGTAGGTTCACAAGATAGGAGAAATTTCTCTTCCTTCTCTACTGTTTTTGTAGCTGCCTAAGCTATATTGACTCATAACCTTCTTCATCACCTATGAAACCACTCAACACTTGTGTTATACTTTCACGCCCAGGGTCACAGGTGACTGATAACTGGTCACCGACTGGGCTCTAGTACACAACAAGAATAGAGAATCAAGCGTTGTGTAAGATGCTGCCAAAAATAAGCACTGAGGCATCACTTGCATCCTCTCACCTAAAGGACTGCAACTTCAACCAACAACCTATTCAGCCAGGAAGACTAGAGGACAGGATAACAATGGCAAATATTTGAGCATGACTTTGCCTTATCTCAATATCGTGCCTTACAGGAGATTTTTGACAAGGGAAAGAATAATGGAACTAGGCAAGGAAAAAATATTTAAACAAAGATTCAGATGTACAGAAGAATCTTTTTCAAGCTGATGTCTACAGCTTGCTGCCTGAAACACTGTGGAAGGAAAAACATCTGGAAACAGCTCAGAAGGAGCTGCACCTATGTCCAAACCACAGCATATGGCAGGAGTTCGCCTTCAGTCAAACTGAAGAGCATGGAAATGACAGAGGAGATGCTCAGGTGGTAAACCTTTCATCATTTGTGTGGTTTTTGTCTAAACAGAAGAACGCTGTTTCCAAGGCTGTCCACATGGTTCTCTTCAAAAGCACAAAATTCACTAGTAGTTTCAGGCAAAACTGAAATCAATAAACAAGATAACCTTTAAGAGCTGCTCCCAACATGTTTTGCAGCAAGTGAAGACACATAATGGACATTTAAAAGGCACATCATCCTCAGATTTGCAGTTAGAGCAGTGGAATCTTCCTAGAACAGTGAGTGAGAGGGAGAAAGAAAGAGAGAGAGGGAGAGGAGAATGACTAAATTCCGGTAACAATCTGAATTTCTCACACATATATGCTTCTAGTGCACTACAGAAAATGACCAAGAGTGCATGCAGTGAATTTTAAGAAGTCTCAGTTGCACTACTTCTTTCACACAATCTTGCTCAATGTTTAAGATCCTCATTCAGAAATTGAGATTGCATCCTTGCCTTACAAGGAAACTGGCAAGAAAAAAAATCTCTCTAAATTCTCAGGAAACCAATGCACCATCATGATAAAGAAAATGCAGTACTTTGATAAAGTAAATGCAATTAGCAGAAGGTAGAAATTCCACTCAGCATACAATGCTAATCATTATAGCAACGTATTTTTCCATTTTCTATAATTTATCCTATTCCTGAGAATTAGAGAGATTTGCCTCTGAAATCTCAGCTATACCTACCATACTCTGGCTCCATCTGTAGGGGAAAGATAGGCACAGCTCCAGAGCTTGTGGGTGATCTCATGTTACCGGTTCCTTTTGATACTTCTGTCTTTGGCAATTCAAGTTTGCTTTCTTGGCTAAAGCAGAAGGAGGAAATCTTTCTTTGAATCTTCTCTGGCATCTCACTCTTGGAAGCAGCTGCACATGATCGTAAAAAACACCATATAATACAGTGCAACAAAGAACATAATTCACAGACGCTTTGAAAAATGCGATTAAAGGTAGGTTCCAGTGAATTTTCACTATATTAAAAAATAAAACCCACCAATAAAACACTCCCATACACACAGTTAGAGTAACTATCTTCTTCAGCCACACTGGTAACAGAAGTTTCTGTTATTAACACATAACATTATCATTGAAACGGAACTTTTACATTGAAATAGTTCTGTGGTAAATTCTTCCTAGACATAGTTGGTCTTGATCCACTCTTGCAGCCCCTTATGTGCAAAATCTGTCATCAGTCATAAGTGATTTCACATTTTAAAGAAAACTGCACTATAACTGATTTGCTTCCTATATACTTGCACTTCCCCATCTCTATCTACCTATTGCCTTCTATCTTACACATTTTTTATGCTATTTGGACAGGACCAATTGTTTTGACCTTCCTTTACACAGTCTAGTGCAGGGAGGTCCAAGCCCACAACTAAGGCTCTCAGACCCTACCCATAGTACTAGTGAAAATTTAAACTCCAGAGAAATGTTCCTTTTTCAACCTTGTACATGGCTGGGAACTTTCATGTGAGCTTTGCTGTCTTCTGCTTTAGTGCACAAGTTCTCCAAATTGGAGCCACTGTTCCCTTCCTCTTGCACCCGGTGTTGCATTTTCTTCTCTCCCTCGCCGCAGACCATCCCAGTCAAATCTTTACACATCTGTCTGAACTGCTCTTTGTGATGAGGACGCACAAACATGTAAAATCCTGTCCAAAAGAAAATACATAGGAAAATAAATGCCTGACAACAGGATACTTGTTGATTTGGAAGCTGAGTAACATCAGCTGTATTCTTTAGAGCATCTTCAGCATGGTAGACCATTTGATGTTTTTGTTGATTTTACACTTAAGGAGCTTTCCTTGCCAGGAGGCAGATGAGTATTTGGTATTGAAAACTGTCAACTTCTCTGGAAGTTCTTCCACTGTCTACAACTAACCATAAATATCTGATCCAGCACTTCAACAGACAATTATCTAGCTAAATTAAGTATACAAAATACCTGAAAAAAATTTCTCAAAAGAGAAGTTTCTCATTACTGTCTGGTTGGTTGAGGATTCAATATATACACAGAAATTCTAAGAAATCCCCAGTATGATTTATTGCCAAGCATGGACAATTCCACAGTGAAGTCTGAGGTGAAAATATTTGCTTCCTAAAGATACCAAGTCTCCATTTGAAGAAGGAATGCTTAGGAGAAGATTATGACTCATAGTGCCACACAGTTCATTTTCCTCTCATTCTTCGCTGTATCAAGACTAACGTGACTAACATACACACCACAAAAATTTATTTTCTGAAAATTTGGTGAGACTACAATATCTGTTCTAGATCAATGGAATATTTAACATTATTTCCTACAGACAATAGATGGAATCATGTCAACATTTCCCAGTGTGCGCTATATGCATAGTCTCCTTCAGATTAGTTCACACCAAAGACATGGGACAAGGTGGAACTAAAATGTTATCTAGCAAGTGTAACGTTGAGATGCTTCCACATCAAGGCAATCAAGTCCAGGATGAAGTCTTCTCCATTCTTTCTTTCTTAAAACAGTAAAACAAAACCTAGTCTCCAATTTTGACTACTTGTAGCTTTCTAAATCCTTGTGTCAATAAACCCATGAAAGAAGAAAGTTTCTTTGAGAAAACAAAAATCATTTAGAAATCTCCAACTGATATGAATAATAAGGATACCAAATCATGACACAGTTCCATAACTATTCCTGTGTAAAGTTCTATAGAAAAGCAGTGAAACAAAAGTATCATTGCTTTTCACCAAAACCTGAAAGGGACCATAAAGTTTAGCAGCAGTAGAGCAAACAACGGTCAAGAAAACAGAAAACTGAATCAGTGCAAAAGTCATTACTGGCTTTTCTAAAGAACAATTGCTTTCAGCAACCAAGGAAAAGTAAAGGTAATGGAATTATTTGACTGAGGTTAGCTTGACTGAAGGTTAGGACTGGAATTACTGAGGTCTTACCTCAGTTTTAAGTTGTTGGTTTTTTATTTTTTTATTTTTTAAATGAACAATTCCTAAACTGAAGATGCAGAAGTAACATCTTATAACCTTGCAATTTTTTGCTCTCAGACGACATTCATTTACTACAGCTTTCCTCCAGCTAGTTCCATCTATCTGGTTTGTTAAACAAGAAGATGAGAGAGGTACAAAAATTTTGCCAATGCCAAAAGTTTATCCAAAAAGTGAAGAGTTTTAAAACCAACTGCAAATAACCAGTGAGAACTCTCTGCTCACAAAAGATCACAGCACCAGTATCTTCTTTTCAACTAAATGAAAAGCATTTTAAAATGTCCCTTACTTTGTAGGAGATGAAAGTCTTCTGGCCTCTCAGTGGTGAGGGCTGCTATCACCGATACCATCGTATCATAGTTATCTGTCTTCTTGTAAGCTAACAATGCTTCATAGAAACGGTTGTAAGAGCTTTGGTTCAAAGCCTTTTTCACATCCTTGAGATAGGTAGCCCTCAGGATCTGGTGGCAATCTTCTCTCTTAGAGCTTGAAGCTTTTTCAGCATCTTTCCTTGGAGCTTGGCTGGAATTTTTCCCTAAGAAACAAATATACATGAGCAGCCCTCAGAAAGGAACAAACAGGTCAGTTCTTTGTATCCATAATTCTGTTCATTGAGAAGGGGGTTCCTGAACTATTTCAAAGCAGTAATGCCAACATTGCTTGCACAAACAAATACCTCCCCTCCCTCTGACATGATCTTGGGCAGAGCCAAGACCTGCTCCTGCCAATGGCAGCTGAACAAATTAATTCTGTGGAACCCTTCTGGCATCTTTGCGTTTTTTGTTTTTTTTTTTTTTTTTTTTTTTTTTAATAAATAGAGAAAGGTGTCAGATGGTCACTGAAGACTGAGAAAAAGATTACACAAAAGCCACTTGTGCTTTGAGATCAGCAATGAATAAAGTTTTATGCTGCACTTCGAAGAAGTAGAAGCATTATAAGCAGATGGCTTAACCAACTATGCCAGCCTGCCACACAGGTAAGTAAACTGTGAGATTGAATTTAAAGAGTAGATAATCATCCCTTATCACTAAAAGGGAAAAGGCACTATGCTTTCCTGTCTGAAAAAAAGTCAAATGAGAAAGACTAATCTGAAATAGTAGTCAAAATAGTACAAAAACAGTGAAGGTAGGGGCAACTAAGAACATCCTGCTAACCTCCAAGTGGACTTCAGTTCAGAAAGGTAGTCCCTGACTGATGGGATTTCTTTTTTCTTTTTCTTTTTTTTTTTCCCTTTTTCTTAAGGGAAAAAGTTCTGGTTTGCATATTAAAGAATGCAAACATAGATGAAGTATATTACAGGAAATTAATTTAAATCAACTAGTCACATCTGTTAGTGTTTAGACCTCTGTTATTCACCACAGATAGTGAACTACTTTGAAAGGATGCACTCAGTTCCATGTTCGGAAAGGGGAGAAATGTGGTGTGAATTTTATACCACATAGCTTTTTGATACTATCAGAGGAGCACACTCTGCTAAGGGAACGAGCCACATACAATAATGCATACATTTCTTGCTATTATTTTCTTAACTATTTTAATTAGAGACAGATTCCAGTGAAAATCAGCCTCATGGATCTCAGCAAAAATTTCCTAAGATCCTGTTTGATCCAAATGTCCTTAAAATACAGAACAAACAAGGAAAACAAATCTAAAGAAATAGCATGGCTTCATGTATGAAAAGATTTTAAACACTTCCAGGAAACACTGGCAGCTTTTTCAAAAGATTAGCTTTTGACCATTCTTTACTCCCTAAAGAAAGGTAAGTCTATCTAAACTGCTGTAATCCTTGCTCATAGATAAGTCACTCAAGAAAATTAAAGAAATGATTTATGTGAATTAAAAGTCAAATGAACTTACTTGTTTCTTTGTGAGAAATAAATAGAAAAAAAGTCCTATATGTTCTCAGGAAGATCTGCAGTCAAATCAGAACTGGACCTTTGATTTTTCAAAGGTAAATACTGGGCAGTATGAGATTAGAGAATGCACACAGAAATTATGTACAACTATGAAAACATACTTGCTAATCCAGGTTTCTGAAAAAAAACAGCTTTTCTGTGTGAGGATCATATGTAGTACTGAAAACAGACTGTTTTCTTCTTCATATCTGGAACTATACTGACTTTACTTAGAATTATCTTCCCTAAATTGCTCTCTTCCATGAAACCTTGGCCATAGGCCACCACCTTTGTGCTCAACACACTCTTGCCCTCACAGAGGAATACCAAGTCAGTCTCTAATGCAAACTTCTAGCTTTAGTCAGTTGTATTTTCATGTCCAGCTTGATTTAAGTAATATTTTACATTTCATTTTGTACCATCATTGCTGAAAATTCTGAATTAGCATCAATCACTCACAGAGAGCGAACCACTTGTGCTATGTGAATGCACAAAACATTGGTTCCTACCAGGAGAATTTACATTAAGTGACACAATAAAACATAATGTATATTAAACTTGGAATTATGCTTTTATTTAACTTGAAGTGTACCTGCACTATTCAATCCTGTTAAGTGGAAATGTCCCTTGTTCAAGTGGAGCTCGGGGTTTAGCTGAGTGCATGAGTCCTTTGAGGATGTTGTTTTCTGCTGGCTCTGTTTTCCTGCTGTTAAATCAAATCAAACCATTAACGGTGAACTCAGGGAAGCATGAAGACAGAATGATGCTTTTCAAAGTGTGTCACTCTATACTTTGAGATGCAGATGCATTTCTCTGGTAAGAGAGGATAAGCCAAGACACTGCTTTTTTATAATCTACTGTTACAGTGTTTCAAAAGATTTCACAATCTCTACGATGACATGATTACCCTATTTTCACAATTCTAGTGGCATTATGTGGGTAGCAAGGAAGGCAGAGGAATACACACAAATATTTTCAGATCTACAGGCTAGATTCAAGATATAAATAGATCTGTAAAAAATCCCTTTGAAATAAAATGTCATCTTTACTAACTATGCAGTAACAAATGCTCAGGCATCTGTCTATGTATATGAGAAGGCAGGTATATTTAACTAACTGAAAAAGAAAATCTTTTAATTAGAGAGGGGAATCAGGGGTGCTACATAATTATCTGCAATGCATACAGCACTCAAACACCACAGGAACACATTATAATGGAGGCTTTAGCTCACTAAGTTAACAGGAGGATCAGGCAGAGATTTACATACAGTGTTTCTTTGTATTTTGGAGCTACCTAGTTCAATTTTGCTTAATTAAAAATGCTTTCTACCATGCCATTTCTATGCATTAGATGTGTCTTGCTCTGTGCCTGGACAAGTCCACCAAAGGATACAACGGCCTGCTTAGTGCTGGAAATAAGCTTCTTACCTATTTTGTTGGCCAGTATCTCTCGCTGTTCTCTCAGGAGGCTGTGCTCCGGTTTGTAGCCACAGCCTACTCCAGTCAGATTACAACATGCTTCATCAAACTGCTTTTTATGTTGAGGTCGAACAAATTGGTAAAATTCTTTCATTAAAGAGAGGAGAAATAAATAAAGAAAATCAGTCCACAACAGGTAAGCTCCACAGAAACTGTGGATGGCAAGGCTTGTAGGTTGGAGGACATGAAAATAAAAAAGTGCAAGTAAATAAATTAGAAATCAAAATTTCATTATCTAGCAGTTTATACAATAATCAGACTTACAAGCTACACACAAGTTAGATACAGTTTAGGCTTCCAGCAATAGCTGTAGGTTATAATTGTAAATTTTTAATGTAATGTAAACATGAAGTAGCTTTACTTCTCAGTGAAGCAAGTACTTGCAAAAAAAAAAAAAGGGAAAAAAAAAGGTAAGCTACCTCACAAACTATGGGAATCAAGAGTATTCATCTAGGCAGGTAGCAAAGAACAACAACTGACATGCTGTTTATCTTACAGCTCATCTTACTCCACTGTAAACTGGTGATCTTACTTCACTAGCCTAAATCTCACTGCAAGTCAAATGAACTTCAGGCTTCAGGTGCCTGTCACTTTTGTAAACCAGACTTAAACTATTACCTTAAATTTGGTTATCAAAAGTTTTCTTATTTACATAGTAAGATAGACACATTGGGAAATAAATCATGGCTGCTATTAGTACTAAGTACTTATATAGAGCTTCTCATTCCTTAACTTAAAAGGGTTTACAAGAAGAGCAGCTTTGCTTTTTTATATTTTACTTGAAAGAAGTCACAGAAAAATCCATCCTTTCTCCCATATGCACAGTAAAGAGTTTCAAATTCTCTTATCTGTCTTCTCCTGCTCACTTGCTAATTACAAGACAAGAAAATAATTTATATTCAAATCTTATTGTGCTTTTATGAGGAAGTTTCTCTAAAAGAAAACAGCAGATCCAGAATCAGATGTTTTAAGTTTTAAATAATTTGAAAAACAAACAAAAAAACCCTACCAACCAAAATAAACCATAGAAACAAACATGCCAAGAAAATACAGGAAAGTGTCAGATTGCTAAAGCAAGAAAACTTACAATTTGCATGATTCCCTTAGACTTTCACAAGCAGGCTCCCCTTTTTTCTAGATTTCCACAAACTGAAATTATTTCTAATGTATTAGCAGCTGAGTTCAAATAAATCAGATAATACACTTTTAATTCTTATGAGGATCAAAATGACAGATTTTTAAGAGAAGTGAGCTGTTTTATATGGCTACCCTCACTTTTAAAACATAAGCAACAAGCAAAGGTCATCCTCAAAAGATACACTAATCTTGCACAAGCTGCCAAGACTATTAAGACTTCGCTCTTTCATGTGGTTTGCTGTTGTTCTGTTTTCCTATTGTAATATATGCACTACTATCATGGAGCATCACCTACTGAAAAGAAATATTGATAGGGCTTGACTTTCAGCAATGGCTCCACTCTTCAGACTTCCCATCTCACTTTCTCACTAACTGAACAGCTAAGCTCCAGCTCCCTTCTTTTTAAAGCTGATCATTCTCAATTTGACAAAATTGAGAGGGAAAGAAAAATTCAGAGAGAAAACACACTGCTAAAACAAGGTAGAAATCTAGTTCCTCTCAATGCACTCATTAAAAATGCAGGCAAATAACAACTAAACCAGCAAACTACCTGTTTGTCTTAGTTCACTTGCTTTATACTCATCATTATTTGAATAAAAAAAATTGACGTAGCTATTCTGTACACTTACTGTTTTCACACTGAACTCTTCTGAATGCATATCTAAATCCTCAGAACGATACTCTTTATCTTACCTCCTAAATCACGGAGAATAAGCTACACTAATAATATAATATAAAATAACACAAGTTTCCATGGAATGCAGTTACTCTTTATTTTAGGCCCATCATTATGCAAACTAAGGTATGATAACTAAACCAGTAACACATTTACTCTATGATCTGGGATTATAAATTGATGAACGTTAATAATTATCATTCTGATTGATCTGTACTTCAAAGGTAAAACACTTCCTTGTGAAATCCTGAAGTCTATTTAGAAGACAAAGGCCATGTGATTACACAGATACCAGAGAAGTCACCATACCTCGCAACAAGATATGCTTGCTTTGATCCTCTATAAAAAGGGAGCTCATTTGAGATAACATAGCATTGAAGTCATCTGATTTCTTGTAGTGCTGAAGAGCCTTCGAGAAGAGATCATAGTTTTCCTGGCTTAGAGTTTCCTTCACTGTTGCAATGTATGATGTAGCCCTGGCCTTCTTCGGCTCAGTCAGGTCTGCTATCTTATCTGTTTGCTGAGAAGACAGGAAGACTTTTCAGTAAATAGGATGACTGAAGTACTTAAGACTTCAGGATTGCACATAACACAATGCAATGATTTCAGTTAACACATTAATGTGTTCCATGCAATAACAGTAATCATCCAAAAAAGCATGCATCTATGTGTTATTTTCTGAAAAGAGAAACCAAAACAACTTCAGTGCCATGGAAGAAACAAATCTAATGGGGCCTATGTCCTGGAAATGTTTAGTTATCTAAACAGAAAAAATCTTCATAGGTATATAAAGCAGGAGATTCAAAGAAAGGAAGGCCTTTAAGTATTTTGTTTCCCCTAGGACATTTCTTGAAGGCATTATACACACAGGCAAGCTAGATTACTTTCTAGTACTCAAACATTTTTTTTTTCCTATAATCACAAGCAGCAGGGAGTTGAAAAGATTCAAAACAAGTCCTCTTTTACAAAAGAGCCTGTGCACTGCAATGTGCTTGCACACTGTAGAAGCCAATGGACACCTGTCATACATCTTCACGACAAAAACAGTACCACTGGGGCAATTTCCCAAGTCACGACTTTATTATTAATTTCCCCAGATTATTATTTTATCTGCTTTTAAAATAGTAATCCCTCAAACATCTGTGAGCATTCATTCCCTCAAGGAAGAAGAGCAATGCTATTCACTACCTTCTCTACTGAGCAGTGCTGAGTGCTTCAGAGGACTGTTTCCTATAGAAAGCAGCCAAGTCTCATTTCACAATTCTATTCTTAGGAGAAGGCTTGCTAAGAGAAATGAAACTTAATGTAAACCTTAAGGACTAGGCTGATTCATCATGACATCAGGTAGCAACAAGCCCCAGCAAACACAACTTTCTGCAATACACCAGCTCCCTTCCTCATACCTTAGATACTATTAGTCTCAGGATCTGTGTCTACCTTATCAGTTTAGGATGTCATACGCCTGGGGGTTTCTTTGACAGAGAGAATAGTACTCAGCTAGGACAGTACTTTGGACAACTACTGACATACACCATCACCCAGGGAATTCTCATCAATTTATCATGACTAATTGCACAACTAATTACCTACCTGGGGTTTCTGAATCATCTTTGGAAACAGCACACAACAATAACACGCAAGTATAAACATAATGCATAACAACCACCCACATACAGTGTTATGATGTGATCACCTACCAAATACAACTGGTCAGCTGTGCTAACTGAGACTCTACAGTCAATCAAAAAGAACTCCATCAGCCCCCCCCCCCGCCCAACCCCATACCTGAGCAATAGGAGATAATGCTCAAGATCATTACAGCCAGAGAACATTTATTTTTATCTACTAACCCTGCCTATAATGTCTATATTTAAGAAACAGCAAGACAGAAACAGATTTCAGATGTGCAGAATTGAGTATTTATGGCTGTGGGGGTTGATATGATTATATTGGCATCAGTACCAGTCCACATCAGTCACCTGTCTGCCTGGAAATTTGCAATTCAAATTATTATATTCTGCAGCTTAAATACTCAAAGAGATGGCATATGTGCCTGGAAACACATACCACATTGCTGACTAGTTTTATTTTCTTCCTTCCTCCTTTCTGTTCATCTGTTAACCTCTTCTCATACTGAAGGGACAGTGTTGAGAGACGTTGTGCCTGGAAAGACAGGGGTTAAAACAAAGAAAAAAATCACACCCAAACAAAAAAAAATCCCCCACCAAAAATGATTTTCAGTTATTATCCATTTAATTTAGTCATTTCCTGTAATAAAGTTTGTTAATCCTGTTTGTGATAAAATTCAACAGATTGAAACAAATCAAGTTAAATCTATTGCAACAGAGCCTGGAGCACATACCTGCTTCTCAAAGGTGATCACTTACTGGACAATTCAAGATGAGACTCCAACACAGAGAAAATAAAAGGCAAAGTTGGTTTTAGAGTGCAGACTCCCAATTAAGCAAAGCTGGACTAATAGTTAACTGCTTGAGGGTGGCCAGGTGCATATGTGCAAGTGATTCCCCACATGCCCCTTCACTTTCCTGCCTTAAAGTACTTCTCTTCTGAAATCCCACATCAGGGCATTTCTTTGTGTACTGAGAAACGAAGCCCAAGGAGTCTTGCAGAAAATATCAGGGCAGATGGGACAGGAGTAGAAATATTTGTGGTTTGACAAGCTCTTCAGCATCCCCTGTTCCTAGTAGGAAAGAATTGCACTTGCACTGCACTGACTGGGAATATGGGTATATAAAAAGCCTCAAAAGAGAAGTGAGTTGGCATAAGCAAAGAAGTGGAATTGCTTAACAGTAGAGTCTCCAGTATTAGCACAAGCCAGTATCAACCCTATTAAAAACAACTCTGAGTAACAGATGAAGCTGTGAGATAGCCCCATATTGCCAATTGGTTTCTACACGCCTCTTGAGAAAGAAGGTATGTCAAGTGATTTTCTTGGGCAAGAGCAAAGAAGTAAATAATTTCTTAGCAAATATGTGACCATCAGAGTATTTAGTGAATAGCATTGTTTCTTTGTGAGAGGAACCAGTGAAATATAGTGGTATCCTTCACATTCCACTATGACTATTCAGCACTTCTCTTCAGATCATAAAGCTTCAGATCTATGGTTAAATAAATAAAATAAAAATAAAAAAGGGACAAACATGGAAACAGGCATCCAAAAAAATCAAACGTCCAAGCCAGTGACTTCAGATTTGCTGGTTTGTAGAGTTGCTGATACTCAAACATAGCCCTCAGTGAACTCTTAATATGACAAGGACACTGAATTCCAGAAAAGTCTGAGCAGCATATGTACAAATATTTAGGGCATTTAAAAATGTTTTACTTAAACATCATGTAACAGAATGAAGAACCAGAATACAAGCAGCAAATCAAACCGGTACATGCCACAGATTGGGAAATCAATCAGAGGCATCTTCCTAATCCTGGTTAGGTAAAGGTGCCATCTTAAATAGTACAATCCAGAAGATAGAAGGCTTCTGAAAGATGTGCTTCCACAAGGCATATCCTACAAGGAAAACTGATTAAGGAGAATGGTCAAATCATTCTTCGAATGGATTCAGAGACTATTTCTTGCACTTAGGGTTTTTTTTGTTTGTTTGTGTTTTTTTTTTTTTTTTTTTGAGATAGCAACTACCTGTATTCTTAGGACTTTGAGCAGATTGTGTGAGAATGACTGCATCTAAAATTCCATATTTAAGGAACATGGTTTCAGCATATCCTGGATAAAAGAAAAACTGGTAATAGAAATACTGTGATGGATGGTGAGGAGAGATGCAAAAGCATACTAACCATATTATCATTCCAAAATCTATCAGTTATTAACATTATCTCATCACTGCAGAATGAAAGCTAGCTCCCTCAGAGGCACTGGGTGTCTCAAGACTACACTCCCCAGAGCCCTGGCACTAATTTAGGTGCAGCACAGGATGACCAGACAGTCCTCAAAGTCACAGATGAGTGGCCATGCCACATCAGCAAGCCGACATGAGCTGACTCATTGTCAAGCCATTAGGATCATCTATTTATCTGGCTTGAAAAAAGCTGAACTGCCCCGAAAACAGCATAGCTGTGTTGACATGACACTGTAGCAGAGTTAGTGAGACCCAGGAAATACACCAGGCCTTTCAGGGAATACATTCTGGTAGCTGTACTATGGCATGGCGAGGCTGCCTGTGAGCAACAAAGTTGATTTCTCGGTCAACTACACAAGTTAAATAGTCTCTGTCCTTGTCTGATACTCCAAGCTTGTGCATTCTCACATCCCTACATCTCTATCTCCTAGGCCCCTTTAAATATTCCCTAGATATTCCTAACATTTCTGTGCTTCCCCTTATGAATCTTTTCTCTAATCAAACTGCTTAGGGATGCTGCGATTGTCTTGTTCTAGGCATTCCTGGAATCCACAAAACAAGTCATTGGCCAAACTTAACCTGCAAGCCAGCAGTTAACCACCTCTGCTGATGATAGTTAGGTAAGGAAGCTACTTCTTCAACAACTAACTGCAAAGAGATTTTGGAAAAGCTAGAGGAACACAGCCCAGTCAGTGATGTATTAGAAAATTCAATTCAAGAGAAAAGAAAACCAGCATGGAAGAAGCGTTATTATTTCTAATGCAATAGCAGACCTCTTGTGGTTCAGATTATAAGATCACTAATTCACAGCCAGTTCTACACCCCACCCCTCCCTCCTTTTTTTTTTTTTTTTTTAAATGTAGTATTTGTTCACATACCAATAGCTGACACATTCAAATCAGGAAGAATTGCATACTTATAGCTTCTTTACTGAGAGGTCTTTGTGCTCTAGAGAACATGGTTAACTTCCAAGAGTCTACATGATCAGCTGTTATGAAGCACAATGCAAGTGAGTATATGTTGGTCATACAGTAAAAGGCAGCAAAGAAACCTTGTTTAAGCTCAGTTATGATAACACGCAATTACTAGTGCTGATTATAATGGGTTTTTCTTGAAAGGGGGTTGAACTCTAAGTTAACGCTGAACTCATTTCGGTTTAGAGCCTACAGTTTCTATTTTAAAACAAGTATTATGCTAGATCATTTTCATTACCTTTTCCTCTCCTGGCAAGCCATCTTCTTCCTCTGCATCTTCACGGCTCTTTTCATTATGCTCCAATGCATCCAAGAGTCCAACACATTGCCTTCTAGGGCAGACCAGCTCTTGTTCATATTCTGTGCATAGGCTGGATGCTACATCTCTATTTGCTGATATCCCTGCATAATACAGATCAAAAAACCAACACGCAACTCCTGCATTCTATGTTACTTTTCATTGCCTCTAGACCAAATATAGCAACCCACAAGTAGGTGTTGGCTTATCGCATCTCCCACATCTTAAGGAACAACTGTATTATACGGCTTAGTAAGCTTAATTTGCCCCCCAAATGGCTCAAGAATTTGGTACCACGATCTGGTGGCTAGAGTTAACTTAGGATTTCACTCAAACTTTTCCCAAAGTGAAGTTCTTATTTAACTTCAAAATGACTTGGGATCAAGGGGGAATCTTACTCTAACAGTTGTCTGTGTTTAACTACTGTAGTTTTATGCATTTCCTCTGCTTTTTGATCATATTTCACAGAAAGCTCATTTATTTTTTTGAGACACAATATACAGCTTTTAAAGCCTACAGTCTCACAATACTAGCCCCTATAAGACATTGTCACCTCATATCCCCAGAATATATACATTCCCATTATTTAAGGTCCAGGTACACTTGGTTTTAAACATCAGAACTTGGCAATGTCAGTAGCGTTAAATGAGTATCAGTTTGGTACTTCAAAAAGGCAGTCTCTTCAAAATACATTTCCTCTTTCTTGTGAAATAACTTAAAATAGAGAAAGTTGCTATGGAAAGTCACTGTTTTGAAAAGAATTAATGTGTATTAAGCTATAGGTTAAAAATTCAGTACAAAACATTCTTCAGCCAAAAGTTATGATTGCATGTGCAGTTTAATGTTACAGCTAAAGTAGTGCATCTGGAAACCCATAATAAAAAGGTAATGCAGCTTCTTCCCTCCACCTCCAGTCATACATTCCACACCCCACCTTTGAGATGAATCTAGTAATCATGCATATGATGGGTAAATGGTTCAACAAGCTGGTCTGACTCACCCAGCAGTTTCACAATGGACCGATTCAACTCAAGGGTAGGAGCATAAATGCACGGTTGGAAATTTAGAGAGAACAAGGTCATTGCCAAGGTCACGCTTTTCAACGACAGCCTGCAGTCAGTGGTTTAAATGTAATGTGAAATCATATCCTCGCACTCAACTGCAACTATTCTGGAACCACAGTTTTAAATAAATGTCATTTTCTGAACAGAAAGAGAGTGTGATCCAGAGTAGAACACTCTGCAAGAGATTCTGATGTAAGAAATACTTCACTCTGGCATCAGCTAACCATAAATTCTAAAATACTGTTTGCTTTTGAGGTCAATGCTCTCTTTTCGTTTTTTTTTAGTCAGATCATTGTGTAAGAGTATTTGTACAACAAGATAGACATATGAAAGGTACTGCTGGTCAGAAACAGACTTACAGTTCTTACTTTTTTAAAGTATCTGTGATATTTCACTGAACACCCTCTTTTCTGCAGGGCACCTTTTCAGGCCTCAGTCTCTCTGATCAGCAGTTCCAAGGGGAACCAAGTGGTTCCCCAGTTCCCTAACGCCAAGCTATGTCCCTTCTGATCAGACTTTTACGTCAGTCATTGAGCCTTCCTTGCTTTCTGCCCCACTTCAGTTTCCAGCTTCTTGCCCCACTGTTCTAAACCTGGCATGGTTTAGAACAAATAAAACAACACTAAAAAAACAGAAGTATGTCTATGAGGACCCAAACCTACCTGCTCTTTTCCTCTTCAAACTTGGAACATGGTCATCCAATTTCTTGGCTTTTCTCACAGATGGGATCTGCTCAGATGAAGTAGATGGCGCCATATCACTTAGGGCAGCAGCAGAGCCAGAAGGGCATAGGGGCAGGGGTGGGGGCATCTGCAAACAGTTTAGAAATGTTACAGCAGGCAAAAGCTACTCTTCTATCCATTAACTCCCTCCTTTCCAACCAAAAATCCCAGCAGCAACCTGAAGCTATCCCATTTTTCCCAAATAAGGTTGACAGCAAGATTGTTAAGCATTCTGGATTTATGTGTTTCTGACAACAAGGTAAAATAATCAGAAACCGACATAGACAGATGAAGTGTAGTGCACTGGCTCAGCACAAAGCAGTTTGTGTAACAGAAAAATAGTCAAGTCATTGTTAAGGAACAATTGCTTCCTGACATTATCCCTGCAAAATATCAAAATGTGGTTCTTATTTACCATGAAATTACCATTTATAATCAGAAAAGATTATTAGATCATCCGGTCTCATGTATCTGTAACTTATTGTGTTGAATAATCTGGATTTGGCTAAAGTATCTTTCAAGGAAGCCATCCAAGTTGAATTGTTTCCTCTAATTTTAATAACTCATTTTTGATGAGAAGAATCCCCCATTCACCGGGAAATTTGCCCTAATAGTTAGTCACTATCTAGCAAATCTGGAATTATTTCTAATATGAGTCTGGCTTCCAGCCTCTGGTTCTTGTTCTGCCTTTCTCCAGATAATTAGAAAGTCTTTTTTATAATGATTACTTTAACCTAAGAACTGCCAAACTATTAGCTTTATTTCACTACAATATACAAACTACTACTGAGAAAAAAGCGCTTCTTACGCTAAGAGAGAAATCATTTTAGTAAAGATGACCCAGTGATGATGTGGTAATATTAGCTGATAGTGTATCTCACTCTCTATACCAGTCAGATTAGATGTAAATTGAGGGCTTGACTGATTACTCCATGCATATGCCTTTTCCCTGAAGGTGACAGAGGAAAGTTTTTTGATGCTAACATCAGTTTCACTACTGTTATATCATGCAATGAATGCAGTGTTTCTTCAGGAGAGGCTGGAAAAGGAAGATTTCTTTTTCTAATCTAACTTAAATAGTTGGGCAGCATGACAAAATAGCCTGCCCCATCTCACAACTCATTCTTGGAACAGTAAGAAAGATGAAGCAAACTTCCTTTCACGTAAGGGATCCAATGCAACATGATACTCCAAATAAAATGACAAGACTCCTCCATCTCTCCCTCATGGCTTAGTGTTGTCAGTTGCCAACACTATCAAGAAAATTTTTTGAATACACTTACAACTTCCTGAGCAACACGGAAGAACAGAGAGACACCTCTGACTGCATGCCCGAAGTTATCGTAAATCTTCACGTAAGGGCGGACCCATGAAGGTAGCTTGTCTCTTACATCACCAGTTGTGAACCTGTGTAGGATTGGACAAGTAGAGAATTCTTCCTGCCAAATATCCAGGTATATTAAACAAATGATAAATTAGGATCCAAAAGGACTAGAAAGGAATAGTAAGAAAATAAAAGTTTGAACCTGCACAGTAACTGCAGCTGAGGTGATACCTGCCCTTAGAAGAAAAGGGCTTTGTTGATATTATGTACTGTGAAACCATCCAATTCATATCTTTCACCCATAAAATCTTTAAGTATCCAAAATTAGTACCGAGCTGTGCTATGTTTACTGTTCCCAGTCAAGCCTCTGCATAGAGGGCTATCAAATTCTCAGTGGTTCTGGCAACATAATCTTTCCTCCTCTTCCTTCTACTCCTCTCAAATTGCAGTTTAGTTGACTGCCTTCTCAAATGAGAGATAGAGAATCGCAAAATCATAAGTTACAGCAATCACATAATTTGCAACAAGAAAAAAAAAGCATAAATTCAACAAAGCAGGTTATTTTGCATTAAATACCATCAGTATCCTTCTGCAGCTCCAAGAAAATACATTTTGGGATCAGAAGATAATAATTATACTAATGTATAAAAGTAGTTTTTTGTTATCTGACCTGTTACATAAGATCATTTATCTACTTCTGAACTGTAACTTTCTCCACAGTAGCTCATTTATATACAAAACACAAATACACGTGCTGGGATAAAAAGATGTTGATACACGCTTGTGTTCTAGAGTCAAGGTTTCACCTTTGGTCACATAGGAAGATGGCACCATAGTCTTGGCGATGTCTGATGACCCTGCCGATAGCCTGATTAACAGCCCGGGAAGCTTGCTGACTGTACCACTCACGCCCAGATAAATACTACAATAAGTGGGAGAAAGAACTGTATTATTTTAGCAGATAAAGGTATTCTCTGTGTAGCAAATATTTCTTTTCAAATCACTAAGAAATGTATCTAACAAGATTGACTCAAATCTCTAAAAGCCTAGGAAAGCTAAACAGATTCACTTGAATATCTCACCTGACTTACAGAACACAGAAAACTCGAGCACTGAAATCCAGCTTGAGGAGCTATTTAGAGTATACTGACAGGCTTGGTATTATGATTAGCTCAACATATTAAATACCTAATAGCTACCCTGTAGGATAATAAACAATTTAAAATGCCATTCATTCTCTTGCCTGAAGAATACTAAAGAGGAAGAACAAGCAAGCACTATCACAGGCAATTCTTGCTGTCCAATCTCCTCCTGGGTGAACGAAGTCCCTCAGAAAGATATATAAATAACGTGCACATAAAAGACTGCAAAACTTTAATTACACATTTTTTGAGCCTGTATTGTTTGAAATCCTTCACCTTTCAGAGAAATGTGACTATACTTGTGACTACACTCTGGCTGTTCTGATATTCATGGTTCCATAAGGTTGGGAGAGCTAAAACACATTGAGACAAGAGGGAGAAATGATGACAAAACAAATTAGAAAAGAGTCAGTGAAATGTTGCCCAGTATTACCTGTGCACCTGCACCACTTCTTCTCATTTCATCCAGGAACTGCATCTTTAAAACAATTCTTGGCTCCATACGAGGAGGAAATGGAAGCCCAGTAATGATGACTCCTCGTCCATTCATGTCTGCAAAGTCCAAGCCTTCACTGGCCTGAAGAGACAGTGTTTTCCTTTATCAACAGGAACTGAAGTGACATATCTGAGTGAGCTAATAGTTCTTGGCCTTTTTTCTCCATGACATTAAATCCTTAGCCAAGTGTAGTTTGTAAATATAAGTTTAAACTAGATTTTTTGCTTTTATGCAAGGACTTTAAACTTATTTTCCCCCCAGGAGGCCCTGACAAAGCATACCTCAGGCAACACCTTTACTATATTTGTCTTATTGCTGGATGAGCGTAACAGTTGCACTGAAATGGTGTGTTAAATTAACACCTCTCTTTAATCCTTCCACACTCCAAACAAGAAGATGCAGTAAGAACGTGGCAAACCTCCTTTTACTCGAAAAATTAACAGAATCATTTCAAAGCAATAATGGAAAGCTACCAAAAATCTGCTCAGAAACCAGACTACAATGTCATATTCACCAGTTGTGCTGCTTACATCAGTTCAAGCAGTTCTCACTCCCTTTGACCGCTTGCTCATGCCTCTGCAGCATGTCCCATGCTGTGCTGGTGAACCAGTTTGTGAAATGAACAAGATCAGAGAATTGAATGGACTGAAAAATAATATGGGAGAAAAAACTGGTTCATTTCCTCATCTGAATCAATTCTCCAAACTCATTTACCACAGCTGTACAAACAGTTGTGATGGAGTGTATGACAGGTATGGATAGGTAAGTGACCAACTCTGGCCTGTTGAAACCAGCACTGTCACTAAGGAAGAGCACAATCACACGATGTATGTGATGCTATTCCCCATTCAGCTGAAGCTAGCAGTTATATGGTTTTAGTTACGCACATTTTTATCTTGGGCACAGAAAAAGGAGGTCCCTCAGGCTAATAAGAGCATGAGAAGAACAAGCTTAGACAAAAGAAATGAAAGACACACACACACACACACACAAGAATTCCTGTGAACTTTTAAAGGCAATCCAGAGCTACATACATGTCTAATTTACCAAATCCCCTACGCTTAAGGGTAAGGGCAACTAAAACAAAATCTTCTCTTTATAAAAAGGACTGGCACTCTAGGTTTCTTTCGGGGAACAGAAAAACTTGCTAGAACCTACTGTCAACCTAAAGGCTGAGCGACAACTTGAGACGGAATCTTGAAGGGACAGCTGAGAAGGGAGCTAAGTTTCAGGCAGCTTTCAATAACATGTCTTTGTCAGCTTCTCTTCTGAAATATTTCCAGGTTTGCAGTCATGCACCCTTTGACTCCACTAATCTAAGCAGTTTGTCCTTAAAACTGTGTGATGCTACAAAGCATAGTCTCTCCAGACACTCTGTTCCTTCTAGGCTGATATATTACTATCAGAAGGACAGGTATACTCACTGAGAGTCCCACCCAACAAGAGCTACATTATTCCTTAATTGATCCAACAGCTGGTTTGGAGACTAGGACTAGAGCTGCAAAAAAACAGTTGATTCAAGCTTCTGTTGGCAGGCACTAGGTAGAAGCAAGCAGCAAAAAGGCTGTAAGTGATTTATGACTTTACAAATACTTTCACTGGTAACTGATCAATTTATAAAAACTGGAAAATGTAAATGAAAGGCCAACAAATATCACAGAGGATCTGAACTTGATATAAATTCCATCTCTTAAATGAAGCAGTATTTTTGGTTTTCAGCAATGTTGTTCTAACATCTTTGATCACAGATGTTCCTTTTAAGTATCCTCCAAAATTGTTTTCCTCATCCAATGAACTGAATGAGCTGCCAATAAGAAATGTAAAACATCATGAAGCTCAGCCCCTTTAAGGAACACAAAGATATATCCTTGAAAGACCTGTATAATTGCCATGAATGTGAAAAGGCTTCAGGACCGCTCTTCCTCTTGTTTTTTCTATAGATAAAGAGTCACACAACATAAATATACTACTCAAATCCAAAATAAAGCTCTTTTCTTCCATCATCTATATAATTTACCTCAGAAGATATAAATTCTCTGTTACATTACCTTCCCCCGACATACTGCCAAAAAAGCAGCTCCGTTGGACTTAGGACAGACAATTTTATCATAGTATGCATCCATTACCTAAAAGATAAACTAGTTTAAGTACGAGCAACAGAGGAATTATCCTCTTTACATAGACAAATAGAAACCTATACTAGATAAATCCGACTCACACACTGAGATCCAAAGTGTGACTCATTTGGTTTAGTATCATTTTCCTTACTGGAGCATAATTGTAAATATAACAATTTTGATAAGCAAATGGTTTCTCACATTGCAATGAAATCCAGAATACTCCAGGGTAAGCATAAAAGACTGATGTCAGATACTTCTAAAGAGAAGGCAAAACACAGACAGCGCTGCGTTTCTATGAATTCTCGAGGAAGAAAAGGCAGACCAGGAAAGCAACTCAAAAGTATTATTTACTCTAAGAAGCAAACAAAAGAGGCTCTAAGTAAACAAGAAAAAAAGCTGGAAAAGTGGAGGAGTTTTTAAGACTTCAGAAGTTAGGACAATTTTAATTAATATTCTGCACCACATGATTTACTGGCAAGCAGAGAACACAAAAGCAGATAAACATTTGTGCCTATGAAGAAATCTGATTTTAATAAAGTCATCAGCCTATAAAATTAATGTTGACTCTGCAGTTACAGTGAAGGGAAAATCTACAAGGAACAGCAAGAACCTATGATGAAAATCTCCTTTAACGGCTCACTGATAGAACAAAATACATAAAGCACCTTGCTACTGTTCAGTGAAAACAAATCCTACCCACTGTCTTCCAGTGTTGCGCACATTTGTGCCCTTATATTACATTTCTACGTCGACTGTCCATCTTCTTTTTAGCAGCAGCAACAATTCGGAATGTTCTGTGCTCTAAATTAAATTGCTTATATTTAACTTGCAGCTGATACCTTTATGAATTATTTAAATGAGTAATGAAAATTATCCCTTCTTTCTTAGAGTTCAAACCCTTCTCTTTCATTGGTTTCCATTTCAAACAGTAAAGGCATCAAATATTAAGTTTAAGATTCCTAAGGTGAAAGAGGCACCTGAAAGCCCCTAAAGGAGTTCCCATTTCAGTGGTAATTTAAGAGTTTACTGCTGCACAACTACAGGGAAATATTGCACACAAACATTTCCACTGACAGACGCAAGCCTTTAACAACCATAGCCATTGCATAGAAATTAGTACCAATCTGCTACTTAAAGGTATCCTTAATCAAACGTTAATCAAAGATGTCAACTACTCAACTGATGGTTTTCTAGCACCTCAATTACTCACTATAAATGTATGTTATACTAGCAGCTGTTAGATCAGTGGATTTCAGATGAAGACTATATCCTGCACAACTAGCTGAAAGAGTGAAAGAATGATGCTTAGAAGAAATCTTCAAAGAAATCGTCAGAGATTTTGATTTTTATTCTAGGAATATGCAGTTCACAACAAAGCACATCTTATAAAAGGTATTTAAGCATAATTTGTGAAAACGTTACAGATATGTAACGCAAGTTACCAACCTCTGCAAAGCTTCCTTTATTCCTTGGTTCCACAAACATTGGCTTCACTTCTTCTATTCTTTTAGCAAAATCATGCTCCTGTTAAACAGGTAATACATCAAAAATGCTCATGTGAAAGCAAATACACACCAGAAATGCCCTCAAGAGCGGTCATCACATCCTTCCCCCAGAGCCAGTTTCTGTCTTGCCAAACAGAGAGAGAGATGGGCCAGAAACATGCAACTCCAACAACACTAGGAAAACAATGGTCCCTTGTAGTTGATATAACTCAAACATTATACAAGGGTTGAAATCTTTCTTAGTGTAAATGTCATTAAGTGAGAATAATTTCTTTTCTCTCCAACTTGCAAGTTCCCAACACCAACCTCCGAGGGACTCACCCTGCAATATGAAATTAAATGAACTGAGGTCAAATCAAATAATGTAATAAGATTCTTCTAGGCTTTAATTTCTACAATACTGCAACTCAGCATACTGTGACTAAAATAAAAAAACCTCTCACCTAGGATTTTACTTTCTCCATGTTATAATTACTAATTAACAAAGAATTTTTAAACGAGCATGGCTAGATACCCTTACTATAAACTGCCCGAAGTGCATAGCTAAACCACATATAAAGGCAGAAGAATTATCATACTCTCCAGTATTCCAGGCTTTTATCCATGACAGGATACGATGGAAAGAACACCAACAGCCCATGGGGTACAACTCGCACAAGATTACCTGCAACAAGATAGACAAATACATCTAATCCAGGGTGTTTTTCTCATGAGTGGAGTGCATAGACTGTGGAGGAAAAATAAATTAACAGTATGGTTTCCCTCCAAAATTTTTTCTGCTTTCTCAACATGAAAGTTTTTGTATTAGAAAAAGTTATTTTAAAATCATTTCAATAAACTTGTTGTCAAGGTACACACCTTGTATAGTTGCCTAATTAGTTTTCCAAACTTTTCTCTATTATCTGTCGTTTTTAATACTTCAGACACCTTCCAAAAGGATATTTTATTTTTATATATATATATATATATATAAATATATATATATATAATCTTGTGCAATACGCCTGTTTCTAAAATCCAAACACTTTACTTACCTATTGTTTTCCCCAAAGAAGATAAATATTCCTCTGAAAACCTACAAAGCAGAAAATGAAATAAAATCATTGTATTTCCTTATCTTTCTTTCATATATATTGACTTCCTCTGATAATTTTCATCTAAAATAGCATATCCATGCTTTCATTACTTTCCTTCCTATAGCAGTCACCTGTACCAAGGACAAAACATTTGTGGGCAATACCTTGACTACACAACACTTCTGTTACTAAATATTTTGATTATTAGCACCGAAGACAATCTAAGCTTAAACATTAACAGTATTTAGCAAATGAAATATGAATTGTAAAATTAATGACTTAAGGCTGCACATTAATAAATTAAGGACAAAATTTCTGCCAGAAGTCTGTAGATGCTGTGAATCCTGACTAATATTACAAGTATCTAAAGGAGTTATTGATGAATTAGGTGTGGTGAGACTGCACAAGGGGGTGGGTAGGGAGGAGGAGGAATTTGGTTGCTTTAGTTACTAATTACTGGTGGTATAAGCCAAGTGAATCATTTATCTTTCATTGACAGATTACTGCTCTATAATGACTATACAGTATTTATCCATTTCTTCCATCCTGACTAAATTTTCACTTGT
Organism: Rhea pennata; assembly: GCF_028389875.1. Lineage (NCBI taxonomy): Eukaryota > Metazoa > Chordata > Aves > Rheiformes > Rheidae > Rhea > Rhea pennata. The sequence goes on from NC_084678.1 coordinate 17,035,733, forward strand.
TTTTTCAGGCCCTTAGGTTTCATTCTTTACAGTTCCATACAGTTTTGCAACCTCTATTTTCTCAGGAAAGTTACACATGCAGGGAAAAAAATGCTACTTTTGAAAGACCTACAAATACCACTAGCATCTTAAGGATGTTCTCAAAATATGGCAAATACTGTTCACCCCCTTTCTTCAAAAAAGGTGTTCTAGAAGTGGGAGAGGAAGAAAATATCCTATTTCCTACCGATAGAAGACATAAAATAGACTGAAATGGTGCTCACAGCTTCTGAGAATAAAAAATACTGGCTAAGGGTAGTCTAGTTTTCCTCCCTCTGTAAAAGCCAATAACTATTGCTGAGTCCCTTGCAAGCCCCTTGGAACATCTGGCACTTTCCCCTTTTTCCACCATATGAGCTCTTTGAAATCTCTTTTTGAGTTTTTCTATATTCCTGAAAACAAGTAAGACGGACCAGAAGCAAACCAAAACAAATAAAAGAATTTTCAGTCAGGTGTTCGACTGTAATGTTGAATTTGAAATAGATTTAAGAATGTGCAGGTGTTAAAAAAGATAATAATAATTATGGATGCTCCAGGAAGAAAATTAAAACAGAAGAATGTATATATCACATGAGGAACTGGTCCCTCATTCCATAATACTACAGAAGGATTACATCCTTAAACAGAGCAGTGCCACCAATGCAACACCACTCTCTAGTACCTTCAAAGAACTGTTAAGCACAGAATCAGCTGCCAGGTAAAACAAAATATGAAGCTACATATGAAGTTTATATGTAGAGATCCAAATTAGAATATCATATTACAAAATGGAAGTCAATATACAATGAAACCTTTTGTTTTGGCCTTCACTTTCCTTGTCAGCAGCTTTTCTATTTCTGATACAGAAAGAACAAAAGCCGCAGGAGGAACACTGTGACTACTCTGAGAAAGAGAAGGACATAGACAAAATGACAAAAGACCAGAGAAAAGGAGGAAAAAAATAAATAAAAGAAATAAGGATGATGAAAAATTTGACAAATATTCAGGCATGTTTTCCCCCCAAAAGAAAACAGAGATGTGAAGGGGAAGCAGATCATGACAACCACCTTCAAATATAAAAAAGCTTGCTACTTAGTTCAACTATGTCTCAAGCTCACTACCAGTATGTTGAGTTACCTAAGCCTTCAGCAAGAAACTTAGGATGGGGGGGGGGTCCATCTCAGGGAGCAGCAAGGGCTAGCTGTTCCCTAAGGGACAGGGAGCTGCTCATGACAAGGCAGAGAGGGCAGGGGCCTCACTAGCCAGGGCCCAGATCCTACGTTACCCAAGCAGAACAAGCAGAGCAGACCTGGAGATGATAGTCAGGTTTAAGCAAGAATCTAGATCGTCAGGCAAGTTAGTGGCGATGAAGCAGGCCCAAGACCAAGACAGAAATACGTGAGCAAATCAGGATCAAGCCCAGTGACAAAAACGAGGATCAGACAGGCAGGTCCACAGTGATAAGGCGGGTCCAAGGAAGTCAATCAGTAGGTCAGTATTCAGACAAATGGGGTCCAAGGCCAGTCATGGTTGTGATGAAGCTAGACACACACATTTCTACCACATAGCTTGGGCAGGGAGTGATGGCCCAGGCTTGAGCTTAAATGGAGCTCCTGGACACACTAGCAGAGGATGTGGATGGACGCCTCCAGAGAGGCTGATCACGGCCATTAAGGCCTACTTGTGTGTTCCGGACCCTGACACTTCATACCTTTCAGCTTTACATTTTTGAACTTTCTACTTTAATTGTTAAAGGGTGTTGCATTTAGCACACCGTTTATCCAAGAAAAGAACTACAAAGACCACTTATTTCACTAGCTCCCTCTTTTAAACAGAATCCCTAATGCTGGAACCCACAATTTCAAAACAGAATTCCAAGTGGAAGTTCATTACCTTTTTTCATAGGTAGAAGTGAGCACAGTTCCATCAGGTCCCTTGGGAATGATCCCAACCCAGAGCTGGTGCTTATCAATAACATGTGGATTCTCCAAACAAACAGGAAAAGGGCTGAAGAACAGGGAAGTGAGCTCCAAGTCATACTCATTTTATAATTCCGTACTGTACTTCCAATCCAGAACACAAAAATTCTGAGCTAAAACTTAAATCACGAGAGCAGATTGTACATTTGCATTAACGTTACTGTTCATGTATCTAGGTACTTACATCTGCATTTCCATCGTAAAAGATGAGAGGGGTGAGAGTGTACCACTGGTAAGGATAATTGTCCGGACCCCTTGTCGAACAAGCTCATGCATGCTGTATCCAGGGCTGAAACACCAATAGCTCAAGGTCTTTCCTGGATCAAATAAAGAGAAAACACTAAGAAACAAGCCTGTACAGCAGAGAATTGGTCTCTGTCTTACTCAGACTCTAGAATAACTACATTCCAAAAATTAAATAAATTCTGGATTTCTTCAATTCACACTATAAATCAGTGCAAGTTACATATATGCAGTAATGTCTGTCTGGATCTATATCTGGACAGGTCAATAAGTATTCACAAACAAGAATAAAGTCACTTATGTCAGGAGCAGAAGAAACTCCAGCATAAAAGCAAATTGTACTGGCATGGGATGGTCTAGAAAAAAAAACACTAACCACTTGTATTTGCCTCGCTAATTCTCAGTTTGAAATATCCTCCTCTGTAACCCCGTAGAATGTTTGTCAGGCACTAATCCACTGTTCTTGAAGCTAGAATTGCAATATATTTGCAGTCTGGAGTTCTGCAATTATGACTTTAAGATAAACAACATTAATCTAGGGTCCCATTCACAAGCAGAAACTGTACAGAGTGGATGATATGCAAGGTGGCAGCTTGTTTCATCCCTAGTACCCTAGCATAGCTGAGCCACAGGAAAAAGGGTTGCTGGTAGTCAACCACATGGTGATTTAGAGCATACCACAAGCAACAGCATTTTACCTTAATGTAAAACTGCAATAGTTTAATGTCATATTCATAGGCAGCATCTGTGCACAGAAAACAGGTAGCTAAGGCAATAATCTTATCAGCTATCACAAGCTAGGCCACCTCCTGTCACAAACTACAGCTCTTAGAAAATTATGGTCCAATGAATCATTTCCACAAAATCCTTTGAAAACAGCTATTCTTAAGAGTTTTGCAGTTTCCCTATAAAATATGTTGTATTTCCAAACTACAAGGGATCAAAAATTTGATCAGTCTAGTCTGGCCTCTGCTAGCTTTGCACATAGTGCAAGTCTCAGACTTCTATACAGTGTATGCCTGCTAAATCACAGAATTCTGCGACTGCTTCACATGTCTTACGTATAAATCCTCTGAACTATGCAATAAAAGTGTTTTTGTTAGCTTTTTCCTGCATACACAAATAGGAAAAACTACTTAAATGTATTCCTGCAACTTGAAACGTTGATTGAGCAATATCCCAGGAAAACAATATCTGCAGATTACCAAACAGCCTGCTTCTATTCAGAAGTGCTCTAGTGAAGTGAATACTTACTATTAAGGACGTTATGTACAAAAACACTGAATTTGTGGAAACTCATTCTTTGAAAAAATTGTTTGCGTCACTGAAAAATACAGCTTCTGTGAAACAAATATCTACATTTTCATGAGTATTTAACTAAGTAATCAAGTAAATAAGTTATGAGGCATGGCATTTACACAGATCTTTGGAGAGTATCCTATGAAGGCAGCTTAGGTAAAGGGAGTCTACCATTAACTTCTGCATCTTTCTTCTGTAATCAGAGAATGTCCGTTTTGTTTTCCATCTGACTGTATTTATTAAAAAACAGAAAGAATGGATGTTGAAGTCTAACAAAACCTACCGTGATGCTGCCTACAGTGGCCTTCAAATAAACCTTTAAGTCAAAGGAAAAAAAAAACTTGGCTTCTAGGTATGTTGCTCTGAAGCACAGTTATACTGAGGCAGTTCCAGATATAAAGCATTGCAGAGAAGTAACAAAGTAGGTGGGGGGAGAGAGAACAGGGAGAAGTCTCAGTTGAGCATAAAGGACTGAAAACAATAGTTGAGACAAACTATCAAGGAGTGAGACAGTGCCCTTAAGAACTGAGGAAATTGCACAAAAAAGGTGTTATTTCAGAGAGCACAATGACGCTTGAAGCTGTTACCAGGCATGACGTTTTCTGGCTAAGAGTTCACATTCTCAAGTGTTATTTCTCTGACACATTATATGAACCTTCATTATAGAGCTTCAGAATAAGCCAGCCAATTACAACTCTTCTACTATCAACAGGATAATTTAAACAGAGATATTTCAACTGAAAACTTTCATGTAATTTACTTTTCATAACACACATTTCAGCATACATTTTCAGAATCATATCTATACAGAAATCTCCTTGTAAAAGATAAAGTTATAGCCTTAGCAACATAAATTTTGCTTAGCACAACACAAATACAGAGAAATACAGTATGTATGAGGATCCCAGAACACTTTACGGACTTCAATCTCCTCCTAAAAGAGAGTTTTCCATTCTTGGGCTGGTCTGAAGATTTTCTTTATACCAATACAAGCAAGTGTTCTGTAACAGAGATGATTTCCTTTCACTGGTATAATTGTTTCTAGAAGAACTCCAACAGTACACATAGCTGTGCTGCCACAAGAATGTTTTATACTGAGATTGCTTATGTCATCTCTCATTTAGAAGAAACGATACAAGTGAAAATCTTCTCCTATACTCTGATTTACATCCATAGCAAGGCTGTACTTAGAAACATAAAGACTGGACAGGACCATCTTGAAACAATTCTTGAACTCTTGAAACAACGTTAAAGTTCCATAGCCTTAAAATCCTGCTCTTTGCCAGAGGAAGATGGCTCCCGGACAATGCTAACACCTTTAAGTCTCTTCATCTTACAGAAGATGATCACACACACACACACAAAAACACTTATTCGCAAATCACCCAAGAATTCTCTGCTAAACTGAATGGGGAATAATCCTTCCCAATTCCACATCTAGTGGCTGTTTTAAGTTGGAGTACTTTTACAAAGCATGCTAACCAGGCACTTAAGACCTTTCAGCTCTATGAGGAATGCCAGCTGATGTTGTTATGCCAACAGGGTTAAAAAGGAGAGCATTTTCTGTGTATAGGCAAATCTAGTGCATGGCCTTATTGAGTTACTCTGTTCTACCTTTCCATTCCTTAGAGAGCTTAAAAGTCCTGCAACAGCATTGCATGATTTGCCAGAGGAATCCTTGTTCAAAAATGTGAAGTAATGAAGATTAAAATATCTTCAATTGTTTTCTTTTATATTAATCAAAGAAAAAAAAAAAGGTTGAATGTTTTCAATCCAGTTTTTACACGAGTCTACCTCAGCTTACTCTTCTACCTTGTTTTTTCACAGCTGATGAATTCCACAGATCCGTCCTTTGTTTCTTCTTCTGATTACTGTTATCGAGATGAATGTGTACCTGAAGGAGAAAATATCAACACTTCCAGAGACTGCTGCAGAAATGAACTTGCACTTCATCCCTCAACAAGGCTCGCTCATGTCATGGGTAGTTACGGTAACTAATGTCACTTTTATAGTGCTAGTAATGCTGTATTATTTCCTCTCTCTCTTTCCTAATTTGTTTCCAATCACTCATGACATATCTAGCAAGGATCAGAGAAGCATATCACCATTTAACCAGTCATTTTGCATCAGTTTAAGAGCAGCATTTCATGGGCTGCCCTGAGCAAAGACAAAAATAGAATTATTTGGGCATTGTGCACCAGAAAAAGACATGCAGACTAGAATATTACTGTGTTAGGAATATTTGCTGCATTTGGCAACAAAACTGGTCTCACATTAAAGTCAATATATGGAAAAATTTAATTACATAGAAAAACTATTTTATTACAAATATTTTAAAAAGTAATGAAAAAGGCCATAAAAATCCTCCTGCTATTGAAAGATTCAAAATCTACAAGGTAACCTCAAAACAGCAGCTAAGAGTTAAGGAGAGACTCACAGCATAAGATCTTGCACATGGAACTTAAATGTATGAGGTAAACAATTCAGAAAAAACTACTTATACAAGGAGTAGAAACATTGCAGTCTGAGTTCTATTTTTCTGCTAAATACAAGATAGTTATACAATCTAAAAGAAAGCAGGTTTATTAGACTAGAATTTCTTCCTTTAATTTTTCTAGAGTAATGCATCTCATTTTTTAATGCATCTGTAGTATTTTGGCAGACAGCACTGATTAGATAGCATCTTCAGTTTTCCTTACTAGGACAACAGGATACTGTCAAAATTGAGCCAGCCAAGAGACTAATTTATTGAAAGAACATATACATTCTTGCATAGCATACAGTATCAAAGTTTTCAATAACTCCCATCTGCTGCACTTTCCTTAGTTCATATAAAATAACAAGATTATTTAAAAATTATTATATAGATTCCCTTTTTGCTTGGGACCTGATTTTACCACAGTTCTTTTGGCTTTTTCTGGAACAACTTAAATATTCTCCTTCTAATCAAAACCATAATTTGCTATAGCATCCACAGTCTTCTGACTCTTGAATACTTTAAGCACAGACACGAAATGCCACTTAAGAGAATTATAGAATATATACAGCATCTCATACCTTATAGTATTTGGATATGGACTGGGCTGGCATGAAACCTGTCATGCCTTCTGGAGGATCGATGTTGAATACTGTCTGGTAAATGAATGAAAACAAATACAGAGATTAACAAATGTTTTGAGCAAAATCCCTGAAACATCTTTGCACTAAGAAGTATCTACAGAAAAATTATTGTTGCGATAACCTTAAATATATCTTCTTGCTCCTTCGATATTTAATAAAAGCAGAGAATTCCAAATAAACACATTTTCACTGGCAGTTTCTGTTAGTCACTTGGCCTCCTCATTGAGCCAAACAATGAAGGCCACTACTTAAATACAAAAGTCTTTTTCATAATTGTGTATTAAACTCAGTGTACTCAGTTACAGCACCTGATACATACAAAAGGACAATAAAATAACTGGCTAGACTTCTGTGTAAGCACATATTCAAACCACACAAATGACAGTATTATTATACAGACCACACATGACTTTTGGCTATTGATGACAACAGTCACAACTGCTTTTAAAAGAATCATTTGAATTCTCTGATTTTGTTTAAAATCACAGTCATGATACTCTACACTAATAATACTCTGCTTCAATAAAAATGAAGCTGTAACTACATACAGTTGCCCATATATTAAACGGAAAGCCTCTATCAACTCCTTTGTACAGACTTACATTTCTTCCCCTTTCCTGTATGTGATGTCTTATGACTAGGAGAGAGACTCATTTAAACATATGGCATTGCACTGCAATTTCAGTGAAAACAGCTGTGGTTCTCAAATATTTATAACTTACGTGAATTTTTCTAAACAAAATTCCTTCAGACATTTAAAAGGAATTATCCAAGCTCATCAGAATATCAGTTAATTGCAAAAAGATAGACGTTCTGCACTAGTACAAAAAAAACTGAAGTACAATTCCTGGAAAGATTAATTTATGAAAAACAGCCAAAAATGGAGTGCATAAAAAAGTCTTCTAAAATGAAGGGAACTTTTTTAAAAAGTGATCATTAATAAAAACAAGCTTAAATAAATTAGCTCTTGAAGACAAAGTTCTGTAACAAGAAAGCACCATCAAGCAATACACTGTGACCTTTTCCTACTAAAAATATTGGGATAAGAAGTTATCAGATGGAGGATTTACGGTTCATGTACATATTTTCAGCAGCAGCAGCAGATGAGATCTTAGCTTTCAGTGAAAGATGGCTCAGCTAAGTCAAATTATCTTTCATGTGTCTAGGCTAAAAGACCACACATGGACAACTGGCTTTGGTCACGTAGTACCCTGCAGCCTGTGTTCTACAGTGACTGGGATTCTGACACCACAGTTCTGTTTCTTAATCTCCTCATCTATCAGCTTTGAACACCCAGACAAATTATTTAAATTCCCCAGACCTCACCTTCCCCACAAAGAATAGGGGCATTCAACTTCCAAAACAAACAAACTTGATACAAGTGCACACAAATTGCTACTAGTGCACCAGAACATACATCTAGGCTTTATTACATTTCTATAAAAATAAAATACTGTGTATGCCACTGGGAATAAATTTTATTGTCAAATATCCATGCACTTGATGAGTATTGCAAATCTACCAGCACAGGACCAAGTTCTGATTCACTAGTTTCAGATTGTCAAGTTATAAAGAGTGAGAAATTTGGACTGAAATCTAGGAATAACCACATACCAAAACAGCAAAATACACACAGAAGTAGAACGAACTCTACTCAGAAGCTGGTAAAAGTATAGTGCCAAGAATTTGCACGAAGACATTTCAGATGACACGCAACAAATCTGATTAACCCAAATCACAAGGGTTGTGGTGAACTCAAGAAATGCAATGGCTTCTACTTCACAGGCTCTTTTGTGCTGAATTTTTGGAGAGGCAGTTCCTAAACTCACTGAGACAAGATCCATCCTGGTTGCGGAGAAACCACTGGATGTATATATAGGCTGACGTAGCATTGAACTTGACAGGGCTGACCATATATATTCATGACACATTCCCAGTTAAACATGATTTCAAGACTCAAAACATTTGACTTCAGCTGAGCCAGAACACAAAGGCATTTGTTGCTCCTTAAGGTTAAACTAACAGGGATTACTTAAGGCAGCATGGTTTGGGGAAGATGAGAGTGTTCAAAGTATAGCTAGGTATCTTGTCTTTATCAGGTAAGAGGTAAATTTTCAGTGCAGTCGTATAGACTTCACTCACCTCTTCCCTGTTTACATTAGTTTAACATTTTTGGCACTTTCCTGCTTCCTGTAAGTATAAATTACATTCCTAAGCAGCATGTTTTCCAGGGAAAAGTTCTATGAGGTCAATGGTTTCTGAAAAAAGTGTGTTAGCTAATCCATTACGCAGGCTACCAGTGAGCAGAACAAACCAGAGAACAACAAATAAAAGAATGCTACCAACCATAACAGTCTAACTCTGTGGGATTTCATGCATCAGCAGCTGAATTGTAATTTTTAATATAAGAAATTTATTAAACCAAGACAGAAAAGCAACGAGGAACACTCATTATGTCGTCACCATTATTGTCACCTACCTATGAAAGACAGTGGAAGTGAGATCTTTCTGATCCAAAAGAAATACAAGCATGTGGGAAACAAAGATCTTTTTGCACTGTCAGTAAAAGGCTTGGTTCAACCTGATCCCCAGTGACTGGGGCAGAGAGGATGCTCTGAAATCACTAAATTCTGGGAATATAGTGAACTTACACATGTAAGCAGATTTTCAAATACGTAACATTATAACTAAGACGCTATTTTGTCTGAACATAATTACCCAATTTTTGAACATCACCCAAGAGCATTTGGTGAAATTCAGTGAGGAGCTAGAAACTGAGCTTTGGGCCACTGTACTTTCTCAGTTTACTGGGTCCAGGTTTTTCAGATTCATTTTCTGTAACTGCACAACAGGGAGAAGACTGACAGTACCATACAGATACCCATGTACTTTGACTGTCACATTCAGCTCCTGTAGCACTAAAGGGGTTTTCAATTCTACAGATCACTTAACAAGTAAATGAAAAATACAATTAAAATTATTTTGATTTGACTTCTTCCTAAGTCTGTATTGCTCTTTCATGAAAGGTTTCATCCCCAAACACTGCTGGCTTGAATATGCACTGTTCAATTACCCAGCTCCACCTGGTGGAGGTTAAAATGAGTCAAATTTAAATTTAGCATCTCCAGAAAGGGAAAAATCAAAACTATCAAATAACAACCAGGGTAAAAATCAAAATAGACCATCCTATTAGCAGCAGCTTTCCTTTCAACCACCTCTGGACTTCCACTCATACTGAAATGTTAAGCATATGTAATCAAGAATACAGTGGATCCCTCCAATGTCTTTCCACATTTTTAAACCAACTTTTCAATCTTTTAGACATGTAGAAGTAGCATTTATTATTTACCTGAATAATATCTGAAAGTTTATGCAATCCAGATGTATTGATAAATATCCCAGTACCTACAGAGAAGAATGGATGTTTTTGCACACACAAATGCGTATGTACTTGCATATACAACCACATCTAACCAGCACATCCTGCAAATACAATAGCTTGAAAATATCACCCGCAACAGATAAGTCATTCCAAGTTTTTCATTATTATCCGAAATTCAACGAGAAATGTAAAACTAACATGCCAAAGTTAAAGTTTACCATCAGTGAAGTACTGTTAAGCTATAATCTGAGCAAGTTACAAGAACATCTTGAAGCTTCTCTAAATTACAAATTGGAAATGAGATAATACAAAAAATAAGCATGTTTAAACTGATTAGTTACTTCTGCAAAAGCTCACATACCAACTAATAATGGTCTCAAGAAAAAAAAAAAAAAAGAATAGGAAGCTGACCACCACATTATACAGACACAAAACCTACTTTTGCTACAGCTATAAATAACCCCTTGCAGTCATCCCAGAGCCTCTAGTATGCTTATAACAGTGACTACAGAGGAACAGTTAAAAGAACAAAGAACATACAAAATATGCTGATAATGAGAACATGACCATGGAAATGGTAAACTGATACATCTGTTAAGGCAGAGTGCTAACAGTCTAAAAGAAGAAACATGTTAGGTAAAAAAGGATGAACAGACATGCTCACAAAGGATACATTCACACAACTGACAGTCTACGGTCTAGTCTCCACAGATCGAGCTTGCGCCCTCTTTAACGCTTTACTGAAGAGCCTGCTAGTGAGAATTGGCTAAATTACTTTCTTAGCACATGTAAAAGCTTGAGTCTTTTCTTTGCAGAAAATGCAAGTTAAAGAATGAGTTCCAGATAGACATTAAAACAGAAGCTTGTTAATTGAAGGAAAGAGAAAGGCATTATCTGATTCGCAGTCATCCTGTTTTATAACTTCAAGATCATCGAAGAGCTTGTGACTGAGAAGAGCTATCAGCCAAATGTTGACAAGCTCCACCCACACAATCTTGTTGGGTTTGGAAAAGAACAGCTTTATTTGCAAAACTTGTGTGCATACATACACGTACATGAGCAGGTTAGACACAAAGTAGTACTTAAAATTAGTTCTGTTACATGAATGTTACATGAATGAAAACATATTTCTCAATAGAAGTACTATGGCCTCCCAGCAAGTTTTATTAAAAAGATATGAGTATCTGGGAACAGATTTTAAAACTTTTAAAATTTAAATCCCCTTCTCCTTCTCTCCCCAAACCATGCAAGCTCCCAGTTGTTGACATTAGAGGAAAAGGAAGTGCAGTGACTGATTGAAACAACCAGCAAGTTCACACTTACGGCCTGAAAGAAACTGTAAAATCTGCTCAAGTGATTCCAGGAGGGAGGATTTGGTCTGGAATGTTATTTGGGCCTCTGCAAACAGATCAAAGATGTAGCTGCAATTTACAAAGAAGAAATACAAATAAGTAAACACTGTAAATACTCACATGGACACCATTACTATTATTCCTTTATAACAAAAATTTCACTTCCTCGTGAAGACAAGAACATGTTTTGCTACTAGAAAGATACACAAGAATATAAGTAAGTATTTGGTTATAAAGATAGCAGACAATATTGACATGGCTGAAAGCACACTGATCACATCTTTCACAAACACTTTCCATGGCAGCATACAATACACATTAAAGAAATCATGGAAATTATTTGTTAATCAGTTTCTACATTACAATGTACAATATGCATTAGTTTACAAACAAACTTACAGAGCTCTGAGGTATCTCAAACCAAATCACAGTAGCACTAGTACCTCTGTTTAAATCATAATATCAAAATTAGACAGCAGTAAAGGGAGGAGCTACTTCTAGTTCAGTATACCTGACAGGCACACACTTAGCATAGAGAGTCTCCACTCTTTAAAATTCTGGTTTTAAAGGGCTGTGTTCTTCAATTTCTAACATAGTAACATAGTACCATAAGTAAACAGTGAAACCATAAAGCCAGTTCTTAATCACTACAGAATAATACTATTTTTGAAGCATCGTACCATTAAACCAAGTAAAGAGGAAACATTTCAGAAGGGAGTTCAATCAGAAGTAATGTTTGCTACAGAAAGAATAAACACTTTTCCCAGAAGCTAGAATAGTACTACCAAACCTAACAGATGCTGCTAGACCCTTAAAACACTTGCTTGATATTTGTCTCACTGCAGGTTTGCTATGTAAAATACACAAAACTGCTTCCATTGGCAAGAAGTTCACAATAGAGCTATTTGCACAGGGTCCAGAGTTTGTTGTTTTTTTACCATGCAAACATCTTAACACAAAGAGAATACACTTACCTTCCCTCTTTGGTGACTCCACTGTTGTTTAATGGCAATTCCACAGCATCAATAGCACTTTCCAGCTGAAGAAGAATTTCTTTAAGAAAACCAAGAGGGAGAAACATTAGGGCTCACAGAAATTAGTTTCTGGGACTCATCCAAACCACTTTTTTCAAATGCACTTTATTACAAAGGCTGTGACCAAAACCAGGAACCTGGCTGTTTTCTTGATCCCGGAAACAAGCCAAAAAGAATGGAAATAATTTTTCTAAATATCTATATTAAACTTTAATAAATTCTATCATCTTAATTCTTCTTGCAATACTTCTATGAAATACCGCAATCAGATAAATGTTAAACTCCCCTCTCTCTACAGATGGAAAGTTGTTCTTGAAAATGCTTTGTAAACACGAAACATCTCAAACCCTCAACACGAACTTCACGATGCATCGAGTTCTTACAGTAGAATGATGGTACTAATATATTGCCAGCATACTAGTAAGATTTGAAAACAAGAGGAAACTTCTGGCAAAGAAGAAAAAAATGCATTCACCTGTCAACTGTCTCACCTTTGGGGGAAAAAAACTTCTATAACTAAACTTTTCATAAATTCCTCTGAAAAAAGAGGTAGCTAGAACTTCCATGCATTTCTCCATTATGTGCAGATGTCAAGGAAAGGTAACACGAACCTGTTTTATAATCATTGTCCAATCACCTTTAACAATAGTTTTGTTGAACACAAACAAACAAACAAAATACTTACTCTTTATCTTTGCTATATCTTCAAGTTCCATGTTCAGTCCTGTTGAAGAAAGGAATGATTTCAAAGAGGATGTTTCATCTGTTTCATTCTCTGGTTTCTTTATGCTTTTTCAGAGATTATAGCTATGAAGGCTGAATCCATGCATACAGGGAAAGACATCTGCATTCCACTCATTGCTCTTTTATGATCCGCAATATCATCCTGGTTTGACCATATTTTGTCATGCTTCTCTGCTAATGTTACTAAATAACAATAATTTATCTATTAATCAGAATCAATTTTCTGTGAAACTAAGTTATTTTCCTATCTTTGATAATAGCACCCTATAATCCCAGTGAAACAGTGGTTCATGGCTATTAACACACCTGAATTAACCATCTCCATATTGAATTCAGCATTTATTTCATTCTGTTGAACTATTTTTGCTTGTTCTTCCAGTACTACATTTATAGCATCCATTGCCGAAGCCAAATCGTAGGGTGTCAAGTCAAAAGATGACGACTCCTCGCATAACTTCTCCTAGAATATCAAGGAATGGGAGTATTACGTGGACTGCACAGTATGCTATTTGGTCAGGCAGCTTCATAGACAATCAGACTGGACCACCTCCAGCTCAGACCAGAGAATGTTTTCAAAAGGCTTGAAGACCGTCACTGCTACTAGGCATCTCTCTTTTTCTAAGACATAGTGTAGACATTAAGCAAATACTTTTGCCTTTTCCACATGATCAGCAATTCGATCATTTCCATCCAGTAGTAAGCCAGTGTCATTAAGATCCCTTTTGTTTTTAATAGGCCTCTGTGTTCTTAAAGTTACTCGGATTTTTCTTGACATCCTCATTTCTCTTATGTATTTGCCAAGTAGTTTGCTGGTGGCAAAGTATGCAGCAAATACTAATTACAAAACCATTTTGTCCTTTAAAAGGGCAATTCCTAGCCCCTCTCACACTTAGGAAATATTGATATTCCTGTATTAACTCAAATGAAGACATGGTCCTTGCCCCTTATTATCTTACATCTAAAGATTGGGGCAAAGAATAAGAGTGAGGGGGAAAGAAAGAAAAAAAGCTGCAGATACATATTATCCATATGTAAAGTTTAGGACAACATATATATGAGAACAAATATTATTATAAGAAACAAAGGAAATTATTAACTTTTTATTAAAAAAGCAGTGCTGTAACGGTCTGAACAGTTTGATAAAATTCTGACCTTGAAAAAATAAGTCACAATTTGCTTTCTCATAAACGTTATCCATTAAAAAAAAAAAAAAAAAAAAAAGGTAAAAAAGGTATTCCCTGAGTAATGGAGAGAAATAGTAAAGGCTTAACTACACAAAAAATTGACTGCAATGGCTCTTAAGAAACAACTTATAAAGAAAAAAAAATCATGTTGAATTGTGCCAATTCCCATTCAGGACAAAGTCAATTTTATTTCAGAGTAATTACTAAGTTGAAACAGGGACAATCACATGGGAGAAATATTGCAAAATGAGTGGTTGCAGAATAGCAACTCTGATTAATTTCCACATTCAGGCAACAGTTAATATTTTTTAAAATGCTACAAAGGAAAAAAAAAACAAAAAAAAAAAACAAAAAAAAACACTATTATGCATTTTCCACTCATTTTTCAATAGAAAAAGTTGTTTCGCATCCACATACTGGATGCAGTTCTGCAATTACCTCTAGCCAGAAAGAGCATGTCCTCCAATAGCTTTCTTACTGATGAACAATGATTCAAAAACATGCAATCAGAAAAACTTCACAGTTGCTAAGCAGAAATCCCACCGGGAGGTTGTTCGTTTGATAAAGGGGTCATATTTCAAAGGTTCCTTTGCATTTCATTAGCTAAGCAGAGAACTGCAGTTTTGAGCCAACTAAGACGAAGGTCTCCTGATGCAGTATGTTATTTTTGTCATTTTTCCAAGTATTTTCCCATCAAGACAAGAAAGTCACATTTGCCATGTAGTGCACCTGAACAGCTGATGTGTTTGAGCTTCAGAGGAGGGTCTTGTCACATTTTCTTACACCATAGAAGAGAACTCCAAAGAAAGAAAACCAGTACCCTCATAAATTCGGAGGGCCATCTTTTAGGAAACTACCACCTTGCAGAAAGCCATAGCTGTGTCAAAGGACTATTACTTAAACTTACAACTTCAACTGTCATGGAAACTAGAAACACTGATGATACAACTGAAGCAGCTGAGTACAGCTTTTTGTAATATGACACTGGTCTGCTTTTCCTTTTTGATGAAGTCTGGAAAATGCAATAGACCAGGAACAAGCAACTTACCACATTGTGAGCTTCATCAAGTATTACCACAGTCCCCTTCAGGTCCAAACTGTGCGCCCTCCGGCTCTGAAGATGAGAGAGGGAGTGTAATGGGCATAAAGGTCAAAGAGAAGAAGAGATTTGATTGACTGAAAAACTGGCTAATTAGATTTGGATTTTGTTATGTTTTGATACAATTTTTTTCTGGGAAACAGCAAATAAGCTGTGGCTAATATGTAAATCACAAAATAATAGTTTTCTCTGGAAATGAAAGCAACAAAATGCATGACATAAGTTTACAGAATTTACAGCTGAAATTGTAATAAAGAAAAAAATATGTTGTTGATGCCCTTATTGGGCATCATATTTTGCTAAGGTAATTCTCTAACATCACAAGAGCTCAGTTTCAAAAAACACACAACGCTATGGAAAAGAACTTTGCAGGAAAAAAAACACAAAAGGGCCTATGCTTCAGAGTTTGAACCGGATTTTTATTAGTTTTTAAGTATATCACACAATACGATTGCTTGCTGTGCATCATTTCTTTAGAGTTTATCCACTAGAAGCCAATACAAGACCAATAGAAGAAAAACTGCACTTAAAGATATAGATATGTTACCTTTGAGTCTAGTAAATAGTTGTAAGGCATAAAAATAATATCTGCTTGCTGCTTCAGACTCCGAGAGAGATAATAAGGACAAGCTCTGTTTAAAAAAAAAAGTAACACAACTATAAATTAATAATTGCAAAAATACTGAAGTATGCTCCACATTCATGTATTATATTTCAGACTCTCGAGGATTTCTAATCACTTGCTTAATGATTTGAAACTAGCACATTAGATTTTAGGGCAGATGGTTAGCTCTATTCATATGGGCCCAGTTCAGTAAAGTTAGTAAAAAGAAAGTATCAAAAATGCCAAGCTGTGCAGCTCAAAAATAAAGAATGAAAGAAAGTGACATTCATTAGTGCATTATCTTTTCTCCCCTCCAGGCTAGGAGGGGATGCCAGACTACACTATTAAGTCTCAACAAGTCAGTCATCTTGTCCTCTTAGATCTGAAAGAAAACTGCAACAGTATTTGGCACAGCAAATGATATTGGCAGTCTCTACTCAAGAATCAGGTGAACCTCATTCTGATTAGATTTAGTCTTTACACAAGTAAAGCCTGAAATATATATCCACTATTACATAATGAAAACTACAGTAACAGAAATTAAAGCCTTAGTACACACATAAATTTGCTGAAAGCTGTCTCTGTGCAATGTATTTTGCCACTGCACTTTGCTCTCGTCATTGCTCTATTACTTTTGTGTATGTCAAGTTCATACCAAAGTATTAATAATAATTAAAAAAAAGGTTTCACAAAAGAGGAGGAGGGTCAGAGAGGACCATTTACCTGTGCTTGTTCCCATTTTTAACCAAGTCTTCAATATCCATGATAGAGTCAATCAGTTCTTTCTCCGTACTCTTTTCTGAAGAACATTACAACATTACAACCACATGGTTAAGTAAGAGTATCATACAAAGATACTGTAATCATTTCTAGGTGCACTGACTTTATTTCTTCTAAGGTTACTTGCTGCACTGTACACCCACAAAGCACCTTCTGTCCCTAACGATTCAGAATCTTCTCATCGTTCTGAACCTAATTGTTTCATGGCTAAGTTATCCACAGCTCTTCTTGTGTCAACAGCAAGCCTTGTCCTAAATAAACCTCAAGCAGCGAGAGATGTTATCTTTTAATTTGTTTGACATTTGAATCATAGTTTTCTTGGATTCCAAGTTTTCTTAGATTCCAATTTATCAGATTGATCAAAGAAAGTTAATTTACTCTTCTCTTGCATACAGGCTCTGTATTCCTATATGGAGCCTTGTAGCACTTCTCTGTCCTTTTTCCAGCTCCAGTTTATCTCAGCTAAATATGGATGACAAGAATTACAGTATCTAAACCAGGGTTCTCCAGTGACCAATACTAGGACACTATGTCTGCCCCTAATGCAGACATCTCCATACACTCCAGAACTGATTTTTTTTTCCCCATATGTATCATATTGACAGCACTATAGTCTACAATCACTTACAGCCTTGAAGTTCTTCTCGGTTCTTTCCGCCTATGAACACTGAGCTAATAGCAAAGGCTTCTGGTTTTCATTCCAGTCTCATTCTGTATTACGAATGATAGAATTTGGCCCTAGTTGTTACCCTAGATTCATCTGCTTCTTAACATTTTATTCTTGAAAGACATCAACTCGGTCCTTTGTTTGAACAGCAATAGGCTAAAAAAAAAATACATCTAGAGCAAAATATCATACATCTATATAGATATATATAGATAGGTACAGATGTAAAATACACACACAAAAGCAGATTCTGCCAACTCTTTAAAACTTATCTGCCTGTCTCACAAAAAGTCTCTCTCTCCACAAAACAGGGCTTTACTTACCTTCCACATTGTTATAGAAATGACAAGTACGAGCCATCACTTTCATTCGGCACATGTAGATCTGTAAAATATAGTATATTTTAGTAGAGTAGCATAACTTCTCAAGCACTAAAGGTGAGTTGAGAGGTGAAGAGTTACCAATTTTCCGTAACACCAGAGAATAAATAAATGGTAGTCACATTTTTTTAGCTTTAGAATCACATGTCCCCATATCCACCTAAAACCACTCTTATGTAACACAGACCATTCATGTGGCAAGAGAAAATTTGGTTATATTTTGCCACTAATACTTTTCAAAAGAAGTAATATTTACTATTACTAGTAAAAATAGCAGATATAGCAAACACAGAAACATGATTTTAAAATGATTTTTGCCTTTGAAAAGTACTTAAGTGACATACCAGAAAGTAAACTGTAAACTATCAAACTTAACTCTCATGCTCTACATAATCCCATGCTTCTCTGGCTGGTAAGTGCTACCAGAGATTTAGAACTAAATTTTGCATTACCAATACTGTAACAACACCAAGAAACGGTACCAGTTCCTCAAATACATGGAAAATTAGTATCTTTCACACAAATCACTGGTAGTGAAACCTAATGTCATGGTTAAAAATTACACACTATACAGCAGAACAAAAAATTGCATATTCATGCTATTCATACTTGCAAGGCTGTGTTCTCACCTGCACATGGTTGCTCTCCTGCCGCTTCACTTCAGGATTGATGCAAAGCTGCTCTCTGGAACCCAAAACACATATCTTTGGCCTGTACAAACAGAATACATAAAACTGATATTAAAAATAAGGCAAAAAGGGGAAAAAAAATGTTGTACGTGTCTAGCTCAGGCATAGTATGTCAAAGGCAAAGGGCTCGTGAGACAGAGGAGCAACAAAACGAGTTGAAATCAGAAATAGTAAGTAAACTACTCTGTAACAGCTATAAGTTCTTGGACTTTATTGTATTCTTTCTCCTAGTAACAATGGGAAGTACTAAGCAGCAGTTTACTGTGGAAGGTCATGAGTAGCAGCTTACATCATCCACAAGAAAATCTGGATTCTGTAACGATAGCTGATCCCAAAAATCTGGGCCCTCTCACACATTAAGCTATTCTGCAGGTGTCAGTAATTTTTAAACTAAGATTATGACATGCATCAATGCACCAGTCATTCACAATACTTTTTTGCTTATTACAAGGTCGTACCTGCAAAAGAGGCATATAAGCAAATGATTACTACCTGCCCCAAAATTTCAGTTAGCACACTGATCTGTCAACAGCTGAAAATTACAGCATACACTGGTATAGCAAAAACACAAAGCTCTTCATAGGTTAACTTTGATCTAAGGAATTTAACCTTGTAATGACTTCCTAGTGCCTTACAAAAAATAGATTAAAAAAAATACAACCATGGAGTTTCACAAAACAGTACTACTCAGAGGAACAACAGTGCACTCTATTCACGTATATAAACTAGAAAAATCTACTCTTCCTGAGCCAAAAAACTCCAGAGAGTTAATGAATTCTTTTCACTCAAGTTCAGAGAAAGCTTATAGGATTTAAGCAGGTAGAAAAGAAATCCTCTGCCCTTCCCTTGCCCCAGGAATTTTAGAAGTAAATGCAAGTGGAGAACCAGAACCAAACTGAATTCAGGAAATTCTAGGATAAAAAGAGGTGATAAGAAAAGAGAAGCTGTGAACGATGGGAGGGAGAAAAAAAAAAGAAAAAAAAATAAAATAAGGTTCTATACATGCACAGTAAGAGAACTACATTTCAACAGATATCTTTTTTTAATACTTTCATCCTCACAAATTCAAATAATTATTAAAATAGCTGGGTTTCTCCCCTTTTGCTTAGAACAGAAGCATTATCATATTTACCTGTAGACTGTATTCTTTAATTCATTAATGACCTGCGTAAGTTGTGAGTGTGTTCTGGAGGCATAAATTATTTTAGGAATGTCAGTGTAATAAGCTGCCACATAGAGGGAAAAAAAAAATTATTAGCACAGAAAGAAGAACTAAAGATATTATCAGCCTCCCTTCTCTGCGGTGCTACAGTAACAACTTGCTCCGTAGAGACGGCAAGAATTTTTTTCATCTAACTGTTCACACACCAGAAATGAGCTAAATACATTTCTAATATTCTAATAAAATTTAAAATATATAAAACATCTTTAAAATAGTATGAAACTATTCCAGCTGCTAAACAATGCCTCTGCTTTTATGATTACATACTCATTGTAGGAGATGATAACAAACACTTTTGATTTAACTATTTCTGATTTTTATGTTCAGTGGGAGTAATACACTGTACTTACTTGGGATATCAGCATCCACAGCAGCATTGCCCCAGGATGACAGAGGTCTGTCAGGAAAGAGTTCCACTCCGTTCATCCGTTGTGCAATTTTGCGGGCTGAGATAGTATCTTTAAAGTGTTCCCGCCAAGCCAGAGTGGAACATAGAAGGCACAGTGTCTTTCCTGTGCCTGTAGGGCTTTCCAGAATGCCATTTACCTTCTTTGTTGAAGGGAAATAAAATCGAAGAGGGAAAAAAAGTTATCTGGATATTCAACTAGACTAGCATTTTCTCAGTAAAGAGTATTCACTAGTAGTAAACTATACCATACAGAAGAAACAGATACATACCCCACAGTTTTTACATACAGGACCTGTGACCTCTAAGCAGCTTAGTGAAGCTTAAGCTAAAATCCAGACACAACTGTGTCTAACAAAGCGATTTTCCTTTCTCAGAGTAAATAGAATGCATCACATTTTAACATAAAAGACACACAAATATTAGAAACTGCTGCAAAAAAATAGAAATTGATTCTTATGGAATGCTTATTTTCTTTAGAATGATGACTATATCCCACATCACAAAATCCAGACATGGCTTAGGCAGAAGATCTTGAACAAGGTCCATTTTTAAACATCTAGTCCTGCTGGTCATTCTAATTTCCAAGTGCTTTTACAAACTGAATTCTAAATAAAAGGTAAGGTTGCACAGCTGTGGTAAGTCATGTGGTAAGTACATTAGAAGAATTTATCTATGTTATATAGGCTTATAGAAATATTATTACAATATGAGAAGGTACCAAGCAAGGATCAAGCCACTGCCTACAATCCTGATGAATGCTGAGCTACTACGGAAAACCTAAGCTTCTGTTTCCTCTCTCAGAAGAAAGAGGGGCCTTGGTGATCCTATTTACCAATCCCAGAACAAAAATAACTATTGTAAGAAACATTTCCTTATTTGCTATTAGTTTATTAAGATTACCTTATCATAGATAAAATGGCAACTTATACTAATAGTACAATTCACTAACAATACAAAATCAAAACAGACATTGTATGAACATATGAACTACTTCCTTAATTTTTCTTCCTTTTCCCAAGATAGGCAAAAATATCCTATCCACATTTCTACTGAGAGATACAACATTTGAACATTTATAGATTTTTAATAACTATAATCTAAAATAAAATATAAATAAGACAAAATTGAAAACAGACAACAAAAAATAAACTTGAATAATAACTCCTTTTTAAATAAATCCCTTTACAGTCAGAAATGAGATACATGTAGTGAATGACCTAAAATACGCCTAGGAACTAAGCTGCTATAGATCTGATTTGTAACACAGTCAACAATTTAAGTTTATCAGAGGAAAAACTGCTTAGCCAAAGCCTCTGGCCTGCAAGGCGCAGCACGGCAGAACCTTCCAGCGCTTACCTTCTGCAGGCACTCGAGCACTTTGGCCATGTACTCTTCCTGGCACTTGTACGGTTGGAAAGGAAAATCCACTGTGATGCCATTTAGAGTAATCTTAGGCATATTTTCTGCAAAGCACCTGAAACTAAGAGCACGCTCGTGATTTGCGGCAACATGACGCTAGGAGGAGCGCGTCGGGCAACTAAGCAGGAGCGGTGGAAGCTCATCTGCATAACAAACGCCCGAAATGGCCCGTTTCCCCCTCGCCATCGGGGCCTGTAACGCGTTAACAGCAAATCTGCGCGCGGCCCGGGCAGGGCGCGCAGGGGCCCGGCGGAGCGGGTTCCCCGGGGGGGGGGGGCGCGGAGCTGCCGGGCCCTCACAGGCCGTTCCCCGGGCGCTCTTCTAGCGCCCCTCGCATTGGGGCTCCCCAGCGGAGCCTCCCCCGACTGGGCCGGGCCGGTCTGGGCCTGTCCCGCGCCGCCGGGGCCGTCCCGCCCGCCCCCCCCCGTTGCCATGGAGACGCGGGCGGCACCGCCGCAGCCCCCCCTCACCTCCCGCGCCGCCGTTCAGAATCCCCGCGCGGCGTCACGTGCCCTGCCTCCTTCCCGCGCGTCACTTCCGCCGGAGCCGCTCTCGCGAGGCTTGCGGCGTTGCCCCGGGAACGGGGCGGCGGGCGGTGGCGCCCGGTAGGCCCGGCTGTGGCGGCGGGGCCCGCTGGGGCTGCCCTGGGGGCCGCCGGCGCGGCGGGGCTGGCGGGGGGCTGGGACACCGCTTCCCCGTGCGCGGCGGGAGCTGGTGCGGCGGCGGGGTGGGAGGGGCAGAGTTGGGCCCTGCCCGGGGCCCTGCCCGGGGCCCTGCCCGGCCCGCAGTGAAGCGCAGGCCCCTGGCGGGAGCCCGGGTCGCTCCGCGGCCAGAGCTGCGTGATTTACCTGCAAAGGCAGGAGGCGCTTGGGCCTCTCCTTTCCACCCTCGTGCGGGAGGCCTGGCCCCCAAGAGGCGGTGGATGGGCCGTTTGCTTGCAAAAAGCAGCAAAGCGTTGCCATTTCTAATGCTTATTTAAAACCTGCTGGGTTCCCCTGAAGCGCTTGAGTGCTCCTCAACGATAGTTGCCTGAGGCCAGAATTTCTCTCCCTTTCTGTCATTAAAGGCTATGGGGCACTAGGTTGGAGGTCATCTCCTTGACCAGATTTTCTCTCCAAGGCACTGTTCGGTTTTACTCCGCCTGTCTGCCACCCTTCAGTGGTAGGGCCTGCAGGGACAATGCAGAATGCTACAGGATTCTGTGTGGAAACTTTATGCATACAGTTTAAAGGTTTTTATTTCATTGTATTGAACCTACTCCATCAACAGTAGTGAATTCTGATGGGTATCTTTCATGAGGGATCAATGTCCTGCTGCTTTGTTCTCTGCTTTCCTTCTATAGGATTCTTTCAACCTTTGGTTTCCTGTCATTATGTCAGTGCACATAGTCTGGAATGGCAGTGCTGGAATTTCAATTGCTCCAACTAAGGGTTGTTTCCACCCATACATGACTGTAATAGATTCTGAACTGTTCTGCATTGATGTATTAGGCAGTGCTTGTAAGATTCTAGCAAGCCATGCAAGTATTTGAATAAATGGACATGATTTACCTGGACCACAAAATACTGCAAAATCATATTTTATGCAGTTACATAAGGAAGAAAGTAGAAGAAAATATTTTATCACACACAACATCTCCATGTAAGTCATTTCAAGTTCCTCTATTTTTAGATGGTTACTGTGTAAGTGTAAAACAGGATGTGGACTCCTATTACTGAAACTCTACAAATGCCCTTATTCTTATCCCCAAAGTTGCAAGGGTTAATGTCTGTATGTAGACGTATTCTAACATTTCAAGAGAAGGGGGGAAAAGATAAAAAAATGAACAGACCTTAAATGTAAGTGTATTATACAACCTGATCTCTTCTCAAACTTCTGGTATGTCTTGCAGTTACTCAGTGAAGCTTGCACATCTTGCTCTGTTGGTTGCCAACCTTTCATCTCCTTGAGCTGAAATTGTTTTGTAAACTGTTTTGAATTTTAGCTGATACACTAGAGAAATACAACATAGAACACTGGAGTTGGGTGCTAGCAGTTAATCTGTGGTTTATAAGCCTCATTTTCCAGCTCTTGCAGTACCAAGCTCAATTTGGTACTAGTCTATCACTCTTAATATGGGTCACTATACTTCAGACCTTAATAAATTATCTATATTCTTGTACGTCTATGAGAAAAGACAGTTGTTTTTGGCGTGGGACATCTTTATTGAAGAATTCCTAGGGCAGTTGTTGCTGAGGACAGAAAATCTATAGTTGCTTGATATGTCAGACTTGATTTTGAATAATTGCAGAAAAGTCATTCAAATATTCCTTGTTTTTTTACAGTTTGAAAGCCTTAAAGCACAAATTTCTGATGTCATCTGATTTTGAGTTACTCCTTTGTTCTTCACTGTGCTCAACACAAAATGTAACAACTGATTTTGTTCATGTTTCTGAATATATTAACTCTTGAACTTGATACTGATTAAACTGCAGAAGATATGAGTTTGTAAGAACTGATGGGATGCTGTAAGGATGTGGGATAAGGTGTTTATAATGGAGAATAAAGGTTTAAAATTGGCCATAAAGCTAACAAATACTCCCTGCCTTTTCTGTCATTACATATGTTGAAAAAAGAATATCAGTTTTACATAAAATCAACATTACTTAAATAGCAGTTAGTGTTGCTTAAATCAAATTATTTTACCTTAGAGGAAGAAGAGCTGGAAAGTTACCAAACCCAAAAAAGAATGTGATTCAGCAGATGCGCTGTTGTCCAGGGGCAGATATGACTCAGCACTGACTGACTGCTCTTTATCGTTCTAGAGGGTTATTTCTTTGCACCATTTACCTTACTTGACCAAGTCTGCAGTGCCAGCATTGTCAAGTCTGTCTTTGTCTGTCTTTATCAAGTCTGTCTATGCCAATTTCTTCTAAAATCTGGGAACAGAGTGAACAAAATCTTGTAAGTTTAAAGAGAAAGATTTGTTCCTCATTCAATTTGGAAAATAATTTTGGAGGTTTACTGCAGCCAAAACATTTGTGTATGTTGTGATGTGTATATATGGACATCATTCTCATTCCTGGGTTCTCATTCTGGAATTTGGCTCCCTAGGGTAAAACCTGAGCTCTTACAAGGCATGGGTTTGGGGAGGGAAAAGAGGAGAATTTTTAGAGAGGCATAGGGGATAGTGACAGGCCAGTCTCTACACTATTAATGGTTTCTATGTGCTAACCCATCCAATAGGAAATGCAGCCTGCCGGGAGTTCCACACTGCTTTCTCATATCAGTGGAGGGTGAAGATCTTAGAGGAACTGTTTTTCGTTTGAAGTGGGCAGTACAAAGTAAGACATGCCTATAAGGAAAAAACATACAAAAGAAAAATCTTTAAAAAGATAATCCTCAATCTCTGTAGGGAAGTGGATGTATGAGTGACTGAACCTAACTATGCAGAGAATCCTGCAAGTAGAAAGCTTGTAGAATGTAGAAGTACCAGGAGGGTAATTTTCACTTTTATTCGGGGGCCACCAGTGCAGGATTTCTCCACCTGGACCGTCAAGAATCTTGAGGAATGGGACAGAGAGATTGAAAAGCAGCAATGACCAACCACGAGACCACTGCTGTTCATGTGAAGGATATTTTTCTCCTTTTAGGTATGAGAAGATTTAAGTTGCCAATTGTTGTCCTGGGCATATGTAATGGCTCCTAGAATCCAGATTATCCAGAGCCATGCTGTCTTTTTACTGTTGGGGAATACATGAATTAAAGCTACTTTATCTTTGGCACTCAAATTTTGATCACAATCATCCTGTTACTGGGAGATAAGGAAATACCCATTGTACAATGAGGAAGCTGAAGCAGATGGGATTAGTGATTGGTGGAGGCCTTGTGACAAATCATTGTTGAAGTCAGAAGCAGACACAGCTTCATGTGCTCAAAATTTTCTGTTCTTTACCACTTGTTCAGTCAGTTGTCTAGCTTTGCCCTGCTAACTTTTTTTTGTACACCCTTGACCAATTTTAATTGAGCAGCCCCTGTGCTGACCTGAATTCATAGCTTCCTTTACACTTTTAAGTGACTGAATTAATATGTCTTCTCTCCTTCCTCGTGATCCAGATCCTTTGTACAGTTTGGCCTCATTTCTCAAGTGCACATGATAGATACCAAAGAGGAAACATTCAGAGTAACCCTGTTGTTTCCCTTGCCTTAGAGAAACATTTTCCTGATTTAGTGCTGATGTTGTTACCAGTGGTTACTCTTTCTCAGTTGCTAAATTCTGTGGAGTTACCTTAGACTGGGCTCAGATAGTTTTCTTGCTTGAGAGCAAGGGATTTTACTGCTGCCCTATGTGGGATTTTTATTATTTTGTGACCAAAAAAGTCAGCTTCTCCTAGCTTCTTGAGACTGCAAAGGGTACTGGAAGGTCTCATGGCTACGCTATTGCTGTAACTATGCTGTTGTGTTAACATATCACAATCCATGCTCATCCTTTTAGACTAGGTGTTTTTCATCATTCAATCTTATTTCATTAGTCACTGGATTAATTTTTTCACAAATATTCCTTCTTGCAAGCCTCACTCATGCCAAACTTAGAGCTACAAATAATATAAAGAAGTGTGGTTCTGCCAGGTTTGTGGCCATTCTTATACCAGCCACAGTCTGCAAGTCTTCATTTGTGAACTGCTGCCCTAGATGACTGTCTCCTACAACAAAATATGAAGAGGATTACTGTGGGTCTCTGGTTTTAGGATGTATTGTGTTTTGAGGAGATAGTTTTCCCTATTTTCTCTATCAGCTTGGGAATTTTCTTTCTGTTCTTCAGAATTAATAGATAAGCCTCCATTAGCAGTTTGCATGTATATACTTTTGTAAACAGGTATGTTTGTTTTTCTTTCTGAAAAAATTATTTTCTGTTGAAAGTATGAGTTATTGGAAGAAGCCCTTCTATGGCATAAGACCTCTACGGATCTTTAATTGATAAAATTATCAAAAATATTTATAAGGAAGTAGTGGAAGAAGTGCATACTACAAAGCCAACTTCTTTGCTGGTTCTCTTTGAAAATCTATAGTTTTGTTATGGTCTGCCAGGTTTGATGTCACATGTGATGAAGGCAGAGGACAGATTAGGAAAATCTATTTTCTCTAATCTCTGTCACAAAAAAAAAAAAAAAAAATACCCAGTGCCTTCAAACACTCCCTAGTGAAAATCAGGGACAAATTGAAATGATAATTACGTTTAAAATTTGGCAGGATTTTTCAAATTAACCTACAAAAATCTTTTTCTTTGAGTTTCAACCCAAGAAGAAAGCAGAGGAAACTGCAGCTATGAAACGGGCCTTGGATAGAACAGAAAGCAGTTAATTGCCCAGTTGGACTAAAAGGGTTGCTGTTCCAAAGATATATTGAAATGTTATGCATAATGTTAGTATTTTTCTGAATTAGATCTGATTTTCTAGAGTAATTTTTTTCAATAGTAAAGAGGCTTTTCAATTTTTTGGGTGTGAGAGACTAGGACATTTAGAAATGGGAGGTAAAATTTAGAAAAAAAGGAAAATCTCTGACTTTTTTCTGTCTGACAAATCTCTGCTGTTTGTGGCTGCTTCTTCTGGTTAAGCCAGACTGCCTGCAGCTACTTGAACAACCTGTAGTTCCCTGCAGCTACTGGAATTGTCTGGGAGTGTCTGCATTGCAGCGCATTGGATGATTTGAGGGTGTTTTCAGTGAAAGGGTATGTGCAGCCAGCAGAATAACACGTAGCATGAAAGGGCCAATGGCTGGAAGGTTTGCATGGGAGTCTCGTGTGAGCAGCCACAGCCACCAAGGTGAAGTGTGACTGATGAAAAATGAGGTGGGATTTGTACAGATGTGGTTGGAGGAATAATACAGGGGTACCTGCAGCTGTTAATAGAAACTGAGGAGGTTTGCTTAGTATTAAATGTGCATGTGATACATGCACAGAGGTATTAGCACCTTGCAACAGCCACAAAAGGAGAAATGATAGAAAATACAAAAGGAAAAAAAATGGAGAAAAGGGAGGTCCTGATAACTGGGGGGGGGGGGGGGGGGGACACAGAAAAGTCCCACTGAATTCAGAGGACTCCGTTCTGTTCTTCCTCAGCTACTTTTACATCATTTTCACCTCCCAGCTGCAGTAGATTTAGCCCTTTTGTGTGCCGGTGAATATGCAAAAGAAGCATGCCTAAAGATGCTGTGCCTGTCTAGGCTCACTCCTTCCTTTGCTGTTTGTCTAAAGCTGCTGCAACGTTTGGGGTTTGAGCTTACTTCTCTGCTAAGCCAGACCCCAGACATGGCCTGTGGGTTGCTGTGCCTTGGAATGACTTGTTAAAAAAAAAAACAAAAAACAAAAAAACAACAAAAAAAACAGTGAATCTACTCATTTTTGCTTTCAACAGACAAGGAGAAAAATAATTTAGCCTATCTAGAGCAGGCAAGAAAGGAAAGAAAAGGAGGAAAAATCATCTTTTGCCAGGGCCCTGTCTGGGTGTGTCTCCTCCCCCTCCCCCTTGGTGGGTCTGTATTTCCAGTAGGCAGTCTAACTGGGAGGGATCTGGCGTCAAAGCCACCCAGGAAAGGAGGCCTGATATGCTCATTAATATTCTGAACTAGTGACCCTTCTTTTTCTTTCCACCCCTTCCCTTTCTCTCCGCTCTCCAGCCTCTCCCTGCCTCCGATGGCTGCAGCCCCCTCCAGCTGAGTCAGTTCTTCCCTCCCCGCAGCATTGCAGCACCTCCGCAGCCTCCCTGCACTCCTGTTTCTGCAGCGCCCACACTGTCTTCTCGGCTCCCACCTCAGCAGCATGGCCAGCACTGTCTCAGGTAGGACAGAAATCTTTTGAGTTTTGTAGTCAACAGTTTTATAGAATGATCATTTTTATTTTCTATCATTATTGTAGGGCTTTTTCCCTTGCATTTTGGGGGAGTTCTTTGATGAAAAGACAGCTGGTATGGCAGCATTGTTCCCCTTCCTCCCCTATACATACAGCCCTTTGATGCAAGATAGCAGGTGGGCTTTTTATTTTAATATGAAATCACATGCAATAAACATGCTAATTTAAAATATTCCTGACCATACATTGTACCCTAAGAAGATGCTGCTGCATGTCAATTAATGGTTATTTTTGTAACATAATATAGCTTTTTTTTTTCTTTTTCCTAAGAAAAACCTGCTTACTGTGTGACTGGATGCAGAGAAACTAAAAATTACATTCTGTTTTGTGAAGATCATGTATTTCCCAAACGGGTCATGGAAAGAAAGATACTGGCAAGAAATTGTCAGCAATGCCCCCCAAAATTGCTCAAAACCCTAGCAGAAAAGAAACTCGATGGGGTTTCTGTGTATTCTCAGAGCTTTCCATCCTTACATTTTTTCCACAGCTTGCATTTCTTCATTAGAAGATGCTACAGGGGAGCGGTCCTCTGATGGCGTTGAGTGAAATCAAATGCTGCAAGGGAAGCCCTTCCTCCCTCCTGCAGTAATAATGGGAATAATAGCATTGGTGCATGCTGTCCTCGCAGTCCAGGGAGCCTGGCTCTGAGGCCAGGTTTGGCTGCAGTTTGGCAATCTGTTGTAAGGGTGCTGTACTTCTTCAGTGAAATTGTTCCCTAAAGATAGGTCTTGCCACTTTTTCCTGGGGAGAAGGGATTCAAATGGCTGGAACTGGAAACTTGGCAGAGGAAAAAAGGCTGAAATGATACTATGAACAGTGGGTGGGTGTGGGGGATTTTTCTTTTTTCTTTTTCTTTTTTATAAAAATTAAAAAAGAAAAAGTTCTCTCCTAAAACTGCTCTTAATTCTTTAGTGCTTTAGAGAGGGGCTTGGGTGGGTGAAGTTAAATCCCAAATGACTGAGATATAAGTCTGAATAGGAGCAGAAGACAAAAAGGAAAAGTGAATACTGCTTTGTGCCCCTCCCCGCCAGAGAACCAGCCAGAAGAACCAGACAGTGTTTCTTGCTTCTTTCACTGGCTTTTCTCTGTGTTTCCTGCTGTGCGTTTTCTATTCCTTTCTCATTTTAAAAGATCATTAAAAGCAACAAGAAAGGGACAGAAAGATGGAAGGTGGCGGAGGGGGGTGGTAAGGGTGCAGCTTATCCAAAGTAGCTTTGCATGCAATTAGGAAATGGAAAAGGAGCATTGTAAAAATGTGTCTATATGATAGAAAATTTTCAGCTGTTGTATGTATTTGTGTGAGTATCCCTCTGTCAATGAGTGTGTGTGCCAGCCTGTGCTCTGAGGGTCCCACCCATCTATCTTCCTTTCCTACAGAATGGGATTGGATCTAATTTGCAAAGTGGGGGTGGGAGGGAGAGATCAGACCTACCAGCCACCTAACCAAGGTTGCATCGAACTTGACGTGACTGAGTAGTGGATGAAACATGCATAGACACAAGACACATTTTTCATTTGCTGCATTCTTACCCTTGCGACCTACCATAGATCTATGACATATTTCACCTTCTTGAAAATGCAGTTTTACTGTCAAAGGAGACATAGAATCATGATGAAGAGTGTGCTTCAGAGAAAGTACATTTCCTTTTGGCTCAGATCAAGCAGAAAAACAGCTTCAAAGAATAGAGAAATCCTGGGAAACCAGTGTTGTGGCAGGAGGAAAAAATAATAGGGAAAGCGTTTGCTGAGGAAGGGAGCCAGGCTGAGCCTCGCCCAGCTGGCTTTGCAAGGAGCGGCTTCCCATTAGCTATTGCTTTTATAGCAGGAATAGAAAGTAGGCTGCAAAGGCAAGAGAAAAAGGCGAGCAAATCATGTAAATGAAGGAAAAAGTCTTGTTTTCTTTCTTCTTTATTTTCTTCTTTCTCCCCAGCAAAAGCAAATCTCTACTGGAAGGAGCAAGCTGTAATTGTCTGCAGATGATGCCCATGGGCTTATCCCCCCTGGGAAGATTTTCTTGGGTTTGTTTAAACAAACAAATCAATTCAAGATGAAAAGAAATGGCTCTTGATTCCCCTACCCCACCAGTCATCTCTATTTTCCACCTCAGGCGTTTTCTCCTGGCCAGGATTGTTGTTTTCAGTGATAAAGCAGAGGAAGAGGCAGCACATGCTCAGTGCAGGCTCAACTGCAGTGATGGCCATGCTGTGCTGGCAGACTTTGCAGGGGCAAAAGATGATCTCTCTTCCTGAGATCATCTGGACAAATTGTTACCCTTTTGCATACTGAAAAGCGGAGTCTGTGTAACTCTGCCACACTATACAACTTTTACCATCATCCATAGATGTCTGGGTTGGATAAACAGACAGATGAGTACCAGTGGCCTTTCTTAGGGATTACGAAATGATGCAGTAACATGAAAGCCTCATGGGCTTTTCTCAGATGTAAGTATGTCTGAGAAGGTGGAACCAAGATGAAACTCCATGGTTTGTCATTCCAGGCCTCACAGCTGGACATCATGCAATAAAAGTGCCTTGATAGCTCTCAAGACTTTCCCCTCCCTAGGTGGAAATGTGAGAATCGTATGACTTTGTGGTGTGGGTTATCCCCTTAATCCCTTTTCTGGACTATATTGGTGGACACCATACAGTATTGCCGAATTGTCACTGGTGCAGGACGCAAGCCCAGTCAGAGGCCTTTCTGCCTCGTCTCTCCATCTCAAATTTGATTTTTTTTTCTCTTCAGATATTGATGGAATATATATGGCCTGTGCTAGAAATTCATGGTACTTTTATTGGGACTTCAGTTTCACAAGCCAAGAGGATACACTATAGGCGTTTCTCTCTCTCTCTCCCTTTTTTTTTTTTTTTTTTTTTTTTTTTTTTTTTTAACCACTGTATCCAACCAAGGGTTCTAAATCCTTGGAAAATGTTTGTTCTTTCTAAAATATAAATCGTATCTTTATTGATGGCACCTTATAAATTCTGTGAGGAAGGATCCCTCAGATACTTCAGAAATGCCCTTTCTTGGAGTATTTCAATGTTGGTTCAGATCTGATGAATGCATTGCTCTATCAAATGAATGCATTCTCCTTCTGCAAAGGAAAAGCTGAGATTTAGTGGTGTGATATAGCAATTGGAAGGTCTGCAGACAAGAGCTTCTGAAGAGTAAATGTAAGACTTGTGTGATAGCCATGTGGGTAGCAGCATGGTTTCATCTTCACATCTTCTTAGGGTGAACTGGGCTAATGATTCTTGATTGTGACACTCAGAGGGAATCTCAGGTTCACCAAATGTTCTATGCAACATTCCCTTAAAATTAATTGAGAACACTGTCACCTTCTGAGCCATTCCCTTAAAACTTTTCCCTCCCCATTCCCCTTATGTGCTTTATTCTTTTAGGTATAAACCTAGATTGGAAATTCCAATCCAGAGGGAAGTTTAACTGATTGTCGAATCCTTGGCCATGATTTTGATATACAGAAGAGCCAGGCAGTGCTCAAAGGCCATGGGCAAGTGCTGTAGTACTTTGGCAAATGCTAACTGGTGAAGAGCTACTCAGCATATTTCAGAACAGTCCTTTTATTCATTCATTCCACGCTTTGTGTCATACTTGAGAACCTTAGATTCTCTTACTTTGTTTATACAAATAATATCTCTGTATAATGGGCAAGTACAATAATCCCCATTTAATGGAAAGGGCAGATCCAAAGAGACCAAATAACCAGTCTGTGGTCACATAACAATCTGTATCTATGACAGATCCTGGCATTGGACTTATCCTTGACTGTCTCATTAACTTCTGGCTTATCTGATCCCTAACTCCTCTGTAGCTCTTTTTCTCAGCTGAGCCTGACAATCTGGATCTGTGTTGCCGAACGTCGAGGAATAGTTGCCTCCATTTTGGCTTCTTCGTCTGCTTTATTAAACAACCCAGTCCATGCTTATTTCCTTCCATGAATTATTCCCTGACAATCAATCACCCACCTATCCCAGACTGTTAGGTTTCTGCTTTACAGCTTGACCCTTTTTCTGTCACTGAGCCAGCAAAAGAGATATCCTTGGTTATTTTCCTGGGGGCAGCCCACATGTTCAACTGTAACAGCATAAGTGATTTGCCAGTCTATTGACTGTGCATAATACAACTTGATGTGGTGTACAGGAGCTGCAAAGGAAACCTTGGAGGGAAGGATCCAGGTGATTGGAAACCTTTTCTGGGTGATAATTTAGCAGATGTCCCACAGAAGGCAAAGTAAGCCTTGCATCTGCCTGTTCTCATGAATGAGTCCGCATGAGTCCACAGTAACTTCTGGGCTTCGGATCCCATGGCGAGCAGCTGAAATGGTGTGTGGCATCAGCATGGTGTACAGCAGGTGATCTGAAACAAAGCCACTAGAGAACTGCTACAGTTTGTCTTCCCCTTTCAATACAAATGGAGCTGCATCACCTCTGTCCCTCAGGAATCCCATTGCTTTTTACTGGTTCCTGTTCCTGCACATCCTGCAGATTTCTCAGTGTTGTGAGCTGCAGGCCTACATTTGTTGTACTAGAATGGGAAGGTGGGGGGGAGGAAGAAAAGAGCTGAAGTTTAATCATTGTGCTAATATACCTGGACATTGTTAGGAGTTTTTCTAGGCATGGGAGATCTCTTCCTGACCTATTAAATCAACTAGTTTTGAGAACAAAAAAAAAAAAAAAAAAAAAACAAAAGAAGTGCGTTAGACTGAGATGAAGAATTAGCCATTAGTATTATGCTAATATTGTTACCAGGTGAGAATATCTACAGTCTATTTTACTCTCAAGACTTACTGAGGATTATGCTTGCTTTCACTGTATATGTGGCATTACATTTTTTGTACTGAAAGACACTCAATTCTCTGTCTTTTCTGTTTCTTTATCTTCTATTGTGCTTTGGCTACATTTGCAATTGCACTATTCTCATTTTTATCATGGTATAACATTTATAGAAGCAATTCTTACTTCTCCAAAATTATCTTTGCAGTACAGATAGTTTTCTTGTAATAACCTTTCTTTGACCTTGCTATCAGATATAGCACATTCAGTCTCATCCATTTTAATTGTCTGAATTCATATAAATTAATTAGTCTTGCTATGCCTCTATGCCTCTGGTTTGTTATGAATTACTCTGTCTTGGTGTTGTGCCTAATGGCCTAGCTCCATTCTGCTGGACTTTGTTAAATGCCTAACAAAAAGATAGGCTGTTCAAATAGTTTACAGTTTAATTTTACCTAGTTAGGAAGCAAAGAACAAAGCTTATTTCTCGGTTACTGCTGGTGAATCCAAGCACATCACCAAGTGAGATCATTCCCGTTGCTTGTGCGCCGCATCCTTCTGCAGCCACTAGCTCCATTTCCTGTATCACAGTTGTTCAGGGAGCAGCTGAATAGTGTCTCTGGGGGTTAATGTAGAGATAAACACTTTACTTGGATAAATGCTGTACAGTATTCATGTCAAGCAGCAGGAAAAAGAAAACGCAGTATGTACTAAGTAGCACTAGAGGGAGCTCGGGAAGTGAGTTACTTGAGAGAGAGCAAACTGATAGGGCTCTGGCCTTTTTAGTACCTTACTTTGAATAAAGATCCAGACAAACTACCTTGCTCTTTCCTTGCAACAGGGCAAAATTGATCTTTGCCTGTGCAATATATACAGTACAGAGAAAAGTTAGATAAAAAAATTTAGTTGTTGATATTAGTTATTGGAATGTGAACAGAGCAGCATCGGAGTGTGCTGGTTACTGTGCATAAATATTCACAAATGTTGAGGGATTGACTGCTCCTTCTTAGACAGCATTGTAGCTATTAAACCCAAGGTCCCATGAAGACAGTAAAACACAAGGCTACTGTACTTCACAAGATGAGATTCTGGCATACTTTCTGTATCTCTTACTACTTCTTAATTTGCAAAACTCAGCTCTTTGCAATGTTTCACCCCAGTCCTAATGTTAAAGCAGTAAAGTTCGATGACTTAAGGGTGAAGACCATACTGGAGTGAATGAACTTGCTACCTCCTATTGCTGTATTTGTCTGAAAAGTAAAATATCAGTAATTTATACTTGAGATAACATGTCATAGGTTAGTCTGGGCAGTGAGCTGGCAGCCTGCTTCTCTACCTGTAGGCAAGGCAGAGCTCTTGTGTGCACCTCTGAAACCAAAGTGATGCTTTGGTGTAATGTCCCTTAGGAACTGCTGCTCATAAGTGTGCATATACTTTATCCTCTGTGACTTTTTGAGTTTCTGATCTTTAAGCCTGTAACAGCTTTTTAATAGAGTCAGACAACCTGGTTAATTTATACAAATATACAATATTTGTTTAGTCTAAACTGAACAGGTTTATTTTTACAAATTTAGATGCTTAAATAAAGATCTTCTATACAAATAGATGCCTAAATAAGAGTTTTGCTATTCTGTTTAACTGTTCTCAAAATGTGTAAATCTGTGCCCTCAAAATAAAACAGTCTTTCCTGGCAGGGACTGGTCTACCATATCATAGTATATTCATCCAACTGTCATATCTTGGTGCAAGGATTTTGTCCACTGGAATACATATGTGTCCTCAAGCCCATATCTATTGCAAATGTGAGCGCAGAACCTCCTGAATGCTCAGATTTGCAATACTGTTTTTTTTTTTTTTTTTTTTTTTTTTTTTTTTTTTTTTTTTTGTCCCCGGGAATTTTAAGAATGCTTTTTCACCAGTTGTGAACAGGAAGTAGTCTTGCTTCAGGAGACCTTCGGTTTGATCTTCATTGACATAGTATCTTAAATAGTGACTCAGAGCACATGTTCCTTACTTTTATTTGCTGTATATTAAATCCTTCACTGCTGAGCAAAATAGAGCTTTATCAAGGGATCATACAGAATATATGAAAAAAGTCTGACACTGAATCGAAGACCAGTTCTAGAAGGAGGTGTACTTTAGCAAATTGATGACATTGTGGAGCCCATTTGAGTGTCCTGTGTGACAGCTGTGACTGCTCCCCTTGTCCACATGGTTGTAGTATCTCTCTGCAAAGGTTGAAGTGCTCGGTTTATTTCTGGTTAGTTGCAATTTTGTTTTAAGTGTGAGCAATGGAGAGAGAAATGTAGTCTTCCTGGCCATGAAGTCACAATCTGTTTTCAGTCAGAAATTAAATCCCAACACGTAAAAATGAGCAAGAATTATTTTTATTTATTAATTTGCTTGTTTTTCTCTAGCCGCCAAAAAGTAGCAGTCCTTTCCCAAATGTAGCATAAAGCCTTGTTTTTAATCCAAAGAGCTTGCCTTCCTCATTATAAAGAGGTGAACAAACAAGACAGATTGAAGAGATTTCTAGCCAAGTCCTCATAGTGTGGTACTTGAATCATAACATATTGTATTTATATAGGACATGTAGATTTTCACATCTTCCAGTCTTCTGGAAGTGTAAATGTCCATACTACCCATTCACTAAAAATTTCTGCCTCTCTGGTATCTGACAGATGTGTAGTTACACACAGTCTCTATCAGATAGACCCTGCTGGCCATTTGCTGATCCCTGTGCTATACTGAAGGGTTGTGTGCCCTGCCTCGGGATGCATGTAAGCTCTGATACCTTGGGAAGGGGCTCGGTGTCTGGAATACAGCACACCACTTTAGAGAAAGGACCTTGCATGCAGGGCAGGTGCATCAGATATTTGGCTTTTGCTTATTTCCCCTTCTTGTCTGTGTATACTACCAAGGAGATCCATCTGAAATTGAGGGAATGAATTAGATAAAGGGTTTCAGGGTAAAAGAAATCATGGTCACATTTTTTTTGAAACTGATGAAAGAATCTCCCTAGAGTGTTAGGAAACCCCATTTTCCCAAAGAGCTTTATTTCTGATGGAATAAGTACAGAAAATGTCTCGTTGTGAAAGTCCTGCAGTAAATGACTCCTCCCTACTTCCAGATATAGGTGATATGTGGAGACACCATGCATATGGCTTGCTAAACTTCCTCCTACTCTCTGCCCTCCCATTTAATGCAAATGACAGCATAGAGCCTTGGAAAGTAACATAAAGCCAGGGATAACATCTACCAGGCAGTTACATTTCCACTGTCTCTCAAACTCTGCCAATGAGTAGGAAGAAGAGTTTAGAAGATATGAATAAGCATACAACATGAATAGAAGTCAGGCTTGTCTGCACTCTGCCTTATTAATGTTGCTCCGCTAACTGTACTGGGATTGTCTTAGCAGTTTTGCTCTGTAGATATCTCTGACCCTTGCAGCAGTATCAAATATGTCCTAAAACTTAGGCATGACTCTGGCAAAACCAGCATGTATTCATAAAAAGGCTCAGATGTTTTATTTTGAAAATACTGGAGCTGGAACTCTGGTTCGGATAAGTTATGCCTGTTTGAGAATGCAAGGGATAGTGAGAAACCCACCTTTCCACTCTCATGTTCCCGAAGGTAACTGAGGTCAGAACTTGCCCCAGGACAGCTTAGAACGGTTCCTGTTCTGTTTGGGTAACCTACCCTCACATCAGTAGGTAAAAAGCAGTGAGGAGGGTGAAGCTGCAGCCCTGCGTCAGAGGAATCCCCAGGTGATTCAGCTTCCCATCTCCATTACAGTGTCAGATCAGGATCTGCCAATCCTTTCACGCTGCCTTTTCTTATTTTAGCCTAATTAGTGCGTTACAGGCGCTGTACAGCAGACGCAAATGCCATCTACTGCTTGTCACTGAAAGCTTCAGAAAGCACAAGAGGAGGAGGGCAGCACATGAGCTTCTGGGTCTCATGTGCGTGACAGCTGGGGCAGAGGCGGGGGGGTCCTGGGATGTAGGTCGGGGGGCGGTTGTTTTTTTTTTTTTTTCACCAGGGATCGGGGTCCTTCTCTCTCTCCTCCGCCGGAAGCCCCCGGGCTGGGCGCTGCCTGGGGCCGGGGCGGTGCTGAAGGACAGCTCCGCGCCGGGGGCGGCCGGCCGCCGCCGGGGGCTGCGCGGGGGTCCGCGGGGCCCGAGGCCGCCGCCGGCGCGGAGCGGGCCTTCCCTGGGGCCGGCACGTCTCGGTCCACTGCCACCCACCACGGGCAGACTGGAACGGGCTGTGCCTGGCAGCGAGGGCTGCCCGACAGACAGGTCCGGGCTCTTTGGGCTTTTCCTCTGCGGAGGCCTCTGGGGGTGGCAAAACCCAACCCTGCTCCCCTGACCCGTGTGCTTACATGCTGCTAATTGCCTCTGATGGCTGGTGCAAGGGTGCAGCTGCAGGCTCCAGGGCTGGGAGAAGGATGCACACCACTTTCATAGCTCATTAAAGTGCTGGCCACAGCCCAGCAAAGCGATGTCCCTTTGTCCTCTCTCTCCTTTTCATTTTAGTTGACAGAGAGGGACAGTCAGTTTGCTCTGCAGAAGGGAAAGTGGGACAGGAACGATCCTGATGGAATGGAGGCAGCTATTAAAAAGAAAAGTCACTACAACAGACCTGGAAGGTAGTGGCTGCAGCATTCTCTGTCGTCTAGACAGAGGATCATGAAACCAATACCAGGAAGACCTACTGAAGTTCAAATAATGAAAAACAAAGCATTGAAGTGCTAGGAGGCACTTAAACCAGTAGGTCAAGGATGTGACACATCTGCTTAATGCCTTGGTTTCACCTAGGACCAGGCATAATGGTACTGCAAGGACCTCAGTGCTTGGTTTGTTTCTTTTAAATGGTGCAGGCTCTCTTCTAGTCCAGTGGATGAGACATTATTAACTCAGTGCTACATGCCACTACCTCTAGCACCAAACAGCACTCTCAGAGGTTTTCCGAAGGCCTTCTGATTAAGAACAAAATTAAAGCTGTTCTGCTCTATAGCTTGTACTGCTGATGTAAACTGTTCTTGTTTAGTATGTGCTCAATAGTGATCAGAACTGCGCAGGGTATTAAAATCAGAATGGGAAACAAATTGAAAAATGTTTAATAAAGATTTGTGCTCTAGGGATTGAGGGTTAGCAAAAGGAGGATGCTAATTACAATGAAGTTCTTTACTGAGGAGGGAAAATAAATGCAAGTACAGAGTAAGCATATAGAACAAACTGAATATGCATTCCTCTGCTGTCTTTTGTATCGTCTACAATGTACTAGTTCTTTTATAAAACAGAGTACTTACAGGAAGGCAGAGGAGACAATCTGAAAGGTGTTCCGTAGGGGATGTAGGACACAGCATGATGTTTGAAAATTATTTCACAGTTCTCATCTACCTCTAATGCCTCTTCATATCACAAAGTTTGGGAGATAACTGGAAAGTTATCCCTTCTGCTAAACAAGATTGACTCTTTGGAAAGCTGCAGGCTTTCCTGCTGATTTTCTGGTCTGCAAGTGCCTCTCCAAACTGTCTCCTAAGGGAAGGGGTCTTCCCTTTCCCTGCCTGGCAGAAGGTCTTGCTAAAAAATGAATATGTTGTTTGCTGCTGAGCTGCAGACTCATTTCTGGCTGAAGTTCTAAGTTAGAGCAGGAGCTCAATAACCAAGGGACAGACCAAGGTCAGGAGCACATGCAGGAAATCCAGAAGCAGGGATTCTGGAAAAGTCTGGAAACCAGAAGATTTGTGCCATGAGGTAGAGGCAGGAAGAGGAGCAGCACAAAGGGGCTCAGAGCAGGTCTGCAGAAGCACACAGCTGTGCAGACTGTGTCCCTGTGTGCCTGGGCATCCCCTGAGGAGCCAGCCCAGGGCAGAGCCTCACAGTCTCCAGTGTCCGTGAGATGGCAGAACCTGCTGGTGAGCCATCAGCTGCTGACCCACAGCATCCTGCTGGCTCTGGTGCCAGGGGCTGTGGTAACAGCTGCTCCTGGAGTTAGTCTTCAGCTGGGATTCAAAGCTTGTTAGTAAAGTTGCTCAGTCTTCTGAGATAGCCTACTAAAGAAAATAAGCTCGTGTTTGAAACTTAAAGGAGTGTCACCATTCTTTAGGCCTCTCATGCTGTGGCCTTGACAAGCTGGGAAAAGTATCATAGTCGGAGCAAGGATCTGAAGTCATGATGCCCGGATTCTCCTCCTCCCCACAGCCCTGACCCTCAGCAGGGATGTTGTGAGGGTTACAGTAATGTTGGAAAGAACTTGAAAGCCTGACAGAACACCTTTCAGTTTTTAAGTCTTTCTTCTATTGTGAGGTTCTTCAAGTATGTGCTGGCAGTTCATTGTCTTAAATGTGCTAAACTCCAAGAATGGAGGTGAAGATTGTGCTGGAAGGAACACTCCCTGCAAGCTGTGTTGTTCTCACTAGAGTAGCAGCTTGGTGCACTTGTGATCACTGAGGATGCTGCAGTGCATCCTCTGGTCAAAGGAATGATGAGCAAAGTTAAGTGCTCCCAGCAGCAGAGCATAAAAGAATTGTGTATTTCAGTGTCCTTCACAGTAGGTTGTGGGGACAGCATTTACTATAATTCTAGACAAGTAGCAACCTCTGCCTGGATGGGCCAAGATGGTGACAGAATCCTCTTATGCCCTCTCTTACCTGCTTCTGTAGTGAAGGATGTACACTGATGAAGCTGGACCCTCCTTTTCTCAGATCTCCATCTGTTCTCCACATACCTGACTGCATCTTTCCTCTTGATCCTGGGTCAGAAATGCTGAATTGTGAAATAATGTGATTGCGCCATGGGTTGAGAAATGTTTGCAGGCTCTGGTGGGCATCATTTTTACCTCTGAGTTTGGAAGTGCAATGGAGGAAGGATTTAGGTAGCGTTACTATATGGTTATATATAGTTGTATATACACTGAAGCTTATCAGCTCCTTTGGCTGGAAAATCCTCCATAGGAATTTTTATCTCTGGAAATGGTAAAATCCTAATGTGTGTCTCCCCATGGCATTTGCTACATCAGCAGCTAGTTTAGTCTGTTCTAGAACAGGCAATCCCTGGGGACATTTTGGCAACCTATGGCAACCTGGAAAAGCCTCCTTAGAGTCAGATAGTTAAAAATGAGCTTTCATGTGTCTACTTGCTTCTTTTTTTCCTTGAAAAAGACCTAGAATTGCTATTTGACTCTTCTCATTGGTACTTCTTATTTTTTCAGCCTACAAGGAGAAAATGAAGGAGCTGTCTCTGCTCTCTCTCATCTGCTCCTGTTTCCATACCCAGCCGCATCCTAATACCATCTACCAGTATGGAGGTATGTATTCACATATGTGTTCACATAAAAGCTATAGACTTGTTTGCATATCCTCCCGCCTAGCAGCTTCAGTGAACATGGAAGCTTTTCAGCACATTGAGCTGTCCCATCCTGGAGAAGCAATCCATGTTTTAACCCATGGTCTCTGTTTAGTCTTCTTTCATAGTTCAGTTTTTTAAAACGTGACCCACATTTACTCAGAAAGAAACTGCTTTCAGAGGCCCTGTAGTTCACACTGGCATGACATACACTATGTTAACAACAGTGTGGCTTTTCTGCAACTATTCTGTGGCTTTAAAATAATTACATTGACTAGGGAGGATTTGAAGTTGATCACTACTTGCTGATAAAGAGAACAGTGTCAATGTAGAAGTAAAAATAAGATTGTTATTGTCAGATGTTTCAGTGAAGAGCAGTATTATGGGATAGTTTTGTCAAAGGGTATGGAAATTCCAGCTGAAACCTGGAGAAAATGTTGGAGATAGGACAAAATCACCCAAGTGGGAGTTTGATCAGGACATGGGAGTTAACACTTTTATTCTTACATGAAGAACTTGGTGGCCCTCAGGTGAATGCTATCCTGAGTGTCGCAGGTACACAGAGCTCCTTTTATTTTTTTCCTTTTTTTTCTTCTCCTCAAAGATATGGAGGTGAAACAGCTGGATAAGAGGGCATCAGGCCAAAGCTTTGAAGTGATCCTGAAGTCCCCTTCAGATTTATCTCCTGAGAGCCCAATCCTTTCCTCTCCTCCCAAGAAGAAGGATCTGTCCCTGGAGGAACTGCAGAGGAGGCTGGAGGCTGCAGAGGAGAGGAGGAAGGTAAGGAGATAATCTGTAAAAACAGTGACTTTT
Source organism: Rhea pennata (assembly GCF_028389875.1). Lineage (NCBI taxonomy): Eukaryota > Metazoa > Chordata > Aves > Rheiformes > Rheidae > Rhea > Rhea pennata. The sequence continues at coordinate 17,077,198 of NC_084678.1, forward strand.
GTGTGACTGGTACTAATTGTACCAAGCCCTAAAATTGTATTATCAAGAGCAATCTAAAATGACTGGAAATAGCGTTCTTACATGTATTCTTGTTCATCTATAAATTGTTCAGTGAGACATGGGAGTCAGTGAAATTCTGCAGCCTGTTTTAGGCAGGATATTGAACTTGATCATAGTCTTCTTTCTGTTCTTAAAATTGCATAGGTATATGGAGTCCCTCTGATCTAGCACATGTGAGCTTTCTATAGGCTGAAATTCTTACCAGCTAATGCTGTAGGAGATGTAACTTGCTCATGCACTCAAGTCCTTAAGCATTTTCCATGACGTTGCTTTCCCCCAGACCCAGGAAGCGCAGGTGCTGAAGCAGCTGGCAGAGAAACGGGAACACGAGCGGGAGGTGCTCCACAAGGCTCTGGAGGAGAACAACAACTTCAGCCGGCTGGCTGAGGAGAAACTCAACTACAAGATGGAGCTGAGCAGGGAGATCCGTGAAGCACACCTCGCTGCCTTGAGGGAGCGGCTCCGCGAGAAGGCGAGTGTGCAGCCCGCGAACCGGCACCTTGGGAGCTAGGAGGGTCAGAGGCTCCACAGCAGTGGAGGGGCTGTTTGTGCCCTGGTCCTTGCAGCACCACCCTGACAGGCTTGCCTCGGCTGTGACTGGGGTATATATGTCCTGGGTATGCACATATCTAGTGTGGTGTCTCCTGTCTTTGCAGGAACTCCATGCAGCTGAAGTTCGCAGGAACAAGGAACAGCGGGAGGAGATCTCTGGATAAAGGGCTTTTCTACACATCTAGCACCTGATTCCTGTTAACAAATCAACCAACCAACACATTTTATTTTGTTTGTCTAGATGCAACATTTGGGTCTCCATTCTTTCCCTCCCCCTGGTGTTAGTGCCCCAGCTACACGCTTCTATCTCCGCCTCCTTAATCGTTCAGTACTTGTGGGGATTCACAGATCATAGGGACCTCTAAGCAGAATAGCAACTAGTTCACATGAAATATAGAATCAATGAATCAGTCAATCAAACAGCTTCTTTGGGGGGGTTGTCCTTTTTTAAGAGATATTTCTTAAACTGATGTAAAGAATTAAGTTATTAATAAATTCAACCAGCAGTGTCATGGAGATACGGATTTCTTATCCGGGGCTTTTACTACTCTTGGTGTTTGCTCTGAGCCAAATATCAGTTTGAGAATAATAGGAAGTAAGAATTTCTTTATGTGAAGTGATATAACTAATAGATCCTTTATTTCCCAGTGGTAGGAGATAGGAATAAGAGAGGGATGGGATGGCTCAGGGAGTTGTGGCATGCAGACCTTTTCATCTCTTGGTTATTATCTGAAGCCAGCCCAAGTAGGCAGTGACCAAAAGTCATTATCTTGGGATGATTCTTTGATAGCCCAAATGAAAATAGCTAGGGGTCTCAAACCAGAACTTGGTGAGAGGTGCCCGTATCACAGAAAGTCCCTATCACAGCAAGCACTAGTTGATATCCTAATTGGCCACAAACTGAACAAGTCTGTAGACTGAACTGTCTTCTCCCCTGCGAAAGGGAAGACCAAGATAGCTTAGTCACGCAGCATGGGAGAATCTTGTGCTGCTGTTGCCTCTATTGAGCCTGGTCCTTGGATGTCCTGGGGAGACAGGCTGGGTCTCCAGGCCTGTCCAGTGCTTTCACAAACACAAGATTTCACTCCAGTAAGAAAACAATTCAAATAAAAATGATGCATGATTGTGAAATAGTCCACAGGCCTTTAGCGAACAGGATAATCATCCTTCCCTCTTTGTGACTCTTCAGTGCCGTTGTAGGACAGACATTGAGACCAGAGATCACGAGATAAGCCATAGAGCTCTGGTTCTTACGCAGCATGTTGTAAGAAAGGGCATACCAGTTGCTTGCAGGGTACTGCCAGACCTGCAGCTTTGGAAAAGATGGAGCTAAGAGAGGAGGCCATCAGTAAGACTACAGTAAGGGTGAAGAGATGTTCACATGCTCATTTGTTGTCTACCTTTAGCTTTTCAGGGCCTGTTTTTAAGAAAAGTTTGTCTCTTCATGGAGGTAGAGATGAGCAGAAAATATGCAGGCATGGCAGTAATAGCTGTAATGTCTGTAGCAGTAATGTCTGATCTAAATAGATAACTGTCAAAGCCTATGGACTTCCCAATCTTCTAATGTCATAGTTTGTGAAGCTAGCTGAAGTCCAGGCAGCCACTGTGCCAAAGGCTAAGGGGTCCGCCGTTGTCTCGCTAAGATCCACAGAGTTGCTGACCTTCAGTGTCAGCTCTGCGTCTGGCTTGAAAAACTAATTGGAAATGTTGCATCTGAAATGCAGGGAATTGCCATCTTATCGCAAGTCGGGCCTCATAAGATGTGGTGCTGAGGAGTCAGCCCTTGCAAGAACACAGTCTTGAGGCAAGATTTTGCAGAGGAGAAGATGGACGTTGCTTTCATTTGAGGCAGAAGGTAATTCCCCTTTGTCTGGTTCTTAGAGATTTCTGTAATATTTTTTTAATAGATCAGTACAATGTCTCTCGGACAAGGCAGCAGGGTGCTTAGAGCAGGTACAGACACAGCAGGATTCCTGGGCTGGTATTTATCCCCAGGGTGTCTCTCCCTTCGGCCCTCACGACGGCCATTCCTCCCTGGATGCTATCTCAGATTTCAGAATAAACCAAAGGGATGCTCAGGGGACCGAGACATTTAATTACTAGTAATTGGTATCCTCTGCACATCATGCCTCCAAAGAGCCAGTTGGTAGGTGAAACGAGACTCCAACAGTGGGCTTTGCAGACTCCATGGGAAAATGATTGAAGCAAGGGGCTGCAGACTGGTGCGGGAGTGCAGCCGTGCACGTGGGCCAGCGGGCACCTCTGCAGCCGGCACAGGCCAGGCAGGGGGGTTGCAAGGGTGGTATTCTGCCTTGCACGAAGGTGCGAGGCAGTGGTCAGAAAGCAGAGCAGATGAGTATTTTACATTAAAAAAAGATCCGCTTGCCTCTCCACCCTTCTTAAAAAAACTTTGCTGAGTCTTTTCAGAAGCTGAAGTTTTCTGTCTACCGTGTGCTTTGCTTACATAAAGAATTGATTATGCCCTGAGATAAGCATCAGCCGGCCACAGAAAACCAACAGAATGCCAAAGAGCAGCAGCTGCTGGAAATAAAATCCCTAGCCTCTTTGCTAATCTCCCCAGAATTCCCATTTGGATTAGGGAGAGATCCCTCTATGGCCATAACATGTTTTGATGTTAGGGAAACACTCTACTCCTAAAAGGAAGGGCTACCTTACTCTCAACCCCCTCAGCCTGGGCCGGAGGGGGATAGGGCTGTTAGAAAGCCACAGTGCTGTCCAGGGACAAAAAATGTTTGGGACAAAGAGGGAAAAGGAAAGGAAACTGAGGGTTGAATTTTTTAACAGTAGCTAATGATCAGTTTATAGTAGCAGCTGTCTTAGATAAGCATCTGTGTAGAACGCGGAATCACCGCCAGCATCACCTCATTCATATAGCGACAATACATTTTAAAAAGTTTAAAAAAATTAAAAAGTAATTTAAACAAAATGTTTGTGTGTAAGAAATGGTTGAAACTGTCAAATGTCTGTGTCCCGCGTTGGTGGGATCTGAGAAGGTATCTGCAAGATATTAACCCTGTCCTACTCTCTGTGGTGCTGAGTGTTTGCTTGGTGTGTAATTCTGACCTGAAGCTTGTTGTAAATACTGTTTTTAGTACTATGATGATGATTATTATTATCAGAAATGTTGTGCTCATGAGCAGGAGCTTAAAACAAGAGAAATGACCATTTTTCACTCTATCATTGGGGCTCGGAAGAACTCGGAGGCTGGGCCGTGCGCAGGCAGGGTGCCAGGGCCCGTGGGATGCAGCCTCGGGGAGAGGAGCCCTCGGGGAGCCCCGTGGCCGGGCCCGGCCCGAGGGGGCTGCCAGCTTCGCGTGCCGGGGAAACCGCAGGCTGGGGAGCTGCGGGGGTTTGAGTCCTGCGGACGGGGCGGGTGAGAGCAGGGAGAAGCCAGGCCTAGGGTTGGGGAGAGGAAGGAAGGACTGAGAGATGTAATAAAGATGGTGCTTCAAATCAGCGCTCAACTCTGGTATATGTCATTTGGCATGAACCCGCCCTGCGTGAGGGTGCTCCAGTCTGCTTCCCGCAACCAAGGAGCGAGACGGAGCAACGGTGAGGTTTGGCGTGTAGCACAGGGAGAAACGGTGGTGGGAGACTGTGTTTTGTTAGAGCGATCCTTCCCCGAACAACTCCCGAGTCTCAGGACTTGGTTCCTGCCTTGATCTTCCACCTCAGCCCTTTGTGCTACCAACTAAGGCCCAATTAGCAGTATCCTCTGTGTAGTTAAAGGCCAGCCTTGATCTCAGGTGGAGACTTATTCTTACAATAGCTTTGCCTGGCAAACAATCACACTGGAAATGCGCAGAAGAATGACCTGGCAAGCCAGGAGCCCAGCACGCAGTGCTCATGCCGGTGTGAGCACTGGGAAATGCATTTTTCTCACCTTCACTGGGTTGGTTCTGTGAGGTACAGTGGACATAGCTGAAAAATTTGCTACTGCAGGGTAAACTCATGTCTCAGAGAAGCAGGGATGTGTCAGGTGGAGTTTTGTATTAGTAATATCAGGGGTCCAGGTGTGTTACTGCTGCTGAAATGTCTCATGCAAAGGAAACAGGATTGTCCAGTGTAGCCAGAGGTATCAGTGTAACAGAGATGGTGCAGATGAATGTATTGGGGATGTTCAGGAACTTAAAAGTTTGTCCAGCGCTGCTGGACATTATCAGGGAAACGCGTGATTGCTTTGGTTGCACGCGCCAGCTACTCCAACAGCAGTTATCTGGAGGGGCCGCCCCGCTGCAGAGCCGAGGAGGAGCTGGGCGCAGCGCGCTGCGGGCGAGGGGAGGCAGCTGGTGCCAGGCACCTGCCTGGACTAACGTGACACTGTGCCTGACAGGCGACACACATCGCTCTTTCAGTTCTCATAGCAGCAGCAGATCAGTTCATTCCTTTCCATGTCCCAGCATTGCTAATGGCTGTGTGCAACAGCATAGTTCATGCCTCAGTTGAGACTAATTAAGTATCCTCATTACTTACCTTACAGTCCCAGCCTACTCCATTGCTATTGTGACTTTTCGACCATTCCCATATTCCGCAGCCTTCAGACGTACTGCATGGCATGCAGTTTATAAATCCCTGGGGCAACGTTTCTTATGACAGGGCTTGAGATTCTTCATTGATTCTTGTAGGTGTTTATTAACCAAACTTTGCAATTACAGTTAGCACCCCAATTTTTGCAGAAGCATATTAACGTTAGGCCTTGTGCCTGGTAGGTGCAGCTCCCTGGAGGCTTCTGGCAGTGGAGCTGCCCAGACTAGGAACTGATGGTGTGTTTGCAGTTGTACGAGGGAAGAGAGATGAGATGGTGACAATCTATTAGTGTGCATACATGTTTCAAAGAGATCTCCTGGAGAAGGGGCTTTGATTCAGGCAAGACAAAGAAGCTGAAGCTAAATTCATTCCCAGCTGGCAGAGACCGCCAGATGAGCAGCGCTTCTGTGCAAGAGCTACAACAACTGGCCCCAGAGTCCAAACTCTAGCTCAGCGCTTACATTAACATTTGAAGCAAAATGCTCAGCTCCATCTGCAAATAGGCGCATTCGAGGATGTTAGGACCTCGGACTGCTTGTGGACTGAGCCAATTCCTTTTCTTATTATTTTTGTGTGATAAAATAAACCTTGCTGTAATCCACATGGAGGTTACTTTTAGAGCTAACCTTGCAGAGAAAGTGGCAGCTCACAATTGCATGATCCTGTGCTGGGGGCAAGTCTGAATCGCTGCTCCTGATAAAACGTAAGCTTCAGCTTGCTTGCTTTGCTTAGCCCAGTGTGCGTCTCTGGCCCTGCCTCTGCACAGCTTGTCTCATGGGGTTCATTAATTCCATTAAGCTGCATTGCTCTGCTCTCTTGGAGGGGTTGTGCATTCAGTTGTGCACGTGCGCACAGAAATGCATACATGGAAATGATATATGCACATATGTTCTTCTACCACTAGAAACGAGTTGAGGAATGGCTGTTTATGGTGCTAGAGATTTCTTACTACCCATGCTAGGGATGAGATGACATATTAAGACCAATAACTCCACTGTCGTAGTCAGCTGTCTTCTAAGTAAAGCAGAAGAGGGGCACTGGCCACCACCTACGTGTCGGTAATCCTTGGCCTCTGGGGGCGCAGGGAGGTGACAGCCCTCCCCGGTGCCGGGGGGACCTGAGGGGCCTCGGCACCGCCTGCCCCGCGCCCTGGCACCGCTGGTGCCTCGGTTCTCCCTCCTGTGACGCAGGGGCAATGAATCCCTCCCGACCTCCCAGGGGTCTTGTGAGAATCAATGAATTCATGTCTTCAAAGTGCTCTGAAAACGGAAGGCACCAAAGTGCTGAGCAGTGTTACAGAATTGTCCACCTCCCAGCGAGGAATAAGCTGGCACATTGCTGTGGAAAGAGCTTTTGAAGATGATGGTCTTGCCAGAAGGGTGGGTCGTAACCTAAGCGATGTCTGAGCTCCCCCGGGCTGCCCTCTCCCGCGGTGCCGCTCCGAGCGTCGCTGCCTTGCGCGGCATTCGCTCCCCGGGACGCAGCACGTGCTCGCTTGTTCCTTCCCGCCGTCAGCCTGACGAGGAACTGTAACGGTGTCGGGAAGGGACTTTCCACCACTAACAGAGCCTTGTCTGGTTCCTTTAGGTCTACCGCGTGCATTTCATTGTCAACTTGGGGTTGTTGTTGTGCAAAAGAAGTGATTATGAAAAAAAAAAAGAAATAAACTTGGTATGAAACCACATGTGTCCATCTCTCTCCATTAATTGACTGTTTTCATTCTAAGGCTTCTGTTTGTGTTGTGAAAATAATAATAAAATGCATTAAACTGAAAATTGACCTAAAAATCTGAGAAAATAGAATTTAAGCATTGGTATCCTGAATGGGTAGTTTATCTAATGTAAAAGATGCATGGATCCATAGTTTATTCTCCAAGAAAAAAAAAATACTTGAATGGAGGTAAACCAAACATTCCCTTTGGTTAGAAGGGTGAGGGCATAAAAGGTCCTTCCAGAGGAAGATCAAAAGACTTACATGAGACAATTACAAATGTAATAAATTCAATTCTAGAAAACATATGACCTTCTTTTTAGAAGAAACTCACTGTTTGCATAATGAGCTTTTCCTGAGAAACATCCCAGCCCGCAGCAGCCGGTCTGGGCAGCAGCAAGGCCCGCGACGCCTGGCTCCCACGGGACCCCCAGCCCCAGCACCTCGAGGGTGGGGGGACGTGGGACAGTGACCGGGGACGCCCAATGCCTCACCCGCGGCCAAAATCACTTCCCAAAAGCTGCAGCTGGAAACGTTCAGATTTGCAACGCAGGGCAACCCCGAGGGGGACGGTGTCGGGCCAATTCCCCGGCTCCTTCATCCCCCGTTGGCCTTTGCCAGCACGAGCAGCGGCCGGTTTCGCTCCCCAGCCGTCTCCTCCGTCCTGGACTACGGAGCCAGGAGCGCCGCTACGGGCTGGCGCCCGCTTTGCGATCCTATTGCAATAACCACCGCGGGAGACTTCACGCAGAGCTCGTTCCACGGCGTGCGAGAAGCGGACGTGAGCAGAGGCATCGGGACGTCGGCTTTACCGAACGGACCGCTGACTCCTCGGCGGGCCCTTCCGTCAGCGCAGGGAAGGTAACCCGGCCGGTCCCCACGCCAGCCGCGGCGCACAGGATGCCTCTGCCAGCACAAACAGGATTTCTATTTTTGCAACACGACCTTCAGGCTTTTTAAGATAACAGCCTAACTGGGAACACAGCATTGCCTCCCTTTTCCTAAGTGGTTCACCATATGCCACTAATCTAGGTGTAGGAATACTTAAAAAATTTTTAAAGGACACCGTAAACTGAACTTAGGTATTTTTTTAGGAAAAGGCACAGTACCTTGGAGCTGCAAAGCCACTGTGCGTTACAGAGAGACCATGCACAGTCCTCATGCACCCAGCCCGCGGCGGCGCCTGAGCTGAGCCGTGGGTATCCCGCTCGCAGGCAGCACTGGGATCGTTCAAAGGCACCACGCCAAAGCCCTGGGCCAGGTTATATCATGTAGCAACACACCTTTAAAAGATCAGCAAGGGGCAACAAAGCAAAATATTATAAGCAACCCTTGGAAGGATCCTTGCAAAATGCTGGAGTTGTGTCTGAGCAAGGAGAACAGAACAGGGCATCAGCTGTGGCACGGCCAGCGTAACAGCCCCGCTGGGCAGGCCAGAGAGGGTTTTGCAGAATGATTTGCTAAAATTTGAAAAATAATCCTAAATCCTTCCTCAGCAGCCTCGCAGGCAGCAAGGCGGAGAGCGAGCCTGCTGACGGGTAACGGGTACGAAGGAGCGCTGGAGTCGGTACGGCGCTGGGGGGAAAGCAAAGCGAACCGCCTGCACCGGCCTGGCTCGGGAGAGCCGAGGAGGCTCCCGGCACCCCTGATCCGGCAGCGAGAAGATCTTGCTCTCTGCAAGGCCACAGACTAGGGAAAATTCGATAAGGGCAGGATTGCTCCATGCTCACCCTGTTCTTACAGTCCCCAGCGCGCCGCATCGCCGCCCGCTGTGCGCCGGGGCTCCGGCTCCGCTCGCCTCTGGCATTTCTAGTGAGCAAATTAACATTGCTAGTTACCTTGGAGGAGAGGCAAAAGAAAGGAATCCAGCTGTTAGTGAAACACACTTTAACGACCGTCGGGTTTCAGTAAACAGGAACGCTGGAAGGAACAGGAGGGAAATAGTATTTTGGCAGTGTCAGTCTGGAAATATGGATGAGGAGGATGGAAAAAGGAAAGGAAGCACCTTGGAAAAAAGAAGCACTGCGTGAGCCACCACGAGCCTCTCGGACAGATCCGTTAGAAAGTCACGTAGCGAATACTGCCAACCACGAAGGAGCGCGTGGGGGCACTGCGCCGCTCGCCCGGGAAGGGGCTGCAAGGCGGCCGCGCAGCCCAGCAAAATGCACAAAACTAGCACATAACAGGAGCGTTGCAAAAAGTGATAACGACTCCTACTGCCTCTGGCCTGACTCTTTTTCGCAAAGCATTAGCCACTCGCTAGCAGAAAAAAGCGATGCATTAGCAAAAAGCAACACCAGGCCTGGAAAGGGCAGGAACCAAGGAGCGGGAGCCCAGGGCTAGCGCAGAGATGCAGCAGGACCCTCCGTGTCGCCCTCAGGCCCTGGGCAGCACATGCCCTTGCAGGATACCCATCCAAAAAAGAAAAAGGCTGAGGGATGGTTTGCAAATCTACACTGCAGGTACACACAAGGGGAAGGAGCCGAGCCGAGCCGTGCAGCACAGCTTCCTGGAGCTGTAGGAAAAAGTCCCATGGAATCTAAAGCCCTCCCAGATAGGACCACTTCCAGGTTCAAAAACAAGTTCCAGGCGTAAAATAGTTTTCTCTTTCACCTTCTGCAATTCACTGCTGATAAGGACAGTAAACAAGTCTTCAGAGAACTTCTTTATCTCTCCTATTTTTATTAGGCCTTTCGAGCTGGTGGCAAAGCAGCAGGGCAGAGCTCCTGCAGGGCTGCTTTATGCACTGTAAGCATCAGCAAAGAGAGACAGCAATACGGGTGCCACCGCTCGCCCACGGGACAGCCCTGGCACGGGCAGGGGCGGCTGGGGGGCCACTAACGACACTTTGATGCCCCTGCTGAAAGCGCCCGCTGCCCTGCACGGCACGCTGGGCCACGCACGGCTGCCCCGAGGTGAGATATCATGGGGACCAAACCTCCAGTGCTGCAGCCAAATGGCAAAGGCAGGTACGGGAAGGGCCCAAGCCCTGTACCGAACACGTGCGCCAGCTGCTCTCTGCGTTCCTGTAGGGCATGCACGGGCTTCCCGCCCATGCCCTGCACCTGCAGGGACAGACGAAGATACACAGATGCCCAGTGCCCTCCCTGTGCCCAGCCTTGGGGGCCTGCCGGACCCTCCGCCAAGGTGCCTGCACAGCTCTGGGTGCACGCAGGGGCCCGAGGGGCCATGTACAGCTCTGGGGACACACACACAGCCCCAGGGAGCATGCAGGGACCCAGGGGGCCTGTGTGGCCCTGGAGGGCATGTGCCTACCTGCCCTGACAATATGCACAGACAATCTCTGGGGCATGCACAGCTGTGGGGGGGACACACACAGCCCGAGGCGCATGTCCTGCGTCCCCGCCCCCCCCGCCCCTAGTGCATGCAAGGCCACAAGACCCGTACAGCCCAAGGTGCACAGGCTGCACTCGGTGCAAGCAGAGCCATGGGGACACACACACAACCTAGGGCGCATGGACCCCCCTAACGCGTGCAGGGCCACGGGGACACGCGCACAGCCGGGGGTGCACGGACCCCCCTAACGCGTGCAGAGCCGCGGGGACACACGCACAGCCTGGGGGGGGTGCATGGACCCCGCTAACGCGTGCAGGGCCGCGGGGACCCCCGCACAGCCGGGGGTGCACGGACCCCCCCCCCCCCGGTGCATACAAGACCGCAGCGACCCGCGCGGCAGCAGCGACCCGGCGCGCGGGAACCCGCGGCGAGGCGCGCACCGCCCCACCCCCGCCCGCCGAGCCCGCGCATGCGCGCTGCGCCGGCCCGGCACCTATTTCACAGCCGGCTGGAAGCAGGGCACCCCCTCCGCACACAAACACACCGCCGCGAAATAAGTCGCAGGAGCGGCGGCCCAGCGCGCGCCTGCGCGGGCGCCAGGACCGCGCGCGGCGGAGCCCCGCGCCCCCCCCTCCCCCCCCCCCCCGCGCTCTCCCTCCCTCCCTCCCGCCCCTCACCCACCCGCCCGCCGCCCAACGAGGAGCCGAGCGCCGGGAGCCGGAGCCTGCGCGGGGCCGCGGGGCCCGGCCGGAGGTAAGAGCCGGGCCCGGCGCCGCCGCGGGGCCTCCGCACGCGCCGTCCGTCCGTCCGTCCGGCGGGTCCCTGCGGAGCGTCAGGACGTTACGGCAGCGGCAGGGAGACGGCGGCAGCGCCCGGCCGCCCGCCCGCCCCGCTCCCCCCCCCCCCCCCCCCCTCCTCCTCCTCCTCCTCCCCCTCCCTCGCGCCCGGCGCTGCCAGCGTGAGCGCGCCCACGCGCCCCCCCTCCCCCCCCCCCCCCCGCGGCCTCGCGCCCGGCGCCGCCGGCGGGAGCGCGCGCGCCGCCCCGCTGCGGGGGGGGGGACACGGGGACGGGGACGGGGGGGGCCGCGCTGCGCCGCCCGCTGCCCGCGGCGGGCCCGAGCGGCCCCCCCCGGACACCCCCAGCCTCCAGCCGCTCCCCCCCCCCCCCCGCCCCCGGTGCAGCTTCCCGGGCACCCTGCCGCCCCCCCCCCCCCCGGCCGCTCCCCCTCCCCCCCGGTGCAACTCCCGCGGGCACCCCGAGCACCCCACGCACACACGGTGCAACCCCCCCGAGACCCCTGCACTCTCAGCGCCCCCCTTTCTCTTCCCCCCCCCCCCACGCTGCATCTCCCCGTGCAGCTCCACCGGGCACCCTGAGCCCCCTCCCCCCCACCTCCCCGGTGCAACTCCTCTAAGCCCCCCCTCCCCCCAGTGCAGCTCCCCAGAGCACCCTGCACCCTAAGCACACCCCCCCCCCCCCGGAGTACTCCCCCCAGGGTGCCCCCCCCCCCACAGTACAACCCACACCCCGAGCACCCTGCACTCAGAGCTTCCCCCCACCCCATGCAATTCCCCTGGGTGCCCTGCACCCTGAGCACCCCCTGACCACCCCCCCCCCGCCATAGCGCAACTCCTCTGAGCACTGCTTCACTCCCTCCCCTCCCCCCATCCCCTGCGGTACAGCTTCCCCCAGGCACCCGCACCCCGGGACACCCCCCCACCCCCCCCCCCCACGCAAACGACGCAGCTCCCCTGGGAGCGCCTCCTCCGTGCAGCTCCTGGGGGCACCTCTGCCGTGGTGCACCCCCCCGCCCAGCTCCTTGCTGCTCTGTGCGCCTTCCCTGCAGCTCCCACGCACCCCTTTGCACCCAACTCTCCCATGCCCCAGTGCGGCCCCCCCCGCCCTATGCAAGTCTTCCATGCACCCCTCCCTGTACGCTCCCCTGGGTGCTCCCTTCCCCTCCCCCATGCCCTGGTGTGCCTGCCAGCACCCTGTGCAAATCTTCCGTGCACCCCTGGGTGCTCCCTCCCCCTCCCATGCAGCTCCCCCATGCCCTGGTGCACCCCCCCCACCCCGTGCATTCCTCTGTGTACCTCTGCAGTGCAGCCGTGCCTCCCCCCCACGCAGCTCTGCATCCCCCTGTGCTCCCCGCTGTGCACCCCATGCATCACCCCTCTGTGCGTCGCTCCTCTCCAGGGCTCCCCCCAGCAGTGCCCCCCCCCCCACTGTGGGGACATGACTGTGTGCCCTCAGCTCACTCCCCCCCCCCCAAATACCTTTCCCACCTGTTGGAGTGGTGTATACATGGTTTGAGGCATTTTTATTTCTTTTTTACTTAGTTCCTTTCTTTTTTTTATGCTAAGGCCTTGCACGCACATCCCTGATTTTTCCCGCAGACCCTGGTGCCTGCTGCTCGGGGGGTGCCACGTGCCCTGCCCGCGCCGGGCTCGGTGCAGCCGGGGGGGGGGGCCCGGGGTCCAGGTGGATGTAGACGCACGCGCCCCCCCCTTGCAGCCGGGAGGGCCTCCGGCGTGCCCTGCCTCCCGCGCCGAGGTCTCGCCCTCTCCCGCTGCTTGCTTTTGCTCTTCTGCCCCGTTCGGCCCCGAACCGCGCGGATGGCTGAAGTCTGCCCTAAGGTTTCTGCGCCGCGCCGGCCCGCGCAGCCTTGGCCTGTGCGATTTTCCGGAGCCGTCCCCAAAGCCCAGCGGGAGCGAGCGGCTGCGGGAGCGCTTTTGGAAGCACCTTGGCTAAGAGCGTTCCCAACCTGCGATCTGCTCTCTTGCAGGAAGAAAAACGCGGAGGCTTTTCCAGCCGCCGTCGGAAGCGGTGCCCTGGGCCGTGGCTGTGCCGCGGCACGAGGTCTGGAAAAGCGAGCAGCAAACAAAAAAAGCGAGCGGCCCTTTGCTCCTCCTGCTCCGGCTGGCCGTGCCGGCTTCTTAACTTGCTGCTGCTAAAACTAAAGTGCTTTCGCTGTTGGCCTTTGGTTGGGTTTTCCGCCTCGGAGAGGCCCGTCTGCCGTTGCCCCGGTCCCGTTGCAAAGTCTCTCCCGCGCTCCGGGTCGGCGTGGTTGAGGCTTCGGCTGGGGAGGAGCCGGCGAGAGCCGCGCCGTGGCTCTGCTGCGGTCCGGGCCGCGTCCCAGCGGTGTTTCTGGTCCCGGGCCGCGTCCCAGCGGTGTTTCTGGCCCCGCTCAAGCCGCGCTGAACACAAAGCTCAGAGTGAAGAGCGAGTGCTTGCGCTGCAGCCTTTGTCTTGCGTTCGGGGGTTCGAACGGCGGCGCGGGCGGCGTAGCCGTGAGAGGCGTGTGCGGGACTTCTGCCGTCACTTAGCAGTGCAATTTCTGTTGCACGAGGTGCAGCATCCAGGGGGATGCGGTAAGAGGTTGGTCACTAAAATTAGCTTCCAGATAGGCTGAGAATTAACGTGTTTTTGTTTCTCGGTTGCTTTCAGAGTAGAACCGAACTCTGGAAACCAGCTGCTGCGGGTAGTTGGAGGTTCACTTCTGCAGCATCCAGCCAGGGCTGGGCTGCGCGGGACGTGACGGCAGCGACGGCCCCTGCCGCCGGCCGGGGGCATCTCGCGGGGCTTCCCGGGGGGCTCATGCATTTAGCGAGGCAGCGATGTCCTGCGGTTCCCTTCCCTGCAGCCAGTGCTGAGCCAGGAATGGCGAAGGAGAACTACAGGAGGCGGATGGTGTTACCCCGAAAAGACAGCGGGTCCTCAGAGACAAACCAATGCTGAAGTCGGGTTTAAGCCATGGCTTAAAGCTATTGCTGATTTATTAGAAACACTGACTTCAAAATGTTTTTCAGATGTCACTTCGTTTCCGCCAGGCGTGACGTGGTGGTGGTGGTGTCGGTTGGTTGCAAGTTTGGGGGGTGGGAGGAATTCTCTGCTGCTTCTCAAGACCACCTGCCTTGCAGGAGCTGCAGTGTGGAAAGGACAGCGAGCTCTTCCAGCAGCATAAAATCTTTCTTAAACAGATAATTTGAAATGCATTTAGGAACACACCTTCAGTCTGTGTGTCTTCATATAATTTTAAAACCTTAGGTGAATGTGTTTGTTTTTTGTAGAACTGCTTCGTATTTGCGTGCACTCTATCTCGTGTGCTGCGCTCCGGGCTGCTTGTGCCCCAGTCCATCCCCCAGGCTCCTTCCCCCTTCCCGTGTTGGTTATCCTTGTTCAGACTGCAAAGTGCGATTTGGTTTATGGACCTTCCTTCCCCAGCTGGAGGTGGAGCGGGTCGGGGATTTACTGATCTCTTCTTTAGGATCGTGGATTTGCCTGCAGCCCCTGCACCCCATGCTCCTGTTCCCCTCGTTCTTCTCTTCGTAGCCCTTGTTAACCGGGAGGTGGTCTTCTCACAGCCTGCTTCCCTGTCTCTTCCCGCTCCGCAGGAGGGCCGTTCCCAGCGGGGTCGCCTGGCTTGGCTCGTCGTCGCTGTCCCCCCGTCCTTCCCGATGGCAGCGCCTGATGTGAGCGTTCACATGGAGGAGGTGGTCGTAGTGACGACGCCCGACAACGCGGTTGATGGCAGTGGTGTGGAAGAGGTGAAAACTGTGCTTGTGACCACAAACCTCTCTCAGCATGGGTAAGACATGGTTTCACCTCACATGTTAGAAGTAACTAGCGGTAACATAGTGGTTACGTGCTGGAAAGCCTTGTATTGCAGGACAGGAAACCCGGGGTGGGAGCGAGTGTCTCTGACTTCACCTGTGCAGCTTGTGCACGGCGGAGCCACGTAAGCTGGCCCGGGGTTTTGCATGTGTGAAGATATTTCCAAAGCATCCTGCTGCCCTTCAGGCTGCTTGGCCAGAATCCCCTCCAACGGGGATCGCGTAGTTCGTTATCTGCATCGCTTGTGCCAGTAGCGCTTTGGGGATATCCGTGCAATCTCCGATTTCAAGATACGTTCTCACTGACGCCGTTGGGAGAGTGTGCGCTGAGTGTCTGCGCAAGTTCGGTGAGGTTACGCTGCAGTACGTTGCTGTCGAGCAACGCTGGTGACAACGTGAGCACTGAACCGGCTCCACTCTTGCTCTTCTAAAGCTGTGTTCTCACAGATGTTTTTAAACTCTCCTCCTGTTACCAGAAATAAAAAGCAATGCAAGAAAAAGTTTTAGACAGATGGGTGAAAGTGTCTTTTAAGGGGCAGGGGGAA
The DNA here is from genome assembly GCF_028389875.1 of Rhea pennata. Taxonomy (NCBI): domain Eukaryota; kingdom Metazoa; phylum Chordata; class Aves; order Rheiformes; family Rheidae; genus Rhea; species Rhea pennata. Next base: position 17,092,524 of record NC_084678.1, read on the forward strand.
TTTTTGAATGGAAATAGATGTTAGAATGGAGATGAGCATCAGTGACCATTCCCCCCCACATTTGTAGCTGACTCCCTGAGCTGTGCATCTCAGGGGTGAATCCGCATCTGCAGCGTATTGGCTGCAATATAGCAGAGCTGCTTTTCCCGAGGAGTGGCTTGAGGGTCAAGGTTTATAGCAAAGCTCTGAAAGAAAACTCTGCTGTCACTGTAGGCAACACAAGTGGGATCACTACTGGCAATATATAAATAGCAGATGCGTCCTTGAAACCACAAAATATCGAGCGGAATGTCACTTCTCAAAAAACAAAGTGAATTTGTGTGATTTTCACATTTTTTTTCTCGCCTTTTCTTTAATGGTGTGTTAGATTTGAAACTATTTGTTTCAGCTTACTCTGTTCAAGCTTTTCTAGATTTTCACAACATAAGCAGTGCTTGTTTTGTACCTGGAAACCCCATGTAGTAACAGGCTATTTGCTTTACTCCTCTTCAGAGCGTCACTGGATTGTATCCAGAGCCCAGATATATTTTTAGCTTAGATTTTTTTCAGCAGGCAGAAAATCCAAGTTCACAACTGCAGCTGGCTCCAGGCAGGTTTGTCCGATTCAGAAGTTCCTGTGTTTGCAATAAGTGAGTAGCAAGTGGCTGTTTATTGTTCTTCACGAAACACATTTGTCTCGTTTCCTCCATTATGTCCTACTATTTCTGTGTCGCGGATTCCCTGTGGCTCTGGGGAAGAGCATCAGATTACAGCTTTTATATTATAAAATAGACGCTATTCTCATCGTTCTGCTGTGGCTAGCATAAAACTCGTTAGAAGGCTCAGGTCCCGTTAGGAAGCAGGCCGGGGCAGGCGAGAGGCACGCTGCTTCGTCGCCTGCTCCCCGCGTCGCCCCGCTCGGTCGGGATTGCGCACGCTCCGCTGCGTCGCCGAGCAGGTGATGGTGAAAAAGGGGCTCCTGCAAGGACGCCGAAGGATACCACGTGCGGGAACTGCCCCCTTTCCTCCTCGGCTGCTCGAGTCTCTGAATTATTTCGGAGAGCCTTTTTCATTCCCAAATTAGTGGATGACAGAGGGGAGGAGGGCGTCCACTCTTCTTGCTTTTGGGCTATTTTTGCCTGCAGTAACCTCCTTAGCTTTCCTAGCAGCAAAGCAGCCAGACATGAAATATGGTTGTGGCTTGTTCTGGATGCAGAGTGGTTTCTGTTTCTGATATGGCCAGGTGCAGGTCCACTTGGAGCAGCGTTACGTTCGCTGACAGTATGGATTGTGGCAGAGACTGTCTCAATTGGTTTGGTTTCATTTCATTCTTTTGTCCCTCCTATTTTTCTTTGGAAACCTTTGTTCATCTTCCCAGTGTGTCTCTGGATAGCCAGAAGCAGGATAGCGCGCTAGAGTGGAGAGAGACGACGATTTTTATTTAGCTGTATCTGCGAGTGGAGTATATCTTTGCAGGTGTTAAGAGATTCCTGGAGGGCTTTTTGAAAAATCTTGATCTTGGCAAACGGCTGGATGGCCTCTTCCAGGCATGGAATACGCCGCGATCTGAGACCATGGGCACCTCTGTGCCCATGTTCTGGGATCGTGGCGGGTAGATTTGAAGGATTTGGATTTTGGGCTCGTAGTGCAGCAGGATTCTTGCTAGTTTTGCTATGTCTTGTTGAACTGTTCTTGCCAAGCAGGTTCGTAGTGTTGATTGTAGATGGTAGAACGAGCCACCCACCGTCTCGTTTTGAGATTTGGATGACTGCCTTAGCAGGGTCTCCCATTCCTCCTTGGGGGAGTCTGTAGCCTGTTTTGGTTACTTCCTCCTCCTGTTTTTTGCTTTCCAGACCCTGTTTCTGTAGGGAAAGCAGCTGAAAGCGTGGGCTCGGATTCCTGTGCTTTGTCTTGGCCACTGCTTGTATGGGAAGTAGGGTTTGACTCTTACTTTGAGGCACTTAAAAAACCGAGAGCCTAGAGAAATAGTCCAACTTAAAATGACAAAGCTTCGTGTTGATGCATTTTTCTAGAGTTCTTTTGGATGTATTTTTGCCATTAAAAAAAAATGCAACCAATGTTTAAGGGCTTAATTAGTTCACATATTTTTGAATTGACTGAAAAAAAAAGCAGAAGTAGATAGAAAAATAGTAATTGTCAGCAAGAAGCTTCTCTTTCAGATGTGACTGGAAAAGGTCCATACACCTATGCCCCAGTCAGTTGGCCAGTATTTTTAATTAGCTTTCCTGGTGCAGATTTTTGGAGACCTCTCAGGTGAGGCAAGAGCAGTAGAGAAAGAAGAAGCAAGCCCACTGCTTTACTGATACTTAAGTTTTTTCTTTCTCCCATCTGGTTTACGGATTCTCCTGGGGAGAAACTTGAGAATGATGCTGCCCGCTGAAACGTGAGCACTGCTGCCTCCCACAGCTTTGTCATGACAACTGGCTAAGGCACATACTTATTTGATGGGATGAACCGCTATGGCTTGGAAGATGTTCGAATACCCTCCTGTTCCTTTCTGCATCTGCCTTTCCTTCAGTCTGTTTCTCTGGAGCAGGATGGGGGAAAGCAGTGAGGAAAAACTGGCTGATTTTTTTTTCCCTCTTCCCCGAGGTGTGGCAGAGACACACTTCCCTATCTAGCTACTTGAATTTTTCTTGGAGGCTGTTGAAGTTCATTTGCTTTTCTCCTGAGGAAGGAGTTTAAGTTGTGGGCAGGGTTAATGTTCCCAACTCAATAATGCTTCTCAGTCATTCTGAGAGCGACACGAATGAGGCGAATCGAAGTCCTGGAGGAAGCTCCCTGCAACGCGCTCCTGCTGCAGATGCTGACTTTCTGCCGGGGTGTTTTATTCTGGAGAAATCAGTGGAGGTTTCCTGTCTAACGGCAGGTGGAGAAGATCAGAACTGGGACCTTGTGGTGCTGGGGTTTGCACGCTGGAGGTGGCAGCTGCCTCCCTTGCAGCCCTGAAGTCCTGCCGCCGTGGGGTGCCCGGCTTTTCTCCGAGGCTTTCTGGAGAAATGCAAGAACCGAGTAGCAAATTGGTGAAGAAACACTAGGTTAAAATTTTTCAGTTTCTCTTGTGTTAAACCGCTGCTTTTTGAATATGAACCCGTGTTCGAACGTGTTGGCTCAGAGTCTGCCCTTCAGAGCCAGCTCGCGCTGGCTGGCCTCCCTTCCCGGGGCCGTGCTTCCCGGGGCCGCGCTGCTGGTCGGTGCAGTCGCAGGGCCCGCGTGACGGCGTGCAGTGCCTTTCTTGCAAACCTAGGCCTCTCGTCAGGCCCCCTGCGCTCCCGCTTCGCTGAAGCGTGGTCTCGAGTTGCTCCCCCCGCGACCGAGGTGCCTCCCCCGCGACATCCCCGAGCCCCCCGTGCGAGCGCGCTGCCCGCCCTGCAGCTTGGAGGGGGAGGGATGCTTTGAAGCTGCAGTTCCACCCCGAAGCTGTGTGTTACGAGGCTGGGAATGCGTTGTGAGCGTTAAAACGAGGATGGGAAAAACCAGTCGCTCCTGAATTTGATTGTCCTTGTAGCATTGCCTGTGGGAAATGCAGCCACCAGTGAATCTCTGGGCCCGTTGCTTCAGCTCATCCATGGTACTAAAACAAGGCTGGCTTCAGATTTACGTTCTTCACCTGGTCTTCCTTAGGAAGCGGTTCATGCAATTTGAAGCTGCTGAATTACCAGAAAAGTTAACTCACTGTTTTTCTTCCCTTCTGCAGGACCTCAAAGAGGTAGAGTAAATTTGCTGCAGTAATTAGACTGGTCCTCTTTGATAACAAAAATAAATATACATCTTTAAACCCGTTAGGAATGGACATGCAGTCTTTATGGCTGGGACTCGACAGATACAATCTGTGGAGAAGCCAGCATGAGCTTTTCTTGCATGGGAATCTCCTAGAAGATGGTGAGGCGTGTGACCCAGATCAGAAGAGCTAAATGTGTTTTACATTTGCGTGTGTACTTAAGCCATTTGCAGAAGGGCTTGGATTTGGCATTTTGTCCGTACTCTGCGGGGGAAGTGGGAACAGCCAAGCAGTAAGGCCACGGATGCTGGTTTTTTTCTCTTTCCACCAGCAAGCATCAAGAGATGTCTGGTGTAAGGAAGATGAATGCATTCTTCACTGCTGTTGGCAGAGAACTAAATTGTGGTTATTATATATGAAGTTATAAGAGGCTGAGTTTGGGCTTAAAGGTCTACAGCTCTTGTTCAGTTATGTCTGTTCTCAGATTTGCTGGGTTTTGTACTGTTTTGTAGTGTTTGTGTTGCTCTCTGGGGCTCTGCTCCCGGGAAACGCAGAGCCAACACGCTAATTCAGTAGTACAGCTACTTTGCTTTAGATCTAGCTAGTCCGTTGCCCCAGACAGTGGAAACATGTTTCACATGTGCTTTTCTGGGGAAACTTCAGGAGAAGTTGGCTGAAACTTCTAAATGAGGGTTTTAGAGAAGTTTCCGCTGTGCTGACAGCAGCCCTTCGAGCCGGTTTCCTAGGCGCGCGCAGGGCTGCGTGCGGGGGACGCGCTGGCTTGGGGCGAGCTTCGCAGGGCCGCCGTTGACCCTGACGGGAGGCAGAGACCACCTGGCTTTTGGCAGTGGTGGGCGCTCCCTTGGTGGTGGTGGGCTTTTTATCTTGTAAAGGAGAACAGAGCTGAACCTCTCAAAACTAGAGCCGACTCGTCGCTCTTGTGGGAAAATGCAGAAGAGACGACTTTTGAAGCAGGGCCTCCTGGAGAAGGCAGGAGCACGAGGGCACTTCCATGTTGCTTAATTTTGCATATTCAACTCTCTTACCAGGGGTGACATGAACGAAGACACCTTGGAGACGGAAAACGCAGCTGCTGCGGCTGCTGCCGCCTTTACAGCCTCGACGCATCTGAAGGAAGCTGTCTTAGGTAGGTTCAGAGGTTGCATTAGCCTCGTGGCTAACGGCGCCGCAAAGCTCCGCTCCGCGGGGGCCCGGCGGGCGCAAGCCGGGGGGGGGTCCAGCCGGCGGCCCGCCGAGCTGCGGGCCGGCTGAGGCGGTGGGCCGTGCTTTTGCGGCTCTCCTGCGGGCACCGGGGATGCTCTCAGGAAGGAGTTTCGGGAAGGAGCCCCGGGAGCTAATCCATCCTGCTGGGCCGGGAGCCGGCTGCCTTGCTTGCTGGAGTGCTGCCGCCCTCTCCTGGCGCTGGGGAGGCCGTGCCAGGCATCAGCCCTCTCCGGCTCCTGCCTGCTGCTTTCTGCAGGGACAGCCCTGCGATCCAGCCGCTTTCAGCAAACGCACGAGCTTTCGTTACAAGCAGAAGGGAATTTAATGAGTAACAATTGTAACTGGCCCGGGGCTGGAGGCGCTGGTGAGATTAGAGCCATCTGATCTGGACCATCTCTCTGGATTTTAGTTAGGAAGTGTGGTGAGCACAATATTGGGGGAAAATGGACCCTTAAAACCTCCCTGGACCTCAGCTCAACAGTGAGCGTTTTGTAGTGTGGAGCATGTCCAAGGCTCCACCAGCAGCAAGGGGGACAGGCTGGCTGGAGATCGGTTGTCCTGCAGAGGCATGGTGGCTAGCCACGTGCAAGCACCCTGTCCGAGTAGGCTTAAAAGACCAAATTGCTTAAAAAGAAACAGTCACATTCACCCGTGTTTTTACAGTGTAACATCATCACTTTCATTTTGATAAAATGAATTGAGTTTTCAACCCTACCCACTGACTTCTCATGTTTTGTACATTCCTCTGGGCTTGGGTCTGTGCAGATTTGCTTGTGCGATTTTTTGCTAGGGAAATTTGGCTAGTTGGACACTATTAATAAAGGATGAGCCAGTTATGGCCACAGAACCCAACTGGTCCTGTCTGATTAAAAAAAAAAAAAAAAAAAAAAAAAAAAAAAAAAAAAAAAAAAACTTGAGCTTTTAAACTGTGCTCTACCACTCTGTATGCTCTGATGGTTAACCAGGAGCTGCGACTCATGTTTCTTTTTGATCTGTCCCTGCTTCTCTTCCTTGTGAGAAGTGAAGATGGCTGAAGATGAAGACAGTTTGGAGGCAGAGATTGTTTACCCTATAACCTGCGGAGACAGCAAAGCCAACCTGATATGGCGAAAGTTTGTGTGCCCTGGGATCAATGTGAAGTGTGTGCAGGTGAGAGTAAAAGACTTGTCCGTGTGTGCAAGGAGGAGGTGGGTTCTCGGCTGGGGAGGAGAATCGAGCAGGGCCAGGCCATCTAGTGCCAGCACTGGATTTGCCTAGACTGTTCTGTTGATTTGGTAAACACCTGATAAACTTTTCTTGCATCAGAACCACCTCTTCGTGGGAGAGGAGGATGCTCTTGGTCCATGCTCCTTGTATTGCTGAGAGAACAAATCAGGGACAAAATAGAGCACTCCTGAATAGCAGAGTGGTTTCCATTTAGCTGTATGTGGGAGCATGTTGAAAAGTTTGAGCACTTCCACTGTTTGTCCCATTTGAGAGAGACTGAGAATTTGGTGAAAAGTTTGTTGGTAGGATGGCTCATGATTAGAAACTGCATGGATTTGGGGAGGAGGGCAAAATTTTCATATCTAGGAACATACAGTTTGTGATACTGTAGTAAGGCATCAGTGGCATTTCGGCATTGATTAAAAAACACTGGTTAGGTACTGCTCCTTTGGGCTATATTGTGAAGGGCTTTTCTAAAGGATGGCCCTTGGGCTCTGTGGGAGAGAAGGCATTGCTGGTCTCGGCAGAAGTGGGTACTGGCATAGATCATTTGTTTCTGCTGTTGCCTAAAATCAGTTTTCTCTTTGCACTTTGGCCCATGCACTTGTTAGAGACATAGTTCGTGCCCTACAGTAGTTGTATGAGTGTTGCTTTGGTTCACGTGGTGTTGAAAAGAGGCCTAGACCTGGGACAATCTTTACAGAGGTTGACCATAAAGCAGCTCTTTAGCAGGCTGCCTGATTCAGCAGGTTGCTTTTTATTTAGCCCTTGACTTCAGATACAGGTGGGTGTGTTGGGTAATAAAAGAAAAGGGGGAATAGCTGGCTACTGATGCAGTACGTGTCAACTTTGTAGAACTGGTTTTCTGGGAAGTGGGTGTGCAGTGTTACAGAGGTCAGAGCTTTAATAAATATCGGTTGTGCTTGGTCTTTGACCTCCTGCAGAATTTGCTACTGAATAGTAACAACACTGCTCCCCTTTCCACTGGAATCATTCTGGCAAGGCTCTGTGGATTTGCGTGCTGGGTAGCATGCCGCTAGGAAGCCTAGATCCTAACAGGAGCACTCGCGCTCTGGCTGCTGGTCTGCTTGCTCGTTAGTGGCAGTGTACCAGAGCTGAAGTTCTCTGAAAACTGAAACTTTTCTCCAATGCCAAAGCTCACTGTACTGAGAGAGCTGTAAGGGGCAGGGAGCAGCACGCTGATGCTAATAGTGTGCACAAACCCCAAGAAGTGTTCTGCCTGGCTTTCCTGCTTGCTGCTGTGGGTTGGAGCAGGTTGGGCATCTAGCAAACTCCTGTATACTGCACGCATGCCAAACTTCTGGCTTTAATTAGCAAGTACTAATTAAATATAAAAGTAATATTTGACTTTTAGCTAGAGATGGCCGTAGCTCAGAGTTCAGTCAGCAATCTGAGGTGTGGAAGTGTTTGTCAGCATGTTTTTTTCTTTTATTTTAAGCAATTTATTGAACTCCCCTGTGCCTGTGAGGCAGTTCCCCTCTGCTGTTGGGCACCAGAAAATATCACTTGAGCAGCCAGCCCTGCCGTCTGGCGAAGCATTTTTGCAGAGCACGCTTTCATTTGTTGTGCTATGTCACACTGATGTTGCATTTCTCCCTTTTGCAGTTTAATGATCACCTAATTAGTCCCAAAGAGTTTGTCCACTTGGCGGGCAAGTCAACCCTAAAGGATTGGAAGCGGGCGATCCGGATGAATGGGATCATGCTCCGGTTAGTCTCTTTATTTGTATGTGCACAGCAACAGCTGGATTTCTTTTTTCTGGGGGGAAGTGGTAGGATGGGACAGCTTTGACTCATGCTGCTGAGAGAACGATTGCACCACTGACTATTTATTTTACTAACAGCCTGGCCCCAAATATTGTCCATCCAATGGCTCCGCTTATCCTTGTGTGTAGGGAATAATTTGGGACAACAAATGGTTCTGCAGTCTTTTTACAGCTTCAGCCATGCTGAGTTCATCTGTCATAATGTCATTGCAAGTTTTAATGGCAACTAGTGGTCAGGCTGTGTTGCATACAGGTTCTTAGTATGACCTACCAAATGAAAACAGTCTGGTCATAAAGTAACACACATTATATTACATCTGCTTTGTGCCACTTTTCTTTGTGAAAGGCTTATTTAAAGCTTATTTATACAAACATTTATCTTCTGGCCTTAACTACAGAATTCAGTTCCTGAATTTATGGTCATCTTTAACACCTGCATGGGACAGTGATTCAATTAAAATCTCTCTTCTCCTCTTGGCAGGACAGAAATACATCCCCCCTTTCCCTAGTGTTTGTCAATATTTTCATACTCTTTTTCTCTGGGTGGCTTTGTGTTTGCCTGTGTTCTCCTGTGTGTAGGAGTCTTCCTTATTCTTCCTAAGCAGCTTTTACTTCACGTAGATTTTACATAATAAGCTTATACTTTGCCAGGCGGGCCTTTCAAGGAAGAAACTTCCTAAAGAATATGTGAAGGCAAGCCCAGCAGCCCACTGGAAGCCAATCATAGGAAGCTAAGATTGTTTTTGGCCAGCAAAGACTTGGGGATGTTTGGAGACAACTTGTTTAGATTAGGAAGATCATATATGCTAGTCTTGCAGCCTCCTTTGCTTAAGTTGAGACACCTTATTTTAGTTTATAACGAGAACTGCATCCTATCTCTTTCTACATGACATGAAGCAAAAAGGGGAAGGAACCAACCTCCTGCTGCCTCAGTCCTAGGCTGAGGTTGCAGCTCACCTTCCTGCAGGAGGCTGTGGGCATGTGTGGGGACTAGGTGCTCAAGGGACCAGACCGAGATCTTCCGTTCTCCTTCCCTTCCTCTTGCCCTCAAAAAGCAAGTTTGTTGGATCCAGCGAGAGCACCTAGTTAAAATAAGACCCCCATGCAGAAGGATCAGAGCAGAGAGAGGTGGGAGCAGCTCTGAAACGAGCTTGCCCAAAGGCTGGGTGTTTCCTTCCTTTTAGAAGGAGGAGGAGATGGAAGAGCAGCAGGACAGTGCAGCTCTGCCTCTTCCATAGAGGCGCCCCACGGAAGTGTGGATGTGCTCAGCGGTATTTGTGTATCGCTTACACCGAGCTCGGGAAATGTCCTCAGAACTGATCCGCTGATCCCACAGAGCTCTGCAAAGAGGATTTTGACAATGTCACAGAGCAGGGTTGACGTGCTGCATTAGAAAATTGGATTCTAAACAGTAAATTCACATGAAGACTTCTATCAAGTAGAAGATCGGTTGAGAGAATGCAACTTGTCCTGACATTTCTAAAGGTATTTTAACTTTCCCAGGGATATATTCCTGTGAAACTAAATGTGCGCCTTGAGTCTCTCAGCCCAAGTTGAATGCTCCCGTGACAAAGAAAAGGTGGTTTTGAAATGTGCCAGTCCTGGTGGACTAAAGAAATTTGTTCTCAGTGTTTGTGCAGATTTGGAGAGGAATCTTTTTACAGTGCTGAAATCCTATCTTGAGCTTCTGCTTTTGTGGAGCTTTGTTGTGACATCTGTTACCTCTAATGCAGATGACAAATTCTCCCAGTGTGCACAGTTTTAACTTGTTATGCCTCAAGTCTTAAGAGTTCACCACTTCCTTTGACTTTGAAGCCTTGTTTGAATTGGGAAATGAGCTGCTTCCAAGTTCTGTTACTCTGTTTATTGCTTGCTGTAAATATTTGTTCACTATGTGTTTCCCTGGGCACCTGTTACAGATTGCTTTGTTTCAAGCTGTAAAAGGACATCAAATTCGCTTGGTTTTAATCTTCCTTCCTTTACTAATTAATCAGTATGTGTGGCAGTGAAGGAGAGAACAACATGGTATGCTTCATTGAAGTGTTTTTTAAAGAAACTTTTTTTAGTCTCTTCCTCTTTCCTCATTCTAACTGTTCAGTAAAATTTACTTCTAATGCAGTCAGTGTTCTGTTAAGTGTGCACCTTCTTCCTCCCATTTTTGTAGGGTCACGTTTTGCTTAACTAGTTAATAACCTCCCTGTGCACATCCTTGTCTGTGTTGGCAAAATCATTGGAAAGACCAGCCGTCAATTCATCACACCTCCGATTCATTTGTGGTCAAGGAAGCTCCTAATGCAGTTTGATCTGGCAGGAAAATACAGGATATGGTAGAAAAATGTTCAGAAATTCTAATCTGTTCTAGTTCTCTACCTCAGCTACAACATACGTTTGATGGGCTTTTTCCTTACCGTTGTGGCCTCCTAAAACACTTAACCACCACTGAAGTATTGCGCGTAGTGGTCAGATTTGTGCAAGTGGCCAGTACGGAGCAAACTGGAAGCGGGCACTGTTTTAATTAACTCTTGGTTAATGCTGTCTCTAAGATTAGGAAATAGGGAAACTTGGGTGAAATCTGTTGCCTGTCTGCGCTCTCATTCTTGCTGGCCTGTTAAGCAGAATTCTGGAGGGTTTTATTTAACTGATTCTCTTACAGGGGAACATTTCCTTCTGCTTTACCATTGCCTGCTAGGTAGGACTGTATGAAAGGAAGAGAAAAGCAGAAAGATAAAGTACAGCTTGTGCTTTTCATCTAGAATTTTGAAAAGTTCGAGTGCGAAGCTTTGCATCCAGACAGGAGCTGTTTTTCAGCAATCTGTCAGTACCCTGTTGATGCAAGTATGTTCTCATGCTTGCTCCCTGTGTTGCAGGAAGATCATGGACTCTGGAGAGCTGGATTTCTACCAGCATGCTAAAGTCTGTTCGAACACATGCCGAAGCACTAAAATTGACCTGACTGGAGCCAGGGTGTCTTTGACCAGCCAGACATCAACAGAGTATATTCCTCTCACTCCTGCTTCTGCAGATGGTATGTTCAGTGATTCCTAGCACCCTTACAGCAGGGGCTTTGAAGAGTTAAAGCATAAATAATGCTGCGTAATGAATGCCCCTTATTGTTGCCTCTGTTCTTTGGTTTTTGTGGGTTGTTTTTGTTCTCTGCTTTTCCTCCCTGCTCTGTTGCAGGATTTCCCATGTCAGAGCTAGGCAGAGTCACTATCAGAGCACATCTTGGCCGAGGTGTAATAATTCACCTAGGTGCTCTATGACATTGCATGACCTGAAGAGCTGCCCTTCTTGCATCCTGTCTTACCCAAAACTCTGTAGCTGAAGCAGAAGACTGCAAATCTGTAAGAAAACAGGAAAACAGTAGTCATTGCTTGATGAGGTCATCTTCTGTCCTAGCTGCTGGGCAGGTGCTGTCCTTCAGTGCTTATCGCGGGAGGTCAGAGATCAGCATGGTTTCTCTTGCTGCACAGCGTGCCAGGTTGGGAGTCCCTCTTACTGCACCTTTTTTTTTAAGCTGTAAACTGACTTCTTTCTGAATAATTTAAGCATTTTCATTTAAGGCTCCCTGGCTGAATTATTTATCATTTTTGTCTGATGAATACAACTTTTTTTTTTCATCTGCCCTCTTGTGTGTAGTTTATAAAAATGGATTTAAAAGGATATTGTGGCTATGTAGCTTTAGCCCTAAATTTGCCTTGTAATTACAGGTAGCTATTTTTGGGGAAAATTATCTAATTTCTACATACTTTTATATTTCCCAAATCCTTTTGTCATTGAGAATTAAGAAACATCCCCCCCGATTTCGCCTGGATCCTCAGCTCGTGATCGGCTCTGAAGAAGCCGAGCTGAACCCCTTAGCCGCCTCTGCGGGGAGCCCGTAGCAGCCGAGCCCGGTGTTTTGGTAGCGGTAACCGTGGAAGCCGGTGTCTGTTTTGGTGCCTGTTGCACCCTCGCTGGGCTCTGGAATCACAGCCCTGTTCTCAGCATTTCTATTAAATCAAATCATGGAAATTAACTCCCTAACGAGGAGACGCTTCCCACGCCCTTGGGTTCCGGCCGCGTTGAAGGAAGCGGAGTCCTGGCGGCTGCGGGGCGATCGGGTGCTCGCAGCGCTCCCCCGACGATCGCCGCAGCCTCCCCGGCCCCGATCTCCCTTCGCGCGGCTCGAATGGCCCGCGGCTCCCTCGTCCCTACGGCAGCAATTCCGCGGAGATTCGGCCGAGCTGCGGTGGCGGGGGGGAGCGGCGGGCAGAGCCGAGCAGGCTCCCGCTGCTCCGAGGCTTTTTGTCTTTGCAAACCCCGTGCGCGAGCCAGTTGGCGAAGGGCGAAAAGGGGTTTGCAACAGATCTGCTGTTCGGGGCTCAAAATCTGTTCGCCTTCCGCTCTAGGCGGTAGTGGTGTGCGGAGGGGGGACAGGAAGGACGCCGCCCGTCCCGGGCACGTGTCCTTTCGCAAGGACCGCAGAAGCGATCCGTGCGGAGGCGCGCGCCGGCGTGGGCAGAGCGCCGCCGCCTGCGCCGCGGTCTTGTGCGGCTCGACGCTTCGCCGGGGTGTCTCTTGGTTTGGCTTTGAGAGCAAAGTTCAAATAAAATGGGTCATATGCAATAAAAAGGGGATGCTGTGGAAATGCAAGGGAGTGTTTTCGTTAGAAACAGCCTGTGAAAAACGTAGTGAAAAATCAGGACTTTTTTTTTTCTTTTCTTCTTGCTATTGGCTGCAGTGAATGGATCCCCAGCTACAATCACCATAGAAACCTGTGAGGATGCCAGCGATTGGACCACTAGCATTGGAGGTATGTCTTGGGAATGCGCTAGAGACAACACATCCAGGGTAGATGAAATGCACGGAAAAATCAAACAGCAAGGACAGTGAATAGGAACTCTTGCTGGAGCTGCCTTAATTTGCAAGCCTGCTTGAGCTTCCTCTGGGATTATTTGTTTACCATTCCTCGGTGCATAGCATCAAATTATATCCTGCACGAATTCAGTCCGAGTGCACCATCATCTTGAGATAAAATTGTTTCTAAGCAGTAGAATGTCAAAGTATAGGCCAAATATTTGATGTGGCTCTAGGAAAAGTTAGAGTAGTTGTAAAACTTCTCTCTTGCTGCTCTTATGTAATCTGAGCTAAGGAAACAGATGTTTCTTAGATGGGGTTCCTGCTGCCTCATCTAGCTACATTGATGAGATCAGATTCCTAAAAGAAACTCTGCTTTGGGTGTCTCTTACTTGCCCCGGGTTTAATTTGCATCCTGAGCTGAATTGGGAACAGCCTTTTCTGCTGCATCAGTGAGCTCTTTGGCCAGGTTGGATGTGATATGGAGCATGCAAGAAGCATTAGGAGAAAACATGTTCTTTTAAAATGCCAAAAGTATTTGTTCTTTCAGTTGCAACTCCTTCAGGGTATGTGCTTTGGTTGGGTTTTGCCCTGTTGTTGTGCTACTTAGAGACTGAGTGAATCTCACCCCTGTGGACATGAGAAGCAGAATCCAAAGCAAGTCGCCATCCCCTCGGTGCACTGCTTGTGCAGCCCCTTGTCTTGAGAGAGAGCCGTTAAAATCCCCATTGCTTCTTCCTAGTATTTTAAGGGTCTTTTGCTTTCTCTTTCTCCAGATGATGCTTTTGCTTTTTGGCAAGGGTTGAAAGAAGCAGGGGTTCTGGAAGAAGTAATCCATGAATTCCACCAGGAGCTAATGGAGACCATAAAAGGCTTACAGGAGCGAGCACAAGATCCCCCACTGCAGCTCAGCGGTAAGGATCTGGTCCTGGGTGCTTGGACATGTTGGAAAGAATCATCTGAGGAGAGGGGTTTGTGAATTTTCTCCTTTAGCATGAATGGATATCTTTATAGGAATGTGGCTAATCATAACTAAACTGATTTTCTTAAAAATAGAAAATGAAATTAAAAGGAGATGCTTTTACTGGTTGACTTTTAATTTACCATTCTCATAAAATTTAAATTAGATGAGTATTTTCAGCTTTGTAGTGGTGTGGGAAGGGAAAGTGAGGCTGCCAGCTAGACAGCTTCTACTAAAAGCTGTTCTGGCCATGCTTTGGGTAGCCTCTCAGCAGTGCTTGGGGCTGCTCAGGTGGCCTAAATTCTGTATAATTCCCTGTGGCTGGTGTGTCCTGTTTGCTGGCTTTGGGTTTTTTGACAAACGCTTGGCAAAGGAGCTTAGGTGGGTTTAGGCTATCAGAATATGATGCAGCAGCCAGCTACTGTGTGAGGAGTTATTATTTTTTTAATCAATTCCTGTTAAGTAGGAAAGGACTGTTTATATGCTAATGACCTCTTGCACTTTCTCACGACTCTTCTGTTTTCTCCCCCGTTGTCCTCACACAGATTTTTGACTACCTTCGTTGAACATGTTCTTTTTTTTTTTTTTTTTTTTTTTTAATGGCTTTTTACCAGGGAAAGAAATGCTTTATATTGAGAATTTTGCTTTCCTCAAAGATCTGTGTCTTCTTTTTAAGATGCCGTTTTACTCAACAACATAGTCCAGAATTTCGGCATGCTAGATTTGGTCAAGAAGGTCCTGGCTAGCCACAAATGTCAGATGGATCGCTCGAGAGAACAGTATACGCGGGATTTGGCAGGTATACCCCAGAGAAAAGCCGGTGTTCTTGACCTTGTCATCACTGGCAGTGTGTCTTATCTCTAAGTAAGAAAGTGGGTTTTTTGTTGAAGCTGGCGCGTGCTGAACCAGCTGCAGAAGGACCAGCTTCTCATACTGGAGGTTCTGCAATGGCGGTGGTTCCTGGAAGCTTGTTTTTGCCCCAGACTGAGGTGCCCTCTGGTGATTCTTGTCTCTTTTCAGCTTTGGAGCAGCAGTGTGATGAGCACCGCAAGCGGGCAAAGGAGCTGAAGCACAAATCACAGCATCTCAATAACGTACTGATGACTCTAACTCCGGTCTCTGTCCCGACACCTTTAAAACGTCCCAGACTTACCAGGGCCACGTCTGGGCCAGCTGCCATAACCTCCCAAGTCCTGTCCCAGCCGGCACAGATCGCGGTGGCTCCAGGAATGCCCGTCTCTCAACTTGCCAATCTGCCCCTCAGCAAAGTGGTATCCGCGCTTCCAACGTCCGTGCTTGCGAAAAGCCCGTCGCAGCCCCCGGCGGTGAGCTCGCCTGCGTCGCCGCTCCTGGGAGGGTACACCGTGCTGGCCTCCGCGGGCTCCAGCTTCCCCGGAGCCGTGGAGATCCACCCGGACGCTTCCAACCTGACGGTGCTCAGCACGGCCGCCGTTCAGGACGGCAGCACTGTCGTGAAGGTCGTGAGCCCTTTCCAGCTGCTCACCCTCCCGGGACTCGGCACCGCCATCCAGAACGTGACGCAAGTGGCTCCCGGTGGGAGCACGATCGTGACCGTGCCGTCGGGCGCCGCGGCGGCGGACGAACGCGCCACCACCATCGAGGTGACCGCAGTGGCCGACGAGGCGGAGCAGAAGTGACGAGGGGACTTGCCTGGAGGGACGTTTTCTGTGACACTCTGGGTTGGAACTGCCTTTTCTCCGTCTGCGCTGAGGGAAGAGGGAGCAGTGTAAAGAGGGCACAGGTTAATGAGACTCAGAATGGCTGAAATTGGTAATAAGGAGATTCGAGTCAGAAGAGAGAAAGAGAGGGAGGAAAGACGCCAGAAGAAGGGAAAGGCAAAATGCTCTGCCCTGTTTGGAGAGGAAAAAAAGGCTTGTCGTAAAGCTTTCCTCCCATGCTCTCTGGGAATACTTATTCTGTTTCTAGCTTGTTAGCCCTGCCTTATCTCTAGACTTCTTAGCTGGGACAGTGTGTTAGAGAAGCAGACGGGAGCAGGGTCGCAGGGCAAGGAAGCAAAGGCAGTAGCAAAAGATTAAGAAAATACTAGACAAACCGCAGAGCAGGCGCAGCTCCGCGGTGGCCGCAGGGTCTGGCGCGAGCTGACGGCGCGCGGAGGACAAGTCGGGGGCTGCCCTCCCTGTCCTGGGAGAGGGCTGCACGGGTGGACGGGCTGGCGGAAGGGGTGGGCGCACGGGTCGTCCGTGGGACACGAGTGGGCGTGGAGTTACGGCGGGGAAGACCCTCCGTGCGGCAGCTGCGGGTCCTGTTACGTTGGATCTGGAGGGCTTAGACACCTCGTCCGTGCTCAGTAGATGAGGTTTCCTCCTGAGGATCACCATGTGCTTCCCAGGTCTGATCAGTGAAGGAGATGGGGGAGAACTGTTACAGGTTTTGGTTCCGTGAAGAGAATAGACAAATGCAAAGAGCCAGAAAAAGCTGTAACTTCTGAGGATTTAGGGTCTCTTTCTATTTTTCTCCAAGAACCCGTTCTTTGGGATTTTAAGCAAATTGTGTAGCCCTTCTGGTTGTGAAGATACTGCTATAAGGCAGAAACGTACTGTTGAATGTGCAGAAAGACTAATTAAACAAAGCACTCTGAGAAGTTTGCGCTTCTTAACGAGGTTTAACTCTAAAGCCTGCCTGTCCCGGCAGCAGGCTGGCCCTCGGTCGCGCGCGGCTTGCTGAGTGCCTCTTCCTCGCGTAGCTGGGCGCTGCCATTCTCTCCCCGCGTGGCTGCAAAGATGTTCTGTGGGCCGCAAGGTCTGAAACACCGACACAGAATATTCAGCTCAAATATTCTTTTGATGATTCAGCTTGCTGCGAGTCTCAACTGTTCCTGTTTTAAGGCACATGTACGCCGTATGTGTGTGAAGCGATGTTTACACTGTCTCCAGCTAAAAGGAGTTGGGTGCTTGAAGTGTGGGTTTTCTATAACTTGATCTGGCAGCAGCTGCAATGACAGGTCACTTTAATGAGCTAATAAATATTTTTTTTTGAAAGAGTGCTGCTGGTTTATTTTATTTCAGTGTGTGGTCGTGACAGCTAGGATTGCAATTCAGGACTACGTCAGAGCAGAAACACACTTTAAAGATATATTTGTGCGTACGTATATTCAGTGCTCGCTACCATCCACACATGCAGAGAAATGCTTCAAACCCTTCCATGACTGTGGGCATGTTGTGACTGTTCCAGACTGTATCCTGGGTGCGAGGAGATGCCCAGGGCGTTTCTCCTGCCGTGAGCACAGGCTATGAGAACATCAGGAGTGGCCACGACAAGTGGCTTGGCTTGTTTGCTGCTCTAGCCCTTAAAGTGCCTGGTTTGGGGTGCACTGAAGTCCTCCTTTCTGATCATTTGAAGGTTTTATGGGGACCATAGAGCTTTTTGGCTTAATCTGTTAGCTGCAATTGCATGTTGGTCTGGTAAAACTCTGGGGGAGTGAAATTTTACAAAAAAAAGCTTAGGAATTCTTAAAGAAAGACACGACCAGCTTTTAGTATTACTGGGAGAGGGCGGCTTTCCTGTTGGAGCGAGGAGGAGAAACCTCTTGTCAATAGTATGGACCTTTTCAGGCATGTGAGTTTGAGCAATTTCACTGCTGCATATGTGAGTGGGAGAAGTTTTGCCTAAAACTTGATGATATAAAAGGATTTCTTTCTTTGCAGATGATGCTTTTAATTTCAGGAACTGGGAATTTTGATGACAACCTGCAAACCTGACTGAGCGGTTTGGATGAGAATAGCAGTCTTGAAGATCTGCTGTCCTGGCTGCGGGATGGGTGCTGCCTTGGCACGTTTCCTGTGCTAGGAGGAGTGGACATGTGGTTATGTCCTGGCAGACCAGAGATGTGGTAATAGAAGTTATAAGCCGGGGGCAAGAAGAGCAGCTTTTTTGTGTGTGGTGAGATGGGCGAATGCGAGCGCGTGCAGGGTTGGCCCAAGGGAAGCAGGACGGAAATGAAGCGGGTGCGTGGTTGCACCATGGATTCTGTGACCCTGCTTAAAACGCTCTGCCCTTCTCCATCGCAGCGGGCAGACCAGCACGGTTTCTGCACTGAGGCACGTTTCTTCGGAGCACCTCTACGTTCGCAGCAAGGTCGTTGTTCAGAAGTCTCTAGTTTTGTGTTACAGCAGCTTTGAAACCACTGAACCAGACCAGTATTTTGCTAATTCTGTCTCTTCTGCCAAGCAAGTTTTCTGAACATCACTTACTTCCTTCTCTTAAGTAAATAATAACCCCTTCCTCCCACGCTGGGGAAGGAGCACAGCTATGTTTTCTCTCAGCTGAGACGACAGTGAGAAGTAGGTGTGCACGCTGGGTATCTGGCCAGCGTGGTGGCTGCTCTGACGTGATGTTTACTCTGCAGTTTGGACGTTGTAACTGGGTTTCGCAGATGGTTAAGGACACAGGTCAGTGGTGTTTGGAGGACTTCGTCTGCCTAGGGCCTAACGGGAAGGGAAAGCCCGCTGTGGACCGCCGACGGCTTGGCGCTCCTCGGAGGCGGAGCGGGGCAGCGGTGTTGCAGGGGTGGCTCCTCTCCAAGCTCCTGCGTGCAAGTGAAAGCAAAGGAGAGACATGCTTCCAGCAGCAAGTGGGATCCTTCTGGCATCCCAGGGACTGAGCAAGCGCAGCGTAGCATCCGGAAGGCTTCAGTGCCGCAGAGCTGTGCAGTGAGCCAGGAGGGCCAAGTGCGTGACCACAGCAGGGTCCCCGGGTACCCGTAGACGCTGTAAGTGGTGCCAGGGTGCTGCGCTGGCTTTATCTCGCGGCGCTGCAGAGCCGTGCGGCTCGGCTCTCCGAGGCCGAGCAGCACGTCGTGCTCCAGCCGGCGCGGGGCAGAACGCGGCGTCCGCCTTGGCGCGGGCCGAGCCTTGGGTCCGGGCTCTCATCCCTTTTCTCTTGCTGTTGCAAGTGCTGAATTCTGGCCAGCCTGGAGCATCTGCAGAAGTCCCTAGGGCCCTTCGTGGCCCTGCTCCTGGGCTGCTGCCCTTCGTGTCACCAACGTGCGTTCTTGAGGGCTTGAGCTGCCCTAGCTTCGGGAGTGCTGGTGAAAGGAACCCGCTGAGTGTTTGCAGAGAACCGCAGTTTTCACGTGTAATGAGCTTTGTTTTCAGACTCTAGTAACAGGAACACGTTCATCAGGGTGAATTTTTGATACTGAGGGAGCTCTTGGCTTTGGAGCTGGTATGTGCCGCTTGGTAGAACGTCCTTGTGAGGCTTCCTGAGAAGGAAGCTCGAGAGGATGTTGGAGTGAGATGTGCCAGGTAGACAAGGGACACGTGCCTCTCCTGGGTGCGTGCACACACGTGCGGGAGCCTTTAGTTCACTAATTCGGTCTGTGCATGTCCAAACTGCTGCGGATGCTGCGAATAAGATCTTACATCTGGGTATTTTTTTCTTTTTGCACATAGGGACTTCAGGTTAAATCATCTACATTTAAACTAGCTTTTGCTTAGCAATTAATACTGCTGAGCTGACTTGAGGCACACTCTGATTTTAATTAGATTTTAATCTGGTGTGCGTGCATCTGAGGCCTTCTGAGGGAGCCTGTTCATCTCTCCTGTCCCCTCCTCCTGCGTGCAGAGGCGGAAAGGTGCGTTGCAATGTTTGATCTGTTCCTCTTCGCCCCCTTGCCCCGTGGAAGGAAGGACTTTTCCCAGCGCAGTGTGTTTAAAAGCCAGTGTCGAGCCGTCCAGACCCTCGTGGACGGGCGGCCCCTGCGTCGGGACTCGCCCGCTCCGCGCCGGCGGCCGCCCTTCCCCTGGCTTCGTTGCGGGCGGAGATAACCGGCCGGATTTCGGGACCGCGCCGTGCGACGCGGCGCGTGCGCGGCAGCGAAGGCGACGTCCGCGGCGTCCGTCCCGGTGAGTCGGGGCGGACGGTCCCGCGGAGGAGCCGCTGGGCGAGCGGTTCGGGTGCGTTAAACCTCGCGCGGTGCCACGCGAGCGGCGGCTTTGCAGGGCGCCGGCCGCGGCGTGGGAGTGGAAACCGAAACCTGCTGCCCGGCTGGTTATCGAAAAGCAGCAGCGCTCGGGCTCGGGCTCCTCCCCCGGCTGTGCTGCTGCTGCTGCTGCTGCTGCTCTGCGCCGCCTCCTCCCCGACCCTTTCTGCCCCAGCGCCCAGCGAGCGCCGGCCTTCAAATTTTTATTTATTTGTTTGTTTATTTTAAGCAAGTCGCTCCCCCTCTCCCGGTGGGAACCGCAGCGAGAGCTGCGCTCTTTTCTCGGGTTCCTCTGCATTTATGGGATCTTCTTTACCTGCGCCAGGCAGGACCAGACACTTCACTTAACGCATAAGGGCAGCCGAGTTTCTCATCGCCCTCACCGCGGGAGTTGGGGCTTTCCGGGGCTTTGCCACCCCAGCGAGCAAGGAGGGGGGGCGGGGGGGGGGGGAAAAAGAAAGAAAAAAAGAAAAAGTTGGTGCAGAGTCCCGTGGCAGAGGCGCCCTGCGGGCCCCGCTGCAGGCACCGCGCGTCCCCTGGCCGCGGGAGCCCGGCGGCGCGTCCCCCACGGGGCTGGGGGGCCCGGCGGGCCGGCGGGAGCGGGTGCTGCCGCGCGCGGCGCTCTCCCGCCGCCGCTGCCGCCTTATCTCCGTGCGGGACGGCAGCCGGCGCGTGCTGAACGCCCTAATCGCTCCTTTGCTGACAAAACACGGCGGCAAGGAGCTGGCGGCCACCGGGCACTGCGCTTGGCCTGGCGCCTGGGCACGCCGTGCGCCTCTGAGCCCCCTTGGCAGCGGGGAGCCCTTGGGTTTGGGTTTCCACATCTCTGGCACAGTCTGGCCCTCCAAGGCTGTAATCTTTGCTAGCTGCACCTATTTGGAAGTGCTTTTTTCCCTTTTTCTCCTTTTTTTTTTTTTTTTTTTTTTTTTTTTTGCCTGTTTTTTTCCCAGAGTTTGTAGCTGGATGCTGGCTCCGAGATAAAACGGAGCAGGAAAGTCAGGCCTGGGGCATCGCTGCAACACAGCCCCCAAGGGCGGCTGCTTTCCCAAGCCTCCCCTCCGGGATGCTGCCGCCGGAGGGACGCGGGATCTGCGGGGCCTCGGCCTCGCGCCCCGACGTTGCCGTCGGCTTCTGGTGGCCGAGCGCGGCTGGCCGGGGAGCCCTCGGCGGCCCTCGGGCGCGGGGCCGCGGCGGCGGGAGCACGCTGCCCCGGGGGCTGCGGGGGCCGCGGGGCTCCGGGCGCTGGCGGGCCGGCGCGGCTGCCGCGCAGCGTGCGCGCTCTGTAAGGAAGTTATACAAAGCCCGATGCAAATGAGACTGTTTGCAGCTCGGGGAGCTCTAGCTCCTGGGGGCGTGTTTTTTTTCGTTTGTTTGTTTATTTTTCCACTTGATTTTAATTTTTTGGTAGGAACTTCAACCTTTTGAGGCTAGTTGACCCTCTGTAGGGAAGGGAACAGAAATTGAAACTGATGACGATGACAAACAGAAAGGAAACCGGGCAGCCTTCCCGCAGCCGGAAGCCCTTTTTAAGCAGCGGCAGTCTGGCTCATCTCTTGCCCGCGTGCGTCTCCCCGGGCTGAAGGCTCGTGCTGCCTGCGCGACTTTATCCGCCTGGCGCCTAAAGCAGAGGAGGCCCAGGTACGGAGTGGCACCCCGGGGTGCTGCGGCGAGCTCGGCAGTCCCTGTCCCACGTCCCTCCAGCCGGTAAGCGACCACCAGGCAGAGAGGCACGAGGAGAAAGCAGGGGAGGACGAGCGTGCCCGGAGCGTGCATCCCCCCCCACCCCCAGCTCGGGGGGATGTGGGGGGAGAGCAAGGGGGCTTTGCAGGGCCAGCGCGGGAAGCTCCTGCCTTGGTGATTGAGGTGCGCAGAGGAGCAGAGCCGGGGTGCCGACCTCGCGCCCCGATGGCCGGGGTACCGGGCTGGGGTGCGGGACCTTGTGCCTTGCTACCTGGGATGCCGGGGAGCAGAGCTGGGGTGCAGACCCTGTGCCTTGAGTGCTGGGGTGCAGATCCTGTGCCTTGATAAGTAGGGTGCAGGGGGAGCAGAGCTGGGGTGCAGACCCTGTGCCTTGAGTGCTGGGGTGCAGATCCTGTGCCTTGATAACTAGGGTGCAGGGGGAGCAGAGCTGGGGTGCAGACCCTGTGCCTTGAGTGCTGGGGTGCAGAGCTGGGGTGCAGAGCCTGTGCCTTGATAAGTAGGGTGCAGGGGGAGCAGAGCTGGGGTGCAGACCCTGTGCCTTGAGTGCTGGGGTGCAGAGCTGGGGTGCAGAGCCTGTGCCTTGATAACTGGGGTGCAGGGGGAACAGAGTTGGGGTGCAGACCTTGCACCCTGATCGCTGGGGTGCAGGGGGAGCAGCCCCAGGGTGCAGCCCCGTGCCCTGATTGCAGGGGTGCAGCCCCGTGCCCTGATTGCAGGGGAGCAGCCCTGGGGTGCAGCGCCATGCCTGATTGCGGGGGTGCAGCGCCGTGCCCCGATCGCAGGGGTGCTGGGTGCAGCCCCGGGGTGCAGCGCCGTGCCCCGATCGCAGGGGTGCTGGGTGCAGCCCCGGGGTGCAGTGCTGTGCCCTGATCGCAGGAGTGCCGGGGTGCAGCCCCGTGCCCCGATCGCAGGGGTGCAGTGCGGGGTGCAGCCCCGGGGTGCAGCGCCGTGCAGTGCCCCGATCGCAGGGGTGCTGGGTGCAGCCCCGGGGTGCAGCCCCGTGCCCTGATCGCAGGGGTGCCGGGGTGCAGCCCCGTGCCCTGATTGCAGGGGTGCAGTGCGGGGTGCAGCCCCGGGGTGCAGCGCCGTGCAGTGCGGGGTGCAGTCCCGTGCCCCGATCGCAGGGGTGCTGGGTGCAGCGCCGTGCCCCGATCGCAGGGGTGCTGGGTGCAGCCCCGGGGTGCAGCGCCGTGCCCCGATCGCAGGGGTGCTGGGTGCAGCGCCGTGCCCCGATCGCAGGGGTGCAGTGCGGGGTGCAGCCCCGGGGTGCAGCGCCGTGCAGTGCCCCGATCGCAGGGGTGCTGGGTGCAGCCCCGGGGTGCAGCCCCGTGCCCTGATCGCAGGGGTGCCGGGGTGCAGCCCCGTGCCCTGATTGCAGGGGTGCAGTGCGGGGTGCAGCCCCGGGGTGCAGCGCCGTGCAGTGCGGGGTGCAGTCCCGTGCCCCGATCGCAGGGGTGCTGGGTGCAGCGCCGTGCCCCGATCGCAGGGGTGCTGGGTGCAGCCCCGGGGTGCAGCGCCGTGCCCCGATCGCAGGGGTGCTGGGTGCAGCGCCGTGCCCCGATCGCAGGGGTGCAGTGCGGGGTGCAGCCCCGGGGTGCAGCGCCGTGCAGTGCCCCGATCGCAGGGGTGCTGGGTGCAGCCCCGGGGTGCAGCGCCGTGCCCTGACCGCCGCGCGCCGGTGCCGGCGGGCGGGGCGGGCCGGGCCGGCGCCGCCCCGGCGCGGAGCCGCCGTGATGCAATTTCCGCGAAGTCCGGCCCCGGTTTGAATGCGGGGAGGCCCCAGAAACGAAACTGGCGGCGGCGGCGGCGGCGAAGCCCGAGCCCAGCGCGGCCGCGGCGGCGGTGAGAGCGGCGCGGCGGCGGCAGCGGGCCCGGGGCGCCGCGGGGCTGCCGGGTGCCCTGGGATGCTCTGGGGCGCGGGGTGCTGCAGGGGCGCGGGATGCTCTGGGGTGCTGCAGGGGCGCGGGATGCTCTGGGATGTTCAGGGGTGCAGGGTGCCTTCAGGTTGCAGGGTGCCCTGGGGTGCTGCAAGCCTGCAGGGTGCTCCAGGGTGGATCCCGGGCGCTTTGGGGCATTGTAGGGTGCCTCGTGGGTGCAAGGTGCCCCGGGGCACAGGGTGGGTGCAGCGTGCTGCAGGGCATAGGACGCCCTGGGGGGCAGTGCGGGGGGCAGCGGGGGATGCAGCACCCTCGGCCCTCGTGTGCTCCCTACCCACGCAGGGGCCCTTCTGGGGGG
The DNA here is from genome assembly GCF_028389875.1 of Rhea pennata. Classification (NCBI taxonomy): domain Eukaryota; kingdom Metazoa; phylum Chordata; class Aves; order Rheiformes; family Rheidae; genus Rhea; species Rhea pennata. The sequence continues at coordinate 17,116,159 of NC_084678.1, forward strand.
CAGGCTGGACTGGGATCGCATTTGGGGCGCTGTTTTGGGGTTGCAAGAGTCCCCTGGGTGCGAAGCCTTGCTTGGGCCGGCCCGGGCGAGCAGCCCCGAGGCCCAGGCGTCCTCCGCCCTGAGCTGGCCCTCGGCGGCGCGGGGGCTCTTAGCCGGCTCCTTGCGCTCTGCTGAAGACGTTCGTGTGCGAGAGCTGCGATCACGGGCGCCCGCCTGCTCCGCACAGACGTGCCCCGGCGTGCAGGGTGCTGCGCGCAGGTCGGGGGGGAAGCGCTTTCCCGCCGTCTCAGGCAGCGGCTTCCCGGCTGTTTCCGGAGGAAGAGGGAAATATCCCAGGGACCGACCCCACCTCGGCGCGGGGACGAGGATATCCGCCAGCAGGCGGGCCGGGAGGAAGGGCGCAGCGGGCGCCGCGCGGCTCTCGCTCTCCTTTCGCCTGCCGGACCGTCCCCGAGCAGCTGGCTCGGCCGCGGGGCGTCCGAGATGCTCGTCCTGGTCACTCCCACCGTTCCTCTGAGTGGCCAAAAGGGGGAAAAAAACCAAACCCTCGTGCGCCTCGGGCCGGCCCGGTGCCGGCCCGGCGCTGACGAAGGCGCCGGTGCGGGGTGCCGCCGGCGCCGTGGGGCAGAGGCCGGTCCCGCGGGGCTCGGCCCGACCGGGGCTGCCTGACTCACTCCCGCGCTGTCCATTGCATAATCTCTTGTCAATAATTAATCAAGGCCGGACTAGACAGACAGACAGACGTGAGGCCAGCGTGCTGCACCGGGGCTTGGCCACGCGGGTGCAGCGAGCGCTGCGCTGCGCTGCGCTTTACAGGCGCGCGGCAGGTCGGGGTTTAAATCCTAATTTCCAGGCGAAAGCGGCGACGCCTCGCGTGGTTGGAGCCGCGGGGAGGGCCCCGCCGAGGATGCCGCCGGGGCGCCCTGCGGCCCGGCCCGGCCCGGCCCGGCCCGATGTCCCCGGCTGGGAGGGGACACGTGTGAGCGGTGGGTATCCGTCCCAATGGGGCAGCGAGCCTCTGCAAGCAGGTGCTGAGCTGGTGGTTTCATAAACCAACTTCTCTCTGTTTGCAAGAGTCGCTTCTTTTGCCCATCGGAAGGATGCGAGTAGCTTTAAATGCTAGGCCGTGCTTTTGAGGGCTTCTGTAAAGAACGAGGGTTTTTCTTTAAATAGACAGGGAAAAAAGATGTTTGATGTGTTTGCTGGGAGAACGGGCTTTAATGCTGCAGCTTCGCTGAGGTTTCAAGAGGGAGTTTCACAGTTCCCCTTCCTATTGCCTCCTACCTCTGGAGCCCGTTCACAGAGGTTCTGCCTGTTCTGAGAGCTTGCTCAAAACCTTATTGTTTCTTAAAAATAAATAATATCGGATTTGACCCTTTAAGGCCAGAATATTCCTTCCTGGCTTCTCTAGAAGCGTGTCCTCCCGTTGGCGTGAATACTAGTATTACCCAGGCGGTCCTGTTCTGTCTTTCTTGGTGGTCCTCCAAGCGTTTAGCCAAGAGGGGCTGTATCGTTATCGCTGTATCGTTAGAGGACTGCAGCTCTGGGACTCTGTTGCACTTGGAGTACTCGAAACGGGAGGCTTAGCTCCCACTCAGCTCTGCACTGACGGAGCCGAGTGCCAATGGCCAGTTTTCATTCTCCGTGATTTGTACTGTGAAGATATTTTGGAGTTTTCACCAGTGACAGAGTTTCCACTGTGCCAGCTGTTGCATGAACCTGAATGTAAGAGCCTTTCTCCAGAGGAAAGGAAGAGCCCTCCAAAGGAACGAAGGTGGAATTCTGCTATCAGAGGAAAAATGAAGTTGTCTCAAAGCCACAGAAGCTGGAGAAATGTAAGCACCGATTCAGCAGGGCTCAGGAACATGCTCCTAACCCCCGTCAGCTTCAAAGGAGCTGAAAGTTTGAGTGTGACCTCGGCCTTTGGCTGCTGCGAGCTCAGAGTTCTTGGATGCAGGCGTGGGGCGTTCCTCCTGGCTGTGCTTCAACAGCAGCCTAAAACCCATCTAACCACTCGCTGTTGCGGTCCTACCCTACCCTCCCGCCTGCCCCAGCTTCGTGCCAGCTCTGGTGCTTGCCAGATCCTTCACGGAGTTTTGCAGCACGCTAACCCTGCAGAAACGGGGCATTTGTGGCTCAGTTTGGGTGCGTGGGGGGATGGGGTGGGTTCCGGGAACCGAGTGCTCAGTTCCCAGCCCGACAGCCTTGCCTGGGGCTGAGCTGTACGCCCAAGCTCGCCAGCCCTCTTCCTGCTCTCCCGGCGTGCAGGTCATCGCGGGCAGCGTGACTTCAACGCCCGCCGTAAAACGCGGCGGCGAAACGTCGCTAGCTCTTGAGCTGGTGGTTGCCTTTCTCCACCGAGTTTTGCCACGTGTGCAGCGCAGGGCTCTACCTTCCCTAAGCAGGATTTTGCTGGAGTGCTGCCCGTGCTTGAAGGAAGTGTTTGCGTGCATCCCTCCCTCTGCAGGTGGTAGCGCCGCTCCGATAAACCTGCGCGCGGGGCCCTGGCCGAAGGGCAGCCCCTCTGCGGGGAGGGAGCTCGCCGCCGCGTCTGTGCCGCGCTTGCGAGGGGCTCTCCGCTCGGTGCAGGCTCCAGAGGTGCAGAGCATGTCCCGCACGCCTGGGCCATGTGGGTGTTGTAAAATTGCCAGGGCACGAGGTGGTCTTGAGAGTCAGCCCTGGAGCAGCTAATTTTTTGGCAGAGTAGATTTCTGGGTGATAAAAGAAAAGCCTAATTGAAGGCAGCGGTGTTTACTGCGTATTGACCTGCAGAGCAGCTCGGTGATGGCACCGTAAACCTTCTTCCACGCTGACCCCGTGCGAGCTGTTCCCAGCACCCGCGGGATGGGGTGCGCGGGAAACGTCCCTGCAGGCAGAGCTGCCCCGGCTGGTGCCGAGTGCTGTTAGGGCAGTGCTCTGGTCTGGACGCGTGGGGCAAAGGTGGTGGCCCCGACTCTCGTAACCAAGCCATTTCAGACTGAGAAGCTGCTTTGGCCTCCAGCTCCAAGTAACGTGGATGTGCCCCAAGGGAGACCGCAGCCGCGTTGCTAAGATGTCTTCTCTCACGCCACGCGATGGTGTGGTTTTCCCTTTCTCCTGGGGCAGGCTCTTAGTGATTCCTCACTGCCTGAACAAAACAAAGGCAGTAACACCAGCTCCAAAGGTTGCCCTTCGAGCAGCAGTGAGCGGCCTGCCCTTGCTGCAGCAGCTGGAATATTTGTCCCACTGAAAGGTCAAGTCGCCTTCCTTTCCCCAGCCCACCTTGGTGGTCCCAAGAAGCCACGCTCGGGTGCAGACCGTTTCTCTCGGAACAGCTGCGTTAGTTCCCTAAGGACAGGGAGTTTACCCCTCTTTAGAAGCGCGTGCGGGATGCCCTGTGGATGCCTGACGAGTGTGTGCAGCCCTGCAAAGCTCTTCAGGGATGGAGCTGTGGGATGCGGCGTGCAGCTGAGCAGCCCTGGCTGGAGAGAGCCCTGCTGTGCTGTACCGCGTACACCTTCCACTGCCAACGCTTGTGGAGATGAAGCGATTTGTTAAACAAAATAGTAGTTGGACATTGTGCGACCAGAGCCTTTGGCTGCAGATAAAATATGGAAAAAGAGCTAGCTTGCAGCTGATGCCAGAAAAGCAATAGCCTTGACGCACGTTTTGAAGACGCTGATAATTCTGTTGTGGTTTGGAGAGAGCAGCCCTCGGGTTCAGGGTCTCTGGCCCGCAGCAGTGTTGCGTTGCCTTTGCTTTGGGATCAGTGGAACATCCCACTGTGCCCTTAGATCATGCTTTTGGCTGTCTCCCTTGGCCTGGTGGTCTTCTGTATTCTTACTGTTTTCCAGCTTATTTCATGCCAGTATGAAACGCTTTCTGCATGTCGGTTGGCAAGCAGGTAGCACCAGAACCTCTGCCGTGTCCTTACCCCTCTAGCAGGTCACAGAGGCAGTGGTAAAGTTTGGTTAGTGTGAGGCTTGAAGGACATTTCAGCTTCTCCAGCCTAGACAGAAATCTCCACGCTTGGAGCACCAGTGAAATGGCCCAAACCTGCCACGATTACTGTTTCCCAAGGGCATCTCCTCCTGGTGGACTTGGGTGATGGGAGGCTGCTGTCACTGCAGAGCAGTTCAGAAGTGTGGGAACGAGTTTGCCAAAGGCCATGGGGGAAAAGTGGGGCTGGACCTGGCAACAGAGCATTTGTTACTGAAACTCTCTGATTCCTTGTCCAATCTGTGCCTGGGAGCCCCAGAGTAAATCCTAGTCCTCTCCCTACCCTGTGTGGGATGGTCTGAAGCATGAGCGCTCGCTCACCGTGGTTGGCCTCTGTCCTTGGCTACTGTGGTCCACCTGCGTCACCTCCATCTGCCTGGTGGCACCCCCAACTTCCCAGGGTGGGAACCCGGCAGTGCTGGTGGCAGTGTGGTCCCCATCTCAAAGCGCCTCTGTGATGCCCGGTTGGCTCCTCTGCATCCCTTTACTCCTTGGTACCCGTAGCAAGTCTCCTTGCTGAGCCTGGGCGAGGTGCTCGGTTATCTGCTGTGCCGGGCTGCTGCCCCTGCCTTGGGGAGCCCTCGCTGACTTGCTAGTCCGAGGTGGCTGGTCTGGCCCTGGCCTCCGGCATCTGGCAGGCTCTGTGGGTTTTGCAACAGCTGCTTGAGCATGTTGCGGAAGAATATGTCAAAATTGGCCAATATCTGCTTTTTGCCTGTTTGCAGCCGTGGGACAGGAAAGTTGCTTCTGGAGGAGACTTCCTCGGCTGAGGCTGCAGCGGGCTGCCTCTGGCCTGAGCAGATCCCTTCGGCTGCGGTGCTCCTCTCCGTGTCACAGCGTGGGAGACGCGCGCTCGTTTGCCAGAGGGGCTCTAAAGCTGTTTGCCAGCGGCTGGGAGCGCTCGGGGGGCCGGCGCTGTGGGAGAGGAGGGTCCCAGCCAAAGGTGCCTCTTCCCTGCAGCATCCAGCGGGGAGGATGGGGAGGGGGTTGCCGCAGCTGGAGGCCGTGCTGGGCTGGAGCGATTTGCTCTGGCCCATTTGGGGTGTTTGTGGCAGAACCGGAAGGCAAAGAAAGAGCCCTTGAATTCCGTGCAGTTGCTGGTTGCACAGATGCTCTTTTTTTTGAGGTCGGTGACTTAAGCAGCCCCTGCCAGTGGCCAGCCCAGGGGCTGCCGTCTTCCTTAGCGCTTGCACCTTGGTGGCCAACCGCTCGGTAGGAGCTTAGGCCCGGAGCTTAGGTACTTGCGTGACACGGTGCACGGGGTGATGCTGCATACGCAGGACCAAGACGGTCCCTGCTAGGTTCAGTAGGTTTGAACAACTTAGAGACCCAAGGCAAGAGGCCGGACAGGCCCAGCCGGCGCGTGCTCCCGGAGCAAGGGCTGCTGTTCCTGCTAACAGCCTCATGCAGCTCTTCCAAGCGAGGCCCCGCCGCCTGCATGCAAAATCTGCTGCGCTTTAAATGCGAGTCTGGAAATAAACAGGCAGGGATGAGTCAGGGGTGAGTTAGCTCTTGCTACAAAGACCTGAAGGCATGACACAGTGAACTGGATCTTCGGAGAGGAAAAACTAATGCTGCTGTGTGACTCTGCCGTGCAGCTTAGTGGCTTGCTGAAACGGAAAGCAGCAATGTTGCACAGAGCCAGGGTTCCTCCCAGACTTGAAATTAAGCATCTCCCCCGAGTGCGTGTTCAGCCTAAGGTGCTGCAGAGAGATGGGATTTGGTGCCTCCTCCCTTGCCCCGCTGCCTTGGCAGCAAGCGGGGGCTGTGGCGCGGGGATGGGACGCGAGTAGGTCATGACGTGCACCCTGGCCCAGCTGGTGGGTGCGAGGTGGGTGCTCGCCGCGTTGGCGGACCCCCCCCGTCATCGGGCGCCCCTCGCCCTGGGTCCGCGCCCGCGGCTTGGGCCGTGCAGAGCTGCCGGGCAGCGACTCCGGAGCCCCGAGCAGCTCTGCCGGGGGTGCTCCCCGGCCGCCGCTCGCGCGGGAAGCCGCTCGCAAGGCGCTCCTGACCCGTTGCGCCGTGCGCGCCGCAGCCGACCGCGCCGGCTGTTTGCCGAGCTGTCGCCGGCGCGAGGCGGGGGCCCGGCGGCTGGTCTCGCGTGCCCGGCCCCCGCTTTTAGCCGCCGCGCGCGGGGCTCTCGCGTTGTTAACCCCCGCGGGTCTCGCCCGGCGCGGGGCTGCAGCGGCGTTACGCCTGGGTTTCTCCTCCGCGCAGCGTGGGGCAGGGCCCAGGCGGGGAAGAGGAAGGGCTGGGAGGCGGGAGAGCAGGAAAAAGAAAGAGAAATTTGGCAGGAGCGAAAAGAGAAGGGGGGAGGCACCTGGAAGGGGAAGAGCAAATCGGGTTGTCAGGGCAGGGGCTGGGAGGAGGCTGCTGGCGCTCGGGTCGGGGACGTGCCCGGAGCCGCCGGGGCGGGCGACTCCGCGTTCGGCGATAAGCGCTCCGGGCCGAAGGTCTGCAGCCTGCGGCGCTCCGGGGACCGAGCCGAGCCGTCCCGCGTGCTCTCCTGGCTCGGCAGCCCGGCGCGGCTCCCGTGGTCCCGTGCAGCACGTCTTGCAGGACGCGCTCCCCGGCTGGTAGGCGGACGGAGGTGGCTGAGTAGCGGCAGACCCCAGATGGAGGTTCCTGGGTACTTGGAGGAAGCTGGGTTATTTTAATGTCTCGGAGCGCGTGCTAATTTTTCCTGCTAACTTGCTTGTTCGTTGTTTCTTCATCAGGCTTTGCGGACTCGCATCGACGGCCGGCAGGTACCTCGCGAGCTGGGACACGGCCTGCTCTGCGGCGCCTCCTGAGCCCGGGATCTACTTTTAGAAACTTTTCCACGTGAATTCCCTTTTGCCTGGCCACCACTGACAATGCCTATAGCGAACGGGCTCTCCGTGCCGCTGGACAGTCTCCAGCGGCAGCTGGAGCTGTGCCTGGTGTGCTCCAAATGCAGCGTGAAAGAAAATGAGATTACCTACCGGTTGAAAGAAGTGGAGCACAAATGCATGTATGAGATCCTCCTTGCCAGGTGCAGGAAAAAGAGGAACACAGCCTGGAGGAAGGTCTCCAGGCGGCCGGGCTTCCCCAACCCAGCCCGTTACGCAGTCTGCCGATACTATGTCATGGGCTTGGGCTGCAGCAAGCACAAGAACCTATGCACCTTTGCCTGGAGCCCGGAGGAGGCGATGGTGTGGAACTTCGAGCGGGAGCACGAGCTGGAGAGGCGCGTACTGAAAGCTGAGGTCCTGCGGACCCAACTGGCCGACTGCCCCAACGGCCTCCCCACACCAGACCTGACCAGTGCCACGGAGGACATCATAAATGAATTTGGGGGGCATTTCCAGGAGATCTGCAAACGCTGTTTTTATGGAAGCCCTCAGCAGATCTCCACAGGTGGCCAGGCGCGGCTCTGCGAGTACCACCGGACGTGGGACCCACTGTTAGTGCACGTGGTGTCTGACAGTCAGAGGAAGAAGCAGTACATTGCCATCCGGCTGTGCCCCGAGTCCATCCCAACCTTGAACTACTGCAGGTACGTCTCCAAGGGCGAGCCGTGCAGGCACAGCGCTCAGTGGTGCCGCTACGCGCACAGCGAAGTGGAGATGGCCGTGTGGCAGGCGGAGAGGAACCATGGCTTGGCTCGCTCCGACCTGCTCTCATCCTCAGAGACGTGCAGCGAGAGCAGCGAGCAGGTGACGCCTCCTCCGATTCACTTCTACTGTCGAGTCTGCCTGGTGACCTTCAGCTCTCAGGAAAGCTTTGAGAACCACTGCTCCTCCACGGAGCACATGCAGATGATCTCGGCTGACGCTACCGTCCAGTGGGTTCACCGCGCGCCGCCTTTCGGACTGACAAAATTCTCCCTGTGCAGCAGGTAAGATGTCAGCCTCGTGCAGCGAGTGAGCAGCCAAGCTCTGACAGCTCTCTGGTTGCTCCCTGCCCGTGGGTCCTGCAGCCTCAGGGTGCGTGGAGCTGGGGAGGAGGCGGTAGGCTGCTTCCTTCGGGCCTGGCTCAGACCCACAAGGCTTCTTTCCTTGCAGAGCGGAGGTGTGCGAACTCGGCAATAGCTGCACCAAGGCCCATTCCACCGAGGAGCTGCAGGAGTGGATTCAGAGGGTGAAGGCTGCTGTAAAGAAAAAGAAACAGGCCATGAAGGATGGGCTCTTATCCTACCAGGATCGGCTCATTGCTGAGTACCAGAAGTGCTCGAATGAGGTGTTCATTGTAAGTCCTGGGCGGAGGGTGGGAAGCCAGTTAGTTCTCTGGAGCAGAGTTTTTCTGCCGATGGTGTGAAGTCTCTTGTGTGAGAACTTGGGCATGAAACCGGGAGTTCACGTTTCTAATGATTTAATTGCCAGAGATGGACGAGATGCGTAAAGCTCTGGAAGGGCATGTTGCCATCGCTGTGACTTGCCGTTGCTGCTCTTTGGAAAAACTGAGCACCAGTGTTTGTTCCATTTGTCTGCTCTGAGCTGTGAGAATTTGCTGCCGGTCCTACCTGGGAAGGAGATAGCATAAAAGCGAAGGATGAAGATAGGCAGGTGGAAGGCTCTGTGGTTTGTCCTTGGAATACTGCCTTCAGCCCCCTCCTCTTGTGCCTCTCCTGTAGATGGCTGAGCACGTCGACGGTGTTACGGTTAGGTGTGAGCAGCCTCTGCATGTGCAGTCGGAGGACAGGAGGATGAAATACAGGTGGAAGTTCAGAGTTCACTCGCAGGTAAGCTTAATTCTGCATAAAGGGAGGTTAAGACCATGCTGGCTCTTGCTGAGAGCACCTGCTGCTGCGCACGGTCCCTGGTTTGGTTTCATCTGCTTGTTTTTTCTGTCTGTGAGGGGTCTTAGCACAAGTATAGGGATTTGGGGGATGTCCAAATGAGGACGTCAGGTATTCTGGAGTCTGCTGAGCAGAAGGTACTTTGCAGCCCTGAGCATGAGCTGTCATGGCCTGTGTTTGTGCTTGAGCTGTGGCCCTTCAGGGACACTGTGTGGGGTATGCAGTCATCTGTGTCTCTTGTCTCTTCTCATGTAGTGGGTCCCCAGTGTGCACTTAGCCGCTCTGAACGTGTCCTGGACATGATCAGAAAGAGCATGATTCAGGCACCTTCCTGCCCAGAATATTTTGGGTGTTGAGGGGCAAGAGGCTGAGTCTAACTGTTTTCTGCCAGCTTATGAGATTTACCATGGAAGACTATCTTAGCTGTTATACAGCTGAAACTTGAGGTTTTTAAAAGCTTAACATAATTGCTATGGGATTATGCGAGAAGTAAGTTCCTTTCTGGAGATTTTCAAGAACTCTGTGTAGCTTAAGTGTGGTGCTCTGGTCCTGCAACAGCTTTTTGTAGACAATGCTACTGGGAAGATCTCAGGTGCCATTGGGTCCATAGGGCTCTCCTTAAGGAAGTGGCCACAATGTTTTCTTGTCTCCTCAACTGGCAGGTGCCTCTGAAGCATGTGGCACTACTGAAGAGGGAACCTGGAGTCACCTTCTACCTCTCGGGGGATGGATTTTCACGAGGACTCCACTACATTAGAGGGGAGCGCTTGAACACTCTGCCCTCCTCCCCAAACACGTTCCTGGTGGAGGTTTGCATGGAGTGCTGTACACTGGGAGTCTTCGAGCAGTGGGTGGTGTTTGACTTCGGCAGTCGCCCTGTCCTCATCCAGAAAATCCAGGCCAGGATAGGCCGGCGGGAGCTTCCTTGTCAGATCCCAACCAACAGAGAGAGTAGCCGTCCTGTGAACTTTGCGCGATGGCACAGTGGTAACCGGGTCATCATTCCCAGCGTGCTAAGGACCAGTGATGAGGTGGATCTGCTGGCCAGATACAAACCACCTGCTCTTTCTCTGGACTTTCGGCACGGGGGCGGTGCAAATGTTCCCATCACCCGTCTCACCTACAAGGACAGGATGCATGACTTCCTGTTCCGGGAAGAAGAAGCCGAACAGGCTCTCATTGCCAAGTAAGTACGTGTTGTGTATCCAAATGGGTCCTCCTAGCTGTGGATCATAGACCCTGTTCTTGGGGCTGTGCAACTGTTGAAGATCTAGTCTCCATCTCTTCTGGGCTGGGTCCTTAGGCACCTGTTGGAGCTTCACAGAACAAATGGAAAGCTGCCAAGAAAGGTGTCTCCCTGGTTAGTGATAGGTGGGGAAGGACTGTGTCTTGCATTGTGGATGTGGTTTAGGTAGAAGCATGGTCCCTGTCTCCGTACTCAGATAGCCAGCAGGCACTCTCTGGGCGTAAGTGACAGTCACCCCTCTACAGTGGAGAGGGCAATTACTGATGAACTCATCAGCTAGTTCTCTGCTGTTAATTTGGATGTTTCTGCCTTTCAGACTCAACCTCCGGGTCTCCATCTTGCTGACTCCGATGCTGCAAAGCCTTTCTATGGGGATGAAGTTTGCCCTGCCTGGTGAGCTGTTTGCTGAAGTGCCTACTCCTTATAACCTCTCACCAGACACAGATGAGGGGTATCTGCTGAACAGATCTGTGCCCATTGCTTTCCTGGCACTTGACCCACCGACAGACAATCGGGTTTATGAGGTCCATGTGGAAAATAAAGCCACGACGGAGAAAACCATCTGGCTACAAATACCAAAGAGATGTTGCTCTGAGTTGAACTTCAAGCCAAACACCTTCCACAATGTGGAGATCCAGTTCCAAATTGACCGGCTGCTGTTCCGGCAGTGGCATCATGCTGTTGACCGCCTGTTGGATGAGAAGCTGGTCGTACCTGATGTTGCCAATTGTTCTATCCCATATTCTCCCGAGCTACCACAGAAAGGGAACAGCAAGCAGAAACTAGCCATCTCCTTCATCATGGGCAAAGCAATCAGCAGCCGGCAGGTCCCACCTCTTCTGATCTACGGGCCTTTTGGCACAGGGAAGACATTCACCTTGGCCATGGCCACCATGGAGATCCTCAGGCAGCCCAACACGCGAGTGCTGATCTGCACTCACACTAACAGGTTAGCAAGGAGGAAGTGAAGAGGTAACCAAAGTCAGAGGCCTGGTTCCTGTGTTGGGTCAGTGCATGTGTGAAGGGATAAAGAGGAGCTAGCGTGGAGCTCCACGAGATGGAGCTAAGCTGGCCTTTTCTTAATATATATTTCAATTAATAAATGAAAATGAACTATTTATTTAAATAAATTGTTCTAGCAATGTAGATCTGGTTTGACTGCTGTTGAATCTGCCTTGAGAGAATCCAGGCCAAGACTGTTAAAATTAGAACAATTATGCTCAGAAGAGTGTCCATATCCATTCCTGCAGGCTGTTACTGCCTTACTTTTTAATGTATAATAAATGGTAACTTCTAATCTTAGCCTATTCCAGGCTCTCTGATTGCGCTGAAGCTTGTTCTGTGCAGATCTTGCACTATCCACCTGGGTTGAGGATGCTGGGAAGGTGAGCTGTCAGAACAGGGGTGCACTGGACCACATTTGTATAGCTTGATCCTGCAGAGATGCAGGCCTAGATGTTTTGCTAGGCACACTGCGTTTTGAGTGTCATCTCCCTGTGAGCACTGAGGTGCCTTAGTCTCCAGTATCAATACATTTTTTAAACCATATTCTCAAAATATGCTTGGAATTGGTGGTTGTGTAAATGCAGGCAACTTTGCACATATGTGAATAGCTCTTTTGAAGAGGGTTGTCAGCTAAAGCTGGGGGTGATTTTGGCACCTTGTTGATGAATGATTAAAGAGTACATTGAGGTGAAGGTCCTGTATAAGAACAGCTCTTAAATTCCTTGATGGTTTCCCCTCTTCTTCTCATGCAGTGCTGCTGACATCTACATCCGGGAGTATTTCCATAGCTATGTAACCAAAGGGCGACCATGGGCCGTTCCCTTGAGGATTATATCTACTGACCGTCCCATCAACCTGACAGATGCCATCACTCAGATGTACTGCTGTCTCTCTGCAGATCAGCGCTCCTTCAGGCACCCCACACGGGAGGAGATTGACAGGCACCGCGTAATTATTACCACTTCTATGTTATCTAAGAACTTGAAGGTGGCTCCAGGTTACTTCACCCACATCATGATCGATGAAGCTGCTCAGATGCTGGAATGCGAAGCTTTGGTTCCACTCTCATATGCCACTTTTGAGACTCGGATTGTCCTAGCTGGGGACCACATGCAGATAACCCCGAAACTGTTCTGTGTTGGAGATGGACAATCCGCTGATCATACTCTGTTAAACCGACTCTTCCAGTTTTACCAGAAGGAGAAGCATGAAGTGGCCAAGAAGAGCAGGATCATCTTCAATGAGAATTATCGTTCTGCTGCAGCCATAATTGAATTTGTCTCCAAGCACTTCTACGTTGGCAAAGGCAATGCTATTGAAGCCAGTGGGAACATCCCACCCCACCCAGAAATCTATCCGCTCATGTTCTGCCATGTGCCTGGCGTGGCTGAAAGGGATATATCCATGATTTCCTGGCACAACACCTCAGAGATAATGCAAGTGATTGAGAAAGTGCAGGAGATATTTGAGAAGTGGCCAGATGAGTGGGGTGTCCAAAATCTGAAGAGGATCTGTGTGGTCTCCCATGGGACACAGGTGTGTAGGAGAACCACATGTTCCTTAGCTGAAGGGGATATGCATGCACCTCTCTGAACACACTCTAAACGCTCCCTAGTAGATGCTGGACTCTGTTTGTGGTAAACCTGTCTCTTTCATGCTAGCCAGCTAGGGAATTTGAGAGTCTTGCATGCCAACAGTGTGTTTTTCTAGGTACGGTCCTAGGTAGCCTGGAATGGGCAGTCAGAGCCGAGATGCCTCATAGTGGGATGGTTTAATTAAAGATTTCTTTTAGCATCCTCTGAGTAGGTTAACTGTAGCTCAGACTGGGAAAGCAGGCTGAAATCAGCACAAGACATGAAATTTGTTGTCAGGTAACTTTCTTGTGGAACCTATAGTTGGAAAGGACATGTCTGTAGTGCTGAGGGTGCAGAGAGCTTGGATTTGGGGGCGGGGGGGAGAGAGGTTGGGCTTGGGGTTGGGCTTGTGGCTGGAAACCGCCCTCAGATTTGTGACTCTCTTTCTTACTAGGTTTCTGCAACAAGGCAAGAGCTGAGGAAGAGGCACCTACAAGATGTGGTGGTAGAAAACTATGAAAACTTGCCAGGTGTGTGTTCTGTGCAGTGGTTATTAATGCCTGGAGGCATTTTGAGGTCTCTTGTGCTCTAGGGAGAGCTTTAAACCACCGTGCAAAGGGCAGAGGGAACATATACAGGGTCATTAGCCAAGGTCCTTCTGGCACCTTAATCATTGTCAGCTCTCCCTTCAACATTTTAGCAAGGATGATGGAGCAAATGGGTCCTGATATGCACTTCCTCGTGGCTAGCATGGTGGTTTCTTCTGGCTGCTTTCTTCACTGTGCCTGCTGTCCAGCTGCTGGCCATGTGCGTTTGTGCACAATTCTTATACTGGATACCTCAGCTTTTTAAAGCTCATCTAGCATGTATCCATACATGCATTTCCATGCAAAATATTCCCGTTGATCTCATGGCAAAATACCTCTTTGGAACAGTGTGTGTCATTCTGTTAGCAAAGCATCCCAATCCTTCCCCATTGCTCTCCCACTGCTCCAGATGCTGGCAGCAAGTGGCCATGTCCCACTTCATGTTGATTAGAAGTGAGTGTGTGGATCTCCTCTGGCTGATTTCCATCCTTATCTATTTGGTACCAGTAATTCTTTGATTTCATCCTTTTCTTAGTGAACAAGATTTCACACTGAATTAAATCTGTACCCAACTGTCAGCTTGTTAAAATTTATGGATGTTACTTTGTAGGAGGGTGAAAACCCTGCAAGTGGGAACTGATCAGTTTTAACCTTGGCTTCTGCTCACACCAGCAGCAAAGCACTGGCTTAAAGCATCCCAGAGACTTCAGCATGTGTGAATCATGTGAAGCTCCCAGTGTCAGTGGGGGAGGCTAGTAATAAAAATGAATTGAAACCAAGGTGGCCTGTGGGTACCAACTGCAGCATGTACTGCAGAACAGCTTAAAGGAGTCCACTGCACTTGATGATGAGAGGGGGATGGGATTGTTTTTGTCTTCAGTGACTTAGTTTATGACTCATCCATGTTTTTATTATTACTATTTTTTATTGTACAGCTGGGACTTCTCATGGTGAGAATAACTGACCCTTGGGGTGTGATTCTAATCTCCACACCCTTTCTTTACAGTCTCTTTTCAGCTCTGAAATCACTAGGGTGCTCTTGCTGTTTGTTAATTGTAATGTGATCAGCCAGCAGAGCTGTCCTTGAAGGGATGAGGGAGACTTGTGAATGGTCACTGTTCTTGTTCCTGCAAAATCCTCAGTTCCCCCAGGAATTGATTCAGAGAAGACTCCGCCCTTGCTTGTGAAGAGTGGATAGTGGGGGATGCTGGTGGCACTGTGAACTCGGTGCTGGTCCATGAGTGCTTAGTGCTGCACTAGTCCGCTGTCCTACCTCTTTCTGCACGCTTCCCTCCCCTCCCTGGTGTTTGCGCAGTGGTGCCCTCATGGTGTCTGTCCTGGCTTACACGTGAAAGCCCTCATGTAATGCAGTGTAGGTGTGTAGAGATACATACAGCAGCCAGACAAGGTCTTTCCCCTTGGGTTCCCAAGACTGACTTCTTGCTTGTCCCCTCCTGTGCAGGCCGAGAGTTCCGAGTCATCATCATCAGCACAGTCCACACCAGCGAGAGTCTGCGCAGCTCTGCCTCCCACCACTTGGAGTTCTTCAATGAAGCCAGAGTGCTCAACACCATCATGACCAGGGCTCAGTCATTGGTGGTTGTGGTGGGGGATGCTGTGGCCTTGTGTTCCCATGGCCAGTGCAGCAAGGTATGGAAACGCTTCATCCAGGAGTGCATTGAGAAGGGAAGCGTGACTCCGGAGAACCTGACAATGGCGCAGATCAAACAGGCTGCATGCGACAAGGATAGCTGGAGGAGAAGGAGCCCGGAGGGGGATGAGGAGGACAGCGACACGGATTCCTGGAGCTCTGAGGCTGATAGTATAAATCCTGATGATCCAATTCTCCAGGAACTCTTAGATGAGAGCAAGAATGTTTTGGTGACAGTGTCTGAAGAAGGGCTGCTGAATGTGAAGCATGAGGCTTCAAACCATTGGGAAAACAGACAGGAATATGTCAGCTTCTCCTCTCAGATGATGCAGGAGTATCTGCACATGCACCCCAAAATGTACAAGAGGTGCGAGTTGATCAAAGAGGGATTTGACAGAGCTTCTGCCTTCACCATCAATGACTTCCCAGGTATGACCATTCAGATCAAAGGCAGAGTTCACTGTGGGACGGCCTTCACAGGGGATGAAGTGCTTGTGGAAATCCTGCAGAGCAGCACGGCTGACAGTGGCTGCCTCCGCCCTCAAGGAAGGGTGGTGGGCATATTAAAACGTGCAGAGAGAGAACGGACTTTTATCTGCATGATGGATGAGTTCGATCCCCGGGTGATGATACCCATTGATCGCACTGTCACCAAAATATTTGTCCCAGGGCTGAAAGAAAAACCAAATGTCATTCCCATCCGAAGGCTTGTCAATGGGAAGTACAGAGTGGTCAGCTGCGAGAAGATCAGCCAGGAGACAAGGAGATGCCAGCTCTTCTGTGTTCAGATTATCTCCTGGCGGGAAGGGTTTTACTACCCTTTGGGGATAATAACTGAGATTCTGCATGTTGCGTTAACATTGGAAGAAGGCCTAAAGATCCTTGACATGGAGTATGGTTTGGAAAATAAATATCCAGCTGTCGTTAACAGGGAATTAGCCAAATACACCTCCAGCAAACCAAATTTCATCAAGGAAAACCTGAAGGATTGTCGGAGTTACCTGACCTTCACTGTTGACCCCGAAGGTGCTAAGGATTTAGATGATGCTGTTAGTGTTAGGGATCTTGGAGGCCATTATGAGATTGGGATCCACATTGCAGATGTGGCTGGCATCATTCCCAAAGGCAGTGCCTTGGACATGGAAGCAAAGAAACGGGGTGCCACATACTATGCTCCTGACCGGGAGCCACTCAGCATGTTCCCACCCCAAATTAGCCAGGGAATCTGTAGCCTCCTGCCGCAGGAAGATCGTCGTGTGATCTCATTGTTTGTCACTGTAGAAAAGACGACTGATGTGGTGATAGAGGGAATCTTCACCATGTCTGTGATCCGCTCAGACAGGCAGCTGTCCTATGAAGAAGCAGAGCTCTTCATTAAGAACCACTACAGGGGAGAGGCAGATGCCCTTCGCTTTAATACGCTGGAGGACTGCATAGCTGTGGCTTATCACTTCTCCAGGATCCACCGGAAGTTTCGGCTTCAGGAGGACTGTTTCTATGACCGAATGGATGAAGAAAGCTCTCCGGGTAACAGAAGTTCCCATCAGATGATAGAAGAGTTCATGATCATGTTCAACAGTTTTGTGGCTGAATTCCTAACCAACCAGGAGGACACCAGAAGCATCACTCCTCTCCGGTGTCAGAGTGAGCCAAACCCTCAACAAATATCACTCATGAAAAGCAAATACAGCCACATCATTCCTTTGTCCATCCATCTCTCACATCATCTGGGAGATGTGCTTCCCAGTCAAGTTTCACCAAAAGATGTGGAGTTCAGCCTCCTGGCCCCGCTTTGGGAGCACCTACAGTCAGCTGCTAATGTCTACGATTTCCACAAGATGCTAGACCTTATTGTCACTGATGACATCCACCCAAAGCTGGCCCCTGTGGCACTAGAGTTCAGGAGAATGCTCAGCCGCTCTTATTTCAGTCGCTCCAACTCCACTGCCCAGTCAAAAGCAGGCCATTACTCCTTGCATGTTGACTCGTACACCTGGGCTTCCTCTCCCATCCGCCGATACGTGGATGTAGTAGTCCAGCGGCACCTTCATTCTGTGCTCCGCAAGAAGCCGGTTGCCTATTCTTTGGAGGACATTGAGTTTCTCTGTCATGACTTCAACAGAAAGAATTCCAGGGCCATGATGTACAAGAAGAGGGCCCACTGCCTGCAGATGGCCACTCAGCTGAAATCGCAAGTCCTGCAGAAGTTTGCCTTTGTAGTGGATATCGAAGGGATGAACAAGTACTTTAAAGCCTTGTTTCCACTGAACAAAGAGACTCTTCCTGATCCTCAGTCAATTAACTACAGGGCTCTTCAGCTAATAGAGCAGCCCACGTTCAACAAGGAGCGGAACAGCATGAGGCTAATGTGGAAGAAGAGAGTGTATTCTGTGGTAACGAATAAGGAGCACAGCCTGAAGGAGGGGCCTCTCTATGACCGCAGTGTCACCCTCTTCAGAGCCCAAGTTTGGCAAAACGTGCTCTCAGCCATCAAAAGTGAGAAGTTTGAGAATGTGGCCCCTCTCCTTCAGAAGGGTGAGGATCACCGCAAGCGGCAAGTGGGGTGGATAAGTAAAAGCCCATGCTTGCACTATGTGGAGCTGTCTCTGGAGCTGAGCACTGGCGATGCTCTGCAGTTCCAGCTCACTACAGACGTGTACCGGGGATTCCTGGTGCCCTTTGTGCAGCTGTGGTGCGTAACGCCGGGTTTTGACATCTGTCTGCAGCACACAGAAAAGCCCATCGATTGCTTCTCTGCATATGCTACTCAGTCATCCAAAGACAAGTACAAAAACGCAGTGGAGTATAACAAAGTGTGGATGGCAATGAGCGCCATGGAATCTGCTTCATGTGCAGTGGCCGAAAATGACTCCATTGTCCTCCAAGATGTCAAAATTACCTGGGCAAAGCAAAGGACAAGCAAAGGGCAGCTGCAAGGGACCTTCTCTGTAACCAAAAGCTTTTTGGAAGAGTGTTCCGTTGAAGTGGACTTCAACCACTGTTACCTGTGCATTCGCTTAAGTGGGCTGGACCTTGGGAGCTTCAAAAGCGATGAGGATTGCCTTAGCTGCGGCCTCCAGGAGCTGACTTTGTTTAACAAGGGCAGATCAGAAAGCAAACTTGTGGTTGATCCAAATACGTACACGTGGGTGGCTCATGGGCTCACTGAAGAATTTGGTGACGATGAGAAGTCAGACAGGAATAGTCAGCAGACATTGAATTTTTACATCCACTCTATGTCTATGGAGAATATTCCCGTGGAAATCTCGCAGGACTCTGCCAGGTTCACAGTGGAGCTCATTCCAAAGATGTTGCCAGATGTGTAAGTGTGCCTAGCATTCATTCTCTAATTAACCTGTCAGTTCAAACAGAGTAACAGCTTCCCGTGAGACTCCTCTGCTAAACCAGATGAGTTTTGCTCGTTGGTATGGCTGAAAATTTGTCTTTATTTAGCGTCAACTGGCCGTTGACTTTCTGTGGGGGTTGCAGCATTTCTCCAGATGTTTTCATGCTCTCCAGATTGACCTTGAGAACGGGGTTGAGGAGATAGGGGAAGGTATCATACTAAAGTTGCCCTGGATGTCTGTTTCTTATGTTAGTGATTGCTTCAATATGCGTCAGAAAAGGCGGTGTGAAACACTGGCTCAGGATTTGTTTAGCAGACAGGTACTCCCTGATTTGCCATTCATTTTCCTTTGTTGTTGCTGTGAAGCATGATCTGCTAGTATTAGAGAAGAGCTGATGCCTATTTTGCCCTTCTTTGTACTCAGTATGGACTGATAATTGCACCTGAGTTACTGTAGCTTTCCTCAGGGCAGAATGTGTTTCCCTTTATGTCTTGAATTTTAGGAAAAAAATGGAAGTTAATCCAATAAAATGGATTGAAGACATAATAAAATGGAGGTGGGCTGTACTCCTTGCTCTCAACATCTTTGCCAGCTCAGTTCTTCAGACAGTTGAGAAATAGTCACGGCTACAAAATAGCAGAATAAGACTCATACACAAATTGTTTTAAGCCCTTTGTGGAAGGATTTAATGCAAGACTGAAGCAAAGAGAGAATAAATAAAACAATTGTACAAAGCTGTGTTATATTCTTCAATATTTTATGTCACACTTCATTCATTCTTGGTTTTTTTTGTCCATCAGACGGAAAGAAAATGCAATTTGGAAGCTAAAGTATGCCTCCAACCTTGCTAGAAGCATCGCACTAAACCATGAACCTCCTACGAAAGGTAGGTACTTTAATATTCATCTTTTTTAGGCTATGACTACTTGCTTTTGGCCAGGTAGGTGTCCTGGCAGTTTCTGTGGGTCATTGCCATAGGAATCACGCTTGCAGACCATCAAGCCTGCACAGCACACACCTCTCTTCTCTTTAGCTGGGAAGCTCCCCTGCCAAGGGCAGGAAAGGAGTTGTAACACTGCTAGAGTAAAAGTAATGTAGGTGCAGGCTGCCATAATGGAGAGTGATGCAGGTGATGTTTTAATCCCCTGGACTCACAGAGAAGGTTCATGGGCAGAATTTATTGGCATGAGACTAAGATTGTGTTTGGGAAGTCTTGTAACTGGGGCACGGTTGCTTGGTACCTGCTGTGTCCTTCCATTGAACTGCCTGTGTACTCCCTTCAGTAACTTGTTCTAAACTTGTTTACTTGTTGTCTTACCCTAACAGTGATAACATCCAAACTCCTGCTGCAAAAAACCTTTGATCTCCCTGGGAGTCAAAGGAAGCTCAACCAGAGTCAGAACCAGGCAATTCTAAATGCTCTAAAAAAATCCTTCACACTCATCCAAGGCCCACCAGGTAA
Source organism: Rhea pennata (assembly GCF_028389875.1). Lineage (NCBI taxonomy): Eukaryota > Metazoa > Chordata > Aves > Rheiformes > Rheidae > Rhea > Rhea pennata. Next base: position 17,135,768 of record NC_084678.1, read on the forward strand.
GGGTGAGGGGACGTGCATGTATATGTCCTTTGCTGTTAAAGGCAGGTTAGAACTAGCCTGTTCTGGTCTGTTGCTTTGTGTTTTTTTTTTTTTTTTTTTTTTTGGGGGGGGGTGTGTAGTATTGATTTCCATAGGACCCTTGGTGAGACAAGGGAAGGTAGAGTGGGTTGGCATCACACACAATTGTTTAAGGCAATCCCCTGGTTCTAGTCTCAAGATTGATCATTTGGATGCCAAACTAGAGCAAGGGTGTAGTTATTAAAGTGTTCTCAACCTTCTTGCTTTTTTAGGCACAGGGAAAACCGTTGTTGGAACTCACATCGTCTACTGGTTCCATAAGCTGAACCAGGAGATCATTGAGAAGGAGCAACTAGAATCCTTGGATGAAGAAGAGGACAAAGCGAACAAGTGCATCTTGTACTGTGGCCCATCCAACAAGTCTGTTGACGTTGTTGCTGGTAATTATTTGTTCTAAGCCCCTAAAGGAGCTTATACTAGTGGGAGGGAGAACACGTGCCTGTGATTAGGAAGCTGGGAGACAGGAGTGGCAGAAAGCTTAGTCTGCTCCTTAGAGCAGACCCTTCGCGGAAGGGTGAGGACAAGTAACGTTGGGTTTGATGAGCAAAGGATGAGGAGGAAGGGCTAGTGTGTGGTGAATGCGGGACATCTAGAGCAAAGTGTGGGGTTTTTCATCAGCACCTGTGCCTGGCATCATCTGACCAGAGCTGTTCTCCTTCCCCAGAGATGCTACTGAAAATGAAGGACCTGAGACCTTTGAGGGTTTATGGTGAGGCAATTGAGACGATGGAATACCCGTACCCAGGGAGCAACCGGCACCTCTCCCGAAAAGCCTTGCGGGACGCAAAACCAAAGCATGAACTCAGGTAGGAGTATGGGGCACCACAGGCTCTGAAAGCTGTGGGCAGTGGTGTTTACTGCAGCTGGAAAGCTGAGCAAGCCAGAGCAAGCACGATTTCTGCTCTGCTGCTGCAGAGCAGCACTGGTGTCTCTCTGGGAGACTGTGGGAGGGAGGCTGCCAAAGTCCTCGTCCGGATGGTGGTGCCAGGCAGGAGTTGGCATGGGGAGCCCGAGGCTGTTGAAGGTTTATAGTGGCGTTGTCCCTGTGACCTCTGTAAGGAAGCAGCAGGCCTGTGGTTCAAAATATAAACTAGCTCTTCTGGTGGCACTCCCATTATTAGACTGTTTTGTACTTATTTTTTTTCATAAGAAAGTGTATAGTCTAATGTAGCACTTGATCACAACACCCAGATTGTTGAAAACTTCCTAGATCTTTTCATCTTTCTTTTAAACAGCTCTAAAAATCTCTTGACTTTGTTACAGCTTGTAACTGTTTTAAGAAAAAAAACATGTTACGTATTGTAACCTCAAGGATGAACTAAGTGTAAGGTCTATAAAAATGGAAATGTCGGGCTGTGACTTTTTTAGCTAAGCTAGTTTCTCCACGTAGACAAGTGTTGTATGCCTCAATGTAGAGGAGATCACTTGGGCCTGTGTGTGGAAAGTATGGAAAGTATTTCTGCAAAGTAAAAAGAAAAAAATTGACTCTTTATTTAGTGAAATAATCCTGCATCATCGAATCCGACGGCCATCCAACCCTTTTTGGCAGAAGATCTGTGAATTTGATGAACGAGTGAGGAGAAGAGAACAGATATCAGAAGAAGAGATAAAGAAGTGAGTAAAAAGAGACCCTGGTGAGAGATGGCTCTTTCTGGCCGTCTGCCGCTACTAAAGAAGTGCTGCCTAAAATAGCACAGTCCAACAGTCTTCCTCACCTGATAAGTAGTCTGGGCTATAGTTTCTAGGCCTCGGCTGCTAGAAGCTGGTAGAGCTCCATGAAAGTCATGTGATTTGTTCCGGTTCATTCAAGCCCAGGGAGCAGATGAAAACATGAAAACAGCAGGAAGCTGTGTATTTCCCTTAGGAGATTTAGAATGGCGATAAAAAGTGATCCTGTTTGAACGCAGCATAGCCCATGCTGCGCAGGTACTGTTAGCCTGGAGCCTCCTGGTACCTGGAAGTACCGTTAGCCACTTTCCCTTGTGAAGGGAGCACAGTGGCGCTTTGCTGAGGGCTTGTGCTACAGTACGGAGCCTCCAGAATCCTGTTTGGGTGCTGTTCTCTGTCTGGACCAAAAGTTACGTTACGAACGTGGCGCTTGCATCCCCATGAGTCGCTGGCCTGCTGGCTTCAGAACAAAGCATTCTCCTACTGGGTGTACCGAAAGCCTTTTACTGGGAACACTAGCTCACCCTGGGGAAGGAGGGGAGCCATAATCGTTTGAGAAAGTATAGCCTCTACCTGGTTCCTGTACTAGAAACCTGGAGGTGCTTCCCCTGTGCATAACCTGGTGTCTCTGCATTGGCTCTCAGGTACAAAAATCTGCTGACAGCTGCACGTGCCCGTGAACTAGCATGCCATGATGTGATCCTGTGCACGTGCTCTGCCGCATCTGCCCCCTGCCTGGAGAAGCTGAATGTTAAGCAGATCCTTATTGACGAGTGCGCCATGTCCACGGAGCCCGAGACTCTCATCCCCTTGGTCAGCCATAAGTACGCTGAAAAGGTGAGCACCTTGCAAAGATGCATCTCTAGGGCAGTTGCTCAGAGCTGTTGAGTCTACACACACGTTCCACCCCTTACCATCCTGCTCTTGCAAGTTTAGACTATGTTTTAAGGTTGTTCTGATAGTACCCATGATGATGTATCAGCGTTTGGTCTTCAGGCAGTCATTTTCTCAGAGGTATAACTCCATTAACTGTAAAGTCTTGAGGCACACACAGTACATAAGTAATCTTACTGGAAGCATGAGCTATACATTATCTGTCCTTATCATATAAAGCAGAGTCCTAAGACCTGCTGTAGACCTGAAAACTACAGCAGAGAACTATTGCCTTACTTGCCTCTTTGCTATGTGTCAGCTCAGCTCCCTGCCTCCTAGTTACACCCATACTGTCTCCCCTAAATTTGTACTTGGCTTTCTGTAGGAAAAAAATGGTGGCATGGATGTAGTTTTGGTCATCTTTGCAGGGTGAGCATCTCAGCCACCAGAAAATGTGCCGACCCAGGTACAAATTATCAACATAGCAAGAAGTATAGAGGAGATCTTGGTAAACTCTTACCACATGACAGCTCTCTCCTATCAGATGAGAGTTAGCTTCCGAGTCATCTGGGTCAGGTTCTTCTTTGTTTGTATAATGCCCAGAATGCTCCCAGATTGAGGTTGCAGGTTGATAATATAAGGAGCAATGAATACCTGAGTGTGAACAGCGAAAGAGCTGCTTACCTTCGCCTGTGCCACCACTCCCAGAGCTGAGGAGTCTACTCTCTATTTCAGGTTGTTTTGCTTGGAGATCATAAACAGCTGCGGCCTGTAGTCAACAATGACTTCTGCAAGAGTCTTGGCATGGAGATATCTCTTTTTGAGCGCTACCGGAACCAGGCTTGGATGCTGGACACACAGTACCGCATGGTGAGGCTTTTCTTGTGTAGATTGTCTTCTTTCCATCACAGTAAATGCTGCTATCAGGGCTTGCCTCAAGCCACTGAGAAATGTATTCTCCATTAGTGCTTTCGCTTCCTGGGGTAATGAATAATGCACGTGCGCGGTGCCAGGTATAGCACAGTGGCGTTGCAGGTGAAACCTGCCCAAAAAGCAGCTGAGAGTGGACGAGTTCCTTGGTTTTTTTGTTCATCTCAATTTCTCCCCTTTTCTCTGCCAGCACAAAGATATTTGCAAGTTCCCGTCCCAGGAGTTTTATGAAAGGCGGCTGAACACGTGCTCTCAGCTTTTTCGCAAACCCAGCGTCCTCTACCACAAGGACAACAAGTGCTGCCCAATCATCTTTGGGCACATAGAGGGGAAGGAGCAGAGCCTCATGATTTCTACTGAAGAGGGAAATGAGAACTCCAAAGCTAACCCAGAAGAAGTGGAACAGGCAGTAAGCAGAGGCTGGGAGAAGGATCTTGGGGTATCACTGGAGATGCAAAATTGAGGCTGGGAGAAGGATCTTGGGGTACCACTGGAGATGCAAAATTGAGGGTGTTATCCTAGGGTAATTTGCAGATCATAGAGGGAAGATGGGATTGTTATGGTGAGCAGGCATGTGGGATAAAGATCAGTGGGGAAACGGGCTCCTTGCATGCAGAACCTGCCTGGTGTTTTTCTGAGTCTGGAATATGCCGTGCCATGCTCCTCCCTGCCAGAGGCAGTTGCAGGGAAGCGTCACCCACAGCAGAAGGAATACTGTGGCTAGGCGCTATTGCCTCTTCTTGGGTATGGCTTTGGAGGGACCCATGTCTTTCGGCCCTCCAGTGGGGTGTCCTGGGTATAGGCTGCTGTTCCCCAGTCAGCAGGACCTTGCGTCTCTCCAGGTGAGGACAGCAAAGCAGCTGACGCTAGATGGCACCATCCGGCCGGAGAGCATCGCCATCCTGAGCCCCTACAACGCCCAGGTGTCCGAGATCAGCAAGCACCTCTTGAGGGAGGGCATCCGCGGAGTGACGGTGTGCACTATCATGAAAAGTCAAGGTGAGGCCCGCAGGAGAGGGAAGGGTTATTCCTCTTCCCTCCTGCCTTCCTCAGGATTAGAGCAACTTCTCACAAAGGGAAGAAAATCATTTCAGCCATGCAGGAGGCATCTCTGGGCCAGATTTCCAGGTGATTTCTGATTGTAAATGAATTCCTTGGAAGCCTTTGGAGTGCCCAGGCAGGGAGAAACTGGTGAAAATGGGAAGGTAGTTTTAATATGAAGGACATCTAAAGGAGGTATTAAAGAACTGCCATTGCAATGTATAGAGCAATGACCTGGAGACAAACAGCCTCCAAAGCTGGAGAAACCTGAATGGTGGCTTGCAGTTTTGTGGATGCTTGCAGTGGAGAAATTGAGTGTCTTGTGATGCAGTCAGACACTTTGTTCTGAAAAATCTTGTTCAATTCCTTCTTTGTAGGAAGTGAGTGGAGATACGTGATCCTGTCAACTGTACGCTCCTGTCCCCGATCAGAGATTGATAAGAAGCCCACAAAAAGCTGGCAGAAGAAGTACCTGGGGTTTGTTACTGACCCAAACCAGGTTAATGTCGGCATCACACGAGCTCAGGAAGGACTCTGCATTATAGGTGGGTAACGTGGGAGCATGCACAGGCCTGCAGGGGAAGAGGAAGCTTTCAGTAAGGCAGTGGAGATCCAGACTAGTAGAACCCATGGTCTTGCTTCACCCTTCTGTGCTTTAGGCTGTCTATGATTTTGAAATTGAGCTATTTGGGAAATCCACCCAAAGCTGAGATCAGGCGTGCGGCTCATGCGTGTCGCTGGCATATGTGCAGCATGTATAATTTCTCTCGCCCTCTGGTTCAGACTGTGTTGTTTCCATCATGTGCATGCCTGAGTTCTCTTTTAACCACATTTGACTTCTTATTTTCCTACTAATCGTGCAGGCAGAGGCTGTGATGTGTAGGGAAGCAGCTAGCAAGTGGCAGCACTAAAAAGGGAGTGTGCAAATTATCCAGCACCATTAGGCTTGAATTGCTAGCTGACCCATCTCTGAAGGAATCTTATCAGCCTTTTCTGGCCGTTAACCCTTGTCTCCCTTCCCTGTATCACCAGGAAACCGTTACCTCCTGGAGTGCAACCCTCTGTGGAAGAGACTGCTTCAGCATTACATGCAGCACAACTGCTATACCACAGCCCAAGGTATTTTTGTCAGGAAGACCTCAGCCCTCCGCCGATAAGGATGGATTATACCTCGATGAGCTCGTCTCTGCCTGAACCGTGCTATGTGTGCCTTGGGGAATGATGCGCTCTTTCCATTATTCAAACATTAAGCACTGAGCAAAATGCACTAAGAGAGCCTAGACCTTGGCTTGCACATTGAGAGCTCAAGCTTCAGTGTGTGCTTTGGGTTTCTGGGTTTTTTGTCAGTGCAACTTTGGACAGGAACTTTCAGCTCTAGCAAACCAAAAAGCAATGGAAATAGGTGGATGAACCTGTGACTTTATTGGTGATGATTTTATTTTTTTTTTAACTAGAAGATGCTCAGCAGAGCTGCCATCCTGTCTCTGTGTGCAGCTGTGCTTTGGGAACCAAATCCACATCCCATTCATCAAAAGCTGGATGACTGCACGCAACAGATCTGCAAGGCAAACTGTGATTTGCCATACAGGACTACAGGACCAAAGCTTCTGAGTTTTACCGCTCATTTTAAAACCTAGGCCATGGCATTTTAAAGGCTGCTTATTTCTCAAAGCGGAAAAGCTTTTTTTTTTCTTTTTAAGTGAAGGAAGAAAGCAAGAAGAGACCCTTGCAACATTCTTCATCTAGCCAAAATGTTGTTCTTGTAAATATCACGAGCCAAGGCCAAGTTGATTTTGTAAATAGATTTGCTTATTCTTTTTACAAAGGAGGTTATCCTCACCATATAAAGTTAATGAAAACTGAGAACCACTCTTACCAGGAAACTTTGAAAATTTTAAGTGTATTTTAAGCTGTTCCGGGTTTTATTTGAAATGTTCTCTTCCTCTAAGAAACCCTTTTCCTACCCCTTATTTTTTTAAAAAGCTGCTTCTAATTTATTAACTTTTAACTCTATGAACTTTGTCTCACAGTTGATGGCCTAAGCTTTTAAGAGCAGTGTTGGAAACTTGATAAATGTATCACGACATATGTGTGTATAATGTACTTTTTTTATTTTAAGTAACCAAACTGCTGTGAACTGGAAATTGTGATTCACTAGAGAAGGCTGCATTTGCCCATAAGCTGATACGGATGTGTAGTGGTGAAGTGGTGTTCCCTCCTGAATCACGAAGTTGCTTTTTGCAGCATGGTAGTTTCGGGGGAGTGCCTTTTATCTCGTTCCAGTTCTGAATGTATGAAGTGCCTGCTTCAGCTCTCCCCAAGACCAAATGTGCGACTGTCTCTGGATGTTCACATGGGATTGAGCCAAAATGCAATCACAGCGCTTTTTTTTTTTTTTTTTTTTTTTTTTTTTTTTTTTTTTTTTCACCAAATGTATATTGTGCTGGGGCAAGAATCATCCCTGGCATAAATGATGGGTCCCCATGACTTCACAGTGTAATGGCAGGGATGAATTTGGTCCTGTATTTGCACTAAAAATGCAGCAGGGCTCTTTTCCCAATGTGAAGGAATGTGCAATAAGAAAGCACTGTGTCTGGGAAAAACCCATTTGTAATGCTGTGTTCTTTCATGCTCTGATTCTGTGTTAAACTTGACTCAAGAACCTATGGAGAAAATTTGTTCCACTCTTCCTTATTTCAGACTGCCTTCCTGCATCTCTACGTTTGGTGGATTTGATCTGTTCACTAGAGGCTACCTAGGCTTGCTCCTATATTACTGAAGCATAGTAACTAGCGTATGGCTTGAAATTCCACGTAGGACAAAAGCTGCAGGCAGTAACTCCACTGGTTCTAAAGATGCTCGATAAAAGCTAGTAAGATATAAAGTCAGATGTTCATTGTTCCTCCCTGAAGCCATTGCACCCTGAATCTTAAGAATTTCACACTGGCCTTATTTCACAAATATTTTTGCAATTCCAAAATAAGCTTTTGTGGGAATCATTTTGTGGATTACTGAAGTGCAGTCATCTCAAAGGCTGTGTGGAGGATTGCAGAAGGTGCAGACATCCTTAGGTTAAATACTTCAGCCATTAGCAGGTAGTTTAGCAAACTCATCCCGCTCCCTTTAGAACCAGTGGGACCCATTTTCATCAACTGATGTAAATAAAGAGTCCCTCCCTTGTTTTTTCTGCTGGTTGTTTCATCACATCTAATACAAATGAGGAGACTCGCCTCGAGGTTAGTGGCTTAGTCCAATACTTGTGGGGGGGATTTGGCCATGTGTTTGTATTAGACCAAGAAACAGATCTCCCCAAAAGCCCTCCTGGAGAAAAAATTGTTTACTGCTGTTCCTTGGACGGTAAAGCCTAGAATGAAATGCTTTGTTCAGTCATTTTTGCATTGCAAGACAATACATTGATTTTTGTCTCTGAAGATGCATTTTATAATTTATGTTTAGAAAATGCTTCCCTAAACCCCACAAGAAGCAGTGACAGCCACTGATCTGGGTTGTTTGTGCTGTGTGCAGGTAATTGCAGAGAGTTGGTCATGTACCTGCAATAGTCAGGGCTAGCAGAAAGTGCAATTAATTGAACATTTTATAGACTGTTAATGATGACTGAATATTGTGTTATGGATATTGTGTTTCTGTCTTTATCATAGAATCATAGAAGTTAATACAGGAAAAAAGCTCAAAGTAGTCTGGTTTCATTTGCACACAGAGCTTTGAATTTACTTTTGAAAAGAATTTTATGTGAAAGCAAATATTCTTAAAATACTAAAACAAAACAAACCCCGCCAAAACAATAAAAAGATTTTTGTTGTAATTCCAGTAGGAGATCACTGGCAACACGGTTCACAGGCTTGTGTGATCATAGGCTCTACGCTTTTTGCAGTTCTGGGGACACACACGTGCATTCATCCAGCAAAATGACTTAAATTCCTCTGCGTTAGCTAGAGCTCGACCTTGAGTTAAGCAGGGACCTGCACACAGAGCAAACAGTGCTGCAGGCTCTGTCTGTGCTGCGACCAGTCTGTGATCGCAGAAATCGCCCTGCAACCTGCTCTGATTTGCAGTGAAATTACAGACGTACAGAACTAGGAAAAGTCTTTGGCTTCAGCTGGCAAAGGAAAAGCCCAAGGAATGGTTTTGGAGGATTTGGACAGATCTGTGTAAGATGATCAATTTATTGCAATAAACTGTTTTTTAAATAGAAATGAAATGTTAAGTGTCATGAAGTGTAATTTAAGGAACTTTAAATGTGGCAGGTTTTTATCTTTTGTATGTCTGTGACTTGCAGCAGACCTCAAACTGCATTTTGGATACAAATATTTTTACCTGCTTCTAGTGTTTGTAAGAATGAACCTCAACATTCCTTTTTGATATTTAAGCCATAATTGTAAAAATGATTTGAATTTATTTAAATAATAAAATTTATTACTAAAAGGTCTGCTTCTGTGACAGTGACTATTGTCTATGTGGGCACAACTGTGTTTGGACTGAACTAAATGGTAAAAGAGAAAATGAGCATTAACTGCAGTATGTGACGGAAAACATTGTCTTCCAGATATTGGTTTTGTGGACATATTGATAATTATAAAGCTTGTAGAGTGTACAGGGTGAGAGGAACCAGAGATGGAGTTAAGGTGGAGTGGCTGATTTCAGGAGCTTGGGATTCAGGTGATGTCCTCTGGAGGAAGGAGGTGGGCGAAATGACTTGGGGGGGGTATAAACAATCATTGCAAGAAGTCAGCATGGACCATCTTCTGGTGGTTGGGATGCACTGGATGACAGGGATGCTTTTTTTGCATCTGAGATGTTCTGATCGAGAAAACACGAACTGCCTGTTTGCTTCCAGCTGCTCCTGCCTGTGAGGGCTGGGCAGTGGGAAATGAGGGTCAAGTCCTGGTTGCTGCATAAGGATTGTTTTTTCCTACAAAACTTTGCAATAGGTTACTGTTAACCCAGAAAGGTTTGTGACAGGCACTTATAAAATTGCTGTTGAAAACAGAACAAGCTCAGTGTTATGCAAAATGCTTAAAAATAAGGTTTTCCTTTAATTTTTCTCATTCAACTTTTTCAAATGGCTAAAATGAGAAAACCTTGTCTGTCACCTCACCCTTCTGGTTCACAAAGGCTGCTGTCCATGTCTTGGTCAGGGTTAGTTTCTGTTTTCAATGTGATGCTGTCATGCCATTGTTCATAGACAAGCGAGTAAGTCTCTGCTCGTCTAATTGTGAATTTGTATGCTCTGTCAGAGAGGAGGTTCTGGATTTCGCACGTGTTAGAGGTGACTGTCAGAATCCCAGAGTGACCCCTCTCCTTCTGATTCCCATGATCCAGTAACCTAAAACACAATTCATACTGTTCATGCTGTGACTGCTGACTTGTACTAAACCACTTAAGAGTGGCCCAGTCCTTGTACGCGACCGATTCTTTTCGATCAAACACCACTGGCATCTTTGTACTGAGAACAAGCCTAATGTGGGGAAGTTTAGTAGCTCTAACATCTGGCACCAAACGGTGCTTGATGTAGAGCTTTCCCGGCACTAGTGTTGCAAGGAAACTGTCCATCAGCTCGGAGAGGTTTGACAGTCTCTGCTTAATCAAGTTCCACCTAGAGAGGAAAGCTATCATGTTGCAGGTCTCTAGGTAATAAACCAGCTCCTCCCGACCTCGTTCCAGCTGTTCTAACAGATCAGATAAAAGTAATAACTGGATTTTAGTCTGGGTGGTTCCCACCTTCTTCATCCTCTGGTATCTCCAGGGGTCAATTAGTTGGAACATGGTTGTGGGAAGCATCAGGTGGTTCTGGTCTCCTAGGGCCAAGTGCTTGGGCAGAATCTCAATGTAAAAGGAACTCTTCTTCAGAAGCTCGATTCTCTTCCGGTGGCGTTTGAGGAGGTGGAGGCTCAGGTTGGTGCGCAGGAATGCCAGAACGATGCTTCTCCTTTCCAGGTACATCTTCCAGGCAGCATCATTGTGTCTCTCCTGGCTGCACACAGCACTCTCCAAACTGGTTTCAAATCCATTCAAATATACATCCATGATTTCAAAACTCACTGTTGCTGCACAAAAAAAAAAAAAAAAAAAAAAAAAGCAACAGTCATAAGTTTAAGAACCAAAGGAAGAGCAGCTGTGAAGGAGTATAATCGTGGCTATGCCTCTCTTCTCCTCTTAATTAGAACTTCACTTATAAATTTAAAGATGGAAAAGGACTGTCAGACTAGAAGTAGCCCTGGTTAATATAGGGATGTTCCTTTATAACTGCCTGAGTTTTAATCTTTTGTACAGTCTAGTTTTATATATTCCAAGCAGCTGGGCTCCTGCTACCTCCCTTGAGAGATTATACCCGTGTAATAGATTCAACCTCCGTTTAATAGATTCACTGTCGTGAATTGGTCTCTGATGTACGCTGCCAAAATTTCCCCCTATCTTATTGCCCTCACTTTCGTTATAATTAGATGCCTTTGTACTCCCGCAAGCAATTTCTCTCCACTCATCTACATCTCTGGAGATGTCTATTTTTCTCTCTTTGTAACCTGCCAGGCTGTTGAGGTTTGAGGCTCAGCTTCCAAGCCAGTTCCTACAGCTGCATGCTCACCTTGGTGGTTCGGCTTAGCCCTCTGCCCCCCCGGCGAGCTGGCACGCGGCAAGCGGCGCCCTGCGACGCGCTGACTGCAGCCTCATCCCAGCTTTCCGGACGAGCGCCGGCGTTTTTCCTTGCACCTCGGCTTTCAACAGCGGGTTGACAGTTGCAGCCTGGCAACGTTTTCTGTGATGCACTGCTTTCCCTTTCTTTGGTTTCAGTATATGTCATCACCTTGGGCCGGGATATCTGCTTGCTTTCTCGTGTCTGAGCTGCAGTGTCTGTGGCGCGTGCATCCTGCGCGGAAATCAGCTTAAATTCCTGTGACCTTGTTGCCAGCGATACCGTCTTAACGAGACCTCAGCGCAGCTTCGTGAGCCCAGTTTTCAAAAAAACTGCAGCTACTTGGTTTGAAAAGTGAAGAAATCCGCAATTCTGCAAGCGAACGTGCGCGATCCCGGGCGCGCCGCAACGGTGCGACCTAGCCGCCACGCTCGGCCGCTTGCGTGCCTTGGGTGCTGCTAGCTAGCTGGCAATTTTTCTTAGCCTCGTTTTCTCCCAAGTGGCTGATGGAACTAATAATGCCTCCCCACGGCAGCCTCGGGAGTTTGCGAATCCTTCGGGTGTTTGGCCTACAGGAGCATTGCAGTTTACACCAATTCACTCACAGCAAATTTGTTTTTTTCCCCCCGACAAGCAAGTTATTGACTTAAAAACAGCACGCATTTCCTTTCCACCCTCTTCCCGCAAATGTAGTGCAGAAAGCAAACAAAACACCCCAAAACGGGGGTCGCCACATGGCATTGGCCAAGGAAGGCGGCTGCGAGGGGCTGTGTGCTGCTTGCGGGGGGATGCGGCGTGCTCGCAGGCGGGCGCGGGAGGCCGCTGTGCTGCTTTTCCTTTATTTTCACGCCTGTCCCCCCCCCCTTTTATTTTTGTCTGTGCCAGAACGGGCTGCTTTGCCCTGACACCGCCAGGCCTGCAGCCTCGCGGGGCTGCTGCGGGGATGGAGGGGTGGAGGGAGGGTTGCGGGCTCTCCGTGCCTGGCGCTGAGACCCTCCACCCTCGGTGCCGTCCCCGGGCCGAGGCCGGTCGTGGGGCCCGCGGGAGGCCGCGCAGGCTGCGGGAGGCTCCGGGAGGCCGTGCAGGCCGTGCCGGTTGCCATGGCGACGCGGTGCGCGGTGCGGGCCTGGCTGCGGCCTGCGCGCGCGCGCGGCTCCGGCTCCCGCCTCCCCTCTGCCGAGGGTCCCTCCGGCGGCCCGGGGCAGCGCGCACGCCCTCCTTCGCCGCCCGAACGCGGGCCCTCGCTCTCTGCGCCATGGGGGTCCATGGCTGTCGGGACACCGAGCACAGGAATACCAGGGCGCCGGGGCCCCGCGCGGGCCGCTCCGACGCGCCTCACCCGCCCGGCGCAGAGCGAGGCGGCGCCTTCCGCACTGCCCAGCTCCGCGTCCCGAGAGGCGAATCGAGCCGCCTCCCCCGCGGGCTCGGCTAAAGCTTCGTGCTCGCTGCAGCGCCCGGTCCTCGACGGCGACCTGCAGGGACGCGGCCTCGAGCCGGGGACCTCTGCGCCCGCGGCAGAAACGGCCGGTTGTTGGCCGCGTCCGCACCGCGCGCTAGGACATGGCCCACCAGCACCTCACTGCTGCTCTGCTCGGGACCCGCTCTGAGCCCGGAGCGGGGAAGAGCTGGGGTAGCCACTGGCAGGCTTGACGCTTGCTCTTTGCCACTTTCCAGGTGGTGGCGTTTCCCCCAGGAAAGCAGAGGTGATTCTGGAGTAGGAACAGGATCTACTGGGCTTTATGGCAAGCGGTGAGGTGGCCGAGCTATTCCCTTTTCAAGGGCAAAGCTTTGTGTTTCAGAGCTGAGGCCAGAAATACTCCAGTGCCTTATCTCTGCAGTGACACTGAGGCTGTGTCACAAGGTGTCTAGGAGTTTGTTAACTTAAACACATAATCCTTATTAAAGAGATGTGCTGCAATGGGATATAAACTGTTCCATTAAGTGAAGCAAATACCCTTTTGGATAGGAAGGGATTTGCTCGTCTTGCTCTGCTGAGGGCCCTGACTGGCCGGTCAGCTCTGTTTTATTGCGGAGGGGAGACGGGCTCGTCTGGCTCACGGCAGCGTGCAGAATTCAATGGCCTGTGCTTTCATCAGCAAACTGGACAGGTGTCCCGCATCTGAGGATGCTCTCATATGCTCTACGATTAAATCTTTGGGTCAGGGCTTAGCCTTAATGCTGTCTTCTCTGCTTAGCTGGTGCGTCTCTGCTAAGCTTTTTTAATTGAATGATAGTCAAGATCCACACCACCAGCCCTCTGCTTAAACATCAAGGGAGTAGGCAATCTGTCATTTTAAGAAATCAATGCATCTTCTCAAGGCAGCCGGAGCTTACCATTTCATTTCACAGCTGCCAAGAGATTAACTATACAGTTGTCAGGTATGATTCTGTAACAGACGTGGAAGATAACGTACGAGTGAAGGGAAGCTGATATCCTTGCCTGGGGAAGGGTCAGGGGAGAGCTCTATTCAGTAATAAGCACGCCAAGTTTCTGCAGGGGATGAATGTGCTGAGACACTCGTGTCAAAGATCCCAATCCTGGGATTTGGGCTGTGTTTGCTGGGAGTCAGACCTGGCCTTTCCTCCCAGGCTTGGTGGTCTGAGGACTTCAGGACCTAAGAAGAGCTGCATGGGGGTCCATCTAACCTTGCCCCCTGTTCCAGCTGTGGCCTGCACCAGATGCCCTGGGAAGAGCATAAAATGAGGCTGGCAGTTTGCAGTCATTTCCTTTGGCACCCTCCCATCCCACAGTGATTTCTGAACATGTGATGGTATCTTTGTATTTAACAGCTCTTGATGCATAGCATGTTTGTCTTTGAGCTGGAGAGGGCTGGGCTAGCTGGGGTGTTGCCGTGTCCTGGAACGGAGCTGGGAAAGACGAAGGTGTCAGGTGAAAGTATTGCACATCTGAGCTGAACCCAGTGGCTGACCTTTTTCCTGGCAAGCGTGAAGTCCTGGGCTTGTTAGGTTTCCCTCTTCGTTTTGGTGGGATGGGGATGTCACCTGCACCTGTCTACAAGCACAACACAGTGCAAATCTGAAATCTGCTGGAGTTGTGCAGAGACTTCTGTGCCAAGGTAAAAATCACAAATACTATACTTCACCCAGATTTAATATGGAAAAATGGAACCCCTTCAGCTAACCCTATCCTAAATAGTTGGCCAAACTTCTGCCTGGCTTTTAGGAATATAAGCATAAACCTACCTCTGGTTTGCAGCTGTGATTTTACTGTTTTCAGTAGCCTTGCATCAGACACCAATTTAACCATAGGATTTTATAGTACTCTGCAAATGTCTTTGAATTAATACAAATACAAATGTGTTCAAAGTAATCAAATACTATGTATTCCCCCCCCCACCAGCTAAGATACCTCTGTAGAGAGGCTGGCAGCTGCTGTCTGCTGCATTTGTCATTCTGCCCTGTCGTCTTGCCCACAGCAGCAAAATAAAGAACTTGTTAGTCCTGTCTTTGTGATCAAGATATAAGCAGCCAATTGATTTTTCTCCTTCTTCTCATTAGTGAGCTCTGACACTTAATAAAACATATATTTCCACTCTCAGAGTAAGCAAAATACTCAGATAGTGCCTGTCAGAGAGACCTGGGAGTTAGGATTCATCTTTATGGAAAATCGATAGCTGAAACAGAAAAATTGGCAGAACCCAGATTAAAAGTCACTGGCAATTTCTGTCTTCATATTTCATGTCTACTGCATTTATGAAATAGTAATTTGCTGCATAGGGAGAATGACAGACTTCATGATTTGTCTTCTACTCTTCATATGTGGGGTAACTAGGACTTCTTGGTGGATGTCAGGGAAGTGTCCTTCCTCTTGTCACACTTCCTCAGAAATAATTTTTAAGGGTGCTGGTGAGGAAACTGCTCTTCTGGGATGCACAAAGCCCCAGTTGGACCAGGGCAGGAAGGAGTTAATCGTGCATCCCAGAGACAGCAATTACCCCCAGCTTGTTACAGCTGCTGCTGGGATGGAGCCCTGCAACCCTGCGAAGGGGCAATGGGCTGTGCTGAAGTTTGGGGTGGTTGTTTACCTACAGCAAATTTTTGCACCTGGTAAAGATTGTGAACAAAAAAATCTCCCCTGGTCTGGACCAGTTGTGACTTGGGGCTCAGTTGTGGTATCTTCTTTGTGTGGGGCTGGTTGCTTGGGATTCCTTCAGGTAAGGGAAGCCTTGACCTATTTGCTTGTGTTTCCTGCAGTACTGAGCATTGGGTGGCTGGACAGGCTGAGTGGTTCTCTGACACTGAAGGCCATCCTGGGGAAGACCGGCCCTCCTTTCTCCAGCAGTGATGTTGACCTGGGTGCTTGGGCACTTGTGCTGGGTGGAAGAGATGAGAGCTGGCCAAAACTGCAGGCTGCGGCAAAGGTTGGTTTACAGCTGATCCAGCTTTGGAAGATGAAGCAGGGTCATAGAAGCTGAATTATCTTGCTGGAAGCCCATCAAAAGTCTGTTCTGATATCCTCATGCTGGCTGCAGTTTGCAAGACAGATGTCCTTGAGCATAAGTTCAAGGCAGGCTCTATCATGTCACCAGATCCCAAGAAATGGCTGTAAAAGTCTCAGAAGGCTTTGGGCTTGCTTAGGTGTAAGCCAAAGAGCGAAGTCTGGAAGTGGGAAACAGCCTGTGCGCTGCAGAGCGTGTGGGCATGCAGTGTCCTTGCAGGTCTGCGTCTCCTTGTCCCTGGTGGAAGGTGCCTGCTCTTTCCAAAGCACGAGGCACAAAAGCAGCTCTGAGGTTTGAGCATTCATCCCGCTGGGAACGAGATGACCAGGACGCTAATACCACTGGGCAGCGCTGGAGCCTGCTTTGAGTAATTTATCGCCGGCTGGGCTTGCTTGTTCTCTCTTCCATCTCCCGAGGCTGGCACGTTAATCTGCAGCGCCAACGTGCTGTATAAATCTGCCCAAAGCGTTCATTCCCACAGAGGCCTCCAAGCGACGGCAGAGCACTGCAAAGCCCCCAGGTCACCAGCCGTGCAGCAAGGGGGGGGGTGTATTTATGTGCTGTTCATTGAAGGTCCTGGCAATTTTTGGAACATTTGTCTGTTCCTTCTGAGGGCCCTCATCCGTATCAGGGCATTTCGGTGTTACAAGAAGGACCTGAAGCCCCCAGTAACATAACCACTGCTTGAGTTAGAAGAAGAGCGTAGAGCTGAACTGGGCTTTCAGCTTGGTGCCTCTCTGATTTCTGGAAGACTTCTGGGGCCCCAGAGCTGCGGCTGCCACGTGCAGTTGGGGTGCCTGGGGCTGGCGGGGGGCCGTGGGGCTGTGGCATGTGGGGCCTCAGGCCCCGTGGCCAGGCTGGGGAGGAGAAGTTGTGCCTGTGTTGCAGGCTGCTCCTGGGGGAAGCGCAGGTCTTGGCAGCGCTAAGTGGGGTTGGAGGTGGATGGGTTCTGGAGAACAAGATTCCCTTGCAAAACCTTTTTATTAAAAAAAAAAAAAAAAAAAAAAAAAAAAAAAAAAAAAAGTTAAACAAGCTTTTCATCCAAGAACTTTAAAGATCTCATCTCTGGCAGAGGAAATAAGGTCTTAATTTCCTCCCTTGCTGCTTGCCTCCCAGTGTGTCTCTTCACAAGTGCTCAATCCCCAGAGGAGAGCAGGCCATTAATTCTGCCAGGGAACGAACTGGAGACGAGAAGCATCTTTTGTTCACGGGGCTGAGATCGACCTGCCACGGGCTCGTGTGAAGTCAGTGCCTGTGAGAGCTGCAGCTGAGGGTGCTGGGCAGCGGCTGGCAGAGCATCGCTCGGGCACCCCCACCCCTTCGCAGACCTCCCTCTGCGCCTGACAGCACGCAAAAAACACGTTTATTTTTCTTGCTTGGCCGTGTTTCCCTTCTGAAGCCTTGCTTTGAACCAGAAAGCGCTTTGAGTGATGTTTCTCTCCCCTCTCCATCCCTGCTGGTGGCCCTGGGGCCGCTTTGCGGGCTGGATGCCGGGTGGCCATGGCCATCCCTGCTGCTTTAGGGCTGCACCGCTCCAGGCGAGATGCTAGCGGCTGGAGGAAGGGCAGTGGGTCTGGGGGGGTGTTTAACAAGCTTGATGCCGCATCCTCGGTGCCGCCGGCGCGCTGCCCCGTCTCCCTCGCGGTGGGGCGCGTGGCCCCCGCCCGCGAGCGTGCACGGGCTCGTGCCCGCGCGTTTCCCTGTCGCCTGCTCCAGCACAAAGAGCCTGGGCTGAGTCATCTCCCGGCTAAATGGGAGCGCGTGGGCTTGCCGCAGCTTTCGCCTGTTCATCCTCTGCCTTCCTGGAGCGTGGCGCTGGGTAAAATAGAGTTATTCATCAACGTGGAGAGGAGTGGAGATGAGTGTCCTGTACATGAAACGGGCCTTGCTCTCCTCCTACCTGCTGGATCAGCTCGTGCCTGGGGCCAGCGTGATGCAGCGAGGACGGCTTCAGCGGTTGCTGCTTGGGGAGCTCGAGGGAGAGAAAAGCTTAACGAAATACAGCCGTGCGCTTTGCGCGGAATGACTTAGTGCTCTAGCTGCAAAAAGCAACGTCGGAGCCTCTGCGAAGAGGGGGCTCTCGAAAACACTTGCGCTGGTCCAAGGCCGGGGGGAGTGAAGCCAGCGGCAGCATCTCACCACTGCTCCCCGGTGCCAAATCCTGCCGCGGGGGGAGGCTGGCGCCTGCGGCGCCGGCCCCGGGGACGATGCCTCGGCCCGTGTCCTGGGCAGCTCCCGCGGGGTTTGCTGCCGGCACCGGTCCCGCCAGCGCCCTGCTGGGCTCTGCCTGCCTGGGCTGTCCCCGGCGCCCGTGTCCTCTCACGGTCCCCAAGCGGCACGCGGTGGGCAAGGCGGCTGCTGGCGGCCCCGCTCCCGAAGCCGAGGGGGAAGCCGGGGTGTTTTTGTCAGCTATCAAGTCGTTGAAGTGCCGCTGTGCAGTTTAGCAGCCCTCTTTGTGCACAGAACTGGAGGTCTCCAGAGAGCAAACGCGGGGTGAAACGTTTCTCCCAGCAACTGGCTGACACCAAACTCGCTCTGCTAATGATCTTAAAAGCTTCGCAGTTCTCCATGTGCTCCGCGGTCACCTGCGCTTACCGGCTTCTTGCAGGCGAGCAACCCCGCAGCGTGGCAGCACGCGGGGGAGCTGGCCCGCGCTCCCGTCCCCGGCGCCGCCGGCTTCGTCTCGGCCGCGTCTGCAGGGAGCCGCCGGCAGTGGCCCGCGTTTGGGGAGGGCGAGCGGGATGCATCCCCGAGCCATGGTGTTACGCAGCATCGCTGCAAGCAAAGGCCAGAGCTACGTCCGTGGCAAAGCCTTCGCTGACCGGTCCCTGGCGGGATGCGAGAAACCTGCGGCCAGGCCGGGCAGCGCGGCCTTTTCGAGCGACCATTCTTGGAAGGAAAACAGCACCAAGCGCGAGTGCCCGTGAAGGCGGCAGGGAGGATGGGATGGGTTCACCAAGCTCAACTCTTCCCTCCACTTCTGCCCCCCAAAAATGCTGAATGGAGGCGGGGGAAAGGCACGGTTCGCGTTTGGAGCCTGAGTTATGGCTCCAAGCGATAGTCTCTCAGGCATATTTATTTCCGTGGCATTTCTGGGGAGAAGTGAGGCAAGACGTTACCCCCAAGGACTGTCCGGAGCAGAGCCTGAGGAACCCTGAAACTGCCTGATCAGACAGAAGAGACGCCCTCGGGTGGGCTTTGAGACGAAGCTGGGCTTTGGGTGCAAGAGTGCCGAGCCCTGCAAGTTATTCTCCAGAGATTACTGCTGTTTTGAGCTAAAATCTGCCAAAAACAATGCTTCAGAAGCAAATGTTTGTGCCAAAACGATGGAGGTGAGAATAAGGCTCCGTCCTGGGCGCGGGTGGTCTGCAGGGCACCCCGGGCTGGGGGCTGGCGCTGCGCCCTGCGTCCTCGCGGGGCTGGGAAGCTGCCTGCAGGGACGACTCGAGCAGCCGCGTCTGCCCGTGTGCAGGCGGCAGGATCAGCGAGCACGGGAGCTGCCGGCAGAGCTGGAAATAAAAAGTTGCCGACTCCCTGTGCGCAAACGTACGTCTTAATTTGCAAACGCGGGTTGGTAACCGAGGCGCAGGCGGTGAGAACGCGGCAGCGGGCGGCTCTCGGGGCGCCTGGCGCGCGGCAGAACGAAGGGCAGGGAGGGGCAGGGCCGGGCGCGCGGGCAGGAGGGTGCGATCGCCCTCTGCAAATATTTGGCAGAATGCGGGGCGACGGTGAGGACGGGCCGTGCCGGAGGGCGAGAGCAGGGCGAGGACGAGAGCGGGGTGGGGATGGCTCAGGCTCTCCCTGCTGCTCCGGTGCCCGCTGGCCTCGACCCCGGCCCCTTCCCTGCTGCGGCGAGAGGTGCGGTGGAGCGGGCGGCCGCCACACCAGGGGCTCGGGACGCCCCTCGCCCGGCAGCCGCGGGCACCGCACGTGGATGGTGCCCTCGGCCCCGGGGTAGGCAGGGGAGCACCGGCCCCTTGCACGGAGGCGCCGCGGGGCCGGATGGATCTGTTCGAGGTCCCTGTCGGGAACAATTAGGGAGCACAAAGGAGACGGGCGCCGTGGGGGGAGCGGGCGGGAGGACTCGCCGCCCGGCACGTCCGAGCCGGGGCCGTTACGCAAGGGCTGGCGCGCGGCGGCTGAGCCGCGTTGCCGCGGGCCCGCAGCGCCGGAGCCGGCCCCGGCTGCGGCTCTGCACCCCCCCGGGGAGCCCGGCGCTGGGCTGCCGCCTCTCCCTGCTCGCCCGACCCGCGGCAGGGTGGGAGAAAACGCTCGTGACCGTGAAGGCGGCTTCGCCAGCCGCCACCGCTGCCAGGACCTCGCACCGGCTGGGCGAGAGGCGGCTCGTCCCCTCTGCCCCCCCCCCTCGCCCCCGGGCTGCGGGAAAGGGGCGGCGGAGCAGCCCGGCAGCGTTTCGGGGGAGCAGTGTGCGCCGAGGGGGGGGGGGGGGGCCGTGGCTGCCTGGCCTCAGCTCCCCGCGACCCGGCCTGCTGGGGCTTTGCAGCCGGAGCGGAGCTTACCCTAATCCGGGCGAGGATCAGCAGCGGCGTGCTGGGGGGGGGGGCATGTTCCCGCTGCCGGCGGCTCCGGGGCTGCGGATAGCCAGGGCGGCAGAGGAGGTGCCCCGAGGCACGGTGGCATCCGGGGACGTCCGTTGGCCCCGGCTCCTTGCCGGTGCAGCCCAGCCAGCCGGGCTTTTGGGGCTGGAGCTGGTGACGCTTTAGGGCCGCTGCAGGGCCAAAGGTGCAGCCGTGCCTGGGGCTCAGGCTGGGCAGAGCGACCGCAGCGTCAAGGGGGACGCGCGAAGGTGGCTGGGACGGTGCAAGCGTTTTCCCGTCCTTCCTGGAAAAATCCAACATCTGCCCCCCCCGGCTGGGCTGTGCCGTCCCTCCCCAGGCTTTATTTAAGATCAAGCTGAGAAACATGTTTTGCGTTAATCCTGCCCTAGGAAAGCAAGAGGAGGATTACATTTTAGCCACTTTGCATTGCCTTTTCCTGCGGTAGCTAAACTGGCCCGGTTCGGGCGTCCGGGGAGCGCGGGGCCGCCGCTGGATTAGCTCCGCTGAGCCTCGAGCAGCCACTTTCTGCCGCGCGGCACAGAGCCGGCTGCCCCGGCAGGCGCAGCGCCGGCGCCCAGAGCTGCTCTCAGCGATGCCCCGCTTAGGCAGTGACTAGTCCCCGGCGTCCCCGCAGCTGCCCGACGGGGGATGATTAGGGCGAGAGGCACCCGCTCGCCCGAGCAGCCACAGCGGCGCTGCCGAGGGGCATTCGGGCTCCTGCGAGCCCCGGCTCAAAGCCTGCACCAAGAGGCTCTGGTTAAAGGGATGCAGGACGGAGCTGCGGGCCAGGGCCCGGCCGGCGGCAGGGCTGGGCGCCGCTGCGCCGCGCTTCGCTTCCCGCTGCTCCGCTGTCCCTGCCCCGGGAGCGCAGGAAAGGGGCGGCCGGGCCCCGGACCCGCGCGCGCCTTCGGCAGGCCGTGCAGCCCGAGAACAAACGCGCAAAACTCGTCTTTCAAATGGTGTGTGGCTTTTCAACCCCATCTCAAACAGCTTTATTCACACAAACGTCTCTTAATTTACAAAGCCTCTGCCACTCATACGCATCAGGGTATCCACAGTGTTCAAAGAACTTAAATAGAACGTCTCATACCAACCCGAGTAAACCAAGTACAAAAAATATTTATATAAAGTTGTTCACACATAGGTCCTAGATTACCAGCTTTGTGCAAAAAAAAAAAAAGGAAAGAAAAAAAAGAAAAATACAGATTTATTTACTAATATCATTACCTTTAGTTCAGAGTCTGGGTTTAAGCCTTCTGCTCTTGCTAGCGCAGCACGGGGGCTGCAGGGAGGCCGGGGAGCAGAGGCGGGGGCGCGCGGGGGCCGCAGGTGGCCCTGCTCCGCCGCGCCGCGAGCCCGAACGGCCCAGCAGAGCCGCTGCAGCGCCGGCGTGCGGGAGCCGGGGGCCGCGGCGGCCCGGGCGGCTGCTGGGGAGGGGGCAGGTGCCGGCGCGGGGAGGCCGAGCAGCGAGCGGTTACAGCACCTCTGCTGCGACGTCACCCTGGGCGATGAAAGCGCTGGGACGCAGCGCAGCGAAACGGGATTTGCCACATTGCCACGGGAAGCGACCAGTTGAGCGTGTTTTCCCTGCGGTGGAGACCCACAGGCTCTGGCTTCCGGGCGCTTCTGCTCTACCAACTCTTAAACCTGTATCGTGCGAGCAAAAGCCTGGGCGTTTGCAAGGAGCCTGCGTGCAGTGATGCCAGCTGCAGCCTGGGGCGAGCGTGGCAGGAGGCTCCTGCCTCAGAGCCTCCCTCCCCTCCGCTGCCAGCGCCCCGCGGCCTCCCTGCAGCAGCGGCTTGGAGAAGGGCTCAGAGCAAAGGGGGCAGCGGGGGTCCGCGGGCCCGGGCGCCCCACTCGCCTGCGGGAGCTGTAGTGTCTGGGGGAAACATGACAAAGCAGCAGTGCATTTCCCTGCGCTCGGGCCCCGCGGACAGGAACAGTGAATCGTGTCCCGGTTTGGGCCCTGAAGCAGTTGCCCCATGGCGCTGACCAGGCTTAAACCCAGACTCGGTACTGCATACGGCGGAGACATACGACGCACACGACGGAGGAATTCCACAACGATGGTAACGCTCGGTTTTAAGTCTTATTGCTCCAGAAAGGCTCCAAGAGCCTCTGATATGTGAAGGAGCCGGGTCCTGAGGAGTAAAGGAAGACCACGGGGGTAACTCCTATCTGTCACTAGCACCGCTGAACCTCAAACACAGCAGCAAGGGGCCAAAGGGGAGCTAGCCTAACCCCGCTAGGCGACAGCCATCTCTGCTCTCTCCTCCGTGCAGACCAAAGCTGGCTGGGAGATCCCCGCGACACCTGCGAGCTGCTGGAGCTGTTGGACTCGCTGCAGGCTGGTGCAGATAACCTTTCCCAACCCTCCTGAGGCTTGGCTTGTCCCCCCCCACCCCCCCACCCCCACTTCCCTCTTGTAAACAGCATAGTCAGAAGTAAACAGTTTCACACAATCACTCCTACGGCGCGGCAGACCGGGGTGCCGGCTGCAGCACAACCTCGGGCTTCACGCCAGCCTCGAGGGCGGCAGGGTGTTCTCCTCTCACCACGGCCCCTTTGGCATCTGGATGTTCAGCATCGGTGCTGCAGACAGACAGTCCGGCACAGGGCTGCGCAGCAAGCTGCAGGCTGGAGGCTGCTTTCCTTTAGCTTGAATTTTCCCAGCTGCACATCCGAATGCCAAAAACTTCTACTGCCAGGGGTGGGGAGAAGTTTAACCTGCAGGATCTGGGTGGAAGATGCTTGATAGACCCAGCCCAGAAGAGATGTCTAAACACCTCTCGCATAACATCACATGCAGGTTTGAGTTGTTCCCCATTGCCACCTTGTTCTAAAGGGAACGCTGGGCCAAAATAACTGGAAGAGAGACATTAGGAGCTTGTAAACACTAAGCAGCTTCCTTAATAGTCCGAGGAGCCGAGCACAAACAGCAGCAAAGTCATCAGGGAGAAATGCTTTCAAAAGGACAAACTAAACAGGGGAACATCCACATTGGCCAAAGGCTAGCAGCCCTAGGACTCTTCCTTGGAAGTGTTTGCTAAATCCTAAGTAAGGCACTACGGTCTAGTTCACTAACATCAAGCTGCTTTAAAAACACAAATGCAACGCAAAAGCTGAGGTGGAGCCGTGTGGTTTGAAGATGGCTTGAAACCATGATGGGCTAAGAGGGCGACCGACCCTCGTGAGGCTGGAGTCCCGGTGAGGGGCCCATTCATCTTCCACCTGCATGTCCTGCACTTCAGGCTTGGTTTCTACATATACAGGCACGGAGAGATACTCAGTGCCCAGGAACAAATGCGAGGACTGGCTGCAAGCTCTGTGTATCACAGGCCAGAGCAAGCACGCTTCACAGGCAGTTCTGCAAGGCATCTCCTCCATCCAGGACAGCTCTCCTGCCAGGAAGCTCCCTTCTCCAAGGGCATAATGCCCAGGGAAGGGCCCTTCTGGCACAGAAAGCCTGTGTGAACAGCTTCAGGCGTGTAAAGCCCTCTTACTCCACCAGTTCAAGCCAGGGTAAGGTTTTAACAGTCAGTAGCAAAGGCTCTAGTAGGTGGGAGAATGATGGTTTGGTGATTTGGGCACTAATGCTGGAGTTGCAAAACACAGGGTTCAGTCCTCGCTTCACTGCAGCCCTCCTGGGGATGCTGGGCCAGGCGCAGGGGCTCCGCAAGCCGTCACGGGAGCAGGGAGGGCAGCCCGCCCTTGATTCCCAGGAGGGGCCTCGGCATGGCTGCTGCAGGGATCTGCTGCTAGCTGGAGAGAAAGCAGACCAGCCAAACCGCACTTCAAAGGCCCCCGAGAGAGCTCTGTGGCCAAGGCTGAGCGCACAGCCCGCTAACCAACCCTGAACTGCCTAACTCCCAGTAACTGTCCGGGAAGGAGTTCTTACAGCTCTCGTCTGGCTGTGGCTGGCCACAACCCACAGAGGCACCCCTAGGAACAAACACAAGAACCGAGTGGGAACAGTGGGAACAGCCGCACAATTTGTGCTGGCCAAACAATCACAAAAGACCCACGGCCTCGAGCCTCACGGCGTCATCTTCCCGAGGAGGACCCGGCCCTCCCGCAGCGACAGCCTTAGCCTTGCGTCCTGGAACAGACGGAGAGAGGAGGAAAAACCCAACTCCTTCCCTCCCCGCCTCCCAACTTTAGCTCTGCCTTAGCCCACATAAATTTACTGCATTTCCATACATTCCCATGAGGTCAGTAAAGTAAACTAGAGTAGATAG
This sequence comes from Rhea pennata, assembly GCF_028389875.1. Lineage (NCBI taxonomy): Eukaryota > Metazoa > Chordata > Aves > Rheiformes > Rheidae > Rhea > Rhea pennata. The sequence continues at coordinate 17,160,264 of NC_084678.1, forward strand.
AAGGAGCTGCTGTCAGTTTAGGAGCCTTTTGGTGATGATAAATGGAAAACCAGAGCCTGAATACAGGCCGGGGACAGTTCCTACTGCCAGAAACAGGGAAAGCAGGGGGACCCTGTTCTGCCTGTGAACTTGGCCAGCTCCTGGTAAGCACTGAACACCTGGTTGCTTGCAAGTAATGCTTGATCAGAACAGCCTATTCCCCAACTGGTGCCAGTTGACTTAACCTGGTGGGAAGTGTTTCAGCTGCTTCAGAATCTGCAGGACAGAGAAGAGGTGGTGCTTTACACTGCATTTACAGTGAGCTAAGTCTAAAGACATCACATGGGGTAAGCCCCAGAGTATCAGTGTTGCTCTAAATATAGGTAAGGAAATGGCGTATTAACTGCTCAGCCTGAGGTTCCAATCTCCTTACTTGAGCGTCCTGCTGAACTGTAACCAAGTAAGCAAACCTAAACAGCAGCATTGCCTTTTGCTTCCTGGAGAGAGCTATCTAGCAAGGAAAAGTGTTTTGCAGGAGGCAAGAAGCCAGCCTGTGAGCCATTTAGGCCAAACCTCCTCCCCTCCCTAGTGCTGTTCCTAACAGCTGCAGTTTGGCATAAGTGAGCTCAGATTAGTGGATGGCGATCTGCTTTTCTTGTATGTAGACAACATGTGTCTGAAAACGTACCTACTTGGCCCTCACTGCCCTCTGTATTGCAAGACTGTCCATAACAAATTTCACTAATGAAAACAAGGAAGAATAAAGGTCTGTCAATCCCAGAGGCAGACCTGCCTTGCAGAATGGCTTTCCAGCTTGTTTGCACTACTCTAACCTAACATCAACTGCTTATAACCTGAGCAGCATTTGCCTAGACAGAAGTTACCTGGCTATGAAATCATTAACATGCAGTCTCCAAGACTCACTTCTACTAAAGCCTTGCACTCCGAATGCAAACCCAGCAACCACTTCATCCCCTTTCCCCTGGGGGAAGAAATAGCTTTAACCCTAAAGTTGTGCCCAGCTGGACTCAGACATGGGGCCTGGCAGCATATCATGCTACCAGAAGCTATCCTGCTTCCCACCTGTTTATGGGCTCAGATCTTCTCTAGAAATATTCACGGAGTCAAACAGCAGCACCAGGGGAGGCAGGGATGGCTGGGAAGTGGCAGCTCTTCTATCTGGATCTTAGTCAAGGATAGCTTCATGAGCATGAAAGCTGCTTGGCTTGTGCTCTTCTGTAGGCCCATGAAGCCCCCATCCCATAACCCCAAAACATCTCTTCCCAACAAAACAACACCCAAAGATTTCACACTGCAAAATCCTGCAGGCCAGGCATCTTCTGTACCATCTTCTTCCCTTGTCTTCAAGATCCCTAGTTGCACGTAAGTAATGGAGATTATGGGTCCCTGGTAAATAAACCTGCAAAAAGAATCAAAAAAAGAAATAGGTATCAATCATATCCGTAGGTTTGTTCCAGTCACTAAGTCATGACCGAGGAGAACGTAGTACCCCATCAAACCCTCCTGTCCCACCTCAGACTGCGGGCAGGTAGAGTTGAAGCGCATGTAGACTGTATTTGCTGTGTCTCCATTTTTCATTTCAACTCTTAATTAAAGCAGTACTTGAGAGACTAGGAGAACTTGAGATGAATGCATACTTTCTTATTACATGGTTAAAGTCAATGACCTTTAAATAATGCCTGTGAACAACTGCACTAAGTAGAAGGTGAAAGGAAGCATCGCTGGAGTCATTTATCCGCCTCGATAGAAGTTCTGCAGGAGACTGCTGTGGAGAAGGTGTCCTTGCCCAAGGCTTTCCTGCCAGTCCCAGTACGTCTGAGGGGAGCTTTGCACAGCTCCTTACTTAGCAGTGCTCTTGTTACTGGGCCAGGCCTGTCTGTTATGGGGCTGGACTCCCTTTAGAGTTATTGCTTATGAGAAAGTGCTTCAGACAGTTTTGTACAAAGAGCATGTAGCTGCGTAAATACATATCCAGCCATCTCAGCACATACGTCTGGATTAGTCTCACAGCTAAACACAGCATTGCCTTTCCACAACACAGCGCCATCCTACAGGATATGCGGTGTTAGCCCAGTTGAAACTAGGGTGAACACCCTCTTGTCCTTTTAGCTCAGTGTCACAGAAATACCTACCTAACTGCCCTGCACATGAGTCACCTATGTTTTTGTCCTGGTTTGTAACTGGACAAATTCTCTGTCAGTACTGAACACTAAGTCTGGTTCCAAACAAACCAGTAGCAATGTGTGTGCATGCAACATCTCTTCTCTTGGGAATCATTATATGCATTTAACTGTGTATAGACAAACCTCAAACACAGCATGAAGGGGATGCTCGTGGTCTTAATTATGCCTGGTCTACGGAAGCGTAAACTGTGTGCCCTTCCAATGGCTGTTATTTCTATATAGAAAACGCATCATTCAGGATGTCAAAGTCTTCACAAGGAAGGCTTAGCAGAGCTGCAATCAGGGCCAGGCATGTCTGTCGATGGAGGTCCCCTTCTCACCAATATTTGCTCTGCCTGGTGGCACCTCAAAGACTTCCTATGGTGCTGGACCTGGCTAGGCATAGTCCTGGAAGTCACTTCAGCCCCGGGGGTAAAACCCTGCTTTGCTTCGGAACTCCTCCTATTACAGACTTATGGTAATTTTATAGCAGTTAATAGCAATTTAATTTTTCCCCTAAACTTCAGCTCTGAGCTCAGAGACAGTTGCATGGAAAAATGGAGGGGGACAGGAAGAGGAAGCTTCTGCTTTATCAGGGGCAGATCAGCTCTGGGGGGGCTCTGCCAGCCCCTCTCCCACCTGGATTGAGCAAGCGGCTCTTCAGATAAACCAACTGATACTGCCTGAACAGTGGGAAAGATCTGCTGAAGAAAAACTGCTCCTGTCCAGCAAATTATTCAAATCCCTTAGCCCTAGGAAACTCATTAAAGAAATATATGCCAAAAGAATACATTTCTTAAAGAAAGCAGCTCAGCTGCTCAGAGTAGAAACCAGGACCACATGCGCACTGCTTCACAGGGGAGTTGGACTGGGAAACACTGCCTTTGTAGGCTGCAGATCAGAAAAGCACCTTTCCGCTTTACAAGGGAGACTTGTGAGAGGCTGCCAGGTCGGGGGGACTGATGCAACGAATTTTCTGGAACATTTCTCCTGTGCTGCAGCTTCATTAGCAAGTAGGACAGTGTTTCTGTTCACGTCTCCCTGGAGTAGGAGCATCTTCAGGAAAGATGCCTTGTTTGAGCAATTTCAAGCTCTCACCTCTGAGACAGGAGAGCTCGCTACACTGACGCATGTTGTTTCAGGGGCTTGTTCAAGAGCTTTTAATCCCTCCACTGATGCCACTTATAGTTTTAATCAGCTCAAATGTTCATTTGGCATCAGCAGGATATGAGCCAGCAGCCTATGAAGTCCTCATCCAGCACCTAATACAGGTAACACCAATGCTAAGGTCACAGGGAGCTAGTCGGAGGTGGCAACACAGTACTTGTAATAGATGGCCCTAACACAGGGGAGGCAGATAACCTAGCACCTTTCCCTGTTAACCATATCATCCGCCCTGCACAGGAACACAGGATGCAGGGGCAGGGTTGAGAGCATCCTTTATTTCCCAGCTTCGTCATGCTCTTTACATATGTACGTGTGCGAAACACTCCTTTGAGAGCTCCCTAAAATCCAACTGCAGTGCCTTCCCCCAGGGTAGGAAGAGTGGGGGAGACAGTGAGCAAACAAGAATACATCTGGTCAGATGTGGTGGGATCCAGGTCATCTGGAGGGCTCCACTGCTCTCCAGGTAGGAGCTACATTGCCCAGGAATGTGTCACTACTCAGCGCAGAGGCCCTGGGGATGCTGCTAGCTGCATCTGCTGCTGCTGCCAAGAAGTGGAAGTGATCTTGTTTTTATACTATTCCAGGGCTTGTTTTGTCCATGCCAAGATTCACAAATCACACTGAAAACAGTCTGAAGTCAAAATCAACACTGATTCAGAAACGAAACTACTATACTTTTCTTCAGCTTTCTCACATGTTCCTGTCCAGCAGCGTCAGGGCCTCTTTACTACAGAGGAACTGAGGGGTGCTACTGGACCAGACCTAGTACCATGCAAGAGCCTTGCTCCCTGACAGCTTGTAGTCAGAGACATGTCTTATATGTGTCTGATTCCTGCCCTCCAGATCTAAAGAGCTGTACAGCAGCAATTTATTACCTGTGCTCAGCAGCAGCCCAGCAACGCTGGCTGCTCTTCGGCAGAGCACTGGAGCATTCCTGCAGATGTGCTAATTGAGGAGAAATGCCATCATGCAGGGTGGGTGAGCAGATGAGTTTTTCCAGCATCAGCTCAGTTGCATTTTGAAAACACAAACAGGAGAACAAAGCAAATGTAAACAGTTACTTTCAGCTGCAACTGAAATGATCAAAACCCACAGCAGGAAGAAAAGTACCGGAGCAAACAAGAGGCAGCTCCAGCTGTCAGCCATTTCCCTGCCGAAGGCAGTACCTGAGAGACCGCACGTCTGAATCGACGCTGCGCCCACTCCTGCCGTTCAGTGTCCACTCCAAACCAGACCAGCTATTTTATCAACAGTGATCAACTGTCATGGAATATGATCTACCAGAACAAGCTGCCCCCCGCACTGAGCAAAACCATTGCTGTTTGATGTCCTACAGGAATTACAGCTAGGAATTTTTGTAAATATTCAATCATTCAGATACTTGACCAAACTTAAAAACAAGGCAGTTGCATCTGCACCGTGTGCTAACAAAGCACTGGTAGGCGTGATGGTAATGGGATCACTAACTTTCCTGTGACTTCACCTTACGCTGGCTGCAAAGCGTGCACTGAAATGGTGGACGACGCTGCCACTTGCTCCTCTCGTGATCCGCCCGTCTTTGTGGCGACGATCACAGTCAGCCATTTGCTTTCACTGCACCTCGCTCCTTAGCGAGGATAAAAGTGGACAATCCACGCTGCACAAATCCGTAACGTCAGACACTCTCCCACTGACAGTGCGGTACACAAGGGGAGGGAACACGTGTCCCTTGGGGAGCTCAAAGTACAACGACTGGAAAGATAAGAGAAGGAAGACAGATGTTCACATAGTGATGGGGGGGGGGGAGATGTGAGCAGCCCCAGCACTGTGAAACCAACCCCAGGACTGTGACTGGGTGCAAAAATCCTCCACTGCCGTGGAGATCAGGAAGACACTGATAGGAAAGGCAGCTCGCAGCTCCTCCGAGAACAAGGCACATGGCTGGAGGTTTGGAAGTCTTCCTGCATCACTAAGTAGGGGTGAAATAGCCCTTAGTGCAAACTGCAGTCACAGTACTGGGCTATCACACAGCAATCAAGAGATTAACAGCAGGTACCCAACACAGCCCAACCACTTGCTAATTGTACCAGAATGGCTTTTGTCCTCTGTGCCTAGAAGGCATGCTTGTGGTAATCAGGCCTTACATAATCCTGTGCTCCAGAAGATGTGGGAGCTCACTGTTCAGAAAAGAAAGAGGAGACCCTCATTTCCCCCAGGGAGTGCACAGCTTGCTGCCCGCCTGCACAGAACCCAAAGCCCTGGGAGGACAAGAGTGTGGCAGATGCCAAGCCAAAAACACTTTCCTGGCTGAGAACCGATATTTAACGTCTGCATTTTGGAGGGATGAAGTCTGCTGACGGGCAGGTTCTTGCAGCAGGACTGCCAGGACATGAAGCAAAATCAGAACAGGTCAATGACGAACCAAGGAATAAGTGAAAATCTGATTGCCATGATCAGGGAGGGTTAGTTTTACAGGTTCTGCCATGAACTAAGCCCACCTAGGGTCTGAAACTGTTCAGGAAAAGAGTAACTCATTGTGCTGCCTGACACCTATATAAGCTACACACAAGTGCTGCAACTATGTTGGAGAGGTTACTTGAGTTTCATGGTCAACCTAAACTACCTGAGAGTTCGGGAGCTGCTCTCAAGCCCATTTTAAGCTTCCTTCTCAAGCATGCATCCCGTTTAAGATTTACATTCAGTAACAGCCCAGCAATAGCGAGCAGCAGGCCGATTCAAACGCACAAGCATACAATTCATAAAAGCCCCCGTAGGGAAGCGTAGCAATCGCATCCTGCTGCCCCTGCAAACAAAACACAGCAACACTTCCCCCCTACGCAGCATAATGCACAGCGTCTGCAGTGACCATATGGCTGGTGCTCCGCTCCTATCTGGGCCACGCAGAGCCCAGCCACGGCACGCTGGCCGGATTGTGTTATATAAGTGCAGCCATCTCCCCTGCAGCTGTGTCGCTAGCGGGAACGATTGGTGCAGACTCACGGCTGGCTCCATCCATGGATGGAGGGGAGTTCAAAAGGCAGCTGGGTTTTAAGCAAACAGCCGCGGGGTAGGACTGTCCCCTCGCTGTTTGTTATCCCTGCGTGTGCTGTTCGGCGGTTATGCGCAGGATGAATCTTCCCCAGAGGGCACAGGCCTGTTGCATAACTCAGCAGCATCATGTTAGCACAGCACGAGTGATCACAGATGGCAACAGCGGAGGCAAACCCTGACCCTCCGCCACACAGCACTTGAAAACCCCAGCTCCCAGCCCCACAAGATGAGAAATGTCTCCTTCCCCATTGCTGCGCCCTGGAGCACAAGGCAGGGTGTCCTGTTCTTGCCCTAGGGCTTCATCACACCCACGTGAAGAGCCCTGCAGATTCAGTCCACCTCCCCGAGCCCCAGCCCCCACCTGCACCGAGACCAGTACCAAGCCCCAGCCTCAGGCAGAAGCAGTCACATCAATTACTTGCACTGAAGATCTTAAGGGCGTTAAAATATTTTGTGCCTTGTGATGCAGAGGAAATGGTTTGTGGACCCTTCCGAGCAGACCAGCAGTGGCAGGACTAGACCCACCCAAAGGGCCTTTCCATGACTATATTCCTATTCCTCTGGGCTTCTCTTCTGGGGACACACCAGACACTTTCTATTCACACCTTGCTCCGCACACACGTAGAAGGCTAGGCAACACCCCCCAGGAATTCTTGTCTCTTGAGGTTAAATCTTAAGAGTTTGGCTTTTGGAGCACTGCTGTCTCAGGTAGGACAGGCAGCTGCCAAGGGTGCTGAGAACAGCACAAAGCTTATCTGGGCACATTCCGGCGGTTTGTCCGGACAGGGCACGGAGAGCAGATCCGTCTTACGTAAGCCCAGGAGTGCTTGGCTTAATTGAGCAGTGAGGAGGTTTAAGCCCTACCTGCCAAACTGCCTTTACGCTCCCCATCGTACTCTGCACGTTACTGCAGAAGGCTCTCCATCGGGAGCAGGGTGGGTGCAGAGCGACCGACTGCAAAGCCCCAGGCTTGCTGTTTGCTGGCTCCAGCAGCCCCGTCAGCTCTCTCCACTTTGTGTCTGTGATTTGCTTTGATCCAGTAGGATCTTTTTGATTTGTGGATCTGGAAAGGACTGGGAGGTCCAAGCTGCAAATCTAACATTTGTTATTTGCAGACTTCTCAAAGGTCTTCTATAATCAGCAACATGAAAGGTAGCTCTGCCATTGCTTGTGAAAGAGTGGGGCTCAGAACGCAGCCTGGCCTCTTGTAATCTGTAATTTTTCAATTTCATTGAAGTATTTGTCTGCCAGAGGAATCCCTAGTAACAGCTCTTGTTTATAGACATCTATGCCATGAAGGCAACACCTCTCATTCCTATGGTGTCACTGGTTACTCACACCGCCAGCTACCCCCACCTCCCTCGGGCAGTCCTTCCAGACCATATGTGACCCCCAAGGCCTCAGGCCTCAGGATTCAGCAGAGACTGAGCTTTGAACTATTTAGGAACTGAGCTGGGGGGGGGGGGGTGGTACAAACTCTGCCTAAACTGAACTGAGAGCAATCTGAGTGCAACTGTTTTGTAAGCTTCCTTCCTGCACAGACTTCTGTCTCTGAACTCAGATGCTGAGCACCAAAGCATCTTACTGGGGCTTATGCAACTGCAGTTCACACCAAAAGGATGAAAACAAAGCGAGACACATCACAGCCTTTCCAGGTGAGAGCAAGGGAAATGCCTTATCTGTGCCGAGAGCCCACCTGCTGCTCTGCTCAGCGCAGCCCCAGCAAGCCAGCCTAGCGCAGAGCTGTAGAGTCTGGGCACGCGTCGGGAGGAAGGACTGTGCAAGGCAATGAGGTGCTCTCGGCGCTGACTACTGAAATTAGACGAGGGAGCAGGGGAGACAGAACTGGCAGCTCCCTCCCTGCCTCTTGGAGGGACAGTCATACCCAGGGCTGATGTCAAAGGTTGCTCCCGGGTTTCTCCGCTGCACACCAGCCTCTTTGTCAGCTAGCGGCCAGGACTGCTGCGGAGCAGGGCTGCTGTTCAGCCCTCTCGCCTGCACTCAGGCTTTGGGCAGCAGTGTGAAGTGCGGCTGCTAATACTGTTTTCCACCTCTATTTTATTTTTGCAGTAGAATAGGTGGATAAAATCTCAGAAACAGTGCTCTGATGAGTCACTATAGAAATTGCTCTGGGAGCATAAAAGACTCCATTGTATCATTAGAGTGCATAAGCGGGCTGGTAAAGAAGACAGTATTATATAAAAACTGCAGATCACTTACCCAGCTGCAAAGCACAGCAGTGCTCTGCCCTGAATTTAAGCAGCACATGTAACCTGGTCCATTCTAGTTTCAAGCTCAAAGGCATCAGGTCGATCCTGTGGGTTAGCAGCCAACATATCTTTCAATAGTTGCTTGATCCCCTCAGACATGGAAGTCCTGCGTTTCTGAGGGATGTGCAGCTCCATCTTTGGGTTTTCTAGCAGCGCTTCCCCAACGGGCACAATCTCTGTCCCCTGCTTGATGTAGGTCCCCAGCAGCTCTTTCTTGGTCTCTGCATCGATGAAAGTTATCCTCTCAATCATGGCCCAGATGATGATGCCAAGGGCAAAAATGTCAGCCTTGGCTGTGTAGTGTCCCTCCCAGACCTCAGGGGCCATGTAGAAGTCAGAGCCACAAGCTGAAGACAGCCAGTACTTGTTCACATTCACATTTTTGTTATTGTTCCCACCCTCCTTGCCCCGAGCAGTCAGGCCAGCACAGACCTTGCTGAGTCCAAAGTCAGCCACCTTGAGAACTGGGGTGCCAGATTTCTCAGTTATCAAGATGTTGTCTGGTTTCAAGTCCCGATGAACAATATGGTTCTTGTGCAGGAAGGCAATGGCGCTGGTCAGCTGTAGCATGAAGCTCTTGTTTGTTGCCGGGTCTGGTCTTCGTGAAAGCACGTACTGGTTGAGATCTCCCCCTTCGCAGAACTCCATGACAAACCAGAGATAGCACGGCTCCTCCGCGTAGCCCAGGATCCTCTCACCTTACCAAGAGACAAAAGCAAGAGTGTTTTTCAAACATGGTAAAAAAGCATCCACACTATAACTCAGCAGGGATAAGGAACAGGCCTGTTTCATGGATATATCGAATGCCTCAGGGGTTTAACTAGGACCTATCGCACCACAAGGTATCAGTAATCACTGTTATTAAATGTGATTCATGTGCCCTGCAGATGATACACACTGCCTGGCTGATGCTTTCATTGCTGTGGCTTCAAATGCTTTAGGCTTCTGTCAAATGAGATGCACCAGTACCATGTTTATATAAGCTTATTGCCTGGGAATGAGCTCAGGGAAGTGTTTACACCAAAATGCAGGTGTGAGTGGCACTGAGCAAGCATAGATGATTTCAGGTACTTGGAGGGAACTTGGAAATCAAAGGTATTTTCCTGAGCTACCATCAGGTGATTCTCACTGGGATCTGAAAGCCAAGTGAGATCTTCAGCCTAAGATGAAGAGCACATAATTAGCAGTGAATCTACAGGAAAGTCCACTCCACACAAATCCCAGCTCTCCCATCTGAACGAGCTGTGCTGCAGAAACTGCAGTCAAAGGCTGGTTTATACCTTAAGCTTTACTAGCATAATTGCTGGGGAGAGGAAAGTAAATCACACCGCTAATATTGTGCCAATAAAGCTTTACTGAAAGCACTTACACCAGTGTCAGAGCCTTACAGCACGCTGGCTGGTCTTAAACTGAAATAGATTGGTGCAGTTTAAGTGTTGTATTTGTGCTAGGGCAGCTTTGCCACTTCATACAGCCTTAGTTAAGTATCAACAAGTTTTTAAACAGAGAAAACTGGAGGCCCAAGTAACAAGAAATGTTTGATTCCTGCCATGCTTATGAATGCTACTCATGCTAGTGTTACTGCCTAGTATGAGCAGAATATTGTGCTCCAAACGGCTTCTTCCTTTACCAGACGCCTCATTTAGCTCTCCAAGCTACTTTGTCCCTCAGCTCAAAGCACCTCAGGTCCAATCTACTGTACATAGATCTCACCTCACATCCAGCTCCACAAACCTCCTGCCCCTCTGCCTGTAAACCAGATACAGAGAAGCGCAAGAGTAACATACCACGTGTCTGCTGCTGCTCAGCAAAGCAAAGGCAGGAGTAGCCCTGGGACTTTGGGATGCAAACCTTGCCTCCACCCCAGGTCACCCACTCGGAGCATCCAGGTGACAGGCAGACTCTACAAGCACATCCAGGGAACTGTTTTGCTCTAGGAATTAGTCTTTGCTCAAACACCACAAGGGAAAAAGCTGGAAGACGCCACTCACCTCTGCCATAGTTTACAAACCACGCAGATAAATCTGAGCCTTCTGAAATCAGCTAACGACTACCAGGGACACCAAGCCCTGGGCTCCTTGGCATCAGTGCCTATAGTGGTCATCAATGGGTGTGGGTGGGAATATTGGTTATTTGCATAAACAGTCTGTAACCATGGCTACTGCAATGGAAATTAAAGTCTGTACAACAGAAAGATTTGGCTGCACCTCCTCGCCCTCAGCAAAAGATGAGGGGCAGGTCTGGGGGATGGGAGGAACCACAGACAGACTGGAGACACAGGGCATGGGAGTGTTTTAAGGGGCCAAATGAGACCCCAGAAGGGCGGGGAGGGGAACCCAGCACCTGAGCCTGCATGGCTGAGGGCTGGCTCTGGAGACCAAAACACCAACCAGGAAAAAAGCAGCTTCTCCGGTGTGAGCCACTCGTTGGTGAGAAAGTGAGAAAAAGGCATGACAGAATGGAAAACTGAAGTGAGACGGCCACTTGTCTGGGGAACAGCGACTTCTGCACAGCCAGAAGAGCCCCAGCCAGGTCCAGCTCACACTGCTACCGATTCGGATTTGCTGAAACCCAGCAACACCTCCGTAGGGCCCAAAGGCTTTGGTGTTGTCCTGCCCCCAGTGCCCACTAAGGAGCTGCAGGGGAAAGCTCTTCCCAGGCAGGAGCCACTCCAAGACGGGAGCGTGGTCGTTCCCACCACGCTTGGGGGCAGCAGCTGTGCAGAGGCCACGATGGCCGCGCCACGCTCCCTGCATACGTCAGGACACGACACGCTGGTGGGAAGGAGACAGCGTTTACACAGATCCTTCCTGGAGGGAAGCGGCTCAAACGCTGGCTCGCCAGCAGCAGGAGCCTGCTGGCTCTGAGAAGCTGAGGTTTGTTTTTAGCATAATGCAAGTGCCAATTTAAAACCTAGCCGCTGAACCTGTGCAAGTGCAGGGAGGACACAGCTGACCCCCCAGTAGCTGCAAGTACCATGCACTTCACGTTGGGTGGAGTGCTGCTAGGAGAGGTTTAAGCCAAGAGCAATATTTCCTCATTTTCTTTCTATAATCTGAAAGTGTTTTAGTTGTTAAATCATCTTCCTGCCTTCAAAACAAACAGTTTTAAACATAAAGAGCTGGCAGACAACTTGTGAAAGATGGGGTTTTTAGCAAACTGATGTCAAGCAGCCAAGAACTGAAGAGATGCAGACAACAGGCCAGACCTACCCTTACAAAGTCCTTCCCAGAGCAGGCAGCCCTTCGCGTTTCCTGCCCAGGCACAGGACCCGTGCGTTAACCTCTCCACCCCTGCCGCAGCCCTCCCACAACCTATCCTGGGATCTCATTAGCAACTTGCTAATTTGCTTGCAGTCACTGGGAAAAATTTAACGACAACAGAACCGACATCCCACTCCCCACTGCCGCATGTAACCTTTAACTCCCTCTGTGCAAAGAGGCCGCGCTGGGGCGAGAAGGGACCCGGCGTGGCCAAGGCCGGGCACCTGCTCCGAGGGGCGACGCGCGCAGGCGATGCCTGGGCAGCCGGGGAGCGCAGCCGAGCGCCGGTGACCTGCGAGCAACACCCTATACATGTTCACTTTATCTCTAATAAGCCAGCTTTGTATATCGACACTATGGGCTGGGAACAGCACACGGGGCACGTGGCTGAGCACAAGCCCTGAATGCATGCCTGCACCAAGGGGACCGAGCACGTTGCTCAGCTACGTGCCTCTCCCGACGGCCCCTCGCTGCAGGCTCAGTGCGAGGCTTTCAGCTTCCTCCTTGCACTCTGCCCTTAAGATGTGCATTTTAAAAACTATGAACACGCAGGCTCTGCTACGTAGCTGAACCCCTGCATTGCCTTACACCCCAAGGGTTGTGCTCCCAGTTCAGAAAGAGTCTCCGATTAATCCCCCCGCCGTGTTCTGAACCTTGGCATGTCGGCACAGCATCTGTGCATGCCTGTAAACAGCCCAGCTGCGGTCGTGCAGAATGGCACGGCAGCAAGGCTACGTGCCGCGCACCTCGGCGGGAGCGACGCGAAGCACAGCAGCTGCTGAGAGCGGAGCACCAAGCGCTGCAGGCAGGGAGGGACAGTAAGCAAACACTGGAGGTTCTCCTAGTTGCAGCATTAATTTTAAAATTTGTTTATTGATACTGTATCAGACCCAAAGCTCAGGAAGGCAGCAAGCACTGCCTCTGCCAGAGCCTGTGGCTGGCAGATAACACAGGCTGGACAGTAGTCAGGAGGAAAACTGATGGAGTAGAGAAAGTGCTCCTGTCTGTGGAGCAAAATGGTGTCCTGCACTGAAGACTCCAACTATCAGGCATAGCCTCAGCTACTGCAGGTGCAGCAGCAAGAAGAACCCTCTCTCAAAGTCAGCCCTTACCACACCCCAGGGCACAACAGGGAAGCTCGCCTGGGAGCAGAGGGACAAGCAGGGCTTCTGACAAGAGCCTGCTAAGCAAGAGCCATCTCGGGGCTTCCCCCAGGGATGCTGCAGGGCCTCTCACGCATGGCCCCTGCAGGGGCTCAGGACAGGTCAGGCTGGAAACACCTTTCAGCAATGTCTCCTTGAGCAGAGGCCACGGCTCCTGTGGCTGCCTGGCCCCGCTTCCTTCTTCAGAGGAGACAAAGCTCTCCCCACAGCAGGGAAGTGGCCCTGTGAGAGGAGCACAGGGAGCCTTCTCCTGTCTAAGGAATGGGGCACCTGTGGTTACCCAAGAACCTTCCTGTGGGCCATGCTGCTTCATCTCAGGCTGCACAGCCTGGCGGAGGGTTGCAGCGAATGGCTCTACCTGCCAGGAAGGGCTTTACTAGCTATAGCTGGACACACGCTCCAGCAAAGGGAAAAGCCAGCTCTGCTCCCCAGAGTCACCATCAGTCCTGTGAGGATACATAAGGGGTTCTCCCAAGCTTACAGAAAATCAGACACTGCCCTTTTGGGGGACATCTCCACCAGCTCAAGTTACTGCTTGCTTGGATGGTTGTGCACGGTGTGTAAAGGGAGATCAGGATCAGGGCTGTGCTGGGGAAAGCCAGGCAGGCCCAGGAGCATGGAGGGGAGAGCCGTGGCAACTGGGAAGTTTTGAGAGCCACAGGCTCACTCTGAGGACGGATGTTGCAGCTCCCCATGAAGTCTTTGCATGATACAGGTTTGGAGACTGCTGACATGGGGTGTCCATGGCACAGGCTCAGCTGGGTGGGGGCACAGCTAATACTGAGCTCTCCAAGGAGCACAAGGAGCCTCCAGCAGAAGTTTCTAGGAAGGAGCGTAAGTTGGCCCTGGCTGAGGCAGGCTGGGGGTGGGGTGCAGGGGCATCAAGGATACAGAGCTCTGGTATTTTTCCAGGTCTCCACTGCACATCAGCAGAGCTAGGTCTGACAAGCAGCCAAGGGAGCAGGGGGGTGGCCTATTTTAGAGATGTCACCAACTGTGTCAGGAAAAAGTGACCCCAGACAGCCTAGGATGTTGCTGAGGGACCCCAAGGGGAGATGAGGGTTATAGGGAATCACACAGCTCAGGTACAGGCACCGGTACTTCCAGAACCGTCCCCATGGAGCCAGCTGGTATTGTACTAGGGAAAACGGGGACAGGAGAGCACAAGGAACAGTCCCCAAGCTGTAAGAGCTCAAGAGAGCACTCCAGACACCATAGCTGACTAGAGGGGAATAGCAGCCTCAGGGCACTCAGAAGAGATGGGATCGCATGTAGGGACAGAGGGGGAGACCAGGCAAGGTCCCCAAGGGGTGCGCACAAGCTGCATAGCAAAGAGCAGGGTAACAAAAGGGTTCTCCGAGGACCGAGCCCAGGAAGGGAGGAAGAGAAGGTACTGGAACAGGAACCCCGGTAGGAGGGCAGGCGGAGGACCTGAAGGCAGCGCGCAGAGCAGGGATGTCCCCCAGAGCATCCAGCGGGGACAGTAATGGGGTCACTTCAGAACAGGGCACAGGGCTGAGATACTGCAGCAGGGCAGAGACTCTACAAGCAGTGCACAGGGCTGCAGAGGTGCTGGAAACAGTTGCAGCAAAGGGGCACTGAGGCAGGACCCAGGGTGGGGGGCACGCAGGGAGCAAGGCAAAGCCCAAGGGCACAGGACAGGACCTGGGGGAAGGTGACACTAAGCAGGGCCTGCATGGGGAGAGGTGCCAGGGCTGGGGCCAGGCATAGGGAGGGTGATGCTGGGGTCCCAGAGAGGTGCTCAGAGTGGGTGATAGTGAAGAGGGTGCTGGTGGCAGGCGAACAATGTAGGTGGGTGATGGGAGCAGTGCTGGGGATGGCTGGGGCAGGTCATGCTGGGGTGCAGAGGGACCCCAGGGCGAGCAGGGGTGATGCTAGAGATGAGACTCAGGGCACCAGGGGTGCAGCAGAGGGTCCAAGGGTGCTTACACTGGAAGAGGGGTGCTAAGCAACAGCAAGGGGAGGTGATGACAAGGGTGGGGGGCATAGGGGGTCCCCCAAGAGGATACCAAGGAGGAGGACAAGCAAGGGGCAATGCTGGGTGAAGCCAGCTTGGCAGTGCATGGGGGTGGGCAATGCCAGGAAAGGGGGGATGAGGGAGCCCTGGAAGAAGGGGGGACAACATCCAGGAGTTCTGCACATGTATCCCAGAGATTACCTGGGGCTGTCCCCACGGGATGTGAGGGAGATGGCAGTGCCAGGGGGGTGGACAGCCTGGGGGAGGAGGGCGGTGGTGTACCAGGGAGGGCGCAGGGTGCTCCAGAGTGGACGGCAGAGTGCCCCGAGATGGGTATCTGGGGAAAGTGATGTCGGAGAGGGGACCAAGGTGCCCACGGGAGAGGAACCTGGGGTTCCCCGGGGGAAGAGGAGCACCCCAGGTAGTGCCAGAGGGCTGGGGTGGGGGGAAGGCTAGTGTGGGGTGACAGCAGGGCACTGGGGGGAGGGAGTGAAGGGGAGGTCCAGAGTGCCATGGGGGGGGGGGGGAATCTCTGGGGCGAGAGTAGTGCTGGGGAGGAGGAAAAGGGAGGGGGGGCGAGGTGAGGGCAGCCCGGCGGGGCCGTGGGAGGGCGGTGCGCCTTGGGGAGCGGGGCGCTAGCAAGGACCCTCCCGGGGGGCCCCGGGGGGGGGGGGCAGATCACCCCCTCGGGGGGGGGAGGAGGGGGATGTTTGAGGGGGCCACCCCGCCGGGGGATCCCTTGGGGGGGGGGGGTGGGGTCCCCCCCCCCGGGTACCTTTGAGCGAGGTCTCCACGAGGCGCAGGTAGAGCTGGCTGCGCTTGTTGCCGTGGCTCATGCGCTGGCCCAGGCCGTGCCGCTGCAGGACGCACTCCTCGAAGCGCACCACGTTGGGGTGCTGCCGCCGCAGGCTCGTCAGCGCCCAGAACTCGGCCAGCGCCAGCTCCACGTTCTCGGGCGCGTCGCAGCGGATCCGCTTCACGGCGAGGCGCGCGCCGCTGCGCCCGGACACCGCCTCGTACACCACGCCGTAGGCGCCGCGGCCGATCTCCGCCAGCAGGCTGTACCGCGGCGGCGCCCCGCCGCCACCGCCGCCGCCGCCGCCGCGGGGGCCGCCCGCCGCCGCCGCCGCCGCCATGGGGGCCCGCCGCGCCGCCCGCCGCCGCCGCTCCGCCCTTTGTGTCCCGCGGCGGCCGCCGTCCGCCGTCTCCATGGCGCCGCGGGCGCGGGGGGGCCGCGCGCCTGCCGCTGCCGCCGCGCCCTGCGCATGCCCCCGCGCCCGCGCCGGCCGGGGAGCCCGCGCCGCCGCGTCGGAGGGCGGAAAAGCGCGCCCTGCCTGCCCCTTTAAGCGCTCGGCCAATGGCGGCGCGGCGGGCGCGACCACGCCGCGCGCGGGGGGGGGAGGGTGGGGGGCGGCGCTCGCGGCGGCGGCGCTCGCGGGGGCGGCGGCGGCCCCCGGCGGGGGAGGGCGGCGGGGGGCGGGGGAGAGTCTCGGCCTTCGCCGCAGCCGCCGCCGCGGGGCCTGCGGGCCGCGGGGAGCCGGGCGGGCCGCCGGCCCCGCGCGCCGCTACCCCCCCCCCCCCACTCCGCGCGGTGGTGCGGCCCGCCGGGGCGGGGCGGGGACAGGCCGCCGCCGCGCCCCCCCGCCGCGCCGCGCCCCCCCCCCCCCCCCCCGCCGCCCCCGGTCACCTGCGCGGGGCGCTGCGGCGTGGAGCGGGCGGCGGCGGCGATGAGCGGGGCCCGCGCGCCCTGACGTAACCCCTTATGTAACGGCGGCGGGGAGGGGGGGCGGCCGCGCGTGGGCGGGGCGCCGCGGCCGCGGGGGGCAAAGGGGGGGGGGGGGGCACCGGGACCGTGCGGTGCGGTGCGGGGGAGGGGGGCACCGGGACTGCAGTGCAAAGGAAGGGGTGCATTGGGGCTGCACAGTGCAAAGGGGGGGCACCGGGACGGTGCGGTGCAAAGGGGGGGGTGCATTGGGGGCTGCGCAGTGCAAAGGGGGGTACCGGGACGGTGCGGTGCAAAGGGGGGGGGTGCATTGGGGGCTGCGCAGTGCAAAGGGGGGGCACCGGGACGGTGCGGTGCAAAGGGGGGGGTGCATTGGGGGCTGCGCAGTGCAAAGGGGGGGCACCGGGACGGTGCGGTGCAAAGGGGGGGGGTGCATTGGGGGCTGCACAGTGCAAAGGGGGGGGCACTGGTGCTGTGCAATGCAAAGGGGGGGTGCATTAGGGCTATGTGGTGCAAAGGGGGGTGCATTGGGGCCGTGCAGTGCAAAGGGGGGTACCGGGACGTGCGGTGCCAAGGGGGGGCGCACTGGAGTCATGCAGTGCAAAGAGGGGTGCACTGGGGCGGTGCGGTGCCAAGGGGGGGGATCAGGGCTGTGCAGTGCGAAGGGGAGGGGGCCCCGGGGCCGGGCAATGCCGTGGGGGTGCATTGGGGCTGCACTGTGCGGTGTGGGGGGGTGCACTGGAGCTGTGTAATGCAAAGGGGGGGGCTGTGCTGTATTGGTCGGTGCGCAGTGTCGGCGCACTGGCAATGGGGGGTGCTGGTGCCCAGGGAGAAGGGGCGTGCAGGGCAGCGGTGGGGGGAGCTGTGCAGTGGTGGTGCGCCGCAGGGGGTGCACTGGGAGCCCGAGCAGTTTGGGGGGGGTCAGTGCACTGGCAGGGAGACCGTGCAGTGCTAGGAGGGTTGCTGCACTGGCGGGCAGTGTAAGGAGGTGGTGGTGAGTGCACGGGGGAGAGGGGGAGCAGTGCAAGGGGACACTGGCGCGCCGGGGGAGCGTGCAGTGGGGGGGGGGGGGGGCCGGTGCGTTGCAAAGGAGGGTCGGGGCAGCGCACGGGGGATTGATGCAGTGCAAGGGGGGTGCAGTGTAGGGGGACCTGCAGCGCCAGGAGGGAGCGCGGCGGTTTGTGCAGTGCACAAGTTGTGCGGCGTTGGGTCGCGCGGTGGGGGGGGCCGCGCCGTTGCAGCGCAGCGGGCAGCGCGCTGGCACAGCTGCGTATTTGCACGGGCGCAGGCAGGTGGCACGGGACGGCCCCGGGATCCCCGTGCCCGGCTGGAGCCGTGGCACTCTGCTCCTCCCGGCCGTGCAGGGCTTCCCGAGCATCCGCCCGCGCCGGCTGGCCGGTCCCGGCAGCGGGGCCGCGCCGTGGCTCCGCTCCAGCCGCAGCTCCGGCTGCGTGCCGGGATGCCCGCCGGCCGCGGCACCGTGGCTCCCGTTCCGCCTGGCGGTTTGCACCTCCAGGCGTCCCCCGGATGGAGCAGCGCGGGGTGGCGGGGGGGATTTTCCCGGCTCCCCTGTGCATTGCACGGCACCGGACCGGGGCTCTGCGGCACCGGCGCTGCCCGGACCCCTTCCTGCCCTGCAGCCCCTGTGCCGCCCCGGCGGAAACGGTGCTTGTGGCCCGTTGTGACGAGCAGCGCGGCAGCGTTGGGACCCGCGGGGCGTCTCGCGTTGGCGTGGCGGCCGCAAGCACGTGCGGCTCCGCATGTGCAGCACCAGCGCTGACCCATCGCCGCGTCCCTGCCGCGCTCGCCACCGCCGCTCCGGAAGGCCACTCGCTCGGAAGGACACGCGCCTGTTCCCACGGGGTCACGGCTCCGGCTGTTTTGTTCCAGCTGTTTTTTTTTTTTTCTTTTTTTGAGCCGCTTCTCTGCCCGCTTTGCTTCCCTCCGCGCGGGTGACGCTGGTGGCACTTTGCAGGGGAGCAGCTGCAGAGCGCGTTTGCAGAGGAGCTCTAAAAATCGCTCTGTGCTTGCCTCGCCTCTGAGGTGCCCGCTGCGAGCGCGCAGCCCGGCGGCAGCCGTGGCCTCTCCCGCGTGCCGGCGGGCACGGGACCCCCGCGCCGGCGGGGACGGAGGCACTGCGAGGCCGCCTGGGCCCTGCCGTGGGGCTGACACGCAGGACGGCGAACGAGGGGCCCCGCGCGCCGCTGCACGCGTGCCGCGAGAAGCCTCTCCTCCACCTGGCATTCGGGAAATAAAGTTTATTTTCTCTCCCTCTGACGCAGCCTGTTCCATCCCCGCGGACTGCCAGGGAGCCCGCAACGCCTGGTCCTACCCGAAAGCCCGTTTGCACGGCGGGCGCTGCCCGGCCCCTGCCTGCAGCCGGCCCCGGCGGGGAGCACTGCTGCCGGCGGCCGGTGCCAGCGTGGGCTGCCGGAGAGCCATGTCCTGCAGGTTCTTTAAGCTCAGTTTGCTTTTCAGTGGAGCCACTTTGCCGCCTGGGCCGGGGGGAGCGGGGGCGCTCGGCCCCGGGAGCAGCCCCGTGCGTCGCCGCGGGACGCCCACTCCTCGCTCGGGCGCCGCTTTCCGCGCCGGCGTCGAGTGGCCGCTTGTGCATCCTGCCCACGTCCTCGTGCCAGGAGAGGGCACCGGCCCGCGCGCCTGCTCGTGCTCCCCGCGGCCGCGGCGGGGAGGGCGAGCGACGTGCTGCAGCCCGTTCTGCAAAAACGCTCCGCGGCTCCGTGGGACCGAGCCGACGGGCCGCGGCAGTGATCGCTCCGCGGGATTCATCCAGCGCGCCCCCGCGGCGGCGGGTGCCGAGCCGTTCCCGAACACCCGGCTCTGCTGGGGTGGGACTCCCCGACCCACTGCCACGAGGGCGTTTGCACCCCTGGAGCGGGTCCCTGCTGTGGGCCGGGAGAGGCTGGCGGCTCCGGGGGGCTGGGGGGGGGTCCCAGGGCTCCGGGCAGCCTCCGCTGCCGTGACAGGCGCTGCCTGACGTTGTCTGCCATTAACTCCCACCTGCTTTTGCACCAGCCCCACACTCGCGCTAGTCCCCCTCCTCTCCTCCTCAGCTCTTAACTGATGCAGTTAAGAAAACTTAACTTTTCTATTACCGCGCGTTTGTCTCTCACCCAGGTGCTTAATTACCATTGTCCCAGGGAAATGTCAGCGTGACTCAGAGACAGTTTCCCATTAGGAAGCGGCAGATGAATATTAAATGACTATATTAAAGCAGGTGGTGGGTGGGCTCCCTTGGAGCTTCTTTCCCGAGGGGACCCTGGCACCCCCCCCCACGCCCGCCCGGCCCCAGCCGAGGACCCTCTCGCCTGCTTCGGGGAGCCGGCGGTGGAAATAGAAACTAGTAAGACGCCTCTGCTCCGGGGCCGGGAGGAATCCGAGCAACGCGAAGCGGCTCTTACTAAGGAGCCTTGTTAGCAGCTGCCCTTCTCGCCGCGAGGGTGGGCGCTCCCGAGCAGCCCCCGCGGGGCTCGGGGCGGCCGGGCCGGGGGCCGTCGGGGGGGGGGGCGGGGAGGGCTCCTCGGCGGGGGGCTCGTCCCCGGCAGCGCAGGGGGACGGCGAGGGAGCCGCCGCCGCCCCCCACCGCGGCCCCCGCGAGGGCTTCGGCGCCGCCGGGCACGGGCTGCGGCGGCGAGAGGGGCCGGATGCCCCGTCCCGTCCGGTCCCGTCCAGTCCCGTTCGGTCCCGCCCCGCTTGATCCCGTCCCGACCCGCCCCGTCCCATCCCATCCCATTCGGTCCCGTCCCGCCTGATCCCGTCCCGTTCCGTCCGGTTCCGTCCCGTCCGGTCCGTCCTGTTCCGTTAGGTCCCGCTGCGCCCGACATCGTCCCGCACCGTCCCGTCCCTTCCGGTCCCATCCAATCTCGGCCCGTCCCGTCCCGCATAGTCCCATCCTGTCCCGCCCGGTCCCGTCCCGCCCGGTCCCGCCCGGTCCCTGCCCGCCCCGTCCGGTCCCGCCGGGCGCGGGGGCCGCGGCGCGGGGCGCCCGCAGCTCCGCTCCTTCCCAGCCTCCCGCGCCCCGATTGGCTCCGCGGCGCGGGGCTGCGCCGGGGCCCCGCGGCGGGAGGAGACTCCGCGGCCATAAAAGCGGGGCGGGAGGCGGAGGGCGGCGAGTCCGCCGGGGGCCCCGACGGCGGCGGCGGCGGCGGCAGCAACAGCAGCAGCGGCAGCAGCCGCCGCGCTCGCCGCCTCCGGCCGCCCTCCCCGGGCCGCGCTCCGCCGCCGTCGAGCACCGGCAGGTAGGGCCGCGCCGCCCTCGCCCGCGGGTCCCCGCCGCCGCCCTCGCTCCTGCCGCCGCGGCTCCGTCCGTTTGGAAACAGCCCCGCGCCGGGCGCATCCCGCGGCGGCGGCGGTTGCGGGAGGGCGAGGGGAGGCAGCGCGGCTGGGGCCGCCCGGGCCCCGCCGCCCCCTCGGGCGGCTTCGCAGCCGCCGGAGCCCCGTAAACGGCTCCGTCGCGGAGCCGCTGCTGCGTCTCCCTGCCCGTACCGGGGGCGGGGCGGGGGGAGGCGTTAGCGTGAACCGCACCGAGCTCGGAGAGCGACGGGAGGGGAGCGGGCGATGAGCGACGGCGAGGATGCTTCTGCCCTCCCGCGCTCGTGCGGGCCGGCGCCGGCGCTGCCGGTGTTTGCTGCGGTCCTGTTCAAAAAGTCATTGGCTTTTTTTTTTTTTTTTTTTTTTTTATTATTTTTTTTTTTTTGAGCAAACGTTGCCCTGGACGCGTTTGCAGGTCGCTCCTAAGGAGAAGAAAAGAACTGCTGGAAGGTGCCGCTCTTCCCCAGCAGAAACGCCCGTAGGGTCCCCAAATCGTCTCTGTTAGACCTCGACGGGAGGAGAAGCGTGTAGGGCCCGGGGTGCAGCGCGCGCTGGCATCGGGACTAACCGCCGCTCCGGCGGGAGCCAGCCCAGAGCCCTCCCGGGCGGCGGCCGGCGGCGGCAGCGGGGCCGGGACCCGCCGGGGGCGGCCGGCGGACACCCAGCCTCGCCGCTGTCGTTCCCAGGAGCTGCTACAGCCGCGCCCGAGCGCTTCTGCCGGGACGGACCGCGGCGGGACGCGCGCCTGAGCCGGCCGCTCGGCCTCCGGCTTCCTGCAGGTAACGCCGTGCCGCGCCGCAGCTCCGTTTCCCTTCTTCCTTCCTTTTCCCAGTCCTTTTTGCCCCCCTTCATCTCACACCTGTTGTTTTCCTCCCTTCTTCCTGCCCTGTTTTCCCGGGTCTCCTCCGCGGCGCGGTGCAGGAGGGCGGCAGAGCTCTGCGGCGGAGCTGCCACCGCGCCTGGGCCAGGTAGGTGCGCGGTGGGACACCCCGGCACAGTCCCCTCCGCGCGGGGCGCCTGGCTGCCGCCTCCTCCTCTATCTGATCCCGGCCTCGGCCACCAGCGCCTCGGAAAAGGGCGCGGAGCCCGCTGGTTGCCCTCGGGGAGCTGCGTTTCCCGTGGCCCCGTGGCACGCGGGGGCCTGGGCGCCTGGCGAGCCCGCGCCGGCGGATATCGGGGAGGCACCGGGCTGCGCGCCCCGGGAACGCCGCTGGCGCGGCGCACGACGGTGCGGATAATTCAAATTACATTTTAATTTAGCATGAATTAAAACTGTGGCATTAACGTTTCCTCATCAGCACCAATTACCATACATTAGCAGATACAGCCGGAGAATACAACAGTCTCCAGAGTGCGTCACTACCGCGCGGCAGCTCCCTCCGCGTCGGGCCTCTGCGCCCGAGGCAGCGGCAGGTGGCTGCCGGCGGCCAGCTCCCGCGGGGCCTCGCAGGGAGCGCTCGGCTCTGGCACCGGCTCTGGCACCAGCTCCGGGAGCGCTGCCGGACCCGGCGGCTGCCGGCATCCCCAGCCCTCGGCCAGCGCGGCGAGCCGGGGGCCGCGGTTTTCTTCTCCAAGGCCGCGCGGGGGGAGAGCTGTGATTCATCCTTGCCGCAGCGCGCACGGCGCGGCCGTCGCGACATCGCTCGGCAACGCGGCGCTAGGGAAAACCCAAAGGGCGCACGAGAGGTGCCGACGGGGCGTCCCCGGGAGCCGGCTCGGGGCGCAGGTGCCGTGCAGCCCCCGGGGGTTTCGACAGCCCTGGAGGGTGCAAAGAGCCGGGCTCCTCCCCGCGGAGGAGCCGCGTCTCCGGGCGTCCCGGCAGGGCCGATTCCTGCCGGCCGCGGCTCCAGCAGCCGCCGCCGCGCGCCTTTGCCGGTGGGAGGTGTTGGCGCTGCGGTTCGGGGCAGTCATGCCATCACCCGGCAGCGGCGGGAGGCGACGGTGATGGGCTGCGCATGCTGTCTCCCTCCCCAGGAAGCGTCGCGGCGCGGGATGGAGCGGCAGGTGCTGGCGCTGGCTCTCTGGCTGGCGCTGGCCACGGCGGCCGCGGCGGACTGCGCGGCCCGGTGCTCCGCGTGCGCCCAGGACTCGGCGGAGAGCATCCGGCCCCTGGTGAGTGCCAGCGCCCAGCAGGCACCGGGCGTTTCACGGAGTGGGGAAAAATAGTGGCGGGTGCACGGGTTCCCCCGTGGCCGGCGCGGCTGCCCCGCTCCGAGCCGCGTGCTAACGCTGCGGGCGCCGCGGCGCGCGCCGGCCGCTGTGTTGCAGATGTGCCTGCTGGAGTGCCGCGGCTCCTGGCCGCCCGGCACCGGCCGGGAGCCGTGCGGGAAGGCGCCGGCGCTCCCGGCCCCGCTGGCGGCGCTGGCCGACGGGACGGAGCCGGCCCCGGCGGAGGCGGCGGGCGAGGACGAGGCGCCGGCGGAGCTCGGCTCGGAGAAGCTGGCGCGGGACGAGCTGCTCTTGCTGCTGCGCGCCGGCGCCGCGAGCACGACACACGGCGGCGGCAAGGCGGGCGAGCGGGCGGCCTCCGCGGAGGTGCGGGACCTCCCCGCGCCGGAGGGTCCCGGCGGCCCGGCCACGTGCCACGGGGGCTTTCTGCACACCTACCCAAAACGGAGCTGGGCGCCGGGGGCCGCGGGCGCCGCGCCGGTGCCGGCGGAGCTGCACAAGCGCTACGGCGGCTTCATGCGCAGGATCCGGCCCAAGCTCAAGTGGGACAATCAGAAGCGCTACGGGGGGGCCCTGCGGCGGCAGTTCAAGGTGGCCACACGGGCCGACGAGGACCCCAGCGCCTACTCGGGGGAGGTCCTGGACCTATAGAGCCCGGCGCGGGGCTCCCGGCCCCCACGGCATCGTTCCCCCCGACCCCATCCCAGCGCTCAGCCCAGCGCCGCGGCCCCGGCTCTGCCCGCTTGCGCGCCGCCCGCCCGCGCTGCCGGGGTCCCCGCACGCGGCGGGGACGGCGTCTCCCACCCGGCGGCTGCGCTCCGCGGGCGTCTCGCCCAGGCCACCGCGGGGGCCGCTTTGGGGCCGGCTGCTGCAGGGCGGGCTCGCACGGAGCACCCCGCTCCTGCGGAGACGCAGCGGGAGCCGTGCACGGGGCAGCGGCCTCCCTGCGCCGGGAGGGATGAGCCGGAGCAGGATCAGGCCCTCCCGGCCAGGAGACGGTCCGTGCAGCCGGCGGCTCCTGCCCGCATCCGCGTCGGGGCAGTGGCATGGCCGGGGGACAACAGCCGCCGCCGGGGGACACGGCGCTGGGCTGAGCACAAACCCACCTCCCGCTGCCCCGGGCTGCTCTCCGTGTCCCCAGCGTCCGTGTGTCCCCCCAGGTCACTGCCATCATGGCAATCGTGTCTCGAGGGAGGGCCAGTCCCGCCGCCCCCCCCCTTCCCTTCCGTCCCGCGAATAAAAGGAAGCTGCCGATGAAGCCGAGCGGGTGGCGAGCGTCTGCTTCGGCCCCGGCCGGGCGCAGCGGAGCCGGGTCCCAGTCCCCAGCGCATCCTGTCCTCGGGGCTGAGCGCGAGGGAGGAGGAGGACGGTGGATGATGTGTGACGTGTCGGCAATGCTGGTCATGCCGGGGACCCCGTGGCCGGTGCTCCCGGGCGGGCTGCAGCGTCCCTGGGGGGGCCTGGCTCCAGAAGGGGACAGGCTGGGCGGCGCATGTCCCCGGTCGCAGGTGTCCCCTGCAAGGCCTGCAGGCAGCACTTGGTGGCACTCTGCGCGCGGCGTGGTGTGCTGCAGGCAAGGGGAGCAACGCTGCAGCCTGTTCCCCCCCCCCCCTTTCCCGCCCGGAGCACCCTGGGTTCTGGGGTTGGAGGGCTGGAGGGGCTCCCGCAGGGCCCCCGTGGCCGGGCGGGCGCGGGACGGCCTCACCGCCCGCTGGCTGCTTGCAGGGGGCCCTGCTACCCCGCGCCGTGAGCGGCGCCCGGCGGGGAGGCGAGGGCTGGGTGCTGCGCCGGGGCAGGGTTTGCATCGGGAAACCCGGCTGCCGCAGATGCCGGCCTCCGTTCTCCGCGGGCCGGGAAGGGGAAGGTCTTAGCAGGCCACGTGCAGCCCCGGCACATCCGTAAGCTCTTCCCGACCCTGGCCGAGGCGGGGAGAAGGCTCTGCAAGAGCCCCCGCGGGTCCTCTGCTCTGACCGCTGAACGAGCTGGACGGTGCCCAAACAGCCGCGGCCAAGGTGGGACAAATCCCCGGGCTGCCGCAGGGGGTCCCAGGCTGCGGCTCTGGCCGGAGCCGAGCGGGAAGGGGCAGCCGGGCAGAGCACGAGGGCCAAGCCGGCCCGGCCCTGCTTGCGCTTTAAGGGCAGCGTGACCCGGATTGCAGCAGCTCTATGCAGAGAAAGCCGAAGCTGGGCACCACGTTCCCTTCCGAACTTCTCCTTTCCAGCCTCAGGCTACGCATCCCATGCGGCTACGGGAAGTCTCCCGCCCACCTTCCCCAGCCCCGCGGGGTGACGCTGACTCACGCTCTGCTCCGCCGGCCCTGTGGGTGGGAGAGGCCCCAGGCAGAGCTCACTGCCGAGCACCGAGCACCGGTGCGGAGCGGGGCTGCAGCCAGCTCACAGCCTGCCTGGCCCGGGGGGAGGGCAGAGCCCGCTCCGGTTCCCTTTCCAGGGAAGGGGATCACCTAAAGAGACGGGGAGAGGGGTTGTGTGCGGAGCCAGCCCCGACACGCAGCCCGAGCGCCGGCCTAGGCTGAGCAGGGCTTGCCCTGGGCTCTTCCCTCCCCTGCTGCCGTTTGGGCAAGGCCAGCAGCGCTAGCCCCCTCCCCGCCTTGTCCTAGCCCATACACCGCTCACCTCCTCCTCCAGCCGCAGCGCGGACGCAGCGCTGCTCCCGGGAGATGCTACGAGGCTGTGCTGGATGCGGCCTTCCCACCGCGCTGGAGGAGGCCCGGCGGCGAGGCTGGCCGGCCCGCTCCCAGCCCGCGGCCGCGCCACGCGCAGTTGGGAAGGGCGGGCGACGATCCAACAGCCCCGAGTATGTGCAGGGGGATGCTCTGATGCACAGGAGCAGCACAGGTCTTTTCACTTTTATTACAAAAATATCTTGCAAGCAAAAAAAAAAAAAGTTGTGAGTCACATAGCTCTCAAAGCATCACCATGTCTCTGGCTGGGACTCCTCCCTTGCTCCCTGCCCCAACAAGCATGTTGGGGGGGTGACACCCTGCCTGCTGCCAGCACCAAGGGCACAAGGACACTGCAGGGAGCTGGCACAGCCCCTGAGACACAGTCTGGCCAGCGCAGGATTGCGGCCCTAAGTTCTCGCTCTGCATCCTCAGGGAAGGAGGGCCGAGCCAGGGCAGGGACGTTCACCTGTGAGGCGTAGAAGGTGCCTCGTGCCACACGCTGCAAGTCTTGTTGGCTGGACCCTGCTAGGCCCTCTCTGCCCCAGCCTGCAGCCACTCCAGCAGGTCAGAGAGGGCTGTGTTAAGACTCTGAAACTCTATGGGGGTTAGGGGGGTCTTTACTGAGGCCTTGGTCTTATTTCTGCACATTTTATCCTAGTGCTAAGTACACAGCAGTACACCCACATACAACACACAAAACAGTGGTTTTTAGCTCTAGAAATTAACAGTTACACGTCAAACAGTCAAAACATGTTATATGTTACTCGTGGGGAACTCTTCCCTTTCAGGATCCCTTCTGTTCCCATATGCTCTCCTCATGAACAAGAGCAAGATGGCAGCAGGGGACATGGGGCTGGCTAAAAGGAGGTGCTGAAGGCACCCAAATCCCAGTTCAGCTGGTGTTCAGAAGCAGAGGGGAGGCTGGACCCTTCATACAAGCCCAGCAGAAGGCTGGTTTGTCCCAGAGGGAGGGGGTTGCTCTGTGCCAGAGATGTGAGCCTGGGAGCCGCAGTCCTTGTCTGGGTGCTGTTCAGCCTGGGACTCTGGCAGCATAGGAGGGATTGTGCTCCTCAGGAGCCTTCTTGGATGAGGTGACAGGAAAGCCAGCAGAACTGCTGCTTTCCTGCGAGCCTTCCCAGGCTAAGGGTTTTATCTGCCTTAGTGAGACAGAGATCCCAAAGAAGAGACACTTCGGAAGATAGATAGGTGGACACTTACGTCCTTTCTTTAAAGCCATAGTTACTGCCTTCCACACACTGCTTCCCCAGAGCAAGCAGCAGGAGAGCCCCAGGAGATGGTAGAGCTGGCTCCCCCACAGGTCTCTGCTAGAGACAGGATCGCTGTGGGAAGTCACAAGCCTGTCCAAGCAGCAACATCTCCTGCCAGACAGGTCACTATCACCCAGGCAGCTAGTCACTCTGCAGCCTCAAACCGTACCACAGAGCACTCTGCCATGGCTCAGGTCCCACAGTAGCCCCTTTTCCTTCAGAGGGCTGGTTTGAAGCAGAGTGCCCAGGTCCCCTCAGCACAGCTCAAGCTTCCTGACAAGTTGCAAAGAGCTCTGCTTCTCCCAGAAGATGTGGCCCTTGGTCAGGAGACGGGATAGCTGGAAAGATGCTCCAAGCAACTTAACACATTCGCAATCAAATCCAGTGCACTGAGGCTGAGCAGCCTCCTCAGCCACATGAGGGATCACAGAGAGAAACGGTTAGTAGTCCAGTGACTGAGGTGCCCACCAAGTGGCAGGTCAAAGTCAGGGTCTCTGTGGAAGGGGTGCAAGCTCCCAGTTGATGATGCATCTGCAATGGACTGCAGTAGCCTCCCAGTACCACAGACAGCATTTCCATTCCAAAACACGGGTACCATAGCTCAACACACATCTCCACAATGTTCTCGTTCAGTGCCTCTTAAAATCCACCCACGGGGGACCAGGGCTGCTCCCCCAAGGCAGAGGGCTTCACTGCATATCACCAACCCCTGCCATGAGCCCCAGCCAGCTGCAGCCCTGCTCACTTCCTCTGGATCTGGACACTGGCATACTCAGAGCTGGCTTCCTCTGGGCGAGGGGCAGGCCTCTTGGGTGCCTTGCTGAGATGAACCATGTCCAAGTCAGCATAGGTGAGGTTGTCATCAGTGGCAGGGGCTTGGTTGGTCTGGATGCAGGCATACTCGGATTGCTGACTCATCTCAATGATCCGGCGGACACTCTTCTTTTCTTTGTCAAAGTTCAGGTCCGCATAGGTCAGGTTGTTGGGATCAGACTCCTGCACAAGATAAGAGTTTCTCTTCTGACAGGGCCAAGGGAAATGGAAGTTTCCTCATCCTTGCCATACATGCCAACCCAAACCACCAGAAGAGCTGATTCCACTTTGGCTTGACCTGGGACAACTTGGTTTCTCTACTTGTAGAATGAGGAGGAGGCCAGCAGCAGACTAGAACGATCTGGATGCAATGCCTTCTCCCATTCTACATCTTCAGCAAATTACCCGGTCCAGTAGCAGCAATGGCTAGTTTGAAGCTAACAAGAATCACTGGCCAGGATCTTACAGAGATGCCTCCTGCAGATGAGGCTCAGAGGAGGACACCAGATTCTGCAGTTCGTTGTGCTGTGAGGGCCCCACGGCTGCCACCACCGTTACCCTGTGGGTGTCCTTGAGGTTGCCAAAGGTATCACAGTCTGGGCCACTCAGGAATGGGAGAAGCCTGCCCAGCAAGAGCAGCTGCATGCCACTTACATGGGAGCCAGCAGAGGCTGGATGGGATGGACAGATTGCTGCTGATCGCGACATTGCTCATAATTGCGTCACCAAATGCAAAACAACTCCACAAATGCTTCCTTGGCTATTGCAGAGCTGGTTTTAGTCATAACAAACCCAGACTTCTCTGGGAGAAAGGGGAGAGGAGACAAAGGCAGAAAAGATAGTGGGATCTAGCTATCCCCAGCCCAGGCGTGTTTTTTCCTTCTCAGCCACAGCTGAGTGACCCTTAAATGTTTCATGCAAGAATCACCAGGCTCTGCTCCAGCATCTGGTATTTTTCTGGTTATTCTCCCCTCCCTAGTTCCAAGAGATAAGCTACACACCTGGGTAGCTGTTCCACTACTCTTCTCTGGCTCATGTAACCTGGAAAGGGAAAACAAATCAGATCAATTAAGTGCCCTGTTGCCTCTTTATAGTGGCAGAGCAGCCAGCGGACAGCTCCCAGACCTGATTCAGACAGGAAACAAGGTCCTTCCAACAGTGCCACTCAGTTGAGTGGTTTGTGTCCTCACTGGAGAGGATTTGCTCACTCAGCTGGTCTCCTTCCTTACAGCCACATTTCTGCAGGCTGGGGACTTAGCTCCCATCTATTTGTTCAGCCTTACCAAAAGCTAAGCATTTGGGTGCGAGGTCACCTAGTGAGCAGGGAAGATGGAGGCTCAGTCATTGGTCTTGCAGAGTTCAACAGTTCTGTGGCAGAGCAGCTTCCTGGGAGACCAGCCGCCAGACTAGAAGCTGCATGGCTCCTAGTGTGAGATGTCTCCCACATGCTGCTTCTTCCAGGAACCTGGGCTCCCACCTGTTCTTTCACAAAAACTTTGGGGATCTAGCTCTGCTAGCCATGAGAAAACACCCTCTTCTCATACCTGTAACCTTGTCCAAGCACAAGAAGTGACTTCAAGAAGCAAGTACTTGGGAGAGATGCCTGGGGAGCAGACCACACTGCCAACGAAGCAGTCACATGGTGACATTAGCTGGGCTCCTTGCAAAGTTGTGATCCCAAAGCACCCTCATGTCCAGACTGAAAACGTCCGGTTCATAGCACCCTCAGATAATTCAGTGATTTGGTGAATAGAGAAATCAGCACTTACCTAACAGATGGGGAGCTTTTACCTGCCAAAAGATAAATATTTTAGGAAACAAAGTAACCCCCAAGTACCCTCAAGGCATGTGAACACATGTGCACAGACTGCTGCAAAAGCAGTTACACATTTTTTTCCAGGGGCATTTTTCTGAAATTTTACTTCATCACTGCAGAACTTTTCATGGTAGAGGACAGATCATCTAGGGCGGCATTAGATGTTTTACATAGATTTCATGCAAAAGGAATAAAGAACATATATGACACTGCTACTGAAAGCCTAGTTGAACAAGTCGAACAAGTGCAGTAGCAGGCCAGGAGGCTGGTCCTGGCAGTATCAAAACTCCAAGACATCTTATCAGAAGTCCTCAATAAGATTAAAATTAATGACTTCCTTCCTACCCTTCTTGAACATATCCAGGCCTGAGAGGCTCTAGGATAAGGCAGAGGGAGGAAAGACTCATTCCTGGCATCCCTCCTGCTCTTTCCAACTACTTCACTTCCTTCTCCTCAGCTTCCCCTCAGGATTAGGTATCAGGCAACCTGGAGACCCTGACTGTTGCAGGAGAAAGCAGTAGCTCTGGTTGCAGGAACCCAGTATGCAGCCAGCCAGGACCTTCTAGAAGCCCTGGGAAGCCCATCATAGTGAATGGCACCACACTGAGCTTAATGAGAAAGTCTTGCTGCATCTGAGGGTGCTGGCAAGAGCAGCACAGCTTGGGGCACAGTTAGAGATCAGGTCTGGTAGAGCAACACAGGTAATAGCAGAAAACGTCAGTCCTGAAGACCATGAATGCTGTTCTGCTCTGCAAAGCCAATCTGAACTTGTGGCTCTAGTCAGGTTTCTCAGGCATCAGATCTCCACAAAGCACTGCATTTGGCAGGTGGCAGCACTAGGCAGAGGTTCCCCCAGCAGCGTGCAAACAATCTGTTCAACTCTGCTCTGCCATCCCCTTTCTCCAGGAGCTGCACTACTACTGCCATGAGTTTTAGAGTCAAAGCACTGACACTTGAGGAAGAACAGGGTGGAAAGCAGCTGCTTTTCCTGCCATGCTTGATTTCCTTACCTTTGCTCTGTTTTGCTCGGATGAGGTAGAGAATAGCAACCACCAGCAGTGCCAGCACAGTGCAGATCACTCCCACTGCGATGTATATGAGGATTAAATTGTCTGAAATGAGAATAATACAATACAGATGCCACCATAGGTCTGCAAATGCTGGCACTGGCATGACTGTCTGCATCTTTACAGCTGGTGAGAATGAACTTCCCTGTTTCCTTGCTATGTCTCGCAGCATAAAGGGGCTCAAAAGCTGCACCGTTCCTGGGACAGACAGCTCCTTGGCTTTTCAGGGCCTGAAAACTAGCCCCTGACATGGGGCCATGCAGAACTGGGTGGAAGGCTCAGCTGGACACAGCAGGTACAGGAGCCATTCTGGCAAATTTGGTGCCAGGCCACCACTACAGTGCTGTGCCTAATAGGAGAAGACCTTTGCGGGGTAGGGGGTGACACCTTGCCTGCTAGGGATGAGAATTCTGGTCCCAGCAGCATCCACCCCCATACGGAAACAGGTTTTACGTCCTTAAATCTGCTGGCGGTGGGTGGGATGGGCTGGTCCTGCCAGGTTAGAGCCACGGCGCCCAGGCCCAGGACTCAGCACTCACAAGGCCTGGTTGCCACCTCTTGAATTCAACAAGCCTGCGGGCCCTGAGGAGCCAGGCCTTAGTGAGCACGGGGCGGGCTCTGTGCTGCTCTTAGGACAGCAGGATGAAGGGCACGCTTGGGAGAAGGGCTCAGCCTGGTGGGAGCTCTGCTCCCGACGGCTGCATCCTGCACGGGTGCCAGATCTTGCCTAGCCTGCGTCGTAACGGGAGCAGGGCAAGGAGCAGCTCAGGATGAGGCTGAGAGAGCAGGAAGCGGGGCACGTTTGAAGCTGGGCAGGCTCTTATCGTCCCGTGCAGGGTTCTGGTGGGACTGAGCTTTCTCAGGAGGACAAGAGCAAACAACCGCCTCCTCAGGGACCGCGCCTCCACGGCCAGCGGCAGGCTCACGCTCACCCTTGTTCGCGGTGGACTGGTTACTCGGTCCCCCGTCAGCAGCCGGCAGGACGATCTGCAGGGTCACAGTGCTGCTGGCGGGGCTCTGGGAGTCGTGCACCACCTGGCACGTGAACACAGACTGATTCTTCTCCTCCGTCGCTTGCACTTCCAGGAGGCTCTGTAGCTCAAACGTCCCCTGCGAGGTCTCTGTTGGGCGCGGGGGGCTGCCCACGTTTGCCTCCGTCCCGTTTTCCAGCCAGGTGAGGGTCAGCACATCTGGATAAAACCCTTCCACACAGCAGGTGAAGTTCACGGTCTTGTTCAGCTCCACGGGGTTTGGCGGGTCAGCGAGCACGCGCACAGTCGGGGACACTGCAAAAGGAAGAAGCGCTCAGCGCCCAGCGTCCGCCCGGCTCCGCAACCCGACGCCGGTGTCTGCCCAGGCCCCCTGCCCACAACGAGTCCTGCCCCTCGCCCTGGGAGTGCGATGCTCCGAGCAACGGTGCTCGCCGAGCCCTCACCTCGCACAGCGTCGCTGAGGTTGTACGTCTTCACCAGCGGGGCTGTCAGAGTGGAGTGCTCGACCACACAGGAGAGCCAGGAGCGGATGTCAGCAGCCTCCAGGGTCACCTCCGCCGTGCTGCTCATGTTGTAGTTTGTCTGCCCAGCGGTGACCTGGGGCTGCGGGGCTGTCAGCGGGGCCCCGTTTTTGAGCCATTTCACAGTGATATCTTTGGGGAAGAAGCCTGCGGCTGTGCAGGTGAAACGCACCGAGCTCCCTGGCGCCACTCTGTGCTCAGGCCCAGACATAGCCATTGACGCAGGGCTGGCTGTGGGGAGAGGCATTGACCCATCGGGGCAGGCTCTCTACTCCCCACAGCGCCCTGACCCCTGGGGCCACAGAGCTCTGGGGCAAGAGGGAAGCAGGGTCTCCCGCAGCAGGTGGAGTGCTCTATGCTGGGGGGGACAGACACTGCCATGAGCACAGCTGGGGAAGGGCCCTGCATGACATCCCCCTCCCAGTGGGCCATTCACGGAGCAGAACCAGGCAGCAGCAGCAGCTTCGGACTGGATTGGGGAAAGCGGCTTTGCACAGCCTGTGCCCCTGGCTGCCAGGCAGCTCTCCGGGGGGATCCCCTGATCTGCCCGGGGCACCTGCTTGCTCCTGTTGTCAGCAGGGAACGTGGCCTGGGCAGGGGAGGGGTACGCAGGGGCCCGCCCCTGGCCCCCGCTCATCCTGGGACCACAGCTGGCCACGACAGGGCAGCTGTGCTCGGCAGGGCTGGTTCCCAGGTGGGAGCTGCTCAGGGAGCGACAGGGCTGAGAGCGCCACTCACCATGCACAAGCACGTTCGTGCCCTGTCCCGACATATACACCTTATCCTGCTCTCCTTTCTGAAACTTCACACAGTAATAGGTCCCAGCATCCTCGATTTGAACATTGCTGATGCGGATGCTGTAATCTGTGTTGGACTGATTCACCACCCTCGTTACGCGGGAGAAGGAGCCTTTATCTTCATAAACGGTCCGATTCACCTTGTCCTCAGCCTTCAGCCACTTCACAGGTCCTACTACAGTGGCTTCAGACACGGTGCAGTTCAGGGTGAGCGTCTGCCCCACGGATACTGTCACCTCCCGCTGGGGCTGCTGCAGCTCGTTCTGAGCATCGGCACCTGGAGCAAAACCAAAACCCGTTACGTACCCCCCAAACGCAGGAGGGGCTCTGTGGCCCTGATCTCAGTAGAATTCTCCCTCAGTAATTGCCCACCCAAGTGTCAGGCTCTTCGCTTGCCTTCAGAGCCCTCTCCAGCATAGAACCAGCAAGGTTGGAAGGGACCTCTGGAGATCATCTAGGCCAACCCCCCTGCTCAGCAGGGTCACCTGGAGGATCAGAGCCCTGCAAAGCTCCCACTGCCATGCTCGGGCCTACTGCAGTGCAGCGGGGCCAAATTTACAGGCATGCACAAGGTTGTTAGCAGGGATTGCGGGCAGCAGGACTGGCCCAAAGTCCCGGGCCAGCACTCCAAAGCAGGTGAGCCTGTGGTAGAGGTTCAGCTTATATGAGCAGGCACAGAGCTCAGTTCGACTGCAGGCCTCAGCAGCGAGGTTGAGACAGCTGCATCTTTACTGAATGACAGCGCCTAGTACTCCGTACAGCCAAAACATCAAACAAATCCCAGCTGCTGAATCGTACTGGCATGCCCTGCTATGTCCCATGTCATGGGCCATCCTTCTTGATCAATCAGGAGGGAACAAGGTTATAAAACACAAAACTCTCCTAAAGCAAGCTCTCTTCACAGATGTGGCTATAATACCACATTTTCTGCACTTAATCGCTCTAATTTCCTTTGAACTCCAGGGCTGATTTGCTCTATCAGAGCACAGTTAGAAGCTGAAGCCTACACCAGTTAAGCAAAAGTTATTGCTACTTGTCACCAGTAGAGGAAAGTGGTTCCCTTTGAAGCATCTCAATAACATAGCTTCCAAATCCAGCCAACTGTGTTGTCCTTTGCAGTGCAAATAGAAACACATAGTGCCTGGCCAGCTAGTGTGCCCGAATGTCCCCTTGCCTATGCAAACAAGTGTACAAACACACCTTTGTACGTGTATAGTCAGGAAAGGAGAATTTCCTCTGAGGTCTCCGTAAAAATTGCAGTTGCTCTAGTTTCCATTCTGGTACTCAATAATAAAAGCAAGCTCGGATTAAATTACAGCTGGAGCCAGCAGGGATGGCATGACAGAACTCCCTGCAATCCAGGTAAGATCTGCCTTGCAAAAGCTAGGCAAAAGGAGCAGGCAGGCTGGCTCAGCCCACCCAAAATCATAAGCAATGCCACGTTCCAGGCTTCACAGAAACAGCTGCAATATCACAGACAGACACTCTGTAGCCTACACATACAGCTCCTTGATGTATTAATTTTGGCAACACTTGTCATACCAATATAGTTATTGCAACTTAATTGAATAAGATTTCAATACATGTCATCGCTTAAGGGAACATTTTTAAGCCATGCAAGAGAGAAATAGGAGAGAGTTGTGTAAATTGCCCTGCCAGTAACAGGAGCCCTAGCAAGGGCCAGACATTGCAGACCACCACATTCCCAGAGCTGACAAGCAGCACACAAATGGTGTCACTGGTCACACAAAGACTGTCATATCTGAACTTATAATTCCCATTGCAGTTGATTGGTGTTAGGAGCATATGGATCAGGGCTGTTGGACACGAGAAGTGGCTTTATAGTGCAGCTGTATCAGGAAGCCTTGGTTTCCAGTATTTTGAGGTGGAAGGCTGGCAGCTGTACCCGAGATCTTTCACACCATAAAACGAAGGATAGCAGCTCCTGCAAAGGCTCCCCTTGGAACCACTTCAGCCCTGCTGAGGTTCCTCCTCTAGCAGAAGGTCAGCTTCATGCCAAGAAACCTTGCCCTGTCTGTGTGAGACTGTAGCCATCAGCTCGATAAAAAAAACAAAATCCTTAACAGGACCCTTGCAGAATGACCCACTGTAAGAAAAGCTTCTCCGCTCCTTTCAGTCAGCAGTTGGCTCCCACACTGAGACTTGAGAGGATTGGGGGGAGTTGTCAAGTCCTTGTGATTTTCAACATCATTTTATGTACCCACAAACATTTTCATTACCCGTATCCTTGATCTGGCCAAAGAGTTAAAGGATGAGATTTCTTCTGTCATTGACTTCTCCAGATTTAACCTTTTTGCATAGCATTAAGTCTGTGGCGCCTCATCCCTTTCACAGACCAGTGCCCACAGCTGAAAGCTTCAGGCCATTGACATTTCCCCTCAAACCCACAGCAGGGCTAGTGCAGCCAGGGCGCCGAGACAAGCTCGTCCCAAAAGACGAGCCGGGAAAGGTGGAAACCTGGTCTCCATCACATTTGAGCACGCACCGTTCAGGCTGAGCCTCCATTTTCTGCCTGAGCAGCAACAGCCTGGGCTTTGGCAAGACGAACTGCTCCCTCGCGCCTGCGTTTCTTGGCTAATATCTGCTGCCTGCCGCGCGGGGCCGAGCCGCGCTCACGCCCGTCCCCGCACCTCTGTCGCCGGCTGCCCTTTCGCAAGCCGCAGTTGAGCAACGCAGAGGGGAAGTCTGAAAGCTCAGAAATACCCGCTGCCCCTCTCTCTGGCTTGCAGCCTCGCCCCCAACCCAGAGCCATGTGAGCAGCCCTGCGGGCTGCACGGCCCAGGCAGGGCTGCTCCGGCGCGGGGCCCTCCATCCCTCTGCAGGCCTCACGGCCCTGGCAGCCGCCTTCCTCCCAGAGACACGCTCGCTGTTAATTATTCACCCAGCTCCATTAGGCAAGGAAAGCTTGTGCCACCCCACAGCCCATCCACTGCTCAGAGGGGGCTTTGCTTCGCCACAGCGGCCCCCGCGGCCTCTGCCAAGATGGCGGCCCAGACGGCACCCAAGATGGCGGCGCCCGGCCCAGGCGGGTTGCCATGGTGACAGGGCCTGCACCCAGGGCAGAGGCAGCCTCCACGCGGGGCCCTGGGGCCGGCCCACGGCCGCTGGGGAGAAAAACCCCGCCGCCGGGAAGGGAGCCAGCGCCTTCCCAGCACGTAGGCTCGACGGAGCCGCCGGTGCTTCCCTCTGCAGCCTCCCTCTCTCCATCTGTCGAGCCGCACGCGGCGCCCAGGCAGCCGGAGCGCGGCCGAGGCGAGCAGCATGGGCACAGTCCAGCCACGCGGAGCTGGGGCAAAGGAGGCAAACACCGCTGCCTTCCCCACGATGGGGGAACACATAGATATAATCATCCACCACGCTGCTGCCTGGCTCGGCTGCCATCGTCCCCCAGAGAGTGGCCATGAACCTGCCGAGGGGCTTCACGCTGCCAGCGGCCAGGAGGCTTTGCAGGTCGCTTTTCACTTCCCCAGTCACCTCAGAAACACCGCACAGCTCTAAATAGCCTCTCAGTTAGGAGTAAAAGGCAACTTCTGCCTGTTTCTGCCGCGAGCCGCCTGGCCCCAGTTTAGCAGATTTCGGCACTCGCAAAGGGGAAGCTGCTCTGAAACCCCGGAACACGCAAGCTACAAAATGCAAAGTTT
This sequence comes from Rhea pennata, assembly GCF_028389875.1. Taxonomy (NCBI): domain Eukaryota; kingdom Metazoa; phylum Chordata; class Aves; order Rheiformes; family Rheidae; genus Rhea; species Rhea pennata. Next base: position 17,197,137 of record NC_084678.1, read on the forward strand.
CCACCCAAGCTCCAGCTTCCCCCTGCCCCCAGGCGGCTTCCCCTCGCAGCCGGGCACGAGGTTGCGCCTTCCTTTTCCCAGGCGCTCGCCGTACCCTTCTCCAGGGGCTCTTCCCGGCGGCGCGGGCGATCCCGGCGCTTCCCCGCGGGAGATCATCGTGCCGCGAACGCGTAGCGCGAGCTCCTGACCTCTTCCCGCTGCCTCTCGCTCCACAAATGCGAAACACGAGTGCAAGAATTGCTTCCTACCCACCACGTTAGACAGCTTCACCCCACGGAGCCACTTTCTCAGAGGACCATTCTGACCGCTTACGAGGCACAAAACCCTCCTGCTACGGAGACCGCGGGGGAGTTTAGACGCTTTGACCCTCTAATCTGCTCTATCCTACGCTCCAGAATTAGCGAAGCCTTTAAGAGCCCTGAAACGGCCATTGCCCCGCCGGCATCCTCGTGCCGCGGACCCAGAGCACAGGCACGAGCGCAGGGCCGACGGGGCACAGCTCGCCCCAAATAATCCCGTTATTCGGTTCAGTCGGAGAGCAAAACGGTGCCTCGCTCTCCCACCACGCTGGAAGTTTTCCATCTCAGCAGCACATTTTTTTCTCCCCTCCCTCCCTCCCCTGTGTTGCACCTTTTGAAGTATTTGATACTGAACAGATTGCAAGAGGCTGTGGTTTAATTCAGGAGAGCGCTTAAATAGTTCCTGGTAAAAATAGATTTTCTTCTGAAGTAGCTGGGTAAAGAGTTTTAGGGCCGCGAAAGCAGTGCCACATGCTCGAGAGGAAACGTGCAGCTGGCCGCTAGCATTTGGGAGCTGCATCGCCCAACGAGCGTCCCGACGCGCAAAGCGGCCCCAAAATAATTCGCCGGGACCGATGCCTGGGATTTCACCTGCAGCGGGGCTCCCCGTTAGGGAAAATTAGCAGGTGCCGACTATAAAAAGAGCCTGGAATTTGCAGCTCAGAGGAAGCCAAGGAAAGATGCAGAGACAGTTACGCAGTGGTATGCAGATTCCAGGCAGGCTCGGCGAGGCTTGTAGTAAAGGCCTTATTTTATATACGTGGTATCAGAGGAGGAATCAGGTCACACACAGCCACCATTTGAGCTTCCTTCCTACAACATTAGAAGAAATTTAGCTTTAAAGCCAAAAACCAAACAGGCTTCCTCCTCTTTGGAGTCTCCAGGAGATGTAGCTGAAGTCGCTCTGTTCAAAAACCTACATGGAAGTGCTGTTTTTTTCCCTCATATTTTTGCAAGGGGACTTTGCAATTCTGCTTTTTTTTGGCCTTAGAGAAAAATATTCCACTGGATTTTCCCCTTTCCCCTTGCTTCCCCAGGAAGCCTGCTGGAGTAGCCTTCCTCCAGTGGCAGGAGGCTGTGCCAGGTCCTCCAGAGTTCAGCAAACAGTTTGACAGTGGCCCCGGGAGGGATCACTGCAGTATTTGAACCAGATACCTATGTGGTAAGAAGTCTGCATACTTGCATCTGAAATCATTGGTACAAATTACTTCTAACGCAGTGTCTTTGCCCCGCCAGGGAGCCAGGATGGTCTTTTTCTATGGCTCTGGCTTGGAAACGCCTTTTTTTCTTTTTTAAAAAAAAAAAAAAAAAAAAAAAAAAAAAAAAAAAAAACAACTCTGGGGCCACATTTGATTAAATGGAACAGCTTTTTTTTAGCTATTCATTTCTGGTAGGAAATCGTAATGGTTTATTGAGAAGCTGGAAGTCACAGCCAAAGCCTTCTTGGCTTTCAGCAGCTCAGAGTTTTCAGCTTGGGGCCAACATTTCTCAGTTGTGATCAAGCAACTCAGAAAGGAAGGAGTGTTGTGCTGAAAGCATTTGCTTTCTGTTCAAGTTTCTGTGGAGTCAGGCTGAAGTCTCTGTCGAAATAAAGCTTTGACAGTAAACATTTCCAATCAGCCTGCAAGACAGTGACTTTCATCCACTCGCCATGTGGAATGGCTGGGAAGAGCACACGATGGGAAAGAGGTTTGGTCGTGATCCCAGAGGAAGGCAGAGATCATCAGAAGAGACTGGTTTTATAGTAGACCTAGGCTGTGAATTTACAGAGGGTTTCAGCTGGAAAAAATGCAAGATTTTGAAAGACTAGGCAAAATTCCCAGTGGCAAGATGCTCCTGAACTCAGTATATTGCTCTTGGCCCACAAGATTATCTCAAAAAAAGCACGGCCCCTCCACATGGGTATAGGTAGCACAGGGCAGGAAGGAGAAATTTCTTGACAATATCACGCAAGATTAGCAGCACTAAAAATGAAACATCCTGGAAAGCAGCAGCCACCACAGGACTCAGTTCCTGGTGGGTCAATAAACTTCTCATTCCCACTGAGGGAAGGGAAACAAGCCAGGGAGAGCACTAAGCCTTAATTCTCCCCTTTCATTCCGAACCTCTGCGCCCTTGCAAAGGGCTGGAAGAGCCACAAGCCTTGGAAAGAGCTTTGGCACCTGAGAGGCTGACAGCAGGACCTCTGAGGTGGCCCGGGCCAGGTTGAGCTTGGAGCTGGAGGCAGCAGCCCCACTGCATGGGCTGGGTGGTAAAGCCAGCACGCCAGCAGGATGATGGCATGGTACAAGCCACACTGCTTTGGCACTCGACAGTTGGGTAGAGCAGCAAGAGTGAGAAGCCAACAGAAGCTAAAACAGGGTCATTAGCAGGAAAACAACAACAACAAACCCCAGCTTCAAAGGCCAGCAGAGGAAGGCAGGCACCCCGTTTCCTCACCAGCTCTGCCTTCCTCTCCTTTTCTGGGCAGCAGCTGGGCAGGAATCTGTTACTTGCAGAGATCTACCTCTCACATAGCTGGCAGAGGGTGCTCAGCAAATGGGTGGAAATTACATGCCTCTTCTTGTTCCTGCCTAATTCACTCCTCTACCTAGAAAGGGGAATGTCTCCCTTCAAGTTTGCTTCTAGCAGAGCAACCAAGCAGAGCTACGCTGCAGAGCGCAGCCACCACCACAGCCCGGAGTGGGGGCAGAGCTGGCTCGGCCCCGCAGTTCTCCAGGAGATTCCCTATCCCACAGATCCCCCTCTCCCGTCGACACGCTGGAGGTCATCTAATGAAAAGGTCATCGTACAAAATGCCTGTGTAGGGACAGCGTAATGCAACGTACAGGAGGCATGCAGCAGGAGAGCGGAGGGGCAGCAGAGAGGAGGGACAAGGACCAAGAAGGAAAAAAAAAAAAAAATCATTCTGGAAAGAGCACGCGAATATGTCAGCAGGTCGGAGCCATTGCTTACCTGGCCAGCCATGCAGGGAGATGAGAAACAGGCAGGTCAGGGGCAAGACGGAAGATCCGGAGGCGCTGGAAAGGAGCTCCATCGCTTGCTATTTCTGAGAACAGAAATGAGAGTAGCTTCAGAAAGCAACTTGAAGCTTTTTTTTGCTGTTTAGAATTGCAGATTAAAAGAAGGAAATTACCCTTCTCGGCCCCAAAATGAGGAAGGAGGGCTGGGCTGCCTCCCCCCGCCGCCGGCCTGCAGGCGCAGAGCTTGCACACACAGCTGGCTTTGAGCAAAACGGGAATCGAGCCGCTGCCGCCGCGCGCCCGGTCCTGCCCCGGTGCCAGGGCAGCGCGCGAAGCAAAGCCCAGGTTCTCCTTACCTGGCGCCGGCGGGGGGATCGCCAGCCTCACGCGGTCAGCGGCTCGCCATCCCGCCCCAGCGCCGGGGTGCGGGGGCCCGCGGGAAGGCTGAGCACCCGCGCGCGGCCGGCGGGCGAGCGCATGCCCTTGCTCCGGCCTCAAGGGCCGACGGCTTCACCTTCGCCGTCCGGCTCCCGGGGCTCGGCGGCGTGCGTCTGCCTCGCCGCAGTCCCGTCTCCCCCTCCGGTTTTCTGGCGCTGATGATGTCTCTGCGCGCCGCCTCCCCATCCCCGTTGCCTAGCACTCAGGACTTGATGGGGCTCTGTTTTCAACAATGTACCAGTTCAGCACAGAGATCCCCCCAGCCGGCTTTGGAAGGGCTCCGCATCAGCCCTGATTTAAGGTAGCTTTCCTGCCGGCTGGGGAGAAGCCAGGGCACTGCCTGGCTCCCAGCAAACTTGTTTTTGTAAGGTCATTTCTGCATGCCCGATGCGGCGCACAGTGTTTTCTTAAGGTGGGCCGGCGGAGTTCCCGCTGCCGGGGGGCTCCTGGCTTTTGCTGGTTTCGGGTCTCAAGGCTGCAAAAATCCCTGCAGGTCCTGCATGTGCGCGCCTCCCACAGCGGCCACCGGCATGGCCGGTGCCCCCGTGGCGTCCCCGCGGCCGTGGGGTGAGCCAGGAAGCACGTACGCTGGGGAGCCCCAGGGAAGACGCAGGAAGTGGCCGGGCCACAGGAAGGGATGGTTCAGTGCCTCAAGCGCTCACCCGGGGTTGGAGTCCCGCCACATGCCACAGGCTTCCTGGGTGACCACAAACACAGCCATGGCCTCGGCACCGCGCAGCCCGGGGCTCTCCGTGGAATTCGCCTTGGGAGGCTCACCACCACGGCGAAGTGTTTCTGCACCATCCGAGGGATGGCACGGGGCCACCGGCCAAGCCAGGAGAGCCCACACTGCTTCCAGCCCAGAGCGTGGGGCAGCAAGATAGTGCCGTGCACAAGCAGGTGTCTTGGAGCACCGTGCCAGGTGGACAGGCCAGCTTGGCCCACCAAGGTCACACGAAGCAAGGAGGAGCCGCCAGCGCGGACGCTTGGAGGCTCGATGGGGAGGCAGAGGCACTGCAGCCCCCTCTCTGCGAGGGGCCGCTGCAGACGTGCCCGGGGAGCGAGCCCAGCGCGGATTTGGGCATCCCCGGGACGTCCCCTCCGTCTCCGCCAAGGAGGATCCGGGGGCAGAACAAAGCTGCTTCTCAGGGCGGCGCGGGGAGGCCCGCTCCCCGGCGCACGCGGGAGCGCCGCGCGAGACACACGCCGCTCTGTGCCGCGGGGCGCCCGTGCTGCGGCACTGCCTGCTCCGCCAGCGCATTAATGGGAGCTTGTTCTCCGAGCATCCCCGGCTCCCTCCGCGGCTCGGGGGAGGCGAGAGCCTGCTCTCGCAGGCAGGGGAGAAGGGGTGCAAGGGAGGAAGAGGTCTAGACATAAGCACCCGCGTGACACATCGTTGCGCTGTCCCACAGCCTCCCCACTTCTCCCCAGTGCAAAGGTCCCTCCCAGGGACCGTGCAGAGACACTTCCTCCGGGGCCTGCCCCGCCACAGGCCTGCCCCGTGGGCTCAGCAGCGGGACCAAACCCAAGCCTGTCCCCAGCACCCCAGGTGGGTGCGCAGGTCTGCAGCAGCTTTGGGTTAGATGCAACACTGGGAGCTCCCAAAACCTCCCTGCTTCCCCCTCTGCCTGCCCAGGGACGGGTGAGCCAGCCTCGCTCGCAGGAGCGCGCATCCCGGCCGGCCGCCCTGCCGCACCGGCCCCGGGGACCCGCCGCCAGCAGCTCGGCTCCCCTCCCTCCCGAGGCAGCCGCCGGCGCTGTCGGCTTTATTTAGGGCTTCGGATAAACAAACAGCAAAGATATCTTAAGTGACTTGGCACCGGCAATCTGCGCCCGTTGTCAGCCTGTGCACGCTCGCGCCGCCGCGAGCCGCCCCAGCCCCGGCGCGTGCTACGCCCATGCGCTGCATCCAGCCTTAATTTAGCTCACGCCACATTCGGAGGCAGGACTGGCCGCGCTGTGTCTCCTTCCCCGAGCCCCATCAGGGCAGCTGGAGCTGCCCTAAAATAATCTGCGGCGAGTGCTGCTCCCAGGGAGCCCAGGGCAGCCGTTGCTTCCGTCTCCCCTTTAAGCAGCCGGGAGCACCCGGCCGGGAAGGCTGCGCCGAGGAGCCGCTTGCTTTGGCGAGGGGATCCGCTCGCGGCCTTCGGCACAGGAGCGTGGCTCAGAGACAAAACCACCCCGGCGCCAGGAGCGGGCCTGGGATTAGCCCTGGTCTGCAGAAGCCCTGCACCCCCCCAGCTAGCAGGCAGCGCATCCCACCCAGGCTGGACGGGGCAGCAGGTCCCCCAGCCAGGGGACAAGGCACCGGCAGGATGCTACAGCCCTTTCCAACAGCTCTGCCGGTTATTTTTAAATGGAAGCACAACTCCTGGAGGCCTGGCTGACTTCAGCCTGTCTGGGCTGCTCTCCCGCTCCGTGCTGAAGGTTGAGACAACCTTTTTGGAGGCAATTACAAAGCGGAGACAGCCCCTGCGCAAGCAGCCGCCGCACGCTTGGGAAGGAAAGTTAGAGCTTAAAAAAAGCTCTGCAGGAGAAGGTACCGAGGCAGAGCAGATGGTGTGGCGGGAGCTTCCCGGGAGGAGCTGCTATCGCGCCCCATTATGGGAGCACACGGGCAGCAGGCTCGGCCGCCCCCCGCCCGCCCGGGGCCCCGCGCCCTGGCGAACGCGGGCGGCTCGGGGAGCCGGCAGCCCGGGGCTGGCAGCCCGGTCCCGCGCGGGGCTGCGGGTCGGCGCCGGCTCCGGGGCAGACGGGCGCTCCACTCCTCGCGCGCGCCGAGCCGGAGCGAGAGCTCAGCCGGCAAAACGCCGTAATTAGTAGTTTCCTTCAGCATCAAACACCCACAGCGAGCAGGTGGCTGGCGGTGCCGCTCGCCAGGGTGGGCTCGCGCTGCCAGGCTTTCTGCGCCGCTATCGGGCGGCCGGGCTGCGCTCGCTCTCGCTGCCGCTTCTCGCTTCAGCCGAAACCCGCCGCTCCAGCGCGGAGGGCGGTTTCGGAGCCGGCGTTCCCGCGGCCCCTCCGGCCCCCGTGCGGGGCGGCTCGGGGCCGAGGAGCCGCTGCAGCGGCCTGCCGGAGACCTCGCAGCCGGCCGGCCGGAGAAGCGCTCCGGGAGCGTTTCCAGAATAGATTCGTTTCCACAGCTTTGCGGCAGGGGAGGATCTCACACCGCGTTCCCAGCACCCTCCTCGGGAGGGCACAGGCAGGCCAGGCTCGCGCCCGGCCCCCCCCAGCCCCGCTGCGCTCGGTGCTGGGCCGTAGCAGACTCTCTCCAAGAGCCAAGCGGGGCTCAGCTCCCCTTCCCGAGCCAAAGGCTCTGGCCAGAGCTGTCACCGCTCCAGGAGGAGCCTGGGGCCCAGCACGCTTTTGCATTTCCCTACTTCCAGGTGCACGGCTCTGTGCGGGCAGTGGGATCGCCCACACCGAGCTGCTTCCTCCCCGGCACGAGCCCGGAGGCAGATCCTTCCCCGGAGCAGGAGCCACGGCACGGGAAAGCAGCATCCCGGGGCCGCGCTGAAAGTCCCGCAGCGCTGCTTCGACCCCCACGGCGCTTCCACCCCCGTGACCACCGGCCTCCGCCATCCCCTCCCTGCGCCCAGCGGAAACGGCTCGCTCGGCCGAGAGGGGGATTCAGAGCTAACCGAGACGCGAGGGCTCAGTTCCCGCCCAGCAAGGCCCAGTCTGGGCCCGAGCAAAGCTTTGCTGGTGAGGGAGATGCCTGCGGTCCCTTCGGCCTCACAAAACCCAGGCAGCCGGGAAGCCTTAGAGATGAGCTGCAGAAACCCAGTACGGGAAGAACACCAGTGCTTTGCCACCAGCCTAGAAAGCACCGTAAATCCTGCGGCTCCGGGAGCCGAGATAACCCGTCTCCCTTTTCCACACCGCCCGCAGATGGCCACTCCGATTTGCGGGGACGCGCTGCCCCGCGCAGCTCTGCGGCCGCCCCGTTGCGTCCCCGGCCAAGCCCAGCCCGGGCACCGCCGGATCCCATCCCGTCCCCTCCGCGGGACGCCGCTTTCGTAGCGTGCCACCACAAAAAGCGAGGTGCACGACCACATCAGAGAGCGAGCGCGGCTCGCGAGCCTGCGCGAGCGAACGCCCGGGGCATCCTCCTCCTCCTTTTTCATTTTAGGAGGAAGAAAAAAACCACGGAAATATCTTCTAGAATAAGTAACTGCTATTGCACTGCTGATATTTAGGGCTTCCAGCATAACAAATGGAGCTTCAGCTTCATTAGGTACCATGCCAACTTAATCCAAGACATCCAGTACAGAAAGAGCTTAAATTAGTTTAGCTGATGTTAACTTGTAACAAACAACACGCTAACGCACGGACGGGAAAAGCGACCTTCGGCCAGCCGGCGAGGAGCAGCAGCGGGAGCAGCCGAGCGGGACGTGCCCCGGGAAGAGGGGACGGGGCAGCCGCCCGTGTCGGGCGGCAGCTCCCCGCGGCGCGGCATGGCACGGCACGGCACGGCCCTGCAAACACCCGCGCGGGAACCCGGCGCTCGCTCGCGTCTTACCTGCCCGCTCGCCCCGGGCGCTGCTGTTGCTGTAGCCACCGCGGCGGCACCGCGAGCACCTTGTAGCCAGGCAGGAGGCGGCGCCCAGCCGCGTCCTGATGGGGAGAGGCCCCCGGCTGCAACGAGCCGCAGGTGCTTCGTTAAGGCCCCGGCGAACACGCTGTGACGGGCAGAGCAGGGACGAGCTGCGGGGAGGCCGCCGTCGCGCCAGCCGGGGCCGGCTCACGCCCCTGACGCCCCTCGAAGGGCTTTCGCGGGGTGCTGCAGCCCCGACTGCTTCGTGGCGCCCTCCGGGCGAGGGAGGGCGGCCGCCCCGGCGCGGGCGGGCGGGGGGGAGCGCGGGGGCACCCGACCGGCGCCGAAAACGGGGCAACTCGGCCGGGCTTCCTTAACGCCGTGTGCACGTTCCCCGACGGGGGAATTCCTAGCAGGCTGTGTCAGAGCAGGAAAGGTGGTTTATATCCTGTGCCGAGGCCGGGGCCCGACCTGGAGGCGGTGGGAATTCGGGGGCGGACGGAGGGACTGCGGGATTCGGGACGAAACCGCTGACGCGGTGAGAAAAGCAGGCCGGGGAGGGCTGGGAGGCGACGGGCGCTGGCAGGGCGCCGCGGCGCTGGCGCCCGCAGCCCGGGCCCCTGCTCGGGAGGGCGTTTGCTCAGGTGCCGCCGGGGCTCGGGAGCCGGCGCTGACGGCTCGGCCCTCCTGGGAACCGGGTTAATTAAGAGGAGAAGCCGGAGCGGGACGATGCTGCGGAAGCCCTCGGAGCCCCCTCTGCAGCCCTGCGAGGACCACGCCGGGCGAGGAGTGACACCAGCTTGATTTTCTTTTGCTGCTTTCTTTTTTGTTTCTTTTTTTATAATCCCCTCAAAGTTCTTTGCTGATAGCAAATTGTTATCATGAAAGCGCATCCAGCGTTGCGACGGCAGATAACGCTCCGCTCGCTCCCGGGCCCGGCCGCTCCAGCTCGCCGCTGCCTGATAAACTCGCACGGCAGCTGCAGATGAAAACACAAGCGCCAGCGCTCAGGGATTTATCACGTTAAGCTATCTCAGCCCATCGCTTCCTGCTCGTCAGCGCTCTCGCTGCGGGCGCTGGCACCGCCGCGGGACGCTGAAGTCCAGCCTGCGCGGGGGCAGCTGCTCCGCGGGACGTGTTCTCGCCGCAGAGGCGGCAGCAGCAGGCGCCGGGGCCGGCGGAGCCGCCCCAGCCCCGCGCGGGGCCGGCCGCGGGGCCGGGCTCGGGCGCGAGCGCCGCCGCCACCGCGCTCGATCGCCCGCTGTTAGCAAAAGTGCCGAAAGATAGCAGCGTTGCTGGCAGCGGCGGCTTCGATAGAGGTTGTTTGTGAAAGCGCCGGGTGCGAGGCGGCGCGGCGGGAACGGAAAGCGTGCCGCGGCCGGGCTGCCGCGGGCGAGCTCGGCCCAGGCGGGCTCCGCGCGCTCCCGGCCTCGGGGCGCCCCGCGCGTGCCCGCCCGGGGGGCCGCGCACGTCCCCGCCGCCTGCCTCGGCGCTCGCTGCCCTCCGGGGACTGACCGCGCTGGCCCTGCCGCCGGGAACTCTTGCAAAATTGCTTCGGCGAGGCTTTTGCAATGTTTTATCATCAGTTTTTTTTTTTTTTTTTTTTTAAACAGTCCAAAGGGCAACAAAAAGCACAAGGATTCATTCCCGCCCCCGACACCGTGCCCACGGTGCCCGCGTTGGTCCCCGGGTCTCTCCGCGCCGCGAAGCGCTGCCGCTCCGGGGCTCGGCCTCGCGGGCCGCGGGGCTGGCGCGGGGCTGGCGCGGGGCGGGGGCCGGGGCCGGGGGCCGCGCGGCGGTGCCGGGGCGCCCGAGGGGCCGGGCGGGGCGTGCGAGGCCGAGGAAGCATTGCCGGGGAGCATCTGTGCGCGGTGGGGACCTGCGGCGCCTGAGCTGAGATGCGTGGCGGTGCCAGCAGATACCTGCTAAGCGGAGGAGCGTGCACTAGCGTGCGGGAAGCCCATTTTGCAAGTGCAAGCACCCGTGTGTGCATACGTGAGTGTGCATGTGTGTGCAGGCACCTGTGTGTGCATACATGTGTGTGCAGGCACCTGTGCATGTGTACATGTGTGCATGTGCATATGTGCAGTCACCTGCATGTGCATACATGTATGTGCATGTGTGTGCATGCTCCTGCGCATGGGTGCATGTACATGTGTGTGCATGCACCTGAGTGTGCATACATGTGTGTGCGTGTGTCTATGCATGTGTGTGCATGCACCTGTATGTGCATACACATGTGTGTGCATGCATGTGTGTGCACATACTTGTGTGTGCATACATGTGTGTGTGCACGCGTGTGCAGCAGCATTCAGCCCCCCGAGCCAGAGCTCTGGGCCCAAACGGGGCCGCTGGCCCGGGCCGCCATGGGACCCGCAGGGCCCTCGCCGCCGCCGCCGGGTGCTTGGCGAGGAGATCGCCCTGCGTCTCGGGCTGCTGTGCCCGGATAAAAAGCGTTTTTGTCCCTTGGCCCGCGCACAAGTGCCGCTGGCTGGCATGTGCGCTGGGGCGCAGCGAGAGCCTCCCCGGGGCTCGCTCGGCGGCTCGCTGCGCCCGTCGCGCCGGGGAGGCGGCAGGGAGGCCGCGGGGGCCGGTGGCAAAGCGATTGCCCCGCAGCGCGCGCGACGGAGACAAATTCAATCGTCTCTTGCTCGGATGAAACGCTCGAGCGAGCCTCATGCTGCAGCCCTCCAGCAGCAGCTCCTGACCGCGAGCGCTAACGACATCCACCCAATTAGCTGCTGCGAACTCCGCGTCGCCCGGAGGATTGGCAGATGAAACCATCATCGCGAGGCGCGAGCAGTTAATGCTGCTAATTAGCCGTCCCGCGAATCCTCACCCAAACGCTACCCCTTCCCCACGCGCAGGCGCCGGAGCCGTGCCGGGCTCCCGCGGCGGCGGCGGCGGCGGTTTCCCACGCGGCCGGGGTGGGGGGGTCCCCGTTCCCCGCGGCCGCCCGCTCGCCGGCCCCTTCCCGGCGCGGCGCTCGCCCCGCTCCTCCGCGCTCCTCCGGCCGGGGCCGCCCGCGGCCTCGCTCCTCCGCTCCTGGAAACCAGAGATGTTTACCGAGAATTCGCCTGGCCCGGGGATATGTTATTTTTACGCGTTGCTATAGTTACCGATACCATTATAAAATTAAGCCTGAACCTCGTGGAAGAAATGGATCTGTCAGAAGCAATTATTTAAAGGAGCGAGCTGTTTATCCGGCGGCCGGCGCGGGGAGCCCCCGGAGCCGCCGGCGGCAGCCGCGGGGCCGCGCCAGCCGGCCGGGCTGAGGCGGCGCTTTCAGCCCTCTCCTCGGCTTCCTCCCGCAGCTTCTGGTTTTCCCATTCACCCGGCTCGCGAAATATTTTTTCCTTTCCCTCGCACTTCTCGTCAGAGGGGCAGTTGTGCCGGGCTCGGCGCGGCTGCCAGCTCCCGGGGCCGGCGGCCAAGCGGAGCGCGGCGTTAAGGTCGCGCCGCGCGCCCGGCGGGCAGCGCGCCCGGCTCGGCGCCCCGGCGCGGCTCGGCGCCCCGCGGGAAGCAGAGCCGGCGGCGTTCCCACGGGCCGGCCTCAGCTCCCGCCTCGTCCCGGGCCGCTGCCGAAAGCCCCTTTGCACCCGGCGGGGCGGGGGGGGGGAAACCAAAGTGAAGTAAAAGTTTCCAAAACTGGTGCGAGTTTGGTTTCGCCTCCCTCGTCCTGCTGACGCCGGGGGTTTCGTGCGAGCGGGGCCGGCCAGCGGGCAGGAGTCGCGGCGGCGGAGCTGCAGCGCCCTCGGCGCAGCCTCCCGGGAGCCGCCCGAGAAGCCGCGGGCAGGTGCCGCAGGAGCGGAGCCCCTCGCGCCGCCTCCCGCGCCGCGGCGCCTCGCTCCCCACGCGTGGCTTTTCGCTCAAGCTGTGCTTGCGGGGCTGGAAAAATATCTGTTGGGCTGGAAAGAGCTGAGCCCTCGCTACGTCGGGAAACCAGGGGGAATAATAACGCCGCAAGCGAGGCCACAGCACAAAAGCAGTTCCTATGACAACCCCAAATCCCCAAACTGTTTATCCTCTTTAATAAAAATCTACAATAACCGTGAAGCCGGGGAATAAGATTCAATAAATACAACATGAAATAAATCAGTAACAGCACAAAGCGCGTAAGCGTTTTGCTTCCGCTCCGTCCCTTGCCTCCCGGAGAAAACGCCGCCCTGGTAAAGGGGCCCGCTCCCGGCCGGCGGCGACCTCGGGACGGCCCGCGGGACGCCAGCGCGGGCCCGGGTGATGCCACGCGGCCCGGCGTGGGGCCTGCAGGGCTTCTCCTGGGGGCAGCGGAAGGGTCCCTGGGACCCTCTCTGCCCCCCCGCAGAGCATCGCCGCCGTTCCTCCAGCGCCCGCGCGGAGCCTTGCCGGTGCCTCCGGACACCGGTGCTGCTCCCCGTCAGTGCCCTGGCACCGGGAACCCTGTGGCACTGCGGGGTCCCCATGGTGTTGCAGGGCCCCTCTGGCATCTCAGAGTCCCTGTGGCATTGCAGGGTCCCCGTGGCACCGCAGGGTCCCGATGGCACTGCAGGGTCCCTGTGGCACAGCAGGATGTTTGTAGCATTGCAGGGTCCCTGTGGCATGACAGGGTCCCCGGAGCACTGCAGGGTCCCTGTGGCATGGCAGGATGTTTGTGGCATTGCAGGGTCCCCATGGCACCACAGGGTCCCGATGGCACTGCAGGGTTCCCGTGGCATTGCAGGGTCCCTGTGGCACCACAGGATCCCCGGAGCACTGCAGGGTCCCTGTGGCACAGCAGGATGTTTGTAGCATTGCAGGGTCCCTGCGGCACTGCAGGGTCCCTGGAGCACTGCAGGGTCCCTGTGGCATGGCAGGATGTTTGTGGCATTGCAGGGTCCCCGTTGCACCGCAGGGTCCCCGTTGCACCGCAGGGTCCCTGTGGCATGGCAGGATGTTTGTGGCATTGCAGGGTCCCCGTGGCACCGCAGGGTTCCTGAGGCTCTCCAGGGTGCCAGGGCACTGCACGGTCCCCTGGCACTGCAGGTTACCCGTGGCACCGCAGGGTCCCCACGGCATGACAGGGTCCCTGTGGCATGACAGGGTCCCTGCAGCAGTGCAGGGTCCCCATGGCACCGCAGGGTCCCCGTGGCATCTCAGTGTCCCTGTGGCACCGCAGGGTCCCCGTGGCACCGCAGGGTCCCCGTGGCATCTCAGTGTCCCCGTGGCACCGCAGGGTCCGAATGGCACCGCAGGGTCCTGTTGCTCCAGCCAGCACAAGGCCGGTGGCCACGTGGATGGTGCCGAGGCGCGGAGGGACCCGCCGGCGCGCGCGGAGCCGCCTCCCGGGGCCGGGCTCCCGGCTGCCTCGGGAGCTGCCGCGGCGAGGGGGACGGGGATGGGGATGGGGGGCAGCACGGGTGCGGCCCGGGGGGGGGGGATCCGAGCGTGGGGGCATCCCAGACAGACACCAGCGCCCGAGGACGGAGGCGGCCGCCAGAGCAGGCTGGAGCAGCGCGGCGCCCCGGCCGGCGGGCTGGCCGCTCCGCTCGCTCTGCCTCGGCTCCGGCACGAGCTCCGGCTCCTCGGCCCCTGCCCGGCGCGTGCTGCCGGCCGTGCCGCCCCCCCCCCCTTTTCCGGGGAAGTTTCCCGCCCGCAGGGGTTGCGAAGGGTAAATTGGGCTGCCCCGGGCCCGGCCGCGTCCCCCCCGCTCGCAGTGCCGCGCGGAGCCGCGCTCGCCCGCACCCCCCGGCCGCGCTCCTACCTGCCGGCCGCGCTCGGCGCTCGCTCGGGCTTTCCCCGCCGGCGCGGCCCGGGCTGCCGGCTTAAAGGATTTTCCCACAATAACCACCAAATCCCTCTCCTGGGCGGTAAGCCGCGGACCTGGCCCTTCCCTAGGTGCACGGCGCTCCCGGCGCTCCGCGGCCGCTCGCTCGCTCGCCACCTCGCATATGCTTTTCTCAAAGTGGATTTTCCCCCTCCCAGCCCAGCCCGATGCTTAAAAAGCCCTGAAATCCCTTCAAATCTGATTTCATTCCCCCTCGCCCGCGAGGTCTCTCTCCCCGCTCCGGGTCTCACCCACGTGTTTTACGTACGCTGCTCGCCGTCCCCGCGCGGGCTCCTCGCGCCGCGGCTGTCCCGGCGTCCTCGGCTCCCGCGTCCCGCCGGCGGGGACGGGGCCGCCGGCGCCGCCCGCGGCCGGGGCGCTGGGTGCTGCGCGCCGGGCCCTGAGCCGCTGCCGAAAAGGAAATGTCCCCAAACTGTCCCCAAGCCTTGAGCCGCGTCCCCCGGGGCGGCTCATGCAAACGCGTTTCCGAAGCGGCTCCCCCCCGCCCCAGCAGCGAGGTGCCCGCGCGGAGGAGCGCGGCCCCGCGCCCCACGCACGGGCGCGGATGTTGCGTGCTACCTTGTTTCACTTCTCTATTTCGATTTCGCAGAAAAAAAGAAAAAGCCCCAGATAAAGGAAATTGGAGGCTGGCATCTGCAAACAGCCTTCAAGGGCTCCGGCGGCGGCCGAAGCGCGAGGTTCCTCCGCCGGGACGCGCGCGCTCAGCTGACGCCTTCGGCGGGCGCGCGGTGCCGGGCGCTGCGGGGGCCCGCGAGCGCTCGGAGCTGCCCGGCGGCTCCGGCGGCCGCTCCCGGCGGCGCGGGTGCCCAGACCTCCGCGTGCTTTACGGGCCGCGAAGCGCGCGCCGGCGGGCCGCTGAGCGCGGCGGGCCGGGAGCGTGGCGGGCTGCGCCCCGCTAGCGCCTCTGCTTCTTCTTTCCCACGCCTCGCAGGAAGAGCCCCGCTTCCGCCCCCAGGACGGGGCTGGCGGCCGGGTCCGCGGCGGTGCCCCGCTTTACCGGGCCGCTCCGCGGATGCTGGCGTACTCGGAGGCGCCGGGGCCGGGAGCCCGGCGCGGGGCCGCGGGCAGGGGCTGCAGGACAGCGTAGTGAAGGTCCGCGTCGGCCGCGCCGTGCCGCTGCGAGGGCGAGAGCCGGAGCCGCGCGTGGGCCAGGGCGCCAGGAGGACGGCGCCGGCGCGGCCGCCCCTCTCCCGCGAGCCCCCCCGGGAGCCTCGCGAAACGCCCGCCGGCGCCCGCCGCCCCGCGCTCCTACCTGCTCGGGCGCAGCGGAGGCCTCCGGGTCCGGCCCGCCGGGGCTGGGGGAGAAGAAGCGTCGTTAGAGCGGCCAGGAGCAGATCCCGCTCGCCGGGCGGCACGGTGCCGCGCGGACGCGCCCCGGCTTTCCGCCCTGCAGCGGCGCTGGGCTCGGCGGCGCCGCGCCGCCCGGCCCTGCCCGCGTGCGAACTCCCCGGCTCGGCAGCCCGTGCCGGAGGCGACGCAGCCCCCGACCGAAAGCTCTGTCTTTCCCTGGGGGAAAAGCTCCGGCTTTTCCAGAGCGGGCGGGAGGGCGGACAAGGCTCGCGGCGGGGAGCGGAGGCGGCGGGTACCCACCTGGGGCTGCTGGCGCTGCCACCTGCAAAGCGGAGGAGAGCAGGGTGAGCGGGGCGCGCGCGGCCCCCCGCGCCCGCCCGCCCGCCCGCCGGCGCCCTGCTCACCTCCCCTCGTCCGCCGGTAGACGCAGAGGGTGACGAAGGCGACGAGGAGGAGGACGGCGAGCACGGCGGCCGGCACGGCCACGCCGGCAAACGGGGCGCTCTCTGCGGGGACGCGGGGCTCAGCGCCGGCGCGCGGCGCCCGCGGGGCCGGGCCGGCGCGCCGCCCGCTGCCCCGACTCACCGTGCACCGACACGGTCGTGCCGGGGCCCCGCTGGTAAACCTGCTCGCCGGAGCCCGCCTGGAGCTTCACGCAGTAATAGGTGCCGGCGTCCTCGGGGCGGGCGTCGCTGATGCGGATGGTGAAGTCCGTGTTGGAGCCGTTCGCCGCCCGCCTGACCCGGGGGAAGCGGCCTTTCTGATCGTAGACGGTCTGATTGCCGCCGCCCGAGAGCTTCAGCCACTTGACGGGTCCCGCCGGAGCATCCGCGGAGACCTCGCAGCGCAGCGTGAGCGCCTGCCCCACGGACACGGCCGCCGCCGCCGGCTGCCACAGCTGGAAGCGCCCGTCCGCCCCGGCGCCGGCACCTGTGGGCGACGCCGGGTGACGGGCCCAAGGCCGGCGCCGCCCGGGGGCCCTGCGGCACCGTGCCCGCGCGGGGCCGCCGGACCCCGAGGACGACCCGCCGGCAGCCAGGCCCAAAGCGGGGAAGGGTTCAGGCGGGAGCTGCCCGCCGCCGCGGGGTCCCCGAGGCTGCAGCGGTGCAGAAAGAGGCCAGTTCCCGGGAGGAAAAGCCCGTAAGCGTTAGCAGGACTCTCGCAGCGCACCAGGCGTTCCCCGCGGCGGGGGCCAGGCTCCCCGGCTGCTCCGAGCCCCGGCCGCCCCCCCGGCCCCGGGGCGTCGCGGCGCCTGCACGCCGAGCACCGCTTCCCGGCACGGCGCGGAGATGCTGCAGCCGGGGATCGCCAGGACGCCGGGGAAAAAAGAAATCCCGCGCTTGCCACGGCCCTGGGGACCGCGCGCAGCCCCCGGCGGCGGCTCGGGCCGCGGCCGCGGGAGCAGGAGCGGTCCGTCGGGACGGACGGGGCCGAGCCGCGGCGCCGCCGCCGCCCTACTCACCGGCGAGCGGGGCCAGGCAGAGGCTGAGCAGCCGGACGAGGAGCGGAGCGGCGGCGGCCGCCGGCAGAGCCATCGGCGCCGCCGAAAGTTTGAGCTCCGACTTCGGGAGAAGGAAAACGAGAAGCTGCGCAGGAAGCGGAGGCGAGCGGCCGCGGTGCTGTTAACGCTTGTGGCGCCCGCCCGGCCGCGCGCCGGGGCTTAACCCCCGCGACGCAGCGCCCGGGGCCGCAGCGCCGAGCTGCCCGCCCGGGGCTGGCTGCCGGGGCCGGGCTGCGCCTCCGCTGCGGGCGCTGGGGCCCGCAGGCGCGGCGGGGCGCGAGCAAGGCGCGCGCTCTGGGGAAGGCTGCGCGTTTCGGAGCTGCGCGCGAGGTTCTCCAGCCTGCGGGGAGGGGCGGCGCGGGGAGGCGAAGCTCGGACGCCGCCGCCGCCGCCGCCGCCGCGCAGGCCCCGGGCACGGGGCCAGGGGGCTGGGAACGCCGCGCTGCGCCTCCCTTCCCGCTCTGAACGACGGGGACGGTCCCGTGCGGCTGGGGCGCAGCGTGCTGGGCTGGCGGCGCAGGGTTCGTGCTCCCGCTGCCCGTGGCGGTGCAGACATCGGGAGCAGCGGGCATAGGACAGCCCGTGGGGCTGCAAACCCTCCGCGGGGCTGTGAACCCTCCATGGGGCTGCAAACCCTCCGCAGGGCTGCAAACCCTCCGCGGGGCTGTGAACCCTCCATGGGGCTGCAAACCCTCCGCAGGGCTGCAAACCCTCCGCGGGGCTGTGAACCCTCCATGGGGCTGCAAACCCTCCGCAGGGCTGCAAACCCTCCGCGGGGCTGTGAACCCTCCATGGGGCTGCAAACCCTCCGCGGGGCTGTGAACCCTCCGCGGGGCTGTGAACCTGCTGTTGGGCTGCAAACCCTCTACAGGGCTGTAAACCCTCCACGGGGCTGCAAACCTGCCGTGGAGCTGCAAACGTGTCGCAGGGCTGCAAACCCGCCGCAGCACCACCTCGCAGGACAGCAGCTCAGCGGCCTTCAGGGCCGGCAAGGATATGGTCCCGTGATGCACCGTGGCAGAAATGGTTTGGAAATCCTCTGGGCTTATGTGCATGAGAGAGGAACTTGTCCAGCTGCCGTGCCTTTCCTTCCCCATTTGCAACGAGTCCACCTCAGAGCCGTGCCGTGCCGTGCCGTGCCATGCCGTGCCGTGCCGGTGGGCAGCGGGACGCAGCTCTCAGCATGGCTCCGGCAGCGCGGGCGCCGGCTCTCGCCTGCCTGCTGCTGCTGCTGCTCGGCGGAGCCCCAGGTGAGTGCAGGGCACGGGGCCGCCCGGGCGCCGCGCTCTCCCGCGCCCTTCCCTCGCTGCTGCCAGGACCGTCCTGCCCCCAGCCTGAGCACACGCCGGGCTCTTCCCTCCCCTTCTCTTCTTGCTCCCTGCTTCCATCCCCGGTGGGAGAGTTGGCTTCACTCCGGCCGGCCCCGGGGAGCCCCTATCCCCGCGGGCCGTGCAGCCCCGGGGGTCCCCGCGCGGGTGGTGCCCGTGCCGCGGGACCCTCGCAGCCCCCCTGCTCTCGCTGTGCAGGCGCCGGTGCTCAGGGGACCTGGAGCTTGTTTGCACAGGCAAGGGGACATTCGGGCACACTAGCCGGCCAGGCACTGCGTGTTTCTATTTCCACTGCAGAGCACAACACAGTCGGCTGGATTTGGAAGCTATGTTATTGAGATGCTTCAAAGGGAACCACTTTCCTCTACTGGTGACAAGTAGCAATAACTTTTGCTTAACTGGTGTAGGCTTCAGCTTCTAACTGTGCTCTGATAGAGCAAATCAGCCCTGGAGTTCAAAGGAAATTAGAGCGATTAAGTGCAGAAAATGTGGTATTATATCCTCATCTGTGAAGAGAGCTTGCTTTAGGAGAGTTTTGTGTTTTATAACCTTGTTCCCTCCTGATTGATCAAGAAGGATGGCCCATGACATGGGACATAGCAGGGCATGCCAGTACGATTCAGCAGCTGGGATTTGTTTGATGTTTTGGCTGTACGGAGTACTAGGCGCTGTCATTCAGTAAAGATGCAGCTGTCTCAACCTCGCTGCTGAGGCCTGCAGTCGAACTGAGCTCTGTGCCTGCTCATATAAGCTGAACCTCTACCACAGGCTCACCTGCTTTGGAGTGCTGGCCCGGGACTTTGGGCCAGTCCTGCTGCCCGCAATCCCTGCTAACAACCTTGTGCATGCCTGTAAATTTGGCCCCGCTGCACTGCAGTAGGCCCGAGCATGGCAGTGGGAGCTTTGCAGGGCTCTGATCCTCCAGGTGACCCTGCTGAGCAGGGGGGTTGGCCTAGATGATCTCCAGAGGTCCCTTCCAACCTTGCTGGTTCTATGCTGGAGAGGGCTCTGAAGGCAAGCGAAGAGCCTGACACTTGGGTGGGCAATTACTGAGGGAGAATTCTACTGAGATCAGGGCCACAGAGCCCCTCCTGCGTTTGGGGGGTACGTAACGGGTTTTGGTTTTGCTCCAGGTGCCGATGCTCAGAACGAGCTGCAGCAGCCCCAGCGGGAGGTGACAGTATCCGTGGGGCAGACGCTCACCCTGAACTGCACCGTGTCTGGAGCCACTGTAGTAGGACCTGTGAAGTGGCTGAAGGCTGAGGACAAGGTGAATCGGACCGTTTATGAAGATAAAGGCTCCTTCTCCCGCGTAACGAGGGTGGTGAATCCGTCCAACACGGATTACAGCATCCGCATCAGCAACGTTCAAATCGAGGATGCTGGGACCTATTACTGTGTGAAGTTTCAGAAAGGAGAGCAGGATAAGGTGTATATGTCGGGACAGGGCACGAACGTGCTTGTGCATGGTGAGTGGCGCTCTCAGCCCTGTCGCTCCCTGAGCAGCTCCCACCTGGGAACCAGCCCTGCCGAGCACAGCTGCCCCGTCGTGGCCAGCTGTGGTCCTGGGATGAGCGGGGGCCAGGGGCGGGCCCCTGCGTACCCCTCCCCTGCCCAGGCCACGTTCCCTGCTGACAACAGGAGCAAGCAGGTGCCCCAGGCAGATCAGGGGATCCCCCCGGAGAGCTGCCTGGCAGCCAGGGGCACAGGCTGTGCAAAGCCGAGTAACCAGTCCACCGCGAACAAGGGTGAGCGTGAGCTTGCCGCTGGCCGTGGAGGCGCGGTCCCTGAGGAGGCGGTTGTTTGCTCTTGTCCTCCTGAGAAAGCTCAGTCCCACCAGAACCCTGCACGGGACGATAAGAGCCTGCCCAGCTTCAAACGTGCCCCGCTTCCTGCTCTCTCAGCCTCATCCTGAGCTGCTCCTTGCCCTGCTCCCGTTACGACGCAGGCTAGGCAAGATCTGGCACCCGTGCAGGATGCAGCCGTCGGGAGCAGAGCTCCCACCAGGCTGAGCCCTTCTCCCAAGCGTGCCCTTCATCCTGCTGTCCTAAGAGCAGCACAGAGCCCGCCCCGTGCTCACTAAGGCCTGGCTCCTCAGGGCCCGCAGGCTTGTTGAATTCAAGAGGTGGCAACCAGGCCTTGTGAGTGCTGAGTCCTGGGCCTGGGCGCCGTGGCTCTAACCTGGCAGGACCAGCCCATCCCACCCACCGCCAGCAGATTTAAGGACGTAAAACCTGTTTCCGTATGGGGGTGGATGCTGCTGGGACCAGAATTCCCATCCCTAGCAGGCAAGGTGTCACACACCCCCCTCTCCCCACCGCAGATCAGCACCTCTCGTCCCTCCTCGGCCTCCTGATCGGGCTCCTGCTGGAGAAGGGGGTCATCGGCCTCGTCCTCTTCTACCTCTTCAAGCGCAGGATGGTGTGAGCAGGTGAAGGCCGCCGTGTGGCGGGAGCCCCCCGGCCGGTCAGAGCAGCGTCCCCGCCTCCAGAGAACCTTCCCGGGGCGGGGGCTCTGCCTTTGCAGGGCCCCGGAGCTGTTTCCAGGCTTCTTCACATCCTCGCATCGTCCCGCCCGGCCCTCCCGCAGCGGGAGGCGACGCTCGCGCGGCCGCGGCCCCCCGGACGGACATCGGCCCGCGCGCGGCCCCCGGGCCGGGCGTGCCGGCGGGAAGGGCCGCGCTCCGTGGTCTTTGCTGTTTCTCCCTGGAAATAAACGGCACGGAAACGCACGCGGCGGCTCGGGGTGCTCGGCTGCGGCCCGCGCCGTCGGCCCCCAGCCCTTCCCGGCTCCCTCCGCCGCGCTGGGCGGCCCTGGGCGGGAAGGGGGACGCTGCGTTCCCCGGGCAGGGCGGCTCCCGCACGGATCTGCCCGGCATGGACCGGGACGGCAGGTCCGGGACCTATCCAGACGGGCGGGCGCCGCCGGATTCGGCTGCCATCCGAGGCGGGAAACGCCGGCTCCCTTCGGAGCCGCGGGCTCCGCTCCTCGGCCCGCGCGCGAGGCCGAAGCCGCGAGGATGCTGGTGCCGGGGGCGGGGGGGAGCTGCCTCGGGGGCCGCAGGCCTTAGGGCGCCTCCCGTCCCCGCTCCGCCGCCGCCGCCGCCGCGCCGCTTCGCCCCGCACCCACCCCCGCGGCGGTGCTCGGCGCTGCGCACCACGCTGCGCACGCGCGCCGCCAAGCCGCCAGGGGCCGCTGTGGCGCAGCGCCGCTGTTTCCGCCCGGCGCGGTTTGTGCGGGCGCGCGGGGCGGGGCCAGGCGGGGCGGGGCGGGGCCAGGCGGGGCGGGGGCACCCGGCGGGCTTTGGGCGCTGCACCGCGGCAAGATGGCGGACAGGGAGGAGGCGCTGAGGGAGTTCGTGGCCGTGACCGGCGTCGAGGAGGAGCGAGCGCGCTTCTTCCTCGAGTCCGCCGGCTGGGACCTGCAGGTACCCCGCGCCGCCGCGGGACCCACCGCCGGCCCCGCCGCCCGGGCCGGCCCCGCCGCCCGCAGGCCCCAGGCCCGACCCGGCTCGGCCCGGCCGGGCCCCGCCGCCGCCGCCCCCTTCGCTGGGCTGCGAGCGTCGGGGCCAGCTGCAGCCGTGGTGATTTGGGCTATAACCTGCCCTGTTTATCGCATCGATCCGGAAACGGTTCAATTCTCGGTGCCAGACACGGAATTCGGAGTTTGCCGGATTTACATTGTTTTTTCCCTAAAAGCCGGTGGGGTGTGTGGGGGGGTGAGATCGCTGTTGATCGTAGCAGTGGTCAGAATGCCCCCAAATCAGGTGAGCTGTCAGGCACCTGGTGTCTTCCCCTACTCAAGTATTCTGGGCTTGCCTAATTAATTACTGGCCGCTACCCTTGGGTGTCACAGATGCAGCTGTTTCAGAATATGAATTTTAGTGTAACCCCTGCAAAAATGATGTGGTATAAGGGTCTCTGTTCAGGGAGGTCATTCAGGAATAACTATTCTGGTAAATGTCCTGCATAAAAAAGCCAAGCACTAAAAACTGGCATTAGGAGCTTGGCTTTACTAGGGCTTCTGTAGGGAAGGAGAAATCATGTAAAATATCTTTCATGTTGGTGTGGTTCAGGAGTTCTAATGTGGTAAAAACTTTAGATATATCATTACTGTTTGCTTGTTTTTTTTTTTATTTTTTGTGGGGCTGCTTGCTCTCACCCTGAAAAGACGCTGTGGTGTCTCTTTTCAGATTGCCCTTGCCAGTTTCTATGAGGACGGAGGTGATGACGACATCCTGACTCTTCCCCAGCCGACACCCAGCTCTATATCCAGAGGCACTGCGCCCAGGTGCGGTGAGAGCATCATAGAATCAGTAAGGTTGGAAGGGACCCCTGGAGATCATCTGGTCCAACCACCCTGCTCAAGCAGGGTCACCTAGAGCATGTTAGACAGGGTTGCATCCAGGTGGGCCTTGGATATCTCCAGAGAAGGAGACTCCACAACCTCTCTGGGCAACCTGGTCCAGTGCTCCGTCACTCTCACGATGAAGAAATTCCCCCTCACGCTCAGGCAGAACTTCCTGTGCTTCAATTTCTGCCCATTGCCTCTTGTCCTGTTGATCTGCTTGTCAAGAGTTTGTAAACCTGCAAGTGGAAATTACTTATTTAAAAGTACATGCTAAATCTAAAGTATTGATGTATGATATTTATTAGAGTAGACATCTTTGCATTTTGATCTGCTTCACCTTATATGACTCTTGAGAAATTGTGGAAACGTCAGCATTTATACATCTTGGACTCTGATGTTGTTGCACAACTCATCTAACGATCAGTTAGGATAACTTGTCTCATTGCTCAGGAAAAACTTGATTTGTGTTTTGAGGCTAGAAGACAATCAATAGGTAACTGTCTTAGTTTTTATAGGCAGCCCTTTCATTTAAGCAGATTAGATCTCCCCAGGAAAAATATCTTGTAATTCTGTATGATGCCTTATCTGATCAGGGTCTAGCATTTTACAAGAAGTTGATTTGGCCTTAACAAATCCCTGTGCAGTCAGGAAGTACTATCCCATTTTAAGGAGGAAAGAGTATGGAGAAGAGGCTTACTGACTGTATAGCGAAGGATCTGTGTGGAAAAGTGGTCTCAGTTGAATAAATTCCATATTGCAGAAATACCCTTCATCTCAGTTTAGATCGCAGGTAACAGCCTCAGCAGAAATAACAAGAGTGAAAGGAAGTAGGGGCTGGACTTGCTTGGGGCCTGGAAGGGTGACCTGAGTTTGTGTGGATTCGATAATGGCTGTTCTCTGAAAAAGGGAACAAAATTTAGTATGTTAACAGAAGATGACTGAGGATTTACTGCTTTTGCTGTACTTGCAACCACCTTCTGAGTCTCCTCCTGTGCATCTGCTATTCTTTTTTATTGATATAATTGGAACAGATGTCTCAGGAGCTCAGTTCACCGCTCAGTTACCCCAGTGCTGACCTATGATTTCATAGAAAAAGGAATTGGACCCTGAAAGTAGAAAAGAGACAAACTAGCATGTTATGTATGTTCAGGAGCTTTTTTTTTATGCGGTTGAAATGTGTCCTGAGGCTGATGTGCTTTGACTCTGATTTGCAGTGACCATCGGGTAACATCGTTCAGAGACCTTGTTCATGCACAGGAGGATGATGAGGAAGAGGAAGAGGGACAGCGGTAAGTTTTCAGTTAAAGACTTAGGCTTGTGGTTTTGCCTCTGTCCTCATGCAATGATTTGCCACTTGTATACATTTTTTTTAAAAAAAAAAAGACAGTGTAAGTGGATATGAAACTCCTGTCCTTGAAATCTCAGATTTGACACAGAAAAGTTGGTCAGTGCAAAGTCTGTGTGCAAGCATGTGCTCAGCACTTCTGTATGAACACCAGTGTTCATCACTGAACTGCCTTGAAAGAGGGGAAAATCTGAGGTAGCATGTGGAAGCCCTAGATTTGGAAAAAGGTTATGAGTAACATTTCTCTCTGTAGAGAACACAAGTGTGGGAACATTAGAGGGATTGATTGTTCTTTTTGCTTGTTTGTTTTCCTTTGAAGTGCGGTTTAAGGGGAATGTAATGGCTAAGGAGATGGAAAGGAAAAATGTAGGTCCCTTTTCAACAGGGTCTTTCCCTCTAAGGAATACTAGTGGGGAAGTTTTCTACAGTATCAGCTGCAAGTAGTTAAATACACTCAAGGTTAACATACAAGGTAAATTGAATGAAGCTGATGCACCTTAAGGTGGCTGAGATAGGTGGGCTGCATGGTCTCCTGCAATGAGATGTGAGCTTGCTCGTGTTACAAGCCAGCTGGAAAGTATGAAGTGCTCCTGAAAAAAGACTGGGTTTAATTGCGCTGTGTTGGCTGTGGATTTATTGCTTTCAGTTCAGTCCTGTGCGTGGTGATCTTTAAGTGTAGAATGAATGTGTGTCTTCCTTCAAAATACTGTTTGGATGTGGCCTATATTCTTTCATCTCAGAGAAGAGCTAAAAAAGGTATCAGACAAGTCAGACCTGCTGAAATTCATGTTAGGAGTTAGCAATGCAGCTGGTGCTAGAATTTGAAACTGAGCTCTGTCAGTCTAGACTCTCTCTCTTGCTCAACCTGAGGGAGTTGAAGGTCTGGGATTACTTCATGATTATTGATCAGTGGATAACTTTACAAATTCATGCACTGTTGGGACTGTTTCCCAAAATTCTGTAATTGCCACCTACTATAAGTGGCTGCAGTAGAAGATACACTAGTAATAGCTGATATTTGTGCATCTAAGCTGTTTCATTAAGCTTTACAAAAATGAACAACCAAGTCCTGGTATAAATCTGCTGGGTCCTCTCACATGCATCTCCTGGAGAAGCACAAGTCCATGTGAAGGAACTGCAGTCTTAGCCAGAAGATGTGCACTTTCTGTCTAGGTTTTATGCTGGAGGCTCCGAGAGAAGTGGACAGCAGATCGTTGGCCCTCCAAGGAAGAAGAGTCCCAATGAGCTGGTGGAAGATCTATTCAAAGGAGCAAAGGAACATGGAGCAGTGGCGGTGGACCGGACAGCCAAGAGCAGTGGCGAGACTAGCAAGCCTAAAGTGAGGAGCAATGAGTTCTTTCTTCCTTTCCCTGTTTCAGTTTTTCTCTGCTGACAGAATCTGCTCATCATTGCCACTATGATGGCTCTGTAGTGCTTCTGAGCCCTTGAATTTTCTTAAAACAGCTGTGTCTCGGTTCCTCTGTTAGTGCAGCTCTAGCTTATGTGTCACAGTGGCAAGAAAAGCCACTTCGCTGTGTCAACTTGTTCAAGCTGGTCACTGTATTTGTGGGATAATACATGAAATTGCCACTTATTCAGAGTGGTATTGGGGAAAGGGTTCCCTGGGTGTATGTTCTATAAACTCTTTGCCTGCCTCTCTCTCGCAGCCTTTTGCAGGAGGAGGGTATCGGCTTGGGGCTACTCCAGAGGAGGAGTCTGCATATGTGGCAGGAGAGAGGAGACAGAACTCTGCTCAGGATGTGAGTATCTCTGGCTGTTCTGTTTGGTAAGTGTCACCTGAGGGATTTCTGTATTACAGCTGCAAAGCTTGAGAGCACAGAGAGCTATAAAGCCTGACGGGTGCATCTTGCTTCCTGTAGGATTTCTGATGAGAAAATAATAGGTGCTTGGGCCTTAAATAGTTTTCTGATGAATTTCTAATGAAGAACCTGGGTGCTCCTTAGGAGTGCAGGAATCTTTACTCTTTGCACACTATTTGCATGATCAATATAGTCAGACTAAAGAAGCTGAGAAAAGTCCTCAGCTGTTGAAGACTCATGGAGCTTAGAGCACCACTGCAAGATGCTCTCTTGCTTGGCTTGTGAGCAAATGTCCACCTTGACCTTGGTGGGAGCTTGGCTTAAGCTTCTAGCCTAATACACTTTTGACTCTTCAACTATATTTATCAAAAAGGGGACAGTGGTGCTGTCTGCGATGTCACCTTCTAGGAATTGATGTGATAGCCAATGCCTGGGTGTTTTGGGTTTTTTTTGTTTTTTGTTTTTTTTTTTCCCTGTTGATTATACCAGCTCAGAGGAATCTTGCTGGAACTTTGTCTGCAGCTTGAAACCCCTCTGTTGGTCATCAGCTTTTCACTTTGCTTCTGGTTATTGTTCTTACTAAGATGTTTCAGTGGAGCTGATTTTTTTTTTTTTGGGTGGGGGCAATTGCAGGTGCATGTTGTACTGAAGCTGTGGAAGAGTGGGTTCAGTCTGGACAGTGGAGAACTGAGGAGCTACCAAGATCCATCCAATGCCCAGTTTCTTGACGATATCCGTAGAGGGTAAGAGGGGAGAGAAAGAATTGACTGCATGGTGAAACGCAGGTGTTTGTGAAACCAGGAGCACTGAACCAGTAGCATGTTTCACTTGCTCTTTCTTAAGAGGGCTGAGCTCTTAATATTGAAACTGCTGGGGGGAAAATGTGGATATTTATTTTAGATGAATGGGGAAGCAGCCTTGGTTTGTGTGGGGCCTTGAGCATTCAAAATGAGCAAACGGACTGTCAAATTTGGGGTGACAATTTCTGATGCATCACAGAAAGGCATGCTCTAGCTCTAAGCTAGAGCATGGGAAAAGTAGCCTTTAATTTGTTTCTGGGGAGGTACGTGTCTACCTTGTTAATTAAGCAAGAATATCCTGTGATTCCTGAAAGTCCAGAGGTCTGTGTTTGCACCAGATTCTGTGGATGGCACTTCTTCACTATCCAGACTTGTTTCTTCTTCAGGCAGACTTCTTAGAATACCCTCTGTCTTTGCAGGGAGGTCCCAGCAGAGCTGCGCAGGTTAGCACGGGGTGGTCAAGTGAACTTGGATATGGAGGATCACCGTGATGAGGATTATGTGAAACCTAAAAGTGTCTTCAGAGCCTTTACTGGAGAAGGACAGAAGCTGGGCAGGTGAGGAGGACTGGTGTGTCAGTGATCTGTGAAAATCGCTTGAGAGTTTTAGTGGGATGATTGATTCACCTTTCTGAGGAGAAGATGCTTAGTGTGTGTGGTATGTGAGGTGTTCCTCCGAGAGAGGAAATGGGGCTCGCTGTTGTATACTGTGGGATGGCTCAGCCTTTTAGTGGCAAGAGGCAGATCTCTGGTTTGAAACCATCGCATTAGGTAATGTAGAAGCAGTTTTTCATAGTCATAAGACCCTGTTCCTATTGGTGTATGAAGACCCATGATGAGGTACTCTAATGGGAGATGGTAGAATTGAAGTTTATGGACAGGTGCCTACTTACCTGTGAGCTTACTAGCTGGTTCCTGAAATCTTATTCTTGGACCTTTCCAGTTTGCATTGGTGTCTCTTGCCTAGGAACCCTCGTAGCCAGGCCCAGTAGGCAATAAGTTTGTATGCGTGACTCCTGGCATCTTGCAGCCTGGTGATTCAGTTGGTTTATAACAGCTCTCCTTGTGTCTTTCTGTTCTCAGCACTGTCCCCCAGGTGATGGGCACCAGTTCACCAGCCCAGCAGGCAGAGAATGAAGCCAAAGCCAGTTCTGCCATCAGTATTGATGAGTCGGAGCCCATCACCAACATTCAAATCCGGCTCGCTGACGGCGGGCGACTGGTCCAGAAATTTAACCACAATCACAGGTACAAAGGCAGCAGGAAACACAGGTTACTAACTGGGAAGGCCTGAATGACACTGCGAACTGTGCACAGCTGGAGCAGATGTTAAAATCCTGGCTAGCCTGCTAAAGGGAGCTCTGGGGATCCTTCTGTATAGGTGAATAGGAATAAACTTATTGTGGGGTTTTAAGGCAGTCATTAACTGTTCAAAGGATAGAATTTGCTTTCCAGACAGTGATGGATCATAGTTGGTGATAACTGTATCTGAGAGGTTCAATATTATTAGCGTAGCTTTTTTTAATGTCAACTATAGAAAAAGAAGCTGTCAGGTAATTAGGAGCTTGGTTCAGTTGTTATGACTTTCAACTGAATCTTTTCTACTGGGCTATTCCCTGAGCTGATTGGAGCACAGTTTAAAATAGTTCAGTTCCCTTGGCTGAGCAAAGCTGGCTGTATAATCCATTGCTTCGTTAGACTTCTGTCCTGAAGTTCTTCTCATCTAGCTGATCTTAGAGAGCCTGAGCATGCTCCAGTTCTTATAGGAGAATAAAGCATGCTACAGAGTTACAAAAACATTCTTCCAGGCTCAGGTGCAGGAAATAGATCCAATGTTGCTGTTGGACAGTGAAAGGAATATTTAGTTGAAAAAAAATAAGTTGGAAATTCTTAAACTAATAAAGCAGCCTGCGTTATTTCACTGAGCAGGAGCCCATGGAGGAGCAGCTGAAACTGTAGATTTGTCTGGCTGTGGCCTCTGCTGTTAGTTGGGAAGCAAGTGCAGCAACTGTAGGATTGCATGCTCTGGGAAGGGTGAATTTAGGCTGTTGCCATGGACTTCTGCAGGGTGTGAAACAACAATGTCACCCTTGTGTTTGATCCCTTTGGACAGGATCCGTGACATCCGGCTCTTCATAGTAGATGCCCGGCCAGCAATGGCTGCCACCAGTTTCATCCTCATGACCACCTTCCCAAATAAAGAGCTGACTGATGAGAACCAAACCCTGAAGGAAGCCAACCTGCTCAACGCTGTCATTGTTCAGCGGTTAATATAAAGGAACTCATCTCTCGCCACACGCCTGCCTGCAGTGCGCATGTGCCGTCTCGTCCTGTGCGTGCACCTGTGCCGTGCAGCACAGGCTCACATCTACTCGTAGCGCTGGGTTCTTAGGTCTTGGTTGGACTTTTTTCTCTTTAGTTGCATTTCCCATGTTTTTTTTTTTTTTTTGTGATGATCAGTGGACTTTAAAATAAATAAAATGAACCAGTTTTGAAAGGAGCTGCAGCCTATTGTGCCACATTCTCCCATGGGAATGTAGCTACCTTTGTGGATTACATTACTGCACCCTTTAGAGGGGAGGAAGGTAAAGATGAAGGGAACTCCCAGGGAGCCGTTTCTGTCCATGCTAACTAACTGCTTATACCAATCTATTACTTTTTCCTCTTCTCCAAGGACTGCTACAAAATACTCTTTATTTTTGCACATTAAGTATAGACTACACCAGAACGGGTGATCTGATTGCCAGACTAATAATGACACTATCGTACGGGCATTGTGGGGGGAAATCTTTGTGAAACAGCTGTTGTTTTTTAGAGTGTGGGGAGAGCTTGGATGTGTCTTGCTAGCCTTTTCTGGAGAGAAAGTTTTGACTCTCCTTCCCTCTGCAGAACTTGTATGGGCTTCATTGCAGTATCCACCTACTCTCTCTGCACTTTCTCCGGTAGTCCAGATGGACTGTTTGCAGTTTTAACTTGCTGTATTGCTTTTCTTTGAGAAATACAACTTGCTGTTGACTTGTTCTCTCCAAGAAGGCACAAAGCTGAATCAGTGAGAAGTGATTAAAAGGCAAGCAGTGTATCTTACTGGAAAGCTAAAGGTTTTATTTTAAAAGATGAACTACCAAGATGTTGGGAACAGCTCAGGTTTAAAAACTCAAGGTTGTAGTACCCATTGACTTATTTCCTCTCCTCTGCTGAGTACCAGCATAGCTGGACACCTGGAATTTCCCAGCTTTGGTCTGTTGCACTGTTCCTGTTTTGAGCTCAGGTCTCCATTTCTTTGAACATAACCCTGTGGGTGAATTCATTGCTCCTAGGCATGAGGGACTGTTGGCACTGGCTTGGTTCCGGCATGGTGTAGCGCGTGCTAGTTGCCACCTAGTGTTGTGCCACGGCACTTTGCGCTGACCCGCGGCGTGCTTGCTGTTCTAGCCCTGGGCTCCGGAGCGGAACTTCCGAGCTGTGCTGAACTCTAAGGTTCCAGACTTCAGCTAAGTAGGAGCTGCGCTAAGACCAGCAAATGCCTCTTTGAAAGAAGCTGGATTGTGGCTATGCAAAGTGTTAGAGCATGCACCATGTTTCCTGTGTTACAGGACCCAGGGCTGTAAGGTGACTAAGTTTACCCCCCTCAGTGCTCTGGAGCTTTCAGATCCTCGCCTTGGTATGAGCAGAGAACAAACTAGATAGGTGTAGTCTGGGGGAGGACCAGCAGGTTGGACAGGTTCAGCATGAGGAACTCGCTTGGCTGGATGTATTAATGCAAAAGTGCAGGCGTAGATACTGGACCTAAGTTAGGGCATTTTTTATAGCAGTTTCTCTACAGAGAGTTGAATTAACTCACATTTTTCATTGCTAACTGGATATATAATGTGCATAACAGCGAATTTGTAAATTGTGAAAACAATCATTAAAAACGGGCGAAATAGGAACATGGCGTTTGACCATTTCTAATAGTGGCTGCCATCTATTGTATTTTGGGTGATATGTATCTCAATGTCTACTGTTACCGCTTTGGAGTGCGGTGCTTGCAGGCTTCCGAAAGATAAACTGTCTTCAGCTAAATGAGATCAAAAATCTTGGCAGCATTTTTAAAGATTTGTTCTGATGGGTGAACTTGGGGTTTGCCTGCATCATTTGACGTTCTAGGTTGTGACCGCTTAGTTGTCTCTGTGAACCAGTACACAGAGAATCCAGAAAAGGAATTTCCCTCAAAGCTAAGAATAGTCACAACTGCCGTGTGGGAGGACACTTATTTTAAGTTTGCTCATTAGAGGAGGTTTTGCATCCTTGTTTCCTGACTTTGCTCTCCTCACATGCCATTTTGGGGGCCTGGGAGAACATCTTCCAGAGTGCTGGACAGGATGTGGCCCTAGAGCCAGAAAGAAAGTGTATCTAACGGACAAGAAATCGTTTGTCTCTTGTTTTTGCCTTGGTTAGTTGGTGGTATCAGAGGATCGAGGAGGTGTCTAGTTGGCATTTGTGATCTTTGGCTGGATGAGCTGGCTGCATCGGTGCCCCCACATTAAATGGGAATTGGCTGCTAAGCAGGCAACAGCCCCATTGAGGATTTTGTTGCACAGACGCTGCTCTCTGATGGGAAGTTTCACAGCCAGGTTTTCTATCAGATAGCTCCTTGGGAGTGGGATGGAAAGGTGGTAGCTCAGGACCAGGAGTCCTTCTGAAGTTGTTTCTCTGCCATGAAAAGTGAATTTTACCCCCTAAGCCGGAGGGTGGCAGTGCTGCAGAGAAGCCACTCTTCGCAGGGAGGTTCCTGCTGGGAAGTTTGCTGCAAGCTCCGAGCTGTCTGCAGGGAGCTGCACCTTGTGCTCATGTGCCTTTCCGAGCTGGCTGGGATGCTGCTGCTGGTTCCTTCTTCCTCTGATTCTTCCCTTGTTTTTTGTTTTTGTAAGTAATGAGAAGTCCTTATCTCCTGGCGAGCAGGATCAGCTCCGTCCTGCCGCCAAGCTATCTAAAGTTTATCTGAGTGAAGCACTGAAGTGGTATCAGTAACCGAGATAGGCATATCTTCTTCCAAAGCTGACAAAAGAGCCTGTGGTGCCAACTGAAATTAATACACATGGAATCTGCTGTATTAAGTTTGTCTCCTTTCATACAAAATAAGCTGTAAAGCAAAAAACCCACCTAGGCTTACTATTTGGGAAAAATAAATACACTAGACCACACAAAAGGAAGGGCTGGAACGAGACACACTGCTTCTATAAAGGCTATGAGCAGCCTCGCTTGTGCAGCTCCTGGATGTTTCTTTCTAACTTGCCCTGGCAGGAAGGTAAATGTGCATTTCTGACTCTCCTATAGTTTGTAATTGTTGTTAGTGAGTTTATTTGGCTTTCTCTATAGTTAAGATCTCCCCCCCCTTTTTTTTTTATCATTTTCTGTGTTCTAGCAGTCATAGTATGAGATTGGGCTCTTCTAAAACTGACATGTACACGCTGTTCAGCCTACAGAGAAGTGCCCTTTCCTCCTCCTGTGCCTGGGAAACTGTCTTTCTTTGGAATTTTTCTTTTTTGATCATTCTCTTACAGTGGTATTCTGCCCGTCTTTCTGTTCTTTCATACCCTCTCGTGTTATGGCAGTGCTTGAGGTCTCAAGCAAAAACTCGTTTTTTTTTTTTAATTTCTGCATGCCAAGATGCAGCTCGAAGTTTTACTACTGAGCTGTTTTGTCTGTGGCTGATGTCTTTCACTGCATGTGAGTGTTTTTCTTTGAATATTGTACTTCAGCAGTTTTCCTTCTCCCAAACTGCCAGTTGCAGGGCTGCTTCAGCTTTCTTTCACTCATATATAGTTCATTGTTTCCTCCTCTTCCTTTTTGTGTGTTCTCCTTGCTAAAATTTAGCTCCTGTGTTTTCTGATAGCGTTTCCTCAAAAAGGTTGGTTTGTACCGTTTCCTGTGAACTTTTCCTCCCCTCTGTAATGCTGCTTTTGCTGTTGGTTGTTTCCTGGTTCAGTATCTCCTGCAGTGTGAGGGGTCTGTCTGCCTCAGGAGTCCTGCTCTTCCAGTAGCTTTGGTCAAATAGTTTTTCAGTGATCCTGGTACAGGTACATCCCTTTCCAGGCACAGCTATACCTTCAGCTGCTTGTCCTTCCTCCTCCTGTTTGCCACTGGAGTTGCCACCGGAGCTGCTCACGTAACACCCCTGCATACGCGCGTGCATCCTGCTCCATTTGGGTCAAACAAGGTTAACAGCAGAGATCAGCTAGCTGGTTGCCTTGTTCTGGCACAGAGCACAGCTAGCTCAGCTGGCAGATGAAGCTGTGACAAGAAACAGAGAGCAAGTAATCTCAGTGAGCACACCTGCAGCTAGGAGAGGATGACTGTTAATTTTGGCCTAATTCTTTTTTTTATTGTTTATAAAATAACATGGTGGTTTTTGTTGTCTTTTGTTATAATCAGTCATATTTGACTTGGCCATTGCTTCTTAGCACTGGATGACAATAAATTGTTCAAGAACTAGAAAGTGACCTTGGTGCTGTGGCTTATTCTTGGGTGGGTCTTCGGCTTCCCTGATGTATTTAGTCAGAGAAATGACTAAATGACTGATGTCAGTCTGCTCCTGGGATGCTTTTCTGAAGTTCAGTGAGTTACTCAGTTTTATTTCAAAAGCAGCTCTGCTTCACAGACCCTTTGTCCCTTCTTATCAAGGTAAAGGACCTTGAGTCGATGTCTCTCTTGACTCTGTAGTTACAGAGGAAAGCCGGCTTGAGGGATGGGTGTCATAGCCACGTAACACAAGATGCTTATGGTCTTCTTCAGAGCCTCCCTCCCTGTGAAGGGAGGATCTACGGTACCTACACTGAAGCCTCGGACAAGGACTGGCATCTGTTTCGGAGTTTGTTTCTCTGTGTAGCCCTATATGAAGAACTGCTGTAGTCTGAAAGCAAGACGGTGCTACCCCCTTACAGTTTCTAAATGGTCTTGTTTCTGTTGGTGAACCAGAATGTTTACAGATGGAGACTGGTAGTTTAAAATGACAGATTAATTAAAACAACAAAGTTGTTTTTCTTACCAGGTTGTGGTTTTCCATTGGTGCTTTTATCATAAACACTTGGCATCATCCAAGGAAAGCTGACGGAGTCATTCGAGGCAAAGCTGGGAGGCAGGAGCCCTCAGTTCTCAGCAGTGCGTGTTGCCAGGTGCAGTGTCCTGGCGACCGAGCAGCACCCCAATGAACGAAAAGCCTTTCAGCTCCTCTCACACGTGGAGGCTCGAACCAGGCTTCTCAGAACCGTGCACTTCTGTACCTGTCCTCCCGGCACAGTGGTGACAAATGGGTGCACCAGTTCTCTGCTTGGTGGGAAGGGAATTAACCACTGTACAGGCTCATTTGCTGAATCATATAGAGCTGCATCTTCTCATCTACAGTCCTTATTGATGAGGTATGATCTCCCTACCAGCTTTTTGGTTTGTTTTAGATAGTTTCAGTTTACTTGAGGAAGAAGAAAAGCTTAAAGTTAGTTGACTTTTGCTGACGAACCAGCTGCAAGTCCTGTTCTTGCTCTGGTAAATAACGCATATGCTGTACCATAACGTACACAGCAGGCGTAACAACTCTGGGAGCTGGGATGTGTTTCTCCAAAAGCTGCTTATGGACTTATATATGTAGTTGCTGCTGTCGAAGTGCTAACCAGGCTCCTTCTGCAATACTGATCGGACAAGTAAGCAAATGTACACTGCATCTAGACCAAGGTAGCTGCTTATTGCAGTTGCTGGCCAGGTAATCAGTGTAGCTGTCAGCAGGAATCATGCATGCTTAAACAGAAATAGGAATAGAAATCCTTTCTAAATACTTATTAGTAGAAGTTTTTCCGAATGAATCCCATATTTTCCAATTATACACTTCTGCAGCCAGTTGTGTACTACTGATTATGCAATAGGCCTATATCTTTGGCAGCTGAACAGTTCCTGTGTCAAGCACCTCCAGATTCACTAATTTATCATTTTCTGACTTACTTGCTACATTCCTAAATGTTTATCTGATTTGCTGTTCTGTCATGTCTGCACTGAACCTGTCTGTCCCAGTGCTGTGAGTTCCTGAATAGATTCCAGATGCTCTTATTTACTCAGGTACATTTCACTACTCTCCATTAGATTTAGCTCTTTATTGGCTACGGGGGCTACAGCAGCAACTGCCCTTCCTCCCCCTCCTCATCTGTCACGATAGCTAGCATAGTCCTGTTCTGCCAAGAGAAGGCAGCTGTGGTAAGGGGAGAATGGGAGCTGCTGGCCATGTCTAGAGCAGTCGAGGAGCAGTAACCCTTCAGGGGACTTGCTAGTAGAACGTATCCAAATGGGTTTGGTGCCAAAAAATTCCGCTCTGTGGGTTTTAAACATTTTCCTCAGTGGGGCTCCCTTGCGTGAATATCCCCTCTTCAGGCCATAGTACCCCGAGAAAAGCTGTTTAATTAGTGCAGCTTGGATTGGAATTGGTTGAATCATGCATTCCTGGACCCAGGGTGTCTTGAGAGATAAGATCTCGCTCTCCACTGAGAGTGCACTAGATCTTGGGGAAGGGACTTTTTTTGGCAGTGAGTAATTTCCAGCATGACCTTGTTTCTTAAACTGCAGCGCTTTGGCTTTGCTGGCCCTTTTGCTGAGTATTTGTGCAACAGAAAAATGGGTGTAGCTGCAGCATTACTGTGACTTCTTTTCCTGCTCAAAACCTACTTCTAAGCAACCAACAGAGAAAGGTCAGTGTAGAGAAGGAAAAGGCAACGTCCCTTGGCTCTGGGACCCTTGGTGCGTGCAGTGTATGATGACTTGCTTTGGTTAGATTTCAGACTCGGGCACGAGGCGTTATTAGAAAGTTCGTTGCCTGTGACAGTAGTCCAGTGTATATTAATGGCAAGCAGCTGGGTGAGAGCGGTGCTCTGCACTGAAATCCATCTCTGGCACGAAGCTGAGCCACGCTGTCATGCAGAGGCAGCTTGCAAGTTCCCCGTGCTGCGCTGGCAGTCGTGACATCCTGTCTAGACCTGGTGGGTAACGCGGTTTGCGTAAGGCACTGAGAAACATGACCAAAGGTTTCAGGAGAATCTGAGCAGAGTAAAAATAAAGCTTTCCTCTGTTGAAGGGAATTGCCCTGAACTAGCCAGGCAGCAATAGGCACAGCTGCCCTGGGAGGTATCTCTTGGTCATCTGTTAGCTCTCTGCTACATGTGCAGAAAATGCAGCTATCTGCACCTGGAGAGTAAATGAGTGCCAAAGCTGCAGAGGATTAAGTGCTGAGTACTGTTTCAAAAAGTACCATGTGTCTGTCCAAACATTGTAGTTACATGCAGTGAGTCAGTACAAAATAGCATATAAAAATTAAAAATCAGGTTTTTTGTTTTCTTCTGAGTTCTCCTTTCCCCTTGGGTAGGTAGAGATGTATTTTGCTTTCTTACAGAAATATATGCTTCAATATGCTGGAGGGAGACAGCAATTCGGCTCCTAATGCACTGGCTGTGGTCCAGCATGAATGATATTTGTTATCTGAGATGTCAGTAAAATAGCAGTGAAAAGAGATGCCACTGACTCAGTTGCACTGTGGCTTATTAAATAAGTTCTGACTCAGCCTGTGATTTTTTTTTTTTTTTAGATTAACCCCTGCTGAGCAAGACTGAGCTGAAGATAACACATTTTTAACAATGTTGTGATCAGCTTTGCAGGTGGTGGTGCAGAGACAGTAACGCAGATTTGATGCTCCCAGGAGCTGCTGGTAAGCTGGGAGAAGAGCACGGAGAGGCTGCTGTTTTCAGCAGTGCTGCTCTGTGTCAGGTCAGACTTGGAGACCGTGTTTGGTACGACTAGAGAGGCTTGTCTGAGAACAGCCGAGTGATTAGAGGCCACGTAAAAACGAACGGTTAGTGGGAAGAGTGGCCATGACATCCCTTTTCTGACAGCCTTTCGCTGTGCGCTTCTGCCCGCGGAAGCAGATTTCTCTGTCTGCATTTGCTTGCCAAGTGCTTTTAGCTGTGCCTGGCTGCGTGTGGTGTGTACCACTACCTCGGGAGCTGCACCATTCCCACACAGCCAGCAGTGAGTAACTGAGCTCCTACTGCTGTTAATGTGGGAGTAATTTTTGATTTGTGATCCCAAGACTGCTGGGATCTATGGGCTATAAAGGGTCTGTGAAAGGTGACTAAGAAAAGCAAGTTTCTTGTCACAAGGCTAAAACATGGCGTGTGGGCTTTGCATTACCACGAGAGAGCTCTCAGGAGTCCACAGGCCAGAAGAAGCTGATAATTACTGATCTTGCCTAATAGCAAAAGGGAAAATGTCTCTGCCCATTTCCTATCCTAAGTGCCACGGCCAGGTCAGCACCAGCCTCTTGAGCCCGCTAAGGAGAGGGCAAAGCAAAGGGATGGCGTTTTGCGCAGCCCCCAACAAGGTGCCAGGGCTGGGCACCTGGTGTACCCGAACTGCCTTGTGGAGGAAGGGCCTTTGCCGGAGGTGACCCAGGGCGGACATCTCCCCGGCCCTGCTGCCCTCTCCCCGGCTGCTCCGGCTGCCGCTGTGGCCCTCTCTGGGCTTTGCACTTTTGTTCTGTGCAGTTCGTGGCTGTGCTACCAAGACACAAGTCCCGGCTTGGCTCAGGAGTGCTCCTGGGGTAGTTTAGAGCTCGGGTGAACGTGTTCTCCTCCGTACCCCTAGGATCCCAGTGTGGCAGCTGCCCTGGGAGGGGGATAAAGCACTGGACCCAGTTTGGCATTTGAAGAGCCCTGGGTTGCTCCACTTAGCTGCAGAAAACCTTGGAGCAACTGCCCTGGGTGCACGCAGCCAGCGTGGTGAGCCCCACCAGGTTTCCTGCCTGGGTGGGCAGGATCTGGCCTGGCTCCTCCCTCAGGGCTGGTCACTTCTCCTCTGTCAGCTCTTCCTGGGGCCTTGGAGACGTTGCATCTTCTCTTGTCAAATCTCACTCCAGCTCCGATCAGTGCCTGCGGTGCTCTCTTTGAACCGCACTTCTTCTGGGCCAGGAAGCCTCTGCTTCCCTGCCACGTGTCAGTGAAGGATGCTGTCTGCAAGGATGCTTCCAGGTGGCCAAGGCGATGCTGAGCTGCCCAGATTAACCCAAGAGGGAGCTCTCCCACAGAGGAGAGCGGTCCACGGCAAGGTAAGATCAGTGTCCAAGGGTGCTTCTTTCTCACGCGCAAAAATGCCTTTCACACGTGCCCGCTAACCCTGGCGAGTGCGCACACCCACGCAGAGCCTGCCGGATCGAACAGCCACAGGCTGTGGGGGTGTTCCTAAGTGTTCATGACTCAAGCTTGAGAACACTTTGCTTAAAGGAAGGCTCTGCACTTTTGTTGTTGTTGTTGACTTGCAAGTGAAATGGGCAGAGCCTTGCAGAGCTCTGTCCTGCCTGCTGAGAACATGAAGGGAACAAAAGCTGCCACAAAACCCTGCAGTCTAGAGAAATGTCTTTGTAATTTTAGAAGCAGAGCTGCTGTGGAAACAGTATGTTGCATGAGTAAGTGCTTCACAGTGGTGGTGCAAACCTAATGCTTCAGCCAGCCCTGCGGGACAAGGTTGATCTGTGCCTTGAAATACAAGGGACCTGCCGCACTGTGCGGTAAAAGGCAGGAAGGAAAGTGAGACCACAAGCTGAGAGAAACATGCAGCCTGCTGGAGTTACCTAGCGAGGGAAATGCAGGTGCTCTTCTCCCCCGCGTTTACAGGGCGGGACTGCCCCCGATCCCGGGCTCTTCAGCCGGGTGGGCGCAGC
This sequence comes from Rhea pennata, assembly GCF_028389875.1. Lineage (NCBI taxonomy): Eukaryota > Metazoa > Chordata > Aves > Rheiformes > Rheidae > Rhea > Rhea pennata. Next base: position 17,235,335 of record NC_084678.1, read on the forward strand.
GGCGTCCGTGCTTTCTCTGCAGCGTGTGTTGTGGAGGAGTGATCGCTAACCACTGCGTGATGGAAAGGCACTTGGTGTCTTTTGGAAGGCAGCTATCTGCGACTGTGCCCGTGTCTTTGGAGGCTGCTTCCTGGTGCCGTTACAGGGAAGGTCTGTCTTCCCTCAAAGATACCGTCACTCGAGCTGACGGCCAGCAGCACGGCCCGTGTCTTTAGCCCCGACAGGCTGGGGAACCTGCACGTTGCCCTTTCACCGTATGGCAGTGAAAGTGGCAGTGAAGCAATCCTTAACTTGATTTCTCTACTCTCCTGTCTCTTGATGGGATCCTGCAGTTTGCTCAACCTCTTGCACAACTACCTCTGCACCAAATATTTGTATCTTGTCACTCTGTGCTCTTCTGCAACACTTCTGCTGTAGGAGCCTGAAGCCTTTTATAGCCATGTCTGGGCAAGACCTGCCACTTGGAAGGGCTATTTGCACTGCATGAGTGGAGGAGCCTTGCAACATGTTTTTGGAAAGGGTTGTGTATTTTTGGGTGCAGGACAGCAGCCTGCCTGCAGCTCTCTGGGCTACAGTGGAGCTGTTCAGTGACTTGACAAAGCAGAAACACGGTGTAAGCCAGGAATCCAAGTCCCTTTTTGAGTAGCTTAGTCCCAGTACATTAACCAAGCCAGCCTGTGGTGAGATGGGAGGTGAACTTTGGTCTCCAAGTGTCTAGTTCTGCACTGCAGCTCCACCAATGCTCTTCCTATTGCAACTGAATGGCCTCTAATGATGGTCTGCTCACTGGAGAGCTAGCTATCAGGCCAAGTCAATGCACCCTGTTCAGCCAAATGCCAATGAAAATCATAGCCTTGACTGGCTATCTGTTTTCTGTGTAGTCTAATCCTGCATTTTACTGTATATTCTTGCTCTTGGATGATGCAGAAGTGTATCATGCTAGATAGCAAGTTCATTTTGGGGCTGGGAGCATGTCAATCCTGTAGGTTGCCTCTGGGAACTTGCTAGATGTTTGAGGCTTGATAGAGTATTTACTAAACTAACCATATTCAGATAAAACAGAGACTTTGCCATCAGCCCTTTCCCTGTGCACTGAAGCATTCCTTGTTCCTCTGTTGCTCTGCAGAAATCCCTTGGATTCAGGCCTTTGCAGTCTGTCTATGCTTGGACTGCCCTCATTACAGTCACTTTAAGCTTGATACACTTTGTGCTTTTTAATACCGAAAACATGAACTACAGAACCATGGCTCAAAAACAGAGGAGAAACACATTAGAACAGCTCAGCAGATAGCTCTGGGTTTGGAATTAGATGAGTATCTCATTTATGTTAGTGGCCTGTGACCTCATGCAAACATACCTCCAAGGAAAATCACGGTGAAACACGAGAAATGTGTCCCTGATAATGAGCACTTGCCAGAGATGAGGAGACAAGGCGGAAGCCCCCTGAACAGCATTTGTCTTTGAGCTGTGGGTGGTCAAGGACTGAATGTGTGCTGGTGGGTTGGAGTGAGGAGAGATGCTGTAAGTGTGCCTAGCTCCTAGGAGCAGTTCTTCAAAGATGACCTGAAGGCTTATGAAGGATACAAAATTCTGCAGAGTAGGACCTCACCAGCCAGGCTGCGGGCCTTAGGGCAGGTTACATGCTAGCATGCTAGGTTCACGTCACACCAATCCATCGAGTTTACCAGCAAAGGGGGAGCACCCCAACTGCCTCGTCCATCTTGCTCGTGGGAACTGGGTGGACTCATGTCCAGCCAAAGGAAAGGTATATGTGTCTTGGCAGGGGAAAGACATGATTCAGGGTTTAAACTGGTCTCACAGAACCCTGCAGGTAACATAAGCAAAGGCTGGAGGTTAACTGTCAGCCAGGGGTTTGTATCTGTTCTCAGACCAGCTTGTTCCTTGGTGTCTCAGTTCCAGGAGAATTCAGGACTGCCGCTCTGCAGAAAGGTTTGCTATGCTGCTGGGGGCATTCCCTACCAGATGACAGGAAACGCGCTTGGGTTTTTCCTCCAAATTTTCCTTCTGGATGTTGTGCAGGTGAGTGGGCATGTGAGATGGGGTTAATCTGCAAAAGGGCTTAGCATGAACTAGGCAGACTGGAGCAAGAGTGGAATGTGATGGGTGGCCAAAACCCTCAGAAATGCTCATCAGAATTAGGCACTAAAACGAACAACCGGATTGCTGGTGGGAATACAGTAGATGTTTCCAGGTCATTTCAAGGCTTAGAGTGGTCCCCAAGGGATGCAGCTGAAATATTGGCTAGAGCAAGCTGCATCGTACTGACTGCTCATAGCTTTTTGCCAGGACTTCTTTCCTTTTTGAGCTGTGATTTCCGTTTCCCTACACATAGCTGGAGCCGTTCCATGCCTCTCTGATCCTCTTCCTTGGAAGAGCTTGGGATGCAGTTACTGACCCTGCCATTGGCTTCCTAGTCAGCAAGAGCCCAAGGAGAAAATATGGCAAGCTAGTCCCATGGTGAGTGTCCAGGCTGGAGCCTCAGGAGGGTCTGTGTTGGGCTCAAATTCCTTCAGTGTTAGCACAAGGAGACAGTTGGGATGCCTCGTTATGTAGCTTGCAGTGGGGTCCATATGTCATGGTAATGAAAGAGGAGGAGAGTATTTCAAACTCGTACACTTGTTGTTTCCCTGAGTCTTACATTTCTGGGGCTGTGGGGTTTGGTGCTCCCTGACTGCTGGCCTGGTGGCTCATGCAGAGTTTGGCAGTCAGCTGTGTCAGGACCTCTTCAGCAGTCTCTAACCATGGGCAAATCTTGTACTTAGAGGGTTATTGCTGCCCACAAGGCTCTGCTGCAGGGCTTGGACCTTAAGTATTTAAATAAGAGAATAAGTAATTTGGGGTAATTTAGACATTCATTTTTATCTCAACATTTGTGTTTAATCCCCACCTCCAGGCACTCACTTGAGCAAATCTTCCTCTTGCAGACCTTGCCCTTGCAGTAGCCGAGCTGTGGTTTGGAGGTCAGGGGAAGGAGCTGTGCTGTGTTGCTCAGGTTCTGCACTGAGAAATCTGACCTCCTTATCTGAGGATCATATCTGACCAGCTCTGCTTCCTCTCCAGGATTGCATGCTCCACACCGTTTGGAGTGCTTTTCTACTGCATGATGTGGTTCACCCTCCCAGATACCACCCCTGTCTCCTTGAAGTTCCTGTGGTACCTGTTCATGTACAGCTTCTTCCAGACTTGCATGACTGTAAGGAACATGGTGCCCAGGGCTGACTGTACTACACATCATCTCCCACAAGGAACTGGAACGCGGTCAGCTGAGGAGTCCCAGGGGCCTGGAGCTGGGAGCTCCAGCTGGGAGGAGGGAGCAGGATGCAAGCTCTCCCTGCTGCAGACCATGCCAGCAGGGGATGGGGAGATGAAACAGTGCATTTTAATGCTGGGATTTGGGTGGGCTGCCTGTAAGTGGTGATGTGAACTTCTCCATCACTGGTTTGTGAGAAAAAAGCAAACCACAGAAGAAGATGTCGAAAAGCTGCCTGTGTGCAGGGGTGTTATGGAAGGCAGCACTATCTTCTGTGTTTGGGAATGAGGGGGTCATAACAGGCAAAGCAAAGAAGCAGTAGTCAGAGGTGTGTTTGAACTGTGCTCTTCCCCAGTGCTACCATGTGCCGTACTCTTCCCTGACAATGTTCCTGGGAGGAACCCAGAGAGATCGTGATTTAGCCACCGCCTACAGTAAGTGATTGTGCCCCTACAGCTCCAGGGCTGCCTGCATTCCTACAAGACCCTCCTTGGAGGAGACAGGGATAAGTTCCTCTGGCTTTGGCCAGGCTAAAGTTGCACACTCAATCTCACCCAAAGAAAGTATGAACAAATCTGCTTGGGGTCCATATGTCATTGCAGTGAAAGAGGAGGCTGGGTGGAGTGAGCCAGGAATATGAGACCAGTGGCAGCTTCTGGAAAGAATTCACCTGCAGAAGCATTTGTTAAATGTAGATGCTCCCTAGGGGCCTGCGAATAAGCAGTCTTATTCGCTCCAAACACTAGAGTGTTTGCTGCTGGAGCCAGAGGAGAAGAATCAAAGCAGGTAGAAATAGCAGGTCTCATCTCCTTCTAGGGCAGCTCTTAGATGTTGGTGCCTCCAATCACATACCCAAAACTGGTCTCTTACCCTTACTGAGGGATGTTTCTCTGTAGCCGGAAAGTGGGACTAAAGTCTCGCTCATGGCTGTCCTGGCAGGAATGGGAATGGAGGTGTTCAGCACACTCCTTGGATCAGGAATTCAGGGGCAGATTGTGGGCAGTTACCATGTCCATATGATGAACAGCTGTTACGTGTTGAATGGGACCCTGCCCAACACCAGCTCCTCCAGCCTCACAGACTCACTGGAGAACACGGTAAGGGCTGGCCCATCTGCTTTCTGCTTGTCCCCGAAGCTCGGGGGCCAGCGCTGCTGGCCGTGCTCCTAGCTGTGTGTGTGGTACCTGCATTGTGATTTTGCACTCTCTGTTGTCTGCCAGCGTAGGGCCTATGCATTTGCATCCCTGGTTCTGGGCTCAATCTATTGCCTGTCCTGTCTGATTCTCATCTTTGGAGTAAGGGAACAGCCTGGTAAGGTCCATTTTGATGCAGTTTGGATGGCGCCAAGTGGTGGTGGATGGTGAGGATGGGCTTGTAGGGGGGGCATGAGGCAGAGGGAGCTAGGCCCCTGCAGACTGGATGACTTTCAGTGTGAGGCACAGAGACACAGCACCTGCTTGGATACCAAGGCTCCCGCCTTCCTGGCTCTCTGGGAATAGCTGTCAGCTTTGCAGCCTCCTCAGTTTTTGCTGGCAGCATCTTGCTCCAACAGAGGACTGGAGAGACCTTCATGAGAAGGGAAGGTCTGGGCTGTCTGAGAGCTCCTGCTAGGAGATGGTAGTCTGTGGCAAGGTTTGCAGCTTATCACTCTGCTGTGCTGAGTGAGTCTTGCAAACACTTAGCCTGATAGAGTGGCCAGCCTGAGTGTGCCGTGCAAAGAGGTAAAATGGCTGTTTCTGCACTGAGACATCAGACTCGCTTCAGGTGCAGCTCAGCTGAGCATAACAGCACTATCCCCCTGTACCTCCCACCCTAATCTTGTTTGTTCTGGCAGTTCCAGTGCAGACCTTTCTGTCTCTCTTCTCAGGGCCCCTCAGCCCCCTGGGGAAGGTTGAGCTGCCCTTCAGTAGCTGCCTGAGGATGATCATGGAACACAAGCCCTACACCCAGCTGCTGTGTGGCTTCCTCTTTGCATCCCTGGCCTTCCAGGTGTGAGACCTGCCTCAGCAGGAGGAGAGCTTGGGAGATGAGATGCTCCAGGCAGCTTCTCTAGTGATACACAGTGAATGTGGGACCCCAGCCGTGAATGTCTCCATGTTCCCTTCCTAGATTGCACAGGGGATCTTCGCTGTCTTCTGTACTCATGCTGCAGGTCTGGCCGGGAAGTTCCAGCATTTGGTGCTTATCATGTTGGTAAGAGAGCCCAAGAGAGACATTCTGTCCCTGCCTGCTTTGGCAGATGCCTGGATTGCCACAGCCCTACAGGATCGTGACAGCTCAGGCCACACTTGGGGCACTGGATTTTGTGGAGTCAGCACTGCTGCTTCTTCCTATCAGCAAAGATGTCACCCAGGCAGATACTGGCGGAAACTGGAAGGCCTTGCTGAGAGTCCTCTCTGGTTCTCTCCTCAGGTCACAGCTTCCCTCTCTATTCCATTCTGGCAATGGCTTTTGGGGAAATTTGGGAAGAAAACGGCCGTGTCCTTAGGCCTGGTGGTAAGTTTGCCCTTGGTCTTGGCTACAAACTAAGAAGCCCTGTGGGCAGTGTCCTGCTCCCAGCTACTCATGCTGTCTAAGGGGAAGAGCTGGCTGCTAAACAGCGTGACCAGCCATGCAGGCGTTTTATTTCTCCTAGCCAGCCAGCTCGGAGGCAGGTGGCCCTGAGCAGTGTCTTCCATGCTATAGGTGAACAGGAATAGGGTGGTAGCTGATCACAGTTCTGCATTTCAATTTGTCTGGCCACTGCTCATATCAGTGACCACAGCTTTGCAGAGCTTTGCAGTAATGTTTGGGGAGGCTAAGGGCCTGTCTGTGAGATGGTGGATGAGTGAGGATGTTTGCAGTATCGCCCAACCTGGCTTATGCTCTTGGACTCCATGGCTGCTGGGTCTTGTGAGCAGTGCGTGGTTAGATGCTGTCCTAATGCACTGATCTCATGTGCACTCCCAGCAGCCTCTTTCCTGCTCCAGGATCTTGCATGCTCAATGCAGGTGACCTGAGTTCTGCCAGCCAGCTCTGTGTGGGGAGGGAAGTAAGGGCCAGGGTACCATGCTGGGAATGAGCCTGCTCATCAAACACACTTGAGCTGCTGCCTGGCTATGCAAGTCAGCAAGAAAGTCCCATTTGGCTTTGGAGCATTAGGTACTCAAATTCCTTTGCAGATCTGCCTCGAGTTTGCCTTTCTCACAGACATTTGGGGCACCCATAGCAAATGCAGCTTTCTAGTTTAACCATTCAGCCCCATTGCCCTCTATAACAGGCCTTTCTTTACCACGAGGAAGACTTTGATTCCAATATCTTGTTGCCCTCTGTCCAGGGTCTTCAGGCTACACTGCACAGGGGAAGGAAGCAGCCTTTGTGCCACGAATCAGCTGTTCAGACCTTTCCTAGAGCCCCAGAACATAACATCCAGGGTCCGTGTACTGGTGGTGGTGGGGTGTCCTCTGGCCTTGCCCCTCTGAGCAGGGTGATGCAGGGCGGCTGGGCAGATGTGAGGTTTTTGCTATTGTCTATGAATGTGTGGGGAGGAGGAGCCCAGCCTTTGGTACACCAGGCCAGTGTAAGATGTCCGTGAGCAGCAGAAGGGGCTCATATGCTCTTCTTTCTCTTCTCTACCCCAGCTGATTATCCCAGCCCTCATAGGGATCACCCAGGTGAGGCACAATTTCCTGGCCTTCATCTTCCTGATGATCATGGCAGGCTGCAGCATGGCTGTGCTCTATCTGTTACCGTGGTGAGTGGAGGCATCTCAAAGATGGTTGTTAGGTAGCGAGGAGGGGAAAGTTATGGGGAAAACGCCAGGCCAGGGCTTCACTGCAACAGCTATTGGGATGCACAGGGACATGGGGCTGGGAAGAGATGTGGATGTGATCCTGGTAAGTGATGGTCTTGCTGGAGCATAATTCAGTCTGCATTCAAGACTCCCTTCAGCAGTGGGATGCTGTGCAAAATACTGTTTTTTTTCCTGCCTTTCTCAAAGTAGCTGCTACATGCTGTCTGTGAAACATTCTGTCCTGATTGCCTAAGGCAAAGGACATGCTAAACAGTCTCCAGAGGGGAGTTCAAGTGGTTTCCACCTCTTTCTACTGGTTGAAGAGGCCTGGGAGTAGTTGCAGCTGAGTTTGGTCAGTGCTGGAGTGGGTTTCATGAATGCCTCTGTGGGGCTGTCTGTCCCCAGGTCCATGCTGCCAGATGCAGTGGATGATTTCAGGCTGAGGAACCCCAACTGCCTGAACCTGGAGGCTCTCTTCTACTCATTTTATGTCATCTTCAACAAGTTTGCAGGTGGTCTTGCCGTGGGGATATCGACACTGAGTTTACAGTAAGCCCCAAATGCTATCCTCCCTATTTTGCCAGCCTAGCATGGATCTTTTTTACTGCTCCTTTCTGGGTTGTCTGATGAGAGATGCTGTAATGGGTTGCAGGTATATTCAAATTTGTCTTTCCAACATCTACTGAGAGCAAGAGGAGCAGGAGGGAATGGGATTTCTATGAAGTTGGGCCTTTGATTCCAGCCTCTAGAGGAGACCCACAGAAGTGCCAGCTTGCCTTTTGGCAATGGCTCCGTGGGGCTGGGGAAAGTGTGACCATTCTTCATGACTAAAAGCCTGCCAGTGTTCTCCAGTGGAGGTCCCTAGGCTGACAGCAGTGTCTTTCATCTGTGTTCCTCTAGTTTTGCAGGTTACCGTGCTGGAGACTGCACACACAACCCCTCTGTCATCCTTGCCCTACAGCTGCTCATGGCCCCAGTCCCAATAAGTCTGCTGCTTGTTGCTATAATCATCTTTTCCCTCTACCCCATCAATCAGAAGAGGAGGAAACAGATGAAAATGGAGATGGAGGCAATCAGGTAAATTCAGGCTCCCTCAAAGAGCCAGGTCTTCTCTTATTTCTGGATGCCCGCACTGCAACTAGCCCAAGGCAGAAACGCTGCACAGGGAGGGACTGCGTATGTCCAGCCTGGTTCCCTGCGCTTGTGCTATGATCCCTTCCAGAGGCACGTTCTCTAAGGGCTTGAGGGAGTTCTGGGGACTGCAGGCTTCACATCGGATCTCAAGAGTGCTCGTGTTCCTTTTACCAGGCATCACATGCAGCATGGCAGCGCAGAGTAAAACAAGCACCGAACTGGGTGAGTTCCTGCAGGAAGAACCTAGACTTGCTGTGTGCTGTCAGGATGTGCTGCTGTCATGGAAAGTCTCCGTTTCCTGTTGTTTCCTGTTTCCGTGTTCCAAGGGGCTGTTTGTACCCCGGGTCCCCTCCCTCTCCTGGCAGGCATGCACAGGTCAGAGAGGGGATCCTGCGCAGCAGCCCCAGCCCTGCCGCCTCGCTAGAGAGCTGCCTTCTCCAGGCTTGGCCTCACTGGTCCTTTGGCAGGTCCCGACAGACCTGTGCTCCTCTTTGGGGAGAGACAGCCCTGCCGGGGAGGAAGGGGCCCAAGCAAGCCTCGGGACAGTGCTCGCAAACAAGACGGGACGCGGAGGTGTCACTTAGCCATGTGGGAAAACTTTTGCCTGAAGTATGCTGGGACTGTTTTAGAGGGAAACTGCAGCATTCTTGGCAGATTTTTTGAAAAGTATTTTCCTAGATAAGTGTGTGTCTATGTGCTTACGCTGTCCTTTCACAGGGGAAAGTTCAGAATTTCTTTGAAAAAGGGTGAAGTTTAAGCCAGTAGCGTAAAAGAAGAGTACGTGCAGAAATGATCACACTTGGCAGCACTGTAGCAAAAGCCAGCTATGTCTCTCTGCCTTGGTCTTGTTAGCTGAGTAACTTACAGGAAATGAGGAATTTTTCGGTAGAAGAGTTTGCAGGACTGGACTGAGCTGACTCAGTTCAGGCAGTCTTGGGTGTTTCTGGCAGCTTGTCCTGATTTTTGCCATGCCAGGAGGTTAGAGCAGAAATGTCACATGAATTTCCGGGATAGTTGAGTTGCTTTTAAATCATAGCCCACAGCTAGATCTACTACATCAGCATCTTGTGAAAGCTTCCCAGCCTCCTCACATCTCTCCTGGCAATGGTGAGGGGGCAGCGGGGGGAAGATAGGAGAAATAAGCCAGCTTGTTGCTGGTAGCACTGAGCTGTGTTCAGCCCTGTGCAGAGGAAAAGAGTGAGGCTGGTTATTTTTAGGGCTAGAGCTGTGTCTGACCGTTGGTTGACCTTGCAGCACTCCAGTCTGGTGCACATTGGCAGGATCTGAGCAAATTACTCCCCAGTTGTGCACTAACTTAATTTGAACCCTTCAGTCTTGTGATGCCACTTTAAGAAGAATGGGGAAGATCATGTGTCAGAGTATCTGCAGGATCATCACATCAATCGAGATTCGGCGTGATTTCTCAGCAGCACGGAGGGCTTCCCTTTTTTGCTGAGGCGTAAAGGATGTTCCTTAGGAGTGCCTGACTAAGGCTGTGGTCGGTGCTGCAACACACTGCCCTCTGCCACTGTGCATTGCTTTCAGCCTTGCTTCCTGTGGATTTATGAACGAACAAGTACCTTTGAACACTGAGGAAACACTCTGAGAGCTCGGAGTTTTAAGTCCTACAGAAGACATGAATTATGTTCAGAGGCATGCGCTCTTTGGGACAGAGGGGTGGACTTCCTCTGGAGCTTCTACTCTGCCGCACGTGCTGTGAACGGGCCATAGACCACTCTAGAGTGGGACCTGTCCCACTGCAGAGCAGGGAAACACTTCTGGTGTTTGTGGTGTCTTCTAGCCCTGCTATTATCCACGATGGTACTTCTGTATATCAAAAAAAGTCCTGTATATTTCTTACACTATTAAATCTGAATATTCACACTTTTTCCTCTTGGCATTTATTTTGCAAGTTCTACTAGCAAATGATCCACAAAGTAGGAAGAAATGTCTGTAGAATTTGTTTGTTCTGAGGCTGTTTTACTTTCTCCAGGGTTGAGACACTGAAATCTGACCTGAGACCTTTTGTGGTTCTGGACCAGCTGGACCCTGAGCAGTGACGGGAGATCAAACCTGGCTGAGTTTCTCTCTTCTGTTAGAGTATTAGTTTTGCCAGAGGCTTGTCATTGGTGTGGCGCTGCTTGCTGGTAAGATGAGCAGGTTCTAGTAGGGATTAAAAAAAATGAAAAAACAAACAAACAAAAAAAAAAAAAAAAAAAAACCCCAAAACTGCCATCCCCCAGGGTGAGCGCTCTGAGGAGGTTAAAGTGCCTGATGAGCGCTCCTGGGCTTGTGTGACATAGGTTCTAGTATGTATATAAATAGAGTGGTATTCTTCTCTTCCAGCTCCCTGTTTATTGCTGGCTGTTGTGGGGAAGGCAGACTCAATTCCTTCATGAGGATACTATTAATCAGAAGGGATGAGAGTATGCCTGTTTTCTCCCCTGCTTTTTTTTTTTTTTTTTTTTTTTTCTTCCATCTTGACTCTGGGATGACACTCTGGGGACACGGGTCTGTTTGAGGAAAAACAGGTACTACAGGCAGGCAGAAACTATGGCTTGCAGGTTTAATGTAAAAAAAATAATGCTAAAGTAGTAAAGGAGGGGGGAAAACGGTATTTCAGTATTTAAAAGATGCAAGCAAAGAACAGGTGCAATTAAATCTTGCTTTATCCCGTTATCTGTTATTTTAAGTCTCCTCTTTTGTCCCATTTTAATGCACTTGCTGAAAATACTGGCTTTTTATTAGTCTCTTGGCTGTCCTTGGAACTTCTCTATTCCCGTGTGGACACTCAAATTCATCTACTTCAAGTAAGAAAATAGGACACTTTGATGCAAAAATTCTGTGCCTGGAAAGATCTTTTGGGGTTAAAAATAATAGAAAAGAGAAAGGTAGCTGCTCATGTTCCAGAAAGAAAGTCATTTTGAACGCTGAATTGTTCAAATCTGCATCTCTTCTGGGATTGCAACTGCCAAGAAACCTGCCCTGGTAAATTGTGGCAGGCATTGACCCTTCACCAGCTTGGTGAGAAGCAGTAACAGGAGCAGAGCTAACAGCGATCTCTGAGACAACACCTCCTCCGCTTGCAGTCCGCAGTCATCGCACGTGCCTGGGGCTTTCAGTTGAGGCAGGGCCGATTGCTGGGAACCGTGAGGACGATCAGAAAGCAAAGCGGCGGGCGAGCCGCGCTTGGCCTGGGCGCGGGGTCCGGGACGAGCCCCCTCCGGGCCTGCCCGGCCCCGGGACTCCACAAACGGCACTGCTGGGGCAAGGCCGTGGCTCGCTTCAGCCCGCGGTGGATGAACGGGAAAAGCCCCTTGGTTTTGGCCAGGCGGAGGCGGCAGCAGGCGAAGGCCCGAGGAGGAGAGGTGGGGACAGGCCGAGAGGGTCCCCTCCGGACCGCCGCGCTCCCGCCGCTCGCGCCCGGTACGGCGCACGGGCCGCCCCCGCCGGGTCTCCACGGCAACCGAGCGGTGCCAAGATGGCGGGCAGGAAGGAGGAGGAGGGAGCGGAGGGAAGATGGCGGCGGCCGGAGCCGAGGGCGGGGCGCGTCTAGGCGGCGCGGCGGGCGGGCTCTATGGCGGGGCCGAGGCTGCGCACACGTGGCCCCTCCTCCGTCGGCTGCGGGCGCTGCGGGAGCGCGAGCGGCACCGGGAGCGGCGGCGGCGGCGGCGGCGGCGGCGGCGGCATGGGCGTGCATGTGGAGACCATCGCCCCCGGCGACGGTGAGGGCGGCCCCGGCGGGCCCCCGCGGCGGGCCCCGGGGCCGCCCCGCTGACGCTGTGTGTCTCCCCGCAGGGCGGACGTTCCCCAAGCGCGGCCAGACCTGCGTGGTGCACTACACGGGTGAGCGGCGCGGCCGCGGGGCCGAGCCCGGGCGCTGCCTGAGGGGAGGAGAGCGCGCTCCGGGGGCGGCGGGGCTGGGTGTCCCCGGGGGGCTGGGGGCTGTCCCCGGCGGGCTCGGGGGGGGGGGTGTCTAGGTGCCCCCGTGGGGCCTGGCCCGTGGGAGCGGGGTCTGGGTGTCCCTGGGGGGGGGCTGGGGGCTGTCCCCGTGGGGCTCTGGGGGGGGGTCTAGGTGCTCCTGTGGGGCCTGGCCCGTGGGGGAAGGGGCTGGGTGTCTCTAGGAGTCTTGGGGCTGTCCCCGTGGGGCTCTGTAGGGGGGTCTAGGTGCCCCTGTGGGGCCTGGCCCGTGGGGGAAGGGGCTGGGTGTCTCTAGGAGTCTTGGGGCTGTCCCCGTGGGGCTCTGTAGGGGGGTCTAGGTGCCCCTGTGGGGCCTGGCCGGTGGGAGGGTGGCTGGGTGTCCCCATGGGGCTGGGGGCTGTCCCCGTGGGACTCTAGGGGTCTAGGTGTCTCTAGGGGGTTGTCCCATGTGGCTCTTTGGGGGGGGGGTTCTAGGTGCCGCTATGGGGCCTGGCTCGTGGGAGGGTGGCTGGGTGTCCCCGTGGGGCTCTGGGAGGGTCTAGGGGTTGGGGGGCTGTTCTGTGTGGCTCTTGGGGGGGGGGAGGGCTAGGTGCCCCTGTGGGGCCTGGCCTGGGGGGGGGGTGGTCTGGGGCAGGCTCTCTGGGGCTCTGGGTGTCCCTGTGGGGCTGGAGATTTGCTCTGGGGGGTGTTTTGGTGTTCCTGAGGGAGCTGGATGTCTTTGTGGGCCTGAGGGGCTGTTTTTTCTGGGCCCCAGGGGGGTGGCTGGGTGCCCCTATAGGGCTCTAAGGAGCCTGGGTGTCCCTGTGGGGCTGGGGGGTGGGTCTGGGCCTACCTGTGGGACTCTGGGAGGTCTCTGGGGGGCCGAGGCATTCCTGTGGGTATGGGGAGGGCTGTCCTTGGGGGGCTCTGGAACAAGGTCTGGCTGGTCCCTGTGGGGCTTCCCTTGGTGGGGGGGAGGTCCTGGCCATCCCCACAGTGTTCTGGGGGTGCCTGGCTGTTCCTCTGGGCTTCCCAGGAAGGGGGTGCCCATCTGTCCCCATGGGGCATGGCTTGTGGTGGGGGTTTCCCAGCTGCCCCATGGGACACGGCCTACAGGGAAGAGGTGCTCAGTTGGCCCTGTTGGACCAGTTTTCTACATTTCCCCCTTGGTAGTGGAGCAGGAGGGCTGGTGGTCCTCTTCTCCTATCTGCATCCAGCCCACTTCTCCAGGGAGGGCCGGGAAATGTCCCGGGACTGCGCTCCGGGAGCAGTGGGCTGCCCTGTGCAGCACTCGCTGGCGGCCGGGCCTGCTCCTGCCTGCAGCGGCCACACCAGGGCTGAGCGTAGCGTGCTTGGGACGTGGCCAGGCTCACACCTTGCAGGGGTCTCGTGGGCCCCGGGCAGGGGAGTTCAGGCCAGTGCAGAGCCAGGTCCCTTGGCAGGGACCCCAGGGCCTGCAGCATTGTGAGAGATGGAGCTGAGATCTTGCGCGCTCGGTGCTCTGATGGGATGTCAGCTTCTGCCTGACTAGCGATGAATGAGCACGTGCGGGAGCGACTGGGGCTTGCAGCACCCACGCTCAGAGCTGAGTCTCTCCTGCCTGCATCCACGCACAGCTCGGGAAGAGGTTTCCGTAGTGGTAGAGGTGCAGTCCCATCCCTGCGTCCCCTCTCCCAAGTGTCACCCCTGGTGCTGTAGCCTCTTCCCACCCACGGAGTGTTTTCCAGGCTAGGCTCAGCCTGTCTGCAGGGACAGCCCCGGTAGGGTGTGATGCTGCTGTGCTCCACGCTTGCTGGGTCTGCCTGCTCTAGCGGGACGCCGAGAGGCGCTCGGCTCGGTGTGGCTAATGCAAGGCACTGTTTAAGGTTCGCACATGGTGTTTCAACGCAGGGCTGCTCTGGCAGCGAGTGTAGGTTACATTATATGCATTATATTCTAGCAGCTTTCTCAGAGCCTCAGTGGCAAATAAACCATTGTTGTTGTGACCCTGAAAAATCATTCAGGGCCCAGAGGGACTTGTCCGGGGGGTCTGGTCTCTCCGTCGACTGCCATTTGAACAGCTTCAGCGCAGCGTGTTGGTTGCTGCGCTCTTGGATAAAAATGAGTCAACCCATTTGTGGTTGTCTCTCTTAATTCTAAGTCATTTGCTTCCCACCTCCGGTTCTTTCTGCCCTCTCCGTCCTCCCAGCTGTGGGTAGTCTGGGAGGAATGGTGTGGTCTTCTGGAGAAAGTGGGCAAAGGTGTCCATCTCCCGTCTCCTCACCGGGGAAGGGCACCCTGATAGCTCTGCCATTAAGATGCAGCAAGAGGGGTGGGAGTGCTAGGCTGGCCCTTGAAGCCGGCTCCCGTAGGGCCGTCTGATGGCTCACTGTCCAGTCCATCTGCTTCTCCTCCTTCTCCCCTCTGTCCTTTTAATTCTGCTGTCCGGAGGGAGAGGAAGCGCTCGGTCTCTCCCCCGGCCGCCCCTTCTGCCGACAGCCCCGTTTCCTCTGCCGAGGGAAGAACAAAGGGACGGCTGGCAGGCAGTCAAGTGGCTCGCCGGGGGCCAGCCCTACCGCCTGCCAGCCCTCGGAGCTCCGCGGCAGCCTCTCCTCTCCGGGCCCTGCCGCTCGCCTGCGGCCGCTTTGCCGGAGCTCTCCTGCTGGGATCTCTCCCTTGCCACCTGTGCGGGTAGAGCTGCTGGGTCTGAGCTGCTGAGCGTCGCAGGTGCTGCCTCCCTGTCCCAGCCATGCTTCCAGTTTCGGGCCGCTCTAGAAGTAGGAGCCAGTGGCTGGACAAAATGCTGTCAGCAACTCATCTCCTGCAGGCCCTCCATCCTAGCAGCAGCGAGTGGAAGCACTTGTCAGTTTTTGGTTTGTTTTTAACTCCTGAGTTTGTGTGTTTCTTTAGCCTTTATTCCCTTAGTGCCCTCGGCAGAGAGGTGTCTGACCCGTCAGCCTCAGCAGGGAGTGGAAATCACAAGCCTCTGCAATGCCCGCAGGCCTTGATACTCCACTTTCACTGCTGATGCGTTCCTTGCACGTAGAGCAGCGCTAACCAAGGTGTACCCTGATGAGGGGAGGAGGGAATTTCATTCTAAATAAATGTTAGAAGCATTTGATTCTCTAGCCCTGTGGCTTTTTGTGGTGTTGACTGACTCTGGAACAGTATAAGTGATGGCAGTAAATGTGTAGTGCATTAGGTGCTATTCTCAGAGGCTCCTCCAAGAGCACCAATGTGAGATCAATCCTCTGACTGCATTTTACTTCCATGCAAAAAGCTTCCGGTGCGGGTACTGGAGATATTCAGCCTGGAGCTTGGGTGCATTTAGTGTGGTGTTCTCTAATGGGCATACAGCAATTCAGCTCTTATTGAACTCCATTGAGTTATAGATTTGCCATGACTCAATTAAAAAATATTTTCTCTACTTTGAAAAAATCTGGTGACCTGAGGGAGAAGGATTATTGGGAACCAGATTGCTTGGCAGTCCTGGCTGCTGCAGTTCAAGACTGGTCTGAGAAATGCAGGATCTCTTGCGAGAACTGGGCTGGAGAGAATGAGGCAGTTCTGTTTGGTGAGGTGTGAGCAAACTGCAGCATCTGTTGTTCTCTTGTGTTGGCTTTCGTTTCAGTGCATCTGTTTCCCAAACACGGTGCACCAAGTAAAGCGGGTATTACGTTTCCCAACAGGCCGTGGAAGAGGTGCGTCTGGTATAGCTACTGTTCGTAAGCCTGTGTAAAAATCTCAGCTCTGTGGGACCCGAGGCATTACTGTGCATGCAGCTCAGAGGAACGGTGAAGGGGTGGGCTTTTGTCTCCGACTTGCTTAATTTAGAGACGTCGGCTAAGTCAATTTTCAAAAGTGCTGGATCTCCATCCCTTCCCAGCCCAAAGCCTGCGTTTCCCAGCCCAGAGCAGTGCCTCTTCCCCATCGGGAACCCAGCTTGGTGGGGATGTGATAGCAGCAAGAGCAGCTGTTTCATCCCAAGCACCCACTCCCTGAGCAAAGCGGTCAGCCGGCTCCCACGTGGGAGCGTGAGGAGGCTGCGCTCGGGGAGATGATGCTTACTGCGGATGCTTGGAGGAGGAGGTCAGGAGCAGGGCATCCTTCTGGCCATCAGCTCGGGAGGCACTGGTCGCTCTCACTGCGATTGCACCTGCAGAGGTGGAGACACAATGGGATTTGGGGGAATTAGACCTTTTCACCTCCTGTCAGTCACAGGTCAGGCTCTATTTTTTCTCCTAAAAAAATAAAATAAAGCCTTGGTAGCATACCCAGACCGTGAACTCTCAAGGGTGGTAGGGATTTGGGAGGTCATTAATCCATTCCTTGTCCCCAGGCGGGATCAGCTGCCATGAGCCCTAGACAGATCAGTGCTCTTAATGGGAAATAGTGTCTGCAGCCTGAGGGAGGGAATAGCAGGAGCGGAGGGAGCACTGTTGGAGAGCTAATGCATTGGGGCTTTCAAAAAAGTCTTTGATGTGAAATCTGTTGCAAAGGCTGTTAAGGAAACTAAATCAAGGATGAAGTGCTCTTGCGTATTCAGAACTGTTAGGAGTAAATGGAGTGAGATTGGATTGTTGTTTTGGAGCACTGAAGTAGGTTAATTGTGGGGAACGTGAGGATTGGGGTCTAGCAACCCTGATCTTGGTTGCAAAGAGGTTGGGTCAGTGGGAAGAGAAAGTTGCTGTGCTTGAATCTGGCTTCTGGGCCGCAGAGGAAGTGGTAGGAGACTTTGCAAAGTTGGATGGTTTCATTAGCTGACTGGAGCGTTCCCACGGAGCCCCAGAGCATTGCCACGGCTGCAGGTGGGCTGGGGCGGGGAATTCCTGCTTCCCGGTGCCGGGTGGGAAGTGGTAGGTGAAGAAAGCTGGAGGCAAGTGTAAGCTGCTGCCTGCTGGGAGGGAACAGTTTTTCTGAGTGCGTGGGGGACAGGGGGAAGCATCGCGGTGTCTGCGGATTGCTGGGGGAAACCCCTGGCCGCACAGTGTCACTCCTGCAGAGGACATGGGGAGCCCGTGAGCGTGCTGGGGAGAGCCGGGGCTGGCACGTGGCTGATGCGGGTCAGTGAAACGACCTTGCCCGAGTGGCAGAGTGGCACCCTGCTCGTATGCCTGGCACACGGGGACGGGCTAAGGGCAGGATAGAAATGCTGGGAGGGACACTAGAGAAAAATGGCTTTCCCAGGCTAGATCAGCGAAGAGGGAGCAGCGATCCCCTCCCAGTACCCTTGTGTTGGTGTGCAGGCTGAATGCGGCCTGAGCTGCAAGGTCGATCAAGCACAGCCTCTCTTCCTGCTGTCTGAACAGCACCTAGAACAGGAGTTCTCTCTGTTGCTTCTAGACGCTGCCACTTTGGTACAACAACAGCAGACTGTCTGCGGTCGCAAGACGTTTCCTACCGGGGTGCGTGACTGCAGAACGGTCGGTTATGGGAGCTTAGCGCCTTCTCCTAAAGCATCCGTTCCCAAGCTGAGCTCTGGCATCCTCTCTGTGGCAAGGCCATAGCGAATGGTCGGCACAACCCTGCTCCAGGTCCAGCTGTACAAACCTGGTGGGATGGTGGTCAGAGTGGGCTGGGTTATGGGAAACAGTTGTGAGCTGCTCGCTGGCGCAGGGAGCTTGGACCCTGTGATCTAAAGCATCTGGCAGAGGTTGCTGAGAGAGGCAGGATGTAATCTCAGCTGTGCAGCCCAGTCCTTACGCAGGGGGTTGGAGCACATCCTGGTCACTCCCAGTGTAGCCAGGAGTATTCCAGGGCCTGAAATGGGAAAGTTTTCCCATCGCTCAGTCCAGCTGCAGCTGAGATGTCTGCCTCCCAGCGCTCTGTTTTGTCTCTGCCTCTCCTTGGGAAGCTGGGCCTGTGCAGAAGCCTCTTCGTCTCATTCTGCTGCCTCCTGTGCGGTGACCATGCTGAGAAAGGCATCTTAAGCAAAAGAGGGTGGAGAGAGAGGTGGATGAGACTCCAAATTCCTGTTGGCAAAACCTGAAGCTGCTAATTTATCTAGAGGGCAAGGGGCTTAGAGGCTGCCTCTGTGCATGCCCGCTCCAGCGCCTGCTTTCCAAGGGGGAGCTTCAGCCAAGTTGCACATTGCAGCTGGCATCTCGCGGATGCAGCCTGCCAAGTGTGGCAGAGACCTGGAAGGGCTGCGCTGTCTGCCCGTCCTGAGCTGCAGCCAAGCGCTGTCGAGATGGGGCTGTTCTCCGGAGTCCCTGCTTCATCCCGTGTTATGTGCCCCTGGCTGCCAATACACCTCCTGCTTCTAGCATTACACTAGCTAACACAGCCCTGGCTGCAAAGCTCTGCCCTCTGCCTTGGCTTTGGTTTCTCTCGGACCCCTTAGTGTCTGCATCTTCCAGCCCAGACCTCCAGGGAAGTCACGTCTTGAACCTAGAAGTCTTGATGTGGCCCCAATCCGCCCCTCTCCCCTGGCTCTTGCCTTTTGCCTGGTGCTGCGCCCGGGTGCGGGGGAGGCGGGTGCGCGCAGGAGCTGCTGGCAGCGGCGCTGGCTGCGCGGTGGGAGCCGTGGTGGCTTTGAACTGCGCTGCTTCATCTCTGGTAACCCACCTCCGCTGACCTGCGGGCTGCTCTGCAGGGCTTTCCTCCTCGCAGGGGTGCTCCGCAAGGTGGGAGCACTGCCGTAGGGACAGTGCAGCAGGGGAGGCCTTGCCCCTGCTGGCAGCTTTAACAAGCTGGGATGCACTGTGGGCTGGCTGCTGCTCTTGGCCTCTGGTTATTTGCAGTGTCTGGGGCTCTGGCAGGGCAACAGTATTTGCCAGAGGATGCTTTGCCTTAGTAATAGTTTTAAGATCTCATTATTTCCTTGCTTAGGGATGGCAGGGGTGATGAAATGGTTGCTTACACTTGTCCAAAGCTCGAGAAGTCTCCCAGGAGCCTCGCAGGCAGAGGAAGTGCAAAAGACAAGGATGCTGTTTCCAAAGGGTTGGAGCCTCTTGTTTCACCTCTGGTGTTTTGGTGTCTGCGGCTTTTCCATGTGGTGGAAGGAGCACAAAGTCCTATGGACCTGCACCAGGGAGCAGGGTTGAGTTCCTGTGCGTGACTCCCGTGTCCTCTTGGGCTGCGCCGTGGTGATTGATCCCCCCCTTGGGCTGGTGTAACCAGCTTAGTCCATGTTAATCCCCCTCGTCTGTGGCTGGGGTGCTGCTGGCTCCAAAACGCTTCCCGAGGCCGGATTTGGAAAGCTAAGCTCTTTGCAGGGGGGTGGCTGGGGAAGGCGAGCAGGCACGTCAGCGTCTGTGCAGGGCCTGGCACAAGAAGACTGTTCCTGCGTGAGGTCTGCAGCAACTCCCGCGGCGCTAATGATGCCTTTATGTTTCTCTGGCCTTCGTGTTTCTGATCGTTAGACGAGTTGCACTTTAGCGGGAAATGGATGCCCCGAGGGCGTCCCACACGTAAGCGCTTGCTGTGGCAAGCAGAAAAGTTGTTTGCTGGCGTGTGGTCTCTGGGGCTTCGGCTGTGGAGCCTCGCTGTCCAAGTGTGGAGGGAGTAAGGGGAGAGAAAAGTCTCTCGATTCCATGTGCACTTTGGAGGGTGAAAGCACCCACTCCCTAGTGCTTGTCCTGGCCCATGTGGACCGTGCAACGTTCAGTCCTGTAGCAAGAGCTGCAGGAGGCAGAGATGAGGAGCAGTGAAGCTGCAAGAGCGTGCTGTACCGGGTAGTCATGATCCAAACGAGACCGCAGAGAGGGATATTCGACCAGCGGCTCTTCCTTTGAAGGTGTGAGTCACCCGCGAGCCCCGCTGTGGCAGAGTGACCGTGCTCAGATGAGCAGGAGGGGGAGCATTTCTGTGGGCACTCAGAAAGAAGGAAGGAAGGAACAAGATGACTCCTTCAGCCTTCTGCAGCTGCCCAAGTTCATTGCAACACCTGAGGGTGCAGAGCTGAGTTCAGGGTCAACATGTCCCGCAACAGAGCGGCACTGCCTGCTCCAGCAGGCCTGGCCTTCGTCGTGGCCCTGCCGCCAGCCTCCCTGCTGGCGGTGGGATGGAGGCCAGCACGGCTGCAGCGCGGCACAGTGCCGGGCTGGGGCAGGAGCAGGCTCAGCGTTGAGAGGTTTATCCTGGAAGGAGGAAACGAGCAAACTCTGGGTTTATTATTCCAAAGTCCAGGGCTGTGGAGTGGCTGGCTGAGCTGAGCTGGTCCTGATGGTCAGAGCTAGGGGCCCTGGAAGGGAACCTTTTCAGGAATGGGTCTGCCTTCTATGAATTTAAATGCTTAATTCGATCCCTCACTCCCCAAAAGAAACAGGAATGTGGCCTCCTTCCTGTGAGTGAACAAGCCTGCAGCATGCTGGTGTCACGATTCCCCTGGGCCTGGGGACTGCTCTGCGCCGGCCCTTCACAGCGAGCCCGGCTCGGTGAGCACGCCGGGCTTCTCTGCCTTCATGCCCGTGCTGCTGCCTGCCAAGAGCTGGGCGTGCTTGGGGACCTAGAGACGGAGCAAGGCTGTGACCCTCGCAGCTTTCCGTGGGCTGTTGCTATTTGACAATAATTGTGATGCTTTTTGATGTGCTCCAAAACCTCCTGTGGTGTGTCGTGAAATAATGGTCCCTGCGCGGCTGCACGCTCCATCCTGCTGCTAAGCCCAAACAGCTCCGAGGAAGGAATTGGCTTGTGCAGACGCTGGCGTGGGAAATAATCGCTGTGTGGGCGCTGCTTGGTGTGTGCAGCCCCGCAGTTCCCTTGTCTTCTAGAAATCAGAGCCCACGGAGCCTGATGGAGCCTCTGGGAGGGGGCGGTTCAGCTGGGCTCTGCCGAGGGGGACCGAGCGGCCAGGTCTGCCTCTTTGCAAGGCAGTGTCCGAGTCTCCTCCCTGTCCCCGAAGGAAACTGGCTGTGGAACTGAGGGGAGCCCAGGTCCTCTTTGCTGCAACACGATGTTAAATTGGAGCAGGCCTGCTGGGGCTGGTGGCTAGCAGGTGCACTGGGAACGTGCACAGCAACGAGTCCACGCTGATGAGCTGCTCCAGCAGCAAGTCCTGCCCCAGCTGGGCTAGGAGCAGGCAGCTGGCACCCTCCTCCTCTGGATGGTCATGCAGGCCAGAGGTTTCAACGCTCACTGCCCCTGCGAAGGGGGTGAGTTTCTTCCATCCCCTTCTTTCTTTCATCCCCTCCTCTCCCAGCAGTCTGCCCATGTCGGGTACCCTTTCCCTAACCTCACTTCCTATCAGTTTGTGGCCCAGACGTTCTGGCTGTTGTTATAACGAGCCTGGACTGAGATGTAATGTCCTGTCCTCTGCAGATGATGCCTTTTCTCTTGAGCATGGGCAGTGACTCACGATGTGCCCTGGTTAAGGGAAATCGCTTTGGCTTGTGTACTGCTGAACGAGGCAAGGGGTTTGTTTTTTTCAAGACTAGAACGGTTTCCATCCGGGAAAGCAGGTTCTTGGGTTTCTTTGGGAAGTGGAGAAGTGGGAAGCATTTGCAGTAGAGTTGATTGTTGCTCTCATGAATTTCAACCCGTTTGGTGTTGTTAACTGGTCACTGCCTCTCTGATGCCACAAGCACTGGCTCTTTCTTTTTACGGTCATAGTTGCTGCAGAAGAGATGTGTCTGTGTTCGTCTGTCTAGGCAGGAAGATGGGGCACTTATGGTAGCAGATGAATCCTGTAACCCTAGAGGTCAGTTTGCAGGCTTCTGTGTAATACTTGCGCTGGGATAGCAAGGCAGTGCCCTCTAAGCATCTTGCACACACTGCAGCCGGAGTCCCTGTGGCTTGGGGTCACAGGCCCTCGGCTCAGATTCCCATTCCTTAATGCCTAGAGCGACGCTCGTGCGTGTGCCTGCCCCGTCCTTGAGCCTGGGAAGCCAATACACTGGCAGTGTTAATGCCCCAGATGCAACGCGTGCTTCCGCTAGGCTCTTCCCCAGGCTGCTCACGTGCACCTTGGGCTCTGTTCCTAGCGTGGCTGTTATTTGTCCTGTAGCCAAGTTCTCCTTGTGGAGTTGCTGCTCCTATAAGGCAGCTCTGGCTCTGAGATTCCCCAAGAAGGTCACACAGGGAGCAAGGGAGGGACTGTGGAGAGGGGAGGAAATTCCTCCTTTGCTTGTGTTGGGGAGTTATATTTAGCCTTGCGGATATCAGCCTTGTTCAGCCCTAGTTATGAGACAAGTGCCGTGGAACGAGAACTGCCTTGGGCATGTGTGTGTCCAGCAATTGGCACTGCCTCTCCCAGTGATTCCTGGGTATGAGTGTGATTTGGCTTGTGACCAGCGGGGCTGTGGCTGCTCGTGGGAAGGGCTGGAAGCCCAGACTGGGGCCAGGCAGTGCCTCCCTGCCCTGCTGTAGCAGCCCTGACTTTTTTTCTTTCCCCTCTCCCCTGTGTATGTGTGAGGATGAAAACCCGGAAACCTGCCTGTGGCTCATTTCCTGCCTGGCAGGCAGCGAGCACGCATGTTTCCGAGCGGGAGGTGGTGTTTCCTGGTGCTCACAGCCTGGCAAGTGGGATGGGATCATTCCTGGGAAGCACCAGGCCTGAACCTGCTGCTGGAAACACTGCAGGCTCCGTGCGAAATGACTCATGTTGGAGCTTTGAGATGGGGAAGATGTCCCTTGTCCATCTGCTGCCCTCTTCTATCCTTGGTCCTATGCTAGCTGAGGTCTTCTCTTTGGATCAAAATGGCAAGCAGGAACAGTCCTTCCCTGTCTGAGGGCTGCTCCTCTCTGGCTGGAGAGGCCCCTGCCCTGGTCTCTGCAGTTTCTCCCCTGCTGGTACACCCTGGGAGATGCTGGTGGGGTGGGTTTCTCCCCCAGGTCCAGCTTGTGCAGCTGTTTCCCCAGGAAGGAGTAATCTGCACCTGAGAAATCTGACTCATGGCCATGTGAGCCCTGCTGGAGGGTGACTGTCACGCGTTTAGATCGGTTCAGTTGCCAGGTCACAACCTGTTTCACGTGGGTGTTGGGCTTAGCCTGGGGCTGGCTGAGTGGCTCTGTGCGTGTGTGTTACGAATTGCATCCCTACCTCGCCTTTCTTTCCTCAGGTATGCTGGAGGATGGGAAGAAGTTTGACTCTTCTCGTGACAGGAACAAGCCATTCAAGTTTGTGATGGGCAAGCAGGAGGTGATCCGCGGCTGGGAGGAAGGAGTCGCCCAGGTGCCTGGTGCTTCTGTGTGTCTGCCTCCCTTGCAGGGGCTGCTCAGAGCTGTGTGGCTCAGGATCTGCAGTGTGGGCAGAAATCACAATGTGCACGGCTCTTTCTCTTTTTTTTTCTGTGTGTTTTCCACCCCTCCACCCCCTCTGTGTTTGGAGGTGTGGGTGAGAATATCACCTTCTGCATTGCCACCTGCCAGCTGGCAGGAATGGAGCAGGTCTGGGCCCCAGGAACACCTACAGCACGTCGGTGACTCAGCGGCGACATTTCTATACTGAGTCAGCGCTGAGTGAACACCACGAGGAGTGCTCAGAGCCTCCCGCTCCGAGAGAAGATGGCTCCTGGGGCTGCAAGCCCACGCAGAGGAAGGGCTGGTTTGCATGGCGTGGGTTCAGTCCCAGCATGCGTGACTGCAGTCAGCTCCGTGCACTATCGGAAACGTGAGGCTTGTTCCGTGCAGTGCCCACGTTGTAGCACAAGGAGGCCAGTGTCTTTAGGGAATGGCCTGGCAATCCCTTCCTGTTCTATGAAAAAACCCGTGAGAAGGACGTCTCTAGCCCTGCTCCCTCTGCTGAATGCCTGCTCCCTTTCCAGTCAGTGCTGCCTCCTTCTCGCTTCTCATGTTCTTCCTATTCCTCTTCTGTCCTCTTGTGCGTTTGTGCAGCCCAGTCCTTGCACTTACCCACTGTAGGGAACGGAAGGGGACAGATCTACGTCCCTCCTGCTTTCTCTCGCTTGGTGTCTGTGCACATCTCCTGACATGTCTCTGTTTCTCTCCCTGCTCCCAGATGAGTGTTGGTCAGAGGGCGAAGATGACTATCTCCCCAGATTATGCCTATGGCTCTACTGGTCACCCAGGGATCATCCCACCAAACGCCACTCTAATTTTTGACGTGGAGCTCATGAAATTGGAATGACCTACCCCAACCCCCTGTCCTTGGGTAAGATGGGAGAAGCAGCTGATGGGGCCAAGGGAACACTTCTTAAGGCCCCTCTGCTTGGCCTCAGGCCAGCGTGGGGAGGCGAGATGGAGATAATGGTGGTTGGGATGCATGAGAAGGATGGGGCAGGTTTCTAGCTGCGGAGAGAAGGGCTGTTGTTCTCAGGACACTGGTGATTTGGGGAACATTGTGGTGATAGGAGCAGAGTGCCCTGCCTGGCAGGCTCTTGCCACAGAGGCTTCGCAGTGCTGGCTGGACCTGTGTCAGGACCACAGAACGATGTTGGAAGGGACCTCAAGTCTGCTGCACTATGTGCTTCCACAGCAGGGCCGGGCTGCCCACTCCCCCTCATGATGGCCCTGATGCTTCTCTCGCCTGGCTGACGGCCCATTCCTCCTCCATAATTGGGGCTTGAGTTCTGCTTTGAGGGCACCATGCGGTTTCTAATGAAACTGTGTTATGAACACACTTCCTCCTTGGCTGTAGCTTTCTCCTGAAGGCTGTCGGGTTCTCTGCCAGCGGCTTCGTTACGGTGCCTCTCTTCTCTCCCAAACAGGTTTGGCACATGGAGGAATCCAAAATCTCAGCTTCAAGAAGAATGCACATGACTTTGTACGGAGCTTTTCCTGATATTCCACTACACTCATTGTATAACCTTACACCTTGATTGAATGCCTTTGGTCACTAAGCTTTGCGTCTGACTCTTCCTCCTTGTATCGTGTTTTTATGTCTTTTTAAACTATACGCCGTAAACCTCAACTCTTTTTGGGTCAAATTCTTATTTTTGTTCCAGGTATAGACTACGTTTTACCAGTAGTACGCAGATGGCCTGACCTTAGATAGGAGTCATTTGAACAAAAGGAAACCCGTTAGTTAGTTGTTTTGGTGCCGATCTCTATGGTGCATTAAAACCATAAATTGCTGCTGCTGCAAAAGCCATAGCAGAGTGAGGCTGTCGAGGTTGAATGGATGTGGAGAGCAAAGTAGCGCTAGGATTGTGTGTTAGTTACCCTGCCTGGAACCGGGGCAACGAGGAAGCAGTTTGTCCTTTCCTTGCTTTCTGGGGAGAGGACAGCATCACTGCCTGCACAGTGTTTTTACTCCTGGGAAGCTGGGGCTGCTGTACCCTTCCTTCCTCTCCCAGCTGTTGACTTTTCCATCTCACGGTGGACCTTCCACCTACCTGCCTTTGGATTTATGGAGATCATTTTCTCTTTAGCCATCGGAGCTCCGCAACTACTTAGAAATTCAACTCGCATTGAGCTTTCTTTAAAAAGGAAAACGAGGCAAAAGGAAGGTGCTGGCTACAGGGGAGGTGGCAGGGCTGGTGGGGAGTCAACTCAGAAGAAAATGCCTCCCTTCTAATCTCTCCCCCCTTGAAAGGAAACATCAGATCCCAGTTGTCCCCAGTCTGAACATACCTGACCGTTCCCTCCTGACACCTGATGCTGGTCATCGCTGCTTATCTGGTCTCACTCGATGCATAGCTTCCCCCTGCTGCTGTCCTATCTGCCCCCTCCTTCCGCCCTGCGTAGTGATTTGGTAAGAGAAATTGCCGCCGTTCACGTCCTTCTCCACCGCATAAAGGTATCAAGTTTTATTATTGCAATAAAAATGCTTTATGCTGGCTTTTCTCAGTTCTGTGTGTCGGAGGTTTTTCCCTCGCCTGTGTGCCGCTTAGCGCCGCTGCTCTCCTGGGAGGCAGCCCTCGCCCGGGGTGCTGACGCCGCTTCCGTGGCTGGAGGGTGCTCTGGAGGTGAGGAAGGGCTCGCTTTGCGGCGAGGCTCTTGAGCTTGGACCTTCAGGCACGGAGGGACGGCTGCGGCTCGCAGGTGATTTGGAGCGGGGGAAGCGCGCGCGGGTCTTGCTGCGGCTCCCGATCGCGGCAGGGAGAGCTGGCTGTGCGCGGAGGGGCGGGTACCCGGTCTCGCGGGACGGCGCCTGCGCTCGCAAGCAGCCGGAGGCCTGGCTGAACCGCTCCTTCCCGCAGGCCGTGGCGGGCAGCGTGGGAAATGCTCGGTGCCACGGGCACGGGCCCAACTAGTTCTCTGCTCCTTGGAGCGATTTTTGACTGCTGTTATTGTTGTGTGTAGTAATTGGCTGGGATTTGTATATACATATTTCTATCCGGTGGTTAGAGGAGGCTGGATGTTGCTACGTGTGCAGCATTGCTCTTCCAGCAGCTGCTATTCACAGGTCAGATCAGCCTGGACCTTAAAAACCTGGGGTGTTTCAGCACCTTTCTTGGTGTCCCGGGTGCAGACGCTTTCCTAGATTTGCAGGGCCTTTTTTTTCCTTAGAAACCCTTGCTAGGACAGCGGCATTGGCCGTGTCTGTGCTCTCACCTAGCCAGGACAGCAGGGGCTGCTGCGTCTGTGGCTTTTGGACTGCCGTGCTGAAGCTTGCACGGTTGCTGGTGGCGCCCAGGGAATGCTCTGTGGCTCGTGGTGTAGATGCCCCTGGGTCATTGCTGCTCTGAGTGTCCACGTCAGGGTTAGGGGAATCCAGTCTGGTGCCCGGGGCTTTGCACCGTGCCAGTGTTCCCACCTGCGGGGAATGGGCTGCATGTTTTGCGTTAAAGGTTCCAGTTCCCAAACCTGGTACTTGGATGTGTCGGAGTAATTCTGCTGCTGCCCCCAGGGAATTGGGGTCTGCAGCCCCGGCGGCGATAGCTCTGTGCGCCGTGTCCGGTTCTGCTGCTCGCCCTCCGAGGACGTGGCGAATCCAAGCGCCCGAGCCTCGGCGAGTTT
The DNA here is from genome assembly GCF_028389875.1 of Rhea pennata. NCBI lineage: Eukaryota > Metazoa > Chordata > Aves > Rheiformes > Rheidae > Rhea > Rhea pennata. The sequence continues at coordinate 17,262,193 of NC_084678.1, forward strand.
GCTGGGAGCAGGGGTTGCACTTAAAGGAGGATGTGGTGAGGCTGAAAAACGAGCTGCCTGGACTAGCCCTCTGATGGGTCTTTAGAAGCGATATGAGAAGACTTAAAAGCTTCTGCAGGTTGGACTGCCACCACCTGGGCTCCCGGGGCTGAGCCCTCCGCTGGCACTTGCCGGGGTTGTTGCATGCGCGCAGCTCTGGGTGCCTCGGGCTCGCCGTGCCGGAGTTGGGTGAACGTTCCCGGGTGTCCCGGCCCTGCGGCGTGTGCGGCACCCGCCGCTGAGAGGTGTAAAGCACTTCCCTTAGCTGCTCTGTTTGAGGCCCGGCTCCCCCCGGGCGCTGGCGCCGGCGGGGCTCGGCTGGCTCTCCCGTGCTCCGGGGCACGGCGGCGGCAGGAGCGCCGGGACGGCTGCGCGCGGCGCGGGCCCTCGTGCCGGGCTATCGTTCGCCGCCGGCTGGGAGAGGGCGGCGTGGGGCCGATGCTCTCGGCCACGCTCCCCTGGCCAGTCTCGACGTCCCCGCGCCCGGGGCGCCGGCACGGGGAAGGACGGACCCGCAACGTGGCCATGGGCACTTTGGTGCGCGCTGCCGGCCGTGGCCACCGGCGATGGGTGGAAACTCGAGGCCGGCATGTGAGTTAATTCCCTTTTTCCTAAAGGAAAATTAATGAGGTTTAATTATTAAGCAGCGCCAGGCTGGGCCGGGGCTCTCCGTGCTGGCGGTGAGCTGGAGGCCGGGCGGAGGCAGGAGGGCGGCGGGAGCCGGCGCCGCGGCCGGCGGCCGCTCCGCTGCCCTGGGCGCCTGGCTCCCGTCCTCGTCCTCTCCTCGCCGACCTTCGTCTCGGGGCCGTTTGCCAGCGGTCGGGGTGCAGCGTGCGCGTGAGGCGCGGGCCCCGGAGCACACGCGTGCCGGCGCAGGACCGTGCGTGTGGCACGGGGGCAGCGCCGGGAGCCCCCTCGGTGGCGAGGCCCGTGCAGGGCGTTTTCTCACGGCCACGCAGCGGGGCACCGGGGGGCTAGAAATAGCACGAGTAGATAAATCGTTTCCTCCCGGCCCGGCACGCCGGAGCGGCGGCACAGGGTGAGCCCGGGGCCGGGACATGCCCGGCCGCGCGCCCTCCGCCCGCGGGGCCCTGGCTCTGTTTTTCCGCTGCGGCGTGGGACTCGTCTCATCGCCCCGCACGCCCGGGAGGCAGCAGGGGCTGGAACAGAGGCATCAGCTGGCAGCGGCGGAGCTGGGTTGTGGAGCCGCTGGCGGGGAGGGGGAGATGCCTCGGGGTGGAGGGGGGCGCTGGGGGCCGCCGCGGAGCACCGGGGTCCGGGAAAACCATCCCCATCCCCATCCCCATCCCCATCCCCATCCCCATCTCCATCCCCATCCCCATCCCCATCCCCATCCTGCCTGTGCTCCTCGACGGGGCCAGGCCTCTTCCCGCTGCCCCTGCCTGCCTTCCTCTTCCTCCTCCTCTTCCTCACCTGTGCGGCAGCAGTCAGCTGAGCGGGCCAGGCCCCTCCCCGGGCCGCTGCGCCCGGATAAAACCCCGGGGTTCGGGGCAAAGGGCAGCGCCGGAGCCGGGAGCTGCCTGCAGGTGAGTCCTGCGGGGGAGGGCTGGGGTCCCCGTGCCCCCGCCCCCGCGGTGCCTTGCAGACCGGCTCTGTCGGGCAGGCACCGGGTATCCCTCACCCCCCTTCCCGGAGCATCCCGGCCCTCGGGGCGACGCGCGCCGGCGGGGAGCAGCGACGGGAGGGTTTCGCCCGGGGCGGCACCTCCCGCCCGGCGCAGCCCCCGCGGCTCCCCAGCCCCCTCGCCGGGGCCGGCGGCGATTCCCGGCCGCTTCCCGCGAGGAGCCGCGTCCCGGCCCGCTCGCGGGTGGCTCCGAAACGCCCCGGCCTCGTCCGCAGGCGCAGCCGCGGGAGGCAGCGATGGCAGCTCTGTACCCCTCCCTCGAGGACTTGAAAATTCACCAAATCCTGGAGGTGAGCGTCGGCGCCCCGAGCCGCCGCCGAGCCGGCCCCGCTGCCGGGGGGCGAGGGGGGCGGCCCGGGGCTCCCCGGGGCCGCCGTGAGCCCACGCCGTCTCTCCGCAGGCGCAGGCGAGCGCCGGCGCCCGGACCCCCCCCCACGGCGCCCGTCGGGGAGGAGCCGAACCTCCCCCCCGGCGCCGGTGAGCGGGTTGCGCTCGGGTCCCCGCGGGAGGGCACTGCCGGGGCGGGGGGGGGGGGGGACACGGGCCGTGCACCGCGCTCGGCTGAGACCCTGCAACTCGGTACACGGGCTGGGCTGCCGCTTGGGGGGGGGTTTCTCCTCCTTCCCCCCCCCCCCAACCCCGCCCGTTCCCTCGAGCCGGTCACCGGCTCCCTGTCCCCAAAGGTGGTGGGGGGGGTTCCCAGGGGGAAGGGGGGGCGACATGGGGGGGGGGGGGTCCCGGCAGCGCCGCCGCCGAGCTGAGCCCGGCCTCGCCATGCCCCCCCCCCGCCGCCCGCAGCGGTGCCCGCGCTCTACCCCGACCTGGCCGCGCTGGAGGAGCGCGCGGGGCCGCGGCGGGCGGGCGGGCGGCCGGGGCTGCGCGAGATCCACCTCCGCAAGGACGAGCGCGGCGACACGGGGCTGCGGCTGAGGAACGTCGACCAGGTGAGGCCGTGGCCGGCGGGCGGGCGGGCGTCCCCGTGCCCCCCCCCCGGCGCCCCCCATGCACCGCTCCCCTTGCCCGTGCCCGTCCCCAGGGCCTCTTCGTGCGGCTGGTGGAGGCCGGCTCGCCGGCGGCGCTGGCGGGGCTGCGCTTCGGCGACCAGGTGCTGCAGCTCGACGGGCGCAGCTGCGCCGGCTGGAGCAGCGGCAGGGCCCGCCGGGCGCTCAGGAAGGCGTCCGCCGAGAAGCTGGTGCTGGTGGTGCGGGACAGGTGAGGCCGGCGGGATGGGTGGGGGGCGCTGGGGGCCGCGCCGACCCCCGTCACCGTCACCTCCATCACCGTCACCCCCCTCACCATCACCACCACCATCACCCTCATCACCGTCATCATTCCCCCCACCCTCACGCCCCTCACCCTCACGCCCCCCCCCACCACCCCCATCACCCCCCCCACCACCATCACCCCCCACCATCACCACCACCTTTGCCCCCCCCACCCCGCTCTGCTCCCCGCAGCCCCTTCCAGTGCACCGTGACCGTGCACAAGGACAGCGCCGGGCGCCTGGGCTTCGTCCTCAAGAAGGGGCAGATCGTGTCGCTGGCCCAGGACGGCTCCGCCGCCCGCAACGGCCTCCTCACCCGCCACCGCGTCTGCGAGGTGAACGGCCAGGACGTCGTCGGCCTCCAGGTAGGGCCGGGGCCGCGGTGGAGCGGGGCTCGGCCCCGGGCGGCCGCCGCTCGCCCCCCACCCCGCTCCTTCGCCCCCCACCCCAGGACAAGCAGCTCACGGAGGTGCTGGCCGCGGCCGGGCGCGCCGTCACGCTCGCCGTCATCCCCGCCGTCATCTACAAGCGCGTGGCCAAGCGGTGAGTCCGCGTCCCCCCCGCCGCGCACCCGCTCCGGCAGGCGCCCGACGCCGGCTCCAGCGAAAGCAGACACGGACCCAGCGACGTTTATTACAGCCACCACAGACAGCGGTTACAGGACAGCGGAAACGACAGAAGGGGGGGGGTACAGCTTTTTAAGTTCTGTATTTAAAAAATATATTATATAGATTTGTCTTTCAAATATAGTCGTTACATTTATTTCCTGGCAAAGCTTTGGATAGTCTGGCAGACGCGTACGCACACCCACAAACACATTGCACGAGAGGCTGGCGTCCCAGCGCCGCGCTGCTGCCGTTTCTCCCCAAACCTCTCCGACGGCAGTCACCTCCTCCTCCTCCTCCTCCTCCTCCTGCTCCTGCTCCGCGCGGCCGGGAGGCGGCTGCCGCGACGGCGCGGGGACGGCGGCACCAGCGCCGCGCGGGCAGCGGGAACGCTCCTGGCTCGAGCCGCCAAGAAGCTGCAGACATTCAGGTGCGGGGCCGGGGCCCAGGGAGGGCGCAGGGGGCCCCAGATCGCGCGCTCCCCGGCTGATCAATCTTTGCTGTCTTTGCTTGTTTAAAAAAAAAGAAAAAAAAAAAAGGCATTTTTGTCTTTTTTCCTGGCAGGCAAGAGCGGCTCGGCTCTGCCCAGGGCAGGCGGGGCCGCCTGCCGATGCCTCCCCCCTGCTGCCTCCATGCAACAGGGCTCCAGTCTTTACCAAAAAAAAAAGAAAAAAAAAAAGTGAATATAGTGCACAGCAAAAAATGAAGGGTCTCGACCACGAGGCTCCATCCCAGGGCCGCGGCGGCTCCGGCTTGCGTGAGGTATATCCGATTGCTGCGCGGCCCCGGGGAAACGTCTCCCGAGCAGCTCGCAGGGGGCCGGGCGGGACGAGGAGGGTGCAGGAGCGGCGGGGAGGGACCCTCCGGTCCCCTTTTCTCCTGGCAGCTTTCCTTCAGCCGCCGAGCTGCAGCCAGCCCTGTTCCTGTGCCCGGAGAGAGGAGCTTGGTGCCCCGCTCCTGCCTCGGCTGGTGCACGGGCCCGGGGCGCACAAGGAAGGGGGGAAAAAAAATGCAAAGAAAAGCGAGTGCAACGAGCGGAGGCGAGTCCCCGCGGCACCGCGCGGCTGCCTGCGTGGTCGCCCCTCTTCCAGAAATGGTCTTTTTTTGTTGTTGCTTTCCGAGGCGCCCCGCTCCTCCTCCCAGCCCTCCCGGCGGTGGGGCGCCCCGCGGCGCTCGGGGGGCTTTGCGCGGCCGGTCGGGGGCGGCGGGCGCCTAGGGCTGGGAGGCGCCCGGGGCGCCGACGGAGCGGCAGCCGATCCGGCGGATGGAGTGCAGGGCCACGGTGCAGCAGCCGCGCAGCAGCGAGCTGATGTTGTAGACGGGCTGGCCCTGCCGGCGCTGCGAGCGGCACAGCCAGGCCACCGTGGGCACCGCCGGCACCACCACCGCCAGCAGATCCACCAGGAAGTGGCGGCTCCAGTAGCTCTTGGACGGGGCCGCGTCGCGGCTCGTCTCCGCCGCCGCCTCCTCGTCCGCGCCGCACGCGATGGCCACGGGCTGGCTGCCGCCGCGGGGCTGGTGCACGGCCGGGTTGCGGCAGGCCGGTCCCGGGCCGTCCTGCTTGCCGGCCCCCGCCTCGGCCCCGGCGTCCAGGGCCGCCAGGTCTGCGGCCCCGGGGAAGTTTGGCGGCTCGGCGCCGGGCGGGAGGTCTTCCATTTCGGACACCCAGGCTGAAGTGGGGCTCCCCAAGCTGCAAGCCTGGGACTTCATCACCTTCTCCAGGAGGGTGTCCAGGTCGGGCTGGTAGTGCAGCAAGTCCGTCTGGATGGCGCGCTCCTGCATGCAGCTGGCCTGCACGCCGGCCTCCACGCCGGCCCGCGCGCCCAGCAGCTTCTCGTAGGTGCCGCTGGCGGGGAGCCGGGCGGGGGGCTCGCGGGGCCCGGCCCCCTCGGCGCGGGGCTCCGGCCAGTCCGTGCGGCTCGGCGCCTCGTCGGCGTTGGCGAAGCCGCTGTCGGCCCCCTCGTCCGCCGAGATGGTCTGCGAGCCGCCGTTGCGGTCGCCGGCCGCCTGGTCGCTCAGCTTGGTGTAGGTGGAGCTGCGGGTGAGGGAGCGGGCGGGCGAGCCCCCCGCCGACTCGCCGGCCCCCTCCTCCTTCGGCGCCCCGTTCTGCGCCAGCTCCATGCTGTGCAGCAGCGTCTCCAGCTTCTTGTTCTGGATGTTGATGTCCACGAAGTACTTCTGGAGCCCCTTGTCCTTCTCCATCAGGTTGTTCTTCACCGTGTCGATGACCTGCTTCAGCTGCTTGATCTCCTTGCGGGCCTCCTTCAGCGCCAGCTGGGCCTCCACGCGGTGGCACTCCTCCTCGATCCAGTCCTCCTGCATCCGCGACAGCTGCGTTTTCAGGTCCTCGATCTCGGCATCTCTGCAACAGACGGACAGGTCGGGGGATCGGCGGGAGAGGGGAGGCGCGCCGGAGGCCCCGCGGCAAGGGAGAGCCTACGGCGCCCACGACCCGCGGCCCCCCCGGGCCAGCGCTCACCTGTCCTGCAGCCGCTCCTGCGTGTCCTTCAGCCGGGCCTTCAGGTGCCTAATGCAGACCTCCTTCTGCTGCAGGGGCGTGAGGTACTGCTCCGGCGTCGGGGGCTTGATGCCGTGGTTGTCGCTGCACAGGTTGTACTTGGCAGGCCGCCTGCGGAGACACGGCGGTCACGGCCCCCTCCAGCCGCGGGGGGGGGGGGGGGGCTCGCTGCCCCGCGTGCGCGTGGACCGCAGGGGACCGGAGGGGCCGAATTCCCCTCGGAGCATCCCGGAGGGGAAGCACAGAAGCTGCCCTGGACGCCTGGAGACGCGGGGACTCGCGCCCAGGGAGAGCAGGGCAGGTGGGGGCTGCACCGGCACAGCTCACGTCTCTGGCCCAATGCCCGGGGCAGCGCAACAGGCGCAGGGTGCCCAGGGATGGGTGGAAGAGCTGCTGCTCCAGGGCCACACGTCCGGGCTGGGCCGGCAGCAGTGCGGGGCACACGGAGAGCTGCAGGAAGCCTGAAACCTTCGTGCATCGTGGCGGGGAGGCCCAAGCCCCGCCGTGCGTCGCGGCGGGGCGTCCTTAAACCCCGTGCGGCGCGGCAGGAAGGCACAAACCTCCTGCGCGCCACGGCAGGGGAGCCCCCGAGCCCGCACACCGCGGGCGGGCAGCCCCGAGCCCCGTGCGCTGCAGCACAACGGCCCCGAGCCCCGCGCACGCGCCAGCGCGGCGCCAAGCCCCCGTGCCCCGCGGCGGGGCAGCCCGGCAGCGCCGGCTCCGACCCGGCCAGGCACCCGAGCAACGCGCCGGGAGGAGCCGGGCGGCTTCGTGCCACCCCCCGGCAGCGGGGCGGCTGCCCGGTGCCCGCGCCGGCGCGCCCGCCTTCCCCGAGGGGCCCTCCGAAGCGGCTCTGCGGCCGGCGCCGGTTACCTCGGCGTGGGGCTGCTGTCGCTGCCCTTGCAGGAGCCCGAGTTGCTGCTGCTGCTCAGCGAGGAGGTGCCGTAGGTGTCCCTCCCGGGGGGCGAGGGGCGCCTGGAGGCAGGGAGAAGAGGCTGCGTCTCAGGCCGAGTGGCGGAGGGCGCCGAAGACTTAAAGAAGGAGGCAAAGCCACTCCGTCCATAGACCCCGCGGCTGCCGGCCACCGCGCCGGGAACGCACAAGACAAAAGGACAAAACAAACAGCAGGGATCAAAATGGCACTGGCACCGGCACGGCACGGCACGGCCGTCCCCGGCAGGCTGCGGCCGCGGGCGAGCGCGGAGGCAGGGCCGGGCGGGCCCCGCTCCGGCGCCCCGGGGATGCCGCTGCAGCCCCCCGGCCCCGTGACGCCCCTTTTCTCCAGCTTATCAGCTGCCGGAGAGTTTTTCTGCGGGCTAAGGTGCTTCCCGGCTTTGCTGCCCTCGAGCCCGGCAGCCGCACCCCGGGCGCCGGGCGCGGGGATCTCCGCCAACGCCGCCAGCTGCCGCGGCGGGGAGAGGGACGGGGCGAAGCACGTGCCTGGGCGGCTGCAGGCACGACCGGGGCAAGCGCTGCGCAGCGGCCGGGCACGTGCAACGGGGCGCCCAGCAGCCGCCGGCGGCCGTCGCGCCGCGCCGCCAAGGGCCCCCCACCCCGGGAGAAGCGCTACGCCGGCTCCGGCGCGCGCTGCCGGTGGCGAGAGGCAGAAGCATATTCACCTTCGCGAGCCGGTGGAAGAACGCCTGCTCCCCGGCAGAGACATTGCAGCGGCGCCGCAGGTCCTGGCCGCGGGACCAACCGGTGCTTCAGCTGCGGAGGTAACGGAGAGAGGCGGTGAAGGCAGGGCACCGCCGCGCGCGGGAACGGGCAGCGCGCGCCGCGCCGCCGGGGAGGCTGCCCCGGCGGGGAGGCATCGCCGCAGGCCCGCGGGCGGCGGGGACGGCCCTGGCGACACGCGAACGCTGCCCCGCGGCGGTTGCTGTGCCCTCCCCAAGCTGCCCTGCGCTCCCGCATTTTATTAACTAAGTCCAAATCACCCGTTCGCCAGTGAAATCAGGTGATCAAACACAGTCCTCGCACGATGCTGCAGGAGCAGCCAGTCTCCTACGAAACCCAGCTCTTGTTTTCCTCTACATAAATAGGCCAGATCCAGAGACCTGCAGGCGGCTGGGGCTGCTCGAGCAGGACGCTGCAGAGGAGAGAAAACCCGAATCCGAGCGCCGCTGGTGCACGAGCCGGCGCCGGAGCGATGCCCCCGCGCCCGGGCGCGCTCGCAGGCTGCCAGGGCGGGGGACGGTGCAGGGTCTCCTGTCCCGTCCCGTCGGCCCCGAGCTGGTTCGAGCTGCCGGCGTTTGCCCCAGATTTTGGCTGCTTCAGCTGCCAACCAGCTGGCGGGCGACGGGTGACGCCAAGGGCTGCAGGGTGGAAACGCCGGGAGAGGACCCGCGGCGGGGGGGGGGGGTGCTCGGGGGGCGGGAAGGCGTCCGGCCCTGCCTGCCGGGTAAAAGCCGCAGGAGCGACAGCGCGCAGGGCTGGGCGGCGGCTAAGGCAGCACCGTGAATCAGCACCGGGCGCGCGAGAGCCGAGCGCGGTCGGCGAGGAGCCCTCCCTGCAGCAGAGCCGCGCCGCGGGGCCACCACGCGTTGCACGGTGCTGGCCCACGCGGCCGGAGCAGTCCCGGGCTGCCTCTGCCCCCTGCTCTGCCCCGGTCGCAGCAGGTCCCTTCGCTCGCGAAGATGCTCTGCTGGGAGGGAGCCCTTCGCGCCGGCTCGGGGCTGACGCGGCACCGAGCAAGTGCCGGAAGGGGGGGGAGCGTGGCCGTGCCGGCAGGGCCCCCGTGCCGGTTAGCACCGTGCCGGGGCACCCGCGCGCGGCCCCTCGGTGCCTCCCGCCGGCACCCCGCGGCCTCGGTGGGGAAGCACACCTCCTCCTCCTCCTCCTCCTCCTCCTGCCCGTGCTGCAGGCTGCCCAGGAAAGCTGCGCTAGACAGACTTCTCACTGAAGCTAACAACACCCGCGCCCACGTGCTGCACCGCTGCTTCAGACTCTGCGCCTAAAGGCGAAGGTAATCCCCCACCCGCACGCTCAGGGGCATCGGGGTACGTATTTAGAGCAAAGGGAGCCTGGCCGTGCAAGCGCAAGGAAATCCAACGTCATCTTAGCGCAGCTGAAACGCAGGAAAGGACCAAGCAGAAGGGACGTCTCCTTCCCGCGCGCTCCGTCCCAAGCCGCCGCCGCGGGCCGAGGGCAGAGCCCTTCCCACGGGGACACAAGGCGCCGGGGAGCTCTTCGCTGAAGGCACCGAGGGGATTTTCGGGCTCGCAGGCGGTTTCTGCCGCGGCCGCTCGGCCGTTAGGCATCAGGAGGAACGCGCCGGGGGGGGGACGGGAGGCGTTCGAAGATAAGTAACGGAGCCGCTGCCGGGGAGCGCCAAGAGATGCAGCAGCAATTGGCAAAATCCAGGAAAGCATCTAATGGACGGGGCGCCAGGGAAGAGCCGGAGCAAAGCCGCAAGGACAAACAGAAACGCAGAAACCCCGCGGACGCGGCCGGGCGGAGAGCGCGGCGCAGGGCCGCGGCGCCGGGGAGGCGAGCAGGCAGCTCCCAGCAGCGGCCCGAGGCTGGAGCGAGCCCCTGGAAACGACCGCCGAGAGCCGCGGCCGCGCGCGGGGAAACCCCCGGCGCGGGAGCCCCGCGGAGCGCCGCGCCGCGCCGGGAGCTCGCGGCCGGCAGACCCACGCCGTGCCGAGGACGAATAAAATTAAAAGACGAGGATCCGGGTGGAAGATGGAAGCTCTGCTGCGTGACGGAGACGTGGCCGAAACTTTCGCACCCCGGCAGCGGCGGTTCTGCAGCCGGACGGTCTCAGAGGGGCAGCGGCGGCCGGGGCCGGACTCGCCCCGCCGGCTCGGCTCTTCCCGGCTGCCCAGCGAGGCGACTCCTCGCGTGTTCGGCAGGCTGCGGCGGGTCCCGCAGCGCCAACACGCCGCAGCTGATCTGCCAGCCCCAGGAAGGGCGCGTTTGCAAGCTGGCGCTCACGGCGGCCTGACGGACATCCAGTGACGCGAACGGATTTCCACCGCTTCGTTTTAGTCTCTTCCGCACAGCAAGGCATCCGAGGAATATTTTGCAGGACGCAGAAAAAGCACGAGAAAATCCCATCCGATTGCTACCGAGCTGACGGCAAGGGCGCCCGGCACCTCGGCCCCTCCGGCACGGCACGGCACGGCACGCGCCCTGGCCCGGGCGCATTCCCCTTTGCCAGCGCTGGGAGATGCGGCTCGTCCTGCACGGAAACGGAGCCAAAGGACTCTCGGTCAGAGCCCTGCAATGAGCTCGGTGAAGCCTCTGCTGCTTCCTCAGCTCTTTCCACCGGGTTTTTTTTTTTGCTAACGCAGGCTCTCAGGTTCGCTGCCGTGAGCTCCCGAGACATCTCGCTTTACGGCGGCGCGGTTTCAGCGAGACGCGCTGCCGCTGGGCTGCGCCGCCCGCTCATCCCGCGCTTCGCGAGGCTGCGCCGGGATCACGCCGCGTTCACCTCCCCCGTTGGCAGGGCCGGAGAAAACCGCTGAGCTTGCGGCAGCGGGGCCGGAGCAGGGCGGCCGGGCTCAGCCCCGGCGCGGCGCGCGCTCGCCGGCTGCGCTGTTTCTCCTAGCGAACCTGGACAGTTGTTATGTTTTCCTGAACACAGCGTTAACAGACTACCTCTGCGGTGCATCACCCACGCAAGGCCCTAAATGGAGCTGCAAGACGGCCTTAAACGGGGCCAGGGCTGAAAATAGCTCACAAACAGCGGCGGCGTGGGAGGCGCCGAGCCGAGGTCCCGAGCGCCGCGTGCGGGACGGGAGGTGCCCGCTCAGCCTCCCAAACCTAGTCCTAAAACCACGAAGAGACTCGAGGCTCCACAAAGGTCTGGGAGAGCAGCAGGCTCCGGAGGACGGCAGCGACCCCAGGACGGGTCCGAGGGCCCGGGCGGCGCTTGGGCGGCAGCGGAAAGCGCCTCTTTCCCTGCCCGCTGCGGGGTTGCTCCCCGGGCCAGCGGCTGTCGGTCACTGCTCCACCCGCATTACCGCCCTGCCCGGCTGCGAGCGGACACGGGCTCTGGAGGAAACTCTTCAAGCCGCACCCGAGGCCAGTCTGATGCCCACTTTGTTTCATGCCTCCCGGACCGCTTCTCCCAGGATTAAGGGCCACTGCGCTCCCGTCTGGCGGTTTCCAAGGAAGCGGCGATACTTCCAAGGGGCTTGTAAAACACTGCTCTCCGAAGGCACGCTCTGCCCGGCGGACACGATCTCCGCGGAAAAGCGGGCAGACCTTCACCTGCGCGTCGGGCAAAGGCAGGCGCTCTGGTTTTAGTCAGAGCACAGTGCTCTGGGCAAGAGCAGAGACAAAACACACAGGACGTTTATGCAACAGCACCAGAAAATCAATTTTGCTAAGAGTTGTTGCAACACCCCTAATGACATACTGGAGTATTCTCTTGTATTCTCGTTTGCCGTGAGATGCCGAGTTTACACTCAGAGATTACAGCAGAACAGAGACCATCAGAAGGACTGGGGTTTTGCAGCTCAGTTTTCCAGCTGGTCTGGCCCCAGGGCTGCGGGGAGAGGCACCGTGTCCCCCTCCCCTTGGGACGGGGAAGCCCAGCTGCATGACCCCAGGCGTGCGGTGCGACCCTGCACGGTGCTGCACGTCCTCCTTGGAGCGGGATGGCTCAGGTCATCCCCTTTTCCCAAGCCCTTGAAGGCTACTTTGCTGCAAACCTAGCAGGCCCACAACGGCATTTGTGCAGCGCGTGGTACCTCTTAGCACACACTAAGGCTCCCAACTAGCCCGAATATATATATTTTTTTCTTGCTGGAGCCTCTTCAGAGGTGGAGGTACACAGGGAAAAGAGCTTCATGACAAATACTTTAGCAGCAGCGGGAACAGTTATAACAAGAGCAGGAGCAGGCTCTCTGGGATCCAGACCTCACAGTCCCAGGGGAGCCTGGAGAGACTGGCTATTTGAAGATGGAAGCGCAAGTACTCTATAGAGAGGCCATACCATACTGTGCTGCCTGGGAGCAGGTTCAGGCCTGGCAAGTAGAAAGAAGAGACAGCTCCTTTGGGATATGAACGCAGAAACATGGAAGAAAAATTCACCTTTTGGCACAACAGCTACTCCTCCCCTGCACGCACACGCACGCAGCCTCAGCAGCGGTGGAAGTAGGTCTCTTAACCACAACCCACCTTGAATCTCGGCTGGGAAAGACGGTGGTCACGGAGGATTAGCGCTAGGTCTCTCCACCGCTGTAACGTCCTACTTTAACAGCGTGCCAAATCTCCCATCGCAGCCTGCTGCAAAGCTTTCGGCTGCCCAGGCACAGACATTGCCCCCTTCTGAACCCGAGACAGAGAGAGAACCTCACGGACCACAGAGACTGCTGAAGCCCTGAAGAACATTATTTTCACCTTCTAGCACAAGGTCATGACACAGCAGACACGTTACCAAGAGAAGGGTGGGGACACTGGTGTTTTATAGGCATAACAAATGCACAGCAGCGGGTTTGTGCGTGACAACCAGTGAGCACTGACCTTGCGGGGAGAAGAAAAAAGGAACACGCAGCTCATCAATCAGCTCGTGTATTTTTTGAATCCCCTTGGAGATGCAGCATTAAGCTATTAAATAATAAAGCCTCGGTTGCAGAGCGGCTCCAGCTTCCGCAGCGCCCCGTGGTGCTGGGAGGCGCACTGGGACTCCGTGCGAGCAGGCGCAGGGTTGATGCGCGCGGTGAGGGTCTGGTGCACGCGATCTGGGGAACACGACGGAGGTCTGGAGCACGCAATGCAGGTCTGGGGCGTGCAGTGAAGGTCTGGGGCACGTCACCGTGGCCCGACGGTGCCACGTGGGACCGGTGCACGCACTGCAGGTCCGGGGCGTGCGATGCGGGTCCGGGGCGTGCGAGGTGGGTCTGGCGCACAGGGTGTGGCGAGCGTGACGTGCGTCCGGTGCACGGCGCGTGGGGCTGGCGCGCGCAACGCGGCCCGCCGGCCTGCGATGCGGACCTGGTACCCGAGCCGTGGGGCCGGCACCCGCGCGCGCCGTGGGTCCAGCAAGCGTGACACGCGCCCGGTGCCCACGGCGCGGGGCTGGCGCCTGCGCTGCGGGCCCCATCCTGCTCCCACCCCGCGCACCCCCGGGCCCGGAGCGGCTCCCGCGCCCGCAGCGTGCGGGGGGGCGGGGGAGGAATGAGTCAGCGCGGCCGCGGAGGCCCGGCCGCCCCCGCCCGCGCTGCGCGCCCCGCGCCCCGCTCACCTGCGCGGGGCCCCGCGGGTGTCCGCGACGGCGGCGGCCTCAGCGACCTGCCGGGGAAGGGAGAGAGCGCGGCGGTGAGCGCCGGCTGCGCGGGGCGGGGCGCGCAGCGGGGCGCAACCCCCGCCCCGCTCCCTCCCCCGCCTCCAGCACCTGCGCCGGCCTCCATGGGCGCTGCGGGCGGCTCCGCGCGGCTCCGCGCAGCGCGGCGGTGCGGGGAGGGATGGAGGATGCAGGGAGGGACGGAGGATGGATAGCGGGTGGACGGAGGATGCAGGGAGGGAGGGAGGGCGGGAGGGATGAGCCTTGCAGCTGCGTAATTTGCAGCGCTCTCTGCGCTCTTAAAGCGACGGCGCAACTCCTCAGTTTCCATGGCAACTGCCCGGGCCGGGGGCGCGGCGCGGCCCCAGCGCGCTCCCCCCGCCGGCGCGGGCGGCTCGGGGCCGCGCAGGCTGCCGCGCTCCCCTGCGCAGCCCTGCGGCAGCGGCCCCCGTGCGTTGTGCATGTCCATCAGATTTTATATATGTATATAAATATATATTTATATTTAAAAGCTTCGCCCCGTCAGAGCCCAGTTTGGGTAGCGGTGCTGGAAGTGAGCACCAAACCGGAGCGTTGCGCTTGAATTCCCGCTGGTAACCCCCCTGAGAGCGCGTGTCCGACCTCTCTCAGACAAATTCTGGTTACTCGTAATGCTACCTATGCATTTCCTTCTATAGCTATTAATTTACCTCTTCTAACTTATTTCAAATGCAAACATGTAGGGCACAGCTGCTCAAGGTCTACCTGGACCCACTGAGTAACTTACTGTGGCCACTCGGCCAGAAGCAGTGTTTTGGCTCTATTTTTGCACTGGTAACCGTGGCTGAGAGGAATCAGCGGCTGCTGCAACATCCCTCAAGAGACCGGGAGAACCATAAAATGCTGTACATGCATGTATACCGACGTTACATCTGTGCATATAACAGCTAACATACACAAATGTACACATAAACTTAGGGAGGGAAAGCGTGTTCACCTGTTGGCAAGGTCAGCGTAGAGTTTACCCGTACGTTGGATCTGGATCAGACTCCAGTATCTCATCAGCCTTGATCTAGATTAAGAAACAAAACCCACATCTAAATATATGCAGCAAGTATGCAGATTTAGCCCATAATAGAAGTGTTATAATTCCTTTGCCTTTGCAAACTCTATTTATACAGCCCCAGACAGTTATTTCAGAATTCTGACAACTCTATTCCGTAAACATATTCTATTCTTTCTTCCAGTATAATTTCCTGCAAGATTTTCACCTCATTTGTTCCAATATACAGATCATTTTCAATGTATAGAGATCCTGCCAATTTGTCTCTTATTTCTTGTAGTTTGCATGCTGTTTTCCTCCAGCCGCCCTTTGTTTCTGTATTTTCTGGTGGATAGGATGCATATCCTTTCTCCCTGAAAAGAAAATTAATTAGTTATCACATCTGCTATCACTGTTACTCCTCCTGCCATTAAGGCAAAGGCAGATGTGGCAGTAGCAAGTCGCTTGGGTTTATGAGATGCACATTAGTTTCAGATATCTTGTGGGGCAGAAAAATGGTATGTTCTTCTCTCGCTGTCTTGCTTTTTGTTTTGTTTCCTTCCCAATCGCTTATGCAGCAATTTTTCTCTGTTTATATCACATACAGAATGCCTCAGGCCTAAGTTTCAAGTCTCCAACATTACCTCACCAATTCCTCCTCCTTGTAATATTTGGATGTAGAGGAATGAAGGAATTACCACAAGACTTTTCCAGATACGGGGGAAATTGTTATTTTCCCCAATTTTTAAAAACAGTGCAAAGGATACTTCAGAAATAAGGAATAAGAGAGTCAATAACCATTGTTTTAAGTAAGATTACACTGAAGGGAACTTTAGGGGAAGGGGTGGAAAAACTCACCTTTTTACAAGGTCATAATATTCCCAAATTCTCAAAATCTTTGAGGTGACTTCTCACAGTTTTGTGTTTTAGTGTACAGCTCAGTTTCCCCTGATGCTGTGTAGTGTATTCTTTCTGGTTCGCACGGGAGAGCTGGGACTCCCCCAGAGACGTACCATGCTTTGGTGGTTAGGTCTTCTGTCTGGGAATGAAGGAGACATTTTCATTCCTCATTCTGCCATTGGCCTGCTCCCAAGATGACAAACTCTAGATTTTTAGACTCAAGCATTTTCTCCAGCACAGATTGATACTCAGAATCTTAAATGAAACTGCCTGGCTAGCCCTCAAAGAAATGAAGAGAACAGGCCATTCTTAACCACAGTCACAGGCTAGGCAAAGTTTGTCTAGCATTTCTCCTGTTTGTGGCAGAAAAGGCAAATACGATTGCTTTTACAGAGGAGAAAAGGTCTCTGCATTTTACCAAAGAGGATCCTACACTCAGAAAAAGTAAAACCTCAGAGTACAATGGCAAAGACTTCCTACTGCCTATTTTACCAGCTATTCTGAAATGGAAAAAAGAAAAGCAAATTGAAACAAAAACTCCAGCCAGCCAACCAAAAACAAACAACAACAACAACAACAAAAAAATCTCCCATCCATTTCTGCCCAGTTCAAAGTGATTAAGTAATTTTAAAATCTTTTTACTCATCTGAATAGACTCCTGGAAAGCAATAATAAGTGTTTCTCTTCTTCAGATTCTCTATACTCTATAGCGACGAATAATTTTATGCATGACATGGAAACAGCATATGTTAGCAGGACTAGACACTCAAAGAGTGTAACTAAAACTGATAAATATCTGGAAATTTAGAGTGCATGATAATATTCTCCAGCCTTTGAAATTTTAAGAAAAAATCACAGAAAATGCTGACTCTAAAAAGTCAAACCCAAACTACAAATAGATGGCTTCTGATTTTGATCCTTCAGAAAAAATACGAAAGAGCTAGAGACATCTTCTGTTTTCTGTTGATTTAATACTGAAGTATGTCAACATAAAACACAGTTACATTTTGTTTAAAGTATTAAGATTCACAAACATTCCATATTTAGTAACTTTAATGTAACTGCTTTATCCTACATGAAAAACACTAACTTTACAACATGGAAATAGAAGTGTTAAAACTTTTTAAAAATTAGGTAAAAATGCAAAGAACTAATATCTCCATTTAAATAGGTCTACACATAAATAAAAAATAATCTTTATCTAAGCATGCTCCATGAGATCTAAAATTTCAGAGGTTAGGATTTCTTCCTGAAACATGTGCAACTCTTAAGGATAGCAGAACTTGTCTCAGCTTTAAAATACAAAAATTATGCTAGAGATAATAGCTCTCTAGACCTTAAAATATGAAATGTTGAACATTCTTGGAAAGCCATAAGATTTTTAAATGGACTAGTGTTGCTGATAAACACAGTTTGACGGATTTTTCTTTACTGATGGTGTTAGTAGTAAACACACACAAGCCCTTCAGTTATTGAGTGAGCAGAACACATTATGTCTTCCAATAAACTACATGAGTTTCTAGAAACATGTTTGGGTTGTGGATCTGCATTAGATGAAAGGACTGCATGGTCCATTAAATGTGAACATTTGTTCTTTGTCTACATAGCCCAAGATCTCTAACAAAAGCATCAGTATTATCCAGCAATGCTGTGAAATTGTATATAACTCCCTTATGGATCTTTTTTTTTTAAAAAAAAGAATAAACAGTGAAAAAGTTTGCTCTTTAGTTTAACAAAAATATTTTAAAAATAATTTAATCTCCAAAACTATACTCTAAGAAAGGTTTGAAAGAATTTTCATAAAAACCTTAAGAATGTAAATCTTGTGTGGAATATCTATTTTTAGCTGTCATTTACTAACAGAATAATTAACCATTCATTATATAAACATACATGTTAAAACTAAACATAATAATGAACACCTTGCTAACCAGTATTGAAGTAACACATCTGCACAAGTTTAGTTACTTTGCAGTTCTGAAGGGACAGACAAATGAAGGAGAGTTCTGCTTAGTTCACCATGGTTTGACAAGAATTTCAGTCAATTTTTCAGGGAAAAGATTTTCTGAAAAATTAAGGTTTTTTTAATAGCTTATCTGAATATTACATGATTTCAGAGAGTATTGAACATAGGGCCTACAGTTGCTGTGATGTCAGCAAAAGGAGCACTTTGAGTAAGCTCAATAACCAACTGTTTCTTTAGAACAAGAAAGATGTAAAACTTGGCTGCAGCTTCTTTCCGGTTGTTTTTCTGACAGAGCTCCAGTAAACTGAAAGAATTCACTCCTGATTTGTTCATGTGCTGTATAAGAGGGAGAAAAAAAGAAAAGGGGAAAGGGAAAGGGAAAGAATGGAAAGGGAAAGGGAAAGGGAAAGGGAAAGGGAAAGGGAAAGGGAAAGGGAAAGGGAAAGGGAAAGGGAAAGAAGAGAATAAAAGAAAAAAGAAAAAAGAAAAGGAAAAGGAAAAGGAAAAGAATCATTTAGGTCAGCTTAACTGCCAATAAAACCATACCTCATCAAGTTTGAACTGAAAAGTACTTTTGCTCAGAGTGAATATTTTCCAGTTGAATAGTATCTTATCTTGGCTTTTACATTTATAGAGTGGCTCTTAATATTTTATTGCCATAATATTGCTACCACCTACATATGTTACAAAAATTTACATGCCTGCAATTCCACTGAATTCAGTGAAATTGTAGTGAGGCATAAAATGAAGCATATCTGTAATGATTTTCATGATTCAAAACAATAAAAATCATTGCATACTCTGTTCTTTGAATAGAGATTACCAGCTATATCATAGACAAATTAATTCAGAATTAACTAATTATTATTATGGTTTGGTTTTAAATACCTACACATAAATTTAAGTATTTATTTATGGGTATTACACACAGCTTTTTAAAAGTGTTAACATAAAATAACTAAAAAAACCCAGAAGGTTGCAAAGTCAACCTCCAGCACTAGGGAAAAGCTAGGCTGAGAGCAAAATTTGGTGTACTTTGCTTTGGCAAAAGTTCCAACCAAAATGTTCCCCACATCACCATTCCCATGTTCTAATTTCCATGTTTTCCTTTCTCTATCACTTGTTCAGCCATGAGGTACATTGGATTAGAGAACTGCCCTGGGCGAAAATAACTTTTTGGTATGCTTTTCTTTTTCCTTTTTTTCCCCCCTTTTTCCCCTAACCAGACCAATGCTGAACCATCAGAATGCTTGCACTGGCCAAAGGGAGGGAGAAGGAACATGCAGATAGGGGCAAGAATTTAGACATGCAGCACCATGACAGCCTGTGCTGGCTCCAGTGTAAGCCTGTTACAAATTAGTGCATAAGGAAGGCATACAATATCATACATTACAGCTTCACTAATTTTGAAGGGATTTCTGCAAGAAAGTCAGAATAAGCCTTCCTGATACAAAGGCTATCCTCATTGCTAAATTTTTAGTGGCTTGAAAGTACTGGGGCATTAAAATCTCTTAAAGCATGAGCTACTAGATTTTTTTTTTTTTAATATAACCATCACTCATTGCCCTAGCCTTAATCTCAGAAGCAGTTCAAAGAGATGAAGAGCCCAATGCAGGCGCCTTGTAGCGCATAGCTGAGACTGGGCAAAGCTATAAGTGGTTGGGAATAGGAATAGGGTTTCACAGAGATAGTCTAGAGATTACTCACAGCAGGAATAAAGCAAGGGGTTACAGAAAACATTGCTGATAAAGTAAAAGTTCAGAAAAATTCCAGAAATTCCAGCAGGTGAGAGAGAGTGGAGCACCCTGTTCTGATTTCTTATATAAATTGCCTATATAAACACCCAGTAAAAGGCAATTATATATAGCATTGGAAAAGTAGCAATACGATAAACTGCGTAAATGAGCAGGAGATTTTCTGAAATGGTCCAACCAAAATCAATACCTATTTTTGGCATCTGTTTGCAATATTCAACATTGATACCTGTAAAGTTTTTAATAACTGAAGAGTTCTTTTGCTCCACCTTTTTTCTTCGCTGTCTTTGTTGTTCCCTGTTAGCTCCTTGATAGGAAACATAACAGAATGTTAGATAGCATGTATAAAAAGTCATACACAAAGATGATGAAAAAGACAAGTGTTCTACCTTAACTGACAATCCAACTGGAGCTAGACATTTTGATGACTATATATAGGGTATCTGGGACTTTTGACACCTCTACACTTACAACAGGCTTTGTGGAACTGAGAGAAAAAGAGTGTTAACTAGGTTCTTCCCTCTGCAAAAAGAGAGGCAGATCAAATGTAACAACACTTTATATACTATGAAAATGGTCCCACTGAGCCTTATGAAGGCAGCTTCACAGTAAGACACTATTGTGTGTCACTAGGGTTGCTATAATATTAGAACTAGTCAGGAGCCAAAATGAGTGTTCAGAATTTCAGCTTTATATTTTAGAATAAATTTACGAATTCAACAGGACAAGATTACATGTGGTTCACAGCTTTTAAGTTTCATCATAACCACTAAGTTCAGAAATGATTTCCTCTTTATGTGGAAGCATAGTTTCAAAATAGGGAGTTGTTTTCCTCATAGACTCTATAACATTTAAGTGGTGGAATATATGTATCCCTGACTACCAAGCTATTAATGCTTTTGACTGGCAATATATATATTAAAGAGTATATTAATACATTGAAATTCAAAGTCAGTTCATGAAAATACCACTTTCGTGTTTTTAAATATTTCTGTGAAAGAATGCCGTTCTGTTGCTAGCTTCTAGTGCACATACATTTATTAACTCAGCTTGCTTTATTTCAGCTTCTTGTCCCAGTGAAGTATTCACCAATGAAGAGCTCTCAGACAAAGCAGTTCTATCCTGCTATTAGAATAGGAAGGATGATCAGCTGGAACAGGCAGTCATGCATACAATCTCATTCCCAATTATGTAATCCTGCTCCAAAGATTTATTATAATAACTCTTTTCCAAAGTTATTTAAGAGTTGTTATTTCTATCTATTTATCTTAAATCTCTATCTCTATATCTTTCTCTATCTTTTCTCACATAGGAAGAATCTTTGCTGTAATGTTCTTCCTAAAACTAGATCTAGACATATGGGTTTAGTTCTGGTACAGACCCTATGTTTTCTGTTACTGTCAGGTCCAATTTTATCATTCTTTTTCAACCTTAAAGAGTCTTGTATTGTTAAATAATCCCCTTTTAAGATAATTTAAATAAAGATGGCAGAAATAGATAATTAATTATTACTTATTTCCTCAATTTGAGACACAAAAGAAAAATTCTAGCCTTTATAAAGATGACAATATTTATCTTTTCAGTATAAACAGGCTATATTTTATATTAAGATTCCACTTAGAATTAGTTTATAGGAGATTACTATGTGGTTAACAGATATTTTAATTAATAATTTGTTGTGAGAGTCTGACAAGGTGCTTACAAACAAAACTTTCATGACACAAGCTACTTAATGCTATATCAGCTGTCTCTGTAACATGTTTTTCAAACACATATTAATAATTTCTCAGCTTTTTATAAATGGAACTTTAACATAAAAAGAAACCAATAAATATATTTAGTTCTCTAAAATTTATAGAAACTACTTACTATAGTTTCATCAAGATTATCATCAATTTCATTTCTGCTATTCTGTAATCTCAACATAAATGAATCATTTCTATTTTTTTTCTCAGTCTCTGAATGAGAGGACTCCAGGCAACTCGGCTCTTCTATTATCAGCATCTCTGTATTAACAAAAAGAACAAGATTTCAGAGGAAGTTATGGTAATCTGTGTCTTTAAAAATGCTTTCAAAAACAAGACCACGCTCCAGTCTAGAAAACCCAAGATGGGTGCTAAGTAGAGTAAGTATCATACCGCATAGGACTACAGAAGGAGAACCTTTCAAGAGAGCTTTTTCTGTAAGCATCTAAAAATTGACCTTTACAGATTTGTGTGAGGTGATTTCACTGATTAACTTCTGCGCTAGTCATGTAGATTATTTTCCTAGCTGAATAGAAGAGTGAAAATGGATAAATCATCTTAGCAGAACATCTAAAACAGAACATCTCTTGTTGCTTGATGTCAACCAAAACATGATCTTCAAGGTAGAAATAGGACTTATTTACCTGAATTTGGACAACAGTTTGAATAAATTCAGAATAAATAGGAAGCCAGTTTTTTAAACAAGCCTCCAGTTTGGGAGTCAACTGGGGAAACAAAAGGAAAACTCCCAGATACCTCCTTATGCCACAAGAAAGAAAAAGTCTTGCCTCATTTGGGGTGTGCAAGGAGCAAAAGAACAGTAAAATACTTATAAAAAGAAAAATTGCTTTTGTTTTTATACTAAATTTAGCCAATTTTTTTTTAACATTTACAACTTTTTAGCCTTGACTTACAAGTTACTGTACACAGGGTATGTGTGTCTCAAATGTTATATAAAACGGATTTGAAATGCGTCCTAACTGCTAATTCTATTAAAATGTCACCTTTTGTATCTTGCTCTTTTCTTGTTTCTTCCATTTCAGACTCCATTGATATTCCATTTCTTCCCATCTTAAATCCATGATACTTGAAGCAGTTTGCAAACAACTGAAAACAATCATATTTATTATTTTTATTTTATCATTTTTTATTGACAAGCATTAAAACAAAGGAATGATTATGAGTTGTATATTGATTACTGCAATCTAGAATTTAGAGATTTGGATCAAGTCTTTCAGACAATCTGCAATGTTTTTTGAAGTAATAGCCTTTTGCAGCTTGATAGTGAAGTCAATGAAATGTCTTAGTCACACCTTGGATCATTTTGCCTCTAAGGCAATCAACAAGGAGGGATGAAAGAGAGAAAAATTTGCAATTATCTCAGCACCTGCTGTTGTGTTCATCCTCATAAATAACAAGTTGTAGTTCTGCACCTTAACTCTGAGAAGTTAAGGTGTACTGTTCTAATAAATATGCAGGACTGTTTTTGTGAACACTCTGCCTCTCAGATCTCTCAAAGAAGCTATACAGTCAAAGAAACACAGTGCAATTAAGATAAGACTGCTGTAAAACATTTTTTTTTCTGTATCACCTTGTACACATATTGATCTCTTCTTTCTTTATCTCATTATAAGCTATAAACTCATAGCTTCTTTGGATGATCTGTCAAATAATATATAGGGACATGATAGGCTTTGGTAGATCATATTCCCATGAAACAAATGCATCTTTCCTGCAGAGAAGAACAGTAAGGACCAAACTGTAAAAACAAACAAACAAACAAACAAAAAAGGTGGTTTGGCCCATGCTTCCAGCCAAAATGGTATGGTGATCAAGAGCATCTTGAAATCTATTTGAAAGGCAAAGTCCCGACTTCTGCTGAGCTGGAAGATTAATCTTCCATTAGGAAAGTTAAAAAAAAAAAAAAAAAAGGCATACCATCTTTCCAAAGTCATTAATCATATAATAATAATGTTTAAGCCTTATGTAACTTTAAAGTAAATGCTAAAGAGAGTAGCTTTAAAGTAAATGCAAAAGAAAAATACGGTACAACGTTGATTACAGAGGAGAAACAAAAAAAATAGAAAGTAAGAAAGAAATTGATGAAAATCAGAAAAATTGCGTGTTAATGTATAGTCAGTCAGATGCCAATATGAAAAATGAAACATGTTTCATGTTTCTCAAGATTCTGTGTTATTTTTTACTCATTTTTGCAGTGCTGGAGAGTGGGGTGCTGGAGATTAAGACCTGAGTTCTACATAAGGCCTTTTTGCTGAAGCAATTAATTGTGAATACACTTACAATCATCAGATATCCGCTGAGCTGTAATGCAGAACAATGCTTTTAATGAGGATTTGCACTTGCAGTTTGTTAGGAATTCACATGAAACCAACCCTGCAAAATCTCTAATAATTAGATCCTAAATATGCAGTAGTCCCAAAATTTATACACGGTCATAAAAACCTACAAGGAATAATCTTTACCATTTGTAGCTCAGCATGAACCAAAGGTTGTGCAGTGTGGGACAGTAGTACATCCACTCCGCCTGACTTCTTCCACATCATTGTTTTTTTTGTTGGGGGTGCAAGGTCTAACGTAGCAAGAGTGTCCGTGCAGTTGTTAAGTTGGTTGTACATAGCATTGCAGCTGAGCTCCTTGTCTGCATCCACAAGCAATTTCCTCTTTCTTTTATTTTTTTTCCTCTGGGTGATAACTAAGTAGAGCAAGTATTTTAAAAATGGTATTGACCTCCTTCACTGACAGATAGCTCTCTACAATGTAATTCAGCACTGGAGGCACTAAATAGCAGAAAAAATAATCTCTAAAGAAACTTATTTAATTATCTCTCTTCCCTGCATATTTACTGTTTGGCATTACAGTATCAAAAAACTCAACAGGAGTTGTTCATAGCTCCTATTTCTGATTTTGTGTGTTTTTTTTTTCAATAGCTATTACATTATGAATATACATGAATGAGGTCCAAGGCACTGAAAATCTGGGCATGCAAAAAGCATTGTGAAACAACTGAACAGACTGCTTACCTACTGAAATACAGCACAAACTTTAAAGTACAATGCACGGATC
This sequence comes from Rhea pennata, assembly GCF_028389875.1. Taxonomy (NCBI): domain Eukaryota; kingdom Metazoa; phylum Chordata; class Aves; order Rheiformes; family Rheidae; genus Rhea; species Rhea pennata. Next base: position 17,285,971 of record NC_084678.1, read on the forward strand.
ATTTCAACAAAACTTTTCATAATGTCTACTCTTTCATACAGTTCTAATTGAGGAAGACATAGGACTGTTTTACTGAAGAAGCAGCCACATGATGGTTTAATAAGCGCACATGATGTACCAACAAGATTGAGTAAACTATCTTTAATCCATCAAGAAGTTAATATTTCCAAGAATTATCAACATACTCAACAACCTTCATTATCTCATGATTCATATCTGTATTTGTCATTTTAATCTTTTCATGTTCAAATTAGGTGGGACTCATGTAATAAACCAGAGAGAGAGACAATCATTAGTTATACATCAGTATCTTCCTGGATATTATTTTGGCAGTCCAGAAAATGTAAATATTTTAAGTATTATTGTCAACAGGAACTTTTTTTATGTACTAACACCCAGCAACGTGATAGATGAGGTTTAGGTATACTCATAGAAGAAAAGAAACAATTTTTCTTTTTGGATCATGTGTTAGAAGTTCATGAAATAAATTTTACAAAGGCATGAAAGTTTTAAGATTGTTACTTTGCATATAAAAGATTGCTGATGTATCACTAGCAATGAAAGTTCTTCAGCTAAAATTTCAGTAACACCCATGAGTATGCTGGATTTGCACTGCTAGCAGAACTGCAGAGGAGCAAAACTTATCTGGGTATGTGGAAGAGACTGCAAATAGAGATTTGTGCAGATCAGATGAATAGCCTGATACTTGTTTTGTATAATAATCATCAGAAAAGAGAACTCCAACAGCAGGAGCAAATTAAATGTAAAATGAGAATATTCTGTGGTGCAAAAATTTGAGTAATAAAAAAGCAAGAAAAGTAAGTGCAGTGATGCAGCCATTAGCAAGAAACTGATCTAGTTCTGTATCATCACCTGTATCATCAATGGGCCCAAGCACAAATCCTTCTTCTTCAGACAAAAGTGTTGTTTCATTCATTAGATCACCTTTTTGAATCACGACATCTGCACCATTGGAATTCCCTATAAGTAAACCCAGCAAATAACCCAAATGAAAAAAAGAACTATAATATGAAATAATTTCTCAGCCTTATGATATATGAAATCAGCATCAGACAAAAAAAAGATCAGAATTAGAAAACTATGATTTATACCTGGCACTGCTGCTGCTGCTCATGTGCTACACTCTACATTTTCTTTTGCTGACATAAGAATCTTTATGATCAGCTGGTAAAACAAACTGGAGAACTGATCAGGATGAAAATTCATTTGACAAAAGGACGAAAAATATTTAATTTCTGTATGGTTCAGTTTCCAGTTCCAGCCAACTACATGACACTGTGAACATTTGTGTTAACGCAAAAGGAACAGGCTTTGCAAGGATGGAGGAGTACAATGAGATGTGTCACTGTTCTCTTTAAAGCTCCAGATTACACAAATCTTCAAGAAACTTCAGTAATTCAAAAAATTAATTTTTTGAAAAATAGTTTTCATTTCAACAACTTATTTCATTAGTGCAAAATCAAAATAAGACTAGCAACACCTTTATGAACTACTAATACGTCATTTGTAGCTGAAATGTGGAGTCAGAAATAGTGGTAGATAAAGTTCAAAATCACAGCATACCCTTCTGTTTCATTTCCATCTACAAAAGCAATAGCACGCTGTCTAAACAGCAGTATGGAACAGCATTTTTAAAATATAATTTATCATATAAGATGTTTCTATCTGTGTCAAGCTGCAAACCTAGAATTCCAAGGTCAAATTAAACTATACCTATAATGGTGAAAAAATAGAAAAAAACACATTAACACAGAGAAAAGGCAAGGGATGTGACTCCTATCATATAAGCCTGATATAAGGCGAGAAACTTCATGCATTAACACAGGAGCAGAGGGTTCATTTAAGTAATGAGGAACAGAGATGCTACAAACTCACCAGCTGCACTGTTCTCTGGAAGATCTTGTGACAAAGGAAGTTCTTCCTCCATATCAAGAATGTCTTTAATTAGGCTATTTTTCTCATCCCTCAATAGAATTTCTTAAAAATAAAATACCTAGTTTTATTCATTCTAAGTTTTAGGAGTCGTGAAACAAGCTGATACCCCCATATGTTACTTATTAAATATTAATTTTGTACAGACAGAAAAGCTTAGCTTACACAGATGTGTAGCAATATTACAAATGTCTTTGTATAAAAAAAGAGAACATCAGTCTTAATTTAGTTTTCTTTTTCTTGAAAAGTGTGATCATTGATACTTTTTCAAAGGTATAAGTCTACAAAAGCTTATGTAAATATTTTAAGCCACAAAAATGTACATTCAGTTGTCTTTGTTATTATGACAATAAGAATAAAAATGCTATAGTATATCACTTTTTAAAATGTAAATTAAACATTAAATATAAATTCACTGCATTTCATTCTAAAAAATGAAATATATTCTTTAATTCCATTTTAGCTGGGAATGTCTAAATGATCACAGATTTAGTGACAAGGAGTAAAAAAACAAAGTAGAAAACCAAACAAACAATAAAGAAAATTTATGTTTCAAAACAATCAACTTCATGTTTGTTCGCTTCCCTGTAAAAATAGATACTTGTAAAGAGTCTAATTCTGTTTATTTGTGATAAATCCTACCAATCATATCCCCAGCAGTCTCCTCATCTCCGAAACAGTCCTGCTCGAAACAGTAAGTATCGTCACACAGTGCAGACTTGTCTCCATTTAGGCTTGCAGAGGTGTGATCAGCTAAGACACTATTACTGCTCATTAATATACTGCCCTCAAAGAAGCTATGTTGTCTTAGCGTATCTGGTTCCTCACCTGAATAAATACAGAATTTCTGATGATTCATCTATATGAACATATGTATAATATGCATTTATCCATTTCCTAATTTTTCAAATAATTTAAGAAATATTACAAGATATTGCACACAGCAAATGGAATATTACAATAAACAATTTTAACTAATTCAATAAAAAACACCAAATGTTGAGTTTGATTCTCATTTTCTGATATCACATTATATTACTTCAGTAGAGTACTGGACACAAAAATCTAAGCATGAGACTATATGATAGACCAATCAACACAAACATGAAACAAATGCATTTTTGATAATTGCTTTTTCACATGTGAATATGACTCAGACTGTACAAAATTTTTCATAGAACACACACACTTTTCCTTATGGAATATTTCTAATTTCTCAACTTCTCTCACCAAAGTTTCTATCACAGAGAAGTATATTGCTTTCGTAATCCTCTGTAAGTGTGATGTCTTCAGCTCTGCTCTGATTCAAGGTAAAATGTTCAGCAACATCAATGGCACTAATAAAAAAAAATTATACAAAATACAGTATGAACTGAAACCCATTGACCATTTAGCTGGAATGTGAAAAACTTCTTTCCAGATAGTCTTCAAATCTGATGTTTTATTGTGAAAAACAAAAAGACAACTATGGTTTTCTATGGCATTGAAAGTACCCCAGCTGATCCTAACTTCTACAGAGAAAGAACCACCTCCCAAAGCTCTTAGAATTCAAACCATTTCAGATGTTAAAATTCACTGCTTCAAATTTCCTCTAAAAGCTAAAAATACAACACACGGAAAACAGATGCTACATGTTCATTAAAACTGACACCTCTAAGCAAGTAGGCAATTGCCTTCTTAGCCAACCAAAGGTCCTACGTAAACTCCCGTGTAAGTTATGTAGTGAAAACTGAATCTGCAAGAGTCATGATAGCATGATAGCTTGGGAGAGGTCAATGAAGGAGAGGAAGAACATTTAGCTAAACAAACTTGGAAGTAACCTCCACATCTGGAACTTCATGAATGAATGATGCAGATGTACACTCAGAATGCAACCTCCTTGAGAAATAGCAGACATATTTATAAGGATTGAGGAAGCATAATCCATACCCCTCTCTCCATATTTCATATTTCTCCACTCTGCTTTGCCAGCAAACTTTGGCTTCTACAAGTTTTTTCATATCCAAGCCCTACTATCTATGAGACGCTTGTCACATAATAGGCATCTAGTTTGTATAATGCCATCATCCGTACATCAAACTCTACAGGCCCTCTGGGTAGTCACAAAAAGCATGTTTTCCAGAGCTGGCACACTAAGCTTCTTGAATAAATTGAAAAAAATATTTTTTCTGCTTCACTGTAGTTATAAAATCCTAAAGACTTACAGATTCCATCAAACTGTATTTAAGATGAGATACTGAGGAAATGTCCGCAAAAGTCCATTATCTTGGATCTTTCAGGGGACCAGAGCCATTTGAAATGTGTTTTGACCTTGTGTTTTATATTAGTTTTTTCCATTAATGCTGATGTATGCCAGAAAAGCCAAAGAAATTTGTTGGCTTTTTATCAGGATCCAAGCATACTACCTCCTAGAAAACATCAAGCCTCAAAGAGCAAGTGACTGGAAGTTAAACCAGTTACACAAAGGAACAGTGCAGCATTGCTAAGCTACCAACCAAGTGTTCCTTGTTCTTAAAATATAATTTATACCACCTTTTATATCTTCTCTTGAGGTCAGTAAGTTGTTTGCAGGCTTTGCTCAGACAATGTAAAATGTGAAAATTCTGAAGTCTAAGTTCAATACATTATTTCGTTATAAAGTCCTTATGCTGATTAAATGGACTTGGAGGAGCTCTACAAATGCACAATTCTTGTGACTGTAGCCTTGTAAATCTGACTGAAATTTTAGAACAATTTAGTTATCGAACCAAAATAACTTCATCTGAATTTAGCTCCAATAACAATAAAGAGATCTTCTACTTTTGAAAATGCTAAAATAACTTACAAAATATAGGGAAACATTTACTTTAATTCAGGAAGTGCTGTTGCAAAATCATGAAATTCTTCAGGTAATGTAATGGTCTGATAAGCAGCCTCAAAGTTCTCTTCTGGAAGGTCAACAAGTCCTAAAATAAACACAAAACAAAACAAAATAAGTAGCAACAGAAGAAAAGTAATGTTCTCCCAAGTACATATAGTAAAACTATAAATCTGTCAAGGTCTCTGCCATTATAAATAACAAAAGTAAAGCTGAAGTACTTTGTCAACAGGACTTCACAATGGAATTTAAAACCTTAATTTACATACACTTTGGAAGTTACATTATTTACAGAGAGATACAGAAGAGAAAGCTGCTGGTGAAAACTGCTACAGGCCTTGAAATGCTGTAAATATATTGGGTTTACCAACAGCTACTTAAAGCCCATGGAAGATTCTTATAGCTGGTATTTGGGCTAGAACCTTTCATGCCACTTCATTTGAATTACTGTGTTTTCTCTCCATTACCTACATAATGCTATTCTCCAGAATCAAATAATTATGAATTAAGACTGCAAATACTTTATACTCAGAGAATCATGGAACAGTTGAGCTTAGAAGGGCTCTCTGAAGGTTATCTAGTTCAATCTTTTGCTCAAAGCAGTTAATTTCAAAGTTAGATTGCTTTAGACTATTTCTGATAATGGAGATTCCACAGCATCTCTGGACAAGCTGTCTCAGTGTTTTATCACATTTATTGTAAATTTCTTCCTCTTATATCCAGTTGGAGTTTCACTTGCTGCAGTTGTGACCACTGACTCTTGTCTTTCTGCTGTGTGCGTGTAGATAAGCTACTATAATACCTATGAAAAATAAATAGTACTATGTAATTTTCTAAAGCATTTCCTCTAGAGATTTCAAAACGTTTACAAATATTACCTAATTAATCATTATCATATTCATAAGATTGATGTATAATAGGTCACAAAGAAAATTAAGAAGTCTAAGTCAATAGATGCTGGAGTTCTTCTCTTCTTAGCCTTCTTTCCTAACCTTGAGGCAGCAGTGCCTCCCTATTTGTTGCCAAAATAAGATAAACAAATAGCTGTCTTGAAATGGATGCAGACACTTGTATTCTCTTTTTGCTTAATTAACAGAAATGTCCAAAATTAAATTTAAAGATAAGAGCACAGATGGAAAAATGCAGAATGCTATACACACCTGGACGAAAGGCTGTCTTCATTTTTGCCAAAGCTTCGCTACAGTCTGCCAAGAGGTACTTTGCTTTCCTGTGGTAGATTCGCACCACTCCTAAGAGTAAATGTCCAGAGGTGCGCAAAGCAATTGCAAACTTTGATAATTAAAAAAAAAAAAAAGTTCAAGAGTTAATATTTTTGACAAAAACATTAAAATGAAAATATTACACAAAGTAGTAACACGGTTACAATAAATTACACTGGCATGGAGCTGGGAACTTCCAGTTGTTTCTGTACCTAAACATTACCATGTTGATGTTGAATTCATAAGCTGATGCTTGCTCTTTATCTAAAACATCTCAACTCACTACAACAGTACAACACATGCTGAAGAGCAAGCAGCTGCACATATTCTAGTATTTGCCACTTTGATTATTTTAAGTGGGCAGACACTGTACCAACTATGCACTTACTTAATAATACAAAATCTTTCTGCAGCAAGAAAACACTAGTTGGTTATTCTTGATGCTAGAGGGGACAACATCCAAAGGGAAGACTATTACATCTTGGAAAATGCTTATAAATAGCAATACTAAGATCACTTTAACAAAGTTAACTTACTCATAACCCACAAAAGACAGACAATGAAATTCAGAGCACCAACTACTGAGCAGGTATTTTAATGGAAAAAAAAATCTGCTTGTACTAGCAGAAAGCCTTGGATCTCCTAACCCATTGATTAGCAACAGTGCAAAATGTTCTTTACTGTTCCAGTAGATGCAATTAAAACAGAGGGGCCAAGGACTGAATGAGTCATGGATACATAACAGCTGGCTCCCTCTGTGCTTATTTGAGCCATACCTTATCTGCGATACACAGAGGACTTCAGCCTCCAGGACCGTTAATACATAGCCTTTTATAAGCATTGAGTATGCTTAATTATATATTTATCTACTTGCAGTTGAGGACCTAGAAGAAGTCCACTGAAAGTGGAAGGATAGTTATGGTAAGTTAATTATAAGAATAGCAAAACCATTCTCCTCAAATGTTCTGTGTACGATTTAATGGGAATTTTCATAGTCCCTTTACTTTGGTTAAGCAGCTGACTTTTCAATCTTTTTGAGACACTTCCCCCAAGTATTGGCCATTCTCAAATTATTTTGAAGTTTTTCTATCACTAGTGCTCAAAATCTCTGAAGAAAGACCAGTGATCAGGGAACTGATGAGTTCATGTCACTTTATGGACCAACTGAAACCCACTTACTGTGATCTCATGGACAAGCAGCAGTATATAGGAAAATATATTTGAATGTTTTTTGGTAAGGTTTCCTTATGGTGTATACAAATGCATCCCAAGAATTTCCAAGGGTAAAATAACAAGTAAAATATTTATAGTACTATAATTTAATAGGATAGAGATTTTATCTGAGTGAGAGCTGAATAAAATCACAACAGGAATTAGCCTCATGTGACTTTGGAATAGTCACAAATTAGTCTTAGAGAACGAATTTTTACAGTAGAAAAAGCCTTGTTCCCTACAGAATATATAGACTTCTACACCAGAACCTACCAGCAGGCCAGAAGGCACCTTCTTATTTAATAACATACCTTTGGAGAGATGATCTTCTCAACAGTAGTCTCCAAATTGCACTCAAATATATGGGCTTTGGTGAGCTTCTTCTCCCAGTGGGCAGCAAGCCATATTTTGGCCAGGGGCCCACGCTTGTTCACAAATAAGTGCATATAGAACATACTGGCTACGCTGAGGTACGCGGATCACCCGGGCCACCACGTCCTGAGGGCTCTTCCCTTCTCTGCTGCAGGGGCAGAAGGCGGGGGAAGGAGGCAGGGGGTATTTAGAGGGGGCAGGAGATGCTGAGGAGGCAGGGGAGAACTTAGGGTGGTGCTGAGGGAAGGAGGATCCTAGAGTGGTGCTGAGAGTGAGCGCACCAGGTGCAGTGCTGAGGGGATGGGGGCACCTGCCACGGCACTGAGGGGATGGGGGCACCTGGCATGGCGCTGAGGGGATGGGGGTACCTGGCACGGTGCTGAGGGGATGGGGGTACCTGGTGCAGCGCTGAGGGTATGGGGGCACCTGGCACGGCACTGAGGGGATGGGGGTACCTGGCACGGTACTGAGGGGATGGGGGTACCTGGTGCGGCGCTGAGGGGATGGGGGTACCTGGTGCAGCGCTGAGGGGATGGGGGCACCTGGCACGGCACTGAGGGGATGGGGGTACCTGGTATGGCGCTGAGGGGATGGGGGTACCTGGCACGGTGCTGAGGGGATGGGGGTACCTGGTGTGGCGCTGAGGGGATGGGGGTACCTGGCACGGCGCTGAGGGGATGGGGGTACCTGGTATGGCACTGAGGGGATTGGGGTACCTGGCACAGCACTGAGGGGATGGGGGCACCTGGCATGGCGCTGAGGGGATGGGGGTACCTGGCACGGTGCTGAGGGGATCGGGGTACCTGGCACGGCGCTGAGGGGATGGGGGTACCTGGTGCAGCGCTGAGGGGATTGGGGTACCTGGCACAGCACTGAGGGGATGGGGGCACCTGGCATGGCGCTGAGGGGATGGGGGTACCTGGCACAGCACTGAGGGGATGGGGGTACCTGGCACGGTGCTGAGGGGATGGGGGTACCTGGTGCGGCGCTGAGGGGATGGGGGTACCTGGCACGGTGCTGAGGGAATGGGGGTACCTGGTGTGGCGCTGAGGGGATGGGGGTACCTGGCACGGTGCTGAGGGGATGGGGGTACTTGGCACAGCACTGAGGGGATGGGGGTACCTGGCACGGTGCTGAGGGGATGGGGGTACCTGGCATGGCACTGAGGGGATGGGGGTACCTGGCACGGCGCTGAGGGGATGGGGGTACTTGGCACAGCACTGAGGGGATGGGGGTACCTGGCACGGCGCTGAGGGGATGGGGGTACCTGGCACGGCACTGAGGGGATGGGGGTACTTGGCACAGTGCTGAGGGGATGGGGGTACCTGGCACGGTGCTGAGGGGATGGGGGTACCTGGCACAGCGCTGAGGGGATCGGGGTACCTGGCACGGCGCTGAGGGGATGGGGGTACCTGGCACAGCACTGAGGGGATGGGGGTACCTGGTGCGGTGCTGAGGGGATGGGGGGTACCTGGCACGGCGCTGAGGGGATGGGGGTACCTGGTGCGGTGCTGAGGGGATGGGGGGTACCTGGCACGGCGCTGAGGGGATGGGGGTACCTGGCACGGTGCTGAGGGGATGGGGGTACCTGGCACGGTGCTGAGCACATGGGGGTACCTGGCATGGCACTGAGGGGATGGGGGTACCTGGTGCGGTGCTGAGGGGATGGGGGGTACCTGGCACGGCGCTGAGGGGATGGGGGTACCTGGTGCGGTGCTGAGGGGATGGGGGTACCTGGCACGGCACTGAGGGGATGGGGGTACCTGGCATGGCGCTGAGGGGATGGGGGTACCTGGCACGGCGCTGAGGGGATGGGGGGTACCTGGTGCGGTGCTGAGGGGATGGGGGTACCTGGCACAGCGCTGAGGGGATGGGGGTACCTGGTGCGGTGCTGAGGGGATGGGGGTACCTGACATGGCACTGAGGGGATGGGGGTACCTGGCACGGTGCTGAGGGGATGGGGGTACCTGGTGCGGTGCTGAGGGGATGGGGGTACCTGGCACAGCACTGAGGGGATGGGGGTACCTGGCACGGCGCTGAGGGGATGGGGGTACCTGGTGCGGTGCTGAGGGGATGGGGGTACCTGGCACGGCACTGAGGGGATGGGGGTACCTGGCACGGTGCTGAGGGGATTGGGGTACCTGGTGCGGTGCTGAGGGGATGGGGGTACCTGGCACAGCACTGAGGGGATTGGGGTACCTGGTGCGGTGCTGAGGGGATGGGGGTACCTGGCACAGCACTGAGGGGATTGGGGTACCTGGTGCGGTGCTGAGGGGATGGGGGTACCTGGCACAGCACTGAGGGGATGGGGGTACCTGGCACGGCGCTGAGGGGATGGGGGTACCTGGTGCGGTGCTGAGGGGATGGGGGTACCTGACATGGCACTGAGGGGATGGGGGTACCTGGCACAGCACTGAGGGGATGGGGGTACCTGGCACGGCGCTGAGGGGATGGGGGTACCTGGCACAGCGCCGAGGGTGCTTAAGGCGATGCTGAGGGTTTGGGACCCCCAGCGCGGCGCTGAGAGGAGGCGGGCGCGGCGGGGCGGGGGGGGCGCTCGGCGCGGCGCTGAGGGCAGGCGGCGGCGGCGGCGCGGGCTCAGGGCGGCGGCGGCCCCCGGGGCTCCCCGCGCGCGCCCGCCCTGTGTGTCGGGGCCGGGGCGGGAGCCGCGGGCTCGCGCCGCCGCCAGCCGCCGCCCCCGCGAGCGCGCGCGGCCGGGCCGGGCCGGGCCGGGCCGGGCCATCCAAGAGCTGTTGCCCGGCATCGATGAGCAGCAGTGAGGGAGACAGACCCGACCCCTCCTGCTCCGTGCACGCCGAGGGCCGGTTGCCAGCACACGCCTGGAGCCGGGCTGGCTCCCAGCGGGGTCCCCAGACCCTCCCCCCCCCCCGGCTTCACCCACCAGTGTGGCCGAGCAGCAGGCCCAGATGCAAGTTTTCGCTACCCCACAGCACCCCAGCACGTTTGCAGCGGGGAGCAGCACCAGCCTGGAGCTGCTGCGTGTTGCTCCGGGTGCCGGGACACCCTCCGGGGGCTCCTCTGTGCTCACACCAGGAAAAGCCAGAAAAAAGCCGGGACCGCCACACTGCCGGGCTCCTTGGTGGCCTGGCACGTGGGCCAGCTGCCGCTGCCGGGAGCCCCCCGCGCCTCCACGCCGCACCACCGCCGGTGTCCTGGGGCGCAGACGAAGTGCAGCAGCTGCCCACGTCATCCCCGGAAAGGCACCTCGGCCCTCACTGCTTACCCCGGGGGAGCCGAGAGCTGCCCGGCTGCTGCATTTGCAGGTCGCTCTGCTGGGATGGACGTGGCTGCTCTCCAGAGACGTCCTAGAAGGCTGCAGGCCCTCTCGGGGTGTGTGTGGGGGGGTCCCATGGCTTCGGCCCCGGCTAGCAGCCCCTCGGGAGCCGGGCTTGCTTTTGCGTTGGCCCACGTGTGGGCATGCAGCCTGGAGCGGGGCTGCGCATCCCCGGCCCCCGCGCAGGCTGTCCCAGCGGCCTCCCGGGCTTGCCGGTGGGAACCTGCTAGAGCAGCTCCAAGTCCCCGTTCCTTCCCGGAGCTCCCTGAGGACCATGCTGGCGTCTCGAGGAGCACTACGAGGCCCAGCTCAGCGCAGGTTCCTGCCAGCATCTGCAGACGGAGGTCACTTACCCACCTCTCTTCTCCCAACCTTTATCCTTTAAGAGGCTGGTTGAAGGGCACCGCTCCTCTTTTTTTCAAGTCAGCAGTGCTGCATAGCTCTAAGCACTTTGGATAAAATGGTGCAGGTGAAGAGACCTGCAGACGGGGGAAAAAATGAGCTCAAGAACCGATCTCTTTGCAGAGGGAAAAGGCTAAAGGCAGGCAGCACCCTGCCCACGTCAGCTGGCCAGCACCGCACAGCCGCCCCGCAGAGGCTGTCAGCACGAGTGTGCACGCACGGGGGCACTTACCTACGGCCAGCTCAAAAAGCTGCGTTTCTCAGCCCTCTGCTTCATGCTTTCCGTGCCTTGCTGTATCCGCAGGCGGAGCACAGAAAGTCTCCTGGTGCTTCCCAGCCGCAGCCCGACACAGGAGCTGCTGCCGTATCGCCGGGCGCACTTCCGCGCTTGTGGTTTCCCCCGTCTCCCTGGCGGCCTGGTGTTAGCTGAAGATAATTAGGCCTCGGTTATCATCAGGAAAGCTTTACACCCTTTCCCAGCCCAGCCCCCCGGCTGCTCCCGCCGGAAGGCAGGGCAGGCCGGCTCCGTGCCTCGCGCGCCTGCCGGGAGCACCGAGGCACCGCGGCGTGAGCGCCGGGGCCCGCCCGTGCCGGCAGGCGCGACGGCATCGCGGGGCCGCGCGCCTCTGGTGCTCCGGGAGCTGAGGGCTCTCCGCGCCGCCGCCGAAAGCCTGTGGCTGGCTCCCGGATTGCTTGGCTGTTTTTCTCCCAAGCAAGCTCCGACCTCTGAGTCACCTTGAGCGGCGCCGGCTGCGGGCGCTCGCTCTGCCGCGGGATGCTGTGAATACTAAAGAGGCAGGAATGAAACTTTGCCCCCGCGGCAGGGCCGGATCGGAGGCTGGCTGCGCACCGAGGAGCGGCAGCAGCAGCCACGCACACCCCAGCCTCCCTCCGGCCTTGCCCTTTCTGTGCCGCGAAGGGACGTGCGGCAGGAGCCCGGGCCGCGTCCACAGCCTCCCCAGCTGACACCGGCCGCCCTTCTCCTCCGCCTGCTTGGGGCTCCTGTTTGCTGCCTCCTTCACCGTCCCTATTTCCTCTCTGTTGCCAAACAGCAGCATCGCTGCCAGGCACACATCCTCCCCGGCAGCCCTGTCCTGCCTCCCTCGCTCTGCTCTGTCCCCCCAGGCCCCCTCACTTCCTCCCACCTCTATTAATTCCCAAGCTCCGTGTCTCTCCCCTCTGATGCTCCTGCAGATTCACTCCAAATTTTGGCAGCGCTGTCTCTGACTGTGGCTGTCTCCATCTCTGCTCCCCTTCCCCAGGGTCAGTGTGGTCCTTGCCAGCCTTGAGCCCTGCACCACTGGCCCACGAGGGAATAAGCAGCACCGGCCAGCCCCATGGCACCGGCCAGCCCCACGCTTGCATGCTCCGTCCCCATCTGTGCACGCCGGCGTGTCCCGCGGGCACAGAGCTGTTCATGTGCGCATGAGGGCAAGCACACCAGTATTGCTGCCTCTATGTTTTTCTGCTTTTGCAAGTTTTATCCCTGGGGGAAGCAACTGCCTAATTATTTCCACAGCTCCGAGGTTTCAGGGTTTGCCCCAATGCCCCAAGGAGTCAGTGGCAGAGCAGGACGCTGAGTCTCCTTCCTCTGGGGCAGCGCTGGGCTGCAAAGAGCGGGGACCTTGCGGGGGTTGAGGGGCTGCACGGAGCCTGGCTGAGCAGGGATGCGGCAGGACTGTTCTCCTGCGCTCCCCCCGCTCCGCTCCCCGCAGAGCTGCCCCAGACATTCTGCTCGCAGGCTGGCAGAAACGGCCAGCGAGATGCTGATTGAGGGGGACACGCTCAGGGGGTGCAGCGGGGGCTCCACCCAGCGGAGACCCCACTGGCTCCACCGTACTCATTCTCCCACTGCCAGAAATGTCCTGGATGCACCACCAAAGTCCCAGGCAAACCTACCTGGTTTGAGGGGCTTCAAAAACAAGCTGCACCCCATGGAGACGGTCCCTTTCCAGCCACAAAAAGCGCTTTGGAAGTCCCATGGCCCATGATGGTTTCTCCAAGGTCTCTTCAGCTTGAGGCACTGGCCCACCTGGACACTCACGCTCCATCCTCTGCACGACCCAGTTCTGCCTGCATCCTGGGGCGGACATCTCCGGCAGCTCTAACTATCCCTCCATCACTGGGGGGATATATCCGGCAGTGCCAGGTGCCTGCTCGCCGTGTCCCCAGCCTTACGGGGTCCCGACTGCCAAGGGGTGCTCAGTGCACGTTTAGGTGCACGGCACCTTCTGGGCACGTCGGCCGCTTCACGGAGCGCGTTGCTCTGCTCAGGAGCAGGCTGGCAGCATTTCTGGTTTTCCCAGGGAATACGGCGGTATCTGAAGCGCCAGTTCCCAGGGCTGCTGAGCTTTCCTCTCCTTCCCTCGCTGTCTGTGCCCGTGTGCTCCAGATCCGTACCTACATGCTGATGTGCCATTTGGGACAACCTGTGTCCCGTGACCCACTTGTCTCCAGACTTCATCTTCTGTCCCTGGAAGGAGGTTGGTATTAAAGCCTCTGTGAATGTGGTTAATGTGTCAGAATGCACTTACATTTATTTTTAATTCTGCTTTCCCCTCAGCCCGGTTCTGGATGAGTCCCAGTGTACAACGCGCTGGGAAGCCGCTGGGTTTTGACACAGCACAAGAAGAGATGGGAGGAGCAAGCAGGCAGGTCGCAGCAACGCAGCCCAAAATCGACCACAGGCTGTTAAAAACAAACCCACAGAAAAGACGCACGCCCTGGGACGCGGCAGGACCCGCAGGGTGCCGCCGAGCGAGGACGCGGGGCTCGGGGCGCAGGGCACTGCCAGCTCACAGCCCGGCTGGCACCAGCAGCCCATCCGGCGCTATTCCGGATGCGCCTCTGAAGATGCTTGAGAGATGCGAACGTGCTAAACCGAACGGGAATTTGATGGACAAATCTTCCCGGCAGCTTTCACCAACCCACCCGCTATCGCTCTTGATTCACGTCTCCGACACCATCTCCAGGCACAGCTCCAAAAGCAAAAATAGCACGCATCTTGGGAAAAAATAAGCTAAAAGCGTGCTCCCACCAGCAGGTCACTGATGGGGCTCAGGCCTGGATCCATTTCCTGGTCAGAAAGAACTGGTAGTTGAAGTGCTCAATGAAAAATGGAATAAAGAGCCCAGGAAGAGGAGGGGGGCTCCGCGCTGCAGGGCCATGGGGCAGAGGGGCCAGCGGGCTCCCTGCGGCGCCCCACACCACAGGCTCTCGCGGCCTTTGTCACCCGAGGCTGGAGCACGCAGTGCCAAACCCGGGACAAGCCCAGAAACTTCCTGGGGCCACCCCGGCTCCCCAGTGGGGGAGGTGCCCCCAGGTGCCCCCAGTGCTGCCCCGGGTCCCCACGTCGTGTCCCCAACAGGGGATGCTGGGTGCCCGCAGCACCCCACGAGCACGTCCCACACCCTCTCTGCTGCTGCATCTGTGCCCCCCCCATCCGTGCCCACGGAGGGTCCTGGTGCCTGTCTGGGAGCGTGTGTGTGTGCACGCTCATGCAGCCCCAGTGTGTGTGTGTGTGTGTGTGTGTGTCTGCACACTCGTACAGCCCTGGAGCAGCCCTGGTGTGTGTGTGCGTGTGCGAGTGGGCGCGCATGTGCTCATGCATCCCTGGAGCAGCGCCGGTGTGCGTGTGCGTGTGTGTGTGCACGCTCGTGCAGCCCCGGGGCAGCCCCGGTGTGCATGTGCGTGTGCGCAGCGGCTGTGTGCACCCACGGGGCCGGGCAGCTCGGGGGGCGCCCGCCGCCCTCCCCGCCGCTCCTGCCGCCGCGGCGCCGGGCACCGGGGGCGGCTCGGCTCGGTTCGGCTCGGCCCGGCTCGGCCCGGGCAGCGGGCTGGGGTAGGCAGCCCGGCGCGGGGCGGGGAAGCGGCGCAGGCACCGGGGCGGCGGCAGAGCGACGCGGGGACGCGGGGCGGCGGCTCGGGGCGAGGAAGCGGAGGGGAAAAGTCGGCTCGGCGAAGCGGGGAGCGGCGGGGCGGGGGCGAGGTGGGGGCAGCCCGGCTCGGGGGTCCCGGCTCGGGGGTCCCGGCTCCGGGGGGGGGGGAAGCAGCCCGGCTCGGGGGTCCCGGCTCCCGGGGAAGGGGGAGCAGCCCGGCTCGGGGGTCCCGGCTCCGGGGGGGGGGGGGGAGCAGCCCGGCTCGGGGGTCCCGGCTCCGGGGGGGGGGAGGGAGCAGCCCGGCTCGGGGGTCCCGGCTCGGGGGTCCCGGCTCCGGGAGGGGGGGGAAGCAGCCCGGCTCGGGGGTCCCGGCTCCGGGGGGGGGGGAGCAGCCCGGCTCGGGGGTCCCGGCTCCGGGGGGGGGGAGCAGCCCGGCTCGGGGGTCCCTGCTCCGGGGGGGAGGAGGGAGCAGCCCGGCTCGGGGGTCCCGGCTCCGGGGGGGGGGGGGGAGCAGCCCGGCTCGGGGGCCCGGCGCTCACCTCTCGCCGGCGGCCCCATGGCGTCCCCGCGGGCGGCCGAGGCGGCGGCGGCGGCGGGGCCGGGCCCGGCGCTGGCGCTGGCGCTGGGCTGCGCGCTGAGCGGGGCGGCGCTGGTGGTGCTGGCGGGGGCCGTGCCGCGGGCGGCGCGCCCCGACCCCGCCGTGCCGGCGCGCCAGATGGAGCGGCTGGAGGCGCGGGCGGCGCGGCTCCGCGCCCGCCTCGACCGCTGCACCGTGGCCGGGCTGGCGCTGCTCGCCCTGGGCGGGCTGCTGCTCGCCGCGCTGCTGCTCGCCGCCGCCGCCGCCCGCCGCCGCGCCCGCGTCGCCCGCCGCGCCGCCCGCTCCTACGGCTCGGTGCGTCTGCGGATGCGGCGGGTGTCGGAGGGGGCGCGGGCGCTGCTCGACAGCCCGCCCGGCCCGGCGCCGCCGCCGCCGCCGCCGCCCGCCGCCGGCCAGGGCTCCTAGCGCCGCGCACCCCGCTCGGCCCCCGGCCCTGCCCCGGCGGGGGTCCGCCGTGCGCCCACCCGGGCCCTGCGCTCACCGGGCTCGTATCCGCGGCACCGGGGCGACGCCAGGGTGCTTGGACGCCACCTCGGCCCTCCCGGACGGGGACTTGTCCCGGGACACTGGGGCCGCGTGGCCATCGGACGCCGCCTCGGCCCTTCCCGGACGGGGGACTCGTCCCGGCACGCTGGGGCCATGCTGCCATCGGACGCCGCCTCGGCCCTCCCGGACGGGGGACCCATCCCAGTGCGCCGGGGCTGAGTGGCCGTTGGACGCTGCCTTGGCCATTCCCGGACGGGGACTTGTCCCGGGATGCCGGGGCTGCGTGGCCATCGGACGCCGCCTCGGCCCTCCAAGACAGGAGACTCACCCCAGCGCACCGGGACCATGCGGCCGTTGGACACCACCTTGGCCCTTCCCGGACGGGGACTTGTCCTGGGACGCCGGGGCCGCGTGGCCATCGGACGCCGCCTCAGCCTTCCCGGACAGGGGACTCGTCCCAGCACACTGGGGCCGTGTGGCCATCAGATGCCACCTCGGCCCTTCCTGGACGGGGGTCCCACCCAGCAGCACCGGACGGACAGAGGGACATCGCCTTCGAGGCGCCCGCGGGATTTCCGTGCCGCGGACAGTCGCTGCCTCCCAGGGCCAAGGCCTGGATGGGAAGCGCATTCGAGCGCTGTGCCACCGCCCCGAGGAGCCTCCCGGCTGCCGCGCAGGGCTGGCGGCTCCATTTTGGGATGTAGCTTCTAATTTTCTGCTGCCAGTGACTCTTTTTCTTTTTTAAAAAAGCAATAGTTACTTGTAAAACAGCACGGGGTAGAACTGGTGCTTTCACGGCTCCCGGCAGAGCGCGGTGACCGCTGCACGCCGGGGCCGGACGTCCTCCGGGCCTGCCCAGCACCGGCAAGCGGGACGAAGGCCTGGACACGCTCCCACACTGCGCTGAACCGCCTGCTCCCACCAGTGGTCCCGGAACATCCCCCTCCAAGATCTCGGTGCTCTGGCCAGAGGAGAAGGAATAATTCAGAAAGCTTTGAAAAAATGTTTTTTTTTTTTTTTTTTTTTTTTTTTTTTTTTTTTTTTTCCCATTTTAAATAAGCAGCTCTGCCCCACTGGGGTGCCTGAGCGTGAGTCTTTGTGCTGATCGCAACAGTCCTTGTCTGCGGTGTGAAGGTGAAATTGCATCTCGGGAATTAAACATGAAGCATCATTAAAGCACAACGTTCTGCGGAAAGAAAATTCGGCACGAGCAGGATGCTGAGAAAGGGAAATAATTATCCCCTCAGAAAACGCAGCTCAGCGGAAGGCGGCCTCTGTCGTGAACTGCGACCAGTTTTTAATCCGTTCCATAAATTACGTCCTTCAGATGTTTTCCAGGCAGAAACAAATTTCTCCAACCAGCCAGCAAGAGAGGAAAGTCACTTCCGCACGCGGTGCGACCGCCCGGCCCGGAGGGCTCCCGGCCGCCGGCGCGGCGTTGTCGGCGCTCGGCCCCACGTTCCTCTTTTCCGGCGTCCCCGGGGCAGACGGGCGCCCGGGGCCGGCCGCACCGGCGTGGGAATCACGGGCTGCTCCGGCGGGCGTCCTCGTTAGCGAGGAAACCGCCCGCGGGGACGGAGGGCGCTGCGAGCCCCCTCCGGAGAGGAAAGCCAGCAAAGGCCAAGAATCGTCCTCATCGATTTTTCTTGCTTCAGAGGAGACGGGAGGGGCCTTCGGACGATGAAAAGCCGAACGGGCGAGGAGGTGACGGACGTCTGCCGAGCTCTCGCCTCGCGCGGGAAACGTCCCGAGCTGGGTGGAACGAGGCGGTCACCGCTGCCAGCGTGTCGGGGCAGCGGCCCGCGGGAAGGGCCGGGAGGGCGGGAGGAGAAAAGCGCCCTCCCGGCCGAAGTACGAGTATTTAAGGTCAACGAAGCGTGTTTAGAAGGGAATTCCATTAAAGAAGCTCCACCACCAAAACGCCTAGGGCGGGAGAGCGATTCCATGCGGCAGCGCCCCGGGCGCGGGCCGAGGGGAAGGCGGGATGCGCGCGGAGCCATCAGCCCCGCGCCGGGCGCCCCGGTTGCCTCGAGGGGTGCAGAGCCGCTCTGCCAAGGGGCGGGAAGCGGGGGCCGCTCGCTTTCCCGTCCTCGCCCCGTCGCGGGCTCCTCCCTCGCGCCGTGCCCAGGGCGCGTCAGCGCTCCCCGTCGCTGGCTTTAGCGGCGGCGAGGCCTGGGACGGGGCTGCCGCGATCCTCGCCCTGCCCCGGCGAGACCTGGCGCGGGACGTTTCGCTGACCAGCGCCCCGGCCGCGGCCACGGCCCTGCGCTCGGTGCCGTACGGACGCGCAGCTTGGAGAAGGGGTTTCTCCCCCGCCACCAGCCCTGCAAACCGGGCGAGGGATCTGCTCCGGACCGCTGCGGCTCATCCCTGCCTCGGACGCGAGCTGAGCGAGCTGCAGGGATTTTACGGAGTCTCCCCGGCCCAGAGGGGAGGATCCTTATTTACCTCCTCCGACCTTCCCTTCCCGGAGAGCAGACACGCAGCCTCCCCAGAGGCCCAAAGGCCGGGCGCAGGCCCTGTGCCTTAACGCAGGGCACTTGCCCTCTTTTAAACCGTCTCCTGTCCCACCTGCCCCCCAGCTGCACAGCACCCCAAGCCTGCTGGGGCCAAGCGCCGCGCACAGAAGGTTGTTTATCCGGCCCCAGCCCAGCCTCTCCTGGCACCAGCTCCCTCTAACCAGCCCCATCAAAGCCAGCTGTGTCTCTCCCTCCAGAAAGGTTGTGGCACATGATTAATTCAGGCAGCAGAGAGCAGCTGCCTCCTGCAGAGGAGCCCACGTGCGATAAGGCCAAAGCTCCCGAGCGGGCTGCAGCAGGGAGGTTTGGGCTCGGTGCAGGCCACCCCGGGGGCCCAGAGCAGCTTTAGCTCCAAGCTGTCGTGTCCTGCTGCGCATTCTCGTGCTGCCGTCTCCGCGCAGGGCCCCTGCGGCGGCCGCTGCTGCTCCATGCATCCCATGACCATGCTGGATAAAGGGAGATTTCTTTCCTGAAATCCACGGTGGTAGGACAAGGTCACGAGATCCCGAGCAGCCTCGGTTCCCTGTGGCTTCCCTGGAAACGGGAGATGCTCGGTGCTTGGCAGATCAAGCCTTGCATTGGCACGAGCTGCTCCCGCCGCGTCCCGGCCGAGCACGGCTGTGGCAGGAGCCTCTCCCCAGGGCCCAACGCAGCGAGGTCCCTTCTGCCGGGGCCAGGCCACGGGGCCAGCTCAGCAGGGCCGGCACCTCCCACCGTGGGATGGAGGGGACCTGGCACAAGGCGCCGAGCCGGCGTGGCACGGGCTGCGGGGACGCAGGGGTCCCCTCACCTGTGTGCTCAAGCTGGCCCCAGCACCAGGTATCTCCCCCCACCCCACCATCCGCATGCAGCCCAGGGTCGCCCACGCTGTAAATTCCGCTGTTATTAGCTGGGGTTATAGGCAAGGGAGTTTAAAAGGGAAAAGCTCTTGGGGAAAAGACACAAAGTGGATCACCTCCCCCCTTTTTATTTATGTCTGTGCTGCCGCACGCAGCGTAATGACAGCCCTGGATACCCCGGAGAGCCAATTACTGCAAGCAGCGTAGCCAGAGCCAAAGCCGCGCTGCTCTCGACTTCATTTTCTTAAAACAGTCACAGTGTCCTGGGAAAGCGCTGCAGCTCCGGGGACGGTACCAGGCTTGTGCACAGCGTGGCTCCTCCGCGCAGGAGAGGGCGCGAGCAGCCGGGGCAGAGCAGGCCGGGAGCAGCGCTCCCAGTGCGGGAGCACACAGGGCCACCCCCACCAAGCACCAACACAACACGTTATCAGGTTTTTATTTTAAACTCATGAACATCCTTCAAAAAAAAAAATCAAAGCATAAGAAGAAAAAACAACATGACGCCCTGACAAAACAGACAAGTCGCAGCCCCCAAATCCACTGACGCTAGGGGAGCCGCAGGAAAGGAAGGTGGCTCAGAAAGAGCTTAGGAGCCTGGGCCATGCAAAGCTCATCCCTTCCCTCCAGCCGCCCGGGAGGCTCCGGCCTCACCATGCCGCCTCCACGCCGTTTGGCTCACGGCAGCGTGAATCCGGCTAGGCACAGCCTGGAGGGGAGAACGACCCTAGCAGACGTCAGCCTTGTGCAGTGGGACTAATTGCAGGGACGCACATTCCTATAAACCCCTTTGGCAAAGCCCAGGGAAGCAAATCCCACAGCGGAGCAATCCCTCTCCGTGTGTCGCCAGAACGGCCCCGCATCTGCACTGCGCTCAGCTCTACCGAGCGACTCGGCCCGGCCGAGCCCAGGGAGCCAACACCAGACACAGCAGGTCACACGGGTACCGAGCCCCCTCTCCTGCCCTGGCCTCGCCGCGTTGCTGATGGCCATCCCTTTTCCCACTGCCTGCCTGTGGGGTTTTGCTCGTGCCCCTGGGGATAGAAGAAAACAGGACTGCAGGGGAGAGAAGGTGCAAGGTGGGGCCAGGAATTACGTACGTCTCTTGTATCTCCTCTCACGTAAATTTAAGGCTTTGCTGTGGTTCCCTTTAAACCCAGTGGCCACAGGAGCCATGGGCACAGCCACACAGATCTCGGCCACTGTTGGGGGTCTGCCCACGGCCACCCCACAGGAGGGGCTGCCAGCCCTTCCTGCTGGTCAGCCCTTCGCTTGGCTCAGTGGAAGGGCTGAGAGGGATAAGGAACAGGAGGGAAACCATCTCTGGGCGAGGAGCCCATTCGGGCTGCTACCCTCAGCAAAGCTACTGCAGCTCCTCAGCACGGGAGCAGCAAGAGGGCAGCTCTATCCTTAGCAACAACCACTCGCATAAACCCCACGGCAAAAGCGGTGCCACCCTGGAGAGGCAGAGGAGGAAACCTCCAAACGACCTGGGCAGCTCTCAGAGCACTGCTCCGCACCCCCCACTGCTGTCTCGTGCACGGCAAGCACATTTCTGCCAAGTGCAAATGGCTGGGGATCTTCAGAGTAGTATGAAAAGAAACAAGATAAACCTACTGTTTCCTCTTCTGTTCAACACATACGGAAACCTTTATAGCTGGTCAGAAACACGGGTCACCCCGTTTAGGGAGAGGAAAAATGCTGTTGGAAAGATTGAAGTCCACCAAACGGGTGAGTGACGGCATGAAGGTACTTCTGCTTCTCAGGAAATTTTTCTCACTGAAGCCACCTGAGAAACCTTGTGCCAGACTCCTCACATGAACATGTCCTCATAGCCTGGAGGGGGAAGGTGGTCTGGATTTGGCCTGGAAAGGAATTAAGAGCACACTTAAATCAGGAGGGAGAGCTCAGTCCCTCAGCAACAGGGATGAGCAAGGAGATTCAGGGCTAGACTGTGAAGAGTAGGCTGTTGCCCTCACTGCAGGGGCTACGCAGGCATGCCCAAACACCTACCCAGACGTGTTGGCCCCTAATGGACCAAAGGGGTCGAATCTGGCACCTGGTGGAACTGCTCCTGGGGGAAGCCGGCTTGGGAGACCTGAAGATGGGTCTAGGCCAGGCCGTGGGAACCCAGACCTGAGAGGATCAGCAATCATTCCTCCACCTCGACCTCTGGGGAGGAGAAAGGCAGAGATCAGGATCAGACTGGCACTGGTGAAAGAGGAGCAAAGAGCCACCTCGGTCCAGACCCTGCTGCAGGAATGCTGGTCAGCAGGAATCTAGGGTTAAATCGAGACACATCACACAGAGCACGTGGAAAGGAATGCACATCTAGCACATCGTAACACATGCCAGGACAACTCAGCAAGACGAGCACGTGGCTGAAGACAAAGAACCCTTCACGAGTGCGAAGGAGTGCTGGGGCACAGCAGGTCCCCGTCCTCATGGTGGCTGCTGTCTGCCGCAGGAGGCAACCCAAACACATTACACCCTGCTCCCAGCGCGGGTTATCACAGCCCTGCAGACCTGCCCGCAGCATACGGTCACAGGTCAAGATGTGCATCATGGCTCAACATCACGCTCAACATTGTGCCAAGGTGGGAGCCCTATGGCTATAGCATGCAGGCCCAAGCCAGGGCACCATCACATCAGCAAACACCAAAGTCTAGCTGGAAACACGCACAGGAAAACAGCAGCCCTCCACTTCAACTGCCCAACTTGCTTTCCACTGTGCCAATGACAAAACAGACACCCAGGTTTCCTCAGTTGCTGAGAGAACGGGCTGGAACAGCAACTTCCTTCTTCCTCTGGTTCCTGCAAGGAGCTGCCCTGATTTAGGGGATCAGCAATAGCTGGGCAAGTTCCCTGGGTGGCTGCTGACTGCTCCAGGGGAACCGTGGCTCGTAATGCTGCCTCCTCTCTCTGCTCTCCCCGGGCGAGTGTTACATCCTGCCCCGGCACAGTGTTGCAAGAGCTCGCAGACCCAGCCGAGGTTCCCACAACCTTTCCAAAGAACTGCCTGGAAATCATTTGCTGGTCGCGGCGGCTCCTTGGAGCTGCCCCATGCTGCGAGTGCCATTCTTCATGGTCAACTTTGGACAAGCTGGGCTGGAGCCTCTGGACACCGCTACCATCATGCAAGTCATTAACAGCTGTGCTAATGAGTTCCATTACGCCAGGCTGACTGCCCAAAATGCCCCAGGACAACCCAGCCTACGAGCATACGCCTGGGAGTCTGCGTCTCCAGCCCCAGCTCTGGCAGGTGTAAGCACACAAATCTGCTTCCATTTACAATCTTTTTTTCTCCTTTACAGAGAAACTTGTGATGAAGGGCTGGAGGCAGTGAGAGAAAAAGGGTTCCCTCAAACTGAAACTCCTCTCCCTATGCTATCAGGTTTCCTTCCAGCCAGGAAGGACATTGTTCCAGCAGGGTAGGACATTTGTAGCTGGCCCTTTTCTAGCCAAACCCTCGGAGAACTATCTTGCAAGAGGGAAAAAATGCAATCCTCATAGGACAGTGGTTCCAAGCAGGATTCCCATGGGCCGCAGGATGCTCTGCAATGATTCCAAGAGCTGGTTTTCCTCTGACTATGTGCTTTTAATGAGATTGGAAAATGACAGGTTCTCCTTCCCCAACCAAACCAAAGACCCAGAGAGAGAGATGTGCGTAGAGCCCCCCTCCAAACAGCCCTGCCTTTTCCTAGGCTCCCTGCTCTCAAGTGCTTCAGACAACCTGGAGGTTCACAACCAAGACTTGAGAATCTGTGGGCTCAGATTTAAGCCTCCCCTTCTACAGACTGCTGGGCTGCAGACATATAGCAGCTGGTAACATTTTATATTAGAGGCTTACATTCGCTTAACGATGTATTCAGCTTTGATTGACTGAAGGAATTACTGCATTTTAAATGAATACAAGCTGATTATTAAACAGATTTCAACCTATCATCTACGCAAGAGACAGATCTTATTACGATATTAGAACCATATTGAGGTTTAGCAGCTGTCAATTGGTCCCTTGCAATTTACACAGAGTAACTGTCTCATTAGAGTCTGCACTTGGAGAAGTTTCACAGGATGCCTGACCCGAGCAGATTTCAGCTGCTGCACAGAAGGTCCCGAGCCACCTTCCCCCTGCCCCACGCAGCAAGGGCAGAGCAGGGACATGCTCCCCAGGCACTCAAAGCACCACTTCTCTCAGCCAAACTCACCCAAAAGGATCCAGGTCTTCCCCACCAACAGCAAAGGGGCCCATGGGAGAAGGCCTGAAACACAAGGCAGTGAGTGAGACTTTGGCCAAGGGGAGAGAGAAGTCACAAGAAGCTAGAAGAAAGGAGCACGCAAACATTGACAAGGCAGTGCAGCCAGCCACAGCCAGTGTACATGCTGTGGGTGCTTTTTGTGGAAAAGAGCACTGGCTTCACAGTGCAGCCCACACTGCAGATTGTCTTGCCAATAGTATGTGCCAATGACACGGTTTCAGAGCCAGGCCTAGCCCCAGCCTGTCTGCCCACAGGCGTGCCAGGCCTCCCTGGGGAGCACCTGGCACCCTGAGCAGCCCTGAGCACTGCTGAACAGCAAGGGTGTTAAAGGAACATGTGGTGACATGCAAGACAGAAGTCATGGCCAGTGCCCCAAAGATGCAGAGCTACTGTGGTACCTCTGACTTCTAGCGAAAGGGGATTAGAGCTTCAGGGAACCTGCCTGCCAAGTATGAGGTATGGCTGGGCACAAAGGGACCAGGGATAGCAAAGTGATGTTCCACGTCCCCTCACCTCAGCTTTGCCAGCAAAGGGTTTCAAGGGGGATGCAGGGCCATGGGAGCAAGAAGAGGTCTCTGTTCCCTGGCATCAGGCAGCACACCTGCTGGGTCTTATCCCAAGCTCCAGCCAGGAGGATGGTGCTGAGAAGGCAGCTCTACCTGCCTCAGTGAGGAGCCCACAGCAATGTGTGAAGCTAAGGCAGAGCTCTGCAGCCACCCCAGCCCCTCTACACTGCTGTGAGCACAGTCCCTACAGCTCTGCCAGAGCCCAAAGCCCGAGTTGACACTTGGAGCCCTCGTTTCCCTCCTGGAGACTGCTCAGCCCTATGACAGCGCTGCCCTTCCCACTGCCATCCTTTCTCTGCCAGCTGCCAGAGCCCTGATGGTCCCTCAGCCAGTCCTAAGCAGGGCCTCTCTCCTTCCATCCCATACCTTCCTCCCAGCCTTGCACTCTGCCCTGTCCCTCCTGGATTGGTAGGTCTCCAGCTAAATCCCCACACTGTGCCGAAGGTGAGTCAAACCAACAGTTCTTTGAGGCCTTCCCTCAAAAGACAGCTTAAAATTAAAGCAAAGCAGGTGGCCAATGAGCCTGGAACTGGCAGGGAAAGTATGGATCCCCTTCACTCCCCATCCTGCATGCAAGGACGTGCAAGACAGGGATCTCCAGCAGGGAGGCAGCAGACATGGTGTTTAGAGAGACCAGGACCACATCTCCTCTAATGGAGGACTGTGAATAGCTGCTCACTCTTTACTCACCAGGATGGCTCTCTCGCACCTGCTGGCTGCCGGGGAGGGACCCTGAGAGGGTCATAGTCCCGAGGGAAGGTAGGATCCTTCTTCTCAGCCTGGGGCTCCTTTTTGGCCTTTTCTGTGGGGGCCCCAAAGGGAGCAATGATACCTGAAGCAATTCTCGTCTTCAGCTCCTCAATGTTCTTGTACACTCTGCAGGAAGGAGAAGAGAGACTGTGGGCTGGGGAGGCCACACGACCCATGGCTGCAAGGGTGCTGACCATGAGGAGCTTTGAGAGGGGTTGCAAGGGGATGGATGCATGCAAAATGTCTCTGATACATGCATACCGTGTCCCAGCTGGCAGCATGGAGGGGACAGGAAGGGAAGAGGAAGAGCATGCAGTGGCACTAAGACCCATTCAAGAGGGCAAAGTGCCATCCAGCCCAGGGGGACCCCTTGTGCTGTGGTCACACCCCAGTCAAGTCTGCTTTGGAGGAAAGGACATGGCACTGTACCTTGCTTCCCTGCGGACTGTCTGGTGTCTTTAAAGGCTGCTATCCATCCTGCAGCCCCACCCTCAGCAGAAGGGCACAGCACCATCCCCCCTACCCAGCTGCCCAGTACTAGGAACTAGCTATCTGCCATGTTGTCACTGTGAACACAGGCAGGAAGCAACCACCAGGTTCAAAAAGGACAAGGGAGAGGGAAGAAATGGGCAGACAGGCTGGCATGCCGTCTGGACCGTGCTGTCTGTGACTGCTGGAAGCTGTCATCACCCTCAGGCAGTGTTCACCCAGCATGTACAGGCAGTCAGTGCTCTGGAAACAGAAGTGCTGGGCTGGCCAGGACCTGTTCCCAGGTGAACAGCTCATCCTTGGGTTCTGACCCAAAAGACTACAGACCCCTAAATCGCTTTCCTGCCAACTGCTCAGAGGTGAGGAGGGAAAGCAGGCTGCTTTTCAGGGCTGGCTGACATGCCCTTGGCTTTGCACTGGAGAAGAGTCCTCCAGCCTCTTCCTAATATGCCTCTGTTCCCACCTGTCCTGTCTCCCCGTGCCAATGGGGCATTTTCTCCTGCATAAAATGCTGGGGATGGAGATTACTTGTGGAAATCGTCCAGGTGCTCTGGGTTGATGTAATCAGCCACCGTCAAGGTCACATCTGCCACCTTCTGAGTGCTGCGATCCTACAAAGGACAGGTGAAACACAGAGTCAGCAGCCAGGCAAAATCGGGACTGAGGGAGGGAGCCGACGTGACCACAGGTGAGGTGCTGGGACACACAAGGAATGGGGCTCGCCTGATGCCTGCCCACATCACTCTGCAGCGCCTGAATCCCCAAGAGCAAACAAACTCCAGCGTCCAGTGAGGCTCTTCCTGCTGGCTCCCCCAGCCTGGGCTGTAAAGGGTCAAAGACAGAAATCCTGTGGCCATGGCATTGGGTAGGTGCACAGCAGGGACAGGGCAAGCAAGCTGAAAACACATCCTGACCTGGAAAAGGGACACAAAAGGGGCAGCTGCTGGGCCAGCGTGTGCAAAGCAAATTGCATCCCCTTCTTGATGCAGCAGACACTTGAGCAGTCACATGTGCCATCACACAGGTCTGCAGATCATAACTTACTGCTTTACAGCCACTGGGTCTGCCCCAGGCAAACTCTGCATCCAGGACAAACGAGGAATAAATGCTGCTGCAAGGTCTAACAAGTAGACACAAAACATTTAAAAATGGGCCCTGCTGCTCTTTGCCCCCAGGACATTTTGGATGACAGTGACTGCTGCTCCGAGAGGACCACAATGCCTGCAGGGATCAGCCCTGATGCTCACCATGACATTGAGGATCATGCTGTCTTCCACCATGATTGCCTTCAGCAGCAGCTCACGGGAATCATCCATGGATTTGTACCGCAGCGTATACAGCTCCTTGTTGGCCTGCCAGCCGTCTGGCAGCAGTTCTGACTTCCTTTCATCAGGACCTGGCTGCAAGAAGGCAGACACACTGCTGAGACCCTGACCACCAGCCCAAATCGCTGCGGGGCCAGAGAAACCTGTCCTGGCCGTGCGCAGAGATCTGGGAAGAGATCTAGGTCTACTGCAGGGATCCCTCCAAATCTCCCAAGGGTTTAACTGCTGGCGTAGGGCCCAGCTGCCAGTGCACAGGGCCTGCCCTCCTGCCTCCCATGGGATCGCTGCGCTGGAGCAGGAGGGGGCACAACCACGGTTTGCCAGCTGGGAAGACACAGACAGGGTGACGACACTCTTTGTTGCCTGGCACCTATCGACCCCCCCAGCATGGGATGCTGCTGCGCCAGGAGAGGTCACCCCAGGCACGCAGCCCCGGGGTGGTGGCTGCCAGAGGGGGTATTGCGTGGGCTGTCCCCTCCCTGGCCGCCTGAGTGTTTCTCAGCTGGGACAGCGCCCTGGCCACTGCCTGTCCCCAGCCCCGCACTGGGTCTCCCCAGCATGGGACCCTCCCCCCCCCAGCATCACACCAGCCCCCCAACCCAGGGACCCCTCTTGCAATGAGGGCTCCTTCTAACAGTAGTCCACTGGGACCCCCCCACGAAGAACTGAGATCCTCTTTCAGCAGAAGATCCCCCCAAACACTATGTCCCCCCCTATGAGCAC
The DNA here is from genome assembly GCF_028389875.1 of Rhea pennata. Taxonomy (NCBI): domain Eukaryota; kingdom Metazoa; phylum Chordata; class Aves; order Rheiformes; family Rheidae; genus Rhea; species Rhea pennata. Next base: position 17,313,711 of record NC_084678.1, read on the forward strand.
CAGGTCCTCCTCAAGCACTGAGACCCCTCCCAAACACCGAGGCCCCCCAGAGAGCACTGGTGCCCTCCAAGCACTGGGACTCCCCCCCGCCCCGAGCACCGGGACACCCTCATCACCGCACCGTCCCCCTTCCTGGTACTGCACTAGGGCCCCCAATACCACCCACCTGCACCACCGGGACCCCCCAAACTCAGGCACCTCCCCACACTGGATCCTCCTCCCAGCACTGGGTCACCTCCCAAGCACTGGGACCTCCCCAACATCAGGACCCCCCCGAGCACCAGGACCCCTCCCAATACTGGTACCCCCCCAGCACTGGGACAACCCCCAACTCCGGGACCCCTCACAATACTGGGACCCCCTAACCAGCACTGGGAGCACCGGGACCTCCCCGGCACTGGGACCCCTCCCAATACCGAGTCTCCCCCCCCCCAGCACTGGGACAACCCCCAACTCCGGGACCCCCCCCAACACCAGGACCCCTCACAATACTGGGACCCCCTCCCAGCACTGGGAGCACTAGGACCTCCCCGGCATTGGGACCCTTCACAATACTGGGACCCACCTCCCCGCACTGGGACCCCTCACAATACTGGGACCCCCTCCCAGCACTGGGAGCACTGGGACCCCCCCCAGCACTGGGACAACCCCCAACTCCAGGATCCCCCCAACACTGGGACCCCCCCCAATACTGGGACCCCCCCCAGCACTGGGAACCCTCCCAATACTGGGACCCCCCCCAGCACTGGGACCCCCCCCCTCCCAATACTGGGACCCCTTCCCAGCACTGGGAGCACCGGGACCTCCCCGGTACTGGGACCCCTCCCAATACTGGGACCCCCCTCCCGGCACTGGGACCCCTCCAGGCCCCGGGCCCCCCCCGGCCCCGGCCCCGGCCCCCCCCGGCCCCGCGCGGAGCCGCGCTGGCGCTGCGCGGCGGCGGCCGGCGCGGCCGGGAAAGGCCGCGGCCTGGCGCGGCCCGCGGGCGCCCGGGCCCGGCCGCGCGGTACCTGCTCGCCGGCGCCCAGGCAGCCGTAGCCGTGCCGCACCAGCTCCCAGTGGACGCCGCAGAGCAGCGCGTCCTGCGGGCGGGAGATGGCGGCCCGCGCCGAGGCGTAGAGCGGCTCCAGCCCCGCCATGGCGCCGCCGCGCTCCGCCGGCCGCACGGAGCAGGCGCCGGGGCCGGGCCGGGCCGCGGGGCCGCGCGCAGGCGCAGCTCGGCGGGGGCGGGCTCGGTTGGGGGGCGGGGCTGGGGGGCCGGGTCGTGGGGCCGGGCTGGGGGGCCCCGGCTGCGCTGGGCTGTGGGCCAGGCTGTGGGGATCCCGAGCAGGCTGTAGGGCTCGGCAATGGGTCAGGCTGAGGGGTCCTGAGCAGGCTGTGGGGCCGGGCTGTGGGGCTGGGCTGTGGGGTCCCGGCTGGGCTGTGGGGCTGGGCTGTGGGCCAGGCTGTGGGGATCCCGAGCAGGCTGTAGGGCTCGGCAATGGGTCAGGCTGAGGGGTCCTGAGCAGGCTGTGGGGCCGGGCTGTGGGGCCGGGCTGTGGGGCTGGGCTGTGGGGCTGGGCTGTGGGGTCCCGGCTGGGCTGTGGGGCCGGGCTATGGGTCAGGCTGTGGGGTCCCAGCTGGGCTGTGGGGCTGGGCTGTGGGGTCCCGGCTGGGCTGTGGGGCCGGGCTATGGGTCAGGCTGTGGGGTCCCAGCTGGGCTGTGGGGCTGGGCTGTGGGGTCCCGGCTGGGCTGTGGGGCCGGGCTATGGGTCAGGCTGTGGGGCCCCGGCTGGGCTGTGGGGCTGGGCTATGGGTCAGGCTGTGGGGTCCCGGCTGGGTTGTGGGGCTGGGCTGTGGGGTCCCAGCTGGGCTGTGGGGCCGGGCTATGGGTCAGGCTGTGGGGTCCCGGCTGGGCTGTGGGGTCCAGGCTAGGCTGTGGGGCTGGGCTGTGGACCAGGCTGTGGGGTCTTGGCTGGGCTGTGGGGCCCAGCTATGGGTCAGGCTGTGGGGTCCCAGCTGGGCTGTGGGGCTGGGCTGTGGGGTCCCGGCTGGGCTGTGGGGCCCAGCTATGGGTCAGGCTGTGGGGTCCCGGCTGGGCTGTGGGGCTGGGCTGTGGGGCCCCGGCTGGGCTGTGGGGTCCAGGCTAGGCTGTGGGGCTGGGCTGTGGACCAGGCTGTGGGGTCTTGGCTGGGCTGCGGGGCCGGGCTATGGGTCAGGCTGTGGGGCCCCGGCCGGGCTGCTCACACCTTCCCCCTCAGCAGCTCCCTGCGCGGCAGATCTGGCGGGATCCGTTTTCCTCAGCGTCTTGTCACTGGGTTCGACCCGTTTCCATCTCCTTGGAGCGTTAAAAGGGAACCAAAGAGCTTCTCTGAGAAGCCGCAGCCGCGCGGCGGAGCGAGCCGGCCGGCCGGCCGCGCCGGCGGGGCTGGGGCCGTCGTGACGAGGCGGCGCCGCCACGGCGCCGGGTTCTCTGGTGACCTGCCGGGACGCGGCCGGCGAGGCCGCCCCGGTGCTGCCGCTCCCGCGCGCTGCGCTGATCCGCGGCCTGGGGCTGAGGCGTCCTGGGGCTCGTCTTTCCTGAGCGACGCAGCGCGTCACGCGCAAGACAAATTCGTATGTGTGTGTGTGTGGGGGGGGGGGGCTCATTTCGGTACATAATCGCTCCCTTTTGGATGTGGGTCTGGAAATTGCAGCTGCGAAAGCGTTCGCTCGAGGGATTTCCGCGCGCCCTAACCCAGGCTGGCCGGGCAGCGTGGTCACGGGCTCTCGAGCTGGAGCCTCGCTTCCCTCCTCCCCGTTCCCGGGGCTTTTCTGCAGCCCGTGTTCTTCCTGACCGAGGATCAGCCCGAGACCGATACGTTTGCTGACCGAGTTATTAAAAATGCACAAGAGCAGCGCGGGGTGCGTTCAAACGCGCTCCTGTATCGGGTGTTTGCTCCCGCTTCCCCCAGGCCCTATCCTGAGGGGCCCGAAAAACGCAGCTGCCGCTACCGGCGTCGTTTTCGTTCCTTCCACGTCTCCTTTCTCTGGTCAGGGACTTGTGAACCGGCTGTTGACCTGAGCTGGTCTCCTGTGCGTGTCCGTGCCCAGCTCAGGGCTCGGACCTGCCGCTGCGCCGTCAGCGCTGGTGGTAGGAAGCGAGGCTGCCTTGGATGAAGCAGCCCAGTTGCCAGGGACAGCCGTGATCTGTGCTTTCCAGCGCGGCTCCTTCGGGACGCTCTGATTCATCCTGACTTCGTTACGCGTTCGTTAATTAACGCGCAGGCTGCTCTTTCCACTTCCCCCTCGAGAAGTCAGTGAGGCAGAACAGTTGACCGCAGACCGTAGGGCCTTCCTCGCAAGGGGCTCCTCGGAGCGTTGCCCTTCGCATGACTCACCTCCCCGGTGGCTGCGGAAACATTGCACCTCTTGCTAATCTCGTCCGTCAGCCCCGGCCCCGCGGAAGATGGACAGGGCTTTGGAGCCAAGTATGAAATTCTGCTCATGGGGAAATCGGTAGGAAAGTTGCCACTCATTTCAACAGATCCGGATTTCATCGCGTGCGTGCGGGACTCCAGACCGTCCCGGTGGCTTCTTTGCTCGTGTGTAAGCAGGCGGGGGAGTGCAGGGAGCATGACGTGTTTCGGGGGGCGGCGGGCGGGGGTACCGCGGCGGTAGGCTGCGTACGGCCCGGTGATGTGGCACAGCCGCTGTCCCCGCGCGGGGCACGGCTGCCGGAGGAAGGAGGCGACGCCGGGACGCTCCCGGGAAACCGCTGGGTCGGGATCTCCAGCGCAACGAGGGGACGGGGGGCGACCTGTCCCGAGACCTGGATGGCCTCGACGGGCGCAAAGGCAGCGCTTGGCGCTGCCGCAGGAGCAGCCCCGGAGATGCAGCCGCGGTGGAGCTGGCCACGGGGCCGGGCAGAGGACTCTGGGCTCCCCGGGCGCTGGACAGGACGAAACCCCTCCCGCGGGGTGTCTTGGGCAATGCAGCCTCCGGAGGAGTCCGCTTAGTAAAAGAGGCATCAGATCAGGGTTCGATGAGAACGGCAGGAAATGCCGGAGCTTTTCCAGTGCCGGACTCGTGATTCACAGCCCGCCCCGTGCCTCGTTTCCGATGGGCAGCCGTGGCGCTTTGCAGGCTTCCACGGCATCCACGTTTCTCCTCGCAGGCCCAGCCTCCGCTGGGCGGGCAGGGGCCGAACCAGGTGCCCCCTCCCTCGTCTCCCGGCGGCTTCACGTGGGCGTCCTCTCCCGAGGCCGAAATCCCTAGTCTTCCCCCCAGAAACCCGATCGCCGACTTGAAAACGCACCGTGCAACCTGGAGACCCGGCCGGGCACGGCGGGGCTGGCAGCGGGGACCCACCGTCGCCCGCCTGCGGGCCGGCTGCAGGCCCGTGACCGCGTGGAGAGTCAGGAACTGCAGATTCTAGGATAGTGAGAAGACGGGGGACAGCACAAGCGTCTGTCCAGCCTGAGTTTGTCCATCCGGCTCGCTGCCGCCCCGTCCCCACGCCGGGTTGCCCAGCCGTGCCCGTGCGCTCCGGTCCCCCCGCTTGCCCCGCGGTCTGTCCGTCTCTCCCCGTGCCGCCGCCGCGTGAGCAGCCAGGCGCCGGGCGGCGCGGACGAGCACGGTGAAGCTAGCCCAGGCAACGCAGACGTTAAGTAACTTCCTGGCTGCTTCGTTTTGTCAGGGGAAGATCTTCTAATCGGAGCTGAAGGCTGCGATCCTTCCGCTCCCACCCTTGGACCAGCTCGAGAATTCCTTCGGGCAGGCAGGGCTTTTGCAAGAGACCTGATGTTTGGGTTGTGACTTGGTTTATTTTCCCTTCTCCTGGTCGAAACGGCTCGCAGCGCCATGCGAGCGGAGGGGGCTGCCGCGGGCAAAGCAGGTAGAGGGCTGCAGCTTATCTCCGTCACGCTAACCGCAGCCTCCCCGGACCTTCATACTTTCCCGCTGCCTCACCGCTCCGCCTGGACGTGCCTGGTGCAATGTCGTAACGAGGAGAAGAGGAAGCAGATTTCCCAACCGCCCGGCTCGGCCCCATCGCAGCCGGGAGCCCGCGGCGAGGCAGGAGCGAGCGGGGCGCGCGGGAGGGACAGGGCACCGCCGTGCCCGGAGCCGCGGCCCCCGGGGTGCCGGCAGCAAGACCGGCGGCACCGCCTGCAGTGACGCCGCCATGCCGTCCTGCGCTGCGCCGCGCCGTGCCACGCTCCACGGGCCCCGAGTGCACCCGGATGGGAGCTCTTCCTCCTTTGCCTGCCTCCTCCTCCTCACCCCGGCGCAGCCTTGGATGCTCCCAGCAGCCGGCACCTCCCGCCCGGCCCCGAGTGGGTGCTGCCGGCTGCGCCCGGCATCGGGCCGGCGCCGGCTTTGACGCGGAGCCTCCCCGGCTCTGCCTGCAGCACGGAGCGCGGTGAAGCCAGGGTGATCGACTGGCTTGTTTTGCTCCTCCGGAGACTCTCCCGGGCCGCTCGGATTCACGGCTGCGGCCCCCGGGCAGCAGGTTTCGGCTTCCCGCTCGGCCGCAGGGCCAGGTGCTCCGAGATCCCGTGCCTCAGTTTCCCCATCGCTGCTGCCGCTGCCGTGCGAAACCACGTCCCGTCCCTCGCCGGGGCGCGGGGCAGTCCCCGAACTGGGGGCGGCGAGGAGCGGAGGGGAAAGCTCCCGGGGCCTCGGGCACGTTATCCGGCGGCGCGGCCGCGCAGCACCCGCCGCCGGTGAGTCGCGGGGCCGCTCGGGCGACGCGCGCCCGGCGAGCGGGGTTTCCGCGGCAGAGCTGACGGGCGCGTCTGGGAAGCCCCGGCACGATCGGCTTCCTAGCTATTTTCCAAGCTCGCCGGCAGCCCCGCGCAGCCGGGGGTTCTGCCCGCCGTGAGCGCAGCGCTCGAGCGTGTTCGGCGGCTGAAAGCGCGAATTGCCGTTACGCTCCGCCGGGCGCTCCCCGCCGCCACCGCCGGGCCCGCGGCGGCTCTGCCCGGCTGCGCCGCAGGGAGGGTTTTGTCCTCTGAGTCGAAGCAGGGCGGGCTGCTCCGGCCGCCGGCGGTGTTGCAGCCGGCACCGAGGCGTGCGTCCCTCCCCAACGGCACAAGCAGGGGCGTATGAAACAGCTTAGGAGCAAACCTCCTCCCGCTGCAATTTGAGGCACAGGCTTGCGTATGGTATGTAACAACTGACATTTTTTCCAGTTCACTAATTAAGATATAGAATAAAAGGCATTAAAATGTGAGGCTGGATATTTAAAGGGAAAATTCTCCTCTAGGTGCCAGGTATATTAAAAGAAGGGGGAGTAAAACCAAAGTGCAGGAGAGAGGCACAGCCACAAACTGCAAAAGGAGCATGTGGAAAAAGAAACACTTGTGTCGCGTTGTGCGCTGCCCGTGTGCGTGCACAGGTGAGGGCGAGGGGGGCACTGCACCCCCCCGGGCAGGGCGGCCCTCGCTCTTGCGTGGCTGCAGCTGCAGGGGCCCCATGGCACAGTGCAGAGCGCTGCGGTGCAGCACGGCATGGCATGGTGCGGCATGGCACAGCATGGCATGCTACGGTGCAGCACAGTGCAGCGTGGCACAGCATGGCACGGCACAGCACGGCATGGCACGGCACAGCACAACATGACACAGAACAGCATGGCATGGCGTGGGACGCTGCGACACAGCACAGCACAGCAGGGCATAGCATGGTGCGGCACAGCACAGTGTGGCACAGCACAGCACAGCATGGCATGGCATGGCAGGGCATGGCATGGTGCAGCACAGCGTGGCATGGCACGGCACGGCACGGCATGGCATGGCAGAGCATGGCATGGTACAGCACAGCGTGGCATGGCACGGCACGGCATGGCATGGCAGAACATGGCATGGTGCAGCACAGCATGGCGTGGCACGGCACGGCATGGCATGGCAGAGCATGGCATAGTGCAGCACAGCATGGCATGGCACGGCACGGCACCGTGCAGTGCAACACGGCTCAGCATGGCATGGCACGGCACCATGCAGTGCAGCAAAGCACGGCCCAGCAGAGCACGGCGTCGTGCAGGGTGGCGTGGCACAGCACGGCGTGGCACAGCACGGCGTGGCACAGCACGGCTGTCTCATGCCGGTTCCCAGCACAGCAGAGCCCCCGGCGAGCCCCACGGCCGAGCGGGGAAGGGCCCAGGGCGCCCGTCGTGCCGGGAACCCGGGCCTGGGACGAGCCGCCTGCGCTCCGGGTAAAGGCGGGAGCGAGGCGGAGCCGCGGCGCCGGCACGGCCGCGAGGCCGGAGCTCCCCGCGCTCCAGAGCCGCCGCCGGGAGCAGGAGGTTTCCCCACCACCCGCCACGGAGCCCCGGGACGCGGGAGCCCGCGCCGGGGCCGGGTGCCGCCGCGCAGGCGTGCCGTTTGCGCTTACACATGCAAAGCATTAGGGTTTGTTTAGAAGCCCTTTATTGTCGTATTTTGTTCTCTATTTCCTACAAATTAAATTTGCTGAGGGATATGTGCAGATTGTGAAATGATTTTGAGAATAGTTCCTCTGGGTTTTTTAATTTCCTCTGCATTAAATTTTTACAGTGTTTAAAGCACTCTGAAAAATTAAAAAAAAGGGGGGGGGAGAAGAAAAAAGTAGGGCAGAACGCAGAGGAGGAAAGGCAAGGAGAACCGCGGCGGCGCCGCGAGCCGCCGCCGCCGCCCGCCGTGCCCCGCTTCCACCCGGGAGGCAGCGCAGAGCCAGCCCGGCGCTGCCCGGCGAGCGCGCGACCCTCTTCCCGTCTCGGCGGGGGCCCGCGGCCGAACGGCCGCCTGGCCGCGGCGCCGCGGGGCCGCCGGGAGAGCGCCGCGGAGCTCGGCTTGGCTCTGGGGCGAGCCGCCCGCGGAGAAGGGCGGCTGCACCAAGAACTTTCTGAAATTCCTTCCCAAAGCCTTGGCTGGGTTCCCCTGCGTCTTTGCCCGCCCGTGTTAACCGTGTGTTCCCGAAGTTGCTTTGCTCCACGTGTTTCCCGCGCCAAGCTCCCCTCCCGGCCCGGTTCGCGCCGGGGCGCAGCTCCGCCGGCCCCGCTCATCCCTCTTTGCTGTAAAAAACTGTATTAAAACATCAAATCCAACCCTGTTTACTCGTTTGTGGTCTCGGCGGTCTCCCGCCGTGTTTGTTCTAGTCTGGAGCTCTCCGAGAGGCGCCCGGGGCTCCGGCACGGGGCTCCGGCATGGGGCTCCGGCGCAGAGCTGCGGCGCGGGGCTGCGGCATGGGGCTCCGGCGTGGGGCTCCGGCGCGGGCAGTGGTGGCCGGCCGGCCCTCGGCAGCGCCGGGCTCCCCTGCCCTTGGCCCGCGGAGCCGGGCCCCCGCGAGGGCCGTGGCGGCGAGGGGCCAGCAGCTTTGCAAACCTCCTTTTTTTCTGGTTTCGGCAGCGCCAAATACATTTTAATCCTCCTTTTGCTCAAATTCCCAACCGAGGAATTCTTTCCGTGAGGCAGAGCCTGCTGGAGCGGCTCCGCTCCCGGGCGGCTCCCGAGGCCGGAGCGGCGCCGGGGGCCGCTGGCGCCCGCCGGAGCGGAGGGCCCCGCGCAGCCGCCGGGCGCCCGGCACGGCCACCGCCGCGGCCCCGCTCGCCCCGGCGAGGAGCTGCCCGCCAAGCGGCGACATTTCAAACAACTCGAGCGTATTACAGCTAACTTTGCTCTTTAGTCCGGCTCCTGAAAATTTACTTTGTCAGTGGCATAAACAGGATATAAAGGGCTGAAAAATAATAATAATCAAAAAAAGGCGACGAGAATATTTTTTCTTCGCCGCAGGGAGCGACCTGTGGGGACCGCGTCCCCCGGCCTTCCCCTACGTTACCAAAAAGCTGGCTCCGCATCGCAGCCGGACCGTGCTGCCCCGCTCCCTTCCTTCGCCTTTAACACTGCAGCGGCGAAAGGACGCTCCGTCCCGGCGGCGCGGGCACGGGGCGCTCCGGCCGCCGGGCAGGCAGCAGCGCCAGCGGCTTTGCATTTCCCTCTGCTCTTTAAAATAAATAAATAAGTAAATAAAATCTCCCCTGGCCTCACTGCCTGCTAATGCAAACTTTGCTGGTAATGACCGCACTGCTGCAATTAATGCAAATAGCAATGCAATTTATGCAATTTATGCAATTAATGTAACAAGTGCGACAGCTCGGTGCCACACCACTGCCCGGCGCTGGCCGCACTGCGCGGGGCGACGGCCCGGTGCAGCCTCGGCGGGAGCCGCTGCCGCTTCGGCGGCGCCGCGGGCTCGGGCGCTGCCGGCGGGGAGGCAGCGCCGGAGCGCGCCGGGGCCGCGGGGCGCCGCCGGCGTTTCGCAAGCCCCGGGGAAACGGCCTGTGCCGAGCTGGCCGCGGCAGCAGCCGCAAGTTTCCATTCCTGCGAAAATGGAGAGGGCTGCCACCGTCCAAGCATCTGGGCTCGTTATGATGGGAGAAGAATGCCAAATATTTTTCTTCCTTATCCGCTACCAGCCGTTCAAATCCGCCCCTGATCAAACCCATATTCGTCGCTCGGGACGCGCCGGCGGCTCCGCGCGCCGCGGCGCCCGCGGCCCCGGCGAGCCCAAAGCCCGGCTCGGCTCCTGCCCCTTCTCCTCCGCTTTCAGCTTCTTCCCTTGGGCGCCCGACCGGCTCCGAAACGCCTCGGCCCGGCCCCACCGCGGCCGCGGGGGCTCGCGGCGCCGACGGCTCGCCCGAGCGGCCCGCGAGCTTTCCGAGCGCTCTCGCCGGACGCTTCCTCCTCGGAGCTTCGTGCCTCCCCGGCGGGGCTCGCGGCTGCGCCCTCGGCTCCGCGCCGGCCCCCGGCGTCCCCCATGAATCAGCGCCTAACGAATCCTCCTCCCCCACTGCAGTTGCCGGAGGAATAGTCATAAATAGCCGAATTCAGGGAAACGGCGGTATTTTTCCGCCCTCGGCGCCTGTCGGAGGCCCCGTTAGCAGCCGCCTCCGTAACACCTGTGCGCGTGCACGTCCCTAAAACCCGGAGACCCCCCCCAAAATCCTGCTGCTGCTGCGATTGCCTCCGCCAAGGCCACGGCTCGGGGGGGACGTGAAGGTGCAGGGTCTCTCCCGAAGCCGCCGCCGCCGCGCCGCCGGGGCCGTCTAAGCCCGTCCGCCCCGAGGAGCCGCGGCGGCCCGGCGAGCGCCCGCGGGCTTGTTTGTTTACGGAAAGTAGTGTGGAGCCAGATGCTGAAAACCTGCGTTTTATGGGTAATTTTTCAATTTATTGCACATTGGCATTATAAAAAACCGAAGCGATCCCAACCGTTATAATTCCTGGTTTCCTATGGCAAAGCCAAAGGGCTCTGAAATGGTTCCTTCGCTGTCTGAACCGTTAACTCTTCGGGAAGGAAATCTCGTTGCGCCCGATGGGAACAGCAGAGAGAGAAGTTCGAGGAGGGAGGTGAGAAAAAGGAAAATGGGATAAAAAAGCCAGGGGAGGAGGGTGACGGGGCAGCACGTTCCCATGTCTTGCTCCGAGCCTGCCGGCCACCCCGGGCAGGGCAGGGCAGGGCAGGGGCCGCAGCCCCCCGGTCCCCAGGAAGAGCCCGCGGGCAGCACAGCACGGCGCCGAGTCTCATAGCCCGTGGTGGCTCCGTCTGCGCGTGCCACGTGCAGGAGAGCGGCACGGTTTGCACATGCCACGTGCGGGAACATGGCACGGTCTGCTCATGCTGCATGCGGGAGCGTGGCACAGTTTGCACGCCCTGCATGCGGGAGCGCAGCATGGTTTGCACACCCTGCATGCAGGAACGTGGCACGGTTTGCACGCCCTGCATGCGGGAGCGCAGCATGGTTTGCACACCCTGCATGCAGGAACGTGGCACAGTTTGCACGCCCTGCATGCAGGAACGTGGCACAGTTTGCACGCCCTGCATGCGGGAGTGCAGCATGGTTTGCACGCCCTGCATGCAGGAGCGTGGCACAGTTTGCACGCCCTGCATGCAGGAGCGTGGCACAGTTTGCACGCCCTGCATGCGGGAGCGCAGCATGGTTTGCACACCCTGCATGCAGGAACGTGGCACAGTTTGCACGCCCTGCATGCAGGAACGTGGCACGGTTTGAGCGCACAGCGTGCAGGGGCGCAGCACGGCTCGCTCACGGCACGCGCAGGAACGTGGCACGGCTCGCTCGTGCCACGTGCGGGAGGGCGGCGCGGTTTGCAGGCGCCGCGTGGCCGCCAGGCTTCTCGCACGGCCCCGCTCCTGGCTCGGGGCCGGCGCTCGGAGTCATCGCTTCTGGGCAAGCACACGGAGTTCCTTAAGGAAGCCCCGGTGGCCAGGAGCTCCTCGAGGACGGGCCGCAGCCAAAGCGCCGGGCATGGCCCCAGCGCCGGCACGCTCGCAGCAGCCGCGGGAAGCGTCGCACGCGGAGCCCTGCCGAGGTTTCCTGGCCGCGGGGGCCCTCGAGCCGCCCGGAGAGCAGCTCCCTGCCTCGCGCATCCCCCCTCTCCGCGCCCCTGCATCCGTGCACTCCCGTCCGAGCTCTCCGTAGGGCCACGGGAAGGCGGTGGCCGGGGGCTGCGGGACGGGCCGACGCTGGCAGCCCCCGTGGCCCAGAACGTGCCCGGCGAGGGAGCTCCCGGCGCGCAGCCCCTTCCCCGCGCCGAGGTGCCGCGGCGGGTCCTCCCGCGCCGGGGAGCGCTGCCGCGGGGAGCCCGGAGCGCCGGGGCGGCTGCGCCGGGGCCGAGCCCCATCGCGGGGAGCCGGGCACGGGGGGGGGGAGGCGGCCGGGGGGGCGGGCTTTCCCACCCGGCTCCACCCCCCCCCCATCGCGGGGGGCTTCGCCGTGACCCTGGCGCTGCCAGCCATGGCACCGGGACGGCGGCGGGGCATTTCCCAGCGCAGGTCTCCCGGCTGGAGCGCTCCGGCTGGGGGGCTCCAGCCAACTTGTTTGCAAGTTGCTTCGTTGCTGCTGCCGGATTTTTTATTATTATCCTTCTTATTTTCAAAGGGGGGCGGGTGAGGAGGGGGGCTGGCATCGGCTATAAAGGCAGAGCGCGCCGCGGCAGCCGGCACTTCCCGGCCACCATGCGAGCGCGGCGGGCCTGACCCCCGCCGCCGGCCGGGCCGTGCGGATCGCCCGCGCCTGCGGAGCGCCGGGCGGGATGGTGTGAGCCGCCGGCGGAGCGCCGCTCTCCTCCCGCGCCGCCCCGGCACGCTCCGGCGGGAGGCGAGCCCGCCGGCCCCTTGGAGGATCCGATTTCTTCCCTGCCCGAGGTCTCTCCTGCCCAGATGCGGTGGATAAGCCTGGCGTTGCTGTTCTTCATCAATCCCGCGGAAATGCTCCCGCAGAGCCGGGGGAAGAAACAAGGTAGGATGCGCGCGGCGGCCGGCGCGTCCCGGGTCCCGGGCACGGCGAGCCCCGGGCACCGCGAGCCCCCAGCCACCTCAAGCCTGCAGCCACCACAGGCCTCTGGGCCACCACGAGCCCTGGCCACTGCGAGCCCTGGGCAGCAGGAGCCCCCAGCCACTGCAAGCCCCTGGCCACCACAAGCTCCCAGGCAGCACAAGCCCCTAGCCACCCTGAGCCCCCAGCCACTGCAAGCCCCTGGCCACTGCAAGCCCCCCGGCAGCCCGAGCCCCCAGGCAGCACGAGCCCTGCAAAGCACCAGCCCCCCGGCAGCCCAAGCCCCCTGGCAGCCCGAGCCCCCAGGCAGCATGAGCCCTGCAAAGCACCAGCCCCCCGGCAGCCCAAGCCCCCTGGCAGCCCGAGCCCCCAGGCAGCACGAGCCCTGCAAAGCACCAGCCCCCCAGCAGCTCGAGCCCCTGAGCGGCACAAGCTCCCCAGCAGCATGAGCCCCCTGGCAGCACAAGTCCCCTGGAGCAGGGTGAGCCCCCCGGCAGGGTGAGCCCCCCCCCCGGGCAGTGCAAGCCCCCTGGGCACCATGAGCCCCCCGAGAAGTGCGAACCTCTGGGCAGCATGAGCCCCCCCAGCACCATGAGCCCCCTGGGCACCACGAGCCCCTGGGCAGCGCAAGCCCCCGGCACCACGAGCCCCTGGGCACCATGAGCCCCCAGGCACCGCGAGCCCCTGGGCACCACGAGCCCCTGGGCACCGCGAGCCCCCGGCAGCACGAGCCCCTGGGCACCATGAGCCCCTGGGCACCGCGAGCCCCCGGCAGCACGAGCCCCTGGGCACCACGAGCCCCTGGGCACCGCGAGCCCCCGGCAGCACGAGCCCCTGGGCACCATGAGCCCCCAGCACCGTGAGCCCCTGGGCACCACGAGCCCCTGGGCACCGCGAGCCCCCAGCAGCACGAGCCCCTGGGCACCATGAGCCCCCAGCACCATGAGCCCCCTGGGCACCACGAGCCCCTGGGCACCGCGAGCCCCCGGCAGCACGAGCCCCTGGGCACCATGAGCCCCCAGCACCACGAGCCCCTGGGCACCACGAGCCCCCGGGCACCGCGAGCCCCCAGCACCACGAGCCCCCGGGCACCGCGAGCCCCCAGCACCGCGAGCCCCCGGGCACCGCGAGCCCCCGGCAGCGCGGAGCTGCGGCTGCAGCCGCTCGGAGCAGGCGGGAGGTGTGAAACGGGAGCCGCTTCGCCGCGCCGGCTGACGCAGCGCCGAGGAGCCGGGGCCGGCTGCTCCCCGCGCCGGCGGGCACCCAGCAAGGCGCTGCGAGCCGGGGCGATGCCGGGTCCCGCGTGGCCCTGCTGCCCGCGGGCGGGGGGGACGCGGCACAAGGAGCAGCCGCGGAAGCGCCTGCGGAGCGGGTAGTGCAGAACGGGCCGTTTTCCCAGTATTTCAGTTCTCCCCTTACGGCGCACGGGAAGGACAACGGCCGGGCGCTCACGGCCGGCGCCGCCGACACCCGGGCGCCGCCGGACCCCCGGCCCGTGCTCCCCGCAGCGGGACGGCTCGGCGCCTCCCCGGCCCCCGCGCGCCCTGTGCCGCGCTGCCCGGCCAAGGCGGCGGGGCCAAAGCCGCCCTGCGCTTCCCCGCTCAGCTGAGCTTGAGGGCTTGGGCTTTTTTTGCTTCCTCATCCATCCCGTTGCAAAGATTCGCTGGATGGAGCCGAGGCTTCGCGCCCGGCTGGGGCGGGCGCCGGGCGCTGCCTGCCCTGGCACCGCAGCCGGCGGCTCGGCGTGCACGGTGCATCGGAGCAGCACCGCCGTGGCAGGCCGTGGGGTTGGTGCTGACACTTGGCATCCGCCCGGCGCTTCCAGGGCATCCCCGGAGCGCGGCGCTGCCGCCGGCACCCCGGAGAGGTGCCGCACCGAAGGGCCTGAGACGTCCCGCTGAGCCCTTCCAGCGGCACTGGGGGAGCCGCGCTAAAAAAAATCATCAAAAAGAATCAGGGAAGGGAAAAACGCTCGTAAATCCCTCGGTCTCCAGGGAAGCTGCTCCAGCTGCAGCCAAGAACACAAATGTTGTCAGCGTTCGGTAAATACGTAACGGAGACCATAACAACTTAATGGATCCAAGGTGCCTCGTTAGCGGGCGCCCAGAGGCTGCAGCCACCGCCACCCCCCCGGCCGCGGCACGTCCCGGCCGGGGCCGCGCGGAGCCCGCCCGGGCAGCGGGCACCCCGCCTTCACCGCCCGCTTCCTTTGCAATGCCCCATTTCGGGGGGGTTTAAGCACGCGAGCGATTTTGCTCCTGCTGGTCACCTCCAGGCTGCTCTTTGGGAGCAGAGCCGTGGCCGGCGCCCCGGCGGGAGGCACCTTCCCCGCCGCCCTCGGCACGCTCCCTTCATCCTCCGCACGCTCCCTCCGTCCTCAGCACTCTCCTTCTGTCCTCGGTGCTCTCCCGCCGCCCTCGGCACGCTCCCTCCGTCCTCCGTGCGCTCCCTCCGTCCTCCGTGCGCTCCCTCCGTCCTCAGCACTCTCCCTCTGTCCTCGGCACGCTCCCTCCATCCTCCGCACGCTCCCTCCATCCTCCGCACGCTCCCTCCGTCCTCGGCACGCTCCCTCCATCCTCCGCACGCTCCCTCCGTCCTCAGCACTCTCCCTCTGTCCTCGGTGCTCTCCCGCCGCCCTCGGCACGCTCCCTCCGTCCTCCATGCGCTCCCTCCGTCCTCCATGCGCTCCCTCCGTCCTCCGCGCTCTCCCTCCGTCCTCCGCACGCTCCCTCCGTCCTCGGTGCTCTCCCGCCATCCTCGGCACGCTCCTTCCATCCTCCGCACACTCCCTCCGTCCTCCGCACACTCCCTCCGTCCTCAGCACTCTCCCTCCATCCTCCGCACGCTCCCTCCGTCCTCCGTGCGCTCCCTCCGTCCTCGGCACACTCCCTCCATCCTCCGCGCTCTCTCTCCATCCTCAGCACGCTCCCTCCATCCTCAGCACTCTCCCTCCATCCTCAGTGCTCTCCCTCCATCCTCGGTACACTCCCTCCGTCCTCCGCACGCTCCCTCCGTCCTCCGCGCGCTCCCTCTGCCACTTTCTGCCCGCGCCACTGCGAGGAGCTGAGACCGCTGCAGCGCGGACTCTGCAAGCTGCATGTCCGTCTGCGAGCAGCCGCTCGCTTCCACTCTGTGCTGCTTCACGTCTCGGACGTGCGGGGACCCTCCACGCGCCTGTGGCACCGGCGCGGCGCTGCCGGCTGCGGGAGGGCGGCTGCTCCGGGCCCTCGCCAGCGCCAGGGCTGTGCATCAGCCTCCGGCTGCGTTAACGGCACTGCGGCGAGGCTGCTCCTCTCAGCCTCCTTCAGCCTTTGGTATGGGCAAAAAAGCACCTTAATGCCGCCAGCGGCACGCCGGCAGCCGGGGGCCGGGCCGGGAGCACGCACCCTGCGTCCTGGCGCCGGCACCGGCCGCGCAACAAGCTGTCGGTCAAAAACATGAAGCGCCAGCCCTTGGTGCCGAAGAGCCGTGCAAACTCTTCCAAGGGGCGGCCCGCTGCCCGGGCGCCGGGGCTGGCGGCTCGCTGCGGGGCTGCGCGGCGGCGCTGGGCACGCGGGGACCCCCGCCCGGCCCCTGGGGCACCGCCGGGCGGCAAGCGGGGCTGGAGCCGGCAGGGCCGCCGCGGGGCCGCGTGCCGGGCGCCGCGCGTCTGCCTCCCGCCGAGCCGGGCCCCGCCGCCGGGCTTCCCTGCGCCCCCCCGGCCCCGGCGGCTGCAGCCTCTCCGCGTGTCTCCCGCAGCGAGCGCCGGCGTGCTTGGGAACTGCACGGGCTGCGTCCTGTGCTCGGAGGACAACGGCTGCGTCGCCTGCCACCACCGGCTCTTCCTGCTCATCCGGAGGGACGGCATCCGCCAGCACGGCGTCTGCGTCCACACCTGCCCCCCCGGCTTCTTCGGCGTGCGAGGCCTCGAGCTCAACAGATGCACGAGTAGGTGGCCGGAGACACCCCCCCGCTCCCCGCCACGGTGCCGGCATCGCCCTGCGCCGCGAGGCGGGCGCCCGCCCGGGCGGCCCCGCTCACCGGGGCGCCTCGCCCCGCTCCCCGCAGAGTGCCGCTCGCCCAGCTGCGAGAGCTGCTTCAGCAGGGACTTCTGCATGAAATGCAAAGAGAAGTTTTACTTGCACAAAGGCCAGTGCTTCCGGCAGTGCCCGCCCGGCACCGCCGCCCGGCCCGGCGCCCGCGAGTGCCAAGGTAAGCGGTGCCCCCAGCCCCGCAGGGCGCGCGCCGGGGCCGCCCCGAGCCTGTGGCTCATCTCGGAGGCATTTCGAGGCCGGCGGCTGCAATCCCTCAGCAGTTCTGCGGAAATCTGCCTTCCCAGGCACATGTGCTGAGCAGCCCCGGTGCCGGCGCCGAGCCACGCGCCGTGCCGCGCCGCGCCGCGCCGGGGGGGCAGCGAGGTGCCGAGGCCGGCAGCGCCGGGGAGGCGCGCGGGGAGGGCGCCCCGCGCCCCCGGGCAGCGCTCGGCCCCGCGCAGCCCTCCCCTCCGCGGAGCGAACCCCCCCCGGGGAGGCTCCTCCCGCCGCGCCGAGAGCTTTGGGACGCCCAAGGCGCCGGCGGCTTCCCCGCGGCGGCCCCGGGCCTCAGCCCGCCTCAGCCGGCGCCTGCGCCCCCGCGGCGCGGGCACCCGCGCCGGGCCGGCCGGGCGGCGCGGGCACGCCGGCGCGGTGCCGGGGGAAGCGGGAGGGGGCTGAGGGCATGTTTTTGGGACGTAACTGGCCGGGCTGAAGCTGTTTTAATAAATCTCCGCTTACGAGCTGGCAGAGGGACGGACCGCGTGAGACAGCTCTCCGCGCGCCCTGGAGCGAGATCCGAGGCGCCGGCGCGGGAGACGCGCGGCCGGGAGGGCGAGCGCGGGCGGCGGCGGCGGCCGGGGCGGCTTCGCCCTCGGCGCCGGGCCGGTGGGCGGCAGCCCGGGCCGCCGCCGCCCGCCAGCTCCCCGCGGCCTCTCCTCTCCCTTCCAGAGAGAGCCGAGCCCAAAAGCGACGGCAGAGAGAGGCAGGCGGAGCAGAAGGCCGCCTCGCCGGCGGGCGCCTAGCGGCGCGGGGACGCCCGAGGCCGCCGGCGCCCCCTCCGCCCCTCCGCCGAGGGTGGCACCACCCGCCCCCCCGGCCCCTTTCCTGTGGCACGATTTATGGCCTGTAAAACGTCTCCTTCTCGGAAGAGTCTGATCGGCAGCGTCCGGAGCCGGGCCTGGGCGCCGGGGCGGGCGGCCGCTCCGGCTGCTTCCCGTTTTCCCTCTCCCCGAGGCTGCCCGGCCCCGGGCGCGCGGTGCCCGGCTGCTCGCCAGGGCTCAGCCGGCTGCCGCACTCAGCACCACGGCCCGTTGCAACACTGCACTGGGCACAGCGGCTCGTTGCAACACCGCATGCCATGCTCAGCACCACGGCCCGTTGCAACGCTGCACTGGGCACAGCGGCTCGTTGCAACACCGCATGCCATGCTCAGCACCACGGCCCGTTGCAACACTGCACTGGGCACAGCGGCTCGTTGCAACACCGCGTGCCATGCTCAGCACCACGGCCCGTTGCAACGCTGCACTGGGCACAGCGGCTCGTTGCAACACCGCATGCCATGCTCAGCACCACGGCCCGTTGCAACACTGCACTGGGCACAGCGGCCCGTTGCAACGCCGCGTGCCATGCTCAGCACCACGGCCCGTTGCAACACTGCACTGGGCACCGCAGCCCACTGCAACACCGCGTGCCATGCTCAGCACCACGGCCCGTTGCAACACTGCACTGGGCACAGCGGCCCGTTGCAACACCGCATGCCATGCTCAGCACCGCGGCCCGTTGCAACGCTGCGCTGGGCACCACAGCTCATTGCAACACACTTCGCACCGCGCTCAGCACCACGGCCCATTGCAACACGGCGCACTGCACTCAGCACCGCAGCTCATTGCAACGCCACGCGCCACACTCAGCACCACAGCCCGTTGTGGCACCGTGCACCGTGCTCAGCACCGCAGCTTGTTGCAATGCCACGCGCCGCGCTCAGCACCACAGCCCATTGCGGCACCATGCTCAGCACCGCAGCTTGTTGCAATGCCACGTGCCACACTCAGCACCACAGCCCGTTGCAACGCCACGCACCGCGCTCAGCACCACAGCCTGTTGCAACACCACGCACCGTGCTCAGCACCACAGCTCGTTGCAATGCCCCATGCCGCACTCAGCACCGCGGCCCGTTGCAACACCGCACGCTGCGTCCCGCTGCCCTGCCAGGGCCGGAGCAGCTCGGGGCAGCGATCGTGGCCGCCCCGCGAGGCTGCCAGCGCCGGTGCCCTGCCGGCATCCCGCCACCGCCCTGCACCCGCGCTGCCTGCAGGACGAGACGCTCCGGCGCGTGGCCCCCCGAGACGTCCGTCTAGTGCAGCAGCGTGGTTAGAGCGCGCGCGCGGGACGGTCCTGCCCGCGCCTGGGGCTCCGCCGGGTGTCGGACCCGCCGCGGGGGCCGGGCGGGCAGGGGGCGGCAGGCGGGCAGGGGGCAGCGGCGCCGAGTGCGGCCCTTCCTGGGCGAGAGCGCTGGGTGTCAGCATCGAGCCGCCGCCGCAGGCTGCTCTCGCGTTTGTTTACTGCCGAATAAACGTATCAACCCCCCGCGCCGGCATCCCTGCTTTCCCGCGCCGGCCGTGGGAACGGCTCGCTCCGAGGGCTGCTGCGCGGAGCCGCGGGGCTTGCGGCGGTGCGGGGGAGATGTCGGCCGCCAAGGCCCAGCAGGGGCTCCGGGATCGAACGGCCTCGGCTCTGCAGCCTGGGCAGCAGCGAAGGGCTCGTTTGGCCGGTTGCTAATTGCAGCGGGACGCGAGGTCTAAGGGGGCACAGCAGGCAGGCACAGCTGCCGCTGCCGGCTCCGGCTCGGCCCCGTGGCATCCGCGCCGGCCGCCCCGGCACGCTGGCAGCCTCTTGCCAAGGGGCCGGGAAGGACGGCGGATGGTGCCGCCGTCCCGGCAGCGCGGACCGCAGAGGGAGCCGCGGGCTGAGCCGGGTTTCGGGGCACGAAGCGCGGGGCTGCGAGCGCCGCTGCAAGGCCCCGGGAGCAGCGCCGAGCCCGGCGGCGTCGCCAGCCCCGCGCGGGGTCCGCGGCACCGCCGGGGCCCCGGCCGTCCTGGGCTCGCCGCCGGCGCAGCTGCGTCCAGCCCGCGGCTTCCTCCGGCGTTATAAATAGCCGGGGCTCGGGGCGGGAATGTTCTTCCCGGGACGTCAGTGCCCCGAAGGCGGCAGGTCACAGCTGGTGCCGATCAGCCGGAGCTTTGCTGGGAATCGGCTGGGCGGCGGGAAGGGCCGGCCGGAGCGCGCGGCTCCCCGGAGGTGCGGCGTGCCGGCGGAGCGGAGCGGTGCGGAGCGGCCGGGAGGGACGGACGGGCGGGCGGGCGGGCGGGCGGACGGGGCCGTGCCTGCCTGCGTGTGCGTGTGCGTGCGAGACACATTTAAAGATCACGTGTGAAACTTGATCTCCCCGCAGTGGGCTCGGAGGAGAGCAAAAAGATAGAGAAGTATTGTTTTTAAAGAGATTTTTTTCCTTTGTTTTTCTTTTTCCTCCCCCCCCCCCCCCCAAGGGCTGCAGCCGGCGCAGCCCGGGGAGGCTGCCGGCCGCTCGGAGGGGCGGCGAGAGGCCGGCGCAGGGAATGCCAAAACCGCGGCGGTTCGCCCCGGCGGCAGGCGCCCCGTGACTCGTCGCGAGCGGAGAGCGGCTTGGCGGCGGCCGGCCGGGGGAGCGGAGCGGCGGCGGGGGCCCCGGCGTCCGGGCCCGGCGCCATGCGGGCGCTCGCCCTGGCCCTGGCGGCGCTGAGCTGGGCGGCAGCGGCGGCGCCGTGCGCGGCCGGGCCGCAGCGGCGGGCGGCCGAGGGCCGCCGGCGGGCGCAGCGCGTGCAGCGCGGCCGCTGCAGCTACACCTTCGTGCTGCCCGAGGCCGAGCCGCCGGCGTGCCCGCCGCCCGCCGCCGCCGCCGCCGCCGCGCTGCAGCGCGACGCGCCCGCCCGCCCCGCGCCCGCCGCCCGCCGCCTCCAGCACCTGGAGCGCATCCTGCACAACAGCACCCAGTGGCTGCTCAAGGTAGGGCCGCGGCGCGATGCGCACGCGCCGGGGTGCCGCGGCGCGCCCACGGGGCCGCGCTCCGCCGCGCACACCCCGCCGCCATCCGGCTCCGATCGCGCCAGGCGCCGTGCCCGGGCTCGTCGCTGCTGCCGGCGGGTGCTGCAGCTCTGTGCCGGGATGCACGCCGGCACCTCTTTGGCGGGCCAAGGGCGAGGAGCCGGGGGCAGGGGCCGCGGAGCCCGCGCCGCCGTCACAGCTTCCCCGCGTACGGGCTTTGCAGAAAGCTCTGGTGAAAGCCGGCGCGCGACGGCTGCGGCGCTTCTTGCTGGTTAACCCGGCGGCGGCCGCAAGCCGGAGGTGCCGGGCCCCCCCGGGCACCGCAACGCGCTTCCCCAGGCTTGCGTGGGGTCCTGGCGGCGCGGCCGGGGCCGCCGAGGGTCGGGATCCCGGCCGGTGGCCGTGCCGGAGGCGGCCGCCGGGGCAGAGCCTTGCGAAGGGGCCGAGGCGCCGGTGCCCCGCGGGCAGGGCGCGCCGGCCCGCGAGGCCGCCGGGCGGCGAGGGGTCCCCGTCCCGCCGGCTCCATGCCCGCTGCGGATGGGAAAGCGTTCCCGGAGGACGCGGGTTTTTCCCCGGGGAGGATGCACGCAGCGGGGCGGCCGCGGGGGCTCTGCTGCACCCGCCGCCCCCGGGGCGGGGGGGGCTGCTGGCGATGGCAGGAAACCCCAAAAGCCAGAAAATGCAGCGCTCCGGCTCCTTGGCAGTCCAGCCCGGGGACCGGCGGAGCCAGCGCTCTGCAAAGCGTTTTTTTTTTTTTTCCCCTGCTGCTGCTTTTTGGGCCCGTGCCTTTCCTAATTTAACTGGAACTGCGCAAGGAGGCTTGTTTTGGTCGGACTCCAGCCCTGGACAAACAAACCGGCCTCGAAGGAGGCCTCGGGTTCAGGGCCGGGCTGTAAACAGCAGCGAATCCCCTGCTGCCAGCGGGGCAGAAAGTTCGCGCCGTGCCGGACCGCGGCTCCGGCCGGGCGCCCGCGCGCTCTGCCCGGCTCCCCGGCCCTCTCGGGCAGGCGGCGCTCGCCGCGGCCGCCCCCGCGGAGGATGCTCGGGGCAGAGCTGCACCGCAGCGGCTCTCTTCCCCAAAACAGGTGGGTTTTTCCCCCAAAAAAGCCCATTGCCGAGCTCACAGGGAGCAGCTCGGCTCGGCCCGGCCCTCCCTGTGCCACCCTGACCTTTTCCACGGCTGCGCGCTGCCCTTCGGCTCACGGATACGTTTGGGTTTTATTTTTAAAAAAGCCGCTCGGGAGGGAGGAAAGGCCTCGCCGAGCCCGCGGAGCAGCGGGGTTGGCGGCGCGGCCGAAGGGAGCCTCCGCAGCAAGCGCGCGGCTCCGGGAGAGGCTTCCCGGCCCCGGCCCCCCTCCGCCTCCTCTCGCCGGGCCCGGGGGAGGGGGGGGTGTCTGCCCCCCGGCCCCGTCCCAGGCTCCCGCCGGGAGCGGGCTGCGGCGGGGGGGGGAGAGCGCCAGGGCTTTGCCGCCCGCCGGCGCGGTTGCACCACGCGCAAGCAAGTGCAGAGAGGAGCTCGGTGCACCCGGAGCTGCCGGCCCCGCTCCCGGCCCCGGCCCTGGGGCGCTGCTGCCGCGGGCAGGCGCCCGCCCGCCCCTCGCCCCGCTCCCCGGCGGGATGCGGGATGCGCAGCGGGCCGGACCCGCCGGGGGTGGAAATCCCGGGACGCGCTCTGGGACGGGAAGGGAGCCGCGCGGAGGAGCGGTGCCGGGGCGGGGGGGAGCGGGGGCCCCCCGCGGGGCCGCCCCGGCCGGCTCCCGCTCCCAGCCCGTCACCCTGGCGCGGGCCCTCGCGGCGAGGCGCGCCCGGAATAGAAAACCTTTGGGAAACGCGCGGCCCCGGGCGCTGGGAAAGCGGAAGCAACATCTGATCTTTATTTGCAGCCCGCTTCTTCCCAGCTTCCCGCTGCGGGGCAGCGGCTGGCCCCGGCCCCGGGCTGCGGCGTCCCTCGCGGCTCCGGCAGCCCGGCACCCCGCGTGGCTGCGGGCACCGCTGTCCCACGGTGGCGGGGGGGGGGGGACCGTCCCCGAGCGTCCCCGAGCCGCAGCGAGCGGGCAAAGCTCAGCGCCGGCACGGAGCAAGAGCCCTTCTCGGGGCGCGGATGCCCCACGGGTGCCGGCGCTTGGTGCACTCGGCCGCCGGCCGGTGGGCGCCGAGGGGAGGACGGAGGCGCCGGGCTGGCGGTGAGCCCGCGAGGTGCCCACGTGTCCCCCCCACCCCCGGTGTCCCGTCCTCCCCCCGCTGCAGCTGGAGAGCCACATCGAGGCGAGCATGAAGCCGGAGGCGGCGCAGCTGCAGCGGGCGGCGGTGCAGAACCAGACCGCGGCGGTGCTGGAGATGGGCAGCACCCTGCTGAACCGCACGGCCGAGCAGACCCGCAAGCTCACCGACGTGGAGGCGCAGGTGGGCGCGCGCCCCGGCGCCGCTCCGCGAGGCGGGCGGCGATGGCCCGGGGGCGGCGCGGGGCCCGGCTCCCGCGCCGACGCTGCCCCCCGCTCCCGGGCAGGTGCTGAACCAGACGTCGCGCATCGAGATGCAGCTGCTGGAGAACTCCCTGTCCACCAGCAAGCTGGAGAAGCAGCTGCTGCTGCAGACGAACGAGATCCACAAGCTGCAGAACAGCAACAAGTAGGGCCCGGGCTTGGGGGGGCTGGGGGGGGGCCGGGGCCCCCGCCCGGGAGCCCTGCGGGAGCGGACGGGGACGGCGGGAAGGGGGGCGCGCTGCTCCCGCTCCCTGCCCGGACGCGCCTCCCCCTCCGCAGCGTCCTCGAGATGCGGGTGCTGGAGATGGAGAGCAAGCACCAGGCGGAGCTGGCGGGCATCCGCGCGGAGAAGGAGAGGCTGCAGCGCCTGCTGAGCCGGCAGAGCGGCACCATCGAGGACCTGGAGAAGTGGCTGCAGGCGGCCAGCGCCAACGCCAGCCTGCTCCAGCGGCAGCAGCTGCAGCTCCGGGAGTCGGTGCAGAGCCTGGCGCAGCTCGTGGCGCGGGGCGCAGGTGAGCCGGCGCCGGCGAGCCACGTGCCGAGTGCGCCGAGCCGCCGGGGAAGGGGCTCCCACGCCGGCCCCCGGTGCCAGGCAGCCCCTTCCCCAGCCGCGGTAACTCCTCGGGGCTCAGCCTGGTGTCCCGTGGCGGCACGCTCGCCCGGACGCACGGAGACATCGCGAAGGAAAGAAAAATACTCCGGGGTGCAAAAACACCTAGACCGACAGGGAGAGAGAGGCAGGAGCCGGCAGGGCTCGCCGGCGGGGTCGTGCAGCGCCGGGGTCGTGCAGCGCCGGGGTTTGCCGCCGGCCGTACCCGCCGGGCTCACGCGCCTTTCCCCTGCCGCCAGCCCCGCTGCCGAGGGAGGAGCAGCTCTTCCAGGACTGCGCCGAGCTCCGGCGGGCCGGCGTCCGCGCCAGCGGGGTCTACACCCTCCACATCGCCAACCTGAGCGAGCCCAAAAAGGTGAGCGCCGCGCCGGGACGGTGCCCACCGTCGTCCCCCTCCCCACGCTGCCCCCCCCCACCCCGGCACTGCCGGAGCGGGTCTCCCCCGGGATGGGCACGTCCCGGCAGCGTGTCGCCCCCCGACCGGGGGGTGCGGAGGAGCAAAGGCAGCAGCCGGGGGGTGAAGCCGGGATCGCGGGGAGCCCGTGTGATCCGGGCGCTCCGGAGCGGCGCCCGGCTCCAGGCCCGGCTCCGCGCTCCCTCCCGCAGGCGTACTGCGACATGGAGACGGACCGAGGCGGCTGGACGGTGATGCAGCTCCGCGCCAACGGCAGCGTCAGCTTCCAGAGGACCTGGAAGGAGTACAAGCAGGTCTGCGCCCGCCGCGGCCCCGCGCGGAGGCCGCCGGCCGCGGGCGCCCGCCGACACCGCTCACGCCGGCGCCGCTCCGCAGGGCTTCGGCGACCCGGCGGGCGAGCACTGGCTGGGGAACGAAGCCGTGCACCTGCTGACGAGCCAGGCGCCCTACGCGCTGCGCGTGGAGCTGCTCGACTGGGAGGGCGCGCAGGCGCACGCCCGCTACGAGAGCTTCCAGCTGGGCAGCGAGCGGCAGCTCTACAGGTGGGAGCGGGGGGCGTCCCCGTCCCCGTGCCCGCCGCGAGCCCCTGGCACGGCTGCGGGGGTGCACGCCGCAGCACGTTCGCTCCCCGGGCGTTCGGGGCCGTCGCTTCGCCGCCTTCCCCCTTTTTCCCCTTGAAATCCAAGAGTGGATTTTAATGCATGAAATTGCATGAGGCCGAGGGCTGCGCGGTGAGGAGCGGTGCCGGCCCCGGCCCTCGCACGGCGGCTCGGCCGGGCGCTGCTGCCAGAGCCTCGTGCCGCGGGACGGGACGGGACGGGGCGGGACGGGACGTGCGCGCTGCGCGACCCGGCTTGCAGTGCGCCGAGGGCTGCGGGCGCGCGGCGCGTCCCGGGAACGCCGGGCTCGCCGGGGCCGGCGGCGTTCCTGCGGGCCCCCGCGGGATTTCCTCGCGGCACGGAGCGGGCCCGGGGGTCGTCCTCCCCGAAGGGCGGCGCGCGGGGGGGGGCGGCTCTCGGCCGCGGGCCGCCCCACGCCGCCGCTCTGCCCCCCGGCCCCAGGCTGGCGCTGCAGGGCTACAGCGGCACGGCGGGGCCGCGCAGCGCCATGGTGCTGCAGGGCGCCAGCTTCAGCACCCGCGACGCCGACCACGACAACTGCCTCTGCAAGTGCGCCCAGATGCTCTCGGGAGGTGAGCGGGGCGCCGGGGAAGGGGGGGCTCGGGGGGACGCGCTCCCCCCCCACACACCCCGGCCCCAAACCTCCCCTCTGCTCCCCCCGCGCAGGCTGGTGGTTCGACGCCTGCGGCCTCTCCAACCTCAACGGCGTCTACTACCCGGCCCGGCACAACATCCGCAAGCTCAACGGCATCCGCTGGCACTACTTCCAGGGGCCCAGCTACTCGCTCAAGGGCACCCGCATGCTCATCCGGCCGGCGGGCTTCTAGCGCGCCCGGCGGCACGGGGCGCCGCGGCGGCACGGGGCCGGCCCGCGCGCACCCCCCGCCGCGGCGCCCGGCCCCAGCGCCGGAGCCGGCAGCGCTCGGCCCCGCGTCCCCCCGGGAAGGGCCGGCTCGAAAAGCAGCTGCAAGGAGGCTTTTCGCCCCGCTGTTATTTTTTCCTTCAGTTTATCTCATCCTCCAGGAAGCCGTAGGTCGGAGCCGCGGCTCCGAGCCCGTATCCAGGGCCTCTGCCAGCTCTTTCCGACCCAGTTTCGGCACCCAGAAGCTCCCGGCTCAGGTTCGCTCGTCGTCCTGCTGAGCTTCTGCTCGGCCTCCCGCCCCCTCCGGACCGGTCCTGGCCGCAGGGACGGGCTGGCCGGAGCCCGCTGCGACCTCCCGCGCGCTCCGCTGGCTCCGAGGGATGGAGGGACCCGGCTTTGCCTCCTCCCCTGGATTTGGGGAGGCACAACGTGCCAGCCATTGCAGGACTGGCTCGGCCAGGGTGCCACCGCTGCAGACCGCCCCGGGGCCCCGTGCCAGCGCAGGGCACCTCGCCCCGGCTGCCCGCCCGCGCCGGCCTGCCCGGCACCGCAGGGCTCCAGCGACGGGGGCTGTCTGGGAGCGGCCGCGGCGCCCGTCCCGCCTGCCCGCGCCGCCGGGCTCCGAGGGAGTCAGCGGGGCCGAAGCGGCCCCCGGGGCTCCGGTGGATCCGAGCGCTCCAGAGGAGGCTCGTGCTGCACAGTCTGGGATACCCCCGCCCGACCCCGCAGCCTGTCCCCATCCCACCGCCTTCCTGCGGGCTGGGGGTCGCTGCCCCCAACAAACCTCTGGCCACATCTGCAGCGACAGCTGCAGCGCACGGACCCGGCACAGACCCAGCGCAGAGCCGTGCAGACCTGGTGCAGATCCGGTGCAGACCCAGCGCAGACCTGGTGCAGATCCGGCGCAGAGCCCGTGCAGACCTGGTGCAGATCCGGTGCAGACCCAGCGCAGACCTGGTGCAGATCCGGCGCAGAGCCCGTGCAGACCTGGTGCAGATCCGGTGCAGATCCGGTGCAGACCCAGCGCAGACCTGGCGCAGAACTGATGCAGACCCAGCACAGACCTGGCGCAGACCCGGTGCAGACCCAGCGCAGACCTGGTGCAGATCTGGTGCAGGCCCGGCTCAGACCGGGCGCAGACGGCCCCGGGCAGAGGCGCAGGCGCCCTGGGCTCTGCGCAGAGCCCTCTCGCCGGCCCCATCGCTGCGGAGAAGCACCCGGCACGAGGCAAAGCCGGACCCCGACACGCGGCCGGGCGCCGACAGCCGCTTTCTGCAGGGCAGCTCAGCCCCCTCCGCAGCCGAAAGGAGCCCTTGGCTCCCCTGCTGCCACCCCGTCCCGTCCCACCCCACCTCCGGAGCAGGGCTGCATCACTGTCCTGTCACCGTGTCCCTCTCAGGCCTGTTGCCACTAGAGGTCACCAGCAGCCCACGAGGGACATGGGTGCATGGGTGACACTGGCCACCCCAGTATGTCCCCGTGTCACCCCCCCGCCAGATCCCAGCGGGGGGCACAGCAGTGCCCAGGAGCTGCGCCCGGCCCTGGCACGGGGGTGCTGCGGCGGCCGCCTGCCCCGTTTCGCCTTGCGCATCGTCATCCCCTGAGCAGCACCCAGAGCCCCTCGCTTCCAGGAAAGGTGCTCAGGGACCCCCGGACTGTCCCCCCACCCCAGACAGGGCCCAGCATCATCCTGCACACCCCCGCTGCACCTAGGGGTTGGGTGCACGAGTGCACATGCACGTGCATGCACCCACGGACACGTATGCACCACGGACACGCATGCACCACGGACACGCATGCACCCACGGGCACGTGTGCTGGCACCGTGGGCTGGGGGGCCGGGCAGGGAGCCGCAGGGAGGGGCCGTGCCGCTGCACGCAGCTGGGCAGGGCAGCAGCACCCGGGGCCGCGCCGGCACGCGCCTCCGGCTCCTGGCACCGGCTGTGCACGCAGCATTAAAGCAAAACTTTTCATTTCTTTCCCTCAAAGCCGTCTCGAGGCATTAGCTAATTAACGCTGATTAAAACACATGACACAGTTGGCACCTCCAGAAAGATGCTCATCAGTGGATCTGTGCCTAGTAATTAAAAAACCAGAGACTATGTTAAGGGTGGGACTGTCCCGGCGCCTCTCCTGGCAGGGGGTCTCGGAAAGCCGGCACCGCGGGCAGGAAGCGCCGAGGGGGCCGGGCACGGCCGTGCCACCAGGCGCCGCGGAGCAAAGCTCGGCGGGCTGCGACGGCAGCGAGCACCCCCGTGCCGGGCGACGGGCCGGGCGAGGGGAGGGGGCGCGGAGGCGCCCCGCAGCCACCCCCCCTCGCCGTAAATAGCAGGCAGGCTCAGCTGTGGCTCCACAGGGAAACTGGAGCCGGCGGGGGGACAGCTGCCGGGGAAAGCGATAGGGAGGGCAGGAGGCGAGGAGCAGGGCCTGGGGCCGTCCGTCTGTCCCGGAGAGGGACACGGGGCGGGGGGGGAGGGGGGATGCTCCACGGGGCCTCGCTGGGGCCGTGCCAGGCTCTGCCAGCACAGGCAAGGCCGGCGGTCAATGCAGGCAGGCACACGCGCATGCAGGGCTGGGCAAGCAGCTCCCGCCGCGTGCGTGAGCCTCCCTGGGCGTACGATGCCCTCCGCGGGTGCCTCTGTGTGCACGTGGGCACACGCCCACGCATGCACACATGGACACGTGCCATGCGTACGCACACGTGTGCACACACAGACACACGTGCACAAAGGGACACATGCACATGCACACACGCATGCACGCACACATGCAGACCCACATATGCACACAAGCATGCACGCACATGCAGACACACGTGCAGGCACACACACTTGCATGCACACGTGTGCATATGCACACGGGGCTGCGGCGATCAGGCCTGGCTCCCGTCGCGCTGCTTCGGCTCCGGGGCGAGAGCATCCCGCCCCACGCGGGGCCGAGGGCCCCACGCCAGCCCCGGGGCGCCCGGGGGAGCAGGACGGAGGCAGCACCCCCCCCCCCCCCCCGCGCCAGCCGACAGGGCTGCAAGACGCGGCCCCAAACCTGCTCAGTCCTCACGTGGCGCTAGTCGGCAGGCGAAGGGCCGGGGACCTGCCGGCGGCGAGGGCCGCGCCGGGGCTGCTCGAGGGCTCGGCCGGCGGCCGCCCGGAACCCCCCTCTTCTTGGCGACAGCAAGTAAATTTAGATCAAGCCCCGCAGAGGAATTCAGCAGCGCAGCCGGCCCAGGCGGCCAGCCGGGCCGGGGAATTAGCCGGGCCGGGGATCCGGTTCCCGCAGAGCATTCCCCGCGGCTAAACCCGGCCCCGGGGGCGCACGCCCCGCTGCCTGCGCCGCGCCGCAGGCCTCTGCCGCGGAGCAGCCCCGCTGCCCGCTCCCGGCCCCGGCCAAGCCCCCGCGGAGAGGGCCGCGCGCGGCCGCCCCGGCGCACAACTTTAATAACAGCAGCTGCATTCTCGTTCTTTTCTGCTTGTTTTTACAGCTCAAACTTCAGCAAAACCAGTAGAAACAAGGCAGAGGCCGACGCGAGCATCTTCATAAATAACAGGACAGAGCGCGGCCAGCTCCTGGGGGATTTCTGCTTGCAGCGTGCAAAAAGGGAGACAGAAACAGAGGCAGAGGCGTGTGCAGGCCGGGCTCGCGCCAAGGGGAGCCCGCCGCGGCGGAGCGCCCGGGCGTTCGGCAGCACGGCCCGGCCGGGAGGAGGCGGCGGCGAGGGCTGCGTGCGCCCCCTCCTCCTCCGCAGCCCCGCTCCCCCTCGCGGGACCCCGCTCCCCGCTACCGGCTTCAGGGTCCCTGGAGAGGCGGCTCCGCCGGGAAGCAGAGCTCCCCCGTGGCACCGCGGAGCGCCCGAGCGCCGCCGGCCGAGATCCCCGCTGTTGCGGCGGGTCTGAGCTCTGCAAACACGGGGGCAGGGGCTAAATTCGAGGGTCCTACAACAGTCCAGACGCGCTGGGGGAACCGCCTGCACCACGCGGGAGCTCGGGCATCGCCGCTTCCTCCCCGCCCCGCGGCCGCCCGCTCAGACCCCCGGCACTATACGTCGGAGACCTTCTGGGGCGCGCGGGCTTGCCGCAGTCCGTAGAGCCACTTGATGACGCGGGCGTTGCGCTCGACGACGGAGATGCTGTAGGGCATGCGCTCGGCGGGCCGCTCCTCGAGGGTGCCGGCGCTGCGCTGCGAGCGGCCGCCCTCCGAGCTCGCCGTGCTCACGCTGGGGAACTTGACGGAGACGATGTCGGAGGCGGCGCGGGCGAAGCGCTCCGCGCCCATGTCCTGCACCTCCTCGGGGTCGAGGCCGCAGTAGTTGAAGAAGCGCTCCAGGTCGGCGGTGGCCCGCGAGTAGCGGTCGCTCAGGTCCGACTTGGAGCGGTGCAGCAGGGTCTGGCGGCGGGCGCTGTCGGGGCGCCCGCCGCGGGGGCTGCGGCTCGGCGTGCTCAGCGAGCTGCCGGGGGCGGGCGCTGGAGTTGGTGCTGCCGCCACGGGGGCCGCTGCGGCCCGCAGGGCCCCGCAGGGCCGCACGTCCACCCGGCGCACAGCCACCGCGCCGGAGGGCTTGCAGCCGGCGGAGCCCCCCGACGGCTTGCTCGCGGGCTCGGCGGTGCCCAGGGGCCGCGGGGCGGCGGTGCGCCCACCCACCTCCGTGCCCGCCTCCCGGCCCAACGGGCTTTCCGCCTTGGGAAAGGGGCTGTCACAGACGTTGATGAGGTTGTTGAGGATCTCCAGGTTAAGGGAGGTCGTGGGCCCAGCGGGCTCCACGCGACGGGGCCCCGGCGGCGCCCTGCGGCCGGGGGTGAGCATGGCGCGGCGTGTGCCCGGCGCGAACAGGGGCTGCTTGAGCAGCAGCGGCTTCACCGGCTCCTGCTTGGTGCTGGCGACCTGCTGGCTCTTCACGTACTTGGCCTTGTCGGCCTCCAGCCTCTCCACCGCGCTGGGCTTCCTGGCGCCGGTCTCCACTTGCCGTCGGAAGTACTCGGGGCCCTTGTTGAGGATGCGGAAGGGCATGGCCGAGGCGAAGGGCACCGCCGCCACCCCCTGCATCACGCCGCCGGCCCGCAGGCTCTCCGCGGGCAGGGTCCCGGCCGGCCGCGGCGCCCCGCGCCGCCCGCTGCCCCCGGTCGCCGACCCGCGGCGCCCATCCAGGGTCGCGCCGCAGCGGGACGCCGCCGGCCCCGGATCCCGCGGCGCGGCTCGGCCGGTGATGCCGCGGGCAGCGTCCGCTCCGGGGTCCCGCGCCGCCGGCTGCAGAGAGAGGCCGGCGTTAGCGGCGGCGGCGGCGGCCCCCGCGGGGTCCCCGCGGCGCGGCCGAGCGTGCGGCCGCGGCCGAGCCGCCCGGTCGGCGCCGCCAGCCCGCCGGGGCCAGCGCCCGGCTTCCTATTTCAAGGCAGGGGCCCCGCCTCCGCCGGCCCCCGCGGCGGCCCCGAAACGGCCCGCGGCCAATCCGCGGAGCGAGGCCGCTTCCGACGGCGCCTGGGCCAATGGGGCCGCCGGCAGCGCGCGGGCCCGGCGGGCGAGCGGAGCGCGGCGAGCGGCGGCCGCCTCCGGGCCTCCTCGGGGGCAGCCGGAGCCCCGTCTCCGTCGGGAACGGGGGGGCGCAAGGACGCCCCGCTGGGTCGCCGGGGGAAACGGGGCGCGGGGCCCGCTCGCCGGCGCCGCACGGGCGCCCCGGGACGCGCCGCTCGCCGGCGGCGGGCACGGCTCGCTCCCGGGCTGCCGGCGCCTTCGCCGGGCCCTTTCCCCCGGCCGCCTGCATCTGCGGCCGCGCAGGGGGCGAGGGCGGCGCGACGGGGGCTCCCTGCGGCCCTGGCCCGCCGGGCTGGGCCGGCCCCAGCGCAGCGGGGCGCCGGGAGCCGGCAGGGTGCCGGGACCCCGGGGCCCGCGGCTGCCGCAGCCGGAGCAGCCGCAGCCACGGGCCCCGGCGGAGCAGGGA
This sequence comes from Rhea pennata, assembly GCF_028389875.1. Lineage (NCBI taxonomy): Eukaryota > Metazoa > Chordata > Aves > Rheiformes > Rheidae > Rhea > Rhea pennata. Next base: position 17,345,006 of record NC_084678.1, read on the forward strand.
AAAGCCTCCCGGGAGCCAGGGGGGCCGGGGCGGCCGCGGGCTCCCTGCCCGCCGGCCCCGCTGCAAAGCCCCAGGGAGGTTCCTGCTTGTGTTTTCCCAGCCGGGATGTGCCAGGAGCCGCGCAGAGCCCGGGACCCGCGCTGGAGACCCAGGAACCTCATGTCCTTGGGCCCCCGCCAAGCACAACATGCAGGGCGGTCCTCCCCGGCGGCGCGGGCAGGCGGCGGCCGGCCGCCGGGGGGGGGGCCCGGAGGGGGGGGACCGCAGACCCGTCCCGCGTCCCTGCCGCGCTGTCCCGGGCCGGGCTCGGGGCCGGGGCCTTCCCGGGGCAGCACAGCCGCGACCGCCCCGGCGGCCCTTTCCGAGCGCCGGCGCTGCTCTGCCCGTACCGAACGGCAGCCCCCGCGCCCCCCCCCGGCCCTAGTCCCCCCCTCTCGGGGCCGCGGCGGGGGCGATGCTCGGGGGGGAAGCGCGGGCGGGCGCAGGACTCACCGGCGGCGGCGGCGCCCCGACGGCAGCTCCGGGGCCCGGGCGGCGGCGGGGCGGCACCTGCGGCCGCGCTACCTGCCGCAACAACTTCCTGCTCGCGGCGCCGCCCGGCCCCGCTCCGCCACGGGCGGGGGTCCCGCCCCTTCCCCCCCCCCCGCCCGCCCCGGGGCTGCCCCGGCGGGACGGGGCCGTCTGACCCGCCAAGGGGCCCCGGGGACGGGCGGGGACGGGCAGCGCGGACCCCTCCCCGCCCCCGTCGCGGCCCTCTGCACCTCCCCCCCCCCCGCGAAGCCCAGCAGACGGGGCAGAAAGACGGAGGGCAGCGGGGCGCCGAGGGGAGCTGCCCCCGGGGAAACGCTGGCCGCGGCCTGCCCCGAGCCCATCGCGGCTGCCCCGCGGGGGAAATCGCCGTCAGCCTCCGCCCGAGGCCCCGCGCCAGCAGCCCCGCTCAAGGGGGTGCACGAGAGCCTGACTCAGCCCCGCGCCGGGGCAGTGTCCGTGGGCGGCGGGGAGCGTCCGCGCAACGAAACCCCACGTGCCCGGCACCGCCGCTGCCGGCGGCTGCGTGGCGCGGCAGGCACGGCCCCCGCACGTGGGGGTCCGAGCGCAGCCCCCGGCCCTGGGAAGCAGGCCGAGGCGACGCAGCCCCGCGAGCCGCTCAGCGCCCGCACCGGGGCCACGCTGCGGAGGTCACGGCTGAGCCGCAAGCAGAAGGCGACGCAGCGCGTGCGGGTGGGCGGCGGGGACAGGGACGCAGGGCGCCTTGTCCTGGCCCCAGAGCACAAGTGGCAGCAACCCGACGGAGGCATTGCAGCGCGGCGCGGGCTCTCCTTCCCTGCCGGCGAGGGCCGGCCGGCGGCAACGGCGCCCGGCCGGCCGCACAACCCGCCGCTCCACATTCCTGCAGCTGGAGAGCCGCCAGCCCTGGCACCGGCCGCGGAGCAAACACCGCGGCGCCGAGCCGTGGCAGGCGGGTGCGTGTGAGCTGCCCTCCAAACAGCCCCCAAAACAAAGCGACGTTATCGTGTTCCACAGGCGCTGACGGCGCTCAGCAGCCCCGGTGCCGGGGCTGGCAGTCTGGCTAGTGCCCGGGCTAATGCCTGGCCGTAGTCGTGGCTCGTCGCCCTCCCAGCCAAGCCAGGCTGACTTGGCCCCTTCGGGTAACCTCCTCCACGGAGGCAGCTGCCCCGAAAAGTCGGGCCAGGAGAAGTGCCAGCCTGCCCGCTCGCTGGGCGCTCGGGCCACTGTGAGCCCCGGAGCACCTGGCGAGGGAGCAGCACGCGGGGCTGGCGCCGGGGCCGCCTCCGGCACCTACCTGGGTCTGCCCTGGGCTGCGGGCGCTGGCCCGGCGCCGCGCAGGCCACCGAGCGGCTTCTCCCCGCGCTCGGCCGGGGGGTTGTGCTTGTCCCTGGAGCCTCCTCCTCCTCCACGAGCAATGTCCTTGCCTTCCTCGCTGCGGGACGGCCCTGTTCCGGGGTGCTGGCACGGGGCTGCCGAAACGTCGTGGCTTGCTGCTCCCTCTGAGTCAGCGCCGGGCGCGAACGCCCTCCGAGGCAGCGCAGCACGCAGCCGCAGCGAAACGCCCCGCCGGAGCCGCCGGGTGCCCAGCGTGCCCCTGGGGACACCGGGGGGCCCCTCAGCACTGGCCCTGTCCCAGCCAAGCTCAGCTGCAGCAAGCACAGCTCGAACGGGCACCTGAACGGGCCCCGGCTGCAAGGAGGGGAAAAGAGCCCCACTCGGGTCTCTGGGGCCAGGTGCAGCGCTGGGGCTGCCGGTCTGGGGAGGGTTTGGGGGACGTTTGGTCCTGGAGACCTCGGCAGAGCCAGTGCTGGGATGCTGGTGCTCTCCATCGCAGCCTGGCTGAGCCGAGCCATCTGCCGAGTCCCTCACAAAGCAAACCGCAGCGCTCAGCTCTCTGACTCCTTCCAGGTGCTCCTGAACTTCCACTTTGACCAGATGCAAAGGTGGCTGCTACGGGACAACCAGATCAGCTGCATTTCACAGCCCTTCCTGGGGAGTCTCCACCGTCACCTCCGCTCCCCTCCGCAGCTCGCAGCCGCAAACGTGGCAGCACGCACAGCCCAGGGATCTGCTGCGCCCGGATCCGCCCGGCCGGCCCTGCTGCCCAGCTCCTGGCCGGCCCCGGGACCCCGGGCTGGGCCCCGGCAATAACCCTGTGTGATAAACTCCAAAATGCTTTAATACCCGAGTGAAACTGTAACAGCCGATGGCACAAGCCAAGCAAGCTCTGGGCTGAGCAAGGCGAGTCCGGGGCGACCTCGGTGCTGAGAGCGGAGGAGCCCTGGCAATGCGCTGGCTCCTCGCACCGGGCACAGAGCCGCGGTGCAGAGCAGGGCGAAGGCCTGGAGCAGGGCCTCCGTGCTGGGACGGAGCCGGGAACCGCATGGATCCGGTGGCCTGAGCTCCGGGATGCTCCGGGGGCCCTGAAGAGCAGCTCCCCACGGCGGGGCCGAGCTCGCGGCTGCGAAGCAACGCGCTCACTCAAACAGTGCATTTCTCGAACTGCGCTTGGAAGCAAGACAAGGAGCTGATGGAGGGAAAAGAGCTGAGCAAAGCGCTCGGAAAACAGATGACTTCCGCCGGGAGGGCTGCCCCGGCCCCCGTTTCGGCCAAAGGCGGATCCGCGCGACGAGCCCCGACGGCCGCAGCGGGATGCGAGCGTGCCGGGGCGGCGCGCGGCTGCGGGCGCTGCCCGGGCACGCCACGGCCCCGGCAGCAGGGCGTTGCAGCAGGCAGCCGCGCTTCCAGGTGCCTCGCCCTCTCCAGGAATATCCCGGCTGGCTTTGGGGAGGCAGCCGGCCTGCCGGCGCCCTGCGCTGCGGGGGGTCGGCGGCGGGGGCCCGGCATGGCCCTTTGATCCCGGCAGCGTGTGTGTACTCACCTTATCCCGCCCGAGCCGCCGGGGCTGCCTCGCCGAGCTGCCCGGATAGGCAGGTCTTATCAGCAGAGGCTGGAGTGCGGGGGCCGGGGGCTCGGCGCGAGCCCTCGCTCGCGCTCCTCGGGCCGGCTGCTTGCCCAGAGCAGGCTGCAAGGCGCCGCGCAGCGGAGGGGTCACCCCGGCCCCGCTCCTCCGTCGGCCCCGGGCGAGGCGCTGCCCTGCTCCGTGCCTCAGTTTCCCCGGTCTGCGGGCTCTGCCCTCACGGGCGGGTTCAGGGCCTGGCGGGAGGAGCGGGACGTGGCAGCACTGCGTCGGTCCCTCCCTGGGCACCGTCTGAGCCGGCGGGCACGGGGAGCAGCCGCGGTGCGGCGGCCGGGCGGGCGCCGGGGCCGGGCGGGCAGCGAGCAGATGGAGGATCGCGGCGGGCGGCGCGGCTTTGTCTGCCGGCGCGGCGGCGCGGGCCGGGCTCTCCGCAGATGGCGGCTGCGCGGGGCCGGGGGGAGCCGCCGGGGCGGCGGGCGCGGGCGAGGCCCTGGGGATCCGGCCCTTTTGTCGGGCTCTAACCCCTCGGCAGAGGCCCCTTCCCCGCGGCACCCGAGGCAGCAGCCTTTCAACTTTCAACTTGACCTGCTCCATTCGCATGGAAATCAGATGCAAATGGAGCCGGGGGGGCTGGGAGGAGGCGGCCGGGGGAGGAAGGGGCCCTCGGCCGCAAGCTGCTGCCCCGACCCCCGCGCCCCCGCCGGGCTGCCCGTCCTGGCGCGGTGCCGCCCGCCCGGCAGGCGATACCCGCGCGGGGGCAGCCCGGCCGGAGGGTGGGGAGGGGAAGCAGAGAGCGGGCTGGGGGGGGGGTTGTGCAGGTGAAGGGCTCCAGCATCCCCCCCTCCGAGGGGGCCGAGCGCCCGGCCGCAGCCTCCCCGCGCCGCGGGGCTGCGCTCCCCCGCCCCGCACCCCGCTGTGTTTGACACACACCACCTGGGGTGGGGGGGCCCGTGGCTGCTCGCCTGCCCACCCCAGCCTGGCGAGGCCCCTCCACCGGGTACCGCTCGGTCACCGTCTGCAAACGGCAGCCCATCGCCCCCCTCGCGCACCCCCCGCGCCGCCGCCAGCCGCGGGGCTCCTCCGGGCTGCTGGATTCAACGCAGGACGGTCGCCCGCGCCCCGCGCCCCCCAGCATCTCGCCGCGGGGTGCCCGGCTCCCCACCCGGCCGTGCGGCACCCCGAGGAGCCCCTGGCGCTCGCACGCACGAGGCTGCTCCCCGCCGAGCGCCTTGCAAACCGCTCTCCCAGCGACACCCTGTGGGTGCCGGGGGAAGAGCCCGTGCGAGGCGCCCCGGGGAGGTGGGCGCTGGGGAGCAGCAGCAGGGAGCCGTGGAGCACCGGCCCGCGGGGAGCCGGGCTGCGCCGTGCGCAAGGGACGCGTGCCGGGGCAAGGCCGCGCCGCGGCCAGGCTCGCCGGTCCCCGTGGGACCCCGCGCAGCCCTGGCCCGGCCGGGATCGCAGCCGCTGCCGCCCGGTGATATATGCACCTGCATGCCGCAGCCCGGAACAGGTGGGACGCGGTTCAGCAGGGACAAGTGCAAAGTACACGGCGCAGCCAGGAATAATCCCCGGCACCCAGCCAAGCCGGGGCGCAGCGGGCTGCCGGCGGTGCTGCGGCGCGTGCCCCGCGGCCCTGCCGCGCGAGCATGGGGCTGTGCGCGGCCCCGGCGGTACGTGGGGGCGCGCGGGGGGCAGCAGGCCCCGGGGGCAGGGAGCAGGCGAGGGGCTGAGCTGAGGGCTGTCGGGGGTGGGGGGGAGGCAGGAGGCGGCGGGGCAGGGGCCGGATGGCGGGACCGAGGCCTGAGCCGGCGGCCGGCGCGGGAGGCTGCCTGGAGCCCAGCCGGGGTCTCCGGCCAGAGGTGGGGAGCGGGGTCGCACGCCGGCCCGGGGACCTGGGCAGCCCGTGAGCACGTGGAGGGGGGACGGGGGGTCCCCGAGCCCTGGCACCCCTCCGGCCGGGCTGGCCCCCGCCCTGCGGACGGGCAGCAGGGACTGGGCTGGTCCCTCTCCGCCTGGCCCGGGCTCCCTGCGGCCCTGCGCGCGGCGGGTTTTCTCCTTTCTTTTCTCTTCCGTCTCACCGCGCGCTGCACCTGCAGCTGGCCGTGCCTGCAGCACCCGGCCCGCTCCGGAGACCCACCGGCGTCTCCCCACGCGGGACAGGCGCCCTGAAATGCACCCTTGGAGTTTGCTCCTGAGCACGTGGGGGAGAGCGCGGGGCCCTGCGCCGCCGTCCCCGGCCCCCGCGGGACACGAGGACTGCCCGCCGGCCGGGGCCAGCCTGCCGCCGTGCCGCTCCGTGCCGTGCCGTGCCGTGCCGTGCCGTGCTGGCGGTGGCCGCGAGCCCGCTCCGAGCTGCTGTGCAGCGCCGGGGAAGTGCCATCGCTTCCCGAAAGCGCAGTGAGTGGATGCTGTGCGGCTCCCCCGTGCTCGGGAACGGGGCTGGGAACGGGGCCGGCGGGGAGCGGGCACGGGAGCCCGGGCACGGCGGAGCCCCCCGGCCGCCAGCACAGCGGGGCGGGCAGGGGGAGCCGGCGGCGGCGGCGGCGGAGGCGGGCGGCCTTGGCCCGGCTGACTCAGCTGCCTGGTATGAGCCGGCGCCGGTCGCAGGTGGGGCCACCGGGGCCCTTCTCGCTGCGGGCGCCAGAGCCTGCTGGGATCGCGAGGAGGATCGCACGGGAGGGAGCTGGGAGCTGCCTTCCCTGCCCCACGGATGCTGTGGGAGCTGCACGGCCTCGGCCCCCGGCGGAGCGGAGCAGCTGCCCAGGCCTCCCCCCACCCTGCGCCCAGGTGAGAGCCACGGGTGCCCCGGGCCGGGCCGTGGGCCGTGGGCCGTGGGCCGTGGGCCACGAGCCGCGGCAGGTCCCGGCACGGGCAGGTCCCGGCCAGGCCAGGCTCCACCTCCGGTGCCGCGGAGCCCCGGCTGGCCGGAAGGAGAGGGCTCGCACGGGACGGACCCCGCGCCAGGCCCAGCGCGGGAGAGCCCGAGCTGCTGGCTGCCGGGGAGCGCGGAGGGCTCCCCGGGGCGTTCGCCACGGCGCGGCCGGGGTGCTGGGCTAGGAGGACCTCTGTTTGGTCCGGGTGCTGCGGTCCCATCCATGAGGCACGTCCTCCCAGCCCTCGGCTGCAGCCAGACACACGCGGCACCCGTCCAGGCAGCGCCCGCGCCGGATGCCCCGGGGACACCCGGTGCAGGCACCGCTGGGTGGCAGCAAGTCCTGCACCCATGCCGCATTTTGAAAAGGGAGATGCAGGAGGGGAACGGCGGGGGCGTTCGCAGGAGGCCGGGGATGCGGCGGGCAGAAGCGTGTCACGCTGCGGCTGAGCCCGGCCCCCGTCCCGCTCTCCCCCGCAGCGCGGCGGCAGCGCCCAGCCGTGAGCCATGGCACTGCTCACCCACCTGCTGGCCTGCGTCTTCGGCACGGGCTCCTGGGTCGCCATCAACGGGCTGTGGGTCGAGCTGCCGCTGCTGGTGACGGTGCTGCCTGAGCAATGGGACCTGCCCTCCTACATCACCATCATCATCCAGATGGCCAACGTGGGGCCACTCTTTGTCACCATCATGCACCGCTTCAGGCCTGGCTTGCTCAAGGAGGTGGCTGTCATCTACGTGATTGTGTCCACGGGTGTCCTGGCCTGCCTCCTCCTGGCCTTCCTGTGGAGCTACACGTCCCCCATTGCTGGGGTGCCCCACAGCACCGCATTCCTGGTCCTCACCTTCTTCCTGTCCCTGGTGGACTGCACCTCCTCCGTCACCTTCCTGCCCTTCATGATGCAACTGCAACCTCAGTATCTGACCACCTTCTTCATAGGTGAAGGGCTCAGCGGGTTGATCCCTGCTCTCATCGCGCTAGGCCAGGGCTCTGGCATCTCCAGCTGTGTCAACGTCACCCGCGTGGTCAACATCACCTCTGGCAATGAGACCACGGAGGGCAATATCTTCCAAATGGAGACCCACTACTTCCCAGCCAACTTCTCCACCCTCCTCTTCTTCCTGCTCATGACAGTGATGATGGCAGCCTGCTTGGTGGCATTCTTCTTCCTCAGCAGGCAGCCCAAGGTGTGGGAGCTCTCGCAGCAGCAGTTGTTTCCCAGCAGCGTCATCCTGAGCTCATTTGATCAGGTTCCCGAGGATGGTGATGGCTCCAGGGACAGAGGAGGCTGCCCATGCCCAAAGGATGCCAGGCAGCCTGGGGAGGCCCAACTAGAGAAGATGTCCTACTCTCTGGCCAAGCTCACCTTCATCTACATCCTCATAGCCTGGGTGAGCTCTCTGACGAACGGGGTCCTGCCGTCCGTGCAGTCCTACTCCTGCCTGCCCTACGGCAACACGGCCTACCACCTCTCCGCCACGCTCAGCTCCATGGCGAACCCCATCGCCTGCATCATCGCCATGTTCCTGCCTGGCAGGTGGGTCGTGGCGTCCCCGGGGGTCCGACCCCCACGCCAGCCAGCGGGGCACTTCCAGGCAGCCCAATGGGAGTGGCCAGGGGGAGAAGCCAAGTGGTTTGGGGATCACAGGGGTCTCCAGACCAAAGGGGTTGGGAAACCATCTTCTGCTGGGCAGGCAGAGATGACCAGGGGAGGAGGACAGGGCTGGCACGCAGCCGACCCGGCTGGAAAGACCGGACCAACTGCCTGTGCCGTGGGTCTGGCCTCTCCCACTGCGGCGAGCGGCCGTGCTGGGTGACGGGGCCGGGCTGGCAGCGATCCCCGCGTCGCCGGTGTGTCCCTTGCAGGTCCCTGGCCCTGCTGGGCGCCCTCACCGTGGCGGGGACGGGCTTTGGCGCCTACAACATGGCCATTGCGGTGATGAGCCCCTGCCCGCTGCTGCAGCAGTCCCAGTGGGGCGACGCCGTCATCGTAAGTCGCGGTGCCCCTCCTCGGCCCGGGGACGCGCCAGCGTCGCCCCGCCGGCCCCGCTGACCGCTCTCCCCCACGCCGCAGGTGCTCTCCTGGGTGCTCTTCACCGGGACGCTCTCCTACGTGAAGGTGATGGCCGGGGTGATCCTGCGGAGCCGCAGCCACAGCGCGCTGGTGTGGTACGGGGCCATGGAGCAGCTGGGCTCCCTCCTGGGCGCCGTGCTCATGTTCCCCCTCGTCAACGTTTACGGCTTCTTCAAGTCCGCCGACTACTGCAACCTGCGGTGCCCGGCGTGAGCGGGGCCCGGCGGCGCCCCGCTGCCCGCGGACGCTCCGGCACCCGCCGGAGCCAAGCGGGACCCCTGCCCCGGGAACGGGAACGGGCCGCGGGAAGCAGCCGGGCCCCGGCTCCCGCGCCCGGCCGGCGCCCCGGGAACGGGGCGTCCCTGTAGCCTTGGAACAAATAGAAGGTGTTTGCTGCCCGCTCCGGCCTCCCGCCCCGCTGCGCTGCCCCGGGGAGCCCGGCCCCGCAGGGAAGGCGCCCGCCCGTGCCGCCCCGCGGCCTCCGCACCGGCGGGGATGCGGCCCCGGTTTGCTTCCACCCTTGCATGCTGCCGGGGGAAATGAGGCGGGAGGCGCGGTGACGGGCTCCACGGGCCGGGGCGCCCGGCTCCCGCTGGAGGAGCAGGGCGCCAGCCGCCCGCCCCGGCTCACCAGTCACGGCCGCCGGGGAGGGGAGCGCGGCCGCCCGGGGCCTGGCCTCACCCACTCGGCCGCCGGGGAGCGCGGCAGCCCCCGGCCCGCGGGCGGCTGCGGCCGGCTGCACGGGGGCCAGGCGAGGCCGCCGGAGCATCCGCAGCCCCGCAGCCGCACGGCCCCGGGGGGCTCCGCGCCAGGGCTGCCAGAGCCGCAGGGCCCCCCTGGAAGCAGGTGGGGAAACTGAGGCGCGGTGCGGCGGGGGCGACCCGGCCCGGGGCTCTCCGTTCCCTGCTGCCGGCTCTGCGCCCCGGCGCGGCCCGGCTCCGCGCGCGCGGCTCCCCGCGGTCCCCGGGGCGCGCGGCAGCCGTGCCTTTGTCCCCAGCTCTTTGTCTCGCAATCTGCTTCGCCCCGCGAGCGGCGGCCGCGCGCTGCCAGACGGGCTCTTGTTGTGCCCTGCAGACACGGATTCGAGCCACTTCGGGGGCTCCGACCGCCTCCCGGCCGCCTGCGCGAGGGACGCGGCCGGAATAGCTAATTGGGGCAGCCCCCTCTCCCCGCCGGCCCGCTCAGCCCCGGGCCAGGGCTCCCGCCGGCCGCGAGCCGGTCACCGGGGCATGCTGGCGCTCCGCTCGCCGCGGCCGGCTCGTGCCCCTCCATGCAGCGCCGTGCCCCATCCCGCTGGCCTTGGCATCCTTGCCAGAGCCGGTGCCCGGGGACCGCCCGGAAAGCAGCCAGGTCACTAGCCCCCGGTGCGCGGGGACGAGCCGCGGGCCGGCCAGCCGCGGCCGGGCCATCTCCGGCCTCACAGCTGAGACCTGGGAGCCGGGGCTGAAACTGCGGCTCCGCTCCGCTCGGCGCTGCCACGAGGGGGGAAAAAAGCCCAGCAGCTGCAGCAGGAAGCAGTGAGTCATGCCGGGCGCGTGCTGGGCCGGGCCGGGCCGGCAGCGCCCAGCGCCGCAGCGTGCCCGCAGCGTGCCGGGCTGCGCCGGCGGCAGCGGGGCAGAGGCTCGGCGCCCGCCGGCATTGCCGGGCCGTCCCTGCGGGCACCGCGCATCCTTCGGGATCGGGCCCCGAGGAGCCTGCGAGCGGGATGGAGACGCGGGGAGGAGGCCGCTGCCGGTCGGGGGTGCGGGGCCACTCGGCTCCTCCGCAGCAGCGGGGAGCTGGATGTGCCCCCCCGATACGGGGGGCTCCCGCCCCCCCCACCCGCCGCCCCCTCCCTCCCTGCCGCCTGCCCCGGAGCCGCGAGCGGGGAACAGTTGCATTCAAGCCGTGCAAGGGGGAATTATTTCCATACAGCTGCTCAGAAAGGCACGAAATTCGGCATCGCCCAGCGGTGCTCCGGGAGGAAGGCCGGGCCTTTCTCCGCCGCCGCCGCCGCGCGGCGGGGGCTGCCGGGGGGGGGGGCCCGGCCTCGCGCGCTCAGCAATATTAGCACAGCTCCGCAGGACTGATTGCAGGTTATTAACATACATTATCTCAGTCCCCTGCCTCTGAAAGGAGCCGAGCTCCCGCTCCCTCCCCGCCCGCCCCCCTCCCCCTGTCTTTTACACTTAATTACCTCCCTTATTACACCACAGCCTGGAGAGAGAAAAAAAGCACCGGGCAGCGGGCAGGCAGGCAAGCCCGGCCCAACTAGGGCGTAAGTAATCGCCCGCTCTGCTAACGTGCCTGCAAGGAAAGGAATCGCACACACACGTCTAAATACACAGGGGAGCAGAGGGCCGGGAGCGCCCAGCTCCCCCCGCGCGCGCCCCGGGAAGGGGGGTCCCAGGGGCCGCGTGCCCTTGGGGCCAGCGCGACCTTGGACTCGGCACAGCCCTGACGTCAGGGCCTGGCTGCGGGGCCAGATGGGATTTGCCATCATGGGTGGAGGGCTGGGGACAGATGGGAGGAGTGGACGAGCCTCCAGCCTGTGTCGGGGGCAGCTCTGACCCCCCCCCCCAACCTCTGGGCTGGCTCCGGTGGGGACGGGATGTGCAGTGCCCCCCCACGCCTCCCCACAGCTGGGATCTCACCTCTCACGGCCCTCGGTGCACCCGGAGCAGCGCCCGCAGCGGGGGGCAGCCCCAGCCGGGAGCAAGCCGGGGGCAGCGGGCAGGCGCGGGGGGTCTCGGGCACACGGGGGCGGCCGCCCTGGGCTGGCAGCGCGCTCCTGCGGCCCATGCAGCGCGGCCGCCTGAAGGGCCGGGGCATCCCCAGGCCGGGGGTTTCCAGCCGCGGGGCGCGGAGCGGGCGCCCCGGCTCCCCTCGCGCCGGCCGTGCCAGCACTCTGCTGCCGGTGATTTATCACGAACTATTATTAGTTAAGTGCTGCAATGCACTCGGCGTAATGCAAGGCGCGGGGAAGAGCGCGGTCCTTCCTTGGGCGCTCAGAGCCGCCGCGGCTGGCAGCGCCTCCGGGGAGGAGGAGGCTGTTAGTGTAATGGGCTGGGGGGAGCCCGGGCTTTGAAGGCTGGATTGCAAAGCAAGACGAGGCTGGCTGGGGTCCCCAGCACGGTGGCATTGCAGTGGCTTCGAGCCCGGGGCCTGGCCATTGGGCGAGGAGCTGGAGAGGATGAGAGCAACCCAGGGCCTTTGCATTGCGTCCCCCATGCTCCCAGTCCCCGGGAGCATCCCCTGAGCGGGGCACCTCGGAGGGGCTCCCGACGCAACGGCAGCAGCAGGGCTATTCCAGCCCAGGCCAGGATGCCAATCCGGCCCCAGGGAGAGCCAGCTCCGGGGTTGCAGCCCTTCCGCAGAGCTCCTCAGGGCTGGGGCCTCATCCTGCGCCGGGGCCGGGGCCGGGCCCAGGAGGGCCGCAGCGGCAGGCTCCACCATGTGTGCGGCGCGGGCGAGGGGAGGCGGGGGGCGCGGGGGATCCGGCGGGGAACAATACACCGCCACGAGCCCGGCTGCTGCTGTGGGCGGCGAAGGTCACAGTGCTGCCCCGGGGACAGGGACGGGAAAAGGGACAGGACGTGGGGAAAGGGACAATGAGCAGGGATGGGGATGGGGAAAACAGACGGGGGCAGGGAGCAGCAGCAGTGATGGGGAAAGGGACAGCGGACAGTGATGGGGACAGGACGGAGATGGGGTGGGGACAGGGACAGGGTGGAGGAGCAGGGGGGGGACAGGAACATGGATAGGGAAGAGGGCATGGATGTGGGGATAGGGAACAGGGATGGGGGCAATGGAAAGGGACAGGGGACAGGGATGGGGATGGGGAAAAGGATGTGGATAGAGAGCAGAGATGGGGACAAGGACCCCCAGCCCCGACCTTCCCAGGCCCTGCGAGCTGGTGGCAGGAGACAAAGGCAGAGGGAGGCAGCCGGTCCCCACGGCCCGTGTCCCCACCGCTGGGGCCAGAGGGGGCCGGGGGGCCGGGACCCTGCACTGCCGGCACTGGGGCACTCGGCGCTGCCGGCGGCGGCTCGGGGGGATCCGGGGGCACCGGGGGGGGGGGGGTGGGCGCGCTGCGCGGCCGGGTGGAGCAGCCCCCTCCCCACCCCCCTGCCGCCTGCCTTCCTCCCCCTCCTCCTCCTCCTCCTGCTCTCCTGCTCCTCCTCGCCGCCTGCCTCCCTCCCCGCCCCTCGCACTCGGCTCCCCGCGCCTCGCCGCCCGCACAGCCGGTGCCCGGCGGCGCACGGCGGCCAGCAGCAGCGCGGGGCCGGGGCGCTGCGCGGGGCCGGGGCCGGGGCGCTGCGCGGGGCCGGGGCCAGGGCCGGGGCCGGAGCTGTCCGGTGCTGAAGGCGCCGGCCGGGCCCCGCCATGCCCCGCTCCTTCCTCGTCAAGAAGATCAAGGCGGACGCCTTCCCGGACGCCGGGGCCCCCGCGGCCAGCTACGCCCCCCTGGAGCCCCCCTACGCGCTGCCCGGCCCCGCCGCCGGCGATGGTAAGTGCGGGGCCCCTGGGGGCTCGGGAGGGCCGGGCCGGGGCAGCGGCGCCGCGGACCCCCCCTCCCCGGGCGGGCTGCGCCCCCTCCTCCCCCGCGCCGCGCCGCGCTATTGTGCGCGCCCGGCGGAGCACCGCGGGGGCCGGCGGGGCCGCCGGGCCGGCGGGGACGCGAGGGGCCCCGGGACGCGGTCCCCGCGGCAAGTGCGGGGCGACGGAGGCGTGCGGGGGGGTCCCCGCCTTTGTGTCCCGCAGCCGGGGTGGCTGCGCGTGCCGGAGCCCGGGCGCCGTGGGGGGGACTCGTCCCCGCACGCCTTGTCCCCCTGCGGGGCCACCGGCCGCTGCCGAAGTTGGTCCGTGGGGAAATGTCACGCCTGTGTCACCCGCAGCCTGCGCAGCAGCACGGGGCCTCGGCCCCAGCCGGACCCCGGGACCCCAACCCGCCAGGCGTCGAGGCCGGCTCCCACCCAGGACAAGTTCCTGGGGGGACATGCAGCCGTCGGGCTCCCCAGAGCGGGGAGGGGACGGCAGGCGAGCGAGGCAGGGGGCAGGAGCCTCGCCGTGCCTGCGGGTTTCATTGTTTGCAGCGGTGCCCGAAGCCCCTCCAAGAGCGCAGCGGAGGCTGGCGCTCCCCGGAGCACGGGGAAGAGCCATTCGGAGCTGGGAAGGGGAGCGGGAGGGAGCAGCCGCCTTCCCCGCACCCCAGCCGGATAGGTGCAGAGGGCTGGGTTGGAGGATGCCCGGGGCACCCGGAGCTCTGTCCTGCGAGGTGAGGCTGGGGCAGGGTCCGGGAACCAGCCGGGCTCGGCAGAGACTCCCGACGGAGCGGCCCGGTTGCCTGCCCTGCAAGCGGGGGCTGGAGAGGTCTGTCCCAGGCCACGGCCCGGCCGGTCCTGGCTGCTCAGGGAGCCTGAGGCCGGGCTGGGTGCAGGTATGGGCCTGATCCAGCCAAGGGCGCCCGACCACCGCTTCCCTTGTCCCTTCTGCTCCACGCTGGCTGCTCCCCAGCAAAGCAGCTTTCTCCAGACATGGGCAGGGGTGAGAGACCTGCTTGACTGGGGTGGGGGGTTCCTGCTCTGCACCCCCTGCCTGGTCGGGAGCGACATGCCGGTGGGGGAGGGATGTGCTGCAGCTGGGCAGAAGCTGCCGACGCTGCTCTCCTGGAAATAACCTTGCTGCATGCTCGGAGGCAGCGTGAGAAATTGCTGAGCAGAGCGCTTTCTGCACAGCCCGTGTGACCGCACTGTCAGCACGGCGCGGGGAGCCGTGTGGGGGGCTGGGGGCACGGCTCTGCCACGGCCTCGCCAGGCCCCGCTCCCCACAGTGGCGTGGGGGTCCCCAGCCTGAGGGGGACAAACCACGGGCGCCCCGGCTACGGCTTGCCCCCCAGAGCAGTGGGGCGGGGGGGGCTACATTTAGAGGGTGTTTGCACGGCTGCAGCTGGGGTGGAGTGCCCACCCCAACCTGTGGGTATGCACACACAGGGCCGAGGCGAGCCCGGCCGGGCACAGCCCGCCTGAATGCCCCCGGCAGCCCCTGCCACCACCAACGGTGCAGAAACGTCCCCTGAGGCAGTTAGCAAGGAGCCTCGTGCACGAGGCTGGGAGATGAGGAGGGCGGCGTGGGGCTGCCCAGGGCACCCCGGTGCCCCAGCGCCGCGCACGCGCTGGCAGCACGCTGGCCCCGTGGGGAGGGGGCTGCACTGCTCCCCCCGCGCCCGGCCCGTGCACCGCAGTGACCTTCGCGTGCCCGGCGCGCGGGCACGGGAATCCCACGCGGCGCCTGCTCCGCGGTGCGCCGAGAGCCGCCGGCCCGCAGCCGGCCCGCGATGGCCCCGACGCCCCGCGGGAGAGCCGGGGCGCCAGGAAGCTGCTCTCCAAGATCGGGGCTGGCCCCGCTCCCGGGGGGAGCCCGGGCTCGGGCCGGCCGGGGGGACGGTGACCGCGCTGTGTCGTCCCCGCAGGGTACGTCCCGCACTGCCTGGCGCCCGCCGGCTACGACGCCGACAAGAAGCAGGGGCTCCCGCTGCCGCCGGCCGACCCGGCTTACGCGCCGGCCCACGAGGAGTACAGCGACCCCGAGAGCCCCCAGTCCAGCTTCTCCGCCCGCTACTTCCACGGCGAGGCGGCGGTGACGGACAGCTACTCCATGGACGCCTTCTTCATCACAGACGGGCGGTCGCGGCGGCGCGGCAAGAGCCAGCGCCGCGGGAGCCACCGCCACTCGTGCCCCGAGTGCGGCAAGACCTACGCCACCTCCTCCAACCTCAGCCGGCACAAGCAGACGCACCGCAGCCTGGACAGCAAGATGGCCAGGAAATGCCCGACGTGCGGCAAAGCCTACGTCTCCATGCCCGCCCTGGCCATGCACGTCCTCACCCACAACCTCAAGCACAAGTGCGACGTGTGCGGCAAGGCCTTCAGCCGGCCCTGGCTGCTGCAGGGCCACATGCGCTCGCACACGGGCGAGAAGCCCTTCGGCTGCGCGCACTGCGGGAAGGCCTTCGCCGACCGCTCCAACCTGCGCGCCCACATGCAGACCCACTCCGCCTTCAAGCACTACAAGTGCAAGCAGTGCGAGAAGACCTTCGCCCTCAAGTCGTACCTCAACAAGCACTACGAGTCCGCCTGCTTCAAGGGCTCCGAACACAGCTGTGCGATGGGCAACTAGCCCCCGCCGGCGCCCGGCCGCAGGGCTCCCGCGGCCGCTGCAGCCGCTCCTTCCGCGGTGCCGTCGCCGCCGGAGGACGCGTCTCCCCCCCCCCAGACCCGCCGCCCACCCCGGGACAAGGGCGCCCGGCGCTTCCCCTGGAGCATTTGAGGCGAGAAGGGGCCCCGCGGCAGCAGCCAGCCCCTCGCCCCACGTGCTCAGGGGGTCCCGGCACAGCCGGGCACGTTCCTCTGCGGGGGACTCGCTCCGGGAACCTCCCCCGGACCTGGGAGGGACCCTCCTCCCCTCGACTCCTGACGTTCCACGTATATTTATTTAATTTATTACTATTATTTATTTAGAGCTGCTGCTTCTCCTCCCGGGAAACACCAGGGGAGAAAAGACACTCACCTGCTCCCTCTGGGGGCAAAAACTCACCGCATTCAAAACCCCGATGGGACGATAGGGCCAGAGAGGTGATGAGGCCACGGGGGGGTCGGGGACGCGCACCAGGCGCTGACACCCCCGGCCCACCCTGCCCTGCCCCGCGGGGCAGAGAGCAAAGCTCCCGGCTGCGGGGGCTGCACGCGGCCCCGAAAGCGCCCGTGGCCGGAGCCGGGGCTGGGGGGCGCGGGGGTCCCCGGGGCAGGACCCTCCCCCAAACCGCACGCCTCCGCCGCCGCTCAAGCCCCGGGGCGACGGCCACGCAGCCGGAGCGGCCGGTGGTGCTGCAACGCTCGGGTGAGTCTATTTATTGTTAGTTCTTATTTATATTATTTATAATTTAAGCTTTTCACTATTTATTTGCCAAGAGCGGCCTGGCCGTGCCAGTGCCCAGCAGCTCTTCCGCACGGCTGGCGGCGCCTGGCAGGAGGCGGCGGAGCCGCGGGGACCGGGACCAGGACGGGGCCGCGCGCAGGAGGGGCCCCGGCAACGGAGGGGTGAGGGCGCGAGCCCGCCGGGCTGGCGGCACCGGGCAGCCCCGACGCCGCGCCCCGCAAACCTCGAGCAAAAGGCAAAGCTGCCGTCCTCCGTCTTCCGCGGCGCTGCCGAGTGCCCCCGGCCCCCCCCCAGCCCCGGGGGCACCCCGGGCGTTTCTATGCAACCTCCCGGCGGGGCGCACCCTCGCCCGCCCCGCGCGCCGCCGCCGCCTCCTCCTACCTCGCACCGCGAGCCGCGGGGCCGCGCGCGGACCTTGCCGTGCCGTCTTCCTCCCCGCAGCCTTCCTCCCCGCAGTCTTCCTCCCCGCCTCGCTGGCTCCCTGCGCGCCGCCGCGTCCGCGCCCTGCCGCGCGGCTCGACGCCTCCCGCGCGCCCCGGGCCGCGGTGCTCCCCGCCGCCCCGTGTTCATACTGTAAATAGCAGATACTACAGCAATAATTTTCCGTGCATGATTGATTTTCTCCTGCCAGGTTTTTGTATTTGACAGATCACAGTGAGACAAGGCTACTGCTGAGAAGCGGCCACCTGCGGTATCACTTGTAATGCAATTCAGGGATATAAAAGGGATTTCTGCCACTACGACGTGTGTCTCGGGGCGTTTGTACGGGCGGCGGCGGGCGGGGGTCCCGGCAGCACCGCCACCCCTGCGAACGCCCAGCAAGGCCCCTCGGCCACGCCAGGCGCTGACGCTCGGGGTGCAGCTTTCTCTGCTCGCGTTTCGGTGCGTTTGCGCTCCTTCCGGCGCGTCCACGCGGCAGCCGGTTTGCCGGGAACGGCAGGCGGCAGAGACCCCACTCCGCGCGGCCGGCCAAGCGCTCCCGACCCCAGGTGCCCTTCAAAGGCGCCACAAACGGTCACCAAATGGGGGGCAAATGGCCTTTGGCCTCCGGCTCATTAGCAAACCCTTTGCCGGAGCCCCCGCTCCCGGGGGGGTCAGTCACGGCCGCGCTCGGAGAGTCCTGGCAGGTGAGAGCGCAATAATTCACCTGCCCAGTCATCGCCCGATTCACTCTGCAAAAAGTCAGGCCGAGCCCAGAGCCTCGCAGCCCCGTCCTGACCGCCGCCGTCGCCGCGGCTCTCGCAGAGGGCACCCGAGCCACCGGTCACGTCAGCGGGACGCCGTTCACCCGCAAAAACACGTCCGGACCGGCGCTGGGGTGCGGCGCTCCCCCCCCCCCCCCCCCCCCCCGGCCTCGGCACCGTTTGGGACGGCAGCCTGGAGAAAGGACCCAAAAAGACTCGGGGACGAACCGCGCCGTGGTCGCTGCCCAGCTACCGCCGCCCCCCTTCTTTGCCGCTCAGACTTCGGGGTTGCCCAATGCCGCCACTTCCTCGCGGAGGACGAGGGCTCCGGACGGCTCCGGACGAGCGGCTCCGGGGTGGGGAAGCAGCGCGGCTCCGGGCATCGCCGGGAGCGGGAGCAGCCAGCCTTGGCGCAGCGGCACGGGGGGCCCCGACGGGGAGCCCTGGGGTGGGGGTAGGGGTGCAGCCCCGCGGCTGTGCTGCGGCTGCGGCTGGGGCGGGGGCGGCGCCCCCCCGGCTCGTCACGCTGCCCCCCGCGCCTGCACGGCAGGGCTCAGCCTCCCCCCGGCACCGAGCCCCAGCCTCGCTCCGGGCCCCCCCGGCCGCGGCCGCAGGCAGCAGCCCCCGGGGCGAGCGCTGGCTCGGGCGCCCGGCCCAGCCCGTCCTGCTGCTTCACCGTGACTCTGCAAAACGGCGGGGCGGCGATTGCCGGGGCCTGCCCGGGCACGGCCGACGGCCATGGCGGGCCCGGCAGGAAGCAGGGCGGCCCGGCTGCGAGCCGCGCCGCTCGGGGCGGAGCGCCCGGGGGCCGGGCCGGGCGGCCGGGTGGAAGGGCCCCGCCGGCTCCCGGCAGCAGCCATGGCCGAGGCCGCCGACGGGAGCGTCCACACGCGGCACGTCACGGCCGTGCACAACGTGCCCCTGCAGGTCCTCATCCGGCCCATCCCCTCGGTGCTGGAGCCCGGCAAGGTGCAGAGCCTGGTGGAGACCCTGCAGGTAACCGCGGCCCCTCCGCCGTGCCGCCTCGGCGGGGCTGGGGCACTGCTGGGGGAAGCTCGCAGCCCCGCAGCCCCGGCGCAGGCGGGCTCGGGGGCTGCCGGGGCTGCGCCGCTCCCGGACCCCTCTCCCGTCGCAGGAGGATCCGGCCCGGGTGCCGCCCATCGACGTGCTCTGGATTAAGGGCAGCCAGGGCGGGGATTACTTCTACTCCTTCGGGGGATGCCACCGCTACGCGGCCCACCGGGAGCTGGGCCGGGACACCATCCCCGCCAAGATCATCCCGTCCACCCTCAGCGACCTCCGCACCTACCTGGGCTCCTCCACACCCGACCTGCGCTAGCCCCGGGCGGCGCCCCGCGCCGGGGGGCCCCCAGGGTCCCCGCGGGCTGAGCCGGGCCAGGTTCTGGCCTCCCGTGTCCTGGGGTCCCTGTGGGGCGGCCGCGGAGCCGGGGTGTCCGCACGCCCTTCTGGTGGGACCCCCGCCCCGGCGAGCCGGGCTGCTGCGCCGCGGCCGCCCCGCTCGGAGGGCCCCGGCGGGGGACCGGGGCTGAGCCGCGCCGGCCCCGCGCTGCGGCCGGCAGGGGGCGCCCTTGTGCCGCGCCGCCCCGGGCGTGCGAACGGGGCCGGGCCGAGCTGGGCCGAGCCGCGCCGGGGCCGAGCCGCGCCGGGCCGAGCCGGGCCGAACCGCGCCGGGGCCGAGCCGCACCGGGGCCGAGCCGCGCCGGGCCGAGCTGGGCCGAGCCGCGCCGGGGCTGAGCTGCGCCGAGGCTGAGCTGAGCTGAACTGCACCAGGCCATGCTGAGCCCAGCTGAGCCAAACCAGCCCAGGCCGAGCCAGAGCCGAGGCAAACGGGGGCAGAGCAGGTCCCCAGGCCTCTCCCCGCGGCTTCCCCTGTAGGCAGCCCGGGAGGACCCTGAGCCCTGCCTGCAGCAAAACCTCCCGCCCGCCCATCCTCGTGCATCGCCCCAACCCCCTTCTCCATGGGTGATGACTCCAGACTGGCACTTTGAGGACACCCCTTGCTGCTCCTGGAATAAAGACGGTGAAACTCGAATAGCTTTGGGGGCTGGCGCTGGGGGGGGCTGGGGTCAGGAGAGCAGGTATGTGATGGCAGGGTGCAGTGCGGGCACGAGGCGGGCTGGCTGCCAGCAAAAGCAGACAGCTGCAGGCAGACAGGCTGGGGACAGATGCTCTCCTGGGGGACACTGGCTCTGCCAGCCCCCCCTGGCATGCAGCTGAAGTCGGGGTGGGCCATGACCCGGCTGTGGGAGCACTGCAGTCCCGTTACGCCAGGACGCTGAGAGTTCTGCAAACGCCACGTCTTCAGCCCATGTGCAGGCTGGAAAAACCACTCCAAGCATCCCACAGGCGTCTCAGCATCCCTCTGAGCCGGGAGCCTTGGTCCAGGGAGGGGAAAGGCCACTGACTCACCCCACCATGCTGTGAGTCAGCAGCAGGACTGGGACAGGAACCGCGTCCGGACACTTCTGCCCTCGCTCTGCCCCCTCAGCCACGCTCCGCCTTGGAAAAATCCCTTCTTCCTGGGCAGGGTAGAAATAGGCTGGGGAGAGGGTTTGGGAGCGGGGCACAGCTCACCTGGGCTGGCAGGTCTGCAGGGCAGGGGAACAGTCCGCCTGCCTCCCGTCACATTTGCAGCGTGCCCAACCCGGGGGGCACTGGGCAGCACAGCCTGCGGGATGGGGCACGTCCAAGGCCAGCAGCGAGCCCCCGGCTGGTGCCGCTGCCGGCGAGAGATGTGTTTCCGCAGGAGCCGCCGGGGAGGAAGGGCAGGGCGGGCTGGGGGCTGCCACGCCGGCATGGCTCTGCCGGGCAAGGGCCCGAAGGGAGGCTCCGGCGCGGCACGGCTGCATGTGCCGCATCAAAGCTGCCTCCGCCCGGGAGGAAGCCCTGCAAGCGCTCGCCGAGAGAACGGCCCCGGCCCGGGCTCCCTCATGAGCCATAAATTTCTCTGAAGAATTGTGGCGTGCTAAAAAGTTTCCTCTTGTTGGAGCGTGGAAGGGAGGGATGAGGCGGCAGCTCCTTCGGCTGCGGCAGATCCAGGGCACCCCCGCGGCCCAGCTGCCCGTCAGAACGGGCACCCCATGGCTGGGACTGGTTTCACCCCATGCCCGGGGCTGCGTCCCCCACCCTGCTCGGCATTGGGCCCCTGCCCTGGGCACCGCTGCCCCCCATCTCCCCAGACTGGCTCGGCGGAGCCGTGCCGCTGCGCGCGGGCATCGGCCGGGGCTGCTGCGTCCTGCAGCCCTCTCTCCCGCGCGCCCGCACCCTGCGGGGGGTTTTCCAGCTGGGAGCTGGAAACAGCCACCGGCTGCAGGATCCGCTCTCCCGCATTTCCATTCCTGGCAAACACAGCCAGGATGTCCGTGCCAGGCCAGCAGGCGCCCCGTGAGACCCCGCTGGCATCTCGGCCTCGCAGGCCGGGAGCCAGGGCCGCACGAGTCGCACCAGGTGGGTCAGGCTGGGAGCTGCGGCTCAGGGCCGAACCGGGGCGCTGGGCCCCGCTGAGCACCGGCAGCGCGGTGCTGGGGCCGGGCTGCGAGCGATGCTGTTCGAGGCGCTCGGCCCGGCGGAGCGGCTGCCCGGGTGCCCGCAGCAGCGCGGTGCCGCCCTGCTCTCCCGGCTCTGCCCCGTGCCCGGCTCTCCGAGCCGGCGCTGCCAGGGCCACAACCGGGCCGGCTGGCGCAGGAGCACGCTCTTGTGTGAACCAGCTATTTCCACGTCCGTCCGTTCCTCCACCTGTCCCCCTTCCCTCTGCCTGACCTGCGAGGTCTCCGGTATCGCCGGCTGACAGCCGATCTCGGCTGCCTCCAATCCATTCGTTCCGGGGCAGGAACAAAGGCGCTTTGTGGACTCTCTCCCTCTTAATCTGGGCTGGCTGGGGAGGGTCCCGGCTCCGGAACTGGGACAGACTTCCCCGCGCGACAGGCGTGTAATGCCTTCCAGACCGCCGGCGCTGGGCCCCGCAGGTAGCGCCCCGGCGGGCGCGCTGCCCCCGGCCCGGCCGCCGGCGCGGGACCCGCCGCGGCTCAGGGCAGCCCCGCTCCTGCATAGCTCCGTGCTGACCCCTCCAAAGGGCAGGATCAGCTCTCCAGGGGAAACTATTCCATGCACTTCAAAAGGTTTTGCAAAAACCCCAGGCCCAGCAGTGCTCGCTCAGCCCTGCTCGCTGCTCACAGACCCAGCGGGATCCCCAACGCTCCCAGTGTCCGGCCTGGGTCTCCCTGTCTGGCCCCCCACTCCCCTAGGAGCAGAGGCTGCTGGGGCCATGCGGGACAGGACGGGACGGGTTCAGCGGGGTCAGGCCGCGGCGTCCCAGGGGCCACATGTGCCGGCGTTAACGCGGGGTCTGGAATCCATTTGCCTCGCTGGCAGCAGTGTTTTCCCAGCAGGGCTGTGAGGGCCCCGTGGGGCTGGGGGCAGCCCCGGCCCCCCGTGCCATCTGCTCCCTGTTTATTTTCTTACACTTAAGTATCACCTCTCGAATAAACACTCTCCAGACCGCGAGGGCAGGGGGCATTTCCCTGCGCGCGGAGGGAGGTTCCCAGCGCCCCCATTCCCAGGGACTGGCCGGTCGGCACCCCCCACGCAGCAGGGCTTCGGTGTGGGTCGGCATCCCTGTGCTGTGGGTCAGCATCCCGCGCCGTGGGTCAGCGTCCCGCGCCGTGGGTCAGCGTCCCCACGCTGCACCCGGGCAGAGCAGCCCCTTCCCCGTGCAGGCGCGGGGCCGCGGCTGCCTCCGCACGCCACGGGTCGCCGGTCCCGCCGGCGCTGCTGCCGGAGCGCGGTTTGCTTGGCTGCGATCGGCTGGGAGACCTGTCACGGCAAACACAACCGCGTCCCGGCGCCCGCCCAGCTCGGCCCCGCCGGGGACGTGGAGTGGCCTAGCGGGAGGTTCGCCGTGAGCGCGATGCCGCTTCCCCTGGCCGGAGCCGGTCCCCCGGCCCCGCCTGGCCTCGCACGGCCGCAGGAGTCAGGCACGAGGCTCCCGTTGCCCGGGGGGGCGGCACGGGCAGGCACGTCCTGCCCCACGTGCCACCGGCGCACAGGAAAGCCCGGCGGCTGCCCGCGTCCTGCGCCGCAGCGGCAGCGGCATCCGGAGGCAGGCGGGGGCGGGCGGCCAGGGAGCAGCCGGCTCCGCAGCTTCCCTGGCTCCGCGGCCGCGCCGGCCGCTCTCCCAGCGGGGCTGGGCACCCGCTGCCCGCCCTCGGGGGGGGGGCACCTCGGGGTGCGGGGGGCCCACGGGGCGGCCGCCTGCACCCGTGGGCCGCGCTGGGGAACTCTGCAGCAGGAGCCCGTGCGTGCACACGCACGTGCGCGTGCACCCGTGCGCGCGCGCAAATCCGTGCACGTGCACCGTGCAGGTGCGCACACGGAGCTGCGCGCCCACGCGTGCACGCACGCACGGGCTCGCGCTTGCCCCCCTGCGTGCCAGCGCCCCCAGGAGCGCCGCGCGCCCCCCCGCAGCCCGTCCCCGTCAGCTGGCGGCCATGTGTGGGGCGGCCGCAGCTGAGTACACAGCCCCGCCATCCGTCTTGCCGCTGTCAGCCGGGGGCTGCCGGCGCGGCTCCCGCGTCGGCGCCCCGCGGGGCGGCCGCGCCAAGGGCCCGCGCGCGCACGGCGTCGATGGAGCCGCCGCGGCCGCGGGACGGCTTCATCCCGCAGACCCGAGCCGCGGTCCTCGGGGATGCCCCCGGCCGGCCGCTCGCGCCCCGGCGTTACGCAGGGCCGGGGCGTTCGCCCTCCTCCTCCTCCTCGCCCCCAGCCTGCCGGCGCGGCGGCATGCCCGCGCGGCCGAGGGCTCGAGCATCCCCAGCGCTGCGGGCGGGCAAGCGGCAAAGGTGAAGGGGGCCCCGGCTCTGCGGGGCCGCGGTGCTGCGAGGGCGCCGGGGAGCTGCGGCGCCCGGGGGGGCACCCGCCGTGCCGCGGGGCCGTGCTTGCTCCGGGGCTCCGGCCGTGCCCCCGCTGCAGCCCGGGCTCTGCTGCCCCGACTCCGCGCTGCCAGCCGCCAGCTGCCTCTTTCTGCCCCATTGCTCCGCGCTTCCCTCCCGCCGCCGCGCACGGGGGCCCGGAGCCCACCCCGGCCACGGGCTGGCCTTGCCCGGCACCGGGGGCCGGGCGCTGCGCCCGCCGCCCGTCCAAACCACCCCGGCCGCATGCCCAGCCGCGCGCGGAGCGTCGCGGTGCCGAGGCTGCCGGGCCTGCTCCGTGCCCGGTGCCGGGCCGGCGGGCGCGCAGGGATGAGGGCGAGAGGGAGGGCGAGGGACCGGCGGGGTCCCCGCGGGCAGCCGCGCTGCCCGCTCCTCGCAGCGAGCCGCCCCGCGCCGCCTGCAAGGTGCCGGGGTCCCGCTGGCGGAGCAGCGGCTCCGGCGGCGGCGCCGGACGCTGGCCGGCGGCCGGGGGGCCGGCTGGGGGTGGGCTCCGGCGCCGGCCCCTCCCCGGCCGTATAAAGGCCCGTTCCCCCCGCGGCCGGCCGTCCCAGCCCCGCTCGGACGCCGCGGCGGAGCAGCCAGCCGGGAAGGCGTCCGGAGCCGGCGGCGCGGGCTTGCGGGGGCCGCGCGGCGGGGCGCCGGGCCATGGCGTTCACCATGCTGCGCCCCATGGCCGCCCGCGTGCTCTACCCCGACATCAGCATGCTCTCAGAGGACGAGGAGAACCGGAGCGAGAGCGACACGTCGGACCAGTCGTACGGCTGCTGCGAGGGCGCGGAGGCGCGCCGGAAGGTGCCCCGCAAGCCGGGGCCCGTGGTCATGGTGAAGCAGAGGCAGGCGGCCAACGCGCGGGAGCGGGACCGGACGCAGAGCGTCAACACGGCCTTCACCGCCCTGCGCACGCTCATCCCCACGGAGCCCGTGGACCGCAAGCTCTCCAAGATCGAGACCCTGCGCCTGGCCTCCAGCTACATCTCGCACCTGGCCAACGTGCTGCTGCTGGGCGAGGGCTGCGAGGACGGGCAGCCCTGCTTCAGCGGCTCGTGCGGGGCGCCGGGCGAGCGGGACGGCAAGCAGCCCCGCAGCATCTGCACCTTCTGCCTCAGCAACCAGCGCAAAGGGGTGAGTGCCGCCGGGGCCCCGCTCGCGCCAGCCGGGCGGGGGGTCCCGGGGGTCCCCGCGCCGCCGCCACCGCCGCCGCCGGGGCACGGCTCCTGGCCGCTCTCTGCAGCAGCCTCGTGCCCGGCATGCCGCCCACGGGAGCGCTGCCCTTCAGCCCCTCAGCCCCTCGTCTTCCTCGGCCCCTGGTCCTCCCCTGCAGCCGTGGCGGAGGGGGAGGCACCGTGTTCCCCCCGCCCGCCCTGAGCTCCATCCCCAGCCCTCGGGGCTCTTTCGCTTTTGGCCTCTCCATTTTTAATTGCTCTTTGGGCTCCTCTCCCCTCCCCGCTCCCCCGGGGCGAGAGGCCTGGGTGCCTGCTGAGCTGCCCCACGGTGGGGCCGAGCTGCCCCCCCACCCACGGGACGGGGCTCCCCGGGCACCGGGGGGACTGCGTGCCCAGGGCCCTGCGCCCAAGGGCACCGGCACCCGGCCGGGCCACAGCCCCTGGGCTCCCAGGACTGCCAAGGGTGATGGCCTGGAGCTGGGCAGGGCCTCTCTGCTCTGGGTTGGGCTGTACTGGGTTGTGCTGGGCCGTACTGGGCTGGGCTGGGCTGTGCCAGGCCAGGCTGGGCTCTGCTGGGTGGTGCTGAGCTGAGCTGTGCATTGCAGCGCTGGACAGTGCTGGCCTGTGCTGAGTTATACTGGGCTGTGCTGGGTTATATGGGGCTGTGCTGGGCTGTGCCAGGCAGCGCTGGGTTATACTGGGCTGCACTGGGCTAGAGTAGTGCTGGGTTATACTGGGTGGCGCTGGGTTCTACTGGGCTGTGCAGACGTGCCTGCTTGTAGGACTGCGGTGCCGCGCGGCGGGAGCCCGCGCCGGGCGCCCCGGCGCAGCCCGTGCCCGCAGCTCTGCCCTCCTCTCTCCGCAGGGCGGCCGGAGGGAGCTGGGGGGCAACTGCCTGAAGGTGAGAGGGGTGCCCCCCCTGCGAGTGTCGCGGAGGTGAGCCGGGGCCCGCGAGCATCCGCCTGAGACAGCGGCAGAGTCGGCCGGAGCCGGGACACGTCAGCTCCGGAGACCGGACCGGGGAGGGAGGGAGCTGCCCGCCGGCCCACGGAGGCGGCGGGAGCAGAGCCGGGGGCCGCGGGCTGGGACCGCACCGACGCCGGCACCGGCACCGGCACCAGGGCGGGAGGATGCTCCCGGGGCTGAGGCGCCGGGCCGCTGCGCTGCCCTCCCGGGACAGGGGCGCGGGGACCCCAATCCGCCGCCCCGCCGGGCTGCGCTGGGGGCTGCGCCGGGAAACAGCCCGTGCGCGGCCGGCGTCGATGGAGCTCCGGGGAGAGGAGATGTCGCAGCCCCGCGGGCGCTGACTGCTCACACGCAGCCGCTTGGAAAATAAACCTTATTTTTCTGATGGGCTCGTGCCTGCCTGCTGCCCCGGCCCCGCGGCCGGCGGCTCCCTCCCTTGTCCCCACGCTCCCTGGCTGGACCCCAAAGCAGCAGGGCGCCAAGGCGGGATGCGTGTGGGTGCCGAGGTGGGATTCACGCGGGGTGCTCGAGCAGGAGGGCACCGAAGCGGGATGTGCACGGGTGCCAGAGCAGGAGGGTGCCGAGGCGGCATGCATGCATGTGCTGCAGCAGGAGGGCGTCGAGGCAGGATGCATGTGGGTGCTGAGGTGGGATGCACGCAGGTGCCAGAGCAGCAGGGCATGGAGGCGGATGCACGTGGGTGCTGGAGCAAGAGGATGCCAAGGTGGGATGCACATAGGTGCTGGAGTGGGAGGGTGCCGAGGTGGGATGCATGCGGGTGCCAGAGTGGGAAGACACCGAGGTGGGATGCTCACAGGTGCTGAGGTGAGATGCACGAGGGTACCGGAGGAGGAGGGCGCCGAGGCGGGATGCACACGCGTGCCAAGGCAGGATGCGTGCAGGTGCTGGAGTGGCAGGGCACCAAGGTGGGATGCAGCAGGGTGCCAGAGCAGGAGGGTGCCGAGGTGGGATACACGCAGGGTGCTGGAGCAGGAGGGCACTGAAGCGGGGTGCTGGAGCAGGAAGGTGCCGAGGCAGGATGCACGCGGGTGCTGGAGCAGGAGGGCACCAAGGCAGGATGCATGCGGGGCACCGGAGCAGGAGGGCACTGCAGCAGGGTGCTGGAGCAGGTGGGTGCCAAGGTGGGGTGCCGGAGCAGGAGGGCACTGCAGCAGGGTGCTGGAGCAGGCGGGTGCCAAGGTGGGGTGCACATGGGTGCTGGAGCAGAAGGGCACTGCAGCAGGGTGCTGGAGCAGGAGGGTGCCGAGGCAGGATGCACGCGGGTGCTGGAGCAGGAGGGCACCAAGGCAGGATGCATGCGGGGCACCGGAGCAGGAGGGCACTGCAGCAGGGTGCTGGAGCAGGCGGGTGCCGAGGTGGGGTGCCGGAGCAGGAGGGCACTGCAGCAGGGTGCTGGAGCAGGAGGGTGCCGAGGTGGGGTGCCGGAGCAGGAGGGCACTGCAGCAGGGTGCTGGAGCAGGAGGGTGCCGAGGCGGGGTGCACGGGGGTGCTGGAGCAGGAGGGCACTGAAGTGGGGTGCTGGAGCAGGAGGGTGCCGAGGCGGGGTGCACACGGGTGCTGGAGCAGGAGGGCACTGAAGTGGGGTGCTGGAGCAGGAGGGTGCTGAGGCGGGGAGCACACGGGTGCTGGAGCAGGAGGGTGCCGAGGCGGGGTGCACGGGGGGTCCCACGCGGAGAGCCCCCCCGGCGCACGCTGCCACCGCGGCCCCCACCCCCACGGGCAGCTCTGCCCCAGGAAGGGCCTGCGGCGGCGGGGAAGGGGCCGGGCCCGCCGGGTCCCCGCGCTCGCCTCGAGCGGCGGGGCGCGCTGCCGGGGGGCCGCGGCGTGGGACCCCCGCTCGCCCGCTCGCCGCCCGGCCTGCCCGGCCTCCCTTCCCCCAGGGCTTGATTTATGGAGCTGACAGCGCGGCGCAGCTGCGAGAGCCGGTCCCGGCAGGGACGGGGTGGGTGGGAGAGGCTTGTTCTCAGCGTGTCTAATGTGTCCCAGACCCCAATAAACAGCCGTGAGATTCTCCAAACATCCCCGGACACCGAATCCCTGCCCCGGGCTTCCTCGGGGGGCGGCGGCGGGCAGGGGGGCCGCGGCGCTGCAAACCGCCCGCGCCGCACATGAAAGGGGGCGAGTTGCCCTGGAAGGAGCGGCCGGCTCCCGGGAAGCCCCCGCGCCCCCGGGAAGCCCCCGGCCGGCTCCCGGCACGGCTCCCGCCGCCCCCCGCGCGGGGGGCGCGGAGGGTCCCGGCGCGGCTCCGCCGCTCGCCGCCCGGCTCCCGGCGCGTCCGAACACCGGGCTGCGGCTCCCAGCGCCTCCCAGGGCTGAGCACGAGGGTCCCAGCGTCTCCCAGTGCCCGGGAGCAGGCCCCAGCACGTCCCAGTGTGGGGGCTGCGTGTCCCCATGTGCCCCATCGTTTCCCAGAGCCAGGGCCATGGGTCCCAGCACGTCCCAGTGTCAGAGCACTGGGTTCCAGTGCATCCCAGCATGTCCCACTGCCAGCGCCCTGGGTCCCAGTGCATCCCGGCATGACCCAGTGCTAGGGTCCAGGGGTCCCAGTGCATCCCAGCACATCCTAGTGTTGGGGCCTTGGATCCAAGATGTCCCGGTGCCAGGGTCCTGGGTCCCAGTGTATCCCAGCATGTCCCAGCACTGGGGCCGTGGGTCCCAGTGTATCCCAGCAGCAGGGCCATGCATCCCAGTACATCCCAGCACGTCCCAGTGACGAGGCCACGGATCCCAGTGCATTCCAGCCCCTCCCAGTGCTGTGAGAGGGGAAGCCTGACTCAGAGGCGCGGGAGCCCGGCGGCGATGGGAGCCCGGAGCCCCTTGGCCCCGCGCGGGGGTCCGCGGGGGTCCGCGGCGGCCCCCGGCCCCCGGCCGCGCCGCCTCGCTCCGGCTCCCCTCCCATCCTCTCCCCTTCCTGCGCTCGGACACCCTTGGAACGGCTCTTGGCTGCTTTCTCTGAGACAGGAAGGTGTCCCCGAGTCTCAGGAAGGAAAAACACTCAGTGCTGAACCCACAAAGACCGTCTCCGAGGGGCCGGTGCTGGAGACGCTCCAGGCCTGACATCACCTGGGAACTGGAACCAGAACCGCAGCTGCACTCCGCGCCTGGTATTTTTTTCTTTAACTTGTGTTTTTAAACGTTCTTTTTATAGAACTTTTTTTTTTCTCTCTCTCTCTCCTTTCCCTTCTCCATTCCCCTCCCAAATATTTCAGCCTCTCCGCGAGTTTAACCTTGCCGGGCCAGCGGGGCGGGAACGCGGCCGGGCTGCGCCCGGAGCCGGGCTCCGGCCAAAGCCCGGGGCCGAGGGGGAGGCCGGGGCCGGGGCGGCAGCGCGGGGGCCGCGGGAGCCCGGCTCGCCCCCGGCCCCGGCCCCGGCCCCGGCCCCGGCCCCGGCTGAGCCCCGCGCGGGGCCGGCGCCCGGGCTGCGTGGGACGACGGAGCCGGCCGCGGCCCCGGGGCGACGAGCACCGCCGCCGCCCCGCCGGGGCCGAGCCGCTCCGACGGCCCTGCCTGCGCTCACGGGTCCGCGGGACGGGCACACCACGAACTGGGACGTGGTGGGCACGCACGGGTCAGCGTGACGGGCACCCCACGGGTCAGCGTGACGGGCACACCACAAACTGGGATGTGGTGGGCACGCACGGGTCAGCGTGATGGGCACACCACGGGTCAGCGTGATGGACACACCACAAACTGGGACGTGGTGGGCACGCACGGGTCAGCGTGATGGGCACACCATGGGTCAGCGTGACGGGCACACCACGAACTGGGATGTGGTGGGCACGCACGGGTCAGCGTGACGGGCACCCCACGGGTCAGCGTGATGGGCACACCACAAACTGGGACGTGGTGGGCACGCACGGGTCAGCGTGATGGGCACACCATGGGTCAGCGTGACGGGCACACCACGAACTGGGATGTGGTGGGCACGCACGGGTCAGCGTGATGGACACACCACAAACTGGGACGTGGTGGGCACGCACGGGTCCGCGTGACAGTCACCCCACGGGTCAGCGTGATGGACACACCACAAACTGGGATGTGGTGGGCACGCACGGGTCCGCGTGACGGGCACCCCACGGGTCAGCGTGACGGACACACCACAAACTGGGATGTGGTGGGCACTCATGGGTCCACTTGATGGGCACCCCACGGGTCAGTGTGATGGGCACACCACAAACTGGGATGTGGTGGGCACGCACAGGTCAGCGTGACGGGCACCCCACGGGCTGGGGTGTGATGGACACCCCGCAGGCCAGCTCAGTGGACACCCTCTGGGTCGGTGTGACGGACAACCTGTGGTCCAGGGTGTGACGGGCATCTCGGAGAGGTGTGATGGGCACCCTGTGGGTTGGTGTGATGGACTCTCCATGGGCTAGGGCGTGATGGGCACCCGGGGGCTGGGGCGTGGGGCAGTCCCTGCCTCCCCGAGAGCCCTGGAGCCCCGCGCCAAGCCTCAGACTGCACCAGCATCGCCAGCGTCCTGCCAGGCCCCAGGGGAGGAACGGGGCTGCTCGAGAGCCCAGGACTCCCCGTGCTGGGCGCCTTCATCCCACGGCCGCGCCGGCGGCCACCAGCTCCAGGCGCTGGGCCGGGGCCGGCGGCGCGGGGGGCCCTGGGCCGTCCCTTCGGGTCCTGCTGCAGCAGCCGGGGGATGCGGCCGCAGCCGCGGGCCTCCGCGCCGTGCCGGGAGCCCGGCCGTGCCGGCAGGGACAGGGTGTGAGGCCGCTGCGCGGGGTGAAAGCCAGGTTAATCTCCCGTCGGAGCTTCCCTCCGCAAACAATAAGACAATGCCCGGCCGGGGGCCGCCTGCGTAACCAGCGGCGCGGAGGGGAAGTTGTAATATTTGGATTTAGCACTCAGTAAATTAAGGGAGAAAAAGGAAAAAGCGCTGGGGGCAATCAGAGCGGGGCTGGCCCCGCGCCCTGCCCCGCAGAGGCTGCCCCCCGGCGCGGGGCACGGCCCTGCCGCCCCCCGCCGCCGCCCCCCACGGCGGGGCGCGCGCAGCCCCGCGGCAGGCGCGCTGGTGCACGCGCGCAGCATCTCCCGCGATGCCAGAAAAGGCATCTGCGCCAGGAGTTTATTTTAATCCCGACCTGCTCGAACTCATGGGAAATAAAAACACTGTTTCCACAGCTGGGGCGGCCGGGCAGGAGAGGCCCCCGGGGGGACGGTCGCCTCCCGCACAGGGGTTTTTTCCCCCCCCCCTCCTCCTCCTCCCGCAGCGGGAGCCGTTATCAGCGGCGACTCCTCCGAGCGGCTCCCAGGGGGCATCTCCAGCCCTTCCCCTCCACCTACCCCATCGCTGTCCCGCTCCAGCCCACGTCAATGCCGCGGCGAAGGTGTCGGAACAATCGCCTGACAAAGAGCTATTTTTAGGGGCCGGGGCCCGGAGCGAGGATACAGCCCGGCCGCTGACAATGGCGGGAAGGGGGCCGGGCTTCCCCGGCGACCACTCGGCAGCAGCGGGGCCCGTAAGATTTCCTCGATGACCCAGGCCCGTACAATACAAGGAAAGCGCGGCGGGGAGATGCCCGAGCCAAGAGGAGCTGCTCCTTTACCTAATGGGAGCGACCCGGGGCCGAGGGGCTGCGGGGAAGGCGGGCGAAGAGCCGCGAGCGGCTCCTCCCGCGCGGCGAGCGAAACGCGGCCAAGCGCGGCGTGGAACTCGCCCGGAAACCCCAGTTTTGGGGAGTCAGCCCCATTTCATTTTTTTGGGGGGGGGGGGGAAGGGGGGCAGATCCCTGGAGCTGGCGGCGCTCCGGCCCGGGGCTGCACGGGGAGAGGGAAGAGGCGGCAGCGGGGGCCCGGCCGCGCTCCCCCCCCCACCAAGGGTCTCCCCCGTCGCGGAGGCGGCAGCGGACGCTTCGCTTTGGCCAATTAAGTTACTTTTTTGGGGGAAAAAAAAAAATCTTCCAAGGAAAAAAAAAAAAAACGAGGGGCAGTCCAGGAAGGCGCACGCCGAGGTCGGCGAGCCCGCGGGCTGGGAAGGGCGCAGCGGCCCGGCCCGCCCTCGGGCCCAGGCAAAGCGGCACCGAGCCGGCACGGAACCGGCCCGAGGCCCGCGGGGCGGCGGCCGCCGCGGGCCGCAGTTGCCACCTGGCGGCCGGGGGCCGCGCACGGGCCGGGCCGGGCCGGGCCGGGCCGGTAACCGGACGAGCCGCCGCCGCCGCCCCGCTGCCATTTTGTGCGCGGCTCCCCCGCCGTATTTACCGCCGCTTCGCGCACGCCGTATCCGGGCTGCCTCCCCACCCCCCCCCCGCCCGACCCGCCAACCCCGCGGAGGGAACTACGCCCCCCACAAGGCCTTGCGGCGCGGGCCGCCGCCGCCGCGGCGCATGCGCGCTCCGCCACCCGCGGCGGGGCCCCGCGGCACGTCGCGCGCCAGCGGGGTGGCGGGGTTTCCGCTTCCGGCGCGCCTCGCTGTGGTCCCTGCGGCTGGCGGCCGAGCCTTGTGCCTCCGCCATATTGTCTGTGTGCGGCGGCGGGGAGGCGGCGAGCGCGGCGGCCGCGGCAGGTACCGGCGGGCCCGGCGCCCCCTCCCCGGGGCCCCGCGGTGGGGGCGGCGGGCGGAGGAGGCGGCCGGGGTGGCGCCGCCGCGTCTCCGGCGCCGCCTGCCCCCCCCTCACCCCTCCCCGCGGCGCGGGCTGTGGGGCCGCCGCGCAGGAGCTGGGCCCCGGCGAGGGGGACCGGGCCGAGGGGGGGGAACCGGACGGCGCCGCCGCCGCGGAGGGGGGCGGGGGCCCGGCCCGCAGGCTCCGTGGCGGAGCGGGCGGTCTGCCCGCCGGCCCCCAGCGAAGGGCAGGCCCCGGCGGCGGCGGCGCCGGCTGCCCCTTGCGCGGGGCCTGGCACCGGCGTGGCGCCGTTTGCCCCCGGCCGCGCGAGGAGGGCAGGGCCGGGCCCCGCGGGCGGGCAGCCTCCCCTCCCCCGCTCTCCCGGGCGCACGGTCGGGTGCTGTGGGGGCTGATTATCCAAAAATTGGGTTATTTACCCCCAAAGCCCTGCCCCTTCCCCCTAGGGACGAGGCAGGGGGTGTGCGGAGGGGACAGGGCAGGCCTATCTCTCCGGTGCTCTTTGCTCCCCTCCGGAGGGGAGGGGGCGTTCACGCCCTTCCACGCCAGTTCCCCTCTGGTGTGGTCATTTGCACTCCTGTAATTTCGTTCGTTGTGCCTTGGGGCAACAGCCTGTGTGGCTGTTGGTGAAATATGCTTTGTAAAAGAAAGGGCAGATAAGATTATGAAATGTGCTGCGTGTGGTTTGTCAGATTACTTTATTCTATTTTTACTCAGGTCTTTGGGTGCAACCAGTAAAGTTTGGATCATAAACACTCAATCACTGGTATATTTTCTACTGATGGTAGGGGTAGATCTATGTAGAGACTCATGAAGGCACATGCCTCTTTTCTGCAAGCTAAACTTATGGATCCTAAGTCTGTGTTAATTCAGTAGTGCAATGCTTTGCACCCAGGCAGAACCCCAGTAATTGCAAGAGAAGTCTGCAATGGTGCAAGTGTTTGCACTGTTCAAACCTGCCACCAAGTTAGGGTCTTGGAACGCTACTGTTTTGCTGACCACTGATGTGTTGCTGCTAAACTCAGTACTGTGTGCAGGTAACCCTGCTGTGTACTCCGGATGCACTTACTTGGCTTGTTCAAACTCCATCCTCAACGTGTTCCTTAAACTGCTTGGAAAAAGGAGCTTGTGACATGTTTGAGAGTGAGTGTTCTTTTGAGGTGACTGAAGGTAACATTACCCCTTTAGAGAGATCTTTTTCAAGGCTTCTTCATGGACATAGAGACTGTACTACTTCCCCTTGGGGCAGTTAACAGTTTAGTTTGTACTCAAAAGCCTCCCTCTTTTCATAAGCCATAAGGTGAAAATAATACTCACTGAGAATATTCAGACTCAAATGGAGTTGCTGTGCATGCCATACTGCCGATTGGCCTGTGTGTTGAATGTGACTCTAGCACAGATTCCAGGTGTAGCATAGGTAGATACACAGAAATTGCTTGTCCTATGCGCTGTTCATGTCAACATGATTTAGAAAATGGCAAAGCTAAGGGTGCTTGTGCTCGGAAAGGGGAGTCTGAGCTGAATGTAGATCGGGTTGGGTGGCAGAGTGGAGCATAGGGTGCTTGATCAGCGCCTTATCTTAATCCCCTTTTAAATTAGGGTGATGTGCCAGTGTGTATAGCAGGATGCTGTGCCTGGTTAAAATATACCAGCAGGAGCAGTGATATGTCATTCTGTGGCAACAAAAAACTATATATATACTTGGGAGGGTGGGATGGGAGACATGGAATAAAATGCTTCTCTCACTAATAGAAATGTAGCTATTCCAGTTTAAAGAGGCATCTGCATTCATCCCTGATAGGAGAAGGTCTGCCTATTTTTTTGTGGCTGGAAGTCCATTTTTTCTAACGCCTCCTTTCAAAGAAGATTTTGTTGTAAAGGTCTAGACTTTCTCATTATTAAAAAGGAAGTATAGATCTTTGGTAGACAGCAATTGTTCCCTTTCAGCTTGGCAATAGAGAGAGATTTACTTTTCTGTCCTGGAGTGAGGAGGATAACATCATCTTAGCCTTGGCTGTAGCAAAGGAAGAGAAACTAATGTAATTGAGTAGCCAGATAATGTACTGTGGTGGAGATAAACCATAGTAGGGGAGTATGAGGAAGTTTGGTTAGGGATTCTGGTACTGGAGGAGAAGGCAGATGTTTCCAAATGGTAGATTCAAAACAGGTTCTCTGGTTTTGGCAGGTCATACTGGTTAATAAATTGAGGAGAAATAGATTCTGTTGGGAATGTGGCTCTTTAGAAGAGGAGTAATAAAACTGCAAGTAGGTTTTTTGTAGCAAATCTGGAGAAAAATAGATCATGAGATATTTCATGAAATTAAGTAGAGTTAAGTTTTGTGAAGTGGCAGCTAATGGAACTCATTTAGGTGGAAAAAAAAGCTGGTGCAAAGTGAGGACAAAGAATGGTAACCTGTGAGAGGGGATTGCTGGTGAAAAAATTGATAAAATGTTATTCCCTGAAGGAGGGAGACAATTACTTTAGTATTTGAGATTTTGACCACTCTTTGAGTAGTGGAGATTAAGTAACTGGAAATGAAATGGGCTCATGGAAGGAATTTGGAGGAAGATAGGACACCAAAAAGTAATAACAGATTTGTGGAGTTGTAGAAAAGGGAATTCTATTTTAAATCTGATGAAAGGGTGATAACTCCTTCCAGTTTTATTAAAGGACAGCCTCTGTACCTTCCACTTGAATTCTTTTCCTGCATTTTCCCCTTCCAGAACTAAATTTCTCTTTCTGTCTTTCCATATGTTCTCTGAGGAATAAGGGAAAAGAAGGCTGAAGAAACAAATGGGTGACATTGAGATGGTATGATTAATTTCACGTCACATTTCTGAAGAGACAGAGGTTTATTTCTGGGTTACAAGGCCTATCGACTCCACTATTTGTCCATTACTGAATTGCTTGTGTTAACTTATCTGTTTCATGAAGTATTTGCGTGAGGTGGATGGCAGCCTAGATTTTATTGTGCTGTAATGATCTTGAGAGAATAAAACCCGTAGACGCCGAGGCCAGGAAGGACTGCTGTGACTTAGTCTGACTACAAACACTGTTTGGTTTTGATTGTGAGACAACTCTCAGATAATTTTTCTAAGCTTGGATATCTCGTTCCAGGGGCTTCCAAGAGCTGACTTATCCCGGAATTTACAGAACCTAATTGGAGAAAAAGTTATCCTTTGGATCTAGAAAAACTGCTTTGAAGAGGAGAATGCTGCTTTCTGAATTGTTAGTACTGTTTCTGAAAGCAGAATTTTTTTACAGCCTGTTTTTTGCACTCCTCTTAAGCTTACCGTCAAGACGTTAAACCTATCTGCCAGTATAAAAGATTGATAAGAAGTGGGGTTATTGATGGTGGTCACGGGATTAGTGATTCAAGGGTATCTTCTGTTGATCAGGTTTCAGCCACAGAGGAATAGCAAAACAAGCCTGACATGAATCTTACCTGTGTTTTTATTCATACTGTTCTGGACAGTCACATTCAAAGAAATGATTTTATTACCCATTTCATGCTGCTGCTTTTGGAAAATTGAACAGCAGTGGAGACCTAGAAGCTCTTTGCAGATTTAGGATGGTACCACCCCAGGCTCATATTGGAAAGGTTATGATTTCAGTAATTTTACTTACACCTCTCATAAACAGAAATAACTAAGATGAATTCTCTGTAAGTTATTTCCTTATTATGATTGACTTCTAATTTTTAAGGAATGTTACCATTTGCAGGGAGTTTTCTAAAGCAGACCATCCAGTTTCTAAATCTAATGGCTGTATTATATTATGGTAGTTTATTTAAGCTGAATGGCAAATAAAATGCATGCTATATGGAAGTGGCAAGTCATTTTGGGCTGAGGTAGAATTTGACTGGAGGCTGCCAATTGGATAGTCCTGACTTAGTGCTACAGCAGTCCTAGAAAAACTAAGATATTCTGTCCATCTCTGTGAAGTAGGCTTTTGCATACTACACCTTCAAGAATAACCAAAGGGTAAAATAACCTCTTTATTTATTAAGCTACTACTAAACGTAGAGAGTGTCCAGTGTGTCCAGTAATATTAACACAGAATTACATGCCAGAATTTGCTTTCACTGGATGGGAGAGGTCCTACCATGTTATGAATGAGTATTTCCTTAAGTCTTCCTGAATGTCAAGAGAAGTGAAATCATGTCTATTATGTTCTGACCAAAGTCTCCTAGTTAAAGCCTTTATAGAAGGCAGCTTCTCACAGAGTGCATCTTTACATACGTGTGTATGTGTTGTCAATTCTTGTTTATTTTTAGTGCCCTGAAAATGGATTAGTGTGGACACATACAACAAATTGATTACAATATGAAAAAGCAAGAGCTTCTGGAATATTCCTTTTTATTTTTTTCATGTCACAGATTACAAATTAAAAGTTACAGAGTTTCTGCTAGCTTCAGCATTTTAGAATGTATGGGTGTGTCTCAAAAGGCATATAAACTATACTCAAATCTGTGAATTAATGAAGCGCTCTGGCTTTACTTGGTGATTGCAAGGTATGAAGAATAATGCTGTGGAGATGGACAAACTTGTCTGTGTATGTAGTTGATAGTGGGGTGATTTTATTTGGAAGGCTGAGGGTGGATTCAGTATTTGTATCTCTGTTGAGTTATATAGAGTGATGAATGCTGCTAGTCATGAGTTTCAGTTAATCTCCAAAATACTGGTGTGAAATACAAAATCATAATAACACATTCCTCAGTCAATGCATTTGCCTTGCCTGCTATGTCCAGGGGAGCTGCCATATCTAGCAGTAGCTATTCAAACTGAGCACTTGGTATGTTGCATTAGAGACAGAATAATCAGTATTTAATAGATGATGATTTCTGGAACTTAAGAGCTGTTTTACTCCATCTGATTGTCAGAGCTCTTGTAGCTAAGTACATTGCTCATGTTTGTAACAATTAATTTTTAGATAATTATGTTACAACTTTTACTCTGTGGCTGTGGTTTGTAGTGCTTACCTCTTCCTAAGCCTTCCTGCTGCCATGGGAACTGAGAAGAGAATTTGCAATGTATTGTGTGCTTGATAGGAACAGCTGATCGCAAGGATTTCCTAAAGAAATCTGCTTTATACATGAGTTTATCCTTTGACTGTGGTTAACTTTTCCTACCTCTAGGAATTGCATGATCAGACTGTTTAAAAGCAACTAACTTTTACTAAAGGAAGATGATGAAGTTTATTTGTCTGAATTCTAGATAAATCACACTCCTTACATAAACCATAGGGGATCAAAACAGCTGAGAGATCGGTCTGTCAGTACTCTATGCTTGCTAATTAATGAGGAAAAGAACTGCATCATGTATCAGTAATTACAAAGGTAGAAAGTTCCAGAGGACACTGTCAGTTGACCTGATATTGGTTGTAAAGAGGCTGTGGTAATGCTAATATATTCCCCTTTTTGCGCTTGTAGGAAAAGTTAGCTGTTATTGCCAGGATCTTGGGACCTGACAAAATGTAGTAATCATCGTTTTGGTAATTGACTTAGACTTGGAAAAATACTGTCCAAAGCTTCAGTGTTACAAGCTTTGTGTTTTTAGGAATGCTCTTAGAAGAAAAAGAATCACTTCACATTGAAATCCTTACAAGTACTTTCATTCTGGCTTGGTCAAAGCCGTAGAGAGATGTCTTTCCTAAAAGATGTGTTCTGTGGTTGTTTCAGCCTTTCATGCGCTCCCTGTAGTATACAACATGGCTAAAGGCTACCTCACTAATAGCAAGAGAGTACCACTTGGCCTAAATTCTCATGAGAGAGGGAAGAGATGCTAACAGAAAAAACATTATGCATTGGTTTCTGTTTCAACACATGTATATTAACATGTTAGTTTGGCAATGTGTGACTACAGTAATAGCCATTTCTATTTGGTTGTATCATGAGATTTAACTGATATACAATAGCAGTATGTACTGTGTTCTGTGAGGGCTTGGAACCACAGAAGGAAAAGTTTCTGCAGAACTGGGAATGAATCAGAGCTTAGGCTTTGGTGTGAGTAAGTGGCACTGAACTTGCAGGTGCATGTGTGTCCTATAGTGTCATTGCTACTGGAACTATGGAGACCTCATCCAAAATAAGCCTGAGAATTTTTGTGTTAGGAAAAGTTTTCTCTTTGTTTTGTGTATAGTGAATTAGCTTAGCTCTTAAGATGTGGAAGAGAGTTCATGAGTTTTGGGGGACAAATAAGAAGAGAAGAGTTTTCACAGTTGACTAACTACTCTGTATAAAATCTCTTTGGAGAGGTAGGGGAATGAAGAACATTCCAGTCACTGGCAGCCTCTTGTTGCTGGAGTAAATTTGATCTGTTTTGGCTCAGGTATATGAGGATTTGCCAATACTGAAATTCTGCAAAGGACAGTTGTCCAACTAGGCTGAGATTCTGGAAACTCATGGAGGATCTATGTGAGCTTCACTGAAATTTAGTGATTGCGGTACTGTACAAAAATGAAGACCGACTGCAACTGTGAACTTTCGTTAGGTGGGTGATGTTGCTGTCTACATTTGTGAATTGGGAGATTTAAGTTTTGCCCAAGACTGTGGAGGTTAGCATCAAATACAGAGTTATAATAAAATGTTTCTTGTTCCGTCTTCTGACTTCTGTTAAGTTGTCGTGCTTGGTCCAGTGAGTGACTTCCTCATAGACAGAAACTGCAAGCAATTCAAGGGAGGAATTAGTGAAGCTGATGAAGGAAGAACCAGTATCAGTTTGAGGACATTGCTAGTGTAGAATTACTCTGAAATGTTTCTCCCAGTTTAATTAAACTTGTCAGCCATTTTCCCTAATGCACTGATCATGTTTTATTTTGAATTAAATCACAACTTTTCAGATTTCTTTTTTATGTTTGAGAAGGTTTCAGGTCCTTATACATTATCATTTATTATTTCTCCATAGTTGGCACAATCTAATGTATATGCACACAGTATATAATATATGTATATATGTCTATATATAATTTTGTGTGTGCAATGTAGTTAAAGCAGGTGAAAGAGAGAGAAAAGCTTGATTTCAAACCTACGCTTTTTTCAACTCAATTGGATTCTAACATCTGCTTTTTGTCTTGCTGTTGTCCCTTTCATAGGTAAATGGGCTTCAGGAAAGGCTGGAATATGTCCATTTTGTTAATCCAAGCTCATTTCTATTTCATCTATAGCATCATAGAATAATACAGATTGGAGGTCATCTGTTCCAAATTTGTATTGCTGCAGTTCCTGCACCACATAGCTGCACAAATCAAGTTTCTGTTGGGAAATAGAATATATTTTTTTTTACTAAGTTGATTACTGTTAGCTTTCTCCTTGAAGAGAAGATGACATCTTGTCTGGTCTATCTGGAAGTGATAAAGTGATGGAAATATTTTGTTGGTTTTTTGGGTGTAGCTTGGGTCAGTTCAGTGCTTATCATAGTCCTTTGGCAATGTTTTCTGCTAACTTAATCTAAATTCAAGTGGATCATCTCTAATGATCTTGTTTATATAGCACTGAACATAGTTCGCTGAGTTCGCTCCTGGTCTGTGCAGATGAACTTAGAACTATCTGACAATATATTGCTGCTGATGATGACAAAAGAGGAAGCTGTGCTGCTAGCAGTGATCCACAGAGATGTTAGTATCAAGCAATGTTCATATTCACAGATGTCTTATTTACACTCGATGGCTTATTTATACTCTGAGCTGTATGCAGGAAGGTCGTCATTTGGATACCGATTGCAAGATTTCTCAGGATACCAGTATTCTGGGAAGCTCTTGACTTCCAGCTCACAGGGTATCTGCATATGCATTGTGTCATACTGATGCAACTTTTTAGGTTTAAAGTTTTAAGTAACTGTATGCTTTAGAGATGCTCTAGGCTAGAACCATTGCTATTTAAAAGGAGGAGAAAAAAAATCTGATATCTCTCTTACTTTGGACTAAAAAAAATAAGAATTTTACTGGAGGCTAAATATGTGTTTTTCAGAACTAAATTGGGTAGTTTTCTTAGAGCTGTGTTTTATGCCATTTGCTGTAAATGAATACATTTGGAAGGATAAAGGACCATAGGAAATTCATACACTAATTGGGTGTTAGTACTGGAAGTAAGAATACGTTACAAGAACAAAGTCCTCTGTTTGAGGACTTGTTGTTGGAATTACAGTAGATTTTAAGGATGCTAAAATCTCTTTTAAAAGGAGGTTTCGTAACTGTCTTAAATTATGTTTTTAAATCAATTTCAATGTAAACATTGAGAGTCTTTTTACCATTTTGTTGAACTTAAAGCACAAGAAATCTGTTCCACCAAGCTGTTCAGACAACAGATTACTGTTAGAATAATTCAAACTTTTAAGAACTGGTTCTTTTTAATTAATAGAACCTCCTGATTAGAAAATTCCTGTATGATACCGGCACAATTATTTCTACCTCTTACTTGGGACTCTTAGGCACTCTGACAGGATAATTATCAGTGGTACATGGCAGTATTTTATGTGACTGTTCTCATTACTTTTTTCTACATAGGGGTTGTGTAGTGCTTCTGGTAAGGATGCAGTGTAAGTAATCAGCTAATTGTCAGCTTGGTAATACTTAAATGGCATTTTTAAATACTTAAATGACATATGCCTATGTGGGAAAACCAACCGCTGAAACTGTTCCATTGTACTCATTTGGTTAACTTCCATGAGAATGCTGTTTGATGTCTTCCCAAGAGGTAACCGTGAGTGCTAAAATAGCACAGCCAGAGTATTTTCTGTCCTTGCAATAGGCAAGCCTGAGTATTGAACATTTCATGTCAGATCTGTAACTGAAAGCTTTATCCTCCTCTGTATGTGATCATTGGCATGTTGCCTAAAAACTCAGGGTCATGTTTCCTAGCTAAGCACTTCTGTTTTACCAATTAGTTCTATCAGCCACTTAAAAAGAAATATAATTCCTTCAGAGGTGCACTGTGTTCTTCTGAGACTGGCATATTTTTCCTTTGCTCCAACAGTGGCCTGAAGTGTTGTAATATTTTGCAGTGACCGTAATGTTAGCTATAGGTAAGAGTAGACCAGTTGGTGGCACTTGAGCACCGGGTTCCTGTCCGCCATGCAGACTGCTACATGTAAGTGCAGGAAGAAGTCTGCTGCTATTAAATTACTGTAACTGCTCTGTAACCTGTGAACTGCCTTTTTGTTGTTACAAAACTGCAGGCTCAGTTTTGAGGATGGAGCATTTTGTTTATTGTCATATTTTTGTTGCCGGTTCTGTTGCTGCACTTTCTGTAGGAAAGTGTGTTCAATTTAATCAGAGAGCACAAATGATGGTGTAGGTGGCACTAGGTGATAGCAGTTAGGAACGTCATACTGGAATGCCACTGGAACATAGGAAATTCTGATTCAAGTCCCTGCCTCACGAGGGTAATGACATACTGGTACAGGTTGCCTGAGAAGTTATGGAGTCTTCATCCTTGGAGGTGTTCTAGACTAGACTAGGCACAACCCTGAGCAACCTGATCTAATTAGACCTGCTTGGCTAAATGACCTTCAGTGGTCCCTCCCAAATTATTCTATAATTCTATGATTTATGCATTAATAAATTACATACTCTGTTTAGATTCTGACCACAGTAATATACTCATCCTTTATAATAAATTGATGATGCTCATCTCATCTGAGTATAATAGATACTAACTGCTACTCATAGTGTAGCTTTTCCACCTCAAAACTGTGAGCTAAACTGACATTTGCATGTCCACATCTGTCTGCATTATTTTCTTCTATTTTATTTCTTCCTTTTATCAAAGAGCTTTGATCCATCACAAAATTATTCCTTTCTAGGGATAGCAAAAGTAAAATATGTACCAATTTTTCGGCATTTTTGAGTAGAGGGAGTGAAAAACTTGAAATATTTTTAACTTTCAGACAAAGTAATTTTGTATACATACATAACCTGATTTTAAGGCAAACATGAAGTTATCTGTGCAGTAGGACTTGCTCTTCATTTCCCATAAAGAACAGTAGATCACAGAATCACAAAATGGTTGAGGTTGGAAGGGACCTCTGGAGATCATCTAGCCCAACCCCTCTGCTCAAGCAGGGTCACCTACAGCCCGTTGCACAGGATCGCGTCTGGAGAAGGATACTCCACAGCCTCTCTAGGCAATCTGTGCCAGTGGTGTGTCACTCTCACAGTGAAGAAGCTTTTCATTATATTCAGACAAAACTTCCTGTGTTTCAGTTTGTGCCCATTGCCTCTTGCCCTATCACTTGGCACAACTAAAGAGTCTGGCCTCATCCTCTTGACACTGTCCCTTCAGATATTTGTCATGCCACCTAAACCATTTGAGGTCTTTGGTGACTGCTGCTGAAAACGTATTTTCTTAGAGGAATAACATTTTTGGGAATAGGGTTTTTTGTTTGTTTTTACTAATACTTTGTATTTTTCACTAGGCCTAGCACCTTATCCCTTATTATGTTAAGGCCTGAGTTACAGCTCTGTTGTGGTCTCTGCAAGAATGCTGTATGCCTTTTTGACCTTGAGGCTAAATTACTGCAATGGTATCTACCAAGAGCTGCATTCAAAAGCATTTATATGTCAGTAGGTCATAAAATAATCCACGTTACCAAGGTTCATACCACTGGAGAAGGCTTACTCCAGGCAACAAAGAGCTGTTGCTTGCTTGTACGTGGATGCAGAACCAGGTGCTGATCAAGTGCCAGGGCACTGTGGAGAACATCAGTCTCAGATCCTCTGTGTCCTCGCATTGCTTCATACTCCGTGATTGAGCTGTGTCTTTGTAATAGACTGAAATCCTGCAGAAGTCAGGAAGAAAGGAAGAAAATTTGGCTTTTAGAATTTTCTTCTGGTGTGACACAGCCTAGACTAACCACTGAGCAAATTTGTCAGTCTCTCTGATTAGTGGGTCTATTACTTTTTTCTGCAGTCTAGCAGCTGCCTGTTTTCTGTGAAGGGATAAGATTGGTTTAGGGAGTAAGTACATTATACTTATTTGGATGATAGCATTGCCCAAGGATAGAGTGGCTTTCTATAAACAGGATTGTATAGTCCTTACCATAGACTACACAACAAATGATACTCTTTCATGCTCCAAGACAGCTTCCTTCCTTGTGAGTTATTTTGAAAGCTGACAATGAGATTCTTGTAGCCTAAGTGTGTCATCTTTCACTCATGGTGACAGATTTGAGAGATGCAAAGATACTACTTTTATTTTAGGCAAATACTTCTAGTGTAAGATTGTAATACTTAATAACATGCTTGTCAGGAGAGAGTTTTTCTCTGCCTACTTACATCCTAATTAAAAAAATCAAACTTCCAGTCTGAGGATTTTAGCATGCTTTGTTGGTTCTAACAGTGACTGTCAGTGTGCTTCTGATGTGTAGCCCAGATTTATAAATGCTAGAAGGCTAAATGACATGTGCCAAGTCTCAACATTTGGGTTTTGATAGAGGATACGTGATTCTTGACTATATACTTTTATGCCACCTCCATCACCGCGATATTTATGTGCTTTCCAAAATGGTCAAGCAATATTAGTATGATTGCTTATAGGTATTTTTTTCCCTTCCTTGCCTCAGGGTATTGTAACCTATGCAATGTGTTTGTATTGGCAATGTCCAAAGCATGGCTTGAATTTGAACTGGAAGGCAATGAGGTTTGTGATGATTTAGATCCTGCTGGAATTTTCTGCAGCCTTGGACCAGGCCCTAAGAAAGCTGTGTTCTTCATAAATGGGCTTTACCTCTGCACCAAGGAGTTCATTTTTGCTGAGGAGCACAGTTGCATACCATGATTTTAAGCAACTTTTACAATATCTTAGGCCCAAATTCATTTGATGAGAAACCAATACAGGTTGTCATCATAGGGACTAGAAACTAGAGATATTCTGCATTATTTGTCTAGTTTCTACAGTAAGTTACTATTATCTTAAATATTTAGAAATTAAAATATTTGTCCTTGCCATACAATAACTTTCTTATGAGTTACTTTGACTAGTCACTGTAATGGCTAAGTTTAACAGCAGAGCTTAATAGAAGATTTGCTAAAATCAGATTTTAAGAAGAAGGAAGTGGAAGTGCTTATTAAATCTTTTGGACAAGCAGAAGATGAAGAAATGTTCTTAGCCAGTTGCAGCAGAATTTCTCTTTTTGCATTAAGATAAGGCATCATTGTCCAAAAAAGATGACACTATCTTTTGGACAGTCAGATTTAGTATCTTGAGTTTAGAAAGTTGTAATCAGACTTGT
Organism: Rhea pennata; assembly: GCF_028389875.1. Lineage (NCBI taxonomy): Eukaryota > Metazoa > Chordata > Aves > Rheiformes > Rheidae > Rhea > Rhea pennata. The sequence continues at coordinate 17,389,376 of NC_084678.1, forward strand.
TTTCTTGTCCCTCTAGAACTTTTCTAGCTGCCTCAGTTTGTTTTGATTTCTTGCAAGTGTCTTCAAACAGTTTAAATCCCTGAAAGGTTTGTAGTGAGTAGCTTCTCTGCAGTCTTGCCACTGTCCTTTCTTTCTTGTGTAACTGCTGATTGGGGGTGTACTTTTCCGCATGGTAGTCCAATGTGTTTGGATGTAGCTTATCAATGTAAACACGCTGTGCCTTCTGGGGAAAAAGAACACTGTTGTCTACACTAGGACTTAATTGCATTGTCCAAACTGGTGCAGCATTTTTCTTCAGGTAAGACAATGCCAAGCTTTTAAAAATAACAGACCCACTGGCTGCCCATTTTGTAAATCTTGTTCACTGTGGATACAGGGTTATATTTACGTTATATCTACTGTGTGATGATATGATGGGCCAGAGCCATCCCAGCTTCTTTAGATAAGAGAGCTGCAATCTATACCTTGAGAAGCTTGCTTAGAACATTGAATGAACAGTTAGAAGTTCAGAAAGCTTGATGACTTGTGGCTCCTTCCCAAAATCGGTAGGGAGTAGTATAGGTTGAGGAGGCAGGTAGAACTTGGCTGTATAACATCTGGTCTTGGGTTGGATGGATGCCTTTGAGAGGTGAGCTGTGATGGATAGCTAATTTCTTCTTAATAGAAGAATTTTTCTTGAGTATTTAGTACTTGATTCTGACTTCCTGAGTCTTTGGGACAGATGAAAGAAGCAGAAGAATGCTTCTTGTCTCCCTGCAGCTTGAATTTTGATAAAAAGCAAGCATAGGAACAACAAGGAGTCAAAATAGGTGTTTTTAAAGCTGTTTTGTTCTTGTGTATTTCAGGTAGTGATGAAATCAGTCTGCTGAGATCCTTTTAAGAATTGCAAGTAAATCCTGAAGTTCTGTTTTAAATGAAAATTGATGGTTCTAGAAGTTGAAACTTTCAGAAAGTACTTGATTTAGACTGCGCAGATGAGCTTGTAAATATGTCAGCTCTTTTATGTAGCCTCATTTATTAATATGTTGCAAAAAGATGGTAGTAATGCAACCTTGAGTGGAATAGTTTGGGTTACAGGCGATGGTGTGAGAATTTTTTTCCTGGATGGAAGAGAGAGTATGTTAGATGGTTGTTGCTTTCAGTTCAGAGTTGAAAAGGAGGAGTCTCTCTGCAAATATAGAACGTGTTGCATTTCTTCCCTTTTGGAAAGTTATTTTTGCTACCTTTAGTTAGAAACAGCTTACTCAAAATTGGAAGGTGCATGTGGGCTGTTATTTCTGTTAGTTGAGCCAACTGCTCCTTTCCTCTGAAGGAAAGCAGACAAATAAGTTTGCAAGTTCTGATGAATGATCCCAGGCCTGTGGCTGGTCTCCAGCCTCTACTTCTCAACAGCTTTTAATGATTAACTTAAATATTTTTATATTATCTTGAGATTTTGACCTTTGGTTTATTTTGTTTCTGCAGTTTGAAGAATCTGAGGCCCATCTGAGGCCTTTATCCCGATTCCAACATTGGAATTCTGGTAGCCTCTGATTTCAGACGTCTCCTTTCCATCTGCCAACCTGTCTGATATGTCGGGACCCGTGCCGAGCAGGGCCAGAGTTTACACTGATGTAAACACACACAGACCCCGGGAGTACTGGGACTATGAGTCGCATGTTGTTGAGTGGGGGTAAGTCTGTAGACTGATTATGGATGTCCCTGCACTGGGATTGATCCTTGTAGGATCTAGCATAACAGTGCATGGAGATTTCAGGCACCTGTGCTATGTTAGGCTTTTTCATGCTCTTTGGCAGGTGTCTAGGATGCATGGCATGTATTAGGATCACAGCTTTTCTTAATTCCAGAAGCAGTACAATAATCTTTAGTGCATTTGAAAGTGTTTGTAGTCAAAATTTTAAATCCCCAGCAGGCAAGAACATTTTTAGCAGCTCCATTAGGAGTTTAGTTTGAAGAATTTTTGCCAAGTAGTTAGGAATCTTATCCTTTTGGAGGGAAGAAAATCTGTTCTAAAGAGTCAAAGCAGCTCTGGGTGCAGGGCTGAAAAGAGTTGAAAAGATGCCTGTCGTTGTTTCTGACTTGGATGAGTAAAGACACTAAGCAGACTTAAATAGGTACATGTTATTTTGTGACTTGTTGCTCAGCTCTTTGCAAGTGACTGGAAAAGACATGTATGCCTTTTTTGAAGGAAGGAGGTGTCTAAATTGAGCTTATGACTAAACCGTCCAAGAACCAGACAGCAGTGATGCCAGCTTAATAGCTCTGCATTCCTGCTTTTGCATAGCAGAGCCTGGACTATCCGAGTTCTGCCCTTAGCTTTGTTACAGTTCTTGGCTTCTGAATTTGTACTGTTTTCTGGGCATGAACATAAGTCTTGGGCCTAGTCTGTTTTTAAATGGAATAACGTTTAAGTTTTGGTCTCAACTTTATTTTTTTTTTTTAACAAGATTATATTAGGAAATATGTAGTTTACACACACACACACACACACACATACGTACACACACACACACATATAAATAAGACTGCTGGAAGGAATTGTGTTTTCTGATGCTGGAACATATAGTTGGGCTCATGTCATCTATTGTAGAAGAAACAAGTTCTGAATTGATTTGACTTAGTGTGACAAGAAGCTTGCTGTTTCACTCCTAATTCTTAATCCTCACTTTCAGGAGATTTAAGACACTAGTTAATCCAGCTTGTTTGGAAGGTGAGGCAGTGCTTTAGTATTAAAGAGCACTTTGTAAATTGTGGTGGAAATGACTGAGCTCTTTGGGACTCTCTAACTTTTTATCTCCACAGAAATCAAGATGACTACCAACTAGTTCGAAAATTAGGCCGAGGCAAATACAGTGAAGTATTTGAAGCCATCAACATTACAAATAATGAAAAAGTAGTTGTTAAAATTCTCAAGGTGAGCAGGGGATTGGGTAAAAGATGAAATTTGTTGTGGGGTGATCAGGAGGCTAGAAAGCGCAGTATTTGGCCTAAATTGTCTGACGTTCTAACGCTTAAATCCTAAAAGCCTGGCTATGGAGTGCCATTTGGTGAAAATGGCAGTCATTTTGAACCTACAAGTAGAATCCCTGTACCTCTAAGAAATTAGCCTTTATGTTAAAGAAGTCCTGATGTGCAACACATTTTCATTTGGAGCTAAAAACCACTTGAACAGCTGACTAGAAAATTCTCAGCTCCAAACTACCAGTGCTCTGGCATGCTTTCATCTGAATAGATGCCTGCAAGCAAGTGGGATCATTGTCCTTTAAAACCACTGATTGAATTTTAGGAATTTTTTATTAATAATTTTATTTTCTGCTCTGCAAATTCCATTGCAGATGTAATATCCTTCCAGAATAAGTAAGGGTCTCCTGGAAAATGGTTATTCCACTGCCTTGATTTGTGAAATACCTTCATTTAGTAGCTCTCAGATAGCTTGTGGACTTCCCATAGTTCTCGATTTACTGTGTGCCAGTTCTGATTATCAGATTCTGTTCAGACTGCTTTAAAAAACCCATGCCATCTTTCTAACCTTTTTTTTCACATGCAACTAATGTTTGTAGCTGTCATGGTTGTATCGTTAGAAAGCAGACTGCGGATGTTTGAGCCCTTACTTGAATGATGCATAGTCAGATAACCAGAAAATTTAGCTGTTTGAACTTACTTGCAAAAGCTCTGATGTATTTTACTAACTCGTAGTTACCTACCTTTGTCATCTAGATGTTGAGCTGTCTGTTAGCCTCACTTGCTTGAATGCTTTATCTTAAGACTTTGGATTTTTATTCTTCAGCCTGTAAAAAAGAAGAAAATCAAGCGTGAAATCAAGATCTTAGAGAATTTGCGAGGTGGTCCGAATATAATCACTCTTGCAGATATAGTAAAAGATCCTGTGGTGAGTATGAAAGGAACTTAAAGGGTACATTGGGGTTAAAGCTGAATTGCTGAGTTTGACTTTAGCTCTGATCTGTTGTATTGTTTTCCCCTGCTCTTAAACACTGTGTTTGAATCGCTTAATCAGATCAGCTCTTAATCTGATTAACTTCTTTCAAAGGGCCCTTCCCCCACAGATCACTTCAGCCTCTTACTCTGTAAGGGTGAGATACTACTCAATTTAGACATGTTGATTTGTTTTTACAAACAGTACTGTAATGGACTTTAGCTTTAGCTTTCCTTTCTCTATCTGAGGGGAATTCCAAAGGTGTCTGAGGTAGAGGAGCTTTTAGTAGTTTTAGGAGTAAAAACAATTTATTTCATTATCTTAAATTAAAAAAAAAAAAGATTATCTTAATTTAACATGGCTAAACACTTTTATCTCTGTTTTAGTCCCGGACACCTGCTTTGGTTTTCGAACACGTAAACAACACAGACTTTAAGGTACAGTATAATGTAACTTACAATGCTTTCCATTTGAAAGCTTTATCTAATGTGTTTTTCTGAGGAGGGACAAGTACTTAAGGAGCAGACAGATTATTTAATCATTTGCTTCTGACATAACAGCTATCTTTCAAGATGAATACGCTTGGGGCAGAAGTTTGTAATTAATCCCTCAGTACCATTTCGTCACAGAAGTCACAAGATGAGAATCCAGGTTCCAAGCTTTGGAGCAAATTCATTGCATCTAGTAGACCATCAGTGCCTGTCACAGATTTACTCAAGCTGAGTCTTTTTGAAACATTTCACTTCTATGTCTCATATATTAACTATTTACTCTGACCACTTTAAATGTGAATAACTGTTTTCATAGCTTTCAGTAGTTCTAGGAAAAGGGATTTAAATGGTTTTTTTTGTCCCCTTCCTGTTAACCTGCCTCAGGAGGGGAATGGCATAGTGCCATCTGGAATAGCTGCTTGATCTTGCAGAGCATCTTCCGTTTTTTTGAGAACCAGTCTGCAGGCATAACATATCATGCTTGTGGTGGGCGAGTGCAACCTGAGGGAGTTAGTGACGGAAACCAGAATATCTGAGCAGAGTTAGAAGTAAACTATGTATTTGATATGTAAGGGGAGAGGAACAGGCTGAACATGTGTAGGATGAGGGTAACTTGGGAAATTTTTACTGTTCACTCAAATGGAGTTTAGGAACCACATCAGCAGAAAACAGAGTTGAGTTGTTCTGGATTAGTAGGAGTATGATTTTTTTTTTCTTCTGTGTTGAAGTGATATGTTTATTTCCCGCAGCAATTATACCAGACATTAACAGATTATGATATTCGATTCTACATGTATGAGATTTTGAAGGTAAGTTAGTATTTTCTGTTTTATCAGTTTACTTCTAGAGTTTGCACCCAGCTAATTCTATAGAGATGGTTATCTTGTCACTAACTGGGGGGGGGGGGCGGAGGGGGAAGAGAAAGCCTATGGATGAGTGGGGTAGAAAGTAGACATCAAGTTAGCATCAATTGTTCAACCTTGTTGCCACAATAAATTCTTGCCCTTTTTGAGGATAGAGAAGCTCTCATATTTTAGCTGTTGCGTACACCGAGATAACTCCAGGTCCTAAATCACAGGTATATTGTAGCCTCTGAAA